>NC_139612.1:32157615-34557615 GCF_964270895.1 Podarcis filfolensis | reverse complement strand
GCCCAAGGATTAAGGCTTTCTGGGAGATGATATATAATGAAATGAAAAAGGTATTTAAATATACCTTCCTGAAGAAACCAGAGGCCTTTCTCCTGGGCATGGTCGGCCAATTGGTGGCAAAGAAGGATAGACCTTTTTTTATGTACACCACAACTGCAGCAAGAATACTTATTGCAAAGTATTGGAAGACACAGGATTTACCCACTCTGGAAGAATGGCAGATGAAAGTGATGGACTATATGGAATTGGCGGAAATGACTGGCAGAATCCGAGACCAGGGAGAAGAGTCGGTGGAAGAAGATTGGAAGAAATTTAAGGACTATTTACAGAAACACTGCAAAATTAATGAATGTTAAAATGATGTTGGAATGAAATGAAGCGGTTTTAGTAACAATGTTAAAAAGGAGTATGTAAAAATGATTTATTAAATAGATGAAACTATAAGGTTATAATATGTCAAGATAAAGAACTAAGATAAAAACAAAGAGGGAAAGGATTTGCTGAATTAACCATTTGAAATGGAATACAAAAAAGGGAGATGTGAGGAAGTCAGGGAAACAAGTGAATGAAAAGTAAGACATTGAAAGATGGACTTATTTTTTTTTTACTGTTTTTTCTATTTTCTTTTTTTCTACTCTGTATTTTTTATTGTTTGTTTTCGTTCTTTATTATCTTATTATTTCTGTAAACTCTTTTTTGAAATTTAAATAAAATATCATTAAAAAAGAAAAAAAAAAGAAAGTATAGAATCCCGTTCCTTCCAGGTATTTCATTCAGGTGCAGGTAGACAGGATTCAGGAATTAGCCTCTGGGCTCCTGGGTACTCCAGGCCTCAACTGGGGCAAAAGATGTACAAAGATGCTCTCGCTTCAATGTGCTCTTATTTCATTACCATGCCTGGAGGCTCAGATCTTTTGCTCCAATATCCAGCTTTATTGCAATTTATGACATTGTTCTGCAGCTGCTGCCTCAGTGCCTTGTTTTACTACATAGTGGACTTAGCTCCTGCTGTTGCTCAAGTGTCCTGGCCCTCCGGGTTTGATGCTCCTGACCATCTCAGAGGACCACATTGCATGACAAAGATCATATTACCCCATTACCTTAACACTTATTCTATATAAAGCTTGCACACAAACACATGCACATAAACATGTCAAAATAGTTCCCCCTCTTCTTTATATTTGGACAGTCATATATGCAGTGAGCACACTTTCCCAGAAATTCAATGGAGCTTACTTCTGAGCAGAGATGTACAGGACCGCACCATCTGGAGGTGCACAAAATAGTGTCATTAAGGTTGCTTGGCAACAGCAATTGTGCATCTTCTCCGTTCAGAGCTTTCAAAATGGCCAAGGGTGAAACAAGGCAGTGGCAAATACAGGGAAAGGGAGCAGGAATGGCAACTGCCCCCACCCCAGGAGTTGGTTTGTTGATTGATGCTCTCTACATCAATGTAATCCATGAGAAATTATTAAATTGTTCTATGTAAAAACTGCTCATTTCAAAAAAAGTTGCAGGTTGGATCAACACAATTTTGCTCTTCCGGTTACCTCCATTAACCTCCCATATTTCCTTCCTGGACACATGGAGGAGGTAGCTTTGGGGATACCTGAAACTGCCCCTTGGCTAGAGCTGGGAAGTGTCTATTTCCAAGGAGGGCAGCTATAATTGTTCGATTAACCGTAATCTAAATTTTAATCTTGGGGAAATTATGAGTGGCAAAGGATAATGCAATGGTTTGGGTAGGCAGCAGATTTAACAAAAGTAGCAAACACTACGACTGAACTTAATATTGCCACTGCATTTTGATGAAAGTAATAAATTAAACCAAGAGAGCAAGAAACTGTGTGCATGGTATAAAGCTCACTTGAGAGCAGCAACAATCTAACATGCAAAGGTCAGAGCTGTACAAAAAACAGACAGTACGCAGCCAAGGAAATCACTTTATCAGTTGGATACTAGAGACTGATTAAAGCTGCCACTGTCTGCAAAAAAAAGTCTCATGAATATAATATGGAAAAAGGAAATCAAGCACTACCTCTCCAGGAATAGCTAATTCCCCCTCTAAATCTAAACGTTAAACATATTTAATCATAATCTATTTCTGAATCATTTACTTAAACCTTTTCTATACATAACCATATTGAAACCTAACAGGGCGGGGATCACTTTTGCCACCTTGATTGTATGATTTTAAAAGTGGCTGTGTTAATGATATTGTAAATCAGGCTTAGGCAAACTCAACCCTACAGATGTTTGGGACTACAATTCCCATCATCCCTGACCACTGGTCCTGTTAGCTAGGGATGATGAGAGTTATAGTCCCAAAACATATGGAGGGCCGAGTTCGCCTATGCCTCTTGTAAATGTCCTTCCATCTATATACATAATTTGCTATCTTCACTTCCATAGGAAATATACATTCATTTTTGAATGATCAGTACATGGTTCAGGGGCTCCTACTTGAGATCCAGATGGACATGCAGTATCTTTTAGGTGACCTAACTTTCAGGAACATCAAACACCATACAGCTTTCTGGGGAAGGAGCTATAAAAATCTATACCATCACATATCACAGGTTCTCTCAGAGCACAGGAAAAGCGTTGAAGATTCTGCCCAACTCAGGCATCCCCATATAAATTATCCCTTGATAGTATTTCGATTTTTCTGTTTGTTTTTTTTATTACCAGGGTTTGTGGAGGAGGAAGCTACCAGACTACTATATCTCTATCCTTTCACGTCTTTTAGTTTTATCTCCCTGAAATGATTGAACTTGAAAAGGGCGCTACTTAATGAAGCTTGTTTTCCCCCCTTCAGCTAAAACACACACACATATATAGGCTAGCTTGTAAATGCACGGCAAGGTATGTTAAATGTGGAGCACTCTTCACTGTTGAGCCCAGTGAGGGTTTTTATTATTATTATTGCCAGTATTATTGCCATTTATTAATATTATTGCCAGTGGTAGAGCATCTGCTTTGCACGAAAAAGCTCCCAGATTCAGCCCTGGTCATCTCAAGGGAGATGAGTCCTGCCCAAAATCCTGGAGTGCTGCTGCCAGTTGTACAGATGGCCCTGAGCTGGATGCACCAAGGATCTGATTTGGTATAAGGCAGCTTCCCATTTTCCTAGTTCAAACAGACAATTATTTTTGTAGTTTTTCTGCTCCCTCCTTCCTTCAGTTGTTCACTTTCAGCCTCACCTTTCAGGTAAGCATGCTGAGTGAAGCATAGCAACAATTGGTAACTAGGCAATGATAGCCAGAGAGTTCCCTTTCCCCCACAACTGCACCTTGATGCTGGAAAAAAATGGCATACTGTCATGTATTCAATTTTTGCTCATCTTCGAGGTATAAAAGGCACAGAAGTAAGCAATTCTACTTTGCTGCTAAGTTGAATGATAACTACCATACTTTCCCGTCTATAAGACACCCCCTATTTTTGGGGACTCAAATTTAAGAAAATGGAGGGAGATAGCACAGAGTAGTTGAGCTTTTTTGGGGGAGATTACCCAGGGGTATTGAGCTTTTTAAAGGGGGGATTGCTAAAAATCACTCACCCACACACATTACAAAATCCGCCTCCCATCTGTCCCATCGCCAATCGCCTGCCCAGCTCAGCCAATCAACACCACCCATTGACGCAGCCACCAATAACATGCACAATAGCCGCTGAAAGCCATGGCAGCAACCAATCAAACGTCCACGCTATGCACTACCCATGTATAAGATGACAACAACTTTTTAGCATGATTTTTAAAGAAAAAGGGATAGTCTTATACACAGAAAAGTATGGTAAGTACCACACTATTATGTATTTTATCTTTGTGTCTGCCCAAATCATCTCTAAAGGCTTGAGACCAGTTTACTTAAGGGGTCACCTTACCCGTATATGCAAATTCTGTCTGTGAAATGTCATGCAGTGTCTACTCTCTGCTTGTAAGAAGTCATGCCTTTGTACGGCACCTGTACTGATGTGGAAACTGATGCAAAATGAACGGAGAACTGAACTTAAAACTGGGAGGTGAGGGGGCGAGAGAGAAACTGAAATTGACAGATCCATCCATCTCTATCTTTTCCTCCCCTCTCTGGTTTGTTCTTTTAAGGCCTCTGTTATAGTCCAAAGAGCTGTCAGCTGTTCATTGCAATATAAATTTAAATGAACTGGAGCTCCAATGAAAAATTGGGTTCCTTGCACTGACAAAAGGAACAGATTTTTTTTTTTTTTGCCTGTTTCAGAAACTTGCACCATGGTTAAACGCCCATGCACATGATATGGATGGCAAAAGTTATTGTAAATTAATGCATGAAATGAAAAGCTGCAGCAAAAGCAAACTGTACATGTGTCAACTTATTACAGAATTTTTCTGTGAAGAGTAAAATGACAGGAAAGAGGGAGCATAGTCAGTTTACAGAAGACTAATGAATCGGACGTCCATCCACTGCTATATGTAATAAGGATTCATTAGGTGGTAATTGCATCCTATATGTAGGATAAAACCAGGAGAGAAGATAAATCTAATATATAGCCACATATAAATGCAGCATAAAGCTTAACATTCACATGAGGCCAAATCATATAATACAGCTGTAATTTCCCAAATTGTTGAATAGCCTGCTTTTTCTTATTTTAAACCATTGTATAGACCTAATTCACTATTTGCCTCTATTTGCAGTGGGGAGGGGACCAGTGGTTTTAACAGGAACAAAGTGATCTTTGGTGTTATAATTGAGCCATTAATGCAAAATGTATTTCATTAGCACTGTTGTCATCTCAATGAATAACCTAACATTGGCTGCATTAGAATTAGTGACTTGCATGTGGTAGTGTAAGTTGAAAAACCATACTGCAAATGGAGAAAATGAATCTAAACACTATGTTCTTATCAAATGCTTTCATTTTTCAATTTTAAAATGTTATTGGATTTTTTGACATTAGGATGTGAGACTATTCCAATTATAATAGTGATACATTAATAGCGTGCTGGGAGCAAAAACACCATTAATAATGATTCAGCACTTATTTTCTTATTGCCCAGCTTTCTTTTAGATTGTGGAAAAAATGACGTTTTAGTACTTATTTTGAAATGCTATCATTTCCATTCCATGTTGCCCCAGTTATTTTTCAGTTATGCAAATAAGTGTAATTTTTTTGGGGGGGTGGGGAGGTTAGACCCTCTGCAGTATTTTTCAGGAAACCGTATCTGAACACTTATGGAAAGAACAATATAATTTTATTGGATATTTAGAGTTAGAGATAAGACGCTATATATGCATGCACACAACTGTAAACAAAATGCAAATGCATAGCCATGGGAAGCTCTGTCTGCTTTCAAGCAATGCTTCCCACTGATATAAAAAGAATTCCTCAGTGACCTCTGTCAAATTTATGTCACAGATGACATGTTTGCCGCTGAAAATTTTCCTTCAGCGCTATTAGAAAAAGCCTGTGCTGAGATTTCTGGGTGAACATGAGGTGACAGCATTGCTGTAGCAGAGGTGTGTTTTGACACTGCCTGTTTCCAGAGCAGCTATGCTCCTCGTCACTGCAGTTGCTTCCAGCTGTTGACTCCCCTTTTGTGTTAAATTATTAGAGAAGCTTCCGACAAACAGCATATTGATTCACAACACCTGTGCTTTCATATTTGGAGAATCCAACTTAAGTTCTTTCCCCCTTTCACATCTATTCCCCCTTATCCTACCTGAAAAACAAGTGTAGGTGCTTCATGAATATCTGCAAGGAAATCCAACAGCCATTTCCCCTCTGTCTTGCTAGCATGGGTTTAAGTGAGGAGAGGACAGTAGACCTAAATCTAATATTTTCTTAAAACAATCTGAAATCAGTGTAGATATAATGCATTTAGTATAATTTATGCTAAATATTTATACTGAATACAGTATTTTGAATCTTACCACTACTTCCAATTATGCAGGGATCTACTTTTATATTCACATTTCATTTCTGAGGAATGTCTTCCTCAGTCTGTTCATATTTTTTGCACTTAATCCGCCGACGTTATTTTGCTTTGTTTGTGACTCATGCATGCTTTGACTGCATTCTGTGATAGCTATCTTGGACATGGTCTTTTTAATTTCCAAACTGCCTGTGCAAGCTGTGGAAATCAAGTTGCTGGAAATGTTAAGAGAAAACCAACAAAGCTGACATTAGCATTTGCAAAGTCAAACCATGATGCAGAGATCTAGATTAAACAAGAAGCAATTTGTTTTAATTCAGAATGCTGCTTTTGCATTTCAGAGTTCTTCATTATCACAATATATCACAACTTTATGCCGACAAGTGAGAATATACTTTTAGGGCGATTTCCTCTTGAGCTGCAGTTGTTGGAACCATTAAATGGATGCCGCAGTAGGGCTTGGAGCTTTGTGGAAACACATTCCCAAATACAAAATAGGTGTGAGCTGTATTCTTTATGGACAGTTTTTCCCTGGCTTCTTTCCCACCTTGACCAATTTCCAGCTTGTGCATCGCTGCATGTTTACCAGACAGCAAGGGCCATTGACTAAAACAGGGCTTACTTTTGAATAAAGTGTGCACTGAGGTGCAACCTCCAAAACCAGTGCCTTTCATTCTCAGAAGTAATGAAAGGGCAAGCGAGGTATTGTCAGAAGTTCTTGCCTCTGGCTTGCCAGATTTAGGCTGCAGTCCTGTGTACCCACTTTCCTGAGAGTAAGCACCACTGAATTGGGTGTGATTTACTTGCTGTTAGACACCTAGTTTAAGAGTCATTTGGTAAATTAATTCTGTCATGGTTTTTTCCCCCCTGGAGATGGCAGGGTGCTGATACATCTCCTTGCCAAGGGCACAAGGGAGTCTATGTACACATCTGGCCATCAAAACCAGAAATAATAAATAATTTAGCAGAGCTGATAAAGCTGGAATTGTGAGCGATGATACTAAAATCTAGGTCAGGTGGCTGTCAGCCAGGTTTGACCAAACCGGGGGCTTCATATTGTCTGCCAATCAAAGAGACCAATGCTTATTCCATCTTTGTGAGGGCTTTATGACCCTTCACCAGTGGTGTTTCCAGGTAGTTCACTAAGCTAGGTCTCAGTCTCAAACCATGAGTTTCTGCTAAAAGTCATGTACTGTCTGGCACATAGGTGTTTTTAATTTCTGATACGTTAAAACATCTATTGTTTCATAGGCCAGAGGAAATGTAAATTAAACAAAAATGATAAAACAAAATCGAACAAATAAGATCAAACTAATGCCAGAGTACTCATTCGTCATGGAATAACTGCTCCTTTAATTAAATGGTAGCAGAAAAATCACAGTGGTATGATCATTATATAATTAAAGTATAATACTCTAGCTACTTAAGATATATGAGATCCTCTTGCCAAGCAAACACTCCATGTTTGTTATAACAATAGGAACTCTGAACAAAACCGTCAAGAGCGGATTTACTTAATTAATCATACAGCAAGCATTAATATAGCAGTATTATCCTAATATTAACATTTTTATACTGCTTAATTCACTATGGTACACTTTTCCCACTTCATTTTCTGAGTGTGTAGTGGTATTGTCCATGCACCAGCTTTCAAGACAGGCTTGCCATGGTTCCTTGTTGATATGCTATAAAACGCAGTTACATTGTTGCTCCATTTGTTAAGGTCATTTCTGCTTAACATTTTGCTTAGATCAGGATGCATACTGACATTGTGGAGCTTATGTAAATATTTCATACAGATGCTGCAAAATGTTTCATGCACAGCTGATGGGCTACAGAACTTGAGTTGTTGCTTCCCACATGCCAAATGCCACAGTAGTGGCCAGGCGTGGCTGGTCATAAAATGGCCACACTTTCTCAGTGGCCCCTTTTGCGAAATAAAAACACACATTTTAAAAGCTGTATTTTACAGATGGCTGGCAGCACATGCGGGCATACAAATCCTGTTATTTAAAATCCTTGCTGCACTGCCAGCCCTCTGGAAAATGAAACTGCTCTCTTTTAAATAGAGTGGGTGATACCAAAGAGAAAGATAAAAAAGTGGGTTCTACTGAGCCCTCTCCATGTACAGATACTTTGTCCACACGATAATCTTTTTACCGCTTACCCTCTATTTCCTTATTATTCATGATTTCTTAATAGGCACTCAGTCTCAGGCAAAACCAGCTCAAACTTGATGAGAGGCTGAACAATATGAAAATGCTCAGTTTTGCCTTGTGTACGACAAAGATGAGGAACCAGACACTGTGCCTTATTTCGAGAAGATATTTGTTTCCGTTTTAAAAATGCAGGAAGCAAGAGAGCTTCAAAATGACATTATAAGAAACTGTTTAAAGATCAGAGATTAGAACTTTAGTATTCTCAATGGAGCATGGGATAGTGGCAGCCAATTAATAATACACAGTCAATCAACTCATGCAAGCAGAAGATAAGGACACTTCAAAAATAATCAACTAACACTATCCATGAGAGAATAACAAAGAGATTCGGTAAATATGCCAAAGAAAAAGCAGTGCTAGAAAGTGTTAGCCAATAAATGAATAAATGCACTTTTAAAAAAGTAGAGATCCAGTGTAGCAAAGTGGCTAGAGTATTGGTGGTACTATAACTGGAGGGAATTAGGTTCAAATCCCCACTCAGCCATGAAGCTAACTGGGTGACCTTGGGCCAATAACAATCTCTCAATTTGGCCTACGTCACAGAGCTGAATAAAATGGAGGTGGGAAGAGAGGCATGGATGGCACTCTGAGCTCTTTGAAGGAAGGGCAGGATTAAAATATTATAATAATACAATAAAGTATTAGAACACAATATGGACACTTTTTAATGGCAAAAGAAACTGCCAAGGTGATATCCAGCTATACAGAATTTATACTGGTCACTGCTGGCAACTTGTTTCCCAGTATGTATTCCATCCCTGACTTATACAGAAACATTGCATACATGCTCTCAAGTCCTCATGGGATCTTTCATATCCCAGTTACATGTGTAAACATAAGTTGTCTGAAATTTTTCCCATCAGCCTATGATTCAAGAGGTTTCAGGTAGGTAGTAAGGAGACTGGAACCCTGTGGCATCATCCCATATACCAAAATCCACAGTGTGGAGCAGCAGGCCCTAGCAACGCCTTCTGGGACTTTACCCATGCAGGAAGGACCAGAATCACAGCAAAACAGTACTTAGTAATCCCAGAAGGATACCATGGTTCATATACTGTTGAACTACTAAACCATTGGAAGATCCAGGATAATCACAGCAGTTACACTTTCCCTGTTTATCTACACCAAGGCAACTGGCCAACTAAGACAATAATAAGCTTAACCCTCCCCTCTCCCCCACAAAAAAACTGGAGTGCACTAGGCACAATGACGTTGGTCCCCAAAGACACATGGGACTGTTGTTTACCAGAGAGGTTGAATGACGATTTCATTAGAAACTTCAGTGTGCTCTTGCATTTTTAAGTGTACATTTTACAAGTCCAGTTACAGTATCACATTAATTCCTGTTTCCTTCACCAAATCGTTTTCCTGACAGCATTGATTTATCATTAACTTTAAAAGTGTTTCTTTGCCTAAAAACAAAGGAGGCCTTCCAAACAAGAAGGAAATAGCTATTTTCATTCAAAGTGGTAGGAAGCCACTTAGAATCTATCATCAATTCAAAGACACTTTTGCCATCAGAAGAGTCAGATCATGTACAACATATAAAGAGTCAGATCACGTACAACATTCATGTAATGCAAGAAACCTAACCTTTAATAGAAGAAAAAGAGGAAGAAACATTCTCAGCCACTAAGAAGCTTTGAATTCCCTTTAAGTAGTTTCCTCCCAGGCATACTATATTTTCCCTAAAAGAAAGCCTTTTCAAAACATTGCTGAAGGCAATTCATTGCTCTGATACTATGCTTGATAGCAGTACATCATTTCATGCTGTGACTGCTGTAACTACAAATAGATGTTGAGATTTCATAGCAGATGAGACACGTACTGTTTAAAAACCAACAGCTGGCTATTTGTATCATTATTTTTAATTTTCCTAAAATCTGCTTGAAGGTATCAGTGGTGTATTTCTCTTACAGTAAGTAAAGTCTTCTTCCAATTATCTTGGCTGTTAGTTTATATGGTCCAAATTATTTATTTGTTTAGTTATTTTATTTGCAAATTGATTTCCATGAGGCATCCCAAAGTCATTCACAATATAATAAAACTGTTTTACATATAAACACACACACACACAAATATTGTCACTTCTAATCCAATACCAGTACAAACTGGAATGAAGAACTCCATTTAGAAGGATCTGTAGGATCATAGAATTCTAGAGCTGGAAGAGATGCTAAAGGCCACCTAGCTCCCTGAAAAGCAGGAATCACAGCAAAAATCTCTGACAGAAGGCCCTCCAATCTCTGTTTAAAGACCTCCAATGAAAGAGTCCACCACCCTCTGTGGTAGTCCTTTCTACTGCCAAACAGCTTTTACCAGCAGAAAGTCTTTCTAATGTTTAGTCAGAATCTCCTTTCTTGTCATTTGAATCCATTGATCTGTGTCCTACCCTCTGGAACAGCAGAAAAACAAGCCTGCTCTGTGTGACAGCCCTTCAGATAATCTGGCTATCACATCACCTCTCAATTTTCTCTTCACCAGGCTAAACATGCCCAATTACCTCAACAATACCTTGTAAGGCTTGGTTTCTTGTTGAAAGCGCAGATGCCAAAAAGACAACAGAGAAGGTATCTTTCTGATATAATGGAGGGTGTTCTGCTGGTTAGACCCAATTATGACATCATGAGGAATGGACTTCCTGATAGGATGGTATCTGCAGGGTCCCCCAGAACACAGTAATCACTTGGGTACATACGGGATGAGAATATATTTAAGTAGCATGGTCCTAAGCTGTTACACATACATATATGCTCCAAAATATTTTATAGCAGCCATATGAACAGCCCTGCAAGTGTCAGTGTGAGTATGTAGATTCCTGAAAAACTATTACACACCCAGTCTGACTTGGGCATAAATTTCCTACAGAATTAACATGGAGGATCTACAGGGCACTAGAAGGCTTGGTACAGGTATTCCAAGTCTGCTTGCAGTACCTCCCAACTGTGTGTGGCAGGGTTAGACTGGCCAAAGCTTCTCCTGGACGCTTTACCAGCATGTGATATAAAAGAGCTCTCTGAGAACAAACCTCTACTGCATCTCTCAGTAATGTTTGCACTAAGTGAAAAACCAGAGCTGCTGTCATCTATTTAACTAATCAGCAAGTATTGTTAAGTCTAGATTCATAAGCTCTGAATGCACTAAATTAGGTTTTATCATCAAGCCAGCTAGTTGCTCTCCTGCCTAACATACAAAGGTTGCAAAAGCCTTCCACGGACAGTGCTGTGTTTAAATACTCTTTATTCAGACTGGTACAAAATATCTATTCCTAGGATATTTAAAGAAACCATTAATAAATAATCCACAAAATGTCTCTGCTGTCTTTCATCTTTGCAATTTTTTCATTATCACCCCTCCTGGACAATTTGCCACTGGGCCAACAGTTTATCTCATGCGCAAGCAAATAAGGTATGCCTCTTTAAAATTGAGGACTATGTTTAGCAAAAAGTTCTAAGACTTTTAAGGCATATTTCTGGATAAAACACCACGAGGAATGGCAAATACCTGCTCCATCAATTATTATTCATCCCAAGGCAGTGCAATTATTTTCAAAGCTACACGTTCCTTTAAAATCCAATAAAGCAATTTTTGCTTTAATGAATTTACCCACTCAGCAGTATCTAGTGTAGCCAACCATTTTATATTATGGTTTCAGCTTGAAAAATGTTCCCAGGTATAATTGTTCCAAAGTGACTAAAAATATTTAACTGCTTAGGTCACAATACCTGCATAATGCTTAGGTCACAATACCTGCATAATGTTAAACAGAATCACATAATCTAAAGTGGCCATTTAGCCATTGCATTTATCCAATCTATGTCACAGTGTGCCCCAATTAAAGCCAGTTGCTCTCCATAATACTACCATTAGAACCAATATGAGTCATGTTTGCTCTTCTGTGCAAGTTTCAATCACCCGAAGTTATTTAATGATTTCTTTTTCAAAGAGCTTTATCCTAGAGATAAACTTATCAATTCAGTAGCATTAAATGCCAAGAATATTTACCTACTAGTACAAAGAAGCTTTTGTAAAATTTATTGTTAATTTTATGCATCTGAGCCTGCTTACATTATTGTGACAAGATTGTTTATTTATGTACAGCAAGCAGGGGATATGGGAAGTTGCATGTTTTAACAATTAGATACAGTTGTGATTAAGGCTGAAACATCAAAAGGGAACAAACTGCAAGCTTTATTGTAGCAAACATTTGTTATTAAAAGAAACTTGGCTCAGGGGACTGAAAGCGAGGGTGGTAAGACTGAAAAAACCTCTGTTATGAGAACCTATTGAAGAGGGAGGCTCGTCTTCTGCTCCACAGATCAAAAGGAGCTTAGATGTGACATAATTTAGATTTACAGAACAGAAAGTGTTAGATAAGAATGAAAGAAAGCTCTTCAAAGAAAGAGGTTAACATACAACAGCGTTCTCTTTGCAGCCATAAACAGCAAGTTATGTTCTCTGCTGTGACCTGTGGTTTTTCTTCTTTGACTAGATCATCATGGTCTGACAAGTTGATCTACGATTATACCAAGCTTCTGGGACTGAAAGTTCTTTTCTTGTTTGCTCATTCCTTCCATGTTTGTGCATTCTTGCCCTAGTCCCCATTCTGGGGTTGTTTTTGAGTTTTCAAATATCATCTTCATATTAATCATCACCACCACTCATCATACTCCCGCATCCATGTCTGAACTCAAAATTAGTTGTCAGATTGACTAGTGGTAATCTGTCTTCCTTCTTGCATTCAAAGCCCTCCATGGCTTTTCTCCTGCCTCTGCTCTTATATCACAGTACACACCTGCCCATGACCATCTTCAGTCACCAAAAAGTATTTTGTTTCCACTATTTTGCTCTTTTTAGACCTCATGCCTAAAACTGCCTTCCAGAACTTCTGTGCGATGCTACTTGTCTTACTTCTTACTTCAAATCCTCAAAATCCACCTTTATATTAAGCCTTTGGCACAACCCCTTATACCTCAGCCTCTGGAGAATCATAGAATTGTAGAGTACAGTGGTACCTCAGTTTAAGAACAGCCCTGTTTACGAAATATTCAGTATATGAACTCCGCAAAACCGGAAGTAGTGTCCCGGTTAGTGAACTTTACCTCAGTTTACAAACGGAAGCCGAATGGTGGAAGGGCAGTGGTGGTGGGAGGCCTCATTAGGGAAAGCCCCTTGGTTTAAGAATGGCTTTGGTTTAAGAATGGACTTCCGGAACGGATTAAGTTCCGAAACCGAGGTACCACTGTATTAGAATTAGCAAGACCCTGGTTAGTGTCGTCATGCCCTCCTGCCTGGAAGTAGGCCTTTAAATTGCAGATTGGTTCACAAGAGACCTGTGCTCATTCACAACTGGATCCTGGGTGAGGCAGCAGACCTTTAATGTATTACTGAAACCTGGGTGGGCAACACTGGGCAGACTCAATCTGACTCAGCTGTGCCTACCTGAGTATTTGGGCTTAGCACCAACATAGGCTGGAGGGAGACATCTCCACCTCTACCCTGCAGGCTAACTTTGACAGATAAGTAAAGCTCCCATCATCTCTTACCACAGTCTATTCTGCCCAAAGCATCCAGAGGGCACCAGTTTTGGGGAAAGCTGACCTAAGGAGTATGGCATATTTCCTGACTCCCAAAATCAAATATATATACAGTCACGACGAGCACATTCACACAAATTATTCACACAATTAAACCCAGAGTAACTTAGTGAATGGTCAAAATCTTGCTGCGGTATTAAAGGTTTAATTAGAGACAGACTATGGATCTGTTTTCTTCCCAGAGTAATCAGTTGCAGGAAAAAATGCTTGCACTGCAGGTGCACTCAAGGCACTGAGCATCTGAGACTCCCTGCTGTACCACACAGATCGACAATTTCTCCTGCAATAATGGGACGCAAAAAAAATTTCTAACTCTTCTAAATCTTCCCCTCAACTAGGATAATCGAAATTAAAATCTAGCCTCCAAGCAAATAATTTATAACCATTTAAAGGCATATGTGGGAGTGAAGCAGAAATCAAGGAAACAAGCAGAGTGTCAGTTCCATTAACAATTTTTGTAGCAGAGAGTCTGCAAAGATTACAATTTAAGGAAGGTGCACCAGTGGCATACCTGTAAGCACTCTCTGCTTAACAAACCTTTATCTTTACCAACTGTCACCCTAACACGTAAAAATAAAATACCTTAATGGATATCAAATGCGATTTAGCAACATTGTGTTTTTAAATACCAGTGTGTAAAACAATAACAATTAACTAGCACTCAGTTTTTCAATGAAATAAAACAAGTATCTTTTTGTTACTCCATGGCCACAAATGAAATGCACCTAGTCTGGCCAGAAAACGACACCTTGCCTCTAATTTCTAAATAGCTTCCAAGGGACTGAGGTTAGAGACAGAATGATGTCAGTTTGCTTCTTTGGAGCACACCGCCCAAATTTTTAAATGGAAAGTCTGCCCCTGCTTTCAGTTACATTCATTATGTTGTGGCTGCTTAACTATCTAATCTCTACTTCACACTTTATTTTTATCATAATCACTTTTAGTAACAATTCAAAGGCCTCCAGATATTGCTATCCAACTGGGTTATTAAAGCACACTAGCTATTGTTTTGGCCATGAACTGACCCCACTTTTTCCCAATTTATAGAAACCAAGTGTCATTCCATTCCCATCCCATGTCCCTCTAGGCCCTTCAGGTTCACAACCCTATCAGGCACTCCCACTAAATCTCCCTGAGTTAGACTCTGGCTGCTGCACCATAAACCACTGTATCCTCTTTCTGTGACAGTGATGACTGGGAGAGTAAAGGTAAAGGTACCCCTGACCGTTAGGTCCAGTCACAGATGACTCTGGGGTTGCGCCGCTCATCTCGCTCTATAGGTCGAGAGAGCTGACGTTTTGTCCGCAGACAGCTTCCAGGTCATGTGGCCAGCACACGGAAACACTGTTTACCTTCCTGCCAGAGCGGTACCTATTTATCTACTTGCACTTGACGTGCTTTCAAATTGCTAGGTGGGCAGGAGCTGGGACCAAACAACTGGAGCTCACCCCATCATGAGGATTTGAACAGCCGACCTTCTGATCGGCAAGCCCTAGGCTCTGTGATTTAGACTACAGTGCCACCCGCGTCTGGGAGGGTAACAGAAGACAAACAGAGCATCTCAAGAACACTGGGACTGTTCTGGGGGGGGGCAGCACTCTTTTCATGCACCCTCCTACCCCACCCCAAAAGGATTTAAAGGAGGTCTGAATAATAACCTGTCTCTGGCTGCCTTTACAAAATACATAAACATACACAAAACAAACATAAAATTGATCAGGAAAAGATAAATGATACTGCCACTCCAGTCTATCAGTTAAAAGTTCAGAAGCTTGTTACTAAGCTATCAGTGAAATCTGGACATTTTATTGTTAAACTGTTATGTTGACTGTGGTTTGGCTGAGAAAACACAGCAGATTAGCCTGAACTGAGCCCAAGACAACTGCCAAATCCTCTATCCAGTAGCAGATGGCGCAAGAACTTTAGGAAGCCTTAAAAACAGGAACAGTAAACATTTTTTAATCTGGAGGCTACAGTTCCCATTTTAAAAACCAGCCAGTGGGCTGCACCACACATGCACTCGCTGTACGTCATGCACATATGGTGGAATAAAAAATAAATCAGAAAGTGAAAATACATGCAAGAGCCACTTTAAACACTTTCCTGCTAAAAATGCCACTTTAAACTCTGGCAATCATATGATACACAAGAAAAAACAATGTCAGTAACAGGTGTTGCACATTTTTAGCAAGGAGGTGCTCCATCTTCATTTCCTACTGTCCCATGTATTTATAGTCCCATGCATTTATACTTCATGATAAAAAAACCAAGTAGTTACAGTTGATGAACCATAATTTTTCCAACTGTTTTGATTGTTTGGCAATTTTTGTTGTGTTTCAGGCACCAAGCCATAGGGATCCCCTGTCCTGTGGCTGCTGGTGCAAGGGATCTTGTTTAAGCATTGCTTTTCTCCCACATAGGCTAGGGTATTTCAGGAATAACTGTATTCTGTCCACAGCTTCTGATTCGCAATTCTATCTTGATTTCTCTTTATCATTACTTATGTCTGTCTAACCTGTTAGGTACGGATTCACAGATTTCCATATAAAAATGTTACGCCTTGCACTGCGGAATGTCAACAGCCTTTCAAAGGTCTCTGTAATAATTTGTTGTTTGTTTGGGTGTGTGTTTTTTAGACAATAAAGGGAGGTATTACCTGTCTGCATCCACCGTCACATCATGAACCCCTCTTTGAATAACATCTCGGGAGGCTGCTATGTCTGGAATTCGGTTCAAGCTTCTTGTATACAGGTTGAGTCCTCCATCTGTCATGTAACTGAAAATAAAAATACATAATTTTAATCATGAGAAAATGCCACCAGCTGGTGCTGCCTATTTATATATAGCACTGTCAATGCAGCACTGTGGCAGAGTGAAAGAAAGAGTTGAAGTTTTTGATCTGCAGAATTTAAACTCTAAAGCAGGGTATTACCAATTTCATCAAGGTGAACCTTACTAAGAACCAAACAAAATGTGAAGTGGTAGCTCTGTGTACAGGACATCTCGTGATAACAGCAGTCAGCACAAAGGGGAAGAGCTATAACTCAGTAGTACAGCACATGCATTGTTTACAGAAAGCTCCAAGGTCTAAATCCTGGCAAAAGGATCAGGCAGAAAGATTCTTTTCTGTCCAATGCCCTCAAGTGCCACTGCTTGTTAGAGTAGATAACACTGGCGTAGTTGGACAACCATTCTGGCCTAGCAGCTTCTCCCTTCCAGAATACTTATTTATGCTTCCCAGCAATTAAGTGGGTGCTTAACCATCTCCTAATGTATTGATTTTCTTATTAAATGCACACCTCCACAGCTGCTATTTGTTCCATGACAAAAACCATACAGGTACCTGTATCATACATAGTGAAACCTCCTACACCATCATTGTTGTCCACATTTGAAGTGCCCCCTTCCACAGCTGTCATGCCTAGTTTGCCCCTACGTCTGGAGAACAACTGCTTGAATTTTGTTGTAGCAAGGAAGGAAGGAAGGACTGAGGAGCAGTTCCTACCTTGCAGATAAGGAATAGAGTAACATAGAGAACGGTAAACTGGTGTTACAGTAAACATACCCAGAAGCATCAATAAACATCGAACTGCAGATCTCTACAAATGAAGCAGCCATACAGAACCATGGTAACTAGGAATGGATTGGGCTGTTCACTTGTCAGGTGGTACAGTCCTCTCACACAGAAAAGCACTTGACAGGAGATGCTTCCATGTGAAATGCGCTTGTCAAAATTTGCCGCCTCAGGCTTGAAAACTCTCCTTCCATCTGAGACAGTTTTGCTGGGGATGCAGTTATTCGACAGAAATGCTTCAATATGACCAATTCCTATGTGAAAGCTGAGTTGGCCAACTCTGTGAGAATCTCAGTGAAGCAAATGAATGATGAAAGGGGGATGGGGTGGAATATACCCTTGAGTATACCCAGGACTCATACACTTAGTCCTAGTAAAGACAGATATCAGAAAAGTGAAAGTGGAGGACCATAAATGGTGCCTTAATCTTTCTTTTATTATGATATATACACACAGCTGCCAACAACCAAAAGAAGGACTGACACACTAACTATACTGGCGCACACCTCCTGGACTAATTAAGGCCCATTCTTTATAGGATACAGGCAGGAGAAGGACTTCAGTGATAAGACCATATGTTCACCATCTCAGGTTCAATCCATTATAAGTTCAGACAAGGTTGTCATAGAATCAGAGCTGGAAGGGACCACAAAGGAATCATTTTGCCCAACACAGGCATCGAACCCACGACCATGAGATTAAGAGTCTCATACTCTACCAACTGAGCTATCCTGCTGGAGGCCAAGGACTCTTGTCCAAAATCCATGGAAAGGTGCTCTCTATGGGTTTAAACTCTTTCCCATGTAAGTGGTCCACCTGCATTTACAGTATATACTGGCACACCAGTGACAAACGGCATGGATGAGTGTGCTGCTTACTAAATTTTTGTCTGTATTTAAATGCAACATGGTGCACACATAACACTTTCATGGGGAGGGGGCTTTATCTACGACCCACATCCTATGCATATCTGGCCTCAATCACAAAATGAAGTCATGAAAGCACTGCATTCACCTAGACAGGCCAGCCTCATACACCAGATAGAGATGACCTGCTTGAGAAACTGATGCAACCAACAGAATGGTTATAATAATGGGAAGCTTACCTTGCTATTATTGTTATATCATCTTATTTTGGTATGTATTGTTATCTGAATTGCTTCTTAGGGGCAATTTCTTTATTAGTCATTTTCAGAAAGTCTTGTGAATGAAATGGGGGCCGGTTTCCACACCAACCTATGGTATTAGAACTCTGAAGTCATATCTGTAGGCACTGGAACCACTTATGGATGTGATCTTGCACCCAGAAATACAAACATGAATGTTGCTTTCCATTGGATACAAGATGGTGTATATTGTATGATGCCTTCTGCCAGGGAGGGGAGGGGATGGGACTCAATTGCAGCCTTCATTCCTATAGAACTATAAAGGTAAGAAAATGGAGGAGAAGACTTCAAGACTCAAGACTTCAATGCATTTTGATTCTTACATGGTAGTGCATTAGTGAAGAGGCTGAACCTCACAAGAAATAGGCCCCTCTTCCATTAATTCCTAATTACTGCTGGATTCTCATCCCCAAGTGTTTAAAGTAATTAAAGTGGGAATGAAAGAGGAAAGAGAGATAAGACTTGACATGCCTGAATGAAGCATGAATTTTCAGTGCTTATTATTCATTTTTTGCTCTTTATTCTAACGCAGAAATGGTACTTAAAAATATTCTGGCCAAGAGCGCTGCTGCTTGCTACTATTTACCAAGTCATTCTCATTACGGATGTCAAAGGAGACAACTTAATTTATTCTCTAAGGTGATAAACTAATTAATACATATCTAGTCAAGCAGTACAAAAACTGTTAATCGGTATATGTCACAAGCAAAATATTCAAGGAAAAATTAGCTGAGATAGAAAGTCTCACACTGCTTTGAATGCTTTCACATTCAAAGTTGCATAGCTGCACAAAGTTGCATAGCTGCACAAAGTTTCTTATACTAGATAGTGGCTGGATTTCAGGTGAGTGCAATCTGCTTTTTTCTCATTTTTGAACCAGATTTCCAGGGTCCATCAGTCAGGACCAACCAGAAAATGTAAAAACAATTCTGGAGTATGACACTTGAAGAAACTTTCAGAGCTCAATTCTATGCATGCTTACACAGAAATCAGTGGCACCAAATTCCATGGAACTCTCAAATCAGTGAGCAATCAGACATACAGCTCTATCCCAAGCAGATTTACTTGGAAATAAGCACCACTTCCTTGAATGGGTCACACTTCCTCTTAGGAACACAGCCTTGGTTTCAGACATGGAGACTGAAATTCTCTAATTCTGATTTCAGTCTTTCATACTTTGAAAGGCAGACAGACACTCAACAACCTGACCATGGTATTCAACATCAGCTGCAGCTTCCTGATCAGACCCAAGGGAAGTCCTATATAGAGCACATCACAGTAGTCCAGCTGTGAGGACACCAACACATGAACTGCAGTGGTCAAGCTATTCTTGTCCAGGAAAGGGTGTAGCTGGCATACCAACCTAAGATCATGGGCAGACCTTCGCACAGAGTTTCCCCGAGTCTCTCATAGCAAGGATGAATCTAGGGGCACCTCCAAACTTGTCCCTTCAGAGAGATTGCAACCTTGCCCAGAAGTGGAGAATTCCCTGAATATGGGAACCACTCACCCACGGAGTCTCCATTTTACCATGATTCAATCTCTGTTTTTTGACCCTTATCCAGCCCACCACTACAGCTAGCCACGAGTACAAAAGCATCCCCTGACTCAGATATAACAGGAAAAAAAGGGATGGGTGTCATCAGTATGATGATGATACAATGCCCTAAATCTCCTAATGGCCAACAGCTGATCACAGGGCAGCTTACAAAATAAACACACAAAAATACATAGCATAATTAAAAAACCATACCTCCCTCCAACACACAGTTTAGAAACCCATAGATTTTTTAATTAGCCAAAGGCCTGGGAGAAGAAACGACTAAACAACAACAAACAATAAATCTATATCAGTGAACACCCAACAGTGTGATGAATAACTCATCTATACCAGCATTTTAAAGATATCTATGTGGCCATTGTTGGAAAAACACTTGTGCTTAAACCCCCATCAAATTGCAAGCAGTGCTGAAATTCAGAAGTGCCCCAAAGCAGTCCCTACTATATAAAGTTAATAAATGTTACCTTCCCATCTCTTGAGGTTATTCCTGTGGTCAGATATAAAATGCACAACCAATAAACTCCAGAAAAGCTTATTTCTCAATAGAATGAATCTGACAGGTAGGTATTGAAATTTCACGCCTGTAAGAAACAGGTTTTTGTTTGCCCCCATTTAAAACATGTCTGCCATCTACCAACTGGAACAAAATAAACCTAGACGGAATGGTGTGCACAGCAAAATGAAAACTTTGTTTGTAATCTCTTTCTCATTTAATTATCATTCATTCCAGTGTGCTAAGATCATTATAGCACACACATTCCTTCTGCTTTTTGGCCCCTACTAAAATAAGGAACACATCTACCATTAATGTTAAGAAGAGGATCGAATTCAGTCTTACACATTTTTTGACTCACAAAACCAAACACCTGTCAAGAATGGTGGACCAGAATTGTTTCTACAGGGGCAGATTGACCGGATGGCCCACCACAAGGGTGATGCTAAACTTTTAGGCCCAGATTTTTAAGCCATACGCTGGGAGCTGGGGCAAGATAAGATACCCCAAGATTGGTGGCAAACAAATTTCCCTGAAGCATTTTTGTTTCCAGGGGGCTGGCCTAACTTAGCCTCAGACACATCAATAACACGAGATGACTGAGGGTTTTTCATTCTCTCTCTGCCTCTCCTTTCTCCATGACTTTAAAAGGACGAAAGAAAGATGGTGCATACCTTAGGGAGCATCACTATAATATATATTTTGGGGGCCAACCCACCCAGAAAATACATTTCGAATCATATGGTGCTTATAGTGGTCACATCAAACAAGAAGAACATTGTGTGTTATGTGAGGGTCTGGGGAAGCAAACACTTACCCGCTGTTGATGTCATCAGCACGGAGGCTCTTCCCAAGAATGTCCCCATCACTCATGTATCCTCCAACATCAACATCAGAGGAGATGTCCAGATCACTACTTCCTTTTTCACTCATGTCTATCTGGGGTATGTTCCCAAGGCGAGAAACAGCTGCACGGCGAAGAGGCGTGGTATACATAAACCGAGAAGGGTCAGTATGGATAAAGCGACTAGCACCACTGCGAGGATACCCTCCACCCAGGGAAGGCGCATCGCCTGCCTGGAGACGAGGACTAGCTTGTCCAAGCCTCCAGGTCACTGGAGAGGATCGGCTTGTCAAGCCTGGGATGCTTCGCCCATTCACTTCGGTTGTTACAGTACTGTCAAATGTTGTCTCCAATGTGCTGTGAAGCAAAACAAAAACTGATGAACTGTGCTTTCTATACTTCTGAGCATAGGGAGGGGAGAGACAGTAAAAGTCAGAAGAAAAACAAAGTTTATATTTAATGCATTCATTTTCCTACAAGAACAAATCCTTTATTCAACACTTTCAAAGAAAGGATACTTTTTTGTTTCATCATTTTACTGCAGGTGGATTTTGAGAAGAATAAGTGTGGAAAATCAAAATGCAACATCTCAGTGGAAAATAAGGGTCTTTCATGCTCAACATATACAGAAGTTGCAGCTAATCTCATGGTGGCATTTTAGACAGCTTATCCATTTTTAGCATTTCGGCTGTAAATGAAAATGTTCTGTGGTTTAGATGGACAGTGGCCTTGACTGGATAATCCCAGTTTCTGATCTGTCCCATATCTTTCTTTCCTGCCAAACTGTCATTACTGCTGTACTATTGCATCTCTCAATATCCATAGGACATATGTCCATTTAGCATATGACCTATACTTGTAAAATCCAACATACATGGACCCATTTTGTGCAATTAGTATTTAGAAAAATATTTGAGAGAATTGTCTACATGGTTTGGGTCTATGTGTGTTGGATTTTACACATGTAGGACCTGTTAAAACTAATTCACTTAATTAAGGCATGGAGTTTGGAAGAAGTAGATGCAAGCCCCACCACACAAAGTGGTGTGTGTGTGTGTCTAACTCATCAGGAGGAAGGGTCATAGTTCAGAAGTACAACACATATTTTGATGCAGAAAGTCTTGGGTTCTCCAGATAGGACTTGGACAGACCCCTTGCTGAAACCCTGAAAAGTTCAGGCGTAGACAATACTGAGCTAGAAGGACCAGGGGTCTGACTTGATAAAAGGGAAAGTCCTATGTACCGTATTTTTCGCCCTATAGGACGCACCGTCCCATAAGGCACACCTAGTTTTTTGGGGGGAAATAAAGGGGGAAAAAATTATTTCCCCCCCAGGCGCGGGGCTGGGGCAGGGGAGGCCCAAGCTTCCCCCGACCCCAGCCCCCAAACAGGCAGCTCTCTGCAAGCCGTGGGAGCCCAGCGGGAGTGCTCCCACTGCTTGCAGAGAGGTCCGCGAAGCCTGGGCGCGCTGATCTCAGCGCGCGCAGGCTTCGGCATGCTGGCAACTCTCCGCAAGCAGCGGGAGCGCTCCCGCTGCTTGCGGAGAGGTCCGCAAAGCCTGGCGAGCGAGAGGGGTCGGTGCCCACCGACCCCTCTCGCTCTCCAGGCTTCAGCGAAAGCCTGCATTCGCCCCATAGGACGCACACACATTTCCCCTTCATTTTTGGAGGGGGAAAAGTGCGTCCTATAGGGCGAAAAATACGGTACTTAAATCCCAGGATAAGGAGAGATGGGGGAAGAATGTCAGGTGAGTAGGGAGCAATGGTGTGCTCTTGTTCCTTTCTGTGAGCATGGGTTGAATTGCATATTGACAGGCATTGCCCAATCTGACACATTTCATTCATGGAATTTAAGGAGGCTGCTACTTAACTGGATAGCACTGGCAATAAGAAAACTGGCAAAAATGAAATTGGGTGCACATCTTCAGGGTTTCTCCTTGCAAAACCCACACACTTTCTGCTTCAACCCGTATATATTTAACCAATTGTGAAATAGTACCTGTGGCTTATTTGAGTTCCCCTAAGGCTCGACATAGTTTCTTCCAAGTTCTGCCTCAGATCTGCTATATTCTTTACAGTTCTCATTCTTCTAGCTTCAGGATCTTCCCCTGCAACGAAACAGCGTATATAGCTAACAATATACTGCACATGCAAAAATGTAAGAAGAGATCTCCATCATCATTCCAATAACATATCTCTGAATCTTCTCTAATATGAAACAGACAATGACTTCTAGCATGCAAAGTTATTTCATAACAGCAAATTAGCTGATGCTCTGTATGGGGGAAGCATGGGGGTGGCAAAAAAACAACAGCAGAGGTGCCTGTACTCACACCTTGAGAAAGTATAAAGTGCCTTTCCCCTCTTCCTGCACTCCCTCTACCCACTTTTCCATTGAATTTGTGAGGAATCTTTAATTAAAAAGTTGATAATAAAACTTAAAACTACATTTTAAAAAATAAATCAAGATTTATAGATAATTTTGAAGGTTTTGTTAAAAAGAATTTAAAATTAACACTGCTGTCAATCACAAAATGCCCAGTGTGGAGTGTATGATGTGGCACACAGTATTAGCCATGCAGGCATGGCATAACACAACATTAGAGGTGCTTGCCTGCTGGGTTTTTTTGTGGCAGTCACACAATATTGATTTTACACACCCACACCCAGAGAGAGAGAGAGAGAGAGAGAGAGAGAGAGAGAGTAGGAGAGACCTTGTTGTCTACAAACCACAGGGAACATAACCTGGTTCCAGGGAAAATATACAAGGTGACCAACCACATTCTCTTCTGCACGGGCATGGAACACCCACATGCACTCAACATACATGACGTCCGCCCTGTGGAACGCCCTCCCATCAGATGTCAAAGAGATAAACAACTACCTAACATTTAGAATTAGGGAATTTTTAAATGTGTGAAGTTTTAATCTATTTTTAATCTTTGTTGGAAGCCGCCCAGAGTGGCTGGGGAAACGCAGCCAGATGGGCGGGGTACAAATAAATTATTATTATTATTATTATTATTATTATTATTATTATTATTATTATACAGACGACAGACACACATGCCTGTCTCTCACACAACCACACATATATGCCTCCTTTCCTCTCAGTCCAGGTGCACCTGTCCCTCTCTCTCACATACCACACATGTACACACACCTCCCCGCATCTTGCACACACAAACACTTACATATACATCACATAGACCTTCCTCTGTCCAGCTTCACCTTTCCCTACTCCTGCAGACCCCACATACATAGTCTCTTTTCTCTCATATGAACGAAGACCTCATATAGATATTTTCTTCCTTTCCTCACCCACCCACCCCATATACAACCCTTCCTCTTTCAAACAAAGCACACGTACATACCTCTGTCCTGTGTTCACACAGAGACACACACACACACACGCACTACATGAGCAGCAGCAGCACCCATTGAAAAGAGCGTCTCCCTGGGGCAAAGGCAGCACTTGCCAGCAACTTTCCCTCGCAGCCAGACCAGGGTAGCCTGAATACGCAGGACACCCCCACTACTCCTCCATCCCAATTTCTTTTTTTAAGTAAGCCCCAGCACAGGAAAAAGGAGACACTGCCCCTGGCTAGCAAGTAAGGGTGGGGGCCTCAGCTAGTGTTGTGCGGGGGGGGGGGGGAAGCACTGGGTACATACAAGCTTTAGACTCTATACATAAAATATATCCAGATTCAATAGACATGAGTATTCATGAGTACAATTTAAAGATATACAAAATCTAAACTGCAACGACTTAATTCTAAACTCTCACTTGATTTTAAGACCTGCCAATTATTATTTATTTATTCTAGCAGCAACGTGTCAATTTCTATAGTATTTAATTGGAACATGGGATTTACAGGTCGACACAGCGCACTTTACTACATATTAATACCATCCCCTACCACACAGTTAAGAAGGGAACTTTGCCAGACTTCCTCCCGGGGGAGAGACTCTTTGAGTATTGAAATTGATCTGGGGTGGTTTGGCCCTTAGCAGCAGGTGAGATTTTCTACCTGTAGGTGCAGGTCATACTTGGCCACACATTTTATGTGAGAATGGCATAAGTTCTACCTTGTTATACTTTAATAAATATAACCTTTCCTTAACTTGACGAGCCTTCATTCTGGTTTGTGTGCTCCATGAGATCAGGAATGTGTCATAGGCTTGCATACCCTTACTCCCACTCCTTCTCCTCCCTAATCCCCTGCTCCCCTCACCACAAGGAGGTATTAACAACTAAAATTGCATGGTAACAGAATCCCATCTTCAGGCAATTCTGTGATCTTTTTGCTCTGCCATTAAGTGCTCAACAGAGGGAAGAAAGCAGAGAATATGTGAGAGGACTTCGTGCACCAAGGCCAGCTCATAAATATTGGAGAAGACTTGATTTTCAGTACATATTTAAATGACCTTCATAAAATAAAATGATAGGGATGCTGACAGAGCGTGCAAATAATGGGTTTGTAATGTAATGTTTAACCTGCTTATAAGCCTCATTTCTGGCTCCTTGCTTGGCTCTGAACTCCAGTGGCAGAGCGTCATGCTCTGGCACCGGGGGGGCAGAGAGCATGTGAGGGCGGGACTGGCGCGCATCCCAGGAATGTGATGCACCACCTGTAGGGGCGTGGCATGCGTCCTGGGGGCATGGTGTGCCGCCCGTAGGGGCATGGTGCCCGGCACGGGCAGGGGGGCAGCCGCGATGGCACCCTGCCGGGATCGCGCTGCTGGGGAGGTGCGCTCCCATAGCATGCCTCTTCCTCTGCTAGTGCTGAACTCACAGATGATGGGGAGGGTTCTACAGCTTTCAGGGCTTCAATGGAGCAAACGTAAGCAAGGATGTGAAGAACTTTCCTAAATCATATGAAAACATGCCTGCACACATGCAAAGGTCAAACATGCTTAGAACACTAAAAAGAAAAGCAAAAAAGCTAATCTTTTTAGGAATTCATACTTCTGACAATTCAGCTGCATACTGAGCTATAATGAGTTCACACATCTCTAGGAATTATGCCTCTCAAGATACCACAAAAGCATCAGCTTCTCTTTCTCCTGAGGACTGGTCCCTAGCTATTCTTGCTTAATGCCAAAACAGAGCCAAGAAAGATGCCTGTTGATTTTCAAATTCAACATCCCAACAGCTTTTGTGTGTAGAGATGCTCATATAGTGTGAAATATTATTGTTGTTTGTCATTGTTATGATGCTTGGTTATAACTAACCTGCCACAAGAGTCAAATTTATTTGTGATCATGCACAGGAAAACCAGCTGTGTTTTTATAGCAACAAAAAGTAGGGAACGGAGTTGGTGCAAAGTATCTCTACAAGAAGAAGAATCTTATTAACTTCTGTATGTATAAATCAGAAGTTCATTACATATCACTATGTACACGGAAAATCAGAATAATTTGTGGGTGTTTAGATGACCGGAGGCAGGGATTTTACGCCAGTACTCATATTAATACATCATACACTTAGCGACTAAGAGTTTCCCCTAAGTCAGGCGTGGGAAACTTCTGTCCCTCTAGATATTGCTAAACTACAAATCCCATCTTCCCTGACCATGGGCCATGCTGCCTGGGGTGGATGGGAGCTGCAGTTCACCAACATATGTAGGGGCCAAAGGTTCTCTCTTCCTGTCCTATGTCCAAACATCTTCACATAGTGACAATGTGAGCATTATTGATTAGACAGAAGGGTCCAGAAGGCCGAAAGGTAGATCAAGAGTAATATATGCTAATCAAATATATAAAACAAATACAAAAGAAAAATAATGTGCATATTATTAAATTTGTATACCACCCTCCCTCCGTAGATCCCAGAGTGGCTGGCAACAGAAAAATACAAAAATACAAAAAGAGAACACAAAATACATAATAAAAAAACAACAAAAACAAACCAATAACCCCCCTCCCACAAACACATTTAAAAGGACTTAGAATGTTAATCAGCCAAAGGTATGGTTGAAGAGGAACATTTTTGGCTGGGGCCTAAAGATATGTAATGAAGGGGTCAGACATGCCTCTCTTGGAAGAGTACTCCACAAACAGGGAGCCACCACAGAAAATATCCATTCTCATGTTGGCACCGTCTGGACCTCTCATGGACAAGGCACACAAATAAGCATCTCAGATGAGGATCACAAGGTCCAGATCGGTTCATATAGGGAGGGGTGCTCCTTGAGGTTTTGTGGATCTGAGCCAGAGTCAAAACCAACACTATGAATTACTGGCAGCCAGTGCAGCTGGGCAAGGATTGGTGTAATATGTTCAAACTGCCTTGCCCCAATGAGCAACCCGGCCACTGAATTCTGCACCAACTGAAGCTTCTGAACCATCTTCAGAGACAGCACTATGTATAATGTTGTTGCAGTGATCTAACCTAGAGGTTATCAGAGCATAGATGACAAATGTTAGGCCATCTCTGTCCAGAGAGGGGCACAGCTGGGCCATCAGCCGAAGCTGATGGAAGACACTCAGTGCCACTGAGGCCACCTGAGCCTCAAGCAACAGCAAAGGATCCAGAGGTACCCCAAAACTATGTACCCACTGCCTTCAAGAGCACCCAACCCCCACATCCATCTGGCTTAGAGAACCACCTGCTAACCATGTCTCAGTCTTATCTTAAATGTGCTTTAGTTTGTTGAATATAATCCAGTCTATTACCGAAGCAATCCAAATATGTTACAATTGTCCAGTCTGCAAGTAGTGCTAAACAATAGCCTGGGTAGCGTTAGGATCATGTGGTTCTCTCTGTTCTCTCCTTTTCCAGTACAGATGCAAGGAGGAGATTTTTTTACTTTTTTTTTTAAGGAATTGGATGCTTCCAATCACCATTTGCTGCTTCTTGTTTAGTGATTCCTGGTTTGTTTCACTAAACTACCATTTCAACTAGAGCTGTGCAAAAACAGATTTTCAAAATTATCCAATCTCTCTTTGTGGGCACATAAATTTGGGGAAACATGTCACAGAATTTTTCCAGTGGGCAACTTGGCTGTCAGTTTGCTTCCCCACAATACTCCAGATCAGTGTCATTCAAGGGGGCTTGGGGATGCCACCACCACACACACACACGTGTGTAAAATATTCTTGGAAGAGTATGCAAACAGGCCTCCTATTCCTAGGAAATGTTTTCTCTGAATTTTCAGAACACCTCTAGTTTAAACTATTGGTTACCCTTTCACGACAAACTGCAGCTAGTTTTGAAACAGAAGCAGATGTTTCTCATAGTCCTTTCACTGCCAATGTGGAAAATAGCGAAAGATGGAGCGTGTGAACGTAAGACTCACCCAGGCTCATTCCAGCGCTGCTAAATTATGGTTTAGTATTATGTCCCATCTTACACATTAAACAGTAATAAACAAGCCCAGAACAAAATAAATAGACGATTGTTACTTTAATTATCTGGATCCTGGGAGTGAGAGATAGAACCTTAAGCATCTTTATTGTTTAAAGGTACTAGACCAACAAGTTTCTCCACTCTTCTATGGTACAAGGAAGCAACCAAATGGCAGCAATCAAAACATCAGAAAGCAGAAAGGATTTAGCTGAGTTGCGAACTGCATGAGTTGCATTTTCAGCATTTATGATGCCATGTCAATCCCAGGGTTCCTCTCTGATCATTTGTGCTCTTGGACAAAAACGGAATATAATCTTTATAAATAATTAAGTTGCTTCAGCGTAGCTAACATTAACAGTACCCCATACTTTGTGCTTCTGTTATGAAAGTTACATTTGTCACATTAAGGCCTGCAAGCGAGGCTGATTGAAAGCACCCTGCAAATGAAAATTAACATTCCACACATCAGGCATACATGTCAGAAAGGAGAACAGGTAAAGTCTGGATTGAATGGATCTATAAGGTGCATGAGCTAGGAGGTAAGTTAATAAATCAAGCCAGTCACCCAGAACCAGTTACTTATGCCCACTAGCCTATTTCAGATCCTGCATCCATTCTGGTTTCTGCAGTTTCATGACCAGGAGCATTCTTCCAGTACAGCTAGCATCCACTTAGCTAAAGGTAAAGGAACCCCTGACCGTTAGGTCCAGTCGCGAACGACTCTGGGGTTGTGGTGCTCATCTCGCTTTACTGGCCAAGGGAGCCGACGTACAGCTTCCGGGTCATGTGGCAAACGAGAGCAGTGCATGGAAACGCTGTTTACCTTCCCACCGGAGCGGTACCTATTTATCTACTTGCACTTTGCTAGGTTGGCAGGAGCAAGGACCAAGCAATGGGAGCTCACCCCACCACGGGGATTCAAACCACCGACCTTCTGATCAGCAAGCCCTAGGCTCTGTGTTTAACCCACAGAGCCACCCGCGTCCACTTAGAGGAGTCCTCAAAAGCAGAGGGTATTAGAAATCTTGCTTAGAATGGAGGAACTCACGAAATTGCCACATGTTTCTCTTTTTTGCAAATGCCAACAGCCCCGGCAAGCATACTCCCTGCCTCTCTCAAGTACATATTATAAGCTTCCAAGTCCCCACCCTTTTTCTTTTTCTTTTTCCTTTTGATGAGCAAATAAACCCCCATTAATTGAAATGACCCACCTAGTCTCATATCGTTACTGTGGGGTGTTCATCAAACTGTACAAATATGAAGACAACAAATATGTTGGAGTTCAGCTTTTGCAAAACCAAGTATGGAGTTTGATAGTGCACGCTTACCATACATGGACTGCACATGCAATATAGGGAGCTGAGCTTATGGTCCTTGAAAGAAACTGGTGAATGGCTGCTGTTAACTTCCAAACATTTGCAGAGATACGGGGTTCCATTTCATTTCCTACTGCATGGGTTTCTGATACAATCTACGTGTGCCAAAAATTAATGTCTCTTTCTCCAGATGGGAAAACTGAGGCAAATGCAGCCATTAGCAGCCATGTTTATCTCATGCTGTTGCAATGTTATCTCATTAAAAAATTCAACAGCCACCTTTATTCCATTACCATTTTACTTTAATATTAGTATAACATAAAACATTTCCTTCCTATCACCCATTGTAGTTAAATATAAAAGGCTTTGCATCGTGACACAAGTCATCCATCTGTGAAAATATCACCCCACCCCACCCCTAGTTGTGCCATGATTAAGAAAATGTGCTATCTGGCAAAAGTCATACACAGAAACAGGGGTTTCTTCCAGGTCACACAACAGATCAGTGGCAGAAACAAACACAGATTACCTGATTTTACCAAGCCCATAATATCTTGTTTAAATTCTGCTTAAATCGCACCATACATAAAGCTTCAGTTTCAATCTTAGCACAAGTATATGCCACAGGGAAATGAAGGAGGCAGGGGGAGAGAGAGAGGTGGGGGGGGGGGAGAAGAAGAGGCACAGAGTTCCAAAAATTTAATTACATAAAACATCTGAATGCAGCACTTTGAGCAACCCACACTTCTGAGTGAAGGGAGATGAAAAGTACAGCCAGCTGCAGAGGAATCATTTGAAGTACCTATGGCTGTGGATTACCGATGCCTACTTGCCTTCACTGATGTAGCTCGTCTGTGAAGTCTTGGCACTCACAATTCTGCTCAAAGCGTGTATTTATGGATAAGATTTCTGTAGGGAGCCTTATGGAGCTAGAGCAGAAAGTAGGCCATGGTACTGCCTAAATACATCAGACCTTATTAAGTTTGCTGGTTGCCTAATTTTTGATTATTGAAGTATCAAGGCATATTAATACAGAAACGGACAAATTGAGAATGAAGTGGCAAACTTACACAGGTACCTGGCCAGGAGAAGCATTTACACTCAATAAGGCCATTACATGTGGAGCAAACCACAGGCACACTCCATCACACCACCTTCCCTAAGATGGTAAAATGATAGTATGACTGCATGACACTCCCTTGTATGTATAAAACGAACATGAATGAAACAGGTTAAAATTCACAGCCTACCATCGCTTGCTGTTCTAAGGTCAGCTTTAGTGCAAATATGACCTATTGGGAAAATCATGTGCTGCCACAAGCATAGCTTTCAAAACAGATTATCTGAGTGGTTTTTTTAATATATAAAAAATGCAGTCACTTTATCTAAAAGGAAGGATAACATTCCACCGTGCAATACTGAACACGAACCCAGATGTGTCTTCCAAGATTACTATCACCAAAATCTCCTCCATGCAGATGTGCCAGTGCCTATAAAACTATCTGCCCATGCCATGCAGAAGTGAACTCACCCAAATAATCATTGTAAAGCACTTGCTCTAAGTCACCAAGCATTGTTATTATAACGTCCTCATCCAGCTGTGCTGTCCCCTCGCGTAAGCAACCTTCTTCCTCCTCCACCCAGTTCTTGCTGGTGAATCTAGGCTTAAAGGGCACTTTTTCATCACCCAATTTGCTCTTTTCTCCTTGGCCACATTCATCTGCAGAATAGCCTCTGAGCCTTTTGCTTGACTTTCTGCCTCCGACAGGTGGTAGTTCTTCAGTTTCCCACGGTGACTTGTTGCTGGCATGGTAAAGGGAGTGTGCTGATTTTGATAGCGCTTTGGAAAGCAAGCTTCTGCTTCCAAGTTCTGTCTCCCCTTCATGATGAACCTGGCTAGACTTAGAAGCATTGCCAAACCAGTTCTCTCTGCATGAAAATCGCCTCTTTTCCCCCTCACTTAGGAGAGTAAGATTTGTCAAAGACCTCTGTTTCTGAAGGCGAGCACCCCCATTTCTTGCATCCTTGCCTCTGAACACCGAGAGTTCGGCAGGTCGTTGCATGATTTTAGCCAAAGATTCACTTCAAATTATGCTTCACATTTCCTAGATGCAGGGAAGGCAAGATCTTTTAAGCCGGTATCAGGAACGAACCTTTCAGCAGCGTACAATTTAGACAGCCTGCAGCTCTCCTCTCCACTGGTACCGAGAAACATAGCTTACACATCCAGTGTGCATGCTGCAAATGACTAGACAGGCATAGTCATATTGTCTGAATTTATGTCGGTTTTGATGCTAAGCCAGCTCTCTCCAGCCCTGTTAATCTGCAGTACTTACAGTCATTTTACTTGAATTTCCTTCAAGCAGAAGAGAGTTGATCAAACACTCGGCTCCAGCACAAAAGTAATCCTAAAAGCCAGCGACGCTTTCCTCTCTCCATCCAATCATCGGTTTCATCAGAGTGATGGACCTGCATCCCTTTCTACAGCTGCTGTATTCTGAAATCCAAAAGTACGGAGCAAGTGCAGACTACTGTGCTTCTCCCACGCTCTCCCGCTAGATCATGGCCGGTTGCTGTGCACAGCTCTTTACTTTAGACGGGCTGATAGAGATGCAAGTGCAGCCTGCACGTCAGAGCTCAATAAGAGCCAAAATTAACCAGCGAAGCAAAGCACTGAAAAGGCTTCCTTGCATTTTAGTATTCAACCTGCATTCCCAGATCTATGACTGTTCTCTGCTACAGCAGTGGATGCTGCTGGCTGCCATGGCAGCAAACAGCCTAGCAAATTAAACTGGAAAGACCCAAGCCTCTGCCCAATTTTGTAATGCCAGGGGTTTTGAGGCACAGCTTAAGCCAAATGGGAGGTCCCAGCATTAGCTGCAGCACACCTTGAAATGGTATCTTTCACTGTACGGTAAGATTTAGAAAATGATTTCTGTCTTGCCACCGCTATCCGTTACACAGGCAATTAGAAGGAGATTTTTAAATGGTATTTGATTCTTGCAGTGCATGGTGAATACGCCTCTTCTCATAATATAAGAAAGAATTTATGGGAGAAGAGTCTTTTTTTGTTTGTTTGATAGATCAGTTACTTATTATGTGAAGCATTTCATTTCCACCTTCAAAATAAAATGCTTTGGATTCTCAAACCACTAAGGGGTGATTCTAAATGTTCAAAGAAAAATTATTTTTCCCAATCTTCTGGAGGAAACTATTAAATTGCGTAGATCACCAGACACGAAATCTCAGTCGAGGTATGAAGCAAAGTACACAAGCTCTAAACATTTTTTTATACACAGTAGCATTAAAATGCAATGAGAAAGTATAATTAATAGCTATAGTTTTTTTGTGTAAATGAAACCTTGTGCTTAAGTATTATACAAAAAGAATTGCATTTGCAAAAACTATAGCACTGAAAATTTCATTCAGCTCACAAATAGAGGTATCTAAAGACCATAATGTCATTTGTCAGCATTCAGCCACACCTACAGAATAAACCTACAGAATGAATCTTTAACTTCTTCCTGCATTACAAAGAAGGAAATTGGGCAGATTATGTGCAGTTTTATTAACACTTTGATAATTGGAAATAGCTCTAGTGATGCATTTTCACCAGGAAAATTTTGCTCGCTTATTTATGTATTTTGGCTAGTTAAACTTAGATATGTATGCCCAAGTGCTCTGTTTGCTCTTACCAGTGTTAAAAAAAATGATGAGTTTAGCCCATGGTTTGAAATTGGTTTAAGATCCTAGCTGGTTCCACTCCCAGTAATCACAGTCTCCTATTTCAGAGTGAAATGGTAAAACTAAGCTTAGCTAGTCGAGGAAATTTTCTATCATGGCACAATGAAAAGGAAGGAGGGAAATGACAATGCAAAGAAGAACATACACACACCATCTTCATTTAACAAACCAAAAATATACACCTAGCCCACCATGAAGTATCATCAAACGATTAACACAATCAAACCCTAAGCCAAACTCCTACAACACACTAGAGAAAGCTGAGCTGCCTTCTTTGCATGGGAGTATTGCAAAATATGCCCTTTCTGCTAGCAGAATGAAAGCTTAAACACTACTCCAGGTGCAACTGTTGAATGAAGGTAGCAGACCTCTCAATGAATAGCTGTTCCATATCTGAGGGGGGGGACTGGTACAGTTAAAGGCGGTGGGGAAAAGAAGGCACCCAAGCTAGTTTGGTGTAGTGGTTAGAGTGCTGGACTAGGAGGCCTGGGAGACCAAGGTTGAAATCCCCACTCAGTCATGAAGCTCACTAGGCAACATTGGGCCGGTCCCTGCCTCTCAGCCTAACCTACATCACAGGGCTGCCATGAGGATACCAATAAGGAGGAGGGCCATGTAAGTCACATTGATATCCTTGGAGGAAAGTTAGGATATAAATGAATAAATAATAGTTGGGCTTCAAAGATTCCACACCCAAATGTAATTGTTCTTACATTGTAGGAATGTGTGCATGCTTCTAGCAATGCACATTATGTTCAGGTCCTTTCTATATTTATTCAGTTCAGGTAATTCAGCCATGACTAATACATATACACCAGCCATACAAACATATTTTAAACTAAGGAAAAGAACCAACACAACATGTTAATACACAGCTGGTGTTTTCTATTTATTTTTAGACATTGCATTGAATACAGCCCAATGGCATATATTCATACGTACACATTACAGAATCCTTTTCCTTTTCCACATGACAGTTGCCTTTGGACCACTCCAAGCAGATAATTTTAGAATCTGAACTAGGCCATACACTGCAATAGTCTCCTAGACCAACATAAATTTGTATCAAAAAGATGTTATGTAAGCATGTTCCAAGCACAAATGTTTACAATGTAATTTCAGTAAAAAATACCCTTCCCAAACAAAAGCTACTTCCACAGAATAATAAATGTTTTGTAAAGCTGTTTCTTAAAAACAAATTTAACATGGAAGAATTACAGGTTCTTATCCACCTCGCCTCTACATCAGGTGGACAGATCATGAGGATACTTGAAAGAGTGTTGCGGTTACTGAGATTTTCTTACTGTTAAACATTTTGGTCTAAAAGCCACAAGTTTGTATAAAACAGTGAAAGTTCTTCATGTAGGTAATGTAGCAAAGGCCATATCCAAAATAGGATATTGATTATTTACTTGAACGTTCTGTCATGTAAGACATGACAAGACATGCAAACAGCTTACAAGGACCACCTACGTTATAACCTAGGTTATCAACTCTCATTTGCAGAGAAGTGTAAGAGTATATAAATATAATTTAAAGTACACACCTTCTGTTGCAACACATTGTGCCAATATTCAGCGCTAAAGAACATTTTTAGTTTTACCACAGAATGCTTAGATTAAAATAATCAACACAATTAAATAACTACAACATTATTTTGTGACAATAATTCATAATGTTTCACAGTAACATGACCCTCAGCCTAACGAAACTGCTTAGATGTACCTATGTAACACTCAGAGTATGCTTTCCCCAACCAAGGCCTTCTGTTTCTGCTATGTCTAAATATGCTTTCATCTGCAAACATCAAAAATAGGGCTTGAGGTACAGGCAGAGCTATCACTGAAAGGATAAATGCAGACAAACAGGAGATGGATTTTCCCCCACAGGAGACAAAAGCAACATCTTCAAAAGAAATGACAAAGATGATGATCTTTAGCATAGCAGTTTCTTAGGTGTTCCCAGATCAATCACCTTCTCTGACTTAGCAGCAAGGGAATGCTAACTAGATCCTTTACCAAAACCTATCTTCACCATCCTTAAGCTTCAGAGGGGTTTTTAAAAAACAAAAACAAATAACATCCAATATACCTTAAAAAAACAATTATGCAACCTCTTAAAAAATCGACACAATGACAGAAATACTAAACATTACATTGCAGCTTCAGAAAACAGTATCAACCCTGGGGCCACAAACGTCCACTGTCTTCCAAGTGCCTGAAGGAAAACATAACAGTATGCCGCCATCAGCATGATGTTAGCGCTGCTGATGGCAGTGGTACATATGTGCTAAAATAAAATAAAAATACTAGGCTAAGGATAATGATGTTCTACGATTACTATTTTTTCCTGTAAATCTTGTTCTGTTGAGAAAAAGCTGGTTGTCGGATACTCACTGGTGAATCAGTGCAATTTTGCCTATGTTCAAAGCCAATCCCATAAAGAACAGATAATTTTTCTTTGTGTTTTTTTGCATTTTAGTGGGTCTAATGCTTGTTTTGGATTAGCACAGAAACACTGAAGCAGGAGGAGGCAAAAAAACAGAAATGTGGAGTAGGGTATCATTTCAATTTCGAAAACCACTGAGGGACAATTTAAGCATGACTGCCCCCCCACAGAGGCTACTGATTAGCACTTACAGCACAGTGCCAACCTTACACCTGGCAAGAGCAAGGTTTAAAAGGCTTTTAGTGTGCTGGCCTACACGAAGGCACCATCTATATGACAGTGCAACCACTTCCAGGGCTATACAACTCTGGAGTGCATCAAGCGCATGGGGTGAGAGCCTTTCAAATGTTACACCCACCACATGGAGAACTGTCACTGGACAGTGCTTTTTGGCAACCACTCAAGGAGAGAGCTACAATGTTCAAATCCACTATGAGTGACCTCCACAAGCAATGACACCTCCTGAGACATTTCCAGTACTGTGTATGATAAGATGTCAAATGGCTAACAATTTGCTAGCTGCTGTCCTTCCACATCAGATCATCAAAGCAGCAAAGTAACTGCAGATGCCAAAGGATGGCAGCATAAAAGACAAAAAAACCCCACAAGTATCAACAACAGGTATCACTTGATGGACAGTATTCCTAGGCTGATGAAATGTTATTGATATATGCAAACACCTGCCCCACGACTGAACCATCTTGAAACAGTGGACTGCAGATCTAGCATGTGGACATTTTCAGTCTGCTGTTCTAGCCAATAACCATCCTGTTCAACAAATGCATGCAACGTTTTAGCCTTTTTCCTCACTCACTTGCTCACATTGCTGTAAGGCAATTATGAGTGACACACATCTGCTTTTCTTTTCTTTTTTAGTATTTCCAATATACCATGAGAGGATAACTGAACTGTCACTATAAGCTCCTCAATCGAATACCAGTGACATTCTGAAAAATGAGCCAGGAACTTGTCTGATCACACTCCTGTGCCCATTTCACTCTTCTGTGTCATTTTGGAGCAGAAATGTAAAACCCATTATGGTAAAAAGACTAGCTATTTGCTTACCTATGTGTCCATCTGCCTGATTATTTCTGCTAACTCCAATGTGGAGCATATACCATCTGTGGCAGCCCTACTGAAGCAGTTTTGTACGCATTTATTTTTACCTGGGTATTTTGAGCTTGCGTATGCAAATTGACATGAGAAATTGACGTGAACATGCACCATGTTCAGAGAATCAGACAATGGGAGGAACGGGAGGGCTACCTGTTTAGGATTAAAATGACACAGAGCAGGGCGGGAGACACACAATAGTATTTGAATTCTGGACATTTAGACAAAGCTCACCAATGGCCTAAACAGCCAAATGTTTAACTCATATTCTGAGAATATTTAAATCACCGTGCAAATGAGTACACAAGGCAGCATTTCTACTAGTGCGATCAAATGTTCTTCCCGCAGAAGAAAATTACCTGAAATTATGTCTGCTTTCAAAGAATGCTATTCCTCAAGCTTTTACTGGGGGGAGGGTGAGTTTGCTCCCCACCTCGCCTTCAGGAAGGAATGATGTACGCAGGGAGGACAGCATGCAGAGCTGATGGGAGTGTGGCTGTCTGCTTTATAAACTAGTCCTGTCCAATACTATTCCTCTCTCCCCGTGGCATGCCTTCCCACCCACCTCTTGTCTAGTTGCAGCTAGTTTCTCATAATGAGGGCTGATGAGTCCTAAATTAACTGTTCAGCCCACACTCATCACTGTTGTGCTAAGGAGGTGGTGCTGTTTTGGCCGATTGGCTTTAATCGCTTTCACAGTGGATAGTGAGATACCAGATAGGCAAATGCTTAATATTTGGTGACCTCCTTGAGGCGCTGGTAGTGTGAAGGGTTGCTAACTCTCCAATCTCTTATCGCTGGCCAGCTTAAGAGGGTTCAGATATTGGCCTGGGGAGTTATCTTCTTGTTGAACAATGACCAGCAACAACAGAGGGAGCAAGCATGAGGTCCTTGGACTCCCTTTATGGCTGCCTTTGATAGGCACCATTCCCCTAAGGCTGAGTCACCTGGAGCCAGATCGAAGTGTGGCCCAGATGGATGCTGAAATAAAAATGGTTCTAGCAGGCATCTAAAAGTAAAAGATTCACAGATTAAAGCATTTAAGTAGGTGCAAAGCATTATTGAAATCCGGAACACCAGTTCTTTAAAGCTAAAACTTGTAACCAGATACACACACACACCAAATGTCCCTAACGTGGTAACTACAGATGCTAAGGCAGCATTCAGACAATGGATGGAATAGAAAAAAAAAGGAAGGGGAGTTTGCTTCTCTAAAATTCTAAGGAAGTCACCTGCAATCTACCATAAACTTTACAGCACCTGCTTTGCATGCACAAGTCCCAGGTTCAATTCCCAGCATCTCCAGGTAAGGATGGGAGAGACACTGCCTGAAAGCGTGGAGAGATGCTGCCAGCCATAAGGCAACTTCCTATGTTCCTATGATGTTTAAGTTGTGATTACATGATGGTACACATCAGTTCCAGATAGGCCACTATGTGGGCTTTACTAGGGCTCATGTGAGTTTGTGTGATTCATCTAAGCCACAGAACCATAGTCTTGTCTTTACTGAGAATATTGAGATGACAGTCTTGGCAGATAAATATAACTGTCATTGTGCTATAGCCACCAGGCATCCAGTAAACACTAGATTTTGGAAGGCATTATCAACATGTATTGCATGTGTTATTCAAAAGACAACCATATCCATGGATTGCAGGGGGAAATGGGAAAATGTTCTACTAGGGGAGAGGAACTGGCTCTGCAGATCAATCATAGTACTCAGGCAGTGGTGGAGAGCAGGCAGTGGCGTGGCACACTGCCATGTCACCCCACTGGGATCGTGGTGCTGGGGGTGATGTGCTCCCCACGCCCCCCTCTTCTTCTGCCAGTGTACACAGGGCAATTCTAGGCATATTTACTCAGGAGTATAAGTCCTACAGTGCCACCAGAGCAAATTATTATCATTCAATTTTTGTATTAAGAAGAGGCCAGCAACTTGTTTCTTTTAGTAAGACAATGGCCTAAGAAACCACAAAAGCAAATTGAAGACAATAGGTGGAAATGACATTTGAAAGTAAACTACAGGGAAGGAGAACCTGCTGCCTTCTAAATGCCTTTAGATTCCTACTCAGCCTCAGCCAGCAAAGTCAATGATTAGGAATGATGGAGGGTGTAGTCCAACAACATCTGAAGAGCCACTGGTTCTCCATCCCTTTCATATTGCTCCTGAATCTGGAGATCAGATTTAGTTATCATGCCTTTGAGGGACCCATTCTCCATGCATTTGTCTAATTACCATTTGAAGCAATCGTAGTCCGTGGTCATCATCATTTCTCATGTCAGCAAATTCCATTAGGTAATCAAGATCTTATTTTCCTCTTTCTCCTGAATCTATGGCCTTTCAACTGCTTCAAAATCTAACGATAAGCAAAAGTGGGGAAAACATTTCTACCCACCTTCTCCACATCTATTATGGCCCTTCTCAGTCCTTTCTTTTCTAAGGGAACAAAATGCTTTAGCCTTTCTTCGGGTGGAAGGTACTCAGATAATTCACGATATTTTTGGAACATTCTGAATTTATGTGTTTCTGCTATAATAGGGCTGCAACTCTACACTCAGAAGAGTGCAGCAAGGATGAAGAACCTTTTTCAATCTGAAGATGGCAAGGCTGTTGGGGACCACATTCAGCAGTGGGAAGGGGCGCACACACACACACCAAAAAAAACCTTACATAGACACAGACAGACAACTATTACTCAGGGGAGGACTATATTAAATTCTTAGTAAGTCCAATTAAGTTTCACCTTACATTTTCTCCACGGACTATCTGTCCTGGATGTGCAAAAGGCAAAAAGACCCCAGTAGTTCCAGAAAATTACAAATAACATTGACACACAGCTGAACTGCAAGCCCTACCTTACAGCTATTCAAAACCTCAAAAAAAGGGGGGAGGGAGAAATGCAACTGCGCTTCAAAAACCGCATACATGCAATTGCAGAATAATGGATACTTATTATATATTTGCAAGGAACACAAGCCTAGCACTTTGCTGAGACATTTCCCCTTCTGTTTTGATCTCTGCAACAGATCTTTGTGAGGAAGGGGTACAATTGCACATTTTGTACAACATCTTCGCCTCCCCCCACTCTTCACCAGCTGTCTGATGAACAGTTGGTAGGTAGAAGGGGGCAAAGGGGACGCTTGGGCCGAGTATTCCCCATCCCTGGTGTACAAATTAAAGCTCCTCTTGAACCAAAAGCTAGCATTGGGCAAAGACTGTTCAAAAGGAAGTCCATCAATGACCTTCTAATCTAGCCACATACAGTGGAGGCAATAAAATACCCAGAAATGTCAGTTAAAATACTTCTAATTAACTTTAGAATGTCTCTTTGCTAAGTAAGATTTACTTCTGAGTAAACTTTATAGAAGTATGTGAGTCACAGGGGAATCACAATTCAGCTCTCATTGCACAGAACCTGCATTTTAATTCCACTTCCGCTTAATCAAGGAAACACAATGGTAAACAGATCTGGCAGAAACCTAAAAACCATGACTTAAAATTATTTTATTTTATTGAATTAATAATGTAAATCAATCTACCTATGATAATCCAAGACTTCAGGGTTAGGGCCTAGACCAGACTTCTCAAACTCGGCCCTCCAGATGTTTTGGAACTACAGTTCCCATCATCTCTGACCACTGGTCCTGATAACTAGGGATCATGGGAGGCCAAAAACATCTGGAGGGCCGAGTTTGAGGAAGCCTGGCCTAGACTGATTCAGGCACCCATGTAGAGATATATACACAATTTGTATTTTTTAAAACATTCTTTAGAATATTTGTATACAGTATTTTATGTAAAACACATCCAAATTGATTCATCCAAATTTCAAAATAAAATACACATTACTCACCAGATATTTCCTCTAGGCATTGTTTGGCAGTCTTGCTATATGCCAAATCCATTTTTGTGGGACTGGTGCAGAAGTCAGCAGGTGGGAGAGAGGTACTGTCATTTTCTGAATGAGTTCTGAAATTAATCAAAGAGTTTCACTGTATAACACCTATAATAATCATAGCATTAACTGCCAAGTCCATGACTGGCAGAGTGGCACACATTTCATCAAAAGCCAGATTCTGGAAATGTCATTAGCACCTCTCTTTTTTTTTCTTTTTGCATAACTTCATAGTGCTAAACTCCTCATCAGGACAGATAAGATTATATCCATATGTTGCAAGGGAGGAAAGTTTACATCTTTTTATATCACATATAACCAGACAAGGTGTCAAGGACTAAATGTCTTATCAAATTTCCCCTATAAGATGAAAGATTAGTAGGAAGGGAATGGGTACGTCAATTTACTGGTTAGGACGTGCTTGGTTAACCAGGCTGGGAATGGCAAATTTCTAAATGTTCTGCTGCTTTTGTGTCTCAGCTAAAGAATTATAAAGGATAGAAGCAAAACATTGCTGCCAAAGGCCAGCACTGGAAATAAACAAACCTTGGCTATGGCTCCTGGTTAAGGTGGTGAGAGCTTAATCATGAGTCCAGGTTTGGCAGATACACTAAGTCAAACCATGGCTTAGCTGATGCATTACATTACACTGAACTGAACCCAAGGGACATGGAGGGAGTAAAGCAACTGCAATCTCTTCCCCGGATGTCAGCACACTTCCACAGTCCTGGTAAACTACAGCTGCCTTACCATGATGTACAAACCAGGCCAGACTCACTCCATGTAGCTAAAAAATGCTTTCATTTCTTGAGTTTCACAATCACCAGACAATCATGTAATTTTTAAAATTATATTTATTATATCATTAAAAAATACTGTTGATGTTAATACACATATTTTTTTCCTAACTGATGTCTCAGTCCTCATACAGGTATTTAAAGGCAAAATAGTAAGAAATGAGAACTTCATGAGAGGAGGGGGAAAAAGAGCAAAACTGTTTTCCATGTCCCCTGCAAGTTACGTGTAATAATAAATTATAATTTCACACCTCGGACAATCGAAAGGCATTGATATTTGCTTCTTCTGAAAACCCAAGGATTACGGTACATTTAGTCTGATTCAGAGAACTAGCTTGTTTTGTGAGTATCTGGCACTTTTTTAGCACCTGATAAAAACAGAGCACACCTTGGAATGCTTTTCTAAAAGCATGTCTTTTAGAAAATAACAACCTGTCAGCTCTTTTGCTATGTTTACTACTTCCAAGTTGCTTATCTAATGGGTTTATTCAAAAGCATGCTGAAATGGATGAGGAAGCACACTGCAGAGCAGAATGCATGCTCCTGATAATATTTTAAAAATGTTTAAAAGAGCATCATAAACAGAAAATGACATCTGATAAAATATACTGCGCTTGACTTTTGAATTTATTTTTTCAAGTTTCTGAGAAATAGTGAAGGCAGATAAGTAGTTTTTCATATTTGGCTTTGGCCAATGCAATTATTAATTTACAGTAAACAAAGGTTTGGCAGCCATGACCTGAGGCAAATGGCCTAGTGCAGTTCTAATACTAAACAACGGCTTAATGTTGTGAGAATGAGCCAAGGAGAAACTTGAATTTCTGTGCCTCTGCTTTACTACTTCTTATTCTCCAAATCAGTGGTAAGGAGATTGAAAGAGTCCACCTTCAGTTTTGAATAAATCACAGTATCTCATTAACTCAGAATTCAGGAAACTGTGGCTAGTTTAACAAACCCAAATCGAACTGTGGCTTCAGATTCTAGTTTATTAACTAACCAAAATCAGAATAGACCACATTTTCCTGAGTTTGAACGTAACAGGAAACTGTTTTATTCAAAGCTGAAAGGGGGAGCATTCTTCTTCCCTCATATAAGCAGGAGGGATGGAGAGAGAGACAGCAAGCCTGAGGCTCACTGCAGAACATCTTTGGGAAACCAAACCATGTTTTTTGTGTCTGTACTGGCCCTCTATATTTCAAAGTTCTTAGCTTGCAAGTTCTTGTTAACATAGACTCAAAGTATCTAGTTTCATAGATTAGAATGGGGTGACATATCTGTATCCCTCCAAATGTTGCTGGTCAACAATTCCCATCAGCTTGAGCCAGCATTGCCAATGGTCAGGGATGATGGGACACAGAGTCCAGCAACATCCAACCTTGCGCTAGGGAGCTGCAGAGCTGTGCGCTGTTAGATGTTCTAAGGTGAGAAAGCCCCAGCTTAAGGAAAACTAGACATGATGCAAGCGATCCATGATTATGCTCTTCCATTAGAAAAAAGAAAAAAAGCAGCTGCACAAGAAGCTGAACCTCACTAGAAATGTGACATTGGGTGAGGAGTTGAACTATTTCCATCCTATATTCTCCCAGTTAAAATCTCAACCTCCTTCTGATGATTCTCTTTGCTCCACAGGGGAAAGTGTATGGATAACTATATGGTACCTTAAGCTTTCCCAATGGAACTCATGAAAAGCTCTCAAAGGTTAATTTTCATGGGGAAAATGTTTCCAAGGCACAGGAGTCCCAACCAGATTCACCTCCTCCCTGGCTGTTATTAATTTAAATAAACACAATAGATCTTAATCACCATCTTCTGCATGATGTCTATTTTAGCCGTTAAAAGGCATAAACTTTCTGAGATGCAGTGCACTCAAACTAACAGCGGCATACTGAGTACAGAGATAGCCTATTGGGTTGGGAAGACTACAGTGGCTTCTTATGAAATATGTTCACTCTGATCACGTTGGAAAAGCCTCCATGTTTTTCAAACATATTTCATTTTTAAACCAGTTGACCCATCAAACTCAAAATGCCCATTTATCCAATTGACTGGCTAAGTTATATAAGAAAATAGACTACCTTCGGCTATGTTATCTTTCTGGTCTGTGTACTGCATTCTGCCCTCAATTAACCCCTCTAACTTAAATGATTGTTCTTGCTAAATGAGGCTGCACTTAGCTGAGCACAGAAGCCAAGTCATTGTATGTCTATCGTTAAGAGCCATTATTCTGTGTCTGAACAACCTTTCCCACAGATATCAAAGATTTCCTTAGCTATTCTCTGACATTCCAAAAGCCATACAATTAATATGCCTTATACGGTTTGACAGGTTTCACTGCTTCAGTTGCCCTGAATGAATTCCAATGATTATTTGATTTTAAGACTAGGGCATAGTATCAATATATCACAGTGTTAAATATTAGGGAAAACAAAATCCAGATTCGCACTTTTGTACAATGAAATAAGAAATGTACAAAAGCTAAAATGGGAAAATATTCTTTTTTATTTTTACCACTTACTTTAGCTCAAACTTGGCAGACCATTATTAAATGCACCACTTCAGCAATTCTGCTTGAGCCAAAGATACAACCATGAAAATATCTAGGTTAAATACTTTGGACTGTCTGTTGCTGGAAATCTTAGTGCTAGCTTTGACTGGCAGAGTTTGGCCTGCTGCCACTTCAATTTCGCAACAATGAATGTAAATGACATAAACTGTTAATTCGCTCTTGTGCTCGTGCCTGTGATTTGCCATTTTAAGGACAGAGCAGCTTGTAATAAGCTTAGCATTATAATTCCTATGTTCACAGGCATACCAGAACTGCTGCTAAGAAGCGGGTCTGGACTGAAAATGGTATTCAAATACTTGTGTAGACAAAAGAGAAGCTGCTTTCAAGGAGAAAAGGTTCAAACTGGCACCTAGCATCTGCACTGCACTCACATAGCCCACTAATCACTAAAGCGATATGCACTATAAAATAATACACTCCTCTCTCCAGAACTTTCCATTCAAAACAGAATATTTGTTTCCTTCAGTGTGATTCATTGCTTCAGTCTAATCGAAAACCGGTTGCCTGAAGAATACATCAATAAGGGGAGATGCAAGTGATGGATGAGTCTATAGCCTGGTCAACATTTTAAAGTGAACTAACTTAATTCACACCTCTCAAGCTTCTTTAAATCTTGCACTTCTCCAAACTTTGTGACCTTATTCTCAGTTCAAAAATATGTGCAAAATGTCACGGCAAGATCCTAAAGTTATTTTTTTAAAAGTAGATTTAGAGTGCATTAAATACACCAAAAACTAAGGCAGTCTTGGACTAAGGCAGTATAGTCATTACAAATCCACTAAGATGTGTCCATGCATACTAAAGTCATGTGTGGTACATATAGAGGGCTGGGGGGAAAAGGAATGAACCAACTCTTTTGCTGTTTATAAGAGGTTCCCTGCCTTGTCATCTAGAATAAATATTTTACTTGCCATAGGCTGCAAGCGAAATAGTGGTTTACAAGCATGAACTAAGGATGTTCCATATATATGAGTATTAAAGCAGTTTTTGCTTAAATAAATTTGAAATGCAAATGTGAAATTTATATCAATCAGTCTTCTCATTTGAATTACAAATGCATCTCTTCTGCATTAGTAACGATCAGCCTTTCAGATAAACAGCAAAAGAGAGGCTCATGCTGATGTTCAGCCTTAGAGAGTTTCGAACGGTTTGCTGGGATCAGGGAATGAAATATTAGTACCCAGAATATCTCCAACAGCCTACTCTCTTATATTAAATGCTTTGAACGAAAAATGTATAAAAAAATCTGTTGATTTTTATCCTGGGAAAATTGAAGATACTGGTCACAAGGATCTAGGTGAGCAGAGCCAGCCAGCCACCCAACCTCTCCACCCCACCAGGCTACGTGTGTTTTAAGTGAGTGGAGATGCCATTCCATTCAGCTCTACTGGCTGAGCCAGTTGCTGTCACCAGATGACACAAGCATCATTTCATCAGGGTTGAGCTCCCTGTTCTACTTGCTAAACATGCAGGTGGTAGACCCATGGGGAGCTCCAAGGGTGGGGCTGAATGCACCTGGGATCCATTGAATCCAAAAGGCTCAGAAGCAAAGGCTCAGAAAAAGCTCAATATGGAGGCCAAATGGCCGAAATATTGGGAAATTTTGGAACAAGAAGGAGATAAATTGAAATTGCAGAGTTTTGAGAAACTAAAAGATAAAGTGCGAGATTGGCTTCATTATTATCAAATAAGGGAGGCTTATAATTTGGACAAAAAAATTGGCTTCCAGGTGGAAAAATCAAAATTGGAAACAGAACTGTTAGATCCCAAAACTAAGATACTTTCAAGAATGTATAACTTGCTGTTGAAATGGAATACTCAGGATGAAACGGTTAAATCTGCTATGATTAAATGGGCACAAGATGTTGGACATAACATTATGTTTGCTGACTGGGAACAGTTGTGGACCACAGGTATGAAATTTACGGCATGTAATGCCTTAAGAGAGAATATTATGAAAATGATATACAGGTGGTACATGACACCAGTCAAGCTTGCAAAAATCTACCATTTGCCCAATAATAAATGTTGGAAATGTAAAGAAAATGAAGGTACATTCTTTCACCTTTGGTGGATGTGCCCAAAGATTAAGGCTTTCTGGGAGATGATCTATAATGAAATGAAAAAGGTATTTAAATATACCTTCCTGAAGAAACCAGAGGCCTTCCTCCTGGGCATAGTCGGCCAACTGGTGCCAAAGAAGGATAGAATTTTCTTTATGTATGTTACAACAGCAGCAAGAATACTCATTGCAAAGTATTGGAAGACACAAAATTTACCCACCCTGGAAGAGTGGCAGATGAAGGTGATGGACTATATGGAACTGGCGGAAATGACTGGCGGAATCCGAGACCAGGGAGAAGAGTCGGTGGAAGAAGATTGGAAGAAATTCAAAGACTATTTGCAGAAACATTGTAAAATTAATGAATGTTAAAATGATGTTGGATTGAAATTGAGTGGCCTTAGCAATAAGATCAATAAGAATATGTAAAAATGGATTGATAATGGATGAAAATATATAGTTATAATATGTTGAGATATAGAGTTAAGATAAATGAAAGAGGGTAAGGATTTGCTGAACTAACCATGTGAATGGGAATACAAAAAAGGGAGGTGTGAGGAGGTCAGGGAAATAAGCAAACGAAATTTAAGATATGAAAAAATTGATTTGTTTTTAATTCTTTCTATCTACTTTTTCTGTATTTTGTATCTTTTTTTCCCTACGTATTTTTGTATTTTTTGTATTTTTCTTTTGTATTTTTTGTATTTTCTGTAGTTTTCTTTTTATTCTGTAATTTTCTTTTTTTTTGTAAAACTTCAATAAAATATCTTTTAAAAAAAACACAAAAGTTTGGTTGATGGCATTGAGGCTGATCCAGTGTTGGGTGGAGGGTAAGGACCAGAGGCGGAGGAAGGGGTGTGTAGTGGGGACTAACTGCACCGGGTGTCACAACTAAGAGTGTTACAAAATGCCAGCTGGCACTCACTGCGGGGCCTGTGGCACGCCCAAGCCATACGTCTCTCCTGGGAGTGACGCAATGGGTTGGGTGCCTGCAGTCTCTGCTCTGCCCCAAACAGTCCACCTGCCACCTCCCCCTCAGCTGTAGGGCAGCTGAATGGGAGGAGGCAGGTAGACTCCTTGGAGGCCCGGTGGAGCGTCCTGCCCTGGCTGGCCCCGCCCCCGGGCACATGCGCCACCCCAGGCGCCCAATCGGCTTGCTCCGCTGCTGGTAAGGACTGCAGTCTTAGAGAATGTGAGAAAGAATCACATGCATCAGCCTGCAGAAATCAGGCTTTACTTTTTCAGTGCAGCCAAATGCAAGTTTAGCAGTTAACAGGTGTAGTAGGGAGACCTTAGACATAAAGCCAGTGTGGGAAAATCTCAGGTGCAAATCGGTGGTCAGCATGAGGATAGCTCACTGCGTAGCCATAGGCAAACTGTAAAGCAGGATAAAATGTGCAAGGATAAAATGAAAGATAAACCATGAGCTTCTTAGAGGAAAGGGAGGGTAATACATAACAGTAGAATGCAATCACCTATCTTTCTATTTTCTAAGATGCCCCACTTGATTGTCATGTATATATTTATTACTATTAATATAGTCACCACTATTATTTTCATACCCATTTATGCTAACTATTTCAAAACCTATAACCTATCAAAGACTCATATGCATACCAGCATACAGAATCTACAAGTTAATTTTTTGCTGACAAAAACAGTTATTCAACTTAAATATATCCTATGATAACTGTGTGTTGGCTTCTTTAAAAAGCTTGAAACAGAACTTCATCCTTGTGAGTTTCCATTTCACGGAAAATCTAACTTTAAAATACTTAACTACAACTTCTGTTTGTTTTTAAATCTGCCTCCATATCTGTTGCTGAGGTACTGCAACAGCATATCTATCCTGGCCTGAGATCCCAAACTTTCAATGTTTTTAATTTAAGAACAAAACAGCATGGCTTCTAGTCAAGGTGGATATGATTTGATTTAAGTAAGACTTGATTTAAATCTTTTACAAAAAGACTCATTCTTGCTGGTATAATCTTAGTATTTGCAACCAGATGAAGGTTTCATTTTCGGAATAATAAATTTCTAGAGTAGCTTTTACAGTCCTATAAAAAAAAATACTGATTTGGTTATACTATTAGAAATACATAAACAGATAATTATGAAATTATTGTGAGGTTTAATAAGTTAACTGTTTATATTTGGACAACTTTTCTGCTGTACTTTATTGGAAGTACATTTCCTTAATAACAATTGGAACAATTTATTTAACTAAAACAATAACATTATAGCATATGTATCCACGTTTGTTAACTGATGTGGTTAAACAACTAGACTGAGTTTTAGCACACATGGAAAACTTAAAACAAATCCTTATTTCCTGATTAATAGCCTTTGGACTATAATGTAACTTAAATAGAAAACTATCTTTAGAAAGATTTTTAATAGACCAATCTTTTGGTAACTGTTACCAAAAGATTGGTCTATTAAAAATCTTTCTAAAGATAGTTCTGAATCGAATAGACCAGGGGAGAATCTCCCATGATTAACTTTTCTTAAGATGGTATTGCTCTGTGATCAGTTTTTTGCCATTGTTTTAAGCAAATGCATTTTCTAAAATAATTAAATATATGGTGAAATATATTCAAATCCACTTCTTTGAATAAATAAAACCACTTATTTGAAAAATAGCTTGCCACACTTAGTTACAGAAAAAGTAGAAACTCATCTTACCTATAAATAAATGGTGCTACTGTGGCCGTATTTGGGTGGCTGTATTGCTGTTGCTGAGGAAGTTGCACAATGCTGCTTCCTGGTGCTTGCCCACTAGTTGCAGCAATGGAAAGAGCAGCAGACGAACTAGGGGTAAGAGCCGTACTAGATTCCTTTCCTTCAGAAGAGGGAAGACCAGAAGGAGTGTATGCTTTCTCATTACCTTGCGATTTTGCTGTTGACTGGGATGGGTTCCCCTTTGCACTCCTCAATTTTTCCGCCTCTTTACTTCCTGAACATGCCGGTGAAGTACTTTGCTTTGATGTCGGTACTTTTGATCCAGGTTTTGGTATACCACTAGATGAAGGTATTAGACTTTCCTTCTTGGCTGACGCAGCCTTGTTCCCCTTGGGGATCAGGCTTGCAATTTTTGAGGTCTTTTTTGCAGGTGTCTCCGTGGCCTGGTCCTTCTCTTCCTTCGCCGTCTTCTCAGTGCAAACTTTGTTTTTGTCCCTGCTCTTTTCCTCTTTGTCCTTTGGCTGTAGCAAAGACTTTTTATTGCTGAGATTTTTGCTTCCAGCTTTTGGAGGGGTTAATTTAGGTGATATTTTAGGGCTGCTGCTGGTGGTGGAGCCACCACTGTTGAGACCACCGCTGAAGCCGTCAATTTCGCCACAATCTAAAAAGGCTTCTTCGTCTCTCCCGCTGTCACTGGGACCTGAACTGGATGACAAGGGAGGCCGCAAAACAGTCCTAGCGTTAACCAACTTGAATTTCTCTAACATGGATTTCTGCCCAGATGAAGGAGTTTTGGGACCTTCAGAAAGGGGTGGCTTAAGCCTATCTGAAGGTGGCGTAGGAGAGGTTGCGGGACTGGGCTGCTTGACAGACAGCATGGTAGAGGTGGCACTGTGTTTGACATTCATGGATTTGCTGCGCCAAGGCTTGCTGGCACTTGGAGAGGGGATGGCAGAGACCGGCTGCTGCCCAGTGCTGGTGGGATGCTGTACATTTCCATTCATGCCTGCAGATGGATGAGGACCTTTGGGTGATTCTGGTTTTGAAAGAGAAAAACACGAGGGCATTAAAATGGCAGAGCTCCCCAAACTATGCATTCCAAATGATGATGATGATTTAAATTTGTATACTGCCCTATACCTGCAGGTCTCAGGGAAGTTCTAACATAAAAACACACAATACATAATAAAAACAAAAACAATCCAATAAACTTTCAATTAGTTGCACAACTGAAAGCACTGTGGGAACTGAGCTTTCTAAAACATGTTCCCATTGACCTAGTTTAAATACGTAAGCCTACCCTCTTATCGTTTCTCCAAACTTGTCAGAAACCTAAGTACAGAAATACCTTTGGATTGCTTAAATTATTTTCCTCACAAATCATGCATTACAATTGCTGTTTTATCCTCAGCAAAAAGCGTTTTGCATTGGAGGAAGCTTCAGCCGCCCACGTATTAACAGGAGCTCCAGATTACAAAAGGATATGGCACTGGGCTGGTGAGTAAAAGGAAGAGGAACATGAATCTGTAATTATTTCCTTAAAAAAATAAATGGATGAAACTAACAGCATTGTCCTAGAAGCCACTGTGCTAGTGAGAAATTGTATAATTGCATGCTGCAAACAGATTCAGAATACTGTCCTGGAACAGAAACCTAGGGTGATAACAGTGAGAAGGGTAACAGGAGGAATGAATCAAGATCTGAAATAATATTCTTATTGTGACATACTAGAGGCCCTTTTGGCCACTACAGAGTCACCAAGGTCAACACAAGCCTATGTATCTGGTTTAACAGGATTGAAAGTGACAGACAGCACAGTAGGATAGGTCTGCCCCACTTGCCTCATGTAGGGTCCCTCTAGCTATGTCGGCACCAGCTATTTCCACCTGCACAGTCACATCCATCAAATCGGGGGTAAATTAAGGCTGACACTGAATGCTCTCTGGCCAGGTTAGATTAAGGTTACCAATACCTGGTTTAAAAAATTCACCCCAGTGACCTTAACAGCAGCATGGAGCAGGTGCATTTTATCTCGGGGCTTTAGCTCTATGACATGACTACTAAAGACATAAGGGCTCCTATGGGCAACATGAAGGAAATATCAGAAAGGTCAGGTGTAGGATTTTCTATGCAAAAGGAGATACACCAGAAATATTTGTAAGATAGAGGATAAGGGGAATAAATGAAGCTGAGTTGATAGAAGCAAGCACAGTATGGAAGTAAAGGAATAGCAGCGATGAAACAATACAAGGGTGGTGGTGTTGTTTTCAGTGGTTACCCAACAAATATATTGGCGGAATTGAATCTTAGTAATAAAAATAGGACAGGGCTAGAAATTACCTGAGCAGATGGTATCACTATAAATTAAATAAAGGGAACAATTGAATTGAATCAGAACAAGATTGAAATTTCCACAGGCCTCAAGCTTGAAAAGGATTGAGATAATTTAACTCCCATGTTTCTTTATAATACTGATCATGCCAAAAAGCTTCAAGACTGAAGTGCTTAACAATACTAGGGAAGCTTGAGAAATTAGTTTCCTGTGAATGTGACATGACCTGATCTCCACCATGTGGACTGATGCATAGATTGGAATGTAAGTAGCCGCTGAATGTTGCTCTCTGCTCAAAAATCATGCCAACATGCATTTGACCATGCACACTTCAGAATAAAATATGTTTAGAATTCCAGACACTGAGATACAGTATGCATTTATCTACATATTTTGTCATGATATACGTGTTATAAGCATGTGTGTAAATACAGATTTTTGTGCAGATTATTTTAAAGCGTTATCAGATTCATGTAGAAATGGTGCAAAGAAGACATAAGTGAACACATTACTGACAGTCCTACATACAGGAAAACATAGGGTGTTCAATGGTGTTGCTAAGATGACAGTAACACTCCTGTCAGCAGAACAGGGAGGGAAGTAATTTTTGATGATTCCACCCTCCCTTCCACCAGAGGCGTAGGAAGGTCAGGTGGTACCCAGTGTGGAAAATTTCTTGTCATCCCCCCCATTTATTTATTTATTTATTTGCCTGCAAAAATGGTTTTACGTTATTTCATATTTTCTTACAAAGAAATAATAATAATAAACTTTTAGTTATATCCCACCCTCCCTGGCCGAAGTCGGGCTCAGGGCAGTTAACATCAGATACATAACATTGGTATAAAATCAAACAATAATTAAATTACTTCCTAAAACATGTCAAAATCAAATTAAAGTCTAATTAGATTGCTTTCCGCAGGGTTAGGGTTGGGAACAGTAAGTGCTCCACTGAATTGAAATTTCAGCCTTCACGACATAGGAAAACAGCCAAGTAAACAGCTATTTTCGTGGAGGAGGTTCAAGATATTAACTGATATGCATGAAATTTCATATATAGCTATATAATCCCTAGTGTAGCAAGATAAGACTAAGACCTTTGGAGTAGGCATTTTTTTTAAAAAAAAATGTTTTTTATGAACTGCTCTAGTAGGGCAGTAATTGTTCCTTCATAATTTGTCACCCCCTCCATGATGGAACATGGGGCGGACCGTCCCCCACCCTCCTTCCTTCCACAGCTCCAATGACTCCCCATAACGTGGTCTAGGGGGTTGGGAGACCCTGCAGAGAAGATGCAGAGGCAAATGGAGGAGAAAGTGAAAAATTGCTTCACTCTCGATTCTGCAGGTGGAAGCCTCACAGTCAACTGAGCGACACCACTGGATACAATCCATGCTTCCCATTCAGTTTAGTATGTTTTAAATAATTAGGAAGGCTGGAGCAACTGCCCCATAAAGCCAAGGACAGTGTTAGTATCCGAGCAAAATATATTAACGCTAAAGCTTTGGAGTAGAACTTTGGCTGTGATCTCACATGTGTGATCTTAATACAGAAAGTTATCTCATCTGTATCTGGATGTGTGTGTGTGTGTGCATTTTCGGTCGTCCCCCCCCCCCCCGGTTTTGTGTCATAGCCATCAAAATGTTACAAAAGAGCACTGCAAAGGAACATGTCAGTGACAATGTATAGGATAACTGATTTAGATTCAAATGATAGAGCATAGGCCAGGCTTCCTCAACCTCGGCCCTCCAGATGTTTTGAGACTACAGTTCCCATCATCCCTGACCACTGGTCCTGCTAGCTAGGGATCATGGGAGTTGTAGGCCAAAAACATCTGGAGGATCAAGTTTGAGGAAGCCTGACATAGGCTTTGCATCCAGAAGGCTCTAAGGTCCTTAACCAGCTTCTCTGGTACCAAAATTAGGAAAGACTCCTGCCTGAGGCCCCTATTATTTAAGAATACACAAACCTGGGCTTGACAGGCTGCTGGCCTTGACTGAGGACCAAACTGTACATTATGGTAAACATGAAGGCTGACTTACAGGAAGTAGCATCCACATAAATGTTTCTTACCCTTACAGAAAAATCCTGCAGAACAGCTGCTTTTTGCATTGAGAGGGAAGCCGAAGTCCATCTGCATTGGTACCAGTGGCAGCTTCTCTCCCAGTGCAAACAAAACCTTTGGGTGATTTTCTGTAGGAGTGTGCAAGGAGTTAAAAAGAAACCCTACCCGGCTCATCATAGCCCTGATCCTGATCACCCCCTCCCCCCATTGCTGCTATTTAAAGTAGAAAAAAGTAAGTACAAAAGGCAAAACTATACATTTATTGTTTCCTATGTGAACGTAATTTGGTTTGGAATAAACCAAGCTAATTTGGAAAACAAAGCAAAGATTTGGGAAAAGGAAGTGTTAAATAGTGATTACTCCATAGAAAACCACCAGTTATGTTTGCCCAACTACTGTACATAATTTAATTATTTAGATCACTTTTCCAGTTAGCTAAAAGGGGTTTATAGCACGGATTTATGCTATTTAGTTCCACAGTATGTCAAAGAAAATACTCTTTCTGTATATGTAGCTAATGGTTTCAATTTGGAGCCCGTGACACAAATGGAAAAGCAAGCCTGAGGACCCAATAAAATAATCTGAGAATAATAGTTTGGAAAAAAATTGTAGCAGCATTTTTATGTCCTGAAAGCAGAGATTATGGAACATTCTGCTTTTACACATTAAATAATATTTGCTTATGGCTTAGCGAATCAGTGACTAGCTTCACCAAGAACCTACCAGGACTCCCAATTCAGTCTTCAAAATATTAGACTTGCATAGAGGGGCAGGAGTATGCATTCGAGGAAACTCCATCTTCAATTCCCCAGCATCACAAACGTGGTAAGACATTCATGCCTCATCAGGATTTTCAGTTGTGTGGAGGTTTCTAAGCATCTTCCATCAAACACACACAGAAGCTTCTCTCAATTTTTTAATTCAATGCACAAAGCTCTGAGAGAAGCCCTCGCTGAAGGGGGAAATTAGGGCAGCGCTTATATTTGAAACCATTTTTTAGAATCCACTTTGTTCAGGAAAATGTTTTCTTTTTCACGTTCAGCAACTCTGCAGATTGGGTTATGGAAAATGTCTGCAGGTTGCTCTAATTTAATAGCCAAGTGTCCCTGTAGTGCTGCATATGGTATTCTAACCCCCTCCATTTTTTTATTTTTTAAATAAATAAATAACAATATTAACCTTTAAGGGAAACTTTTGATGCAAGGTTAATTGTACAGCTACTCAGCACAAACAGCATGGATTATAAATATGAAACCCATTATCATGAGATCTGAAGTATTTTGAAGATTCTCTTATGGCATAAAGGAACAATCAAATTATGGATAGTCATGCAGATTAGAACCAACTGTTTTCCTTTAAGTCCTTTGTTGTTCTCCTGATATATACTACCAGTATATATCTTGCTTCTGTTTATTTTCAAACCCCACGATTAACCTAGCAATCAAAATGCATTACCTCTAAAGTATTATTAAGATTGCTTTACAACAGTAATTATTATGCAGCTTAACAAACATGATGTAACAGGTTCTCCATTGTCTAAACCAGGAGTTGTCAACCTGGTCCCTACCGCCCACTAGTGGGCGTTTTGGGATTCTAGGTGGGCGGTAGGCGGTTCTATGGCACAAGCTGAATCCTCCTTCCACTGAGCACTGGTGGGCGGTAAGGAAATTTTACCATCAAGAAAGATGCATTAGTGGGCAGTAGGTATAAAAATGTTAACTACCCCTGGTCAAAACGATGCTCCATAGGCATCAAATTCTCTTAATTATGAGGTGGATCATAAACCATATTGAGTCCTACCACTACCCAAAATAGGTAGATAATAACAGATTGAACGCGATGAACAGTAATGAAGATGAAATGTTAATATTGCTTAAAGAAACATCCTTAGAGAAAGATACCACAATAAAACTTGCTTGGTGCAGAAATTTGCAATGCCTGTGTGAATTAATTCCTCCCCCACATCTAACTGAACACTGGTGCTCATTCAATGACATCTACTCCCACCTTGTGGTAAAGCTGCTGCACATTCCTTTTTAAAAATGTTCTATTTTACTGACCCCTGAGATAGGGAAAAAAAGAATATTTCAGTGAATGAATATATGCAAGAATGATATTCTTGAAGGCAGAAGGTATATATTTTCCACAAGTGCGGAAGAGATGCTACAAGTATCATCCTTGATGCAGGATGCTTTAAGACTCCATTCAACACTGAGCCATCACCGAGTGTCAGATTTTATAAAGTTTCCACTGCTTAGGATTGAAATCTACCCCCAAAAAACAGCTGCTGAAAATTTATATATATCGAACTGCAGCTCAAAACGTTAGACATCTTTTGCCAGAAATAGAAGGATCCTCAGAGCCCAATTGAAAACTCAACAATTATATTCTACTTATATCTCAGAATTAGTATTTTAAACATTGCATTTTTTTCCTGACTTGTGTCGAACCTTTACAGATTTGTATGCTCAGTAAGCCTGGCATCCATTCAAACACTTACCTTTTTCATTTCCATTTGCATATTGTGGAGGCTTGTTTTTGTCAATGCTGTTAAAGCTCTGACTTCTCCGATTTAAATTTGAGGCTCCCTGGACTTTGGTACTGCTGCCTGCAGCTGGCACCCTTGAGGGCCCGGGAAGCCTAGAATAGCACAGTCAGAAATGAATTTCTTGCAAGTGCATATGAGACAGTTAACTTTTCAGTTGCAGAATAAATTCACAGAGCTGATCAACAATGGTTTTAAGAAAGGTAATGACAATGAACAACATTAACATAATTAATGGTTAGTTAGACCATGGACAAAAGGAACACCTTAAACGGTACAAAAGAGGGAAAATATGATATATACAGTCAGAGACAAACATATAAGGATCCTTTGCATTTTCCATTTACACTGCAAAAAAGATTCACCCATGTTTTTCCAGGAGCCATACAACGGTTTTATTCAAATAGTTCAGTTCCATATATTTCTAAGATAAATATAACAAAGCTAAAACAACCCATGGAATACAGTTTAGTGGAAATATATACTCTAAACACAGTTTTGTAAGCACTGTACTCCACGAGTGCTTTATTTCTTCTTTTGTTCCAGAAACTCAGATATCTGCAGAAGGCATTAGACGGTAAGATGAGAAATTCAACATTTTACATTGCTCACATCTTCATTACTTCAAATGAAAACTCTTGAATTAAAGAGATCTGCTCAGGCTACATATTTCACTTGCTGGTATTTGCTGCCACCATCTGAAATATCCTGGGTATCAGAGTTAACAATAAAGGTGCCACTCTCTGCAATAAGTACAGGCCCACATTGTAATTATTTTGATTTGATTGTCTGGTGTAGAGATTAAGCAGTGTTGCGTTGTCTTACAAGCTGCCAATAACAATAAATTGCTCTAGTTCAATGCACACAACTGGTACCTCAACAGACTTAAGGACAGGTTAAATCAGGATTGTGAATGTTACCTAGAAGCAGGTGTTACTAGTTTAGGATATTTCAAACATTTGCATTGTGAAATGCTAATAGCTGCCACAGGGGGAGAAAAGAGAGAAAATGAAAGAAGAAAATGAAAGGGGGCATTTGTTTAAGAAAGGGCTTTGCTTACTTATAGTGGCACATCAAGAGAGCATATTTCAATATAAAACTGCAGTTGTTTAACCACTATCTAAGCAGGTCACCACTTTGTGAAGTAGGTAACTGGAAAATTGCGGTGTTAGATGTCTAATAACCCATGTTACTTTTTAGTTTATTCTGGCTGTTGGCCTGCTCCTTTGGAGTCTGCACTGTCAGCAAATCTAAGCATACAAAACTTTATCATGGCCTATAAAATCCAGATAAGACTGGGGCACTGTTAGTGAGTGGTAAAGACCTCTGAGGGCACCGGTGCGTAACTTAGGGGTACTTTGCTGTCAGCTTTGACTGGTGTCCCAGCTGTGCCCCTATCTGGACGGGGATAGCCTAACACCTGTTGTTTATGCTCAGGTAACCGCTAGGTTAGATTACTGCAACACCTTATATACAGGGCTTTTTTTTTTAGCTGGAAGTCACTGGAACTCAGTTGCATTCATGGTGAGTTCTGGCACCTCCTTTTATAGAAAACTAGCACTGGATATGAAGGGCTACCTCTGAAAATGGTTTGGAAACTTCAACTGGTGAATAAGTTGGCAGTGAAATTGCTCATCGAGGGAAGACAGTTTGATTAAACTGTCTTCTGGCCCAAACACTGATCCTGGCCCAACTGCAGCAGCTGCCAGTTAGTATTCAGGCCCAATTCATTGTGCTGCTTTTGACCAATGAAGCCTTCACGGCTCAGGACTGAAATATTTCAAGGACCGTCTGTCCCCATATGGACTACCTCAACCCAACCCTGCAATAATCATTTGAAGCCCTTCTTCATGTGCCTCCTCCATGAGAGGTTTGGAGGGTGGCAACACCAGAACAAGCATTTTCTGCCCTCCCCCCCTCCTTGGAATGGTGTCCCCAGGGAGGCTCACTTGGCACCCTCATTACATACCTTTAGATACCACCGGGCAAAAATGCTTCTCTAGAAGCAGACCTTTGGCTGATTAACATTCTATGGGCTTTCAAATGTGTCTGTGGGAGGGATGTTATTGGCTTGTTTATGTTTTATTGTGTATTTTGGGTTCTCATTTTATATTTTTATGTTGTGAACCACCCTGTGATCCTCAGATGAAGGGTGGTATACAAATTCAATTAACAACAACAACAAATCTATGGCTACTGATCCAGTTAATTTACAAATATACAAAAATGCATGTTAAAATTCAGTTGCCCATACAGTGGTACCTCGGGTTAAGAACTTAATTCGTTCTGGAGGTCTGTTCTTAACCTGAAACTGTTCTTAACCTGAGGACCACTTTAGCTAATGGGGCCTCCCACCACCACCACACGATTTCTGTTCTTATCCTGAAGCAAAGTTCTTAACTTGAGGTACTATTTCTGGGTTAGCGGAGTCTGTAACCTGAAGTGTCTGCAACCCGAGGTACCACTGTATTAATAACCATATTTCTCAGGTACCTCCCTCCCTATATTCCAGTTAAGAAAATGAGGCAGGAAACAGCCCAAAAGGGCCTTTGTAATACTTGAAAACAGATCTCAGGGCTATTGTCACACACACACACACACACACACACACACACACACTTCATTCCATTTCCAGTCATTCTCCCACAGAATCATTTAAGCAACAAAGGAAATGCAAAGTATAAAGGAACAGGTAATTCACAAGGAACATACTTCTGGTCAAAAATGTACAAACACTGTTATAAATTTATATCATTAGACAAGAAACAGTTGTTAGAGCCCAGACATGATGAATTGTGAAGGAGACAAGAGAGCCTACAATAAATGCAGACTGAAAACCTATGACCACAGGTGCACAACAACTGTGCTTTGGTATAGCTCATTCCAGGCTATCACCAGCAGTTCAGCTTACAATAGAAAACTGATGCCATACATTGGATTACACAGCTGATAGTTCATTGTTAGCAATGAACTGCAAAGCAAATAATGTGAACAGTTTCATTTTTTAACTACACATAATCAACACGGACTGAACAAAACAAGAGGAGCTAGGAGTCCTCCTTTAGGAAGTAAATGCACAGATTTTAGTGTTTATAATAGAGAAGTCACAATCAATGGCGGAGGTAGAACAGGCAATCAACATGCAAGCCATCTAAGACTAAGATTTTGTTTCATTTAAAGACAATTCATTGTTTCAATTCATTTAATTCCCAGCTCCACACAAACAAAAGTTGTCCCTAACAGTAGAAATTTCACACAATACTTTATTAAATACATTTCAGGCTGAAGCAGTGCTAATTCTTCTACCCAAGTGGTTCTTAAACTATTTTCATAGGAAGCTGTCTGAGTCAGACCTTTTAATTCAGTATCATCTACACTGGCTAGCAATGGCTGAGAGCTTCAGAATATTTACTAGCCCTGCCTGGAAACTATGTGCTTTTACCACTGTGTTACAGCCCTTCCTCTCAGGGCTCCCTCAATGAAAAGACTGATAAAGGCATAAATACTCATTCATTGCTTTTCTGATCTTACTATATTACCCTTGCAGTGCCCAGGCTGCATGTGATATCCACATTCTAGGGTTCAGCTTACATAAAATGAGCAGCAGACCCCAAACTCTACACTAGCAATGAGGAATATAGGCAAGAATGGTCTGCAATAGACAGATTCTGACAATAACTTATGGGATGTTTTAAGTGGCAGTCTAATAAATGCAATAAAGAAGGGATCCAAAAGGTGAAGTTTGAGCATTATTGTTCTAATCCTTTCCCACACTAACAACCCTCCTGAACATGCTTACATTTTAAAATTTAAAGTTGTTTTCCACCAAGATAAACAGTATCATACAGTTCAATTTCTGCTCTACTGAGCTGGGCCAATAAACTGAAAAACTGATTAGTAGAATTTATATTCACTTGTGAACCAAATTATGGGAGCAGACAGACATAACCTGAATAAAGAGCTTGCAGTGGTGCTGTGATGTCACAACTGAGCCAATATATGTCCTTGACTACTACACCCCTTTTTTGATCATTCACTCGCTGCTAGCCTTCTTCAGCTGATTAAAAGCAACAAAGCTTTATTTAGCCAAGTACCTGAAATGGGATGCTTCCCAGCTCAGGCACCCAAGTGCATGATAGGTTGTTAATTTTTTTCCAGACAGGTAGAGGAGGCACAGCAGAAGTTGGCAAAGAGTAAGGGGCAATGTGGGTAGGAATGACAGTGTGGATTTCATTGTATGATTCTCTATCAACAGTTCAGACACAAAGTTTCCCCTGTGGCAGAGCTAAATAATATGCTTCAAGTCTGTCTCTAGTCTGTGTGTTGAGCAAGAAGCATAAGAGCACTAAAATCCCTCTAGAAACTTGACAGCTCATTTAAATCAATTATTTTACATACGGTATGCTAAGTTGCAACACACAGATATCCCTACAGCTATTATACAAAGCTGTTATTTTTGCAGTCTTGGGCAAGGCTTTTCCACTGGCCAACTAAAAATTATGCAAAGCTTGCATTTAAAAGATATGGTGATAAAGGGTTGAATGTCTACTGTGGTTTAAAGAATAAAATGCCAGTGGGCAGTGACTCCATTAAGTATCACTAGCAAGCAATAAATTAGAGATGTTAACTGACCTAGAAGGCTTTTTTTGACTGGTTGCAATTCCACTGTGATTAGACTGAGTTGCATATCTGGCTGTCAGACTGTATGAGAAGAAACAGAGAAATTGAATTAACGAATATTTTTTTTTTTTGAATATGCATAAAAAGCAAAAACTTACCACCAAATGATGACTTAATGTTATGCAAATAGAACATGGATAGAAAACAAATTAATCAAAGAATGCATTAAATGTAATGATTATACCATGAGTTTTCAAAGTACGGACTATGTTGTAATGCAAGGCATTGTAAACTGTCCCATCCACAGATTCCCAGAGTGGTGAAACCTATGGGAGTAAGATGTGGGAAAGGAATTGGACTGGGCAGACTGGTGCAATGTGTGTACTAAGAAACCTCTATTATCTGTTTTTCCTAAGACTAAAGAAATAACATTTAAGATCTTACACAGATGGTACTTGACACCCCAGAGGTGCAACAGAAACAGTTCTCTATTTTCACCACACTGTTGAAGGAAATGTGGCTAGGCTGGAACCTTCTACCATATGTGGTGATTATTAGAAGCTATACACATGGTTTAAAAGACATTCTTACAAGAGATTACTCAACAGTCTTTGCACCCAATTAGCTCTGTTAGCCATTTTTGATGGGGAGAACAGGAACATTTCTATTGGCATTCAGTTGCACACAACTGGAAGAATTTGGACAATTTATCTAAAGACTGTGGGTGCCAACAAATCTGGTCAATTGTTCCTATAGAGAGATTTACCAAACAAGCTTTAGATGGAGAAGAAGACAATGATTTTATTGAGTTTTGGTAGGCATGTATTGCTTGTGTGAAAAAGAATAAGTAAAACTCACAGCTGCCAGCCCCACATGGTAATCTCTGGCAGAATGTTCATGTTTAAGTCTTGCTTTTTTTGATTCAGAAGCAGAAGGGAGTGAGTGGGGGACTGGAGATACTACTTTTGTTTCTGTAATATTGTTCTTTATGTTGACCATGGTAAACTGTCAACATTCTAGCTGGGTTAAAACTCAAGATGTATCATTGCTGAGCAAACTCAGAGCTTATTGCAGATACAAATACTGGCACTGAACTTTGCAGTAGATGCCATAAAATTTTATCTAAGCATCCACTTTCAACACTAATTGAGGGTATCATCTTTGCTGAAGAAAGCCATTATTTATTGGGAAGGGAAACTTGTGGCCTCCAGATGTTGTTGGACTCCGACCTCAATCAGCTCCAACCAGCAGGGCCAGTAGTTATGGATGATGGGAGCTTTAATCCAGCAACATCTGGTGGGCTGCAGTTTGCCCATTCCTGCTTTACAAGGACACCCAAAAGTATTAATGGGGACCATGTGCCATGTGTTACCGTTAAACTTCATTAAAAAGCACATTAAAGATTTTATACAGCATTTTAGGGCTGTTTTACTAAGATCAACTTTTTTGTGAGAAGAACTAACCAGAATGACAGACCAGAATGACACTGTGTAGCAGACAAATCTACTTTTTCATTATATTATGACACATTCGTCCCACTGTTATTATCCAACACGACTGGCTTGGAAACATGGATACAATGACGATGTGTTCTGTAAGCACAGTCTATGCTAGAAACATGCATAGCAATGATGCACAAAATGAAAATCAAAGGAAGGTGCTGGTGTTAGTAAAGAACATAGCATGGTTAATTCTAAGAGGTGATGATAGTGACAAGTGATATGATGTGATTTGGCCAGGAATATATGACAAGGGATGTAACTAGACCACTTATAACTTTGTGAAACTGTTGCTGGACTGTATAACTTATTACAGCTGGGAATCACAAGACTAAATCCTTCATGCCGCCACCCCTTGCTGCTCCCAAAAGTGATGGAAAGTTAGGTGCCTGACTTTTCCCATTACACAAGTGAGAGCTTGCAGGAACACACAATCGGGAGGGAATGCAGAATGGGAAGAACGCAATAAGGTGGTGCTGAGCTGGGCTTCATGTAGATTGTCCTAGCACTGCACAGCTAGTATTAACAGCATCAGAGAAAACACTGCTGCAATCCAGGGATTTGGAACCAAGTTCACATATACTAAGTGACGCTGTTGAAACTCAGCATTTGTCCATTTGGAAGTCAAATCTAGTATGTTCGTAATTCTTGAATGTAACGTAATTCCAATGAACTTTAATATTTTCATACTTCAAGCTGAGTTTAGTTACAAGTTAGTTTGTATTTTCTGTGCCTGTGCAGTTGGAAAGAAAAGTAGTGAACTTACAGTGATATGGGGTGATTTGAGGTCTTTCAAACCATTTCTTTTTTATTTTAACTTCCTTGCCAATAAAGATTAGAGCTTGAACTTCCTTGCATGTCAAAGTCTCTCTGGCAGACTAGGAAGCATACTTCTTACCAGTAGTGGCTGGCGAGGCACAGTGGGTAGGACAGTTTTGTTGACTTCACTTCCCAATGCTGCACATCACTGTCATCACCAAGAGGGAGGCAGCAGGAAGCTTGATATGGCAGCAGCAGTGGAGCCACTCTGACGCTCCTGCCATTACACTTGCACTGTGATGAACTCCCCATCTATGGCCTGCTCATCCCCTTCTCTGGCCTCAACATGCAACATTGGGAAGCCAGATCAGCAAACCATTCCAGTCTGTGCCACCCTGCCAACTGCTACTGGTTCTTGCCACGCACTTTCAAAGCAGGGCTAGAAATGCCCCTGGAAATGGCTCAATGTGATCAAATAGCTTTATTTAGTTTTCAGGGAGCATGCAGAGGAAGAAAGAAGACGGTCCACATGGGCCTATGGAGGTAACTATTTTACACACACAGCCCAATTAAGCATCAGGAAATAAATGTATGTAAGTGCCATTTCCAGGGACATTTCTGGGCCTACTTTTAAACTATGTGCTCCCTAGTCTCCTAAAAGGGGCTTCTACATTTAAAGAAGTTAAATAAAATGGTTTAAAAGCACTCAGAATACTGCCTCACAATACTGCAAGTTTAAATTTGAAGATACTTCAACATTTTGAACTATCAAAAGAACTTTTGGCAAAGTTGTAATGTTGGATTTGTTACTTGGCAAGAAAATCACCCTTTTTGATTAAGCAAGTTCACCCTTCACACTAATATTGAGGGGTGAACTCTGGAAACTGTCAGAGAAAGAGAAATCAATGGGCATGGTCAAAGTTTTGTCTGGACTTTGTTAATTTTCCCCAGCAGCAGCATGAGATGGTAATATGGAGTGGAGATAAGGGGTGAATAGGAGAGGCAAGGCTGACAACTTGGAACAGCATTCAGTTTGAGGCTATGCTTGCCTGTTGGAAAAGTGAAACAAGTAAAAAGGGCTGCAATTTTGGTGTAAACCAAATCACTTGGCATTATGAATATAAAAATGATGACTATTAGTTTCTATGTGATAGGCTGGCATTATTCCCCAGTCTCTTCCTGGAAGCAAGAATGGTTCTATGTGGGAAATGGAAAAGGTACTTTGAGTGACTCACAAAGGCAGCTAGCTACTTACTGAAAAGTGACTTATGGGAGAAAAAGTCTAGATTGCAGTGCAATAGACTACTCATTTCATCAACAGATACCACTAAACTCATGTCATCAAGAATCATAAGGGAAGAATACTAGCCTGTGGTGAATACTAAAGCTAATAGTGAAGCCTGTGATTTATTACTGAAGCCTTGGGTAATAAAGCAAATAGTATAGTCCTTTATTGGATTAAAAACAGGTTGCAAAGCAATGCAGATATGCCAATGATCTGAAAAGTCAAATATGTTGTTAATTGTAGGAGCAATTTTGTCTTATATGGAAAGAAAATCCCCAAACTAACCATAAAGCTCAAAAAAACTTAAGCATACAATTTTTCTCTTTTAATTTCCAACACTTTTAATGAGATCTCACATGTATAGCTTATATAAAAGTGATAGAATATGAAAATATTATGCACTGTAAAAACTACACCAACCTAGATATGGTTATATCACAAAGGGAAAAATATATGGCAAGAGACAGTATTCAAAACAAAATAATAAGAACGCATACCATTACCAGATCTGCATGTGAGCTCGTATCTTACATTCATGTTCACAGAACAATTACACTGGAGACAACTGAGTGCCACAGAGGTTATCGCAAGAAACAGGAATGCTCTAGAAATGCCAACATTGTCTTGCTTACTTGGCAAAATTAGCAAGAGCCAAAATGCACAAACTGGTGGGCACAGAGTAAAATTGCTTTGCTTATCTTGCACATGACAGTTGTTGATCTCAGCACAGTCCAGGATTCACAGCAACCAACTAAATGCCTAGCCAAGACATGAGGAAAAGAGCCCTCTGTTGTAAGGCCATTACTTTACCTAGCTCTGTATTGTCTACACAACTGCTTGGCAGTGGCTCTTCAGGTTTTCAAATAGTCATCCCTTCCCAGCCCCTGCCTAGGGAAGCCAGGAATTGGCTACAGCCTCTGTCCTGCTGGATAAATTTGTCTACAAGTAACATCCTCCAAACAGTCAAGTTTGTAACAGTATTTATGCATCCAGTCATAACTGTAATCCTAGTAGTTATTTTGTTTATTTAACATGTGCATGTTGAGGTGTAGGAACCTGTGCCCCCACCCCAAAAATGTAAAGGTTCCAGGCTTTCATCAACCCCAGCTAGCATTGACAACAGTCATGGATAATGGGGGCTGTAGTCTGTCAACATCTGGTTGGGTTTCCTACTGCATTCGACTCCTTCCTTAAAGACACAGTCACTACAACATCAGAACCGGTCAGTACCAGTCAGTACAATGTACTTGGATATGTTAGACATATTGGACAAAGTCCACCACAAAGGGCTCCTAGGGAAACTCATGGGATAGAATGAAAATGGATTATCCTATTGACTGAGAACTTAAAAGTTAATAACCAAAATTAGGAAACAAACAGTAGGCAGAGGGGACCCAGCACCCTTAATCTTTGACCTCTCTCCATGCTGGCTGAGGCTGATGGGAGCTAGATTCCAACACCTGGAGAGCCACAGGTAGCCCACCCATGATAAAAGCAATTCACTCAATGAACCTAATCTATAAATACAGAAATTTGTTATTTCTTTTTACTATCCAGCAGGTGAGGTGGTAGATGTGCTGAATCACTGTGATAATGGGCTAGATGAGGATCAATTCACTCAATCAATCAATTAAAAAAAAGCTCATACCAGACGAAACAGAGATACTGGTAGTTCCTCCCAATACAAACAGCATGCAGTAAATAAAAAATGAACTTTAGCTATGGTTTATGACTTGTCTGGAGCAAGCCAAGGTATGACACTGGGCTTGGACATAATGCTAAACCAAACTATGGCTTGGCTCTGAAAAGAGCAGCAGGAGGAAGACCAAGAAAGGGGCAAACAACTGTGAATTTTGCTCCACGCAGTTGTATGTTTGCTCATTTAGTCATGATTTGTCCTAGTGTTACATGTGAACCAAGCTGTTGATTGGCTTCAAAAAAACTCACAAGAACTGCTAGTCCAGTGAGAGTCATTATTCCCTTTGCTTTTTCTGTGAAAGAGCAAAGTAAAACATTACCCACAGAAAACCAGTCATAGTGAAAAATGGCCTTAAGTACCAACCAGCCAAATATATTTGCTTTTCTAAAGTAACACAGGGTGAACTTTAATGAATTAAGCAAATCCATCTGGCTGTCAAGCTGCGACCACTATTTCTATATGTGATAATGTTGGTTTGCCTGCATTTAGGAATTTTGCTGACAGCTTCTTGAAATCAGTTACCGACTAATCCACAAATGGGACAGAACTTTCATCTACATGTGTTTTCCCTTAGCATCTGGGTGGTTGAAAGATCATCGCCATGGCAAGCTTAGATATATGCTGCAAATATGTCATAAAATATAATATAATCATTGTTGCCATGCATTTCTGCTGACAGGTATAAATAAGGCCATCAGCGCTGTGACCTTTGTGTATGTGTAAAATAAACGAAAATGAATCCGTGACTAACTCACAAGTGAAATGTAGAAAAACAGAATTCAGCAGAACAGTTCAATATAACTATTTTCATTCCTTTCTCAGAAACAAAGGCTTATTGATGGCCAAAATGTCTCTCTTGTAAAACACCCTTTCCTTTCATATTTATCTTGATGGATTTGGGGCAGTCAACATTATATCCTCCAGATGTTGCTAAACTACAACTCCTATCATCCCTGACTCCCTGGCATCCTTTGCAGTCTAAGGAAGATGGGAGTTGTACTGCAACAGCTCCTTGACAACCACAGCAATATTAACAGCCTGGATATAAAGAAGGTTCCTCACTGGAAAGATACAAAGCTACTCAGATGTAGATTAATATGCTAACTTCCTCTCATTGCACCTTCTTTGAACATGCAAAGTGTGAATGTTTTCACACATCTCTGAAGAAGCATCATATGTTAGCTCCACTGGCATCTGAACAAAAATAAGCTCCTACTTTGCACATTTCAGGGGAAACTGAATAATTCATCCATCCTCTCTGTTTGTTTTACCATCCAAGACTCAGGCATAGGCAAACTCGGCCCTCCAGATATTTTGAGACTACAACTCCCATCATCCCTAGCTAACAGGACCAGTGGTCAGGGATTATGGGAATTGTAGTCCCAAAACATCTGGAGGGCCAAGTTTGCCTATGCCTGATCCAAGTTCTCCTTAGTGCATCAGACAAAGTGATCTCCCCCCACCCCCCAGCCTTTGGAAAATGCACATTCTTCTCAGTGGAGAACTTCCCATATGCTTGTCAGCCTCTACAATGATCTATACTGATCAAGGGCCAAGCAAAGGCTAATTACTCTGATTAATGTTTTTACAATCTACACTCCCTCACAGAGAAGCATAACCATAGTGCCAGGCCACATTTTTACCTATTTTATTGGACCACGAGGAATGGCTCAATAGATCTTCATATTCCAATACATCAAGATCAGTGTGAGACATCTTTTTACTGTGCACTCTTAAAGTTACAGTCATTACATTAAATGATTCTACCTGATGAAAGGTATTCAAAGTAACATAAGGAATCTAAATGTTGTTTTTTTTCTTTTTTGGGGGGGGGGCAGGGAATACATCCTAAACAATGCAACTCTAATTGTAATATACCAACTACAACTATTTTCAGCAATATAGTGTCCACTATGAATACTATACATGCACATTCAAACACAAATTAAGACAAACTATCTGCAAATGTTAGGATGAATGAAAACAATTTAATTTTTGGGAAATGATTCAGTTCATTTCCAAGCCAATCACAATTTAGCCTCGCTTATCCTCCCTCCTCTGTATCTCTTGAACCCATCCCAGCTACCCTCAATCACCCCACCCTGCAGCCCTTTCATCTTCCTTTTAAAACACGCTTACCAGCTGGGCCAGAAGTGGCAATGCTGCTCCAGCCACAGTAAAAGGGGGGAGTGTTTCTTCCTCCCACTTGGCCCCAGCCTCTTGCAAAGAACCCATTGCCCCTTGGGAAACTACATTGACTACAATGTAAGTACTACCCAATGTAGTTATTGCAATATTATAGTGTCATGAGCCGCAAGGCACTTTTCCTAATGACTTTACGCTTCATTGGGAAAACAGTGCACACCTGTTGCCAACTATCCCACTGTAGATTGCATTTCAATAGCTAAAGCAGAAAAAAGGAACGAGAGAGAAACACTTTTTAATTCAACTCCTTACTCTTCAAAAGCACTGAAAAGAAGATGAGTGAAAAATTTACACAAAGCAACATGTTGTATTCAATTAAATATATATCACAAAATGTGCAGATTTGTTCTAACCATGAATTATTAAAATAAGTGTTATGAAGTGTATTCTTTATTCATGCTTACCAAAGTCTAATCATCTGTGTGTTGTGTTACTATTCTTACAGAATGATTTAAAGAAATATGTTTCACTGTATAAATAAAATCCTGTTGATTATCCCCTGTTGATAATCCAGATTTGAATTTTCTAGACAGCACTAACAGTGATATAACAGAGTACTTTAGAAGCCTAGGTGAGTAGACTTCCAGTTACCATTTATTATACCTTCTACGAACCATGTTCAGTAAACTAAAAGATAAATGCAATTTAGGATGTATTACTCCATTTATAAGAATGTAAACAAACAGTGCATATTATTCAGAAAAGTAATCTCTGTTGTGTTTTAAGAACTGGGTGCTTTCTTGCCCTACCAGAGAAGATCATGTTCAATTACATGGTGTAGTGACAGCCCAGAGTACTTCCGTATTACACTATTTATGCCATAATCATGCTATTCTGTGTAGTAAAAATAACTCTAGGAAGGGGAAGATAGGCCTTATCCCTGTAATGTTTTCACAATAAACATTGCAACACACAAGAGTTAGAAGAATCCATACTCATTTCTTTACTCTGTATCTCATTTCACATTTCACAAGTTGATCCCCTCAATGTGCAATATATTTGTTTATAATTAACAAGTTTCCCCAACTCGTCACGCCACATCATTCATGCCACTGTTATTAGGAACAACAGAGAAGTTAAAGTAACTGTTTGTGTGAATGCAACCTAAGGCTGCGATGCACACTTAACTCCCCAGTCAAATTGAATTTAGGTTTAATTCCAAGTAGACAAGTATTTAGAATTGGTTTCTAAAGAAAACCATTACAACATGGAAGCACTTTAATTGCATATTTTATCTGACCTACCTGGACTGCATATCTTGTTGTGTTTTGGGCTGGCCAATATCAGCAGGAGGTGGAGAATGAGAGACGTGCTGCTGTAGCTCTACCAAAGACTGATAGTACTGTTGCTGTTGGTGTTGCTGCTGTTTATAACGAGACAAACTGAAAAACAGCCCTAAAATGGCTTTCAAATTTCCATTCCTTATTTCTGAAAAAATGAAGAAAATATAAGAATTAGAATTCTGCTCTGCATGCTTTGAAGTTTCCACATCCTCTTCAACAGCAGACCCACAGACAATGCATTGTAGGAAGTTACCGAATGCAGGTTCTCATGTGCAAGGAGGTTAGAGGTTGCAAGTATAGCTAGTAAAGCTAGCCATGTTTTATCACTCCTCACATGGTGTCCTGGTTCTCTGGAACTGAGAGCGCCTGCAGGAAGGCCCAACTGCTGCAGCTACAGACAGCTTACTACTCCAGAAAGGGGCAGAGGAGAGCTGACGTCTGGAACAGAGGAAGCCTACAAAAATCTGTAAAGGTGAGTCCGATCCATCTATAGCTCATTGGAATTGTAGACATAGTCACCCCACCACTCAAGTCTATTTCCAAGTTTCACCCCAGCAGAATTTGATCTCTATCAGTCTGAAGACTGGACACTTTAGATAAGCAGATTCCAAAGGTTCTCCAGGATGTCTGAAATGGTTTGCACCAATCCAAGAAGAACTAGATAAGCAATTCCTATTTTACCATGATACAATTTTTGAGGGCCCCCTATTCGACTCCCGCAAGCAAGAGCAAGGAGAGTCAATACCTGGCTTCATCACAACCCTATGTGCTCTCATCCAGCACTTACACAGTGAGGAGCTGGGCTTGGCTGTTCAACCTTAGCTCTGTCTCCCTATCTCCACACATGAGCACTCAGCTCAACTTGCCCCTCTACAGCCAACTTTTGCACCCAAAGACATAGCAAGCAAGCAAGCTGAGTTCTAGAGGTGCAACCCTGTCTCTCTCCTTTTATAAATTAGCCTTTGCTACAGAAGCAGCTGCTGTTAATCTGTTTGATAATCTGAAGCCTTCTTTCCCCACCTGTGCTCCCATTCTAAAATTTATGAAGGTCACCAGTTCTGCTTCCCTAATAAATGAGTGAAACCACATTATGAACCTCTTATTTTTTATGATTAATATGTTATTAGAAGAATTTCATTTGTAAATAAAGTGGTCAAAGAAAAAAAGGGGTGTGGGGAAAAGTGCAGAAAGTACAGTGTAATGCAATTAGTATAATTAGCACCTACATTTCAAGTGGTTTGCAAAAATAGATAAATAACAGACCTACATGAAAAATGCATTACAAGGCAGCTGCCTACATTTTCTTATACTGCCCAAACTGTATAATATAGTGTTTTAAACATTAGTATGAATCAAACTACATGTTATACTTGAAACACAGCAAGGTCCTGTGCCTCCTTTTTTTCCCTTTAATGTGGGGCAGAACATTATTGGGATTGTAATGTGGTGAAGGGGGGGGGGTTCTCTCTTCGTCCCCTTCCCAGGTGTGACCTCCCTGACAATCATCTTCCAGGCAGCTACACAACTTAGAAAAAAGTTCCCAATGGTATGAATCAGATTTTGTTTTCCTAAGCCTCGGAGCTACACAGGAGCGAATCTGGGGTAGGTAGGGGAGAATAGCTCAATAGACTAGGGATAAACTTCCCTCCCTACACAATGCAATCCAGACAACAATTTGGCCTCCCCCGCTGGCAATGAAAGTTGTTGCTGTTTGTTATGACCGCAGACCAATAAAATTACACAAATTAAACATACAGCTAGTTAAAATGAAACATAAAGCTAAATAAAGCTCTAAAATGAATACATCAAAATACCTCCCCCAAACAGCCAACATACAATCTTTTTGCAAACTTCTCAGTAATGTGGCTTTCAAAATTCCCTGAAAATGTGCTTTATAGAGGGAGAACCAGCCTCTCTCTATACTTGTTATGCAGGTTCCTACGCAAAAGAACGTGAACAACAGACTCTATTGCTTCAGCTCCACACAAACGCCAACCATTTGTTAACTAGAATCTTGTTGAATCATCCACTTAACAGCACAGAAAACCGCACATTAAAATGAGCAAGCATAAATGCTTTCCTATACTCAGAGACAGGTATGAAGCTGACCCTTCCATAATATGAAGTGTTATTAAGGAGCACCAGAGAACAAGATTCATTAGCTGCAGTTCTCAGCTAATAAGAGAAAAGCATGGCATGTAGCTGCATGCTATGCATTAACGTGTGCTTAGTTACTAATTGAACACAGTATTTTTTTACTTTTATTTAATTATTTCATATCTTGCATATCTTGCATTTATCCCAACAGTTGAGCATAGTTGGTGCAAGTGCTTATTAATCTACACACAGAGCTGCACAAGGCATGCACTCAGGATCACACATAAACATCAGCAACAGACTCTTAGTGTTGGGAACACGATTGTGAATTATCTACAGAGCTGAGAAACAAAAGCAGATCATCCATCAATTATGCAGTGCCACACCCTTCTTCACTACCATGCTGTTAACAGTTTCATCTTCTGCCTTTTCAGTAAACCAAATTGCCTCATTCCAGCTAGCAGGTACCTAGCCTAGATGTGTCCACATGTGACATCTGTCACCAAAGCAATAATACTTTGAATCGGTTACTTCTGATGGAAAATTGTATGTCGTTCCACTTTGTTCTTCCCTCCCTAACAAACAGCTGATTGTTGTGATCACCAATATTCTGACAAAGCTTTACATGCACAGGTCTGGCTTCTAGCTACATAAATATATATATAGCAGAGAATGTGCTTGAAAAATTATGCCTAGGTCTTCAAGGCAGCATAGTAAAGGTAAAGGGACCCCTGACCATTAGGTCCAGTCGTGGCCGACTCTGGGGTTGTGGCGCTGATCTCGCTTTATTGGCTGAGGGAGCCGGCGTACAGCTTCCAGGTCATGTGGCATGACTAAGCCGCTTCTAGCGAACCAGAGCAGTGCACGGAAACACCGTTTACCTTCCCACCGGAGCAGTACCTATTTATCTACTTGCACTTCGTGCTTTCGAACTGCTAGGTTGGCAGGAGCAGGGACCAAGCAATGGGAGCTCACCCCATTGCAGGGATTCGAACAGCCGACCTTCTGATCGGCAAGTCCTAGGTTTTGTGGTTTAGACCACAGCGCCATCCGTGTCCCTTCAAGGCAGCATAAGCAAGGAAAAAATGGCTAGTATCATACTATCCTATATCCTCTGCTTCACTCATGGCCTTCAATGTTATAAAGTAAAACAAGGAACTCAGAGAAGCCACTAAGCCAAGACTATTGCAAACCAGTTTCTGTTCTCTGTTGCCGAAATAGGAATCTGGATTGTGGCTTATTATTTTTATTTTTTTATTTTGAAATGGATGGAAAACATTTAACACACACACACACACTTCGCTTACAATAAAGGCAATTGTAAATATACTCTTAACATGTTTCCTGGCAAGTAAATCCTGTTCTCTCCAACAAGGCTTCCCTCTCAAGCATGTGTGCATAGGACTGCAGCCTAAGGCTATGATTACAAGGAAGCTACTATCAAACAACAGACTTTAAAAATCCAGCTGTGACAGCAAAAACTATTACTTTTTTTTAAGGCAGAATAAATGAGAAACACAATCCTGTATCATATAGCTTTTGGAGCTTCTCTGTTGTTGTTTTTATTACAGAATTAGATAAAACCCTAATAAATTATATCATTCTATGGAAGGTTAGCCATTGCTTTTTAAGTGTTTCCAAACAAAATAGCATCATTGATTGCTTAAAGGACACCTGCTTACTGGATGGTCTTCTAAGAACATTTATTAATGCCAGACTGTTTTAGGAAACATAAGAGGATTGATCAGGTGAGAGCAGTGTTATGGATTGTTTTGTACAAAATACACAGGATTGTATCCAATACTGCATAAGTGGTGTTCTTCTCATGCAATAGGACTTTTGCTTCCTCTCATCTCCTCTCCTCTCCTGACATGCCCCAAAACCTGCTGTGGAGGTGAAAGTTTCATTGCACAAGTCTGTTGCATGGGTGGAACAGAAGCATTGGATAAAAACCACAGAATTATACACCAAAAGCAATACTAGTATATTGAATATACAGAAATCCTGCAAATTTCCTTCCTAGGACCAATCCTACTATTAGGCTGAATAACCCACAGCAAGCAGATGCTGGGGGGGGGCAGCAGCAGGGCACCAGACATTATTCCTGAGCTCGCTTGCCATTTCCCTCTCTTGGAAGACAAAGCTGTGTGTGCTACACATGTTGTGAATGCCCTAAACTAGCCTGTTATGTTCACGTCTCCATTGCCAATGTTGAAGTAAGATTCAATGGTCAGCCTAGTCACTTTCTGTACATGGAACAGAATAGGTGCCATCTTGTCCTTTGTTCCTCGGGCATTTTGGGCTGGGCTTGATCCTATCTTTTTTCTTGATCCTATCCTTTCTTTTTTCTTTTCCTTCTCCTCCTGCGATGAGGCTACATTTTAATATTTTAATGTTCCATTATTTTAATGTTGTATTTTATTTTTGTTTTTAAGTTGTAATCATTCATCTTGTTTTTATTATTGCTTGTAAGCCGCTCTGAGCCTGGCCTTGGCTGGGGAGGTCAGGGTATAAATAAAAAATTATTATTATTATTATTATTATTATTATTATTATTATTATTATATCTCAAATACTACCTTCAAATATGGAAAACTCACATACTATAGCTGTTCTTTTGATACTGACCACATATAGGCCCATTCAAGCTGAATTTGTTGTGCGGAGTTTGTGAAGTGTGACTTTTAATACAAAATACAGACCTTCATGTTGTAAAATACAACATTTATAAAATTGAGCAATTATTATATTAATTTATTAATAAGAACAACTTTGGGGGAAATTTCAGATATTTATATTTTGCATCTGCAGCATAAATAAAAACAAACTTGTGACATAAACTGCAGTTAAATAGATTGCAATTTGAATAATTATATACATTTATATTTCAAAATGGAGAAATACATGTGGGAAGTTTCTAAATATTTGCACCCTATTTCACACCAGTATATCAGCGTTGCTCAGTACACAGACTTGGAACACTGGGAAGATACGGTACATACAGGGCTTTTTTTTCTAGAAAAAGAGGTGCTAGAACCAAAGTTGTTGAATTTGCCCCACCACCAAGGCAAAATAATATGAACTGCCACCTTACGCCACTGACTGCCACGTTGCTCCAATCACCGTGCCACCCACCACCTCCAAAACACAGTCCCAAGTGCCATGATAGGGAACAGCACCACAATACCAAAAAGGTGTTGGAATGCAACCAGTAAGTGATGGAATGCACAAGAGAGGTGCCAGAACTCAGTTCCGGTGACTTCTGGCTTTAAAAAAGTATGATCCTTTTCCAGGATCGTCAAACAAATCTATATTCTCTGATGTGGATGAGAGGGACCTATTATACTAAAAAAAAATGTTTCCCACTGAAGTTAACAGAATCTGTTTTCTTTTGAATACAGTTGAGAGAGAAAAACATTTCATCCATTTGATCTTTTCAACATTGCTCAGATATATGTCAAAAAACTAATTACTTAAATCTTCTCAAGAGATGGGAACTATTAAGATAGTTCTAACAACTACATCTTATGTTTCCTATAAAAGAGAAAGTATAATTCAAAATTTATCAGTTTAGTCATCTATGCAAAAAAAAAAATGTCTTTCAACTCTACAATTCTATGATTTTTCTGAGTTGGTTATATGTACACTACTCAGCATTTCTCAGTTTTTAAGAGCCACTGAACATGATGCTACTTTAGAATTAGTCGGGAAGATTCAGTATAATGTTATGTCATTAAGTGCAGCACATAAGCCTGCACACACAAAAAGTGTTTTAACTTCCAATCTTAAAAATAGAAATTCTAAATCTATGTAGTTTTACTGACAGTATCAGACAATGGCTGATATTCCCAGTAAATAACAAACTCCACAACTTGAGAAGATTCTGAAGCAAATGCTTGCAATTTCTGATCTGGCAAATTCTGATCTGGCAAATTCTGAGGAGTTTTGCTAAAATGAGATTTGCTCCTGACTTCAGTTGTCTGCACTATACAGTACAGTAAGTCACATATGCATTTTTTCATTTTGTGCTTGTAGAAAGCATATTTCTAGCTATGTATCTTTAGGAAGAGGAAGAAATAGAGGCAAAGATATTGAAGGGGAAAGTGCTAATTTAAATAAATATTTCCCATAGGAAATGGGTTTTTTAAAGTGTTTTAATTTATGCCAAGAATTATGTCAAACCAAAACTGTATTTCATAAGACAACTGCCGTATTTTTCACTCTATAAGACGCACCAGACCATAAGATGCACCTAGTTTTTGGAGGAGGAAAACAAGAAAAAAAATATTCTGCTTTTGCTGTGCAGTGATCCCTCCTGCTGTTCTGGCTTCTGGGATAGCTGCGCAGCCTGCATTCGCTCCATAAGACGCACACACATTTCCCCTTACTTTTTAGGAGAGAAAAAGTGAGTCTTATAGAGCAAAAAATACAGTAATATCTTTTCAAAAATAATATACTGCAAATCAAGTTTGAAGAAGTACCTTTCCAGAAGGTAATTCACTATCTCTGATGATGATGATGGCTTTTTCTTACCTTCCGCAGAAAGACCTTGGACATTTACTCCTCTGGCTGCCAGAAAGTTAAGGCAGACATCAACATTCTCAATCTGCAAAATGAACATGAAATAGCAAAGCAGTTAAAGGCTATTTTGCAAGATGGACTTGAATGCAGCAAAGGGAGGGGGGGAGAGAAATGAATACTTTGCATTCATCACATACTCCAGTTCTTTAGTAAAGTTTAACAAGAATGATTACTGTTAATTGGTCAGCTGCTATAAAAGCTTTCATTGTCCACTTTGGTGCTTAAAAACAATTCATAAAGGCTTGATCCAGAATGGCACACTGACAAATCAGCAACCCACCTACTTACCATAAAACTGGATTCTGTACACAAAAATAAGCAACAATGGACAATACTGCAGCATGTGTACAAAGTTGTGGGTGAACAGATGATTCAATGACAATGTGTCAAGAGCAAAATGGAAAAAATGGGTTGTAAAAAGTATGGGATAAGGTGTGATATCAGAAGACATTATTTACTAAGCTTTGTGAGCAAGCTTTGTATGTGTTATTATTTAAACTAAATTAAATAATGACAATAATACTTCAGTAATATTATATGATTATCACCACCACCACCATTATCTCTTGAATTCCTTTATGTTAATCTGGGAAACCTGTTTCATTAACAATGGTTTGCGTGTGAAGACCCCCAAGACCTCCCAAAGAAAGACACAGTTGACACCAATATTAGTTTAAGGTTACTGGCATAATTTTGGCCACAACTTTATTGATTACAGAATGTGAGTGGTTTGCTTAGGCATTGATTTGACTAGCTGCACCTACACCTCTGACAGGGCAGCACTGACAACTAGACACCAGCAGAAGTCAGTAAGGGTAAACAGACTGAGGGAGCATTGGTCCTACCACAGACGTAACCTCACCCCAAAATGCTCCTAGGTGCTGTGGCGTGGCCCTAACCCCTGGAAGGGGATTGGACAAAAGCATGGCAAGCACCTGGATTCCTTTAACGGAATACCCAACTGCACATTGGGAGGGACAGGTGTGTCAACCTCCCCTCACCACACCTTGAACCAATGCCTAACCTCCAAACCTTACAAAGTTGTGACAATTTGCTATGCAACAGGCGAAACCCAAGTGGCACCAGCCAATTAGCCAAATGGGAAAATTCCTACTGGGCCCCTGCCCCAAAAGCAGACGACCCACGACAGCATAGCAAGGTCACAGCAAGACCCTAAATATAGGGAGGGAGGGCGGGTGAACTGGTGCACAAGGCGCTAAGAGGAAGCTCGACGCAACGTGCAGTGGTATAAATAGGTCCCCCAGCTGCAAATTCTCTCAACCCCATTGGCCAGAATTACCCTAGCAACCGAGGGACCCAATCGGGTTGTGGTGGCTATCCAAACGGTCCCACCCACACAAACGGTGAGGTCAGTCTTAGTGATTTTACCACAACACGTGCCCTCCATGAAGAGGACACAATTTTTCATAAAGTTCCAGGTTCATTCTAGGCTTATCTACCACTTGTGTGAAAGTTTATCAACTTACATATTTGTGAAGCATAGCTATTTCATAGGGAAATGATGAAGGAACAAATGACTTCTGAAAAGTAATATTTTAATTATAGAATTCCCCCGCCCAATCAATCCAATCCTCCACCAGAAGCTCCTTTAACCACTTGGGCTATTCCCTCCATCCCCAACAGCTCAGAGTAAACTGTATGCCAAAAGTCTAGAAGGCTATATATTTTATGCTGGAAAGAACACACTAAGTTACTGCAATGAAAAACAAACATTTATCAAAGTAGTTCTTCATGTAGGATGTGAAACAGCGTCCAAAGGACAACAATCATCTGTTAGGGCAAGGGTGAAAACATCTCTTCCAAGTATGTTTTGCTAAGACCAACAAAATGTAAATAATATAATAGCTAACACATTAAACTAAACATATTGGTCTATATTTTAACGACACTTTCATATAAAACTGGACTAACTTCACTGAAGTAAATATGCAGAATTCAAAATTACCCTGCTGCCTGCAAAGTCTGAAGTGTCATTTGATAGAATGTTAAATTATATTTACTGGAGATAATTGTATAAGCACAAAACTGGTATTTTTTTACATAAAAAAATCAAAACTGAACTTGCTATGAATATCTTCATTTATATGAAGAAATACTTCCGCACAGTAATTAATGGCATCATTGCTATTTGCAGAGCTGGTTGCAAAGAAAAAGAAAGTTCTGTGAAGAAGTTTGGACACTTCTGTAAACATATTTCCTGTGTTAAGCATCAATTTATTCAAAAACAAAATTGCCTTTTAATGCACATATGGTTACCGAATAATACAGGGGTTTTTTTGCAGCAGGTTGCTGACACAACAATAGAAGGGGCAAGAAAAAGCAGCTTAATTAATCCTTTTTGAACAATTTGTTTACTGCTTCTAGAGTCTTGAGTGTGAAGTAATGTTATCAGTATAAGGACTTACACATGTCCATGGTGTTATCACATCTGCATTTGCTGAATAAAACAAACTAGTGCGGCTTAACAGGTAGAACTCAGTTCAAATCCCACCCCAGCCATGAATTCACTATTTCATCAAAAGCAAACCACTAATCCTTTTTGCTCTCAGGCCTCATTAGCAATATGAGGATAACCACAGTGACCTTCCCTAACAGTATCTTGCAAAGATCACCAAGATAATGTATAAGAACTACACTGAACGCTTGAAATGTGCTACATAAATGCTGTTAGAAGATCCAACATGACACTGGGTAATAAATTATTGGGGTTATTTTTCACTTTCATTTCCACTCAGTAATAAAAAAAAAACACTTCAAAGTTTAACCATTTTGAAGCTTTCATTGTGCACATAAACACTGCTTTAATTACCTTTTCTTTTGCCTTGGCAAACCACAATTATTCTTTGAACTCAGACCCCAGCAGCCCTAAACACATTTTATTCAAACTTACAAACAGATGAAAATAATTTAAATTTTGTGGTTGCAGAAGTCTGAATAGACTTTATCCAGCTTCTAAGCTCTCCATACTGTTTCAATCAGAGCTAGCTAGAATGGGTCTCTGGAATCAATGTTTACTAAAGAAGCAAATTTCAGGGTTAATGTAGTATACAGTACAGTTTTACTTCCTACTAGTACTTCTTAGTAATATTTGTCTATATTGTTGGGTTTTACATAAGGCAGGATAGTCACTGTGTCAACATAACACAAAACAACAAAACAACAAATATGCCCCATTTAAAAAAATAAATCAGTCCTACAATGTACCTAGTGTATGCATCTGTATCCTGGGATTGGCCAATCCATCCTCTGTAATCTCACTGAATTCTGTGAGAAACTGCTGTGAGCAAAGCAAATATTACGAGAATTGTGGCTTATGCAATATTAAAGCTACAAATCTTACAAGTACTGTATAAAAGATGTGTGTGAAAAGTTCAGAAAGTGCTGTAACTAAAGCAGGAAACTAAAACAATATAAAAAAGAAAGGCAAGTCCAATGTACCCAAAGGAAATTTTAAAAGGCAAATAGGGTTGAGACTCATAAAAATGTTAAGTACCTGTTACGAGAGACAGGAGTACTATGTTCATCACAGCTCTTTCCCACTAAGTTCACTAGTGAGAGCTGAGGGTGCTATGTGCCTAAAACTTTGAGAGATGAAGGAATTTGGAATTTAGATTGAAGGTTTAATATTCTTTTGGGACCCAGTTTATTTCTTTTAAAAAAGAACTTAATAGTTGTAGTATAAATATAGAAGATTGTTATAGTTGTTCAAGGGGTTAGGACTATGGCTGGAAGAGATTAGATGCAGCAACCATATTGAATCTGACCATAAAGGTAAAGCTACCCCTGACCATTAGATCCAGTCGCGGACGACTCTGGGGTTATGCGTTCATCTCACTCTACAGGCCGTGGGAGCCGGAGTTTGTCCGCAGACAGCTTCTGGGTCATGTGGCCAGCATGACTAAGCTGCAGCGCACAGAAACACTGTTTACCTTTCCGCCGGAGCGGTACCTATTTATCTATTTGCACTTGATGTGCTTTTGAACTGCTAGGTGGGCAGGAGCTGGAACCGAACAACAGGAGCTCACCCCTGTTGCGGGGATTCGAACCACCAACCTACCAATAGGTAATTAGAAAGACAATAGGCAATTAGGAAGACAACAAGCTGTTTACTACCTACAGATTGTCCCATTATGTAAAAATATTAGCAATGCACATTCCGAATTCATCCCTGTGAAGCAAAAGGTTAATTTCCCCCTTTTGAGGTGCTTGAATGGAATACAAGGTGAGTATTTCATACAGTATCTTAATATTTTACAAAAGAAAAATTGCAAATCAAAATTTAGTTTGAGCATATGTCATTATCCAGTAATTGCAAGTAAATAAATTTACATGAATAATTCAATTGTTGGATAGAAACTCACCACTGGCTTATATTAAAAATGTATATTCTTTATCATTGATTTTCGTATTACTAAGAGTTGCTTTCATCTCCTTCCTCTGGCAGATTGCACCTTCTCTGCTTCCAAACATAATGAATTATAGCATGTACATAGGATAATTAATGATGACTAATACAACTATATATTATTCCTTCCTTTCCCTGAGATTAATCAGTTCCATAAATATGACAATCTGCCAGATTCTCAAGCCTTTACTAAAGAAATTATACTGGTGAGAGCCCAGAATCCTAAGCACACTTAGAGAAGTATTTTATTTAAAGAAATGAGGGACACTTCTAAGGAAATGTGACAACGATTAACGATTAAAAGATAGATTTGTTATGTTTCTGTGTTTTTGCATCCATTGCCAAAAGTAGATTTAAAAGCCCCAAAGATTGATGAAGAGCTTGGATGCTGGACAAGACGTCTATATATATATATATATATATATATATATATATATATATATATATATATACACACACACACACACACACACACACACACACACACACACAACTTCCACCCTACAATAATGCTTCTTCTTTCTTTTTTTTTCTTTTTTAAAAAATCAGCGTTCATTCTGGAGTCTGTTAAACTCATAAGCACAATATCCTCAAATTGGACAGGAAGGGTATTTGACATGAAATATTCACAGAGACAAATAAAGGCTTTCCTTCGATCATATGCACTTTTGTTACCTGCTTGTCTTTTCCAGTTTCTCTGCGTATTCAACTTTTAAGAGATTCTTGACTAATCTTAACTCATGGTCCTGAGGTCTGGGGCTGAGATCCAATAGAAAATGCCACTGGCAAAACACAGGAGGCTATTTTGACTCAACAGGAGGTGACCTGTGTCACCTCTCATGCCGGTCTGGAGAGGCCCCCAACACTTTGAAGCACATTTTCAGAGTGTACAAGGGACTGCTGGGGGAAAGGGAATCAATGAAAATAACCACCCTCCTTCTGCAAGTGTTAACATCCGGGGATGGAGGTGGGAGATACTCCAGCAAGCGTAAGTCTAGTTAGGATCCAAGCTATCGTACCAAAGGGCAGAAGTACAGTGGTACTTCGGGTTACATATGCTTCAGGTTACATACGCTTCAGGTTACAGACTCTGCTAACCCAGAAATAGTGCTTCAGGTTAAGAACTTTGCTTCAGGATGAGAACAGAAATCATGCAGCGGCGGCACAGTGGTGGCAGGAGGCCCCATTAGCTAAAGTGGTGCTTCAGGTTAAGAATAGTTTCAGGTTAAGAACGGACCTCCAGAACGAATTAAGTTCTTAACCCGAGGTACCACTGTACATGTTATGAAGCTCCATTATTTCATAATGCTAATGTGGAAAGCGATGCTTAATCCCTTTGTGTGTCATATGGCAGCCATTATTCCTCCATCTCTAGGTGTGTGAATTGAACTGAATACTCAAGTACAGTGGTACCTTGGTTTATGAACTTAATCTGTTCCGGAAGTCTGTTCTTAAACTGAAATCATTTCCCTAATGAGGCCTTCCACTGCTGGTGCCCTTCCACCCTTCAGATCACTTGTACCCAATTAAGATTGTCTTCCATGAATATGATCTTAACAGTGTGCATGTCCTTAAGTGACTGTTGTTCAGACTGGCTATTTTACAACTGGGTTTGCTAAACTGTGGCACTTCAGATGTTGCTGAACTCCCATTATCCCTGGCTCCTGTTTTAAAGTCCTTTGTGAAATGAAATATCTTCCCTTACACTCCTTGGGGTTCTTGCCCTTGTGTATGCCTGACTGATTATACCCCATTTGCCTCCAGCAGACTGATTTAACCAAAACACCTTTCCCCTGTCTTTGTGTAACCTTTTCTGTCCTTGGATATAAGTGATTCCCCCACCTTTCCTTCACCTTTTTCAGTCTTCTGCTTCTCTTTATATCTTTCTGAAGCTGTGAGACACATGCAGAAGAGAATTATAATTTCCTAGGAGGAAAATCAGCAAGGCAGTCAACCATCTTAAGCACTCACTACATCAATGAGATTCCCCCCTCATTGTTATGTAGACCTCCTGGGTGCATGTTATCAGCTTATAAAGTTTGCTAAGTCAGTCAGGTTTCCAGACAAGGTTAAGTATTTTTGAGTATTTGCAGCAGATAAACCTAAAACTCAGCATGACCAAGTAACAAGGAAGCAGGTATACAAACGACAGCTATGCATGATATGTTGGTGAAATATTTCTGCTTAGAAACAAATAACACCAGGTATGCAGAACTCCTTCTGGGCAGGCTTTTTTGAGGAAATGATACTGAACAAGAGATTAAATGCTATCCCAAGGCCAGCCGCAAAGATGAATAGATACTGCTGTGAAATGTCACAGTTTGCTAACAGAACTTAGAAAGCCCTACTTGATGGAAAGCCCAAGGCTATTAGTTGTTGTTGGTGATGGTGGTAGTGAGGAGTTATATGTCCAAGGACAAAGAAACATTTAAAATTGGTGGTTTTAAAAACTGCAGTCTTCAGCTGCTGGGGTTGACACACCACCACTGAAAAATAAGCAATGGTGGCAAAAGGGTGGGGAAAGGGGGGGGAGTGAGACAAGGGGCCAATTTTGGAACTTTCATCTCAGTCTAACTCACAATTAGACAATGTGGTTCAACAATCTCAAGCATCCCCTAAATCTCTTCTGGTAGTGGAACCCCCCAATCCTCCAGAGCAAATCTGAGGACAGCAGGGAGCACGCAAGGGGAGGAGGGGGATTTCTCATTGGACCAGCTGGAATCCTTCCACTGACTTCCACGGGAACAAGAGGTTAGCACAATATGGTGCATGGGAAGCTGCCTTATACTCATTCATACTATTGGTTTATCTAGCTCGATATTTTGCACCAGGGGTTGTCAAGCTGGTTCCTACCACCCACTAGTGGGCGTTTTAGGGTTCTAGGTGGGCGGTAGGGGGTTCTGTATCACAAGCTGAATCCTCCTTCTATCGAACACTGGTGGGCGGTAAGGAAATTTTACCATCAAGAAAGATGCATTAGTGGGCGGTAGGTATAAAAAGGTTGACTACCCCATTCTACACAGACAGGATTTCCGACTGAAGACTTTCCCAGCCCTACCTGGAGATTCCAGGAATTGAAACAGTGGTCTTCTTCACTAAGAAGCCTGTGCTCTAAAGAAAACTGCAGAAGAGGGTGGAATGATGGGACGTTGCTGTGCCATTAATGCATTAAAAGGTAAAGGGACCCCTGACCATTAGGTCCAGTCGTGACCGACTCTGGGGTTGTGGTGCTCATCTCGCTTTATTGGCGAAGGGAGCCGGCGTACAGCTTCCGGGTCATGTGGCCAGCATGACTAAGCTGCTTCTGGTGAACCAGAGCAGCGCATGGAAAAGCCGTTTACCTTCCCGCCGGAGCGGTACCTATTTATCTACTTGCACTTTGACGTGCTTTCGAACTGCTAGGTTGGCAGGAGCAGGGACCGAGCAACGGGAGCTCACCCCGCCATGGGGATTCAAACCGCCAACTGCTTAGCCTCTAAGCTTCTCTCTCCTAGGCTGTTGATGGTGGGCTGTTCCTGTTTGTTGCTACTGCCAACAAAGAAAGTGGAAGTGCTTGAGTCAGCATTCATGTAGTAATATATCTTATTTGAATAAACCTGAGTTGCTTGGTCCCTGCTGCTTCAAGCATTTTGTTTCTTATGAGTCAGGCCTCTTAAGGTCTAGGCAGATAAATTGCAAGTCAAATCAAGACCCTGGTTTCTGTTCCTTGGGAATACGGTAGCTATTTGTTTCATAGCTGTACAGAGAAGTATCATTGTATCATTTATCCCAAGTCCAGCTTACACTCGGTTCTGAATTTCAGTTTAATAATACACATTGAAGGGGGGGGAGTTTATATAATATTGCTATTGATGTTATTTTAAGTGGTGGGTAGCATTCTGCACATTCTTTGTATCTTTAGCATGCTAAAATGTTTCCTTTCAAACAATCATATAAATAGACTTTGATGAATCCGACATATTTTTCTAATCCTTCTGTTACCTTGAAAGAAATTTATTCATTCCTGCAACAAACAGGTGTGCCTAGAATATTTCTTAGAGTCAACTACTGTCTTGGTATGTTTACAAGGCCTACTAACAGAGTTTGATTATAGCATACTTTTGTGCTCAGATAAACGCATTCAGAAAACAAACTGTGTAATTGTGAATAGTTTGCTGAATTTTTGTTACAAGGCATGCCAATTTTACTAAATCACATTACCGACAATGCAATGCAACCAATACAGGCCCAATTCAGTAGCAATGTACGTAAATTATATTATTAATATTTATTACATTTGTATACTGCCCTTCATCTAAAGACGCCAAGGAAGTTCACAACATAAAAATACAAAAGGAGAATACAAAATATACATGATAAAGCAAAAACAAACCAATAACCCCGCACTTCCACAAACACATTTAAAAGCCATATACAGTGGTACCTCGGGTTAAGTACTTAATTCGTTCCGGAGGTCCATTCTTAACCTGAAACTGTTCTTAACCTGAAGCACCACTTTAGCTAATGGGGCCTCCTGCTGCTGCCGTGCTGCCAGAGCACAATTTCTGTTCTCATCCTGAAGCAAAGTTCTTAACCCGAGGTACTATTTCTGGGTTAGCAGAGTCTGTAACCTGAAGCGTATGTAACCTGAAGCGTATTTAACCCGAGGTACCACTGTAATGTTAATCAGTTGAACACCCGGTTAAAGAGAAATACTTCACCTAAAGATATGCAATGAAGGAACCAGCCAAAGCTCCCTGAGGAGAGCAGCCCGCAGATGGGGAGCAAACACAGAAAAGGCCCATTCTCATATTGTCACCCTCCAGATCTCTTGGGTCGGTTTATATGGCGAGAGGCAGTCCTTGAGGTACTGCAGTCCTAAGCCATTTAAGGCTTTAGAGGTCAAAACCAGCACTTTGATTTGGGCCCAGAAACTAATTGGTTGCCAGTGCAGTCAAGCCAGATCCTTAACCTCTGCTGCCTTGTGAGATATCTTAGGGAGAAGAAAAGGCTAAGGAGTAAACTGTACACAAATCTGGAGTAGAGTCCCTAAGATGGTTGGATGGTGCCTTGTACGCTTCCTTCCGGCAACTCCTGCAGCCAAGTTGGTGCCAAACATATTGCTCTGCTTTCCTTTGGACCACATCAGTGACGCTGGGGATGGGGTCTTGTCATCTGGGCATCCCAGGACGTCCATACACACTGCCCAGGCTTGTGCCCCAGAGAGGTCACTTTGGTGCAAAAACACCACAGTAGGCAGCAGTAATGAGCTACCAGTCTCTGCAGCCACAGCAGCCACTGTGATTCTCTAGCAGTTTGACTTCACCCCCAGAGGTACACTCCAATGTCTCCCGAGAAAGACAGATGCCAACAAAATGAGGAGAGCGCTGCCTATGTGGTCTATCTGGTACCACCTAAGCTAGCCTGCTGTTCACAGATACAGTGGAATATTATGTCCCGTCACCAGTTTTAAAGAAAGATTTAAATGCCAGTCCTGTTGGCTTTTGTTCACGAAGTTTGAGGGGAGCCATCTTGTCCTCTAACCCATGCAGCAAATGCCTTGGGCTTCACCCCTGCCTGCCATGAGGGAAAATAGGCATTTTAATCTTCAGAATTTATTTCTTTGTTGGTATAAATTAGCACTCTTCAGAAAGGCACCGTCAATATCATAAGAATGTTTATAGATTTGGTCATTTCACATTTAATCTGCAGGGCTTTGAAGATTTGACTAATCTGAAGCTAAACATTTCCTTTTAAAAACAAAGTTGTACAACTATGACTAACCTAACTGCTAGCCTTGACAACATCCCTTTAATAAGAAGCAGACTGGCTGCCTAGAGGCCTCGCTAGAACTTTTAACAATTTCCAGATTTTGAAATATTTCCACAGAAAACTAAGATTCTAATTATTGACCATTAAAAATATAAAGAATTTAAAAGTAATATTGCATATTAAATTGCTCTATACGTTTTTGTTTTCTCATTTCTCCCCCACTCCTCCAAACCCATTGCCTGAAAGCTATTACCGGTAAATCAAAACAATTTCCCATTAAAATTTAACTGGGCCAAACTTAAGAGAAGATCGTTCACTTTCATGGGTGGTCACAATATTAATCACTTTTGGGGCATGCTACCTTTTACCATCCTGGTCTTTCTGCTGACTTATTCTGTGGTGATAAAAGCCAACAGCTTTTAATCTCTGATCTTAGCACTAGGACCCCACAGTGCTAAGACGAGATAAACCTACGTCTACTGTATTTTAGAGCAATCAGAGGCTTATCTCCAGACTCAGTGCTATGGGACTACAGTACTAAGATTGGACATAAGCCTGTGCCTGCTCATGATTGACAGGTGAGTATCCCACCCACCAGTCGAAAATGGGGCACAGGTAAGTTGTGGATCCAGCTCTTGGGCTGAAAAAGCTTCTCCACACCTGCTGTTGAGAAAAAAGTCCTATTGCGTTAAATTGAGCTCACATACCTCTGGGTGTTGGGTATGGAATTGCAGCCTATAGGGACAGGCTACAAGGACAGGCTATTTCATAATAAATGATACAGCTAAATCCTACCTTCTCCTGCAGTGCACCCTTCCAGACATCCTTTTTATTGCACATTCATTATGATTTGTGCTCATTATGCTATTAGGGCAGTCACATGCAATCCAGCTTTCAATACTCTTTGTGCCTGCAAAGTTTTGGGGTAGTCATACTGCTTCATTTCCAATCAGTGCATATCCCATCCCTTCCTGCTGAAATCCCTTAATTTTTTATATCATAATTGTTCTGGACTGCAACAATATTGTGGCACTGGAGAAGCATTGTAGAACCAGAGTCTACCACTAATGCACTCTATCAAGGATATATTGCAGAATACACCTGCAGTCTGGAGAGGCCCAGAATCATAGATAACATCCTTGGAGTTCTCTTTCTTTTACATATACAGCCCAGAAAAGATGCTTTCTTTTCTTTCTTTCTTTTACAGCAAGGTCTGAAAAAGCAAACGAACCTGTTCTCCAAAGATTACTGAGTTCTACAAAGTATTTAAAAAGTTTTAAAAGTGGCAACCCACTAACTATACTGGTTAAACCCTTGCTTTATAAAATAAAAATAAAAATAGGTTTAATGTTTTTAAGACACCATCACATTCTATGGCAGTGAATTCCATAAGCTAACTATGCACTGCATGAAATAGTAATTTCTTTTTGTCTATCCAGATTCAGAACATACATACAATCAATTCCATTGGGTTTCCTGGTTTTAGTACAAAGAAGAAAAATCTTTCGCTCTCTCCCCCACTCATCATGTCATAAGCCAGTTTCATGATCCTCTCAAAGGTCTTTCTTAATAAACTAAAAGCCATATAAGCTTCATCCTTCTGTCCTAAGCCCAATATCGTTTTAGCTGCTTTTCTTTCGTGAACCATTTCCAGAGCTGAGAAAGCCTTTTTGAGATAAGAGTGAAGGAATCAACAAGTGCTGCTCTGAAAAGGGGACAAGGTTAAAAGACACATTGCAAGCCACCTGTCATGGATGCTTTAGTTGAGATTCCTGCATTGCAGGAGGTTAGACTAGATGACTAGGTGACTGGGGGCAGCCACCGAGACCACCGAGACTTGAAAGACCTACATTGGCTCCCAGTACGTTTCCGAGCACAATTCAAAGTGTTGGTGTTGACCTTTAAAGCCCTAAACGGCCTCGGCCCAGTATACCTGAAGGAGCGTCTCCACCCCCATCGTTCTGCCCGGACGCTGAGGTCCAGCGCCGAGGGCCTTCTGGCGGTTCCCTCATTCCAAGAAGCAAAGCTACAGGGAACCAGGCAGAGGGCCTTCTCGGTAGTGGCGCCCGCCCTGTGGAACGCCCTCCCATCAGATGTCAAAGCGATAAACAACTACATGACATTCAGAAGACATCTTAAGGCAGCCCTGTTCAGGGAAGTTTTTAATGTGTGACATTTTAGTGTATTTTTGGTCTCTGTGGAAGCCACCCAGAGTGGCTAGGGAAACCCAGCCAGATGGGCGGGGTACAAATAATAAATTATTATTATTATTATTAACGGTCCCTTCCAACTCTACAATTCTATAATTCTACAAACAAATTCCTCAAAAGTGCTTAAGAAACCGCTTCATGCCTTATAATTGGCAGGAGAAGCCCTGTTGCATAGGAGCAAACTCGTAGGAGTTTGCCCCTCCCAGCAAAATATCTGAAGGGGCCAGCTCCCACAAAGTTGGTGGCCATTGTCATTCAAGTGGTGTGTGCATGCCATATCTTGTGATCAGTTGTGTGGGGCTGGTATTATCTCTCCCTCCCCACTATACCATTCAAGTTGGCACCCCTGCCCTGTTGGTTGTGCCAGCATTGGCCACTGCCCTGTTGGCACTGATCCATAACAGGATCTTTTCACTAGTAGTTCTGTTTGTGGGTTGGCCTTCACTAGTGAGGTGAATCTGCCTCCCCATTATTGTTGTTCATTTAATAACATTCCTCTTTATCCAGACTTGATGGTTGAAAGGCACTGTTCCTGGCAATCTTGAAAGTATTAGCGGTGAATGCTTTTCCAATTTTTTAACTGTTCAATAAATGTCGGCTTTCTGAAAACTGTATTTATTTTCTTAAAAAATATGTATTTGCCACCCTGAGATCCTTTAAACTTAATAAAAACAAACAACAACAACAATATACCTGAAACCACCATTTATGCATCCTCCTTTCCATTCGGGATAGGGGAGAAAAAAGCTTACCTTTAGTCAGGCAAAGAGAGAGAGAAAGAGAGAGGGAGATTGTAGCTTTCAGGTATCATCCAACTGGAGAGGATTCAACTGCAACTCCAAGTCCCAGCATCCCCAACATGAAAATGATGCTGCACATGCTATTCCCACCAAGGGAGAAGGCCCTTAGTGAGCATGCGCTTCATCAGAAACCATGTGACAAAAGCACACTGAGGATGCTGGAATTTGTTGCCCCAGTCCGTTCCCCAGCAGAAAAAGGATGTTCTGTGCATGAGTCTCACAGAGAGGGAAGGCTCCTGGGGGCTCTCTTCACTGTGGGAGTTGCACTCTCCTGGGAACTGGCAAAGGTGGATGTAGGAGAGCAGAGCTTCTGGGGCGCTGCAGCAGGCACCACAGCTATGACATCCAATGGAAGGCCAGAGGTGAGGTGTGCTGGTTTTGGGGGTTGCATAGGACACCACTGAAATCTGAGATACCAAGGTCTGTCACTAGGACTGGGAGAGCTGAACCACTTTGGCCTTCATCCTGCTCTGAGGAACACTACAGGAACAAGGACAGAAGGTAGCAGCAGATGCAGCTTGCAGGATCAGGGCGAGTTGGACCATACTACACATCTAGCCCTGTTCTCCCTGATCATTCTCTCAAATATTTGATCCAAGGTACTTCCATTTGAAATTGCATACAAACTTTCCCAAAGGATCTGAATGCCCTTTCTCTCCTTCAGCTTCCCTTTAACCAGTTCCCTCTTGTTGGGGGAAATTCCCTGAAATTAAGCATGACTTTGTTGATCTCTCTAGGCCATGTTTACTTTATATGTTGACTTTGTCCCTGTTGTGTTCACAGTTGCACATGTCTAGCCAGATTCTGGGCAAAAATCAAAGGTCCTTTACCCTTCTGGCCAACTCTGTGACTAACTGTTAAAAAGCATTAAAATATTATCATACAAAGTCATGTTGTTTCTTTGTCACAATAAGAAGGTGTGTTTGCTAAGTCAATATGGAAATAATTGAAAGCTGCCCATTTTCACAACATCTCTTTTAGCTGTTTCTTTTCATTTTAAGATAGTTCTCCCTGTCTCTCTCACACACCCTTTATCTTCACATCACAACCACCCTGTGAGGTAGGCTTGAGAGACCACGACAAGACCATAATCACTCAATGAGGTTCACAGATGACTGGGAATCAGAACCTGGGTCTCCATGGTTGTCTCGCCATGCGGAAAGCCAAGACAGAGTGGTGAGGTAGGAAGAAGGGAAAATAATGGACATAATTATTTTATATGTAGGAGCCTCACAGGGGTTCTCTTATTTCCCCACAAGGTTCTTCATCCTACATGCAGATTTGCTCATTGCAATATGCTTGGGGACGGGGGGACACCTAGTCATTCATTTATTTATTGCCTTCCTTTCACTAAATAGTTCTATGACAGGTTACAAAAATATCACAGTTAAAACAGGTATAAATCATCATTTAAAATTTTTTTTTAAACCCACAAAACTGACCAGTAACAAATTTAACAAAGCAGAAGAGTACAGAAGAGCAATGCAGGAGAAGAGAAGACACTCACTTGAACAAAGGCCTGTATTGACCAATTGTTTAAAAAAGCACTCAGTGATGGTGTAAGGTGCATCATGAGAAGAATGCCATTTCCCAAGCTGGGGGCCAACACAGAGAAGGCCCTTTCATGCATCATCAAACCACAGATGATGCATGAGATCTTATCCTGCAGATCTGATCACCCAAACAGGTTCAACATGGGAGGAGGGGTTCAGATACCTGGGATCCAAGCCATTTAAAGAATTATATGTCAGTGTTAACACCTTAATTTCCACTTAGTAGTGATTTGGCAACCAATAAAGGTCTTTAAAGACTGTACATCCAGAAGCAGGCTCACTGCTGCATTCTGCCCTAGTTGCAGCTTTGAAACCCTCTTAAAGAGCAGCCCCATGTAAAGCCAAATGGCTATTTAGCAGCTTGTCTAGAAAAAGTCTTGCACTCCTTGGACGGAGGCGTTGACCCATCCAGAGATCGTTTTTGTCCCTTGGAAGCTCTGGGACCACAGGGATGTCACATAAGCTAGATATCATGTGAAACTATGTGGAAGTAGTAATCTGAACCAACCAACACTCACACTGGCTGATGCCCCTAAGAGCTGCCTGGAATAGGTCAGATTACTCTTAGGCTGCAATCTTATACACACTGGCCTGGGAATGTCTCACTGAACTCAGTGGAGCTGACTTCTGAGCAGACATGTACAGGAATTAGAAAATTATGGTCTTCCTTCTTGCCCCTTCCTTACTGCCCCGTATCACTATTTCCAGGCATTTCTTCATTTTTAATGTAAGCTGCCTAGTGCCATATAGGAGTGAACTTAACTGCAATGTTTATGTAATAAGATCCTGAATTTATCGTTCCACTATTTGTTTTTGTTTCTTAATGGGCATACTGGCAGAAACACACAAAAGTTATTACCTTAACTTGAATTAGCTGTCTTTCTCTTAAAGATGATCAACACCTGCTGCTTAGTTTTGCCCCAGCAAGCAGCTTGTCAATGAAGAGTTAATTTTAGCATCTGCAGCTTCCTGTGTCACACTGAATGTTAGCAGCCTCCTTTCTCAACTATCTAGCAGAGATATGATTAGCAGCTAAAACATACAGTGTCATTATGCCACTAAGCAATTAGAACAATCCTATAGGAGTCTACAAATGTCATTAAAAAAAAAAAAACAAGTGGGGAGAAAATTAACTGAGAGATCTGGGGAAAGGGAGATTCCATGTGTTATTTCCACAACATTCTACAATGAATTCTCTTTATAGCCACAGACACTGCTAATCAATAAAGAGTACAAAATTTAAGTCCCACTTCTGGATGGGAAACTAATTGCCTTGGGATATATCCTGACTTTCAAGTACTTGCTGGTTTTAGCTCAGCCTCTTCCAGCAGAAGGTTACACATGTCTCAAGAGATACTTCTCAGACGATTTAACTGGACTTCATTGTGGACAAGCAGAGAGGCTATTTATATTCATTAAGAGTTGGCAAACGCCTTATTTCAAACCAGTAGTCCAGACACAAAGACTCCACTCAAAATTGGTTCTGCCATTTTCTGTCTTTAAAGCAGCTTTGGAATTGAAATTATCCATATAAATCTGAGTAACATAGAAATAAGTTGAAATAAATACATTCATAATTAATCTAATAGTCAATGCTAATGGTGTTTTTCAGCTCCCTTATACCCTGAACTTGCTTCTATCCAAAGATAACAAACCAAGACTATGTTTTCAAAAAGCCAAAGGAAATATGCATAGCATAATCAACATAAAGCAAAATGAATAGCCAGTAGTACACAATCCAGTAAAGCTCAGATGTTACATCATAACACAAAAATCTGGTTTATTCTTACCATTTGAGACTGGCTTCGAGGACAGCCATTGATATCTTCAACCTTTTCATTTGCTGAAGGAAAACAGTGAGGGTTTTTTTAAAAAAAGTCAGAGTAAACTATGTGACCACAAAGAAGAAAGTAAACAGACGTACAAGAATTTTGTAGATCCTGAACTTTGCTCTAAGCACACTGAAATCCTACACAGTAACAATCTGCCTTGTTAACAGCAGTTCCTTCCCCATGCACAAATCATGCAAAGGGGAAGTGCAAAAGGAGGTTGCTACCAATTCTCCAGCCCCTGCCAAATGACTGCTGACATGAAATCGTCCACAATTGTCTTTGTGGGATCAGGATACAGTTTCAAGGCATCTCAGAAAGTATAAACCACTCCAGCTAATAAAATGCACACATTGGAGACATATGGCTTAATGAAGCATTCATTTTAAACAATGCCAAGTGTGTGAAACAGTTTTCTGGCCCTTAAAAGAATGGTGGAGCAGACACAAACATATCTATCACACACACACACATACACACATATATAAAATCTGGGAGAAATTGGAGGCCAAGTCACGGCTCTCTATTTGGTACCCATCTTACAGTTAAGCTGGCTCTACTTCTATTGCCTTTTCCTTCCTAAGCCAGAAGTCAGATCATGCTGTGGCTCAGAGCACAGATCTTACCAATGATCTGGATGATTTCTGCTAGCAGAACTCCATCGGCAATGTCCTGTTGCAAGTCCTTGATCAGCCGCTTGTGGCCAGATTTTGCTAGATAGTGATTTGCCCAGTCAGTGTATATCTGCAGAATAGAGGGAGTGGGAGAAATGGGGAGAGAAAGAGAGACAATAAAAATTCTTAAGACAAATGTTGGCTTACAGATGAGCAGAGCTCTAAAGTACATTCCAGTTTAAGGAGTCAGAAGCAAAAAACAACCTTTAAAACCTTTTTAAAAATTCTGTCCCCGTGCCATTTTTTTTTAACCATGAATGAATCATTTTATTGCACAATAAAATGCCACAGTCACTGTGACCAAGCAAAAGCCCCTTTAGGAATGCCAAGGAAACTAATGTCAAAATTTACTCTTAGTCTGATCTGATTCACTTAAATATACTTAGAATGAAAACTATGCTGACTGGTGCTGTTTTAAGCACTGTGGTGTATTTTCCCTGTGTCATTGTTTAATAGATCAATATATTCCCAGTACCTTCCTGCACTCCATATGTATATTAATGCAATAAGTTATCATTACCACATGGTCTGCTTAGGCAACCAAGTCATCTTTAAGGAGACCTACCCCAATAACTTGGAAGAGTTTACTGAAAGAGCCATGAGTACATAAAGAGTACACCTTATTCAGGAGCAAATGAAAAGGAAACGAAGGGCAAACTGTGTTGCATGTGTGCCCTTGGTACAAATTCATTGGGTTTGTCATTCGCAACCCTGTGGGTGACAATGTTTCTTGTTCACTGGATGCAACAGTCATACAATTGCTTGCTGCGGTGAGACAGTTTCATTTGTCCTGTCACCTTTGCTTAAATGTGCTGAAATGCCCATATAGGGCTGCAAAACCAACACGTACATAGAGGTCACATTGTTGAAAGAACTGCATATATTTTGAAAATATGCTGTGTTGACAGTTAAACCAAAGATGTTAACAGTGGAAGTCAGTTGGCAGGTTGGACAAGAGAGAGACTGAACAGGAAATGACAATGAGTGTCAATAGGCATATGAGTAGCGGGTGGTCCGGTTGACATTGTGTGCTTAGATTTTCAAAAAGGTTTTGAGTCCAAAGACTGCTGAATAAGGTTATCAGTTTCTGGACATCCCAACTTCACACGTTTTGAACTGGTGGCACTTGCCAAGGATAGAGATTTTAGAGTCATGGTAGACACTGCAACAAAAAATATTGACCTCCGTGGCAGGAGTGAAAACGGTTAAATCTATGTCAATAAGAAAGGGGTTGGAAATAAAGCTGCCAACTATTAGACTGGTGGTAAATGAATCTACAGTGAGACTGCACTGGGAATATTGTGCTCAGTTCTGGTATCCACACTTCAAGATGATCATGAGGCTGGAATAACATTTTTCTGGGGGTACTCAAGTATACACAGTACCGGCAAGTTTTTTCTAGAAGAACAGCATGGGTTAAAGACACTTATTGTAACAGCTTCACAGTGAGTATGTCCCCCTTTTTCTAGAAGAAAAGCACTGAATATAGGCAACGTAACAGATAGATAAACAAGCAGAATTTTTTAAAGACCACAGCTGCCACTTCTCCTCTTCTTTCACAAAGTGTAGAAAATAATGTGCTGGGGAGGTTATTCTTCTACCATGATTGATAGCCAAACAAAGGGTTTGCACCTCCAGACTAACTGGACTTTGACAAATTTATATTGCTTGCTTATTTAATGTATATACCACTTCATATTTCAACAGAAACCTCTAAGTGGGCTACAATTTCGAGCAAAAGGAAATCGGTATAATTGGTATAATATAAATTCCACTTTCAAAATCCATAATACTGAACTGCAGAAGTTGCACAACTAAAACAAAAACAAAAACAACAAAAAACATAATTTAAAAGAATAACCAGTTCAAAGTCTTGTTCTAGATAAGAACCCTTCCTTCAACTGTTTCTCTAATCCTCTTTCAAAGCCAGTGGGCAGCCAATGCATTGGGAACTCAGATTTCTTCCAGCAGGTGGCTCCCACTGAAGTCATGGGGGGGGGGGCGTGTTGCAGAGAGGAATTTGGAGTCAGCAGACACAGAAACAGTAGCCACACATTTAACTAATTAACTCAAAAGCACAGTAAATTCTCCAAAGAGGGATAGTCCCCAGGGAAGGATCTTGCAAGGAAAGAACAGACAAAGATGAGCGCTGGATACTTCTTTTCTCACCAGCCATTCACAAAATGAAGTGATGGGCACTGAATGGAGCAATAGACAAGGAAAGAGGTGTACAAAGTCACAAAAAGTTCACGTGCCTAATACGTCAGTGCACACATCCTTTCTGCTTACTTTTATGCTTCACATATTCATTCCAGACGTTTTCTTTTCTTAAAGTGTTTACAATATAAATATTATTTTCAGTTTTAAAAAGCACCTGTTTGCAGTTCTGCAATGCCTCTTGTGCATATTTCTAATGTTTTACTGCTGACTCCCCTTCCCTCTGTCATTTGCATTCCAGATGTGTGGTATTTGTTTAATCTGCATTTTCCATTATGAGTTTCTGTTTTAAAATAGAACTATCACAGCTACAACAGCTGATAATTATCTAATGCTTTTAAGCCGCACAGTTTTATGTTTCAATTTCCAGTTATGCTGTAGGAAGCAACAGGGCAAACCAAAGAGAGAGCATGGCTTTGTACATTCTTCCAGTCAGCTCTTGCACTATTCTATTTTGAAACAAATTCCTTGCAAGCCAGCACATAAATAAACTCAACTCTTCACTCCCACATCCAGCATGCAAACGACATAAAAAGGAAGCAAGTCAGCCATTTATTAGAGTCATTTTGATTTTGACAGGGTGGCAATTCTTGTGAGAATTGTGAGAATCTTGTGAGAGACCATGTCTTGTCAGTAAAAGTAGGGAAGACATCGTCACATGCAAAATTTGTTGTCTTGTTTATTTGTTCATTCAGCTTTCAATTATTTTTCACTATTAGAAAGTTTACGCTGACAGACTGTGTCAAGCGTCACATCTAAATGAAAAACATGCAGAGCATTAGTCACTGCGCTCAACTTTGCTAATGCTTCTCAGTAACTGATCCCTGGAACAAACTGCAGACTTACTCATTTCCTTAAAAAGTTCCCCCTCTTTGCCCACTGTTTTGTTTTTTATATATAAAACAACTGCATTCAACACAAATTGGTTGCACTACATACCAGGAGCTGGAATCATCTGAGCCTTAACAGAACAATCTCAACAAGATGTAAAAGAATAAAATTCTGCATCTGTGTGGTCCCAATGTGTGTGTGTGAAGGACAGCTTAACTGCTTGCAACATGAAACACTAGACAGGATAGGACAACTTGAGCAAGGAAGCAGCTTCCTTGTGTTATTATCTATCTATTCTTCATGTTAGTATTAGGATTCTTGAAGTACTTGTCATCAGACGAGCAAAGGAAATTATATTATACTTTATAATGCCCAAATATAGATATAAATTTCACACATAGCAAAATTGAACAAGATTTGAAATAACACGGGGGGGGGGGGAATCCTTGAATGCAAAGAAGCAAAAATAAAAATAAAAAATAGAAGGATCCCAAGCGATGAACTTTATCTGCCAAAATATGGGCAGTTTGAGGGCTGCTGCATTAATGCATAGAGCACATATCCCTCTAAATTTATGTGGTGAACCACCCTGAGATCTGTGGATAAAGGGCAGTATAAAAATTAAAATGAATAAATAAACTGTTGATTTCTCAGTTGTTAAAAGTGATAACGGGACGTGGGTGGCGCTGTGGGTTAAACCACAGAGCCTAGGGCTTGCCGATGATCGGAAGGTCGGCGGTTCAAATCCCCGTGACGGGGTGAGCTCCCGTTGCTCGGTCCGTGCTCCTGCCAACCTAGCAGTTCAAAAGCACGTCAAAGTGCAAGTAGATAAATAGGTACCGCTCCGGCGGGAAGGTAAATGGCGTTTCCATGCGCTACTCTGGTTTGCCAGAAGCGGCTTAGTCATGCTAGCCACATGACCCGGAAGCTGTACGCCGGCTCCCTCGGCCAATAAAGCGAGATGAACGCCGCAACCCCAGAGTCATCCGCGACTGGACCTAATGGTCAGGGGTCCCTTTACCTTTACCTAAAAGTGATAATGATCTCTTAGAAAGTCATGATGTGATCCATAGAGCCTTAGGCAACACAGAGGATGTACCTGATGAATAATGGACCAGAAACCCTGTTCAGAAGTTGTTTCCATGTTCATAGAGCATTTGCTGGGCTGTCTGAAAGGGAGGCCTGCATTATTCTCATAGTTGCTGCTGTTAAATTTATTAGCCACGCTTCACCAGCAGGTTCCAGAGCGTGTTACAACATTTAAAAATCCAGCATGAAAAACAGTTAAATTACAAATTGCTGTCACAGGACTGAGAATACAGCTGCATACACACAGATAGGCATTCCATGTGGTCTCCAAGTCAATCATGCGAAGTTGCAGACTCCATGCAGCTGTGTGCATTTAAGTGCTTCTGCTAAAGCATGGGGTTTGGGACTGGGACCACTGTGGCCAGAATATTGGGTTCAGGGCTCCTGCTTCCTCTTCTTTGCTTTTAGTGTATGCAATGAAGCCATTTCTCAGCAGGGCTTCTTTCTCACTGGGGTGGGGGAACCTTGATTTTGTGTGTGTGTGTGTGTGTGTGTGTGTGTGTGTGTGTGTGTTTGAGGCTATAGGTTTCGTACTTGTTCCCCATTTGTTTGATGAACTTAATAGCTCAAGATGGTACCAATCACCCCCCTGAAATTGAAAGGAACGATGCAGTAGAGATATGCTCAGTATGTACAATAGTAGGCTATATGCAGGGAGAAGTAAATGGTTACAGGCACACCGGTACAGCACACAGCACACCAGACAGCATAAAAAACCTGTGAGCTTAAATTTGAGTATTAAGCCAATGACAACACAAGAAAACCTCCACACTTTCTGATTTTTACAACAGCATCCATTCTTGGCTAATGCAAAGATAGCTTTCATGAGGCAAACTAGTTTATTGGGCTGTTACACCGCTGTTCCAACATTGTACAGCCAAGTATAAGTTTCAGCCAGCTTCCAGAGCTACGTGAATACAAGAAAGTTGTTCATTTTCCACAGCGAGCAAAGCTTGGATCTCCTTTCTGTTCCATTAGCATTGGCAGCCAGCAAGAGGCTCGACTGACCTAGCTGCCAAGCACCTACCAACCTTTGGCTGCCTGATGCTCTGACCCTTCCACAACCTCTGAGAGTCACATTCGTAAGAACTCAGAGATGATTTCTCTCCCCCTCACACCCCAGCCATAAAGTTCAGGAAGCAAAGATACGTTACAGTCTCACAGCTGGCCTCTTCCACCTTATTTACAAGAGAGACCTGCCAAATCACAGTGGAACGGAAAGCTACCTGATGATACAACTCTGAAAAGCCCTCTTTGTTATACAGACTGGCTTCTGCTTATATCGTGCATAAGTTTAAACATTTTTGTAGCACTTATTGAGTCAATTCACATCAGGCAATATACTCATTTTCTTCCCATCTATCACAATGCCCTTCCCAGTGAAAGATTGGTACAAGCTCAGGGGACTCACATGCATGCTTGAAGTGAATTGATTGAAAAGGCAAGCTCTTAAATCCTTATGGGATTATTCAGACACTTCAAGTCAGTCTTTTATTATTGAAAACAAACATGCCAGTTTCTGTAGTGGTACACTGGTTTGAACTTTCAGCTTGGGCAATTTGGAGCCAGACTATAGCTGCCTCCTTAGGCAGGCTACTAGGCCCTACTTGGCAGGAGGAGGCATAAAAGACTTCCTATTTGGGCTGAGACTTTGCCTAAGCAACTGCAGTCTACCTGGCTCTGGGGTATTTTCATGTATTCTACAGCTCTGACTCAAGCTTCCCCTTCCTTGATGAGGCCTGCAAGCCCACAATTCTGAAAGTCCAAGCCTTCTATTTCCCCAAAACAGGCCTTCCTACAACAGCAATGGGAAAAGGACGAAGGAAAGAGTTGCTCCTTGAGCTGTCATTAGAAAGACAAGTTTCCAGTGTCTTGTGGAATTATTGTTTGCCTGGTTGTCTGCAGTTTAGAAAGTAGTGATTAAAATCAGTGCAGTTTTGAAAAGTGCAATCCACCTTCTTGATTCAAAATGATGTCCAACTGTAGCCAGACACAGATGAAAACTTGCTCCTTGATCTCTGAAACCATCATGCAAAATTTGGTCATAACATTTAAGAGATGCCTAAATGCATAGTGAAGATATAAGCAACTTTCCAAAATACACACACACACACACACACACACACACACACACACACACAGTGGTACTTCGGCTTAAGTACTTAATTTGTTCCGGAGGTCTGTTCTTAACGTGAAACTGTTCTTAACCTGAAGCACCACTTTAGCTAATGGGGCCTCCTGCTACCGCTGCACCGCCGGAGCACGATTTCTGTTCTCATCCTGAAGCAAAGTTCTTAACCTGAAGCACTATTTCTGGATTAGCGGAGTCTGTAACCTGAAGCGTATGTAACCTGAAGCGTTTGTAACCCGAGGTACCACTGTACTTAAATTAGATTAAGTTTACAATCCTATGCACACTTACTCATGGGGCTTCTAGTAAGACATGCCTTGGTTCGGGCCACATATTAAAATAATAAAATCTCTAAGCAAGTGTAAAGCTCTGAGCTCTGCTTAAGTGAAGCCTTGTATTATAAGATCAGATGCATCCCAGGTATATAGCTGCATAAACCAATTGCAGGAAACAGAAGGGGGGCTGTCTCACTTTTCATTCATCCTTAAGGAAACACGAAAGCTTTTTGAGATGTTAAGCAAGCCACATAAGAGGGGAAAAGACACAGGCAGGCAACAAAATGTATCTGTTTCAAATTGTGACACAGTTCATGTTATTTAACAGAATACTTTGTACACTGTAAGGGACGCGGGTGGCACTGTGGGTAAAAGCCTCAGTGCCTAGGACTTGCCGATTGCATGGTCGGTGGTTCGAATCCCCGCGGCGGGGTGCGCTCCTGTCGTTCGGTCCCAGCGCCTGCCAACCTAGCAGTTTGAAAGCACCCCCGGGTGCAAGTAGATAAATAGGTACCGCTTTATAGCGGGAAGGTAAACGGCGTTCCGTGTGCTGCGCTGGCTCGCCAGATGCAGCTTGTCACGCTGGCCACGTGACCCGGAAGTGTCTGCGGACAGCGCTGGCTCCCGGCCTATAGAGTGAGATGAGCGCACAACCCTAGAGTCTGGCAAGACTTGCCCGTACGGGCAGGGGTACCTTTACCTTTACCTTGTACACTGTAATTCATAAACTCTGCTTTTCAAACCCTTGCTGAGCAAATGGCAAGTTCAGTGTGCCTTTTGCTCTCCAGTATTCACATTATGTAGGATCCCAGCAGTTCCACTTAAAATACAAGATAATTAAATAGATTCTCAGCAGTCGTGATATTTTTTTTTTAAAAAAGTAAGTAGCTGAAATCTTCAGTGTAGCAATCATGAACAACCTTTGAAGTCCCTATCTATCTCCAAGCCACAGGGAGAAAAGTACTGAATCATTTAAATCAATGAATGTTTTAAACTACCTGGCATCAAGGTTGTGTTAGGGCCACATGCAATGTTAGTCCTACTTCACAAGACCCTTTGAAATTGATGGACATCGCAAACTTGCCAATTAATTTCAATGGGTCTACTCTGAGTACTACTAATATTGAATATAATCCCATAAACCTGGCCAGAATTTAACAATCACAACTACTAGCAGCAAGGCTGACATACCAGGGACCAAATTTTCTCAAATATATGGTATGAAAACAATGAGATTTCAGTGAATGCAATAATATTTATGATAGTCTCAGCTTTCCTTTTCATGAATTACTGACAGGCATTTAAGGATTTTTACAGCTAATATGCTATCAGTATATTTACAGCCAAACTACAGCCGAATAACACTATCTTGCTACATTTGTAGTACAGTAAGGGATGCGGGTGGCGCTGTGGGTAAAACCTCAGCGCCTAGGACTTGCCGATCGCATGGTCGGCGGTTCGAATCCCTGCGGCGGGGTGCGCTCCCGTCGCTCGGTCCCAGCGCCTGCCAACCTAGCAGTTCGACAGCACCCCCGGGTGCAAGTAGATAAATAGGGACCGCTTACCAGCGGGAAGGTAAACGGTGTTTCCGTGTGCTGCGCTGGCTCGCCAGATGCAGCTTGTCACGCTGGCCACGTGACCCGGAAGTGTCTGCGGACAGCGCTGGCTCCCGGCCTATAGAGTGAGATGAGTGCACAACCCTAGAGTCTGTCAAGACTGGCCCGTACGGGCAGGGGTACCTTTACCTTTACCTTTTAAGCCACCCCAAGAATGTTTATGCTCATGATCTCTCTCTCGCTCAACCAAAATACAACACAAACAATGACATTTAATAGGTGTTGTTGAGGATTTGCTACAGAGAAATATATCATAAAACTGGAGAATAAGTACATCCATTTTGTAGAATGAATTCTTTATTCTGCTCTTCAGAGGATCTGCTCTTTGTAATCTATTCACCATTTTAGGATGACTCAGGTAACTGTCTGTCTTGCAGTTCCGGCAGAACGCCACAGGAAGGTGCTCAAACATCATGCTGCAACAGCAGAAAACAGCAGGCTTGACAGCTGATACTTCCCAGCAGTGTGTTACTGCAAATAATCACTGTTCAGGCAGTGACACATCACACAACTGTTAATTGTGGTGTTGAGTGTCAGAAGAAAAAGAAAACGACACTAGCTGTCAAAATGATCCCAACCAGAGACAAGCATTGCTTAAACTGAGTCATCATTCACCCAACCCCACAGATTAGCTTTAGATCTCAGTTCAGATCCAGTGGTCCCTTTGAACAATAACTATAGGAAGCTTCCAATAAAAACCTCCTCCTACTGATGTATATTATGTGCAGATTCACACTTAGTGGAAATCTGTGTTGGTCTCCATAAAGTGAGGCTTGGGCAATAGGTTGTTGATTTGTTAAATTATTATTATTATTATTATTATTATTATTATTATTATTATTATTATTATTTATACCCTGCCCTCCCCAGCCAAGACCAGGCTCAGGGCGGCTAACACCAGGTATAAAAACAATTGATTAAAATACAACTTAAAAACAAGATTAAAATACAACACTAAAATGCAGCCTCATTTCAGTAGAAACTCAAATCAAATCAAATAAAGTGAAGGGGCAAAAATCTGTCGCAGGGGGTGACCATATGACCTGAATAACTTGTACCTTTGATTGTAATGGTAAGACTTAAACATAAGAAGTGACCAAACATGCAAGAGTCTAGAATACATGACATTATTTTTTTCTCTCTCTCTGAATGTGGAAGAGGAAGACTCACTAAGATGACAGAAACCCACTCCACAGCAACTTGGAACAGGGCTTTCATTGTGGCTGGCCCTGTTCTGTGTAACAATATTCCCACTGAGATACCACAGGTCGCTTCTATCTATGCTTTCTGTAAACAATCGAAGGCATTTTTGCTTTGATCAGCTTTTCTTGTACTCAGTTGTGCTGCTCTTAAAAGGTTCTCTTTTACTGTTTATAATGACACGTTAATGATAATGTTTAAGAACATGTCTATCAAATGCCCTGGGGCACATACATGGAAGGCAATTCACAAATTTAATTAATTAATTAATTAATTAATTAATTAATTATAGTTTTGTCATTGAGACATTCCAGCCAGATGCTGTCTGAAGGGCAAAAAGGGAGAATTCTTCAAAAAAACAGTAGCCAATAGGTCCCAAGGCACCAGAACTCGAGTCAGATTATCAGGGACCGGCACAGCTCCAAAGAGTGCAGGGTGGAGGCAAGGGACCAGGGTAGTGACGCAGGAAAGGGGACTAGTGATTTATGGGGTGTCACACCACCTGCAAGGCAGGAACCAGGGGCAGTCCAAGGCAGAGGAAGGCGCACAACATATAACAGAGGAAGAAAGGGGAGTTCAGGCAAGGGATGGGTCCATAGATTCCCCATCTTCCCCCACCTCACTGTCTCCTAGAACCAGGAGGGGGTTGGAAAGGGAAGAGCAGTGGACGTCTGTGCAGAAGTCTCAGGTTGCAGGCACACAATTCATAAGAGGAGGGGATATAAACCAGGGGAGGGGAGGGGCCCAACTGTTGCTGCAACTGTTCCATGGGGCCCAGACCTATGGACAGCTGCCTAGAAGATGGAAGCATGTTTATGTGTGTGTATCTGGAGCAATGTGGAAGCTGCTGTAAATTCTTCTCTTGCCAATAAAGTGCTAACTATTAGACACGTGTCTTCCTTATCTGGGATGAGCCATGACATTAATTAGCAATTGCAGTGGTCAGTTAATTGATGGAAAGAATGACTAAATCCAGTCCCTTCTTCCTGCCACTTAAACAACTAACCCGTGATATTACATGCACACCCTGCCAGTTGAATCAGGCCAGAACTGCATGTATAGCACCAATTCTCCTCCAGCTAAGGTTATTGTACAGAAACCTTTATGCCCCCTCTGTATTAGGGCAACATTAAGTAAGACAGACATCCTTTCAGTTAATCTACTGTAGGGGAAAGTATTTGCTACACCGTTAGTCAAGACATAATAAAGCAAACCATAGTGTATAGTCTTGACAGGTGGGAAGAAAATAATCCAACTGGGCAGCAAATGCTAAATACTTCATTGTACTGATGTTAGTGGACATGGCAGTTCGCAAACAAGTCTTACTCACATATGCCATATTTAATTACAAAACATGCCCACTGGGAAAGGTATGAAGTAAGTTAGTCCTCTGATGTTTGCTGCCAAGAGATGAAACTTTAATTCCTAGAACCTCTCAGCTAGGAAATGGTAAAGGATGTAACTTGGGAGGGAGAAGTGAATAGTTTCTTTTCTGGTATGCCTGTTGTTAAGCGGCAAAAAAAAAAAGTGAAGCCACCTTGGGAGGTGTAGCAGCAAAGTTTGCGAAAGAAAGCTATTGTGAAGGTGGGGGAAGGATGTCCACCAAGCTACAGGTCAATGGCATGAGTGCCAGAGCACCCAGCAATGAACTAGAACAGAAAACCAATTCAATTCGTATACCTGTGGTTGGTGTGTGTGTGTGTTACAATTAGGGATGGAAATTTAGTTCAGCTCACATTTTAATGTGAACTTACCTACTTCACACTTCCTAAAACAAAATGCTGCTGTTGTTGTTTAGTCATTTAGTCATCTCCGACTCTTCATGACCCCATGGACCAGAGCACGCTAGCATGCTGCTATCAGTCAAAATTCACACATTTCCAAATTTTGTGATGCTATATTTTGGGTATCTGATCTAACGTTTAAAATTCATCTGTCTCTCTTTGACCCCTCCTTCCCTTACATTCTGCAATTTACATCTCTTTCTTTCTTCTGTGGTTTTGTACTGAAACAAATCCAGACACAGATACTTTTAAAGCGATGCTTCCCCAACAATATTAACAGGTTGGGTTAACCTCAACCAGATTAATTCTTATTTAGTTTGAAAATCTAATTAGCTTTTTGTTGGAGTTGAGGCAACAACTGTCTAAACTTATTTTAACACAAATGTGGTAACCATTTAATTACCAAACAGTTCACATATAAATACAAGCTGCCCACTTTCATGGCATACAATTTTGCTTTCCTAAATAAAACAGATGTTTGCTAATTCACTGTGTCCATTTTTATTTTTTTTACTGTGATTATGAGGGATCCACAGCTGGCCTTCAGCAACTGTTCAATAAATGGTTCCTTGTTTGGATTTTTAGAAAACATATTATACTACACCAAATTGTCGTGTGTTTACTCTGTTTGATGTACTAAAGAAATAATGACCTAAAATGTAGGCCAACACTTAAGGCAATTCATTACCTTTGAATTCAATTCCGCAGACACAGACAAAGCACAACATTAGTAATGTGATCCTACTGGTATTTATATTAAAATCCACACATTTACCTTGCAGTATGCTTGTTGACTCTAGTAGTGGTTTAATTTATATGGGTAAGTGGATTGAAAAAATTATCATATTCACTTGTAGGCTTACAGCCTGATTCTGAAATTATTTTGATGACACATTTTCAATTCTTAATGAGTAAAGCTAACTTACTCAAGAATCTAGGGCATTGCTGAATAACTATTTTGCTTACCAAAGCCACCTTTTTTTCTATATGCACCTCTTTTAGTGTTAGACCACACCACTCTTTCCCCCAAGAAGCTACATTTCTCTAAATCATTTTGATCATCATCAAACATCAGTATATTAAACATTAGATTCAAGCTGTATTTTGCTCTATTTTTTTTAATCCAGTTTAATCATTCAAACTAGACTCAATTGGGTCTAGTGGCTAGGTTGTTGGATAGAGACACCTAGGATCAATTCTATCTCACCCTTTCAGGACTCTCTAGGCAGATGCACAAATGTTGGACAAGGTCTGGGGAGACCTGGGTTCAAATTGCCATTCAATGATGTAGTTCACTGACAGACCTTGAGCAAATTGTCAACTGTCAACTTAACCTACTTTGCATGTTTGTTATGAGGAGAAAATGAGGAAGAGGATCATGTACATGACCTTGGTCTCCAGGGAGAAAAGGTGGCATATACACATAATAAATAAATTGCACATCACTATTGACAAATAACCTTATTGTTTAAGTACTTTGAATACTAACATCATTTTCATCACATCAATTCAAAGCCAAATTAATTCAATTGGGCACTTTAACATTGGCTTAAAAAATCAATATAAGGTAAAATACATAAGTTTTAAGTGGTTTGTAGATTGCCGGTAGGTGGGATGAAAAAAAGATGTGGAAAGCAAGAAACAGTTCAACAAAGCCTTGGCACAGATCCTGCATATGAAATTGTTACTTGAAAACATAGGCAATTTTGATGTAGTTTGAGTTTTGTATTACACACATTGCAAGACTGATCTATTTGAATTTGGCTTTTGTCTGAATTCACAGAATTAGTAGAGATATGAGTTCACTGTAGTCCTCTTTTCACAAGCTGACTCTGAAAATAATGTTTCAATTTTCCTTTGCAGAACTAATTGGTTTATAATTACACAATTGTAACACACAAGTAATGAGATCCTACGCCCTGATAGCTAAACACATTCAAGTATCTATCTATATCATCTACTCATACTTTTGTTGCCGTTATTATTATTGTTGTTGTAAATAATGTCTTTGATTAGTCAACCTCTTATAATTGCTATTAGGGATCGTTAAGTATACAAACTGGAGACAAGAAGAGAAACAGATATAGATATATATATACACATATAAATATCTGTTTCCTTAATTGTTTCTCTATGTATATATTCCAGTTATTGCTATTCAGTTATTGCATCAATTAAATTCCATACTTCTTTAATTAAAGCTCAACAGCTCAACGTTGTTTCAAAATATTTAATTCCAGAAGACTTTTAGAAAGATAAATTTTGGTTGAATTTCTAAATGGTAGAAGTACCTCGGGTTACATACGCTTCAGGTTTCATACGCTTCAAGTTACAGACTCCGCTAACCCAGAAATAGTACCTCAGGTTAAGAACTTTGCTTCAGGATGAGAACAGAAATCGTGCTCTGGCGGCGCGGCAGCAGCAGGAGGCCCCATAAGCTAAAGTGGTGCTTCAGGTTAAAAACAGTTTCAGGTTAAGAACTGACCTCCGGAATGAATTAAGTACTTAACCCGAGGTACCACTGTACTATGACAATGGAACGAACTTCCCAAGAGGATTGTAGACCCTGACTCACCGAAGGTCTTCTAGCAGAGGCTGGGCAGTCATCTTTTGGGGGTGCTCCAGCTCTGGATTTCCTGCATCAAGCAGTAGGTTGAACTAGATCAATGCTGTACCAAATATTTCTCCCACATTTCTTTTTAATTAATGGACAAAACTTGCATTCAAAACTCAACAAAGGGGAGAGAAAATTTGGATAAATTCTCATGGATGAGGCGCAGGGTTTTTGTTGTGCTCGCCTTCCATTCGAAGTAACAAAGACATTGTGAGTGTCCTTTCTTTTATTCTGCAACCAACTCTCCAGAGGTCTGCACTCTGCAGCCTTCCTGGGTGCCCACATTTCCTGAAACACCATGAAGTCCTCAGGTGATCTTTCCTTTAAAGAAGGTAGGGAGGCAGCCTACTGTACACCTTTTTTCAAAAGCAGAAATACTTTCTCAAAAGGTAAAATGAAGGATTCCCCTTGAAAATAACGTACGTTCACTGATCTCAAATGCCCAGCAACCAGCCTCCCCAGATTACTGTGCTTCAGCTGAAACTCAGGGGACAGCATGGTGAGGTAACCCCTCCCGTGGGGTTTTTTCAAACTGGGCAGCTGGAAAGGCAACAGAAATGTTCACAGAAAAGAAAAACTACATCACTCGTTGTCACTGCACAACAATAAAGAATGCTCAAGTCTACACAACATTCTGAAGAAATTCGAAAAAAATGTGGAAGCCCCCTAAGAATGAAGGACAGAAGTAGAGGCCTCTTTCACAGGGGAGGAAATCTTTTGAGAAACTGAATGGTGTGTTTCAGCATAGCACTAAACCAGGTGGCCTATAAGACCCACTCCATTATTATTGCGATTTGATACGAAGAGGCTTTTCCACAAGAGGAAACTTCTTTCCTGCAAGAGGATCTTTCCATTACAAGAAGATAACTTTTGGATGGAATCCATTGTTTCCTGATGTTTCACTCAATATTTTTGTAACTATTAAATCCATTTTTATTAATCTGGTGTGGTTGCTCAAAACCTACCGGTGTATCATTGCGATTCTTCTTCCTTTAATGTAATTATACCACTCTGGTATCAAAACCCAAGCAAAGCAAACATGCCCACAGGAGAATGAATATACAGTCTATGAAGCAAGGTCTACCTTTCAGGTGATGGTCCCCACTTGGCTATGTGATTTACCCCATACTGAGTGCATTGGAACAGAAATTATTAGCCTCTGGAAGTCTTTCATATATGATTCACTTCCTAGTTTCTACAACACAAATCACGAAGGAAATCACTATTTTTGTCAGTAACCTCTCTAGCATATGTCCTATTGCATGCACGTGTGCGCGCGCACACACTATGTTCTTGGGAGGCCCTCACAAACTATCAAGGTCTCCTATGATGTTACTTTCCTTTGGGAAGGAACCATGGGGAAAATTTTGCATACAGAAGGTCCCAGGTTCAGTCTCTCAGCATCACCAGGTACAGCTGCGAAAGACATCTTCCTGAAACCCCAAAGAACTGCTATATAATATAGTGTTGATGAAACAAAGCTAGTTGTGCCAACGCTCTGATTCTATACATTAAGGTTACCAGATTTTTTTCAAAGAATCCGCAGTTGGCTCTGGCTGGCTTCAGGAGCTGCTTGCTGCCGTGGCGCCCGCCATTTTGCCTCGCCAGTAGTCTCCATATGATGTGTCTTGTGTTGTTGAACCAATCATGCAACATTCATTCCCTACTAATAAATCTGCAACACTTAAAATATAAATCTGGGGATATTAAATGAAATCCGGGGATGGATTTTGTCCGGGGACAGATTTGTAAATATGGTGGACTTTCCCCGGGAAGCGGGGACATCTGGTAACCACACTATACATGGCAACTTCTTATGTTGCCTCCACCAAGTTAGCCTGGCTATGCCACAGGAAGAGTGTGTGTGTGTGTGTGTGTGTGTGTGTGTGTGTGTGTGACTGTGAAGGGTTGCTACCTATTCATGGAGCACATGAAAAGGCCAATGAGCCAGAGCATGAGGCAACTTTTAGGTTTGTATCAGAAGAGGAAAGATATCCTGTTCCCAGTTCATTTAAAGACTTGAAGGTCAAAACCAGCACTCTGACTTGTAAGCCAGTGGAAAACCAAGATGTAGCATCCTAATTATATGCTCTATACAGTACATTCTATTACTCTGGCAGCTGCATGTTGAACTATTTGTAGTTGGTTTTTATAATTTTTATGCACACCCACTTAAGAGTATTCAGTTATTAAGCTGTGTAGGAATATCTTAAATGAATTAATAGTAAATGTTACTAGGGTATAGCTGATAGTGACCAGTTATTTTTTCCATAGTTGGCATTGAATCCTAAAATGTAGTAATGGCCCTGAACCTATAACCTAAATATCCAGGAACACCCCCTTCTTTAAAAACGAGACATAAAAATGTACTCTTACTAACCAACTCTGCAAACCTGGTTTTTCTTCCCATGCCCTTATATAACAAGCCCCCAGTGCTGTTTGATACCCTGAATACAATACAATTAACTTTGAGTTCTATTAAAGCTCCATCACCACAGATGAGATATGTTATAAGCCACTATTAACTTGTAATGCATAGGCTTGGATTTACTCTTTTGGCTTTGAGTTCTGGCAGGAAACTTCTGGAAGGCTTTGTCTGGTAAAATCTGGACTTCATATAAATTAGTGTTTCGTACAGTGGCAAAAAAAACTGTTAAGCCATTTCAGTCCAAATAAATCCATCTTATTTATCTTAGGGATAGCATTTTGAATTCTAAGAATGCTATTTCTTAGAACAAAGTTGAAAGTCCCAACACAGTAACTTACTGACACAGACATAATTCTACTGAAATACGGCTACGACTCTTTTCTTAACCTCAATTTCCTATTCAAAACAATAGGGCTTCAGCACTAAAAAATCCCTTTAAAGAACTGGCATAAGTATCCCTACTACCTCCCAAGCTTTGTTTTGACAACACTATTAAGAGTATTGTAACATACTCATATTTCCAACCTAAAATTATATTTATTTATTTACCTTTTCAGTTTAAAAAGGAACTTTTCAAAGGCACTGTGGTTCAGATCCTGACTTTAAAAAAATAAAATAAAGCAAAACTATTGTAAGAAAAGAGGCCTCAGAACATAATCATAGTGCCCTGCTATTTCTACTGGTGAATTCCTCCTATGATATGTTGCTATCAATATGTATATTCTAGTTTTTTCCATAGAACTTCTTTGAACATCATTCTCATACAGAAATATACTCCTGTACATACATAAAGTGTGAATCGACTGTGTAGAAAAACATCCACAGCATTTTTGGAAAATAATCAAACGGTGGGTTAAAAGAAATATTGAATCTTACAATGATAAAACATCAAGCAAAGTCATCCTCCCAATGAGCATGATAATCCAGCCTAAAAGATACTTAAACATAAACATTTATGTGGGCATAGGGCTTCATGTAGCTGCACATCTGGTGAGTGCATTTGATAATATCAAATCTTCCCTCACATGGAGAATCGTGTCCCTGATATACCGTATTTTTCGTCCTATAGGACGCTCCGTCCCATAGGACGCACCTAGTTTTTTTTGGGGGGGGGAAATAAAGGAAATTTTTTCCCCTTTATTTGCCCCCCAAAACCAGGTCGGGGAACAGTGGGATGGCGGCGCTGCGCCTCCCCGCTGTCCCCCAAGCTTATGGGGCTGGCCGATATCTGCCCGAAGCGCAGGGCGCTCTGCTTCAGCGCGCCCCGCACTCCGTGCAGCAAGCTGCTATCCGCAGCCTAGGGAGCCCTGCAGGAACTCCCGCAGGGCTCCCCAGGTTGCAGATGTCTGCCCGGCGTGCGGGGCGCTCTGCTTCAGGGCGCCCTGCATGCCGGGCGGCAGGATGCTATCCGCAGCCTAGGGAGCCCTGCGGGAACTCCCGCAGGGCTCCCCGGCTGCACATGTCTGCCCGGCGCGCGGGGCGCTCTGCTTCAGGGCGCCCTGCACACTGGGCGGCAGGCTGCTATCTGCAGCCTATGGAGCCCTGCGGGAACTCTCGCGGGCTCACAGGCTTGCTGATAGCTTCCTGAAGCCTGGAGAGCGAGAGGGGTCGGTGCGCACCGACCCCTCTCGCTCTCTAAGCTTCAGCGAAAGCCTGTATTCGCCCCATAGGACACACACAATTTCCCCTTCATTTTTGGAGGGGAAAAGTGCGTCCTATAGGGCAAAAAATACGGTATATACTTTTCTTTTTCCATACAAGCAAAATTCCATGTACATTCTGAGATAGTACATAGTCCATACAATCATTTTATTTCATTATGTGCTTTGTCACATGGGGTGTTCAGAACCCGCGGCGGGGTGCGCTCCCGTTGCTCGGTCCCAGCGCCTGCCAACCTAGCAGTTCGAAAGCACCCCCAGGTGCAAGTAGATAAATAGGGACCGCTTACTGGCGGGAAGGTAAACGGCGTTTCCGTGTGCTGCGCTGGCTCACCAGATGCAGCTTTGTCACGCTGGCCACATGACCCGGAAGTGTCTCCGGACAGCGCTGGCCCCCGGCCTCTAGAGTGAGATGGGCGCACAACCCTAGAGTCTGTCAAGACTGGCCCGAACAGGCAGGGGTACCTTTACCTTTACCTTTAAAGAAGATGTCAATGACCTTAACACTTCTCTCGTTGTGAATGTGTTGCTTGCTTTTCCCTTTACTAATTTAGGAAAGCAAGTTCCACATTTTGTTCCCAACAGCAATGTGTGGTCAGTGCTTGCCTGACAAGCCAGGGTCAGAAACCAGATCACCTCAAACCAGGCAATCAACAATGAATAGAAAGAATCACCATGCAAAAAATGTATAAAACTATACAAGGATTAGAGATCAAAGCTCCTGATATTACACTTGAACCATCCAAGCTACTGCATTGTAAAATTCTTCTTACTACTTGATGGAGTGATAAAAAATAACCAGGTGTGGTGGACAGGGGTGGTGCTGTGGTCTAAACCACAGAACCTAGGGCTTGCCAATCAGAAGGTCGGCGGTTCGAATCCCCACGATGGGGTGAGCTCCCGTTGCTCGGTCCCAGCTCCTGCCAACCTAGCAGTTCGAAAGCACGCAGTGCAAGTAGATAAATAGGTACCGCTCTGGCGGGAAGGTAAACGGCGTTTTCGTGCTCTGCTCTGGTTCACCAGAAGTGGCTTAGTGATGCTGGCCACATGACCCAGAAAAACTGTCTGCGGACAAACATTGGCTCCCTTGGCCTGTAAAGCAAGATGAGCGCTGCAATCCCAGAGTCGTACGTGACTGGACTTAACTGTTAGGGGTCCTTTATTTTATTTTTTTAATGCATGCATCAGGTAGAAAACAAATCATCTGCATGTGAACATTTTAATTGTGCTCTTAACTAAATGCAGAGAATCATTGAATCATTGAATTGTAGAGCTGGAAGGTACCCCAACAGTCATCTAGTCCAACCCCCTGCAATGCAGGAATCTCAACTAGAGGTTTAACATTGTTTTGTTTCTTAACTTGGGAGGTCTGATATTGCAAAACTTTGGAGAGATTTAACTAATAAAGCAAAACTATTCATGCATGTTATGCAAACAAAACATCTTGCCTCCATTCCAATCTGAAGCAATGTATTTTAAATAGGTGCCTGTGGCAAAAGTCAAAGAAACTGAGATGCATGTTTTACATTAGGATTTTCGAAGAAAAATCTTTCAGTGTTTATACAGTTTAACAACATTCAATTTTTGTCCACTGTGCAACAAGGCTACAGGTTTAGAGCAGACAAAAATCAAGCATGAAATGAGATGATTAGTTCCGTTCTGTAAGATTAACATGTAAATGACACACAGATATATCTGCTTACCTCCCATGAAGCATTAGGAAGGCAGAATCTACCGGTAATTAAAATTACTGTTACAATTCAGCAGAGTATCTGTTTTTCTATGACTAAGAGCAGTAATTTTTTTATCTAGACATTTTTAATCGGTCTCCCTTTCACCCTGAAATATCAGGGATAGAAAATTAATAAACAAAATTACAAACTGAAATTAAGAACAGAAATATTAAAATATATTTTCAATCCATATTACAACACAAATAAAAACTTATACCAACTTATACTGGAAGAAATTTAGGGATGTTACACACATCAAACTTTTTTTTTCATAACTCCATAATTAGTGTGAAGTTTTCATATCTACAAAGTGTTTTAACTGATTGAAGTTTGCATCACCAACAGCCAGTAACTTTCATTTTAAAGTTTGTGTCTCCAGCAGAAACTTTTATTTCTGTTATCCCTTATATAGTGCAGCGATATAGTTGCAACTGCTAATCTGCAATGGCTTTCTCCTTAAGCAGATGGGCCAATGATTTGTTCAAAGATGGCCAATGGGGATTTTGGATGTTTGATGAAGTGAATGCAAGCCACAGGGTTGACAGTATTAGGGCAGTAAGTAGAGATTAAGAAAGGAAATCTCAATTTATCATCATCATCGTGTGTGTGTGTGTGTGTGTGTGTGTGTGTGTGTGTGTCTATACGCAGACATATTGTGTAGGGTAAGAAATCATACCAGAGGAATATACACTACAGCATTATTAGGCAAACCCATATATTATGACAACAATGAAGGCATGAAATGGCTAATAAAGAAAAAGGTCATTTGTAAAGTGCTGTGAAATCAATATCTTGGGTACACAGACTGGCCTCTGAAGACTGCACGTGCAAGCTATTTGCTTTGGAGAAGGCAATTAATGTACAAAAGGGGGAGAACCATTTTATAATATACTGGAAGTTGAAGATAAAATGTCTAAGCTTAATGAACCACAAGAATATTTACTGTATTAATATAGCAAGAGCCTGGTGAACCAGATTCATATTTAATTAATGGATTCAAGACCTTCTGCTGCTGGAAAATTATATGCACAGTGAATTTGGTTTAAAGTGTATGCTGCAAACCAGGGAAGGTATCACCAAGTCCAAGAGAATGCCAGTGTGGCTAATAAGTGGAGTCAAGAAAGCTATTACAGGCAAGAACGCTTCCTTTGGAAAACGTATGTCTTCCGCAAATGACGAAAATGTGAAGAAACTGTGATATGAAAGATAGGAGTTAAATGGTACCTTAAACCTAGGTTATGGGCACTGCAATGGCACACTTTTTATAACAAGAATACAAAGCTAAAAATGAATGAACTGCAGCTAAAATCCTATGTTCAGTTTTCACATGGTCTAGTCCTCATCTGAAGACTGCAATAACAAAGTCATACTTCCCCTGCCCACCCTAATATTCTTATGAGGCTCCCTTCTCCAGTCTTCAGAGAGTGGCTGGAAGTGGGGAGGCAGAAAAAGATCATCCTTTTCCTCCAGCAGTGGCAATCTTAGGCTCAGTACTAGGCCCAGAGTTCAGAAAATGCTCGCATTAATGAAATCCCCCTGCCGTAAAATGCGCCTAGAACAATGGGAGTTTCGAATGCTGAACACACACATTGGCAAAAGAAATACAAGCAGATAATAAGGGATGCACAAAAGAATTTAAGGAGCATGCTACTGAAAAAACAAATTAAGAGTAGCAATAAAAAATTAAATAAATTAGCAGCATGAAAGTGTCTTGGTAGATGATTAGATGGCAAGGCAAAGGTGTGCCTGAAGAGCCTGATTGTGTACTACATCCAGAATTGAAGTAGTATGCCAGGGACTCAACCTGGAACCATCTGCATGCAATGCATGTGTTATGCCCACAAAAAAAATGCCTCGAGTATACCAGTGTCAAAAATAGCTTCTAGGGTGATCAGAGAACTTCCAGTTTTACACATATTACACAGGTGTTAAAAGATCTGCACTGGCTGTCTATTAGCTCAAACCAGCTTTCGGCAGCTGTGAAAATAAGGATCCATTCTATGGATCCTTAGGTGAGGAACTGAAAATAAAACTGCCCTTTCATAACCCCATTCTACAAACCTATGACACAACCAGAATTGGAAAACTGTGTCAAGTTCTGGTTGTCTTACCTCAAAGAAAATATTGTAGGGTTGGAAAAGGGCAACCAATGCAATTATAGGGATGAAACAACTCAATATGTAGCATATAGGACTTTTTAGTTTAGAGAAAATGTGAGTAAGAGGCAGTGTGATATTATGCATGGATGGAGAAAGTGGATAAAGACAAGGTTTTTCCCCCACTAGAAATCATGGGCATTCAATGAAGCTGAATGTTGGAATATTCAGGACAGATAGAAAAGTACTTCTTAGAACATAAGAATAGCCTGTGGGGTCAGGCCAACAGCCCATCATCCTGTTCTCACAGTGACCAACCAGATCACCAAAGAGCAGGAAACCAAAGAGCAGAAAATGAGCATAAGAGCACATTCCCCTCCAGTGGTTTCTAGCAACTAGCATTCAGAAGCATTGTTGCCTCCAGCTGTGGAGGGAGAGCACAGGCATCATGGCTAGTCTAATCTTCTTTTAAAGCCATCCAAATTGACTATGCGCTGCAGAAAGAATAACTATATTTTATCTGTCTTAAATCTTCCAACATTCAGCTTCATGTAGTGTGTAGCTGGTCTATAGAACTCGCTCCCACAGAAGGCAGACAAATGGCTATGTTCTACCTCCCCTGTCAGTGGCTGTATGCCTCTGAATTCCAGTTGCTGGGCATCACAGGTGGGCAAACTTCTGTGCACTCAAGTCCTGCCTATGAGCTTCCCACAAGTATCTGGGTGGCCACTGTGGGAACAGGATTTTGAACTAGATGGGCCACTGGCCTGGTCCAGCAGGCTCTTCTTATGTTCCTAGCTACTGATCCAAGTTCATGGTTTTGTTGTTGACATTTCAAGCCCTAAACACCAGAATACTTGGCAGACTGCCTCCCCTGGTATAAAGCAAACTGATATTTAAAAGCCTCAGAGAAGACATTGCTGGCTGTTCCCCGCCCAATGTATTCTCACTTGGTGACAATGTCCTTCTTGGTGATAGCATTAACCCTCTGGAACACCTTCCCTGAGGTATTTTGTGAGGCACAGACAGTTGTGTTACCCAAGCTTTCCTGGACTCTGATTCTTACTTTCTATTTTATTTTGCACACTGCTCAGTTTTATTGTGAGATACAGTTGAATCTTGTTTAGTTCTGTGTTTTCATCTAGTTTTTAATGATTTTTTATTGAATGCTGTTGTATTGTTCTTGTGTAAACCATATAGATATTTTGATTATATGAAGCAGTAAAAATATGGAAAAGAAGGAAGGAAGGAAGGAAGGAAGGAAGGAAGGAAGGAAGGAAGGAAGGAAGGAAGAAAAGCACATGTTCTCCATGTAGAAAGTTTTAGGTTCCATTCCTGACATCTCAAGTTAGAAGGAAGGGATGGAAAACCATGCTGCTTAACACCTTGGAGAGAGTAGCAATAAATACAATGAATCTGGTTTGAGCAATGGTAACTGATTCAATGCAGGACAAGTTCATCATCATTTAAAGCAACATTAACTGTTGAAGTATTTCAACTACATTTTGACAATAAGATAAACCCAAAGGTCATCAGAAAGATTTGAAAACAACTCAGCTCCATTTGGCTCAGTCATATCAATTTCCTGACCTGTATATTCACGGCTAAATAAACACAGTGCACTTCACAACTGAAAATGAGCAAGCTTTTCCCTGAATAAGATCACTTCTGCACAGGAAAAATCTAGCCTTGAGCTTAAGCAATACTTTAAAAATGTATATGATACAAACACTGGACATTTCCCTCCACTTTTTATACAGATGCACATATACTTGGTTGCATATTATTTTAAATTACTTTCCTATTACGCTATCCTCTTTCTTTCTTTTTCACTGCTTATCACCTTTTGAAGAAATTCCTTTTAAAAGTCACTACAAAGTTGGTAGAAAAGCAAAAAGGAATATGTCCATATAATGTCTTAATCAATACAATAGTTGTTTGTTTTGTTCATTAAGCAGAGATCAAAACATATGAGAATTAGAAATGCTTCCTATACCACTGCATGATTGATAGAGCTTATAGAGCTCAAACAGTGCTCTTAAGTGAATCAGAACTTTATTTTACACCAGCTGGGTTACATGTTACATTTTGGTACACTGATCAAAATCAGACTCAAAATGCAGCATTCAGAGACTTGGTTGACGGGAAAATATTCTGTTTTGAAACCTAAGTGTCAATCAACCACCACTGAAATCCATATAAAATGTTTATCACTTCTTCAAGAGTTTTGTAAGGAGCTGGTTTGATGTATCTTTTCTAAAATGGTTTTGTGTGAGGCTTTATTTTGTAATCATGTTTTATCTTGAAATTGATCATTTGAAATAAGATGGCATTACATTGATCATTTAATCATATTTTGTATTGATAACAGCCCTGGGATGAAGGGTGGGATATAATTAAAAATAAACACAGTATATTATAACAAGATTTGCCAAATTCTTAAATGAGAGGATAAGAAATGCAGCAGTATGAACAGAGCAGAGAATGCATCTGCTTGGGGAATAACCATCAGGGTTGTCTGGTAAAGGAACTGCTAAGTGCAACTACTAGTCAATCTTAGCTTAATACAGGGAGGCAGTAAGGATCACATAAATTGAGAGACTAGGAAAAGAACATCTCCAAGCTTTGAGAACTTGCATGTTTGGTAAATGCAATCCTGTACCTAAGCAGTTGCAACAAGTTTCATTTAAGGCAGAATGTACTTTGCATGGGAAACTGAGTTTTACCACTATGACCACATTCACACATCACAGAGATAGTAAAAACAAATATTGGCTACAGATTACTACTTGTTGGAAATGAAACAAACAACAATCCCTGGTTAGGATGCAATGCGTTGCAAGGGATTGTGGTTTGTTTTCTTCCAGTGTTGGAAAGGGTTAGGGTTAGGCAGTGTTTTTTTTCCTAGGGGTATGTGTAACCCTGCGTCCCGTTTCCTCCCCCCCCCCCGAAAAAAAACACTGGGGTTAGGGAAAGGCTTAGATTTGTTTATGCCCAGTAAACTGTGGTTAATGGCCTGCTGTGATATGCAGACATATCCACTGCTTTTCATTTTCTGCTAACACTAAGGAAGGGCCAAGGGGACACAATCTGCCCTATGAAGGGTTGCCTATTATGAGAAATTTTTCTACCAGCTTGGTCCTAAAACAATAAGTCCAGCTGAAGGGTGGTGGGGAGCATTACTATGGGAGGAATTAAGAATCCAGCCCTCCTGCTCTGCCCATTGGAATATGAATTTCCTTGAAATTATTGAGTTAAAAATGTGGATGACTACATGCTGCACTCCTAGGCAGCTGTTGAGTGGCATCACAGAAAACTGCCAGTACTCTCACTTTGCTCCACTCCATCCATCCATCTTTTGCCCCCCAAGTCAATCAGCATCTTATGGCCACTGTGCTCACTCAGTCCTGGTTGTGTTGTTTTGGAGGTCCCTTCCCAGTTAGGGTTAAGTTGTGAATTTTTTTTTTATTGGTTCTTCAAACCTTGGGGCTCTGCTAAGACTGCTGGTATATGCCTTTTATGTGTGGCTTGTAATATTTTGTCTACCTAAGCAGTAAGACTCAAGCCTGGACATCAGAAACAGAGGGAATAATAGGAGAGGTGGTAATAATAATAATAATAATAATAATAATAATAATAATAATAATAATAATATATTATTTATACCCCGTGCATCTGGCTGGGTTTCTCCAGCCACACTGGGCAGCTTCCAGTGGAATATTAAAATACAATAACCTATTAAACACTAAAAGCTTCTCTAAACAGGGCTGCCTTCAGCAAAGCGTGTTCTCACTAATAGAGAGCATGTGTTGCAGTGGGGTCTAGCAGGCCACCCCACTGTTGCTGGGCTGATCTGCTTGGATGGCCACAGGCTGTGATTGGGTACTTGTGTTTCTGGGGAGATTTTGATGTTGCGAATTTGTGGGTTGGGCTCAAAGGTTTTAAATACTGGGCACGCAGCTTTGGGCATCCTCTTTTGCTGCATGCATCGGATCACCCACCCTCCCTGAAATGGGGATTTTGCGCTTGACCTTGCTATGCCTGTCATGGGGTCGCCTGCTTTTGGGGCAGGGGCTTGGTAGGAATTTTGTCCATTTGGCTGATTGGCTGGTGCCATTTGGTTTTTGCCTACTGCGTAGCAAATTGTCACAACTTGTAAGGTTTGCAGTTAGGCATTGGTTAAAAAATTGGTTGGTGGATGGGTAAGGATTGGCGGTGCCTGCCCCTCCAATGCTGCTGCTGCAAGGGAATTCCGTTAAAGGAATCCGGGGGCTTGCCATGCTTTCGTCCAAGTCCCTGGCATTGGGCTTGGGCCGCGCAAGGCCTCTAGGAACATACGGGGAGAGGTGAGGGTCTGGTGCCCAGCTTCATTTCTCCCCAGTATTGTTTTCTCTGACTGGCTTCCGCTGGAATCTGGAAGTCAGTTCTGTCCCTGGGTGGGGGGACAGATAGTCGGAACCAATGCCTAAGCAACCACTCACAGTTATGTATTTAAATAAATAAAGTTGTGGCCAAAATTATGCCAAACACCTTAAACAAAAATTATGTGTGATGTGTGAGTTATTGGGCTGGCTTGGGGACCTCAACACGCAACATTAGATTACCAAAAATACATTCTATACAAATACACCTCCACACGTTTGGAAACATTGGGGGGTGCTGATTGCCACAACTTTGTCTGCAGCCCCTTATCTCCACATAAACACAGCTGCTCCACAGAGTCAGGGACACTAAGCAGCAACATACAATGCAGGGTTTGGTGCTGCATCAAAACCCTGCCATGTGTTAGCTGAAGCACTTCTGCGTACGCAAGTTGGAGGACTGAATGCAAGCCCTTGTGTATTAAGCAAACAAAATCCAGATGAAAGCTCATCTGTAGGATGAAAACCACTGCACATAATGACAAATTGATAGTCTCCCACAGGCTGAGCTCATTTTCATTCATTGTTTTGAAGAAAGCCAAAAGCCCACTGGAGTGCATGAGAATCTTTTCATTCACTTCCATGGGCTTTGACCTTGCAGCAACTCTGCTAGGTAACTGATTTGCCTTGGTCTCTTGGGTGGCCGCTCAAGGCATCCCCTCTCATGTTCAGTCAACACAGATAGGCTGCTAATAGACACATAAAGTTAAACTGATGTATCTCATGATATGATACCCAGCAGGATTCATTTCAAAACACTGGAGCTTTTGCTAATGAGCAAAGCAGATGCATGGCTCAGACCTAGCCTTATGCTGTGTCAGATCTAAAATCACAAGTGTGTATTTTATAACAAGGTTATAAAACTCGATATGAAAAGTGGTAATTGCGATCTTTAAAATCTAAAATGTCTTTTGCAGGTATATGAAGAGAATACTTTTCCATCAGATTATGTTACAGAATAACAAGCCATTAAAAACAACAGTGTTGTGATTGCACATCAGCTTCATTCAGTATTGAAGCTGAAGCACCACTTGCATTGTGGTTCGAAAATTGTCTGACAGCAATCAGATTTGCTGCACAACAACAGCTCATGATAGCGGCAGGGCTGTTTTAAGAAATATGTGTTAAACATGATGGTGATCCAAATAATGTGTCCTAGGGGCACTGGCAGAGGCAGGGGTGTGCGGTCCGCCCCGGATGTCATCCCTGGGAGGGGGGGAATGACATCGCTGTGCCACTGCCCTGGGATGCTCACCCTGCCCTCAGGTGCACAGCATGTGCGCCACTCCAGGGGCGGGAGCAGCTAGCTCTGCCTCTGCCTTGGGGTCCCTTCCAACTCTACAATTCTATGATTCTATAGCCATCTTCAGATAAAGGGAGAAGCCAGAACAACACTAGCCAACCAGGTCCCCAGCCAAGTCAGGGTGGCTTTCGTAATTCTAGGGCTCTCCATGGAAAACCAGGACACTTAGAGAGTATGGTCTAGTTGGCTTCTATTTTTTGCTTGTTCCCGTCTGTGTATGCTGTCTAGTTTGAGTTATTCACCCAGCAGTCAGCAGTGTATATAAAGTACCTATTTATCTGTAGGACCTTAGGTTCACCTAAACCATTATGGATGAGAGCAGTTGTGTACAGTTGTCTAACCTTTTAGCTTTTCTCCTCCAAAAGGAAATTCTTACAGCCTGCTTTCAAATGCCTGCTGAACAGTTTCTGTAAAATGTGTCATGGGTTTTGCATTTTCCTTTAACCATACTTACTTAGCACATACATACTTTCCTGCTTTTCCTGCACTACCTTTTTTTTTTCTTCTCATAATGACTGGGTAGATTTCTCACAGTTTCCTGAAGACTGGCCTAAATGTTGAGTGCACTTCCTGTATGTGTGCTGATTGTCACATCTTTGACTTTTAAACATTTTTCCTTAGTTTGTTTTAAAAGACAAAACAAAGCCCCAGACCTTATTTTATATAGTGATGGATCATTTCCCAGAAAGCCATCAAAACAATATAAAGTTAATGTACAATGGTACCTTGGTTTACAAACTTAATCCATTCTGGAAGTCCATTCTTAAACCAAAGCATTCTTAAACCAAGGCATGCTTTCCCATAGCAGCGGGGGACTCAATTTACAAATGGAACACACTCAACAGGAAGTGAAACATGTTCTGCTTCCAAGGCAAAGTTCACAAACCAAAACACCTACTTCCAGGTTTGCAGCATTCTTAATCCAAGTTGTTCATAAACTAAGCTGTTCTTAAACCACGGTACCACTGTACTATTAATCTGTCATGATTAGGTCAAACACAGATACAGGTGGAAGATAATAAACTTTTTGATCTATCTATCTATCTATCTATCTATCTATCTGGTGGTAGAGGAAAGAAAGAGTAAGAACACACTTGTGGAAAAGAGAATTCTGGGCTATGTGGACCTTGGTCTGAACCAGCTAGTTAATCCTTGGGGGACAAATGCTAGAGCACATGCACTGCATGTACAAGTTCCCAGATTCAATACCAAGATTCCAATACCAAGATTCCAATACCAAGTCAAAGTAAACGAAAAAGGGTTAAATGGATAAACCGTCTGAAGTGCTATAAGCAGTACTATTTTTCTAGAAAAAGAAGTGCTGGAACTCACCATGAACACCTCCCTCATTCTCTTAGAATGGCAATGGCACCCACCTGGGAGGTGGGAGCTGAGTTCCAGCTGGAAAAAAAGCCCTAGATATAAGGCAGTTTTTCTGTGATCATGGGCAGCTGAAATTGAATTGTAGTGTAGAATAAATATGAACAATTCACAAACCTTACTGAATAACAAGAATAGTAGAAGTAGATTTAGATATCAATTCAGAAGGACCTTCTCTAGTGACCTAACTTTCTCTTTGAAGGATAATGTGTAGTAAATTACAGTTGTATAGTAGCTCAACTTTTTTTTCTTTTTAAGTTTTCTATACTGCCTTTCTGCTATAATGATGTCTAGGTCATTTAAAGTTCAATTCCCACCAGAACAGCCATATGAAGGTGGATTTTCACAAAGCAATTTCAGCGCCTGCAAAGATTTTAATATATTATTTATTTAGGCCCTCCTTTCAGGATACACAAAAAAAAATCACAAGGTGGCTTGCAATGCTTACAATGCAAAACAAAAACAAACAGATTAAAAAGCAAACACAAATGACAGCCGATAAAATTATACCTAGCTAAAAGATATATAAACTATTTCCACAGCATCATTCCAAAACCATCAAGAAAATGGAAGTTGTAGTAAGTGGGTTTCTAGAGGCTGTTTAAATACCTGGATAGAGGACATTGGTCATAAAAAGATCTATAGATGTGAAACCACCATTGCCCTAACCAGGTTTCAATCTATTATTTCAACTCTGTCCCATGAAAGCTTGCTGCCTTCTCAGTTCTGCCTTCAAATCTAGTGCAAGGTGTGCTCTATGCCTGGAACAGATTCTTCCTGTCTTTCGTTAAGCCTCTTCCCTCTCCACCTTCAGATCCATCCTTAAAACATACTTCTTCCATAAAACTTGGCTTTGAATTTCTTCCTTTCAGCTGTGTCTGCTAGCAGTTAATCCTCCGCAGCCTCATGCTACAGGCCTTGAGAAAGCCTCTCCTCTCTAACTTTGTTCTCTCTTAGAACAAAGACTATTTCTTATGTGTGCTTTCAAAGCCTCAAGTATGATTTTCATTAAAAGTTAAATCTCAAGATACTCAGCAAATAAAACATAAAATACAGACATAAAATGTGTGGTTTTAAAAAACCTCTCTCACACAAACTTTCTTTTTATTGATTTTGAAACATTACATTTCAAGTAAGGGAAAATAGAGACATCCTATTTGGCTGCAGAGGTCGACTCCACCCTTTACATTTTACCTGCTTTACATTTTAATTTGGAGAAATTCTTAATTTTGGAAGTGGCACATGAGCAATTTTTAAGTTTATGCTTATTTATCCCATTACAAGTTGCCGATTTGCAAGACCACATACTTACACAGATGATACCAAGGTGTATTTTTTACTCTACGGTTTAATAAATGTACCTAATGAACAAACAGTCCAATACGTCAGAACATCCAGATGTGAAAAGATGTAAATGGAAAACTGAGGCAAACAACACATGCAAAGCAGTCTGAACCAAGTCTGAAAGTAAATAAATTGGGTAATGTCATATTTCTAGATTATTTATTTATTTGAGAAATTATAAGCTGAACTTTTGTTGTTGTTGTTGTTGTTGTTGTTGTTGTTTTCTTTCATTATTTTATTAAATTTGTATATCACCCTTCATTTAAAAAAATGACAAGGCAGAATACAACATACACAGTATAAACAAAATAAAGATCCAGAAAAAAACAAGTCAGTGTGGTATAAGGGTTAGAGTGTTAGACTATGACCTGGGTTTAAATTACCACTAACCCACCTACCTCACTGGGTTGCTGTTTTTAAGGATGACATGGGGAGGAGGAGAACCATGTACACCACCTTGAGCTTCTTGGAAGATAAAGGTGGTATAAATGTAAAGGGACCCCTGACCATTAGGGCCAGTCGCAAACAACTCTGGGGTTGCAACGCTCATCTCGCTTTACTGGCCGAGGGAGCAATCAATCAATACTGATAGGATTAAAAAAAGGCATTCATGTTGCGAAGTCCTGTCCAAGCAAGAAAGTATTAATGAGCCATCTGAGTGAAGAAATGGGGGGTTACATCATTTTATTGATTTTTAAACATTTAAGGAATACTAATTATAAGTAACTGATTACATGTCAGCAAATTCCACGTGCTTCGAAACCACTTGGTTTTAGCGGCACAGGACTTAAACTTAGTCTTTCTTAGCATAGCGCTTAGTCCAAATCTAACTAAGGTTTGAGGAATTAGATGCATGCTTTCTGATTATGACATCGCTACACATCCAAACCTAATAGTTAATGAGGGTCTTCACGGGCTGGTTTACAGACAGCCCCATTTACCCATGTCCAACATGTGTGTAGGTATGAATATGTGTATGAATATGTATGAATATGTGTATGAATATGTATATATATGTGTATGAATATGTGTATGAAAATGCGCATCGCGCCGAAACTGGAGGTGACCCGGAAACATCATAAAGATGTCACTGAAACAAAACTAAAAGGGCAGAACAGGATGGGGGTGGAGTGGGGTGTGTGTAGGCTTTTTCAATGGGTTTCAGTTATACATGATTTCACTGATGTGTGTGGTGCCTTGGAAAGTAACTCCCACATAAGTGGGGGGCTGCCTGTACTTAGGAGTAGCCTCCTCCCATTTTGCTTTGGGGCTCAGTCAAATTCCCAAATTATATTGTGCCATTAACAAAGCATGTTAAGGTGGAGCAGGAAGCTCTGACATGCTGCTTCTTCCCAAAAAGCTAAATACATTTTAAACATATTTTAAAATTAAATGTTTGTTTTTTTAAAAAAAGAATAAACCAGTCAACTATTGATACAATTTCTGACTATGCCAGAAGTTTATAAACTTCACTGAACACAGAATATTGATTTTATGCATACATTTTATGCACCAGGGCAATGCCTGGATGTGGTTATGGAAAACAAAGACAGGTGGGCTAGTATTTAACTAGGCTCAGATTTTAGCATAACTCTGCCTGGGAATTCCATCTCAAGTCCATCTCTTATTAACCATGGAAAACGCCAACTGGCTTGACCAGGCGTAACCTACAGAAGCAGACAACAGATTGTTTTTTAGGCTCATTATTGTGTCTAGACAAAACGAAACCAGTCTAATGTATATTTTGATAGCTACAATTAAAATGTTTCCACATATAGCTCATATTAGATTTATCTCCAACGATAGTTTAGAGGTTTTGTGGAAGGAAGGAATTTACCCAAATTATTGATATTGTTTCTTGTTCACTGTTGTTTCCATTTAACCCAGCCATTAAAAACAGGTGCAATGTGGTTAAATTCAATGTGAGTTTTAAAAATTCCTCTCACAGGGAACTCAAAACCTTTAATATTTTTAATGTTTTATTTCCCCCCCCCCAAAAAAAGGAGAAACTGAGCAGCAATACAGCGACACACACAATGTGACAGTGATACCAATGCTTATAAAGCCTTTGTATTTATTCTGGACCATCAGTACCATTGGCTTGGATTCTAAGTCAGCCTTCTATGACTAGAAGAGTACCGTCACTTCATAGGAGAGGCTTGATCCAATGGATACCATTGACAGAAGAGGACCTGCAGCCTCTTCACCACCCACTTTTTGCCAGGGCAGCATTCTGTGATACTCACGGGATGCTTCCACCTAGTAGGAGCAAACTCTAGATCTAATCCGTGAACTTCAAGTGGAGCCCATGATGAATGAATGAATTGTGAAGTGCAATCCAAGTCTATAAACAAGCTCAAAAGTGGTGGAAGAGAATCAGCAATTGTAGGATCTCAAAGCCCTAGTGTTTGAAATTCTGAAGAATTTAGCTGTCAGTGCTTCAACAGTTTTCCACCTCTGAACACCCTGGAGAAGAACTTGACAAGATGACATTAATGTGTGAATGTGTCCCATAAACCAAAATACAAATCGTGTGGGTTGTTTTATTTTTTAAAGAGACCTGGTGACTTTTTGTGACTAAGTGTTACAGCTTGGCATAGCTGTGGGAGTTAAATGACATCCTTCTCGGAATATGAAGCAAAAACAACAACAAAAAACAAGTCTTACAAATATACAGCCATTTGAATTTTGATGTATTTGACATATTTCTGACCTCATTCCTTCCCCACCATCCTGTCAGTTTTCCACATGATAAGATCAACTAATGGCATGTAGAATTATCCTCTAGCCAATCCATCCATTCCCAACGAGAGGGCTGTCTTCCCTTATTTTATTATGTTTTGTGGTTAAACAACACTATAAAAAGGAGCTATGGGTGCAAAGTATTTAACTTCTAAGAGGTGGAGGCTCTACCCCTTGTTGGCTCTAACTCAGGCCCTGATCCATGCACTACACTCTCATAAAAAGCCTCATGTACAGATAGTCATACTCTTTGGAGATAGCTCTGAAGTTTCTGACTGGCTCACCATCTCCTCTGTTCTTGTAGCCCTTGGGAAGATCTGGGGAGAGTGAAAGAACCATCTAGCAACCTAAGAAGATGATACTGGGGCAGGAATGTCCCATGGCACCTCAGATCTTCTGGAAGTTCCTGCTCCCTTTCCTCTTCATCAGAGAAGATTCTTGGGCAGGGCTGAGCCCTGACCCGAGTATGCACATCCAAAAGCTTCTAATGAGAGTGCAGGTGGTAGCTTCTGTTGGTTTCACAAGGACCATCAGCCCTGGGTGAGTGTAGTGATAGGCAATGATGGGAACAAAGCTAGAGGAACAGAAATTGCTAGGGATCTGTCACTTTCCCCTTGTCTCTAGGCATAGATGGGTCTGCAGAGCTGAAGGGAATACACTCTGCCACTGACCTGAGGACTAAGGGCTGTTTGTAGACTGTGTCAGCTGTCTCCAAGGAATTACACTGCAAAAAGGGAAAACCAAGATGCGCTTCGACCATTCGCTAAAGAAGAATAACCTATGAGGAAATTGCTTTCCCACTCCCTGCCAGAAAGAGCACTTCAGCCTGTCACTTGATATGCGACTATGTAGCTACAGTACTACCCATTAGCTCAAAGAGGTGACTGTGATTAGTGGTATCAAAACCCACTGAAATCACGCTCCCTCTCTCCCAACAAAGATAATCAGTCAGGGCAACCAAGGTAGTGACAATGCCAAACCTGAGCCTGAAGATGAACTGAAATGTGTCTAGATATTATTTCCTGCAAACATGACTGTAGTTGAAATGCTACCACCTTCTCAAGTACCAAAATAAAATTCCAAATATCTGTAATATCCAAAAGGGGATATTAAAGGCTGAGCTAAATAGTCTTACTCAGGAGAAGACAACTTCCTCTGTTCCTAAATTCCTGAATTAAAAAGCTCTCTAAAAAGCAAATTATGAAACATGTATTCTGTTTTACTATTATTTACATCTCTCCATTTTAACACTTAGGGTAGTTTATAATTGGATATAAGTCATTCTTGCTTTCCCTCCTGGATATAAAAGAAAGTAAACATTTCACATTTATTGAACAGATTCTGCAGAGGGTGATTGGAGTTACACATCATCTTTAGATGAAAATCTCTTTATGAAGATTGGGTTCAGTCCAGTTGGACAACAGGTCAAACAACACAGCTGAAGGAAGGAAATAAAACCTTATTTAGTGGATGGTCATAAAATTTCTACGTTGAATGGCACATGCATTGCCCCTTCAGACAATATATTAGGAAAATGAGCTGACACCTACACATTTCTACTTGCCAAACTATTGAATATATGAAATGAAACCAATAGTCTAATATAAGGAGAAATCAATGGACATGCCTTAGTACTACTAGAAAGTTTTCCGAACTCATGCGGAATTCATCTTCAATGAGCCAAGAACATCTGGAAAATTCCTTTTGGAGTTACAGAAAGCCAAGTTTAACCATTAAAAAAAACCTTTATGGAATCCTAAACCTTCACTGAGAAAAGTCAAGGGGGAAGGAGTAAAATTATCTGCAGCCTTGTCCACATATGTGGGAATTAACAAAGAAATACTTCAGGACTGGCAGTAAGAGGGATTTATTTTAAAATTATTGCAGACGCAGTAACTACTTTGATCATCTGGTGTAGGTCCCAATTTAGTATTATATTCTGAGGCAACTTTACAGTCACTATTCTGTCACGTTGCAGAAAAGGAGTACCTTTCCTTTCTAAATAAGTATGGCAGTCTGATCTTGAGTAAAAATCCAATACATGTATACTTAGAAACAACTCATTAAGTTTAATGGGGTTCATTTTAAGTAAATGGGTATATAATTGCACCCTTAGATCCCTAAAGATGCACCTGCTTCTAAGTGGGAAGTATGCATCAACAATGGATGAAGTCACTCAGCACTTATTCCATCCACCGTCCATTCATTTGAAAGTAGCTAATGAGAGGAAAGTGGATGTATTTGTATCCAATATTTTTTAGCCTTTCTACATGTCCACCAAGCATGGCATTTCAGTAGGCTTTAAATGGATTGTAATTATATATATATGTATGAGATCATATACAGTCGTACCTCAGGTTAAGTACTTAATTTGTTCCGGAGGTCCGTTCTTAACCCAAAACTGTTCTTAACCTGAAGCACCACTTTAGCTAATGGGGCCTCCCACTGCCACTGCGCCGCTGGAGCACAATTTCTGTTCTCATCCTGAAGCAAAGTTCTTAACCTAAAGCACTATTTCTGGGTTAGCGGAGTATGTAACCTGAAGCGTATGTAACCTGAAGCGTATGTAACCTGAGGTACCACTCTGTGTGTGTGTGTGTGTGTGTGTGTGTGTGTGTGTGGCTGCTGCTTTTGTGCTGTAAGGGCTTTTTATAATGGTTTTACTGTTTATTAATTTCCATTTTTATTGTTGTGGAAGCCTTGGTGGATCTTATAGGACTCAAAAGTCAGTATATAAATGTGTATGTGTGTGTAATCTATTAATGAATACTATTTTAGCCACACCCATAGACACTGGTAAAGAAAAAAAGTCTGATGTAGCATTAGGTCATTTCATGGAGACATTGAAAAAAGATTCATTTGCTCTGTCTATCTGTCTGTAATCTACTTTTTAATCTCATCTTTTGTCTTTCATTCCTCCTGTTAATATAGCAATGCAAAGGAGGAGGAAACATTTGCATATCAGAGGTTGTAAGGCATACTGGTGATTATACTAATCAATAGTTGTTTGTCCGGTTGAGGTATATTTTTGTGTTGTTATCACTTTAGTAGCTGCAGCGAATGCAACATCTCAGTTGTAAAAGGCGATTCTTATCTTTTAGAATGTCAACAATTTGCCCAACCAGTAGAGCCATTTTACTGTACTGTGAAGTTCATGTTCAAGTCTGACTGGGCTTTACAACTTTGTTCAAGCAGCATAATATCAGTGCTTGCGACTCATAAAGTAAATAGGAATGAGAAGTGAAGCATCTATGACAGAGATGGGGAACCTGTAGCTCTAAAATTTTCTTTATTGTTACATTTATATCCCACCTTTTCTTCAAGGAGCTCAAAATGTTATCAATGGCTGTCTTCCTCTTCATTTCATTCTCACATCAATCCTGGGAGGTAGGTTGGCTGAGAGATAGTGACAGGGCTAAGTGAACTTCATTGCTAAGAGGGTTGAATGTTGTTACCCAGGTTTTAGCCTGACATTATTGGACTTCAATTCCCATCAGCTCCAGCCATCATGGTCAATAGTCAGGGATGATGGGAATTCTAGTCCTATGACATCTGGAGCAGCCCAAGTTTACTGTCTATTGATACCCTAATTGGATTTAGCAGAATTGCAGTTCAATCTGCAATTAATTCTGCACAACAAGGGGCTCCAGCCTTTGACCTATATGCATTCCTTAGAAGGTTGTAGGGAATCCCCAGGCACACAGCTTTGAACATAGGGTCCTGATGGTTTGGAGAGAGCACCACAACTGCACAGCAATTGAAACTGCCGTTACACCCCCAGAATAAGTGAACTGCCAACTACTCATCTCAGTGTTTGTGCCGTAAGCTGGAAATTTGCTTCACATGTGTTGAGAGAGAAACAAAGAAAGATCTTGAGAGGGGAGGTATTTCTCAAACATTCTTTTGGAAGGAAGCAGGGGAAAGGAGACTTAACTTTCTTGCCCATGCAGCTATTTCACACCCATTTGTTCAGAACACAGCAGAATATACACACACCAAAATTTCGAAAGCCCAGGCAATGTGCAAAGTCCATTGCAATTGACGCTGTACCTCTAGAAGCTAGACAGCATCTGGAAATACTCCAGGATAGCATTAGTAATGTTAAGTCACTCCTTTGTCCCTTTTTTACAGAACAGAGCAGAATATATTCTGGGTCCCAGAATATTAACCCTTAACAGTATAACACATATTTGATATTTTCATTGTGACTTTGCTATTCTGTTGTTAGATCCCATTATATTCCTTTTATATCAAAAGATCATTGGCATGTCAGATTTGCCAGCTCCACCTGAGAGGTGGGGAATGAAAAGAACAAATCTCAAGGCATAGTATAGCAATGTTCTTCTCATCTCCTCTGTATAAAGATGCCTAGAAACTTGTACCAAAAGCAGCTGGTCACATTAACGCTTATACACTCATGCAGCTTATCAATGTAAGCAATTTCAGTAGCTGGCACTGAAAAACAATTTGGTCACAAATGGAAAGGGAATGGCTGTGTAAGATGCTGAATGAAAAGTGGGGAGGTCTCCAAATTGTGGTCTGTAGTTTAGTAACATCTGAGAATTCTGTTACAGAAATTGTATCTTCCTATAACTTAGTTTGCATTTTTAAAAACTTGGCTTTTTAAATATGCAAAACGCTTTGGATCAGCACTTTCCCTTCAGAAACACATCCAAGCCAATGGAAGCGAGCCTTCATTTCTGGCAGAGTATTGCAATAGTGGTGTAAAACCACAATGGATTGGTGGTGATATTGTTGAAGTAGTAAGTTCTCAAGTTTTAGGCATCAGAGTCAATTCCAGCTGAGCCTTCTGGAGTAGTATGTGTGTGTGTAGTATGCTATCAATGTCTAACATATTCAAACCTATAATATCTTGGGATCTTCCTTTTCTGTAAGGGGCAAATCTTCCTTGACCTCATGTCACTGACCTCATGCTGCCCTTGGAAGGGCAGAATGTAAATTTAAACAGATAAAACAATAGATTGGGTAGATTGTATTTTAAACTCAAGCAGGACAAACAGGAGTGAATTAGGGTTGAGAAACTTAATGGTTTATTGAACTGAATGGATTAAAAATCACGTTTCAGAATTTGACCTCAATGTATCCTTCATAATTACAGAAAGGAATCCCAGAATGGCATATACGTTTGGGTGCTCCATGTTTATTACTGTACAGGGAGCCACCTGCCTTAATTCTAGAAGAGTTTTGCAGTGACACCAAGAAGAGTCCAATCATATACTGTGATTGAGCGTTTTGTAAACTATAACCTATGAAACGAGATGCATTACATTTTGGCTTCCCCCCCTTTTTTTTTTAGCACAGCATCAGCTTCCAGAATTTCTGATCAAGGGGTTTCTAAGGCTTTAATCAAGAATACAATGTTGGCTCCAAAGAAAACCTACAACCACCAATTTTAGCAAAGCCAATAATAATCTAAACAAATTTCAATAGAGAACACATTCCCCTGCTCCCATATTGTATGAATCTAAAACCATTTTATGATTAGTCCTTTACAAGAAATTGTTGTGGGTGGAGAGCTCCTTCAATAACTGCGGCTTCTATCCACAAACCAGCCATTCAAACAAGCACCACTACCCCTTCCAACTGATTTTCCCACAGAGCAATGGCAAAAGATAAAGACAGCCCTATTCTCTCTTCAATCAAAGTGTAGAAAGGGGTTAAGGGATCTTGGAGCTTCTCTGTGGTGCCTCTCTTGTTCTGATACTCCTTCCTCAGTGCAGTTTATCCTGGACAGCTTTCTTCTACGTGAAAAAGTTTATCCCATCAGTATGACCCAACTGTGGAGGGTTGGTGACCTTTAGAAGCAGCCCAGCCTCCCCAAATATGGAAGATTTGGCTATCAACTTTTCCTCCACATATATTATAAATATACCTTAGTTACTAATCTTTTTTAAAAAATCTGCTACTGTCTTAGGTTTCTAATAAAAAAAGTATGGCCTGGTTTGCACAGCAGATCTTGCAAACTTGTGTGCTCCTATAGCGGAGCTCACAGCCACAGCAATCCTCACTGGTCCTTTTTGCTATTATGCTGCTAAGCCAAGGTGTGGCTTAGTGTTTGTCTGAATCAGGGTTCATTATTAAGCTCTCTATTCTTTCCTCAATAAAGGCCTCAATTACCAGTTACCATTTCCTAACTGAAGTAGTTAGATCTCCAAGGATGACTCAGAGAACAAGACTTGAAGTACCCTGTCTGGTCAGGGTCTCCCTGAAGGCAACAAGTTTAAGCAGTTTTTCTCAGCTGTCCCTCATGTTGGTATTCCAGCTTCTTGAGACAACTTATCTTTATGTGGCAGGCTTACTTTAGGTTTCCATGAAGTCTGGTGATACTCCTGGTGAGCATATTGATGAGCAAGCCACAGTAAAGATGTTACACAATTGCTTCCCCTGCTGTCCTCATGCTTCCTGTGGACAACTGCCTTGTGTTGCCACTCTGACCAGAAGGAAGTCCTGCCTCCTTCCCAAAACTCCTTCTTGCCCTCTCGCCTCCTTCCCTAAGCTAAGTAAGCAGCCCTCCATCTTGCAGGGGGCCCAGTTCTGGGAGTACCTGACCCCTGCGTAAGTTGTGGGTTACCTGTATACTTAGTGTACAAAAATGACAGTTAGGCTTTACTACTCACAGGATAGCAGTACATTACAAAAAGAACACTTGATCCTCTATTTACATAGCAAATTAATAACATTTTACTTCAAACTTTTTAAATTTTCCTCATAATCTTTTGAGTGATTGTTTAGGAAGGCCTTTGGACTGCTAAATATGGATCTATTTTTCTTATCCCTTCATGGACCCAATCCAGTCAAAATTAGCTAGAACTATATTCCACCATTCATTGATCCAAGTCTATGTTAGATAGATAAGGTCACTGATCCAAACCTACGTTAGATAGTTAAGGTCTATATTTTAAAGGTTCAGCTATACTTCAGATTAAGTTTACTTAGACAACATGGCTGAATGGTTTCCCCCACATCATATCACCAGAAGTCATCTTCACAGCAGGAACTATAAATTTACCTATGCCCTTACTCTATAGAATGTTTACTATGATGGTTAATTCATCTCTACATCACTGGTTATTATGGAACAAAGAAAGCCTTCAAGTTGTGTTACCAGACTGATTATGTATCTATCCACATGTTAGCATTACATATCCCTTAAAACATTTGTTTCCTGGTGAGAACAACCATAGTATTTAAAAACCTTTCACAGAAATTAGAATTTAAATTCTGACATTCCTCAAAATAAAATAAAAACAGCCAGTATTTGTTCCAGCCAAGAACTGGGAATGAAATTTCAAGGCATATTCAGTTCCTCAAGATGGAACTTAAGGGCTGCTTTAGTTATCAGCATTTCCTCAGAGTTTTCACACAGTCAGATGCAATATCCTCTCCTCATCTGCTGTTTGTTCATAAACGTGTTGGATTTTGCACTGCAGAAACAGACAGGCACAAAACTGCACATTGTACCATATTGTGGTCAGGAAGCTAAGGTCAGTTGTGTGCCAATTTGGATTATTCCCAGTGGTTGAGGAAAAACACAATAATATAGTGTTCACAGTAACAAAAACATATGCTCCCAAAGATGAAAGTAGAAAGCAATCTAAATATCCAGCATTCTAGCAGCTATAGTTTTGTGGTACTTCCTTTTTTTAACTCCACACGGTAACAAAACAACTCAGCACAGTTCCTGATACACAAATTGCTTCCCTTTGAGGTGTGGGTGGGGGGAAAGCTCAAAATTGTTTCCTTCTGCAAATCTACATGCGGTATTTCATGTACTGGGGAAACACAGTCATATATTATATACATACAAATACAAGTTTTGTTTGCATTAATTTTTATGAGTAAGCTATTGGATAATTGTTCTTACACTTAGGATGATATTCAATGCTAATCCTACAAAGAGTAGGCCTACTGAAATTAATGAATTTAAGTTACCGTAGTTATATTCATTAACTTAAATGAGTCTACTTTGAATAGAACTAGTGCTGAATACTATCCACAGATTCTATCTTTAAAAGTTTTTTTTTTACATACTACATTTTAAAAATTCACACTAAGAGTTTTGCAGAATTTGTTTGTTTGAATATATGTCACATTTCAGTCACATTTGTTTGTTTATTAATGTTTATACTCTGCCCTTCCTGCAAAACTGGAACACAAGGCAGATCACAACATATCATATATAATATGCAATCCAGTATTGAAAATATGCAATAAAAACACCATAGAAAATTGTCTGCACCATAAAAAATTCACAGTACAACTTTGAACACATCTACTCAGAACCAAAGCCCAGTGAGTTCTGTGTGACCTTCTCCCAAGGATTGCAGGGTGATGGGCATGTTTAATTGTTGTGTTGACATCACTGTGATTTTTCGGAGCTTAATATTATCCCTGACCAAACTGGGGCAGGAGGGCCTCACTTAGAATTTCAAAATCTAGAACAAACCCAAGTACTCTGAGTCAGCCCAAAAAAACCAAGTGGAGAGTCTAATTTGAAGGAGGGAAGTGCAATCCAAAAAACCTTTGAATAGTTGTGATATATTGCTGAGGGGGTGGGCAGGAGAAGAGGAAAGCAAGTCTTCAACCACCAGTAATCTCAAATGCCTCATCCAGAGTCTATCCAGAGACAATTTGGCAAAAATCCACCTGGACAGACATTTTACCCCTGAAAAAGAGGGCATGTCCTGGAAAAAGGGGACACATGGCAACCCTATAATTCATCTATATAACACGGACTGCTTTTGCACTACTGCTTCCTAAGCTTTTTAAATTGTCTTATCTTCGAAAACCACTTTCACAGAAAAGCTGTAAAGCTGACATCCTGAAATCTGCATATGTTCCAAGAAAATCTGGAATAAATTTAGCAAGTTTCTGATGTGTGAAAGTACTTTTCACTACCACTACCATCATACTTTTTAGTGTATGCTTGAGAAATTATTTACAATACGATGCTATCAGTCCCATCCCATTTTGCTGCATCTCTGGATCAATGCAATTATTGTGCCTTGTTGTAATGTGCTGGTATACTATTATTACTTTTGAAAAGTGAGGGAAATGATCCCAGGACTGACTAATCAAGATCTACTAAAGAGAAGTGGGGAAAATGGAGTGAAAGCAAGAATTATAAGGTAATAATGACCACTGCATATTTGCCTCAAATTTCCCAGCAAACTGAACTCTTCCAAGCATTCAAAGTTAGAAGAGATTTCTGCTAAGATTCTGAAGAATCAAGGTTAATCTAAGTCATAGTTTGCCAACCTTTTGGGGTCCGGGGCTCATTTGCAAACAGGAGAAGCTGTCGTAGGCGCCTCACACACAGCACAACCAAATGGCAGCCTACTCTATTGGGTTCTTTGTACCTAATGTCAGTGGTGTGTGGTGGTGTGAATATGTGGGTATGAGTTGAAGGTTGACCTGGCTATCACTGGAGAATGAATAACTCAAACTCAGAGTATGGTTTCTGCCCAAATCTTTAACACTCAAATCAGTACGATACATAGGCAGAATAAGGTTATAAGCTAAGCAAGCTAAGACATTGTGGCATGCCCCCTTGGGTCCCTTTATGTTGGAAAGAGGTGGGCACAACTTCAGCATGGCAAGTGGGACTGTACTTTAGACTGGGCAAGCAAAGAGGAACTCGTCCAGGTTGGCTGGACCTGAGCTGGACCTGACCTTCATTGGCGTTTCTGTGACCTACGAAACAGAGGAGGCGATAGCAGCAACTCCAAAACAAACTGACAGACAGACTCCTCCTGAGAGGATGGGTTGGGATGTACTCTGGCACCTCCAAAACAGGGTGCCTGAATCAGAGGCAAGGCTAGCGCAGAAGTCGGGGGTTGAAGTAAGCACAGTGCACCTAGGTGATGTAAGAGGACAGAGCAGAGAAGGGGGAGTGGTTACACTGCTGGGATGCTCCCTGGGATCTGACTTGTCATCTATAACTCCCTCCCAAGATGACTCTTAAACCTATTGAGGCTCTGACCCATTGGACCCTCCTTAGGGGAATCAACAGGCAATTCCCCCGCCTCCCCACAATTCTGATCTGCCCAGCCCCTACACACTGTCTCCTTGGGACTCCTGACAAAAGTGAACCTCAGGGACTATCAGGTAGAGGCATCTGATCTAAGTTCAAGGCTAAGTCAAGGTGCACACAACTAATTTTCAATGGCATAATTTAGTCTGGGAGCATGCCCAGAAATAGAGGTGATTATTGCCATAAGGCTGCATCCTTCAATACAGTGCTGCTAAATAGGAAAAGGGAGGGAGAGAAGGAAAGGAGGGAAGGAAATGCCTCACAGAATAAGTTACCAGCTTGTGCAGCAGTTTAGTGCCACTGCTGTTGGTTCTGTGCCACAATAATGCTACCCTTACTGACCCTGCTAGTCTGGGGTAACAGCATTCAGCACAGAGATCAGAGTGACCCCATGTAGATGGTTGGAATTAGGCATAACAGTGCACACTTATTATTCACACAACCTTTCCTCTGCTTGCTTCCTACAGAAAAAGACACTGGACTTGCCCAGTGCTATTAAATAACCTAAATCAGCCTCACATCTGAGAAGTTAATTGCTGTGGGGAAATAAGCTATATAAATCAGGGGTATGGAGGCACATTCATTTTAAACAAGCAGCTATGCTATTGAACTGATTTACCGCCAATCAATAGGTTCCCTTCTAAATAAGGAGCTGTCCCATACCTATTCAGGCAAATGGTCTGTCTAGATCAGCACTGTCAGTTTGGGCTGGAAATAGCTCTTTTCCTTTCAGCAACCTCATTCATGCAAACCGCAGGCTCTACCAATGAGCTTAGAGATGCACTTCATAAAAGGAAACATCATTCCTGTTTTGTGTTTAAAGAAATGCTGAGAGTAACAATATTCAGGGTCAGTTGCAAAGCCTGGTTTCCTGGATTCTGTTCTGACTAGCCATTCCTCTTCCTCCTTAACCAAGCTCTTTCTAAGTAAAGCTATTTACAACTCTGAAATGTCACGCTATTGCTATGGCACCCACAGAGAACGTACAGCTCCTTTAGCTCTTCCTTGCACAACCAAGAAGCATTGGTGCTCTGAAGCTTGCAGTTTTCAGTTTCCTGGCTTGGAATATGAATTTGCCTAGCAAATTACAGATTGAGCATTGTTTCCCTGAGAGATTCTTCTACAACTTGAAACATAAAATGAGACACTGCAGCTGTGCAGAATGTACAATTATTAGTTTAACTCATTTAACTCTTCCCCACTCCTAGTCCTGAATACTAATCACAGTCTGGGCAAAGCTAAGCAAATGCATCCCAAAACGACTTCAGGGAAGCTTCTTGCTCCTCTTTCAAGAATTCTCCAGTAATGCATGTAACTACTGACTGGTTTTCCAATCAAGATGAAGATTTTTGTTCATTATAATGGGTAAGACAAAATCCTCACTCAGTGGTTTGCACTGTGTTGCACTCAGATTCTGAATTCAATTACACATCTCTTATAAAGTCTTGCAACATGGTCACACTGTTGTTTTGTTTAAGGTAACAATTACTATTTATAAATGATATGATCCACTGGAGACTCTTTTACATTATTTTAAATGGACAAGCTATATTCACAGAAGAAAATCCTGTTTACTGGTTGGCATGCCTTGGCAGGAAATCCCATTGTTGCTGTTAGTGGTGAGTAAAAGTCCTGTGTGCTGATTTATGTCTTACTCACCCTAAATCATGTATGAGCCATACAGACCTTTCCTGCTGGATGAAAGCATTCAGCAACACTTGATAGGAAGTCAAGCTTTCTATGCATGACCATCCTGATTACTAATATGTGGTGGTTTTACAGATGTCCTATAAATCAAACTCTGATGCACAACAGGAAGCAGAGGCTGCCAAGTCCTTGGGAGTCCAGCACAGCATCATCAAGATGCTAGGCCAGGTGCTAGAAATGTGGAATGCAGCTTTGCTGAACAATATTTGGGGCTCAGGAGATTCCATTGCCTCTTCTTGAACTCCTTTTCCAGATTAACTGCAGCTGTATTAATTGGACATTTTCAGCTGAATAATGATTTTGAGCTAGTGTGGAAAGCAAATCTTCCTAATGAGAAACCAAGCCATGCTAACTGAAATAACTGAGAAGATCATGGCAGAAAGGTAGTCAGGGAGGTTCAGGAAAACTGCCCACACATTTCTTTTTGTGTGGCGGGGAAATCAGGAAGCCTTATTCCCTGATCTAGTATTGCTGACCAATGGGGTGGGGGTCAGCTCAAGCAGAAGTAGGAATATATGTGTGTAGAGATGCCAAAATTTGGGGCTGGTTGCCATAACATTTTGAGAAATGTTAGAATTGTGTGTGCACACATGCAAATTAAGTAACAGCATTTCCATTTAGTGAACATAATTAAGCTGTGATAAATTATGCATGTGCCCTAAGAGGCCAGGTTACGAAACTCAACCCCAGCTCATTATTTCACATGGTGTTGCATAGGAAGGAATGCAGAGCACACAAGTGTGTTTTTCTGTCACTGTCTCACACAGATTTTGCTGAGCAGAAGCAGGCAAGATGGACATCAGCACAGTAGCACCAAGTTGGCAGAAGCAGCTGTGAGGATTGCTCTCACACCCATTTTCCTGTGTCACTCCTTTACTCCACTTTGGAACACAATCACATGCTGGTACATGCTTGTCAACATCAGCTACAGAAAGAATTTGCTGTTATCTTCATTCTCTTCTGGAGCTCCAATTGGAACTTCATCCCTAATCTTTACTGGGCTCCACCCAAGAACCATATACGGTCATACCTTGGATCCTGAACACCCTGGAACTCGGACGTTTTGGCTCCCAAATGCCACAAACCCAGAAGTGATTGTGAACATTCTTTTGGAACCCGAACATCCTACAGGGCTTCCACAGCTTCTGATTGGCTGCAGGAGCTTCCTGCAGCCAATCAGAAGCCGTGATTTGGTTTTTGAATGTTTGGGAAGTCAAACGGACTTCTGGAACAGATTCCATTCGACTTCCAAGGTACGACTGTATTTTGAAATCACCCATGCCCAACCATTAGATTAGAACAAGCCATTTACAAGCAAAACAGCATGCAAGTCATCTCCTAGGCATCGCGATCAATATTGCACTTTGTTATAGCTTCTCTCATGTTTTATACATGCAGACTTGCAGACGTGGTTATTAGCTGGCAGCTTCTCAGTATTTATACCCACAAACTGTATGATCCTGCCTTAACCACTTGAGGATTAGCTTCCCTTTGATTTGACTTGCTTATTTTCCAAAACCTCTACACTTGGTTTATACAGTGCTTGCATAAGAGCCACCAGAAAGCAGCACACTTCACACAAGGGGATTATCTGCTTGCACTTACCAGACAAAACATTGTGAATTCCTTGACTGAGAATTTCAATGTGTTATGCAATCTTTCAGTGAATTTTCATTCCAATAAAAGCAAAAGAGGCTAATGAACAAAAAAAACCAGCCCAGAAACTTAAAATTCATAGAAAGTAACCAACTGTTATGAACAGAAGTAGCAACTACTCCCGCGGCAAGGACTATAACTGCATGGCAAGTTAGTGCTGTAAGAAGAGGAAAGCAGACTCATCTTTGTTTAGTGGCCCATGGAAGAAAGGTGGTTTCATATACAGACTGTGCAGATGTGATGGAACAAAGTTTGTCCACATGTAACTTGCGCCTTCTTCCTTCTGACCAAAAAGTGGTTTGGAAGAAAAGGAAAGTGATAAGCTGGGGGAAGAGTTTGAAGGGGATGGTTATACTTGTGTGCCCCCCCCAAAAAAAACAGGTACCTCTGGGGAACCCAAGGATGCAGTAAGGAGCTGGGTAGCACTTCAGGAATGTGGATAATCTCTCTGTTAGTCAGTAGCTGGCTATGAGAATATATATATATTACATTTCCTTAAAAATAAGTTTCCTCAAGTTTCAAAATGGTGTGCCCAAATAGCAGCAGAAGGGACATACTACTTGTGTAATGATAGATAGATAGAAGATAGATAGATAGATAGATAGATAGATGATAGATAGATAGATCGATAGATAGATAGATAGACAGACAGATATAGATAGATATAAGATAGATATAGATAGATGATTGACAGTCCTACCTTGCATATTAGTTGGGAGCTTAAAAATACTGCAAGCACAGCATATCTAAGAAGGAGGAGCTTCTGGGTAGCCATGAACTGATTTCTGCAGACTTGGCAATATAATGAAGTCTGGAAGCCAACTGGGGTGTCAAAAGTCTCTATAATTCAGGAGGACAGTACACAAAGATTGTGGGGGAAACAGCTGGGTGGCAAAATAATGTACTCTATTGAGATGTAGAAAATTCAAATTTATTTTGGAATTCAGAGCACTTCAAGCTACAGAAGGAATGCACCGAGGATTTCCTACATGTTAATCATTACACCTTTCTGACAAGAAAGGTTAACAACTCTAGCAATTGCTAGAGTTGCATTTTCAATGCATTTAAAATAGCAAACTGGAACCTGGAAGCAGGAGCCAAGCATAAATGTAAACCAGATGATTAATTCATACTTTCCATTATCTTTAACAGATAGAGTCATCATTTTCCCCTCAAAAATAGGAGTTCCCACATATCCAATTATATTCCATAATTGCCCAAACACAAGCAGATTTTTCTTGCATTCGGAAATTCTGAGAAGGTATTCATTACACTTTGAGTGAAAGGCCTTTTATCTGATCTGTGTCAATGGAAACATTCCTAAAGGTATAGCACTATACACTTGGAATGTCATATGTTTAATGCATTTGCTAATTCCCAAGAAATTCACCTACAAAATGACTGGAGCATTGGGGAGCAATAGCGCTGAGTCCACATCTGCATAGCATAACTTGGAGGAGCATTAACCCTAATGACAACTCAACATCCACACTAAATATTTACCACTGATTTATTGCTGAAGTAATTTCTGTATGTGTCCCATCTACTACTAAGGTTGCACTTGATCAGCAGAAGACCGGTATTAAATAACTACCAAACAATTTAACTGTAGTTTCATGCATCCAAAGTGAAACCACAGTAAAAGGACAGTGGTTCTGAAATTCAGGGTAAGCATTTTGGTTGGCTTAAGCAGAATTTAATGAGTGGAATGTTAAAAACAGCATCTCCCAAAATCTCATACTTGCTGCATGGTAAATTATGCTGCCTTCAGATGACACTTTATTCCATCTTCACAACATTTCCATACTTGCTTAATTTCATATATTATGTGATCATTTACATGATATAAAAGCTACTTCTGGGAATCTAGTGGAATCTAGGTGAAATTTAGCATTCGTGTCTCTCTTATTTCCTGAAAATATCCATTTGCGTGTGTAGGTCCCCAGGCCACCCCTCAAATAACTTCACACATAACATGTAATTTTAGTTTTGGTTTTTGGGCACTATTTTGGCCACAACTTTATTAAAATACAAAATCAGTGAGTGGTTGTTTAGACATTGGTTATGACTATCTGTCCCCCCGCCTGGGACAGAACTGACATCCCGAGGTCCGATCGGCAGCCAGTAGAAGGGAAAGTCTAACTTGGGGGTCATTTGAGCTAAGCATCGGACCCACGCCGCTCACCCCAGCAGCTCCCCGAAAGCTTGCCGGCCCTGGTCCCATGACAGGGATTCCCATGACAGGGATTGGACGACCCTGGTCCCATGACAGGGATTGGACGAAATCGTGGCAAGCCCCAGGATTCCTTTAACGGAATTCCCTTCAGCGCAATAGGAGGGGCAGGCACAGCCTATCCTGACCCCTCCACCACCAGCATATTATAACCAATGCCTAACCGCAACCTTACAAGTTGTGACGAATTGCTGAGTAGTAGGCAAAAACCAAATGGCACAGCCAATCACCAAATGGCAAAATTCCTACTAGGCCCCTGCGCCAAGGCAGACGACCCCATGACAGGCAAAGCAAGGTCTACCGGAAAAGAGGGCGGGCGGGCGGGTGATCCGATGCACTCTGCAAAGAGAAAGAGAAACCAGAGTGCACCAATATTTAAAGACTATGGTCCCACCCACCCAATTTGCAACATACAATTTGCCCCAGCAACCCGGTTATCCAATCACAATGCCAGGCAACAACTATTAACCTGCCTGGCAACAAGAGGGCTGGCCCGGTGGCCCACACCGCAACACGTGCTCTCATTTATTGGAGAACACGCTTTGCCACGCTGTTAACTCAGAAAAGCATGGAAGTTTTGTATTGGCAAAAACTGGGGTGGTATACCTTCAAAACAGGTTTTTTTCCAGTCATTTAAAATTTAGTGCCACAAGTTGTAAATTAATCATAAAGCTACTGTTCCAGGACACAACAAGGTACTGCAGTGTCAAATGAACTTTAGAAATCAGGACAGAAGAACTAGTATCGTAGCCAGTAAAACCAAGGCAATAACTGCACGTCTGAATGTGGCCTTAGTTAGCTATACTTTTTTTTTTTTTACTGACAAGGATAAAGCAAAAAGAAGCAACAGAAGTTTTATCTCTGGGCATATCTGCACTGCAGACTTAAACTGGTTTAATAATAGTACTTTTTAGAGTATTCTGGAAGCACTCTTCTCTGCATCTATGGGAAGGGATATCTAGCAGAAAATTCAAGACTCAAGACCTCACCAAACTAGAGCTGCCGTAGAATAAAATCAATATATGTTTAGAGTATAGCATGTGTTACAGCTGGTGTTGCACTGGGAGTAAATATATTTTGTTTGAAGTAGGCACAAATGCTTCATGGGAGCCATAGCCAGGAAAGCTACTGAGTGCAACAAAAGTAATAAATCCACACCCACAGCACCCCCATTGCAAAAACACAGAGAGATTATTCAATCACAACAGAGGCGGATATTTCAAATGCAAATTGCAATTCAACAGCACAACATAGATTAACCAAGTATTTAAATTTGTGTTCAATTTGAGCTGATTTTCAGCCATTGCTTCAATTGACTTCAGTGTCACTAAAATAAACAGGACAATGCTTCAGTCTTTAACCTTTTTATATAGAAGTCCCACAAATTTCAACATGGCATACATCAAGTAAATACACTTAGTGTCACAAATTAACTTAAAAGGGCTGCTTTATTGATTTGTAACCCTTATTGGCCTGCAATTCTAGATCTCCTCAGCACAAAAATATGTAAGGTCTGGCCTCATCTGGCAATGTTAGTTGCTGCACGTTTCCATCTGAGGACAAATTATTTATCAGTTGCTTATTGTAAGTATGCATAACCATCACTGGTGAGCAGAGCCTTCCATCTGCATGCTGCTTTCCCAGCACATTACATGTGGGAAACATGCAGGCAAAGCAGACTCCTGCAGCCAGCAGGATTGCACTATCTGCTCACTTCCTGGTGAGGGGGAAGGTGCAATCCTGTTCAGTCTGACTATGTGCACATCTTGGCATAGGCAGGGTAGGGCTGTTTGAAAAGCCCTCATGGAAAGTGTGGCTCTCCACACCCTCCTGCCACTGCACCTCTTGAGTGCCTGACCCAGGGCTGCTTACGACCCAATGGTCAAAAAAGGAGTCAGACACAGTAGGTTGGGTTGAACTAAAGGCCACTTTAGTAAACTTAAATACAATGAACTATATGATTACCTAAAGAGGAAAATGCCTATAAGTGCAGGAGTAAACTGAACCTCAGGCCAAGCCTGCAGCTAATATGGCAAACCACTCTGCCTGTGGAAATGGTGGGGAAATCCCTTAAGGTGCAGGGACACTTCCTTCTACTATAGCTTGCAGCAGAAGCCACTGAGTTCAATTCAGAGTTAATAAGCAAATTTACACTCGTGGAACTGGGTCTTGTTAGGTTTCACTTGCAGCCTGTTGAAGATCTGCTGTGAGGGTTGGCAAGGACTCCACTAACTTCCATTCATGGAAACTCCACTGGGTCCAAGTCAAAGAAGAGCCCTTCTGTGAATGGAAGGTCTCCTTCCATGAATGGAAAGGCACCTTTTCATCCAGCCCACTGCTTGCCTGTGCAAGGCAGCATCAATGATTCATGATCTGGGTCTATGAAGCTGCTTGTCAAAGGGACCATTGATTTAAGAGGTGTTAAAGGGCATAATCAACCAAGCACAGAAGCATAATTTCAATGGCTTACGGTGTGTTTCTTTGAAATACATTCACAATGTAGAACAGCAATGCATTGTGGACTCTATAAAACATGTATTATAGATCAATGTCCCCCTTAGGGAGCATTGTATCCCAGTCACAAGTTCCAGCAATAAAATGCTGTGCAAAGAAACAAGATGCTCCCAATGTCTCCAGCCCCAGAACAAGGTACAGACTAAGAATACAATCAAGATATAGAAAATGCACATCCCATTAAGATACATGTGACATAAGTATGCTTACAGGTCTCTGGATTGTTTATGACTTTCACCATTTCTATCAGCAGCTTTTCTTATGGAAATCAGAAAAAATTTCATGTACCAGCAATAAAACAAGTCAAACTTGTATTCAGTTTAAATAAAAGACTCAGGAAGTTACCTTTTCAATTCAATGCTCTCTCCATCTTGCCAAATAATAATGTTCAGAATGAAAAGAGTTTCCCCATGGTAACTTGGGAAGGAGTAATATTAAAGAAAACATTTTTTTACACTCCTTCAAATGTATCAAGAGCAAAGAAATATGCAGGACTCCATTACAACTAAAATGCAGCATATGTTCTATACTGCATGCAAAGGTTTAGTGATAGTGATACTCAACTAAAACTTTTGGTGGAGAAGAAAAAAAGTGGTTGTTTCTGGCCAGGAAAAAAGCTGAAATCAATAAGGAGCACTGGGAAGCTTCGAAAAGAGCATTCTCTGAACTTTACTGCACATTGGTGAATGTGGCAAAACCTGTACACCACATTCCAACACAGGCTAGTAACACATACTAAGTTCCAAAGAGAGTTTGTGGCAAAGCGGCTACTACCTTCCCAAGTCATCACTTCATCTCCTAGTTAACAGTAGGCAAGTATGAATACTGTGACCAACATCTGCCTGGTTTTTTATCACAAGGTTTATTGTAAAACACTGATGTTCTGCCACAGAATTGTGTATAATTTGTATGAGCACGTTTTCCCAAGATGTGTTCTGGTTTACACCTTGTGGAGACAAACAGGACCTAAGCCAGGTGCTCTTTGCTGCCCCCCCCCCCACCGATTTTGTTTTAATGAGGCTTTCCCATGATAATGTCCTGATAGAATATGCCTAATGCCTGCAATCCAAAATATAAACCTATACTATTAAATTAAGAACATGCAGCAAGATACATCAGATAAAGCAAATGGAATTCTGCTGGTACAGTGGTACCTCGGGTTACATACGCTTCAGGTTACATACGCTTCAGGTTACAGACTCCACTAATCCAGAAACAGTACCTCGGGTTAAGAACTTTGCTTCAGGATAAAAACAGAAATTGTGCTCTGGCGGCGCAGCAGCAGCGGGAGGCCCCATTAGCTAAAGTGGTGCTTCAGGTTAAGAACCGTTTCAGGTTAAGAACGGACCTCCGGAATGAATTAAGTACTTAACCCGAGGTACCACAGTACGACTATTCGAAGATAACAAAGCTCAGAAAAAAAATAGCAATGATTCTCACTGAACAAACAAAAATTGTTTCTGTTCTCCAAACTACATTATGCTGGAGAGAAATCTTAGATTTGTCACTATAAATCAGAGCACTCTAGAATATCAGAAACAGAGTTAGCCAAAATAGAAAGCTTTTTTGCACACAGGCAAATTTTAATGCTAGGATGTATATATATATTTTCAGTTACGTAAAGCAGTAAGGGTTGGGAAACAAAACAAAACAAAACCCAAACTACCAAGAGTGTTTGTTGTTATTGAGTTAGCAAGCAACTTCCCTTTGGGAGTCAGGATGAGCGTGGGAACAGTGTGTTTCTTAAAATACAGTACATGCACACCCGCCAAACATCAATATTTCCTTAACCAACATCATTTCACAACTCTGCTTCTCTGAGCCTCTGCACGGGATGATAAGATCTGAAGTGCAAGTAACACGCAGAATAAAAATTAAAAACACTCACTCCCAAAATTAGCTCACTGTATACAATTCTCATACCCACCACACTATTAGACAAGCATTGCATAAGTAGGTCACTCCCCCCCAAAGTTCAGATCTGCAGGTAAAATTCAGAACTAACCTTGCTATCCTCTGTCTCCTTGTTTTTTCCTTGGAGTGCTTTTACTTCTCCAAAATCACAGGCTGACTTTAATGTAAACTGACAAGAAAGCATTGAGCTCTCTGCCCTAGGAAGCTCCAGAGACTTTGATGAATATTGCTGTGACCTGCTTGTGCCAAGATTTGGTATCGGACGGGCAGTATGAACAGGCTTTGACCCTATAGGTGGCTGTCTAAGCTTTGAGGCAACACCAAGTACAGGCATGGCTTTTATAAACGTCTCCGCTTTCTGCCAAAAAGAAAATTGCTTCTGACCTCAGCTGGGTAGATTTTAGCTTCAGTGAGTTCCAGAACAAATGCTTTAAACAAAAGTTGCAGTCATCTTTTGAAAGTTTTAAAAACAATATGACGGTTTTTTCAAAAAGAGGCAAATCTTTTCGTTCATCTCTGCTCTTGCTCTCCCGCACAAACAGCATTTAGTTAAGTCAGTGACTGTGTAAGACTAAACACTCCTTTGAGGCGTGAACTTTTCTTCAAGGTAACTGCTGCAAAGCCGCCTGTCTGGGATTAAAGCACTCATAAATTTGCTGTTTCATCTCCCTACACCATTGCATTGCCATGCATTAGCGGAAAGAAACTGAGAGAGAGAGAGAGAGAGAGGCCAGAAGGCGGAACATCCTCGTATCCCAACTGTCTAAACAGCAGTGAGTCCACAACACTGGAATCACAGACCTCTTCCTGATTACATAAATAACCAGCCCACAACGTCTAAAAAATCATTTCGAAGGAGGGGGGAAAATGAAATCCAACTCATGGCCAAAGCAAACAGCTGTTAGAAGTGTTTTAGCCGGAAACAATCACAGCTAAGAAGCTGTTTGTCCCATTCCCAACTATTTTTCACTGCTGACAGCCATAAGCTACAATACTTCATTCACTGTTCCTCCCATGAAATCAGGTTAAGTTCACACAGGCTAGCAATGGATGCTGAATCTCAGATAATGTCTGCCTTTGCTATGTTAAACACATTTAAGAACAAAGGTTAAGGAGAGGGGGGAAGTATCTCCATTAGTGGCAGTTTTCGTTGTTGTTTTGCCCTGGCCACCTTTCAAATTTCATATTCATTTTGGCAGTTGTCAAAATAGTTGACAATTCAGTCATCTAACAATGTCTAAAACTTCATGTTACATATGTGTGTGTTTTTTTTAAAAAAAAGCTGTGGGAAAGTGCCTTTATCAAGCAAAATGAGCAACATCTTGACTTTGAATCTTAACTCATTGTGAAGATGGCTGAGGAAATCCCACCAACTCAGACTTCCCTCAGACTTTGCCAGCTCAGACACAAAAGAAGACTTAAGTACAACTACGATCAGGAATGCAATCAAATGCATTTCTATGCAGACATACGTTATGCAGACTCACAATAGTTATGACAGCTAGCATGGCCCACTAGGCAGAGATTTGGGAAGCTAAAGGTTCAATATCCATCTCTACCATTAATCATTGTGGGACTTTATCCACATCATTATTCTCTGCCTTGCTGTGTCATAGGAAAAGTACTAGCCTACCTTGCAAGGCTGTTGTGAGAGTGAACTAATGCTTGCTAAATAGGAGTAGGAATATTCTAGGTAATGAGATAATTGTGCTAAGTGGTTCATAGAAAAATCACCTTCATATATGTTGTGTTTAGAAGGTACATTATACATCATTGCCCAACTGTGAGTGTGTAGAACCATAGGTGTTTGGGGCCAGTTTGTAAATCTATCTCATTTTATTATACATAAAGGAGCTGTCAGGATGCTTCATGCCACTGTTAAACTGATTTAAGAGGTGGTGCTCTTTGTTAAGCCTCATAATGAAACCATTAGTTAGATAATGTGTGTATGAGAGGGGGGTGTAGATTTGGCTTATGGGAAGGATCTGGGAATGAGCACCTGAAGATGGATAGATAAATTAATGAACATCTAATAGGTTCCACACACACCCCAATCATCATGTGTTAACAAAATACAACTGGAAAAAAAATTAATGAAACTATTGAAATGAGTTAGGACCAACAGCTGCACAACGACAAAATTTATATATTGGCTTGATAATGCAGACAGTGCACACAGCTTATGAAAAACAACAGATTTCATGAACATGAAAACCAAAGAAGAATTCAGCTAGAACAGTACCAGAGTCCATTCCCCCATGTGTGGTGCACATGCACAACTACAGAACTAGGCCATTACAGGATGGTTTGGGTATGCATTCCATAGCCCATCTAGTTGTATCCCTTCTACACACTGAAGGAACAATTCTATCTGCTGTTGTTGCTGCTGCTGCTGTTATTTTCAAAAATGTTAACATTTTTATGGTCCAGCATTCTGTTCTCGGGCTAGCCAGTTGCCTGTTTTAAGTCTCCAAGCTGGACATGAGCGCAATAGCATTCTGCCTACCTGCAATTCCCAGCCACTGGCATACACAACATGATGCAGAACATGATGACTTGTGAAAATACGTCAACAGTTCAATAGTTGTTGGACAGGACATGCCATCAGATCGTCCATGAAGATGGGGCCAGTTTGTGTGCACCCAATTATCACATACCCAGCTGCCTCTGTCAATTGAAATGGCAAAAGAAATGCATTTGTAAAATTTTCTGCTGAACTCTAAGCTCTTTCAGCTTCCTCCACCTCCAAAAAGACCTACCTGCCAATTTAAGAGATCTGAAACTGAATAGGAGTTTGCTGATTATCTGCCAAGAAGCTGGTAGGGTGGCAAATTAATACTTTCATCTTTTGAAAAGGGTTTTTTTTCCTCTTCATATTGGTCCAGAGCTCTTTGATGCTGACCAATTTTTGTTACTGTGGGTTAGGTTGAGAGTTTCAAAATCACAGCTATGCTGGCATTTGTTTCTGGACTAGAGTACAGAAAATTGCTCCATAAGGTTCCCATTCGGATTTCTTCTTTTAAAAAAAAGCAGAAACATCTGTTGCAGTCATGAGCAAAGCCTTGGCCTAGTTTGGCAACAGCAGTGAGATACTTTGAAGTCAATCAACTTTGCTATCACCAACAGATCTTCTTACAGTCAATGGAAATTCCTACACAGAAGGACTGCAAGACAACTCATACAAAATTACATCCCAAACAACAGGTGAGGGGAGCTATTAGTGCTTATTGAAAGGGGGAAAGGATTGAGACAGTTTAATGGCCCAATACAGCTGTAGAATAGTTCAGCTTACTTTAGCAGTATGACCCTTGGAGACACGCAAGTATGATTTCATTGAGTTACAAATGGGGTTAAATAAAGAATACCACAATGAATCTTGATTGGAAGAAGTAGCACTAGTTCATATGGCTATCTTTTGTGGAGGGGAGGGTTCCTTTTACACATAGAGTCTCCATGACTTTGCATACGCAAGAGTGGTAACACTTATAACCCAGAAGCACATGGGTTCATTGTGTTTCTGTCCTTTTTGCAGTAAAAATATTACCCATCTACCACTGGTCCATATCTATCTCTGCATGGTTGCAGGCATATGTATGCAAACTATTACAACAAAGAAAACAAAAAATTATCATACGAACTGCCCCTTAGATGACAAGCTCCCAATAAAAATAGGGAGTGTTACTTGCTCTTCTAAAATGACATGCAAAATATTTATGCTCTGATGGTGACACTAGGCTAACCCAGAGCACAAGGAACAGTGTGAAAGCTGAGAGTACTCAGAAGTACTGTATTGGCCTGAATACAAGCCACACCCAAATAGAAGCCACACCTTTAAAATTTAATTGGGAGGGAGAGAGACAATACCCAACTATAAGCTGCTCCCTTAAAATTGGAGGCAGGGGGAAATTCCAAAAGGTGGGTGGGTGGGTGTGGACGGGATGGACAGGAACTCAAAGAAGTCCTTCCATGCATGTATATTGCTTCTGCAGGCACATCTTGGGCAGGTATGATAATTTTCCATCCTGGCAGCTATCCTTACACAACCCAATCTTTAGGGAGAAGTTTCTTGGGAGGGAGGCATAGAAGGCTACCATAAGAAGGGAAACCTTACAGCCTTTCTCAACCTGTGGGTCCTCAGATGTTGTTGAACTACAACTCCCATCACCCCTAACTAGCAAGGCCAGAGCTCAGGGATGATGGGAGTTGTAGTCCAACAACATTTGGGGACCCACAGGTTGAGAACCGCTGCTAGAAGAACCTGAGTTTGTACAGAGTGCACAATCCTTCGGAACTTCTCACTTGTAAGGCCAGTAAGTACTTCATTTACTAGAGTAGAATGTGGCAGATCTCTTGCGACTCCAATGATGCCTGCAAAAGAAAAGTGATTCCTTCCTACTTCAGCATCAGGCCTGCCTGGAAGCCAGCAACTCTGGTGTGGAAAAAAATCCACATAATTCAGGCAACCCACATGGTTTCACTTTAGCAACATCTTCACAAAAACAGACGAATCAGTCTTTATTTTCTTGAGGTTAATCTATGTTTAATAATATTCAGACTCTATCTCCTACTTTTTCTGCTTTCTTCATTAGGAAAGACATTTATGCCTGTGAAATACAGAAACAAAACGTATCATTCATTGTTCGTTTCTAATCTCAGTGCTACATTCAAAGTTTATGCACTTGAACTCAAACTTAAGTTGTTCTACATGTCCTCTTTCAACACTGTCAGTTAGCCACAAATATCTGAAAGTCCTCCCCATAGCGCCATACCCTTTCACATAACCTTTAAAAATAAGCAATCAGATGGTCCAGATTCTAACAGCAAGAAGAGTTGAGCTATAGAATCATTTGATTCACTCCCCTCCTTTCTGGCAACACAACAGAGAAAAAGATCAAAGTCCACTGTTCTCTACCTTGTTGGAAAACCTACATTTAGTCCATCCACAAATAAGTAGGGAAGATCCATATGTTCCCATCAACTCTTGGCCTCTTGTCTTCTGCCAAGCATATGTGAGTGTTTCCTTGAACACAGGTGCTCCATTTTATTTTGAATGAACCAAACAACTATTTCTATGATATGGTGTATTGTTTGGGGCCACATTTTAGTCCGCATTTTAATCTTATATGTGGACTTTCCTGGGCGCAAGCCGCATTGAACACAGTGAGACTTGCTTCTGAATAGACAAACATAGGATTAGACAGTCCAATACTTCCTAGTTCTTTTTTTTTTTTTTAAAGTCACTGTAGGAGGCAGTTAAATTGAGACTTTTGCCAGTTAGCTCAGTCACATCTTATAAAACATAAACGGGCACACACACCCCGCATATGCACATCCAACTCAGGCATGACCATGTTTACATGGGTTGCAGTAAAATAAATAGATTGACCTTCCCTTGCTGGGTGCTGCTACCCAAGCAAGGGAGGGAGGCCTTCAATCGACCAGTGGCACAGTGTGGGAGACACCTTTTCCCCAATCTCCAACGCTCTGACAAGAATCCACACTCCTATCCTGGCATCAGTTCTGCTGGGTGTCCTTTTTGGCCCTGACCGTCTATGGCCAGCTACCACTGCTGCACACACTACATCCCCTCAAGCAGGCAGGCAGGCTCAAGACAGGACAGGCAGCGGCCTAAACGATTTCCAGGATGTGTCAGTCTCTATCCCCACCTACCCCCACACCTTCCCTATTAAAGTGGGATCCTCCCAACTTCACATGATTTCACTTATGAACGGGGGCCCAGAACATAACCCCCACATGTGGGGGGGGAACGGGGCGCCTGTATATTATTTATTTATCATGTTGACAACTGACACAAGGCATCTAAAGGCAGTGGACGTATTATTAGCATTGGCGCTGTGGGTTAAACCACAGAGCCTAGGGCTTGCCGATCAGAAGGTTGGTGGTTCGAATCCCCACGACGGTGTGAGCTCCCGTTGTTCGGTCCCAGCTCCTGCCCACCTAGCTGTTCGAAAGCATGCCAGTGCAAGTAGATAAATAGGTACTGCTCCAGCGGGAAGGTAAACGGTGTTTCCGTGTGCTACTCTGGTTCGCCAGAAGTGGCTTAGTCCTGCTGGCCACATGACCTGGAAGTTGTACGCCGGCTCCCTCGGGCAATAAAGCGAGATGAGCACCGCAACCCCAGAGTTGGTCACAACTGGACCTAATGGGTCCTTTACCTTTTACCTTTTACCGTTACCTTTTAACCAGCTTTAATAACAATTTTAAGATCAGCAGCAACTCCTTGATGCATTCGGTTCAAAACACCTGAGAAAAATAGATACTTCTTCATTCTTTGAGTGAATTCTAGGAAGCAGTAAGCAACAAGTGTGTGTGTGTGCATGCGTGTGTGTGCGTGCGCGTGTGCACGCAGATCACACACTACGCCTCTCATGTTTGCCTCCATATATCCTGTGGATTGACCATCCTATGGTAAACCATGGTTAATGGTTTACTGTGAACTTGCAAAAGGCTCATACTTCATTCCAACCCTCTAGCTAGCAGAAGCATCAAACTGTGCCCTAGTGTTGTATTGAAACTGGGAATCATAGTTTGTTTTGCTCCGATCATGGTTTGTTGAACAAAACAAACTGCAACCTCCAGTTTGATGTAATGCTATGCTAAGGATCATGAGGTGTTGCTCCCGCTGGCTGGAGAAGAGCAAAGTGAGAGCAATTGCTGTGCTCATGGTAAACCATAATCCACTTACTTGGACATGCAAACTGAGCCACTGTCTCCTTCCACTCTTCCTGAAACCCAGTTCAGTAAGATTATTTGGCTTATAGTCAATTTGGTTCTATTGAAGTTGAAGCAGAATTGGGGGAAATGTACGTGTTTCTGCTTAATCAACTTGTGGACTAGCCTGTCTGGCTCCCATGTGTGTGCTTAAAATTCATCACCGCTTCCTTAGCAATTCACCTTCTGTGTTTTATCTTCTGCAAATGGGAGAGATCAGAATAGCTCACAGCTGTGAAAGAGAACTTCAGATCCTACAGATGTTATTTTCTTCCTTTTGCTGAGTGTTCCATTCAGAATCAGAAATATTACCTTACAGATGTGCTTTGCACGAAAATGATGCTAAAGTTATTTATTAAACTGATCTAGCCTTAAAGGGCAAAATAGGAGACAAATGGTTATATTAGCCATCTTCCTGCATCCATTGTCTGTGCTTTCAGAACTGGTGTAGACTATTGTAAAGGCAATGCTTGTATGAAAGATACATTTCTTGTTTCATTTGCAATTAATATGATCAACTCAACACTAACTAACAGTACAGGATACCAAAAAATATTTGCTGTCGCTTCAAGCAGTGACTTTAGCTGCCTTTAGAAGCTTGGTAGCATTTCCTTTGTAATTTGGGGCTTATCAACACAGTGCATAGTCTAACTGTGGACTATGTTAATCTCACTGTGATTTCTATGTTTTAAACGCCATTTTATTTCACATTACTAGTTTGCTGCTGGAAGTGACATATGCAATGCCCTGAAAATTAACAATGAAATTAAAAAACAGCAACTCTTTGCTAAAAAAAGTAAGACCTTTTAAGTACTAGAGTTTTCAGTGAGAAAGATTCAACCCGTTCAATGAAATCAATGTATTTTTATAACTTTGGATGGATGCAGCCAGCAGTAGTTCTAGTAGTTTAAAAGTTTGGTTTGAAAATTCTGAAACTTGCTGGATTCTCTATTTTTACCATAATCTTCCGAGGCATGATTACATCCCTCGTGTAAACCTATTTTGTGCCCTGTTGCTTTCTGAAATATTCAAAATGACACCTGCCCATGCAACTTTTCTCCCCCTTTGACCTTTTATATTTCTGTCTAGAACCGACTGTAAGTTGTCCACCCAGAGAATTTCCAGGGACCTGACAAACATCCTGCAAGTTATTTTTGCTCTTCTTCATGTAACCTAACTAATTTATGTAACCTGCTAAACCTAACAGAAGAAAGTGAAAGGAAAAGAAAAACGTATGAGAGGTACCGGTAACTTCTGAACAAGGTTATGGGCCCCGATGTAACATTGTTTTAATGATGTTGTATACCACAAATACACATACACTGTATTGTGAACTTCTTTTAGGCTAGAGGCAATAAATTAGTGTGCTTTGCTGAAACTTCCAAGGTCTTTTTTCCAACTGTTTGAAATGTGTGTGCAGGGAGGGCAGCAGCAGATGCCTTCAAATAGGGTGGGATGGGTGCAAAGTTTGGAGAAAGGGTTGTTGTGTTTTTAGGTGGTGGTAGTTGCATCACATACTTGGAAGTTCCAGGATGCGTTTCCAGGTTGTCAGCCAGCATATAGAGAGCTCTGTGCTATCCACACAAGGCTTTTAGAGAATTTTAAGAGCAATGCAAAAATTAAAATGCCATTATGGATCAAGCACGATTTGTGTCTTGGAGAAATTACTATTCTGTAACTATCCATTTCAGAGCATGAACTGAGCCTCTCTACAGAGAAGATACATTTTGTTTGGGTTGGAGTGTAAATTAGCGCTATTGTCCTTGCCCATTACAAAGTGGGATTTTGTGGGATTTTATTTGATACCCAGCCAAGAAATGAAGACTTCCTGATCTGGAGATGGTCAAGGATTGTTGTTGTTTTTCATTAGAAGGTTTTATTACATAAAAGGTAATAAAACTTTAAGTGAAATCAGGCATAATTCTCATGGAGCAACAAGCCATTTCAGGCAGATGGAATCAGGAGAAATGAAATTTTACAACTTTGACAGACAATAATCAGTTAAAAAGTGGGGGGGGGGGACACAAATACAGAGGAAGAGGAAGGTGTGTGTGTGTGAATAAACTTAAGGGTGCCTGTATATTTCACACAAGCTTGTTGAGAAGAGTGCTGAAAAAAGACAATTTAGTATCTATTCCATGATTACGTAGAAGACAGAACAAATGATATACCGCAGTGATTACACACAGTACCAAAAATATAGGCATGCAGACAAACAAAGTTCATGGAAGTATACTGTCATTTAGGTAGTAGAATTAAGTAAAATAAGTACATAGTACAGAGCAGTAGGACAATATAACCAACTACTACTAAGAAAATCATTCATGCAGCATCATTCAAATACACAATAACTAAGCGTGTGCACTGACCACAATATTTGGTTCAAACCCTAATCCAGCACTCAGAGAAAACAGATCATATCAGTCCAAGGCACTTCATAGGCCGCCTCATTCAGCCAGGAATCCATCTATCAGCTTCGTTTCCACACACACCCTCCCCGCCCCCAATCATTATAGGGAAATAAAAAAAAACAGTTATAACTTTTTTCTTCCTTGTGACAGACATGGATTAAACTAGGAGACACAGTAGCCCTCCATGGTGGATACAGCTAGCTAAATTACAGGCAAATGGGCATCTTTACATCATTCGTGTGTGTGCATTCTTTTTTCTTCTTGCTTATTTGGGGGCACAATTGCATGAAAATTGCAAGTACCTCTTCTGAGGGCATGAATATTGCAATATTTCAGAATAGCTTCAGTTTTTGCTTTGGGATGGTTAAAAAGGAAATATAACTTAATTGCACCTGGTTTACAGTGGACAATTGGTCTGAACCTGCAGACATGAGAAGAGTTCCCCTTGGTAAACATACAAATAGGTCCAGCTGCTTTTATGCTATTCACCATTGTCTGTGTTGTTCAAATTGGACAGTTGTCTTTCCCTACCATGGTTTGGAGTTTTTTGAATTCCTTAATGTAAAAAAGTAAGTCTCATTGTATTGCATTTCCAGCAATATACATCTTCTAGCCTGCATATAGCAGGAAAGTTGGATACAATTCTGAACCAACAACACAGGCCTATTGCTTTCAAAAGATTGCCGGTATCTCTTGCTTTGCAAACATCTAAATGTTTTATACGTCTTCTTTAAAATGCCTTTGGAGTTCCACTGCATCCATTGCATGGATGGCTTCAAAAGAGGATTAGACAAATTTATGGAGGGTAAGTCATGATGGCTGTGCACTACTTCCACTGCTGAAGACAGTATGCTTCGGAATACCATTTGTGGGATTCCCACAGGCATCTGGTTGGCCCCTATGAGAAAAGAATGCTTATTGCTCCTCAAGTTTCTCTGAGGTTTTCCTCAGTTCCTCAGTCTCTTTGGAATACAGTGGTACCTCGGGTTAAGTACTTAATTTGTTCCGGAGGTCTGTACTTAACCTAAAACTGTTCTTAACCTGAAGCACCACTTTAGCTAATGGGGCCTCCCACTGCCGTCACGCCGCCGGAGCACGATTTCTGTTCTCAACCTGAAGCAAAGTTCTTAACTGAAGCAATATTTCTTGGTTAGCAGAGTCTGTAACCTGAAGCGTATGTAACCTGAAGCGTATGTAACCCGAGGTACCACTGTATTCCCTTTGTGAAGTTCACATACAAATTGCCTCTTAACAATACACACCTTCTAGCCAGTCCTTAAAGGCACAATATTTTGAAAAGGGATTTCTTCATTCAACTGCAGATAAGGAAAAATATTCACTGTAAAGCTTATTCTTCTTGTGGACCCTGAATCTTTCTTATATAGGAGGCACTGAAAAGAATGTCATTGATCAATTTTCACAACCCTTTGTAAACGAAAGAGAAAATTGCAACCTTCTCCGGAGCAATTAGATGGCATACCAGACTATATTTTCCCTCCATAATACCCAGCAGTGCTGTTACATATTATTCCAGTGGGATCTCATTAACTTCCAAGATGTCGCCCCAACCTTTCTACGCAAGTAGACTAGTTTTTCACAGCACTGTGAAAGGTCTTGGCTTTTTCAGTATGTCATCTCACACAGTTTCAAAGTACTTACAACTCTGCATTGCACGCAACTCTTTTATCTCTGTTGCATATCTCATGGCAACTACACACATAAATTACACACCAGCTAGCAAAAATACAGGCACATGGACAAGACTGGGTTGTTGACTTTATATTGGGTAGCAAAACTGAGTAAGCATAAGGAAACAGCTGTGAAGAAAATGTAACTACAGATATGGCGGGAAAGCTGGAAGAGGAGGAGGGGGAGGACTGCCCTCTTGACCCTGGTGTTCCTACAGCTTACCTGGATGGCAGGGGGTGGTGAGACTGCGGTTGTGCAGGCACACCAGCGAAACCTGTCCATCATTCCCAATAGTGATATATTCAGCCTAAATCTCACTGCTGGCCCACCTCAGCCCTGTCCAGGCAAGCTGCAGTGGTGCTGGTGTCAGAAGGGTGGTTTAATGGTTCTGCCTCACCACACCAGCTGCCACTGAGAAGAATGAAGAGGAGAGGAGATGGAGGTTGCAGTTGGGGACAGTATTATTGCCTTATACCTATCAACTTATCAACATCACTGATTGCTACACATTTATTTCTGCAACTAATGGCATGTTGTAGTTAAAGCCAATCATGTAACTCCTGTTCTTTATTTACCTAAGTTTGGGACAGGTGTATTTTATCTCAGCTATACCTGTGTAGTCTTGAAGAAACATTTTCTTGACATAAAGAGTCAAAGTATGATACAGTTGAAGGACCGTTGCTCTATATCTTGAAATATCTGATGAATCAACACTTTTATAACAATCATCACTTAGTGACTGCTCCATTTCTTCAGCCTCATCCATGATCTCCAGGATATTTCTTTATCAGGACCTCTAATGATTCCATTTACTGCCATTATCACTCATGCAGCATGTCTCAAACTACTTCAAAGTGCTGCTATAGCCTCCTGATCCACAGACCTTATCCCTTCATCATTACTATCCCTAGCTGTACTGTTTTGACAACTAGAACTGAGCCAGGCAGCTGTCAGAAATCAGAAAACAGTCTCCATCAACCAGCTGCTCCTACCATCTCCTCCCTCGCAGTGTGGTGGAGGGGATGACGACAAAGGATGCATCCTCAAATCAGAGAGGTCTCCATATGGACAGAAGGCCACAACTGTCATCACAGGAATTTGCCATATATCCTCTAATGAGGTACAGCTAAAGGAACACAAATCTATACTTGTGAACTGGCAAGGATAAAATTTATAATTTATAAACTTTATAATATAGTGATATTTATGGATCATGTTTTGGATTGCGAAGAATATGTATCATCGACCACTCTGATGTCACCGTTTGCTCAACTTAGGAAAATATTGTGATTACTGGGGAACCCTATGACTAAAGCTCCAGTCAAATCCACCCAAAGCCCTTAAATACATAGACTTTGAGCACACCCTATAACTAAATTAAATTTTATAGGGATGTTTTGTGTTGTTGTGTTGTTTCATTTTCTTTTCTGTCTGCTTCAGTAATAATATGCTGAAAGAGTTTTCCTTATTTTTGAGAAACTGGATAGTGATGTTGCATTATACAGATATAGGAGTTTCTATATATTAATAACAGATTATCTATAGAAATAAAATGAGAGTTACTAGGAACTTTCTCGTTATTAGCACAAGATAATGTTTGTTAAACACTGAAGGTAAGAGTTCCCCAACGTGAAAACATACTCAGTGACATGTCACATCTGATGCCATTTAACATGCACTTTAAAAAAAATGCTAATATGCAAATCTGACTTTGAATCCTATAAGCACCACAGTCCTAGAATCTTAGAATTGTAGAGTAAGAAGGGACCATGAGGATCATCTAGTCCAACACCCTGCAAAACAGGAATCTATTGCCCAACATGGGGCTTAAACCCATGAGCCTAAGATTAGGTCTCATGCACCACCAACTTAGCTATCCCAGCATATCCCAGTATTAGAATACTTTGTTGTTTTTATTACATGTGCAGAGACATGCGTCTGTGAGGTAAAGGTAAAGGGGCCCCTGACCATTAGGTCCAGTCGTGACCGACTCTGGGGTTGCGGTGCTCATCTCGCTTTATTGGCCGAGGGAGCCGGCGTACAGCTTCCGGGTCATGTGGCCAGCATGACTAAGCCGCTTCTGGCGAAGCAGAGCAGCGCATGGAAACGCCGTTTACCTTCCCGCCGGAGCGGTACCTATTTATCTACTTGCACTTTGATGTGCTTTCGAACTGCTAGGTTGGCAGGAGCAGGGACCGAGCAATGGGAGCCTACCCCGTCGCGGGGATTCAAACCGCTTACCTTCTGATTGGCAGTAACGTGGGATACATGACTCCGCTGTTTGACCCAAAGATCACTCCTACCTCAAGGAGCCTCAAGACAGACGATAGCTCCCAGCTAGCTGAGGAGTCCAGGCACCAGATTCTGATGAAAGCAGGTGACACGCAAATACCGCCCCCCACCCCCCGTAATCCCACCAGGAAACACTGTTTCCCATTAATATAAAAACAAATAGCATAAAAGAGGAGTGCTACTCATTTCTGGCTTGAGATATTATTTGCTTACTAAATTTGCATTCCACCTTTCTACCAAACAATGCTCAGGATGGCTAACATCTAATACATCTATAAGCACTGGGCCTGATTTTCATAAAGAACTTTCTGAATGGTAACTTCTTAAGCATGGTAACTTCTTAAGCATAATTCCCAAATTTTGCTATTGAAGGAGACAAAGAAAAGCAGGCAAAGGCAGGACAACTGCAGTGTCCATATATCCAGGATCCTAAACTTCTGAAACAGTTGCCTAAGTATTTTAGATTCCTCCCCCCACAAAAAAGTCTTTTAAAAGCACATGTGTAACAGCAATGGACAGTGGTTTTCACTACATTTCATATTACAGTACATTGCTGCTCTTTATCTGCATCGGAAACTTCTAACTGATAAAGCTCAAATACATAGGTAGGAAAGTGATGAAATATATGAAGATGCCATTAACTGCAAAGCTGGACACCCACATTTCCTGTGATAATACATTTTATCTATTTAACAGAAGTAACATGAGAACGTAATAATCGGCCAAATGCCTGCTTTCCCCATTCATTGCTTTGTTTTAGCCATTTACTCTCTTTGTTCCCAGCTCCTTCCACATTAGACTGGTAAGGCAGGGGCTCATGGCAAACACCGCAAACTAACTTAACCACACATCTGCCCTGGAGTTTGTTGGCTATGGACCTTTCAGTGTTTTTTGGCTCAGTGATGTAACGGCATTACGAATTTTCCTCTTTGATTTATTCTTTTCCCTCAAGAGACAAGTGCTACAAGTGAGTTAACAGTTACCTAGAAAAGAGTTATCTTTCTTTGTTCTGGGACAATAGTTCTGATGTTCTTAGCTGGTTCGTAATAGTTGTCTGAAATTCCTTCAAAAGGAAACCCCATCCTACAGTATTCCTTCATAGCTGCACTGCTTTACTTTTTCTTTTTCTTTTTCTTTCTTAATTTCATAAAATTAATTGTTTCCTGCATCTCTGAAAAAATAAAACTAACCAGTCACCAGTGCTTTTCTCTGGTGGTATGCAACCCGTTTTTGGGAGGGGGGGAGGACACAATTCAAAGTGTTAGCGCTGACCTTTAAAACCGTAAATGGCCTCGGACCAGTATACCTGAAGGAGCGTCTCCACCCCCATCGTTCATCCTGGACAATGAAGTCCACCTCCGAGGGCTTTCTGACAGTTCGCTCACTGCAAGAAGTGAGGTTACAGGGAACCAGGCAGAGGGTCTTCTCAGAACCCGCCCTGTGGAACGCCCTCCTATCAGATGTCAAGGAAATAAACAACTATCTGACTTTTAGAAGACACCTGAAGGCAGCCCTGTTTGGGGAAGTTTTTAATGTTTGGTATTTTATCGTGTTTTTAATATTCTGTTGGGAGCCGCCCAGAGTGGCTGGGGAAACCCAACCCAGGTGATGTGAAATACATCTGCTGGAGACCCTGGAGAGCAGCTGGAAGTCAGGGTATTCCACTCCAGGCCAGACAGTCTAATGTTCTAACTCAGCTTCGATATAACCAAAATGTATCTTATATATGTCATTGCTTCTGGTGCACCCATATTGTATATTCTGCATTGGCTTTGGCTATATATTATAGCATATGGTTAGTGAATGAAGGCAAACCAGCCCCCAAATCTAGGAGCAGTTGTGCCAATCCATAGAGTGGTCCTCCCACAGCAATATGAGAACAGCGACATGATGCTACATCAGAAATCTTGTGGGGAAAAACGCACATTGCATAAGTATTATGCCAGTGGCCAGAGGGTGCCTCGCGCCATTCATCTCCCCAACCCTCACAGCTTACTGGACCCAAGTCAAGTCATTGCTGGCTCTGGAAAAAAGGGAGTGTGGTTATTTTTTCCCCCTCCCCAGTGTTGAAGTGGGAAACCCACCTGCTTATGGAAGGGATAACGTCCAGGGAAACTGGCCAACATATGCTGCAATACTATCCAAATTATAAACTTTAGGCCATACTTCTAATTCAGGGGGAAAGGAATACCTGGTATTTACATTGCAGATATCTCAAGCGACAATCGGATTGTTCTCACTTTAAAACTAATTGCCATTTCCTTGTGAAGCAATCAAACAAAAAAACAAAAAACCACCACCCTAATAATTTAAAACTAGATACACATGACTCATGCTGGTCAATAAATAAATAAATAAAAACTTTTTGGAATTAGTCAGGGTATATTTCTTTAAAGATCAAAGTAGGGAATGCTACCTTCATCAGGCTAGTCCTGTACTCTACAGTCTAATATATACTTAAGGTTTTTTTTAACCCATTTTAGAATCTGGTTTCAATAGATTCACAACTGAATGTTTTTATAACATTTAAAGTGACAAGCCAATAAAAATATCTGGCAACTCAGTTTCTGCTGCAGTGGAACATAAGGAACCGAAATTAAGGGAGATGAAGTATTCTAACCCAACTTTCTACCAGCTTTGAAAATAAAACTGATCTCCAAGAGGAAAACCTAGAGAACTCCTATTTTGTTGTGGACTTGCTAATAGAAAATAATAGCATGGATATATTTCAAACCATATCGGGCGATAGCGGAAATATTGGTGTTGGGTGCGAGAACAAAGCATATGATTCAGGTGTATTGGATTCCTAAGCAAATACTATAAGTAGTAGCACAAAAAATACTACAAGTAGTAGCACAGAATAAAAATGCAGATTTGGTATAAACATGTTTAGATTAAATTGACGCAGTTCATAAATGGTATCAACAGTAAAGTGGATTCTTAAATTATCTAGGATTTACTAAGACCATTGTTTGTACTAATTACATGCCATTGTTGTCTGCATCACAGCTTTGGCTGAAATATTACACTCACTTAATACGGGTAACTCACAACTTATGTGCATTAAAAAAAAAATTAAGGGGGCGGAAAGTGGCCAGATTCTAGAAAAAAATGAAAATGATAATCCTACTCACCACTGAACCCAATGTGTTTTAACTATATGTGATTTTAGCTTATGTTCCCCAGAACGTAATTCCTGCATAAGTTAAGAGTCGCCTGTATATAATAGTTAGAGATAAGGTTAAAATGGGGGTAGTCAGTGTGTGTTTGGCTGAAGAAAAGCTGCAAGGTCTTTAAAGTAAACACACACTGACTACCCCCATCAAGATTTCTTGCTACACTGAAATTCAGTTAATAATATTAACAATTACAATTTCCAGCACATAATCATGAGAAAGCACGTTATCTTCACTCCATAAAACCAGTTTCCTGATATAGTCTCTCAACTGAGTTCATGCCTAAGGAAGACTTTCTTTTTAAGTCTGAGGACGTAAAAAAAACAAAAACCCAACATACCGCAAAACTATTTTTTGACATTGAATAAATACATGATGTTTAATCAAGAAATAGATACATTTGGACAGCTGCTGTGAAGACAAAATGTAGCAGCAGCTAAAATTTAACTAAGCAGTTGCCCATTACATGACTGCTACAGCGTTCCAGACTTTGATTTATGTTTCCACATCTTTTGACAAGTGTTTTTGTTTTCTTAATATCTTAAGTGTATGCAAGTAGCTGGTCATAGCATGAAAAGGCAAGCATAATGAACTGCTTGAATACAAAAATTCAGTAAATAATTATAAGAGTGGAGATTTTTGTTTGTTTCTGCATACAATAGTTTATTTCCCAAGTATCTTTTCCTTTTGACAAACACATTCTTACATGGAATATATGTTCTATAGCTTCATACTGTAGTATTTTACAGTCCTTTCCATCATCAAGACAATGTGTTTTGGGGGAATTTGGGGTATCCGCTCCCCCCCCCCAGCTGGAGCTAGCACCAAGTTTTATTAGTCCAATGTGGTGTTTCATTTGGTGGCCTGTTTCTTTTCACACTGGAGCTCACTTCAATGTCTTACTCTGGAGGGAGATACTTAAAAGGTTTGCCAGGTTCCCTGTCACCTCACTTCTCTCAATGAGGGAACTGTCAGAAGACCCTTGGAGCTGGACCTCAGTGTCCGGGCTAAACAATGGGGGTGGAGACACTCCTTCAGGTGTACTTCAGGTATATATGCATAAGGGAAGAGGGGTGTAAAATGACATAAATCTTCATTAAAAAAATGGTTGCAGAGGGAACTATTATACTGACTGTGCACAGGAGTAACATTTAAAAAGGGTTTTCATGGCTAACTTATTTCGCTGAACCCCAGAGAGCCAGTGTCTGACCAAAGCATAACAGAACCAGTCACGACCATATATGAAGAATTACATGTGTATGTGGTTCATAAGAACCCGAAGAAGATGACTAGGAGAATGAAAAGCTACATTTGCCAGATTGCAAATATGGAAAAATTACCATGTGGAAGAATGTCAATAACAATTCAGTTTGACGAAGGTCTTTTGCACCAAAGGGTTATTATATATTATGTCACTAACTTGGGTATACATCTTGCCAATCACTTCATTCATGACAAGAATAGACCTGAAACATGTATCATTAATTTATAACATATAATTTGTAAGATGTGTGCTTTCAGGAACCATTCAAGAAACAGACAAAAGCAGTACTGTTTGAAGCACAGACAAAAACACTCCTCAATCAAGAAGATTGAAACCAGTGAAATAGAATAGCTGTTTAAACACATGGATCCCAGCAACTGGGGCCACAGTACCCAAGTGTAAAAGATAAGGCCATGTTTCCTTATGAAGCATAACAAACCACAGCATGTATAACCCAAAATAGCTGCTTGCTGACTGTGGTTTGGGGCATAAAATAATCAGTACAATCAGAGGCCTCTTTAGACTTATTGGACATCAGTGGAAAAATTAGAGCCGAACAAAGTGTCTTGTATGTGCGCTTAGCATTTCATTTTTATTTATAGTCTTAAAATGGGGCAATGAAAAAGGAAACGATACCATATGTGCATTATTAACATCAACATAAAACTTCACCAAAGGCTACTTTTAAGTTAGGAGGGGTTGTACAAGCTCTGTCTCTGAAAAGCCACAAAACACAAGTTGGATGAAAAAGTTTTGCGTTTATTTTTGCATTACCAACATGATAATTGTTCAGCTTAACGGGTAGTGTTCTGATTTGGAGAGTTGACAGCACAACCAAGATAACAGAACCAGCATCCTTCAAGGCTCTTCTTGAATAGAATCTTGAATAACTTAAGTTTGGTTATTTTCAAAGTATGTTTCTAACCTTCAGTCTTGCAAAGTAGTTTAAACACGTGGTGGCAAAATAGTATACCTTCAGCTACGGTTGCAATGTGAGCCTGCAGGCATACATTTCATAGCAAAGAGCAAACAAATTCACATCTGAGATCCTGTAAAACTTGGGCTGCTGCTGGGGCTCACACACCCTGAAGGACTCCCCAGCACTGATGCCTACCCTGTCTGTTCCATCCTTTGGTGGGTGCTGCTGACTAGACACTTTCACTACCAATGGTCAGGTCCCCAGGCACCCTATTTGATGGCACTGGCACTGTGCAGTGCTTTCTTTATAAAACTGTTGTGGCTTCCTAGGATTTAGAAGATTTCAAGAAAACATTCATTTGATTAACTGGCTCTCTTTAATATTGTCAGGGGCTCGGGAGCAGGAGCACAGGGGAGAGAGGAAATGGAGAGCGAAGGGGAAGAATCCGAGGGCAGCGTAGGGGAGTATGACAGTGACCCGAGAGATTCCATGAGCTTCTCCAGCAAATCAGAAGATTCCCAGAAGGGGGCGTTGATGGTCAGGGCAGGGGGGGTCCCAAGGGGGAGGCACCAGAAACAAGGAGCCAGCGGGGAACCCCAAAGCAGCAGTGGGGGATCAGGACCAGTTTCCCCACCAGAGCGTAGTGGGGGGGAAGAGTCACATGTGTCAGGACCAGCGTCTCCTCCAGCGGGGAGAGAAGATGAGTCAGGGCTGACCATGCCTCCATCGGAGAGTGGGGGAACGGAGGGGAGGTCAGTTGCAGCTAGCCTCCCCGAAGGGGGAAGCAGTGACAGGAGCAGTGAAACGGTCAGGAGGAAAGATGCTGGCTGGGCGCGCGCGCCAAGTTCAAATGTACAGGCGCGGGGGACAGCAGGAGACCCGGATTGGGAACCAGCTCCTAAAGCCCGCCAGAGGGAGGGGGAAGGCTCAGGGGATTCAGCGTCAGAAAAGTCTAGAAAGGGCGAAACCCCGACGGACAGGCGGAACCAGAGGCGGAAAGAACAGAGGAAGAGGTGGAGCAAGGCTAGAGTCTTAAACTGGTGTCTGGGGGGAGGAGATTCAGACGGAGCATCAGCGATCTAGAGTTTGAGACGTAGAGCTGCACGCTGTGGTTCTGGAAGTGAAACTGAACTTCAATAAAGACTTTTGTACTTAACAACGAAGCGGCGTTGGTCCTTTGTGAGCTGGGACCTCGGGCAGCTCTGACAAATATCATAACTAAAATAGACAGAACCCTGTAAAGAAGGGGTTGGAAAGATCAGGAAAGTACTGATAGAATGGCTATTGTAAAGGTAAAGGAACCCCTGACCATTAGGTCCAGTCGTGGCAGACTCTGGGTTTGCGGCGCTCATCTCACTTTATTATCCAAGGGAGCCAACGTACAGCTTCCGGGTCATGTGGCCAGCATGACTAAGCCGCTTCTGGCAAACCAGAGCAGCACACAGAAAGCAATTAAGATGTTGGGCACAGGTAACAAGTGGTCAGTGGGTGATGAGACCTCGAAGATTCTCCATCATGGTCATTTGGGTAGCAATGGTGCATTAACATGCTCTTTGCATCTCATTGGTTAGATACTTTACAATGGGACATTGAAGTCAGTCCAGTGAAATGAAAGCTTCCCTGCCCCACACACTTTGTGGTCTTAGGTTGGGCTCATACTTTAAACATAGCTCCATTCTGCAATTCAGTAAATAAAATACACTGCAGTCATGGTTATCCCAATACCATCATGTCTTCTTGTTCATCTGGGTCTGGAAGCAATTAATATATCATTGTTGCAGACTGATTCATTTTATTCATTTCCCACTCAAAACGCACTGAGGTGCAATGATTAAAGCAAATAACCTAAAGATGTAGACACAACAGCAGCTAAAGTCAATGATGAGAAAATGACAACGTTAATAACATCAGGAGAAACACCAACACTGTTTCAGAACTGACGCAGAAGAAACTCACATGTCTTAAAGTATTAAAGCTGCTGGAATGTGGAGAATTATTAAAACTGCACCAAACATCAGAAAAGCCTTTACAACTTTCATAGCTGAACTGATCAGAAGAAATAGAAAAATGACAGTTCTAACCAAACTCCAAGACTACAGTGCCAAAGAAAAGACTGCTAACATTGCTAAACTGTGGAGACTTATCAAGTCTAATGTCTGAGTTTTCTTTTAAGTTTCCTCAACAAATCCACTTGCCTGTAACAAAGTTCCCCATAGAACAGGAGCTTTGGAATGGATGATCTGGAAATTAAGAATATATGGAATTACAGGTTGAATGTATGCAGAGATAAGAAACATGAGAATCCTATTGAGACAGCAAATGAGAGACAAAGGTGCAGAATAACAGGACAAGATGCCAAAAACCATTAGAAATAAAAACAAAGAAACAGATAACATTTTCCCAATAAATAGGAAGAGACATTAATGTCAAGTCAATTATGGACTTGATGGACACATTTGCCATGAAAAGCCTAAGTCACTATTTGAGCTTTCAAATGGAGCTGAAACAGAAGTGATTTATAATGCAATCCTATACACGTCTACTCATGTCTAAATGAGTTCTATAGGGCTTTAGTCTGCTACTCTGAAGTATGAACCTAGATTTCCCTGATTGAAATCTTAGCTTAATTCTGTAAGTTCACTGGGTGGTCATTATCTTAAACTTACTTCCCCATAGGACACAACAATACAGGCTTAACTAACAGGAATGTTCTAAGGACTCCAGAAATAATATGACTAAAATGCTCCAGGCATTTTGGAAAACGTTTTATAGAAATTCCAAATATTGCTACTATTACACAGGTCATATCTTGGCTCCCACAACAGAAAGGTCTATACTAGTGCCCAAATTATTTCAAAATTAATTACTTTTTATTTAGCATTAGAAGTGTTTCATTGGTCTTTTCTGACCAAGTAACTTTTCCAGTTACAAATCATTGGGGTTATGTGCAGGGCTTAACTTTGGTCTTATCACCTTGTAAAATTTAGTAATATCTGTAAGAAGGTTACAGTAGTGAAGCAAGTTGACAATGCTTGCTACCACAAAGCACAGCTACTTAACATTAATGAATGTATACAAACACTGAAATAAAATTGAGCAAATATTGAAGAATCCCCTCATCAATCTACACTGGCCCTAGTGAGTTTCCTCTTTTGCCATGTCAAAGAACACTTGAGCACTGGGAGAGCTGTCTTTTTCTTTTGTAAAGGACATTTAAAGAACAAGACCAAAAGTATTAGCAGACAATGCAAGCATCAATTCACAGTTTTTCTCCTGGTCTTGAGAAAGTAAAATGCTATTAATGTAAGAAAGAGTGAAGAAAATCTTATAGAAGCTGTGCACAGGAAGTGAGGGGGGGCGGGGGGAGAGAATACAACCATCTTCCAGAAACATATTCTTGAATGATGAACTGCCATTTCTTCCAAGAACTCGAATTCATATACATATATTGCTCCCATTACAGCATTTATCTTCCATGAAGAAAAGAAACTTGAAAAACCTCAAACATGAAAGGAGCTATCTTCTTTGCTAGGGCTACATTTCAGGGTTTGTTTAATTGCCTGGGGAAAAACAGATGTTTATATTATATAGGATGCTGTACAGTTTCACGTATGAACCATACATAAACATGACTACTATGACTAAACCATACAATCTAGTTTCTTTTATTTTAAGATTCCAAAGCTCAATAGATACTGGCAAACTTGTTGCGCTCTTGATTTGACAAAGAATCGTAGAATTTCTCTGGACAAATTGACACTAGTAATTGGGCAACTGGGAATTTGGAAGTCCACCATCTCATCGAATTCCAAATCCACCCCTTCCCCCAAATTTCTTTGGAACTGACCAGTCTCTGCTATGGTTCTTATGAGGTGTGCTGTCCACCATGCCCTTACGCTTTGCTCAACGTACAGGATGTGGCGGGATGGGTACCTGGTGAATGCTGTAGCCGGGATTGAGGGCACAGATGCTGCAATGGCAGGATCATACAAGGAAATTAAGAATCACTGGAAATGCAGCTCCCAAGTTCATGGTTCACTGCAATGTCCACAAATGCTGGAACCATGAGAACTGCATTTCCCATGATGTCTTGCAGCCAGGACTCTGTTTTAGACAAGCATGGTTTTAACCCAGGGTGTGAATCCCTGCCATAATATCCCTACAGTCCTCTTCATTACCTCCCATGCCACAGAGAGTAGAGCAGGAAGGAGTCTAGCATCACTCTGATATGGCCTGAGTGTCCAATCTGCTCTCAAATTAAATATGAGCTGATTCATTTTCAGATGAATTTCCGGAGCAATATTGAGTGCTTGTAAATGACATTGCTTCTAAGCAGCAATTTAGAAAACAAGAGTGGTTGAAAAAAATGGATACCTACTAAACTCAACCAGGAACTTTCCTGGCAAATGTCAATCTTGTTACTACAGTGGTACCTCGGGTTAAGTACTTAATTCGTTCTGGAGGTCCGTACTTAACCTGAAACTGTTCTTAACCTGAAGCACCACTTTAGCTAATGGGGCCTCCAGCTGCCGCCGCACCGCCGGAGCACGATTTCTGTTCTCATCCTGAAGCAAAGTTCTTAACCTGAGGTAATATTTCTGGGTTAATGGAGTCTGTAACCTGAAGCGTATGTAACCCAAGGTACCACTGTATTAAGTATATGCAGAGGATGTACTAATATGTATTATATATCCTCAAAGCTGAATCAGTATTTTGATTGACGGCTCCGGGCAATTATGAGAAATGCTAATTGTTTTAGAAATGTTTACATCTGTTGATCTCTTAATCCGGAACATCTATATGAAGAGCAAAAATTAAGATTTCCAGTGCCTGCTGGTTCGCAAAAGCCACACCTTAGCCTAATCTTTAGTTAATCTTTTCATTTGGGCAAATTCTGCATATGCATGTAATTGTAGCGCCACAGTACATTAACATGAATAAACATATTCCACATTTACTGAATTGGAATTTTTTTATCACGTTAACCTAGTTAAAACAATATAAAACAGATTGTTAACTAAGATTCCATCTTAATGTAGGGCTGAGCAAACGGCTTTCCAGTAAACATTTTCAGCATAAAACATAGAGGGAGGGTTTAGGAGAATTAAAAGGATTCCTGAAATAGAGATGTATCTTTTTAAGGCAGGCTTACTGGTCTCACAGACCTGATCAGCTGCAGCTGATATGGTGGCATACAGTAGTGACAAAGCCAGTCAGATTTGGCCACATGATATTAAGTAAAGCAAATTAAGCTAGGGGTGATAAATTCAGAAAGATGATAATTTCTATATGGGATGTGCCACCCTTTCTCTGAACTAGCCCTCAGGAACAATGCTGATTGGCTGAGTGGTCACGTAACTGTTACTAGCATGAAAGAGAGCTATTTTCCAAGCAACAAAATGGCATGACAGGACCTACGGTGTCCACAATGAAGCAGTGCTGCTATTGCCTGAATACCATATACAGGGAACTCTAGGCATTTGAATGTGCATCAGAGTTGCACACTTTACTTATCTCTTCAGCATTCACTTGGGCAAAATGCTTGGTGAGAAAAGATATCTGGGAGAAATTGGGCACATTTTTCCAGAGCAGAAAACATTCAGAAAATACTGATTCAGCTGAAATGCTCAAATGAGGCCCCTAGACATATGTGGAAGACAATGAAATGACAACAATAAAAGCTGGCAGAGAAGGCAAGAACTGTAGCCAGTGAGCAGGGTCAAAGGTAGAATGCTATCATATAATGTTGCTTAATCTAGATGTCAGAGAGGACCATTTTATCCATCAACAACAAACCTAAATCCCAGTGAAAATGGAAGATTTGTTGCTGATTATTTGAACTGAGTAAGGGAAATTCAACTTTAACCTAACTTCTCAAATTACTATATATCCATCAAACGCTAATCTCATAATAACAGTAGTCAGAAGCAACCATAAATTAAAATAAAAACCTAGCATAATCTACTACTCTGTGTGGACATTTCCTGGAAGAATCCAACTCAATTTGATGACCTTTGTCTAAACTTCACCCAGGCTCAGCTTCTATTCATGCTAGTAGTAATTTTGCTTTGTCAGAAGTTTATCCTTGGTTACCATCAACATCCCATCCAATGGCAGCAGCTTTTTTTAATAAAATAAATCATACAAGGAACTAAAATGAGAATGTGACATTTTTGGAAAGCTAGAGCAAGCAGAAGAAAATTGTCCGCAACACAGAATACTTAAGAAGAAATTCTCTAAAAGCCAGTTTGTTATTTAAATTTACATTTATATTTCAATCCATATATAGTGGATGCGATATCAATTAACAGATTTTAAAAATGGCTCCAACCCGGAATTAAATGTATTTGAATCAGAGATCGTTCTCACTTTATTAAACAACTAAGTCCAGATGACTAAATAATCTTAAAGCACCTTAAATGTAGACTAAAATCCTCACAGAAAACAGGCACACAAGTCTAGGGAGAGCATCAAAGATGAAGTTCCCATTAACTTTCTCAGTAATAATTACCTTATTACTTGCATTGTTATTAAGATGTGTATGTATCAGTTGCTTGGCTTCATTGCAATAATAAGTTTTTTTGAGAAGTATGGGAGATATTGAGAGAGTCAGGCACACCTGGCTTTTGTGAATTACTGGCTGACCCAGTATGGGAGCAGCTTGTACCCGCCAGCCAGCAAGGCACTGCCCACAGGCAGGGGCCTCTTATTGGCCCATTAAAACTTTGCTTTATGAGAGAAGGTAATATGAAAATATTGAAAACTTTAGCTTTTGAGCCTAATGAAATATTTTTATTTTTATTATAAAGTTGAGGTTGATTTATGGTGCTTAGATACCCATATTGCATTTACCCATATTTTCAACCGCAGGTCCTTCTCCCAGGTAAGTTTAAGACCTTTTAATAGACCCATAGAAGTATCAACAAGTTCCTTATGAATAACAGATACCAGTCCTCTGCCCAATGACCCAGAAGTAATAAAATCACTCCAAATTTACTAAGGGGTCTAGTAGCTAGTACCTTTCAGTCAATAAATGCTGGAACTGGCAAATACACATCCAATTAAACTCTGGCACTTCTACAGATAGCCTGACTTGCTCAATACAAATTGGAGTATCATTGTCAGTACTATTTCTCAAGAAAAATAGGTGCCAGAACTAACCATGAACGCCTCCCTTGTTCTCTTATAATAGCAAAGGTGCTCACCTGAGAGGTACTGGAACTGAATTCTGAGTTCTAGCTGAATAAAAGCCTTGGTCATTGTTATAAAAGTCATAAAACCTGAGTTGTTGAGGTGATTTGTGATACTTTGGTTGGTCATAATAAAGGTGTTGTCTAACTCTGGATTTGGGATATATATTTTTCTTATGAGCAAACACAGCTACATTGGCTTTTCCTGAAGAAAATTCTCTGAATAGTTTCTACAGAAAAGTTTATCCACTGAACAACAGCTCAGGGGAGAAAAGACTTTCAAGTGGGAAATTCAGGTAGAGCCAAGTATAATTTACCACTACGCTGGAATCTCACTAAAGCACCAAAGTCCTTTCCATGGGACTCAAACCGCAACACATCACAGGCAGAGGAGTTGCCGGTTAGTTTTAGTGTTGTAAGGGAAGCTGTTTCATGTTTTACACCAGAGGGAAGCACTCTGCCAAGTTTAAATTAAGAACAAAAGTCAAAGTTATATAGTGCATCAGTTTGTGGATTTGGCAACAGTGGAAAAAAAGATAGCCTCAAAGCAAACTCATACCTTTCATGGAAACCAAATATTGACCACAATTGGCACACAGAAAACTGCATGGACAAACAAAACTGCTGGAAAAACAAATCAAAATTATATAGGAAGCTGACACCCATTCTTTATAGTGGAAATGCAAAGAGAAAATGACTCATAGATTTTGTATTTTTGGACAAGATAAGCTTGTGTGTCTGCCGGCAATGTATGATTTAATTCGCAATGAAACATGTAATAGTTCTAATATTCTTCCTCAAACTTGAACTAAGTAACCAAGCATGAGGACAATTTAAAATAATGGTTGTCATAGAACAGAAGACAATTTTAAATCACTGATCTTGTGGTACAGAAGATGACTAATTTGAATGCTAAGAAAAAGCATTTTCAACAATTAATTGCATTGAGAGATTAGAGGTCAGATATGAAAAGTATATTTCTAATTAGCTCAGAATTCATCAGATATGTGCTTATTTTAGAAATTGATTTCACACAGAATGACATTAGTATAACTTAATTTTGTCTATTATTTAATCCCCTTCCTTCACCTTCCCCATATTAAATTTATCCAATAAATATACCATATTTAATGCTAAATGTGACAAATAATTTATCTAAGTCACAAGGTGCAAAGAACTGAACAATAAACCTATATTAACATTGGAATCATGGGGTTGTATCCAACTAAATAATTGCATGTCTGGCGCAACTTCTGTGAATGTGTGTGCAGTGAATCTTCCCTTCCCTCTACTTGCCCATGCACCCCCAATCCTCCAGAGCAGATTTGGGGTGGTGCAGGGGGCACACAGGTGGGGCATGAGGGAAAAGAGGTTCCATTGCTGTCACAGAAGTCATTCTGCACATACATTGATTCAGCTGGATTTAAATGGTGCACTTAAATCAGACATGACCCCATTTCATACATGCAAGATTCACATGGATAGCTACTTGTAATCCAACCATGAGTGGAGTTTAATTGAAAGGGAACTATGTGAATTGTCATTCATATTTTGGGTGGATTTTAATGCCACTACAGCTTTCCCCTGCACCACCTGCATTTTGTCTTGTTATTTAATCCCCAAATTTACAGAATTTGAATAGCATTCTACAACAACAACAAAATACTGTTAGATTTCAAAGCCACTGCAAGCATTTTTAAGCATTTCACCTTTTAAAACTAAGTTCACCCACTGCTTGTGGGATTACCATAGATCTCTGGTTGGCCACTGGGGGGGGGTCAGGATGCTGAACTGGACTGGCCTTTGGTTTCATCCAGCAAGACTCTTATGTTCACAGGTTCAGCTTTTTACACACAAAATATTCCTAGGCACAGAGCATTATGAGGATAGCCTGCTGATCAGTAGATTACAGCACTGCTGTAGTTAAACTAACCCTGGCAAGAGAAAGGATTTGGGTGAATTCATAGCTATCTTAATCTACTTGTCGAGAAGTGTATACACTATACATGACATGCAAAGAAAAATATACCTTCACTTCTATTGGTTTATATATATATATGAGGTTTAGGTCATACCGCTTGAAATAGCTGACATGCTATTTCTCACATCATCTAACGTAACAATATAACATTGGTTGACTTTTCTCTTTCATTCAGCAATAAAATTAAGTACACAAGACACACATGGGCATGAGATGAAATACAGACGTACTGCAGAATCCAATAAAAATGTTTCTGACAGAAATTCTGCCACAGTATTAAACGATGTTCGAGATGAAGTTAGAAAAATGAGTAGGGAAAGGATTGCTTTTAAGTATTTCCCCCACCCCTGGTTATAATCATTACACCCCCTGGATCAAAACTCACTTGCAATAGTCTTGTGGTGCACTGGATTTGAGTCCATCAAACCTTGTATTTTGCTGATCTGCAAAACCTTTGTATTGCACTATATATATTTAGCCAGGTTCTCTACAATATATTTGCCCCTGAACAAGGGCTGCAGCTAAAATACACTTGAGATTGTTATTCATTTTATTTAGCAAATTTATATACCGCTTAATAAAACTATTTCTTTCTCTCAACCAACATAACATAAGAAAGCTACATAAAGACGTTTATTGCTAGCTAGCCAGTGAGATGTTTTTACCAGATCATTTGCAGTTTGACCAACAGTTTTCACTGCCAGCTTGTGCGCAGCTGGATTGGGGAGTCGTTTGGGCATGGAGAAGAATTTAGCTTCAGCTTCAAGGAGAAGCAGCTGACTGCAAGCATAGGGTTCACTGCAGTGGAGTTGAACCCAAAGGAGGAGACACCAGATTTTACCCTGCAAGTCTTTGGCAACACAAGGTTTTGAGACTGAATCAGAAACAGGGAAGCAAGTACCTGACAAACTCATTTTTGGCAGAAGCATATAGGGCATATTGCAAAAATAAAGAATCCTCCCTTTTTCTTGGCATCTGTGAGATATTTCTTTTTCTTTGCACTTTACTCTTGGATGCTTCCTGTTTTTGGTGTTTTTTTTCTTTTTGAAGAATGCCCCAAGCCCATCAGGTGATGTCTCTTTGACCATGTCCTGATAACCTATGGTCATCAGGTGAGGAAAAAGGAGGCTTTGTAGAGTTTTCACCAATAGATGCATGCTGAAATGACATCTGAAATTCAATAACCCGGTTCAGAGGTGCAGTTCTCTCCACAAAGTACATGTGGAATCCTGCCTCAGTGACTGTAATCACAGTGCAAAAACTGGAGTATTTTCTAAAGCAATGATAATACAGTGCTCTTGTGGAAGACCTCTTTAACATAATTTCAGTTTATCATAATGTCAGTATTTAATTGCTGTGGTGTATTCTTTGGGGTGAGGTATGTGAGCACGGTTGTTCTGCTAAGAGTCATATGGCTTATGACATGGGCCCACAAATTTGGCCCACAAAGGGTGTGGGAGAGAAGAATCTGGCCCGCCGGACAACTCAGCTTCCCCACCCACTGGTTTATGGGTTATTCTTGTTTAGTTATTTTTTTACAGTGCTACAAGCTCCAAAACAAATAGCAGATCAATTTAGCTAACACTGCTCTTGGGCAAGACCACAGTATTTTTTGTTTTGTTTTAAAAATACTTTATACACTTGCAATAGTTGAACTTTGTTTGGAACAATTATTGCCGTCTTCTGGCACTAATCCAACAAGTGCAACCAGCAAATAAGGAAATTGACTATCTTTTTGTTGTTCCGATCAGCCTGCAGAGACTACATTGCTATCCTGTCAGCCTTTATGGAGCCTCCCTAACTGCAGGAATATTTCCAGGCAGACCCACCATTAAGAGCTTTTCTGGGCAACAGAAGAAGTTGCTTCTTTCAATCTCCTTTGAAATGTCATGGCTCTGTGACAGCCTTGATGTCTACCAGATGGAGTCAGATGATTTGTCTCATTCAAATACATACACAAGGACAATGTTTGATTAAATCAATCCTTTTCCCTGGAAAATGTCAGAATTAATGCCTTGTTTACATTTATATAAAATTACACACTCCAAAGAGAAACTGAAGAGTGTGTGTGAAGTCTAGATGTCTCCCTGATGATATAACATCCACTTCAAATGTAGGATGCCAGACTGTAACAAGCTTTACAGTGCAATCCCGTACATCAGGTGTGGCGAACCTTTAGCTCTCCAGATGTTGCTAAACTGCAACTCCCAACATCCCTGGCCATTGGCCATGCTTGCTGGGGCTCAAGGAGGGGCTGTGCTTCAGCAACATCTGGATGGTAAAAGGTTCCCCACACCCGCAATACAGCTCTACTGAGAAATATTATTATTATTATTATTATTATTATTATTATTATTATTATTAATTTTTATTTCTACCTCACCCTCCCCGGCCAGGACCAGGCTCAGGGCGGCTAACATCAGAGTATATAATACACTAAAAACATAGAATCAAGCAATCAATTAAAATACAGCTTAAAATCAAGCTTAGGTCTGAGTAAAATCAGATGCCAACCCACGAATTATAACTATAAGGGTGGGGAACATTAAGTGCTCACCAGGCCCAACTCTTTGTGCTGGCCTTATATGGGCCAGTGGGAAGAGTTTGGGAGGCCACTTACATGCAGGGTCTTATAAAAGAATCTTATAAAAGGAGGGGGATCAGACTGGGCCCCGAACAAAGGCATGGCGGAACAGCTCTGTCTTACAGGCCCTGTGGAAAGATGTCAAATCACGCAGGGCCCTGGGGCCAGTGCCGAAAAGGCCCTGGACCTGCTCGAGGCTAGTCTAACCTCCTTGAGGCCCAGGAGCTCCAAGGTGTTATTATTTATGGACCGTAAGATCCTCCGTGGGGCATACCAGGAGAGGCAGTCCCATAAGTACGAGGGTCCTAGGCCATATAGGGTTTTAAAGGTTAAAACCAGCACCTTAAGTCCCACTGAAGTCAATGGGTAAAAGGTAAAGGGACCCCTGACTATTCGGTCCAGTCATGACCTACTCTAGGGTTGCAGCACTCATCTCGATTTATTGGCCGAGGGAGCTGGTTTACAGCTTCCGGATCATTTGGCCAGTATGACTAAGCCGCTTCTGGAGAACCAGAGCAGTGCACGGAAACACCGTTTATCTTCCCACTGGAGTGCTACCTATTTATCTACTTGCACTTTGACGTGCTTTCAAACTGCTAGGTTGGCAGGAGCAGGGACCGAGCAACGGGAGCTCACCCCATCACGGGGATTCAAACCGCCAACCTTCTGATCGGCAAGTCCTAGGCTCTGTGGTTTAACCCACAGCGCCACATGCTGGGACCTACACCTAAGTAGACAAGTATGAAATTGCTCTGAGATCTTTTATTCCTTTTAAAAAATAGATTACTTGGGCAACTGCACAGATACATTTCTCATTACTAAAACTGCAGATAGAATTAGCAAGCAAATGTGTGAATGGCATTACTGTGTCAAAAGCTAGAAGTGGTGAATCCACTGAGAAAATTCTAATAATTTATCTTTTCCCTACTATTCATTCTTTTGTTTCTTTTCAGTAATTTTTTCCTGTACTAAATTATGATTGAGAATGGAAAATATGAAATATGCACTGTGTATACTACAGAGATTGTTAATGACTCTCACAACTGCTTCATGCAAATTTACAAATCTACAGTGTTTGGTTTCCTGATTTTTTTATTTCAGATTCTTTCATAGTAGTAATAGCAAGACTTGATCACATTTGTTACGTTTATCAGAGTATTCTCAGTTACAGCTTCAGCTAAAAAAGTTGCCAACACTTTGAAAAGCACAAGATATGGCTACTCAGACTTGTTCACAAATTATATTCAAAGCTTATCTGGAAATTATCACGATTAACTATATGAGACCTATGCGTTTGTGTTTGTGTCTGTGTGTATTCTGAGCAACCTTCATGGCTCACTGCAATGAATCATAAAACTTTGTGATTATGTGAAAACTGTGACGGTACGTACCTGATGAATAGATTTTATATAGTTTTAGATGAGCCTGTAAAAATTGACAGCCCTAGGCAGTTGGTCTTACAGCATTTTCAGCAAGCACCTGCCTATTAAACCAAGAGTGTCATCTTTATTAAACAAATTGCAGTTTTATGGAATTAGTAGAACTTACAGCTAAAGCTGAGAGCAAATCATTAGAACAGTTCTAACACACAGTGAAAAGTCAAGCCAAGGCAACAGTATCTCATAGAAAGCAAAAGAAAATTCTGAAAATAGTGTAATGTACTTCCCAAATGACAAATAAGCCTTGACTGAGTGTGTTCACATAGGCAATAAAGAGAAATCGTTAATTAAAAAGAGGTCTGAAGAAAGAGAGAGCAGGGAAGTCAGCTTCCATCAGCCTCATTCCACTTGTTTTCTACTAGATCCAATGTGAAGTATTATAATTTTAAAACAACTGTCCCTCAGTTCTTCCTTTTCACACCAATAAAAATGCTAAATTCAATCCTTTAATCTCTTCTGAGACTATGTCCCATTGGATTCAATGACATTTCTCCCAGGTAATTGGAAATACGGTTGCAGACAAATTGCCTATTAATTATCTAGATATTTTAGACCCAGAGCACTTCCACATGACAGTTTATTGTGGTCATGTTTATTGCCAGTTTACTGTAGCCCATGTATGCAAGTTTTGAGAAGATCTTACACAATGTTGTCTTCAAAATGTTGTCCCACATTATTTCCCCATTTAATCAAGATTTACCCATTCCACTGTTTTGTTTTGTTTTGTTTTTGTGTTTATTGGATTTTCCAAAGAAACAGTAAATCTGGATTTTGTTTTAGAAAGAATGTCTCCCCCTGTCTAGACTTCTATCATTTAGGATTTTTTTTCCTAATGGCACCTAGTGTGAATCTATGTCAACTTCTCTCAGTTTCACAATCTTAAGTTCATTTCTCCGTATTTCCATATCAGTTATTTTTTATTTATTTATTTATTTTATTATTATTATTATTATTATTATTATTATTATTATTATTATTAAAGTCCTCATGAAAATTCATCAGTATTTTACTGCAAATTTATATGCAGTTGCAGCTAATATAATGCATCTAAATTATTTAAATTACTAAATTATTTACGATCGTTAAAACAGCAGGAGGTTGTGACGAGCTCTCCAAACTGAGTGAATGGGCGGTTAAATGTCAAATGCAATTAAATGTAAACAAGCATAAAGTGATGGATATTGGGTCAAGAACTAATCAATTTCATTTATCTGAACTGATATTGACTGACCAGAAATGAGACCTGGGGTTGTAATAGATAGTTCGATGAATGTGTCGACCCAGTGTGTGCAGCTGCTGTGAAAGAGGCAAAATTCATGTTAGGGTTTTCACTAGGAAAGGAACTGAAAACAAAACTGCTGGTATCGTAATGCCATTATATAAATCTATGGTGCAACTGCATTTGGAATATTGTGTGCCGTTCTGGTTGCCTCACCTCAAATAGGATACAGAGTTTTAAGAAAGGTTCAGAAAAAGGTTGCTGCATCTGACACCTTTTAGTTCAGAGAAAAGGGGAGTTAAGAGGTCACATGATAGAAGTTTAGAAAATTATGCACGGCATTGTGAAAGTGGATATGGAAAAGTTTTTCTCCATCTTTCAGAACTCTAGAATTTGTAGACATCCAATGAAGTTGGACATTGGAAGATCCAGAACAGATAGAAGAAAGCACATAGTTAAACTATTTCCAACAATGGATTACATTTCAGGTTATAATGCAAGAAGAGTATTTATTTGCCTTGCTTTGAAATTCAGTGGATCTAATATTAAAATCTGTTTTAACTTTCCTTTACTGCCTCTTGAAGTCACTAGCTCTTGTCTCTAGAAGTCCTGACTGTTTTGGCCTGAGCCATTGTTCTGCTTCTTCAACAGAGAGAAAGAGATACAGGTGGGCACTTCTAATCTTCTTTGCTGTTGACTTCAATACATTAAATCAAAACATAAGGACAAAGCGCAGAATACAGGGATGAAAAAGTCAGCAGGTTTCTAGGTGAAAAGTTACAGCATGAGTTAGCGTGAACGTATCTGCTAGAATCAAAATTATGTCAGCTCATATTTTCATTTCCCTCTCTTTTAATATTCACAGCAGGGGAGGGGGGAATGCCTCTGAGGGTAAGGGCAAATCTAACACTTCTACACACCAAAACAGGGATGCAAACACACTGTTCATCAGGGAGCTAAGAACAAAAAATTCTGCTTGTCTGAAGCAGCTTTCACAAGTTGTAAAATATTAATTTGCCATCTGTCATGTGGACTTGGCAGCATGTTCATGCCACCGATACCTTCTCTCTTGAAAAAGGTAGTCTATGCCTTGCCAGCCTTTTCAGAGCAGGACCCATATCTCATCAGAAACTGCATCACAGATCCACTTCTGATGTTCTTTTTACCATTTATGCCTTTTTTTCACCTTCTCTGTTTAGGGTGGTCATATTCAAAGGACAGGAAGACCCCTGCCTTTTAAAGAGTTGCATACAGGATGCACTTTGGACAGATACAGCTTGTCAATCAAGGGTGGGGGAAAAAACACCCAAGAAAATAACTTCTGCACAACTATTAAAGATAAAGAAACTCTTCCTCCTTTTCATCTCCCCACTCTGTTTCTTTATTTCTTGGTCTGTCTCTTTCTCTCTAAAAATAAACCCAGTCAGTTAAGAGAAAATGCTGATGCAGTTCTACTTATGTCAGAATACAACCCTAAAATCATTAGTTGGACTAATGACCTGGGCAGATAGAGGAACACCTAAGCTCAATTAAATATGCCTAATTCTGCTTTGGATTGGCATGTCAGAAAGAAATAGAATAGAATCAATCCAGACATATAGAAGCAGCATCTCTGAAAAGCATTTTTCTAAGGGTATATCACACAGGGTATATAAAAAAACCTACTTAGAAAAAAGAGACATTGCTAACCAATACAGTATTGCTATGAGTTCATGGGTGCTAGACCTCTATAAATTCATGAATCTAGCAAGTGTTAGAATTTAATCAAGGCTTGGGGTGTTAGACACTTCTAATCCCCGGATCCAGCAATTCTTAAAAGCTAATTAAGCCAGGCTAGTTTCTTGAGTTGAGGTGAGCACTGAATAATAGGTCATTAAGAGAATGAAGGATCAAGGGGGCTTTGTGCAAGACCTCAAATGCATCCCCCCAAAAAAAATAACAAATCAAAGTTTAGATTAGTTATGTGAGTTAGAAGCTGCATGCAAAAGCAGCAGGCAGAAAAAGCAGAAGAGAGAGAGAGAGAGAGAGAGAGAGAGAGAGAGAGAGAGAGAGAGAAGAGAAGAGAAGAGAACACCATGCTGGGTCTCTTCTTGAATCCAAGGCTGTGGCTATGGAAAAACAAGACCCTTTTGGGGTGTTGATGCTATGAACCCCTCCACTGTAGGCTCAGGTTGTATATATGTGTAAATAAACCATATATCATGAAGACACCACAATCCCCACTCACAAAAGTACAACCACTGGGTAAGTGCCTTGAACCACTGAAATCTCACAGAGCTCGTGATTGGGGTGGCCTCCAACAACATCTTCAAAACCTCTAGGTTTTTATTTCTCACAGTATTAATCCAACCTGACTTTGCAGATCATTACCAATTCTTTCTGGGCTTTGCATATATTTCAGATACATTATGTTAATTCCTCTAATCTTATTAAGGAGAACAGCATAGAATATAAAACAAACACATTGCTTTCTCTAATAATCTGTATTATTAAAAGGAAAATAACCATACATGTCATTAAAACCCCTTTCCCTCTCTCCAGTTCTATTCTATTTTTGCAAAATGCTTGTAAAGCAAAGGCTAAACAAAGCCGGACAAAAATTGTCATTGCAAAATCTAAAATTAGGGATTAATCTGGAAAGCGCATTAGATAATCTAATTTAGTGGAATAATGTAGATGTCAGAAAGCACCAAGCCCTTTCAGAAGCAAAACCCATTTCTCACTCTTGTTAAGACATCAGAATACGCTGCCATTTATTACAAACACAGCAAGTGTAGCCAGCCCAGCCTCTGTGAGGAAGAAATTTTGCATAGCTTTCCTGGCTGGGAGGTGGGTAGTTGTTTCCTGCAAAGAGACTCCACCCTCGTCCTTTTCAGTGTCAGCAACAGCCCATCCACCCTTTGGACAGTACAGGATTAGCCAATCACTATATGAGGCTGACTTAGGGATGTGGGTGGCGCTGTGGGTTAAACCACAGAACCTAGGACTTGCCGATCAGAAGGTCGGTGGTGAGGTCTCATTGCTCGGTCCCAGCTCCTGCCAACCTAGCAGTTCGAAAGCACGTCAAAGTGCAAGTAGATAAATAGGGACTGCTCCAGCGGGAAGGTAAATGGTGTTTCCGTGCGCTGCTCTGGTTCGTCAGAAGCGGCTTAGTCATGCTGGCCACATGACCCGGAAGCTGTACGCAGGCTCCCTCAGCCAATAAAGCGAGATGAGCACCACAACCCCAGGGCAGGAAGGCTTTCCCCCTTACTTTCCCACTGCAGTTGGATCAGAAATTTCCCAGACCTGTGCAGCTAGGAACCAATGAGAACTTTTGAAGAGATAAGGCATTCTTCCCTGCACACTGCCTTTCAAGTAAGAATGGCTGGGGCGGGGGATATGATACAGAACTGCATGCTACATACTAAGCGGACATCTAGTTTGCCTTAAAATGTGAGCTTCGCTACAATTATGTTTTTTCCCCACCACCACATCATAATGAGGCAACAAAACACTAGCTCAGCATTTTAGGAACCATTTTATTTTCTAGCCGACCAACAACTCTTGAAAATCACCAGTAGATGGCATGTGCTCCATTTGAGACAAGTCAAAATCATGCACAAGTTGCTATGGAAATGCCTCTTGGGAGGGGGAGATGTGTGCATGAGAGAGTGTGAGCACACAGACACATACTTCATAGATCTCAAGACAATGATCTGCTATCAGAATAGAAGCATCTCTCTTCAGTATATAAAATCTGCCACTCATGGAAAGAATTCCAACCATTCTGCCAGGAAAATGTTTCGGATGGATGGGGAAATCAAAACCCTGATTGAAAGGAGTTTTTAAAATATTTCTTTATCTTTCTATAAAACAAATTAATTAATGGAATATTGGATCCATATGTTTGGTAAAAGTGTAACACAAAAGCCACACACCCTGCCCTGCCAATCACTGTCCTCTTGCAGTAGCTATTACTTATAGCTCATCTGTCAATTATGAAAGGCATCAACTATTGGCTCAATGGCAAAGAAATTTCTGAAATGCAGCTGAAGGTTAGCACTGCAAATATAATTATTTGTTTAACACTGTGCTGAAAGTTCCAATTGAATGTTTTAATACATTTGTAAGGGGAGAGGGGATGAAAAAGGAGGGTACCTACAATATTTACTTGTCTGGCAAATAGAATATCAGCAGGCACTTCTCTAGTGTTGTCTGGAGCCATTTTGCCCCACAGTGCCTCTGCAGAAAGATACTATGGCTGCCACCACTGTCCTTCTGGATGCAGCCATATCCACCCCAGTCCCCCATCCCCCGTCCCCACCTACGATGCATCTGGAAGCCCCAGACATCCCAGCATAGTGTCCTTCTGTGAGGTGAATTGGTCCTAAACATTGCTATGAGTGCTGTCTCCATTGTGGCAAAAGCAGTATTTCAAAAGTAAAAACAGACTTCCCTGCTGATGCTACAAACATTACATCCCCTTTCTCCTGCAAGAATTTAGTCATCCTACTCCTAAAAAGTATAGAATATGTTGCCCACCACCCTTGCAGCAATAAAATAGCACCATTACAGTTGGGAATCACTTATAGCCCATGATTAACCTGAGTACAGTGGTACCTTGGTTTGCAACTGTTTTGGATTACAACCACATCAAACCTGGAAATACATGTCCCTTTTTTGGGGATTACAATCAATTTTTTTAATTTATTTTTTGAGGTCCCATTGGCGCACCTTGGGTTACAACCTGTTTTGGTTTACAACCGGACCTCCAGAACAGATTATGGTTGTAAACCAAGGTATCACTGTAGTGCATTTCAAAATAAGCTCCTGCTGTGTACAATAGCTCACAAAAGTATAGTCTTTTTGGATTACTGAAGGCCATGCACACTATGCATAAGCAACTATATCAGCATTCTGAGACAGGAAGGTTTCTTCATTCTAATAGCATTAGGCAAAAATAATAAATTACAGCTTTATGACACAAAGTGTCACACACTTTAAGACACTGAAGTATCAATTCACTGAAAACTCAAAAGGCTTCTGTCAAAATGTTTAACGAAAGCCTGACAGTTGCTTAAGAACTACATTCAAGACTGGAAATGGAACTACAACCTAAGTACCCGCTAATTATAGATGTGAGACACCTAGTACATGACACTACAGAATACTTGAGTTTTTGTATGTATTGGAAAGTCAGGAAAGGGTAATAACCTATTTAAAAGTTTTCTGATCAGTTAGTTATACAATATATGCAATAGAAGTCTATAAGGTATCAGGAAGGGAGAAGGATTCAATGTACTGTACAGAAGTCTTAATCTCTGGGTTGCACCTTTCATTAAGCAAGCAGATGTCTCCAAGAAAGATATCTTGCCTCCTGCTTACTGCAGCTTCTTGTGCTCCATCCAAATTTCTTTCCTGAAGGTCAGGGAACGCCCAGAAAAGGTCACTGATGTGATGTGGGGATTGCAGTCAGAGGGGGGGTAGTTGAAAGCATATTTTCAGCAATTATCCTGTCTCCTCAAGCAGTACTTCCTCCTGTGCTACAGTCTAAGACTTTCCTGAGGGTCCTCCCTTGGAAACCGAAAAGATATTTTCTTACAGAAAACAATTTTAGATTTAGTAATTGAATTCAAAATACCTACCTATATTGGCAGTTACCAGCATCTGCGTGGGCTGAGTACAATAGCACAGAGTCTCATAGAGGACATTCTTTTGTAAGTATGTGAGTATATGATCTATGGCCAACCAAACCTTACTTTGGGGTGGACACTCAGAATTCATTATTTGTGTATAATGTACATTGGCTGTTGTTAGGGTGGAGCAATGCACTTAAGAAATACTCATGCCATAACATAACATTGGGCCAGATGCATTGCTAGGGTGTTTTAGCAACTCTCCTGGAGATATATGAGTCAGGGTTGAGGGTTAAAAAAAAAATCATTGCCATAGCATAGACTAATATGCAAAGATAAAATCCAAAAATAGATTTCTCATACAGTTTCTATGTACTCCAATCCAATTATGCAGTTTTATGTGTTTTATTAAGTTTGTTGTTCCATTAACATAGTAAGTTGTATTTCAAAACTAAATACACAATCAGATAACAAATTAAAAATCAATATTTTTTCCATCAAGACTGTTCTATTATTATTATTATTATTATTATTATTATTATTATTATTATTAAAGTTACAACACAACTAGAATACTAATTTTCATTATTATGTTCTCTTTCATACTAAGGTACACTTACTTGGTACTTAAGTTCCAGTGAATTCCCTGAGACTTACCACTTAGTAAAGAAGCATAGGTGCAGATAGTAGAATGAGACCACGTTTTTACATTCATGCACAAAGCCAAACACAAATACACCAATGCACACACAAGTTCCAACTATTTTCTGCTTCCTGTAGTGTCAACTGCCCTCAAAAGCCTTCCATATTAGACAAAAAGCCAAAGAAAACAAAGAATGTGTGAACCAAAATAGTATTTGATAAAAAATGGTAAACAGGAAGGAACAGCAAGCTTTATGTTTCCATATTGTTGTAAACTGCTGTGATATATATTTTATGGTACAGTGTTATATAAACATTTTTATGAATGAATGAATGAATATAAGAGAGAGAAAAACTCTGGCTATGGAGTGAATATCATAGCTAAGAGAGACTGAGCTAGGGTTCACCCAGCCCTAGTCCAATACTAGGGAACACCTGATCAGAAAAAGAAATATGGCTCCATTTTCCTGAACAATTCATAATGAAAGAAGGATGGTATCAAAGAGCGAGCTGGCAGTAAATCACACTGTTCAAAGTTGGAGCAAAAACACGATATTCACAGACTTAGTTGAGTGTCAGGCCTAACGAGCACAGCAGCTCTCACCCCCCCCCCCGAAGGTCTTATCCCATGATTTAGTTGGCAAAACTGAAAGTCCCTACCTCCCCACAGCTGTCCCCTCCACTCCAGGGCTTTTCCCAAGCAATCGGAGACTGAGCGCCTGTTTGCTGCTCCATCTGTTTCAGCCCACTTCTAGTTCTGGTAAACAGGGCAGAGGGGAGCTTGTCACAGCAGGAAGGGAAGACATCTATGACTTTTCACCAGCCAGACTAATCTCTGCCAGGCCTCCCTCATCCCACTGGCCAGCTTCACCTTCTACCTCTGGTTCTGGATTTTTCTCTGCCACAGCCTCTCCCAGCTCACTAAGCCCTGTTACCTCTTCAGCTTCTGACACCTTGTCTTCCCAGTCTTGTCCCTCTTCTCCATCATTGTCCCACCACCACTTCTCCTTCCCTTGATGGTTCCCCAGCTGGTTCCTCCCACCATTTCTCTACGTCCAACCATTCCATGACAGATCACATTGAATCACATTCCCAAGTATGCTTACAAAGAGTATTTATTTATTTATTTGTTACATTTATACTCCAACCTTCCATAAAAATATACCCAAGATGTCTAACCATATAGTTCAATATATAATAATAAGCAATATCTCAATAAATATGACAGTTAAACCACACTGAAATAAGCTAGGAACAGGTGTGGGTTTTTTTAATGCAGCCAGTTGGAAACCTAAGTAATGTAAAAATAGAGATTAAAACACAGAGGTACAGAGAAAAACAAATCAATACCAATAAAAAGGTTTTTGCCTGGTGGCTGAAGGTTATGATCAAGGCACCGAAAATGAGCCTCTTGCAGTAAGGAAAACATCTAGAAATCTGGTTTGAATGAAATAATAAAAATGTAAACACAAAAAAGAAAATAAGCTAAAAGCCAAAAAATTATAAATAAAGCATAAAATTCAGCAGAATTAAAATTGTATCTAAAAAGTTCATTAGGGGAGATATTTGCTTGGCAACAAAGGGACAGACAAGTAGGCAGCAGGTGAACCGCCCCTGAGAAGGTACTCTCGCTGCTTCTTTCCCACCTCACATTAGATAGGAGGTATACCTGCAGAAGGCTGTTGTTCCATGATAGTCCACTCTGCTCTATTGAGAAATTCCTCATCTTACTTGAAATGTGGATAGGCAGGCCTCAAGTTGCTATACTTTCTCTTCCCACAAGGAACCTGCTTGCATTTGCTGCAGGTGTAGTTTAGCACATTCTCAGGTAGAAGACAAACATGGCTGAGGTAACCAGCAACAGCCCCCTCAACTTCTATGTCTCTGTCCTATGTACACCATGGGACAGCACTCCAGGCCTCCCCCTCAAACTCCCCCGAAACACCTTCACAAACACCCAAGTTTACAAGTTCTGTTCATGAGCTGCCAGAGGCTATAATAAACTGAATGATCAAAACACTCCATCCCTGTTAGCAATCTAGCAGCCACTGTAACAATGAAGATTATTGAAGGGAGCATACATGAGCTGCAAAACAATTTCAAGGGCAGCAACCTTATTTAGCACACCACTCTCTTCAGCATTTGAACCACATACCTATTAATACTTCAGTTTATTGGCCCACATCCCATCCATTACTATGGCCAAACATTGATTTAGCACCTCAGCTGCAGCTGCACTACCTGAATTTGATAAAAAGGAAAAATTAAGCAACCTTCATGAGTGCATTTCATTAAGGTGAATTTTGCACAAAATGTGGCTGCAGGACACATCCCTGGTCCTGCCTCAAGGTCACATGGTGCTACTAGCACTCAAGGTGTGAGTGTGTTGAAGAGAAAGGCTATACATGAATTCTTAACCCATTCTTAATGCTGTGGGCACACACAAATAGTCTCTGTAGGATTCCCCTTGCAGACACATTAGGAGTAATGTCATCCTTTCCCACAGACCTGTTGCACATTTTACTTTCCTTCATGTGATACACACATAGAAGGAGCAAAAGAATTGGGTGTCTCTAATGGATAACACAACATCCCAAACATTTATTGGGTCTGTCTGTGATCCTTGTACCAAGTACCCAAAATACCTTCCTTCTTGCTAACCCTACAATTCGCCTCTAAACCACAGACTCTCCAGCTGGATCATCAACGGTCATGAAGATGCTGACAGTTTTCTCAGCCTTCCCTTCCTCTTCTCTCAGATTAATTCAGTTAATGCAAAATGACACACGAGTACTGCAAACTTTGAATTCAAACTTATAAATCCAGAGCATCTGTCTGCGTAAGGTATGGTATGTAAAGTGCAAATATGGAGTACTGAAATACACAATGTCTGGCTCACTCTCAACTAAAAAGAAAACTCCAATACATACCACACCTAGTTAATTTCTATGAAAAAAAGGGAAAATATGCTAAAACGTATTCCTAAGTACAAACAAAATGTGAAATAGTACTTTGAACATACTTTCAAAAAGAAGGAGAATATACCCATAGGAAAGGACTAATTTACCTGTAAACCTGTCATCTGTGAAAATGGCTTTTCCAGTAATAAAAGAAAAACAGAAATAGTAGCAACGTTCCACAAAGTCTCCCTTTGTATTTCCATCTCTTTTATGCCAATTCCAAATAGCAATACCCCAAGCTCCAAACTAAAGGCTTACATTTCTGATTAGATATGTACACAGTAATCAAATCTACTGCATATATGCATAAATTATTATCATTTGTGTGTTGTTAAAATTATCACTGCTTGCTTTTTATATCACATAAGTATGCTGAATAGATCTGACCAGGGCTTTTTTTTTTACAGCCAGAACTCACCAGAACTCAGTTCCAGCAGCACCTCTTAGGTAGGCGCCATTACCATTCTAAGAGAACGAGGGAGGTGTTCATGGTGAGTTCCAGCACCTCTTTTTTTAGTAAAACAGCACTGGATCTGACCCTACAATAGAAACCTCAAGCAACTGTGGCTGTGGTCCTGTGGCTGCAACAGAACGATATGGGATTGGGGGGGCAACTCCCATCTCTTGTGGGGGCGCAATTAGTGCCAGCACCGTCCATTAAGAGTTTGGGTGTAATCTTCGACACCTCCCTTTCCATGGAGGCGCAGATTGCAGCTATAACAAAGGCGGCATTTTTCCATCTCCGCCAAGCTAAGCAGTTAGCTCCTTACCTCTCTCGCCCTGACCTAGCCACTGTGATCCACACAACGGTCACCTCCAGACTGGATTATTGTAACTCGCTCTACGTGGGGCTGCCCTTGAGACAGACCCAGAAACTCCAGCGGGTGCAGAATGCTGAGCGAGACTCCTTACGGGGTCTTCGCTGTGAGATCACATTCACCCGGTGCTATACCAGCTGCACTGGCTCCCGGTGGAGTACAGGATCAGGTTTAAGGTGCTGGTTTTAACCTTTAAAGCCCTATACAGCCTAGGACCCTCATACCTACGGAACCACCTCTCCTGGTATATCCCACAGAGAAACTTACGATCTTCAAATAAAAACATCTTGAAGGTCCCAGGCCACAGAGAGGTTAGGCTGGCCTCAACTAGAGCCAGGGCTTTTTCGGCTGGGGCTCTGATCTGGTGGAACACTCTGTCACAAGAGACCAGGGCCCTGCGGGACTTGACATCTTTCCACAGGGCCTGCAAGACAGAGCTGTTCCACCAGGCCTTTGGCCAGGGCACAGCCTGACTCCCTCCCTCGGCAATCTTCGCGGAGCTCTGGCCCAATGGTTGCCAGTGGCTTGATTTGAATCAATTTTATAATGAATGATTTTAGAGTGTTGTGTTGTGTTGTACTGTTGTACTGTTTTATTGTTGTTAGCCGCCCTGAGCCCGGCTTCGGCTGGGGAGGGCGGGATATAAATAAAAATTATTATTATTATTATTATTATTATTATTATTATTATTATTAACTGCTTGACCTGAAGCAAAATGCACACCAAGGGTCATATGGGCTACAAGAATCAGAGCCCCACAACACAGTTTGCAAAGATTAGATTTAACAATCCAGTAAATGGTAGGTAGCAGATCTTGGTACATAATAATTTTTATCATTACAGTGGAACCTTGGTTCTCAAACTTGATCCATTCCAGGAGTCTGTTTGACACCCGAAACCATTCAAAAACCAAGGTGTGACTTCCATTTGGCTGTAGGAGCTTCCTGCACTCAAGGGGAAGCCGCATAGAACGTTCGGCTTCCAAAAAACATTCAAAAACCGGAACACTTACCTCCAGATTTTTGGCATTCAGGAGCCAAAACGTATGAGTACCAAGGTGTTTGAGAACCAAGGTACGATTGTACCATTATAAAGGCAAAATGCTAGGACACCTTAGAAAGAACTGGCTCGCTCAAGCAGGCATTTCTGTAGCTGCCTACTTCAGATAAAGCGTGTTCTCCTTCATGGAAAGCACATGTTGCAATGGGGTCTAACAAGACATCCCACTGTTGCTAGGTGGGTAAAGGTAGTTGGCCACCATTACGATTGGGCTCCCCTTGTCATTGGGGAGAATTTGATGTTGCCATTTTGTGACTGACAGCCAAGAAGTCTTATATTCTCTGTGTGCAGCATTGAGCTTCCTCTTTTCACTGCGCGCATCGGATTACCCGCCCACCCTCCCTATATTTAGGGTTGTTCGCATTGACCTTGCTATGCCTATCATGGGGTCATTGCTTTTGGAGCAGGGGCCTGGTAGGAATTTTGTCCATTTGGCTGACTGGCTGGTGCCATTTGGTTTTTGCCTACTGCGTAGCAAATTGTCACAACTTGTAAGGCTGCGGTTAGGCATTGGTTTTATGAATTGGCTGGTGGAGGGGCATGGATTGGCTGTGCCTGCCACTCCAATGCTGCTGCTGCTGCAAGGGATTCCGTTAAAGGAATCCAGGGTCTCACCATGCTTTTGTCTGAACCCCTGTCAAAGGGCTAGGGCCACGCAAGAGCCCCTGGGAGCATTTGGGGAGAGGTGAGGGCATGGTACCCAGCTCCATTTTTCTCCCCAAAATGTTTTCCCTTTCTGACTTTTGCGGGCGTGCGAATGTGAGTCTGTCCCCATGCGGGGTCAGATAGTCGCAACCAATGCCTAAGCAACCATGCACATTTTTGTATTTTAATAAAGTTGTGGCCAAAATTATGTCAAGAACCTTAAACAAAAATTCTATGTGAATTGTGTTTTATTGGGGTGGCTTGGGGACCTCGACACACAACAGAAGTATATTAATGACATCATGTTGCAAAGAGCTGCATGTCAGAACTGGTTTTATGCTGTGGTTAAACTGAAAAGACATTGATTCAAATCTCAGATAAGCCATAAACTCACTGGATGGCCAGGCCTCTGTGTGAACGTATCTGAAAACAGATGTAGAGCATAATTTTCCCACGGTGGGTCCATGAGGCCAGTGCTGAAGTCTGAAATACAAAAGACAGAACCTCTCCTTCTGCTAATCAGGTAAGCACAGAAGGCCCAGCTTCTAGTATTTACATCAGGCTTGCCCAGTCCAGAAGTGCCATACCACCTGCCAAGTGAAGGAGCTAATGTTGCCCACCTTTATTCCTTTCTGTGTCAGGGGAGGCTTCTCTTATGGGCAAAATTAGGCATATGCCTGCCAAGATACTGGAGACCCCAAACCTACAAAGGCAGAGTTCAAATCTTTCTCCTGTCTATACATTTTCAGTGACTGAAAGATTTCTGTCAATCTGTCTCCAGGGAAAGGAAACAGTTTTTAAAAACCACCACCACCAAGCAACTATCTCATTAGGGGGGGGGAGAGAGGGGGGGGAGGTCCTTTGGCCCTGTTGCTTTCTCTCTCAGAAGCCAGGCATCAAGGCACAAAATACTGTATATGCTGTTGGTAGGGCAATTTGGTCACAGCCCTCTCTGCGCCACCATGTTGCTGTTGGCACCTTTGCACCTGCATAAAACATTCCTAAGAGGTTTTAAGCATTCCACTAAGGCTCCATTCCCTTTGAAGGTTTTAAGGATTACTAGAATACTGAATGTAATGTGAAGTATAAAGTTTAAATTATCCTTTGTCCCGTATTGCTTTTGTTAGCACATGCTTTCTTTCTTTTAGTCTACTACTCCTGGAGGTGAGAAGCTGGGGAATACAGATTGTTTATGGAAAGTTTAAAAGTTATTTTGGATATATTCAGCCAGCAGGTCTTCTCCCATATTAGAGGATTATCTTGGTTCTAACTATGGATGGATACAACAAAAAATCACTGCTGTGATAAGATAAAAAGAAAAAGGGAAAGTGTCAGAACTTAATATAGAACTCAGTACTTTATTTTCATTTTTTTGACAAGGAACTCAACCAAGTTCAATATATTTATTAATTTTTATGAAAGAATATGTCCTGCCCTTTTAGTACCTGAGCATCACTCAGATAGTCTTACAACATCAACTATAAAATGCAGCATTCTTTCATATGGTAACAGAGAGCAGATTCAACATGGAACATGGAATCTGTTAGAATGCATTTTGAGTACATTAGTTACTTCAGTGCTTTGGAAGATTATTTACAATTTCTGGAATGATTTTGGAGGGGAATTGTTTGGCTCCAGGAGATTAATTATATCCCCATTCATTATTTAGTCTTTGATTAACATAACAGGAAAATAAACTGTGTTCTTTTCATCCTGCATTTTGTATGACTTAAACATATTTGGAATGCATTGGATATGAGACATAAACCTCTGATTGTAAATATTATTGCTGTTGGACAAATAAACCAATCCAAGTGCTATTAAAAAGGAGAAATGAATCTGATCATCCCTTGTTCCTCACTGCCATGTGTACAATTACCATGTGGCTGGAAATCAAGTGAATCTAGACAGTGTGAACTTATCCAATCTTGGTGATGAAAAGCATGGTCTAGAGCTGCTAGAAAGGCTCATCTTTCCTGGAGCAATGGTATATATGCAAACTGGCAGCTATTTTGCTCTGTAATGTGGTTGTCAGTTCAGTATCCCAAACAATCTGTCTGGTTAGTAAATCTGTAACAGGCAAATATCTTCCATCAGCCTGGAAACACTCAAGTGCCTTTTTCAAATGCTGGGAGGGGGAGTACATGCCTTTTTCTCTGACCGTCTGACAGAATTTTGCTGTGGAATACCAGTTCTTGAAAAGACGCTTACCAGTAGTGTTAGTAATGCGATCACTTCCAATCATTCATAAGAAATTACTAAGGTAGCTATTACGATCTACTGAATCATTCATGCAACATGCTAAGCACAAGCCGCTTGTCATGCAAGCTGATTTGAACAGATTAAATTTTAAATTCAAAGTGCATGTGAGCTGTAAAGGCAATTACTCAGTATCACTGAAGCTTAACTTCCCACTGAAAAGACCAGAAGCTCATTCTTTGCAAAGGGAAAATTGAACTGAGGATTGGGGGTAGTGGGGAATGAAAAGGAAGAAAATGAACCAAATCCAATCAGCCAAAAATGTAGTTTTGACAATTAGATGCCATTCACTAAACCAAAACTAGTGTTGTATGGAAATGAAAGAGAGCTTAATCTGAATATGAAGACATCTTCTTGAACCAGGAATGAATTTGTTTATCTTATTATTTGCCAAATGGATAATTTCACTCACATGTGCTTCTGAAATGGATTTTCCCAACATTTAAGACTATGCATAGTGAATAAATCAAAAGGACAGTTTCTCAATAGGGGCTTGCTTCAAAAGATCAATTCAAAAGCCCCATGAATAGTTCATGTACACAAGATGCATGCAGTTAGTTGATGCTCAAAAATCAAAATTACTATAAGAAGAGTATGTTAAATTCCATTGCACAGATTTCATCCTCATCCCTAGAAGACCTTCCCTTTTCAATATCTGAGCAACTGTTCTTGAGAGGTTGAATTAATCTGTGACCTGAAAATTCTGCATTTCAGAGTAATCCAATACTGTCTGAATTCTTCCCAGTCCGTAACAATGAATTTTTTTTAAAAAAAGGTTGTTGTAATACAAGAGAAGGATTGAATTTCATAATTCAAGGTAATATTCAGAGCAGTAAAAGTTAAGGGCTTTCACACAGTGACAAGTTAATTATCCCATGGTCCAAGAATTCATTTATAAGACCATATTAAACTGCAACTGTGTCATAACTGTCCTCTAGTGAAGTCATTCATTTAATTCTTATTTGGGATACTGGAATAAAAATGGCATTAGGTTAACAAAACAGTATCCTGCCTTTTAAACTAAGCAATAATTCATAAATCACTCAACAGTAGCAGTTTCTGACAGATTTGATAAAAAATTCTTCACAATTCACACAATTCTGAAATGGGAGAGTACATTGTTATGTCTTTCCATACTGACATATTTGAAAACACCATTTAGTGTGGCTGAAGCAAATTAATTATATGAATGCCACATTCCTTTGTTTTCTTGGATATACAAAATTACCATTCAGTTTTGAGGGGAAATTTCAGACTGAAAAACAGTTATATGAAACTGGAAAGTTGACATTGTCTTGTGCTGCCAAAAACATGGTCGTTTCATAAAAGAATTGTCTACAATATATTTTATAAGATGTTCGAAATAAAACCAAACCAAATGAGGCCCATATTTCTATTGTACTAGCATCCTCATGCCCTGTGTTGCTTGGGAATTATAAGAAACCAAACATTGCTGCTGTTTGGAAATCAGTAGTTAAAATCAGTAGTTTTAAAACGTTCAGTCTGCCATCTTGATTCAAAATGGTGCCCAAATGTATCCAAATATGGACAAAAACATGCTCCTTAATCCTTAGGAGCCATCATGCAAAATCCAGTTATGGTATCTTGAGAGGTGTCCAAATGCATAGCAGATAGACAAACCACTTTCCAAAATATATAGTAGGTGCGCCTAAATAGCTTTTGATATCTTGGCCTTTCATTTTCTCCTTTGAATCACATTACGAATTTGTACAATTGTACAAAACTTTACACAAATACTGCTGGGTGAGTAAATTAAAAACTTAACTTTGGAACCACAGAGAAAGGACAAAACAGAAAAGTAAGAAATGTTTTGTCATTTCTATCCGTGGCAATATTTAGAATTACCAGCATATTAAATGATAAAGTATGGTAGTCAGGCTGTTACTAAAATGGGACAGTTTCTCTACATGGTTAATACCACACCTAAACAAATTTCCAGATGTTTTCTGTACTGATGAACATAAAACCATAGTACAGATAAGGCCTACGGGAACTGAAATGCACTGTATAAAATATAAGCCTGTGAACCTGGTTACCATAAGATGGATGAAATTCCTTACAGAATACAATTTATATTATGTCCCCATATCTTCCAGCTGTTTCCCTCATTTTACAGCATGATCCTGTTTGTATCCAGATGGAACATAAATCAGCCAGTTTAATTAAAGTCCTCAGTTTAACAAGACATTGGAAAATTGCCACACACACACACACAATTTAATAAGTCTTTCAGATGGATAGCTCCATAGGTGGAAAGATAATTTAAAATCCATTAAGTCAAACAATGGGTTGAATCTTTAAGTTATGGTTTCTACTTAAATAATATTGCTTGGACTATTTTTGTTTGCTTGTTTGAAAAATCAGACGAACAACTGAAATGTAATTGATTTCAGTGCAGAGGTGGCCAAAGGCACTTCCATGTCTTGGGAATCAACCTGGGAGTCAACTTAGGTTCCACAGCAGTTATACACTCAGGATTTTGTTTGCCTTTCTTCCTGGTTGTAATTAATTCTCAACTACATGAAGATTAGAAAATTCCACAAAACTAAAGCTTGACCCTAGGAGTTCCTACATGGATAAAATACATATTAGGATGCATTGCTGAACCAAAAGAACATTGCAACTGGAATCATGAAGCAATTTAAGTTGTCCATATGACCACGTGTTACAGCAGGATTGGCTGCAAAAGTGGATGGATTGGACATGCTGGAATGATTCACCTACATGATAAATTTAAGGGACGGTGGCCAACACAGAGCCCAACTTGATGGTTACAATCTTGCCAGTATTGGGAATAATATTTTATAATGTTATCACAACTAAGATTCACTGTAACAGGACAGACTGATAAAGTTGCAATCACATTGGATTAATTCTCACAGTCTAACGGTCAGGAGTCCCTTTATATATGTATATATGCAATGCAACATATGTTTAAAGTCAGGGTGTTGCAATTTGTTTTATTGATTGAGAACTTGTATAAAATTCTTAACTTTCAATTTTAATAGGATGTGCCACTCTTATACATTTTGATTTTAACCCATCAAACCATCACCTGTATGTTTGTAATCCACAAATTAATGCCTGCCATTCCCCCCCCCCCTTTGGATATTCTGAGCAATTTGCACAAATACTGTATATACACATTATTCAATCGGTATGAAGGAAGGAAAATTTAGATTAATTCCTCAAAGGCAGGACATTTTCTCTTATACAGTAATAGTCTGGCACCATGTACTAGAAGGCTTCATGTATTAGAATGCTTTAAAAATATATTTAATTTTTACATTCATTGTAAGCTTTGATACCAAACTGTGGATTTAAACAGAAGCTGTAGATTGTAGAAATATGAAAGTGCAGAATACTAAAGTTGTTATTTTAATAAAAGCTGTTTATTAAAAATGTGTCTACCTTACCAAGTCTTACTGATTCATATAAATATTTTCTTCTAACATCCATCAATGTATACCCATGAAATATGTTACAATGAAATGCAGAACCTACATCTGTACAAATTTTGCTTTCTGACTTGCCTTCCTTCCATCAAGGTGGATAAGTGAGGATAGGGACAGACTCTTTTTAAGAACCCCTAAGCTGGCAGCAAAAGTTGGTAATGCAGGGCACCAACCAGTGGCCCTTGGGATCTAAAGGGCCCATCAATAGAAGCTGATTGGTCAGGCTTCACATTTCTCAGGGGCTGCTGCACTTATGCCTTCTCCAAATGTCTAAGGCCTGAACAGGCACAGATCAAGCATAGCTCCCTCTGCACTCAGCAAGCCAAGTTTATTAGGTGTGCTTCTCATGAGGAATTGAAAGGGAGCTTCAGTGGCAGCAGGGGCAGCATAACTGGCTGTTGCACACAGCAGGAGCAGGACAATGTCAAACTTTTATTGTCAACCATGGCAGGAGGAAGAACTGGGATGAAGGGGAACAAGAAAAGAAAGGACTATTGCTGCTGATGGTGAGTCCAAACAAAGTAAAAAATACAAAGCTACAAATACACCCCTAAAAGCAATGCCTAGGTGTTGTCTCTTTGCAGACTAGCTGCGTCTGAAATACAAAACACAGGTTGATGTTCTCTGACTTCTCCTAGGCACATGTGAGACAGTGTCCAAACAATCACCACTTAGGTGGCGAGGCACAAGAGGTATGGTGGATACAATTCATTATCACCTTTGAAGAATAATTTTAAAATATGGTTGCCAAAATACTATGCAAGGCTCACTAGTATCTGGGTTTGGCAATACAGACATAGTTAAGACCATTAACGTTACTGTGAACAAAGCATATATCCTATATCCTATCCTATATCCATCCCTATTTGTATCTGCCACATACATGCAAATCCCCAAGTCCACCTTTTCATGAGCACATGGAGTCAACCATGAGGCTTCATTACTAGAGGGAATTCAGATTACTTCCCATTTGTGTTTTTTTATCTGTTTAAAATTATTCATAATTTTAATGTTTTATTTTTGCAAACCACTTAAGAGGTTTTCTTACAATCAACTGATATATAAATTTTGTTAAATAAAATGTGTTACCAGAATGTGACTGCTTTCAACCAGATGTTCACCAATAATCTTTAACATGAAGCAAAATAATTCAGGGAAGGAGTCAGCATTTTTAGCCCTCGGGGAATACATAAACCCTTTCCCTCATCAGTACCCCATTACTCACAAGGAAGCCTTGTACTAGAAACACAGTAACGTTTGCCTACCATTTTATCTTCAGACACAGGGTTCCTTTACTTTATTTGTTCAACTTATATATGGAACTTCTGTCTTTTGACTTTTTAAGAAGTGCATAAGGTTGGAAACCCAACAAGAGATTCAAATGATACAGGGCAATGCATAAAAGACGGCAAAAAAAGGTTGAAGCCTTTACTGAATTGTTCAGAATGTTTCAAGCACCTGAATCTGAACTACAAAGGTGTAGGGTCAATGCCAACCATGCATTCCCACTACCTTCCGCCAGCATCGACAATATCAATGTGTTGCAGTCCAACAAAAGCCTGAGGACACCATAATTGTCTATATAAACCCGCCTGCTCCCTATAATCCCTTGATGAAGCTCTTATTTTCACATGCACAATTGTGAAATCAAATTTCACTTCAGCTATTCATGTCAGCTCCACTGCAGACTCAAATCATCTCACACATTGTGCTCCATGACACTCTGAAAGCTCCGCTGGGAGGAAGTGGCAGTTCAGTTATGTGAAATACACTTGTAGGTCCCCCAAGACAGAGACGGAGATGGAGGGAGGGACTTCTTTACATTAAACTGTCAAGATTAATTTTTTGCATAAGCATAAAATATTTTGATAACTCTCCCAAAATGTTGTGCTTTTGCCTGTCAAAAATTAAATAGTTTCCTTCTTAATTACTCTAGTTTCAAAGGCTTCAGTATATTGGTGGGGGAACAATTTCCCGCCCTTAAGCAATGGAATGTTTAGTACCATTCTTCAATAAATGCTTCTGCTTCCTTCCTAGGTTAGTCACATAACTGCAAGCCAACCGAGGAAAACTGTTGTTGTTGTTGTTGTTGTTGTTGTTGTTGTTGTTGTTGTTGTTGTTGAATAACTTGATCATGCAGCCAATCCCAGCAGAAAGCAAGCTTGAAGTCACCATCATTAGCTGATAGGTGGCAACTTCAAGCCTCACTTGGCTTTACTTTTGTTGTGCAATTTCATAGACTCATAGAATTGCAGAGTTGGAATGGACCATGAGGGTCATCTAGTCCAAAGTCCTGCAATGCAGGAATCTGTTGCTCAACATGCAGCTTGAACCCTCGACCCTGAGATGAAGAGTCTCATGTTAAGGACAAGGTATTTGTCATGCTACAAAATCTGTAATCTGAAGTTACAGGGATGTACTGTGGTGAGAATTTAAAAGAAAACTCCAGCTATGTACATAGCTTTCCTTCACACACGCATGTTTGTTGGTCTGTGCACATCTGTAATGACATTCTTACAATACAGTTTATAAAAGAGAATAAACTGGGGGTAGCAGAGCAAGAGTATTCCACATATTCTCATTTATAGTAATCCATGTATACTCAGATAACTATGTTCAGTGGGACATACTCCCTGCTAAGTCTGTTCAAGATTACAGCTGCCATCATATGAGCACTCCAATGGACTGCCTAGAATCATTCTGTGCAAACTGTTCAATTACATTACAGAATGCTTTACAGGAGCCTGTTTCACAGAATTTACATTGTCTGAAGAGATTTTGCTTATTTTCTCAGTTACATGTGGAAACACTGTTTGATAGTTCAAGCACGTCCCATGTCTTAATATACTCCCAGCTCTGCCTTTCATGCTTAAGCTCATTTAGCAAACAAAACTGGGTTGTTCTGTGCACCCATTATAGTATTCCCTTCATTGGTTTTTGTTTTCAGTCATGCTTATTTTCATGGACATATCTACAATGCACAAGAGGGAACATGTTGACTCTCTCTGCAGGCTACACTATGCCAAACATCTTTACGAGAATGTCTTTATCACACACACACAGTTTAAGCACTGCCTTATCTTCTTTACTTTCCAAATGAATCTTCCATCAATGAGATTCTCCTGCCCATTTTATTCTTAGGGTTTTCGACATAGAGAATTTACACTGACAAGCAGATCAACACTATGACCTACAGATTTACTTTTAGAGTCTTAAGGTCAAAAGTTTTTTACTGGTATATCTTTAGAATAATACATCTACTGCGTTGGTCGATCTATATGCCAAGTGTGGTTATATGCTTCATATATAGATTAAAGGAAATATATACCTGGAGCTCCCCCAATCTTTCTGCCAATCTGTCCCATCCCGACAAGCAGAAATGTTGCTGCTGGGAGGGTCACGACCGCTAGCATGGTACTGCTGGCCCTGCCAGTCCTCTTTCCAGAAAAACACTGTGCATTCATTGTGATGTGTGTCTGTCCAAACTAGTTCAACATCAAGGGGGAAATACAATCAGCCAACAGAGCATGGTCCTATAGCCCTACGACAGAGTCACTTTCCCCTGGATGTGAATTCTCTAAAACGTTTTTAGGCTTACGCACGTAACAGTTCAGACTTCTTTCCTAATCAGGGATGTTCTTTTTGCACAAGTGCATGTAATCTACAGCAGTCCTTGGACAGATTGGCTGCTTTGAGTGTCATAAAGAGGCCGTGTAAAATATACAATGGTTAGCAGCTGTGCAGCATGCGTTTCTTTGGTTTAAAGAGGCAGAAGTGTGTAGTAAAGCAACAGCGAGTACAACAACATAACTGCTAATAAAATACAACTGAAGAGATAATAATGAACTTGGAAGCAAGCAAAATTACCAGTACTGTATGGTACAATCTCTCTTGCAGTGGAAAAATATGTCATCTTAGTAAATAATATCCACTGATAAGCAAAACAGCAATCAGAACACACTTCCAAATGTTTGGAGAAACATAATCCTCTGTGAATTCCTTAGACTTTCTTCTAAGTTATCACCTCAGACATTCAGTCTACATTGGCACATTTCTATTCATAACTTTGACATATTGGCCCCAATCCCAAAAATGTAAGTCACCTTAAAGTCCCATTAAAATTAGTGGTCATAAATTAGTCACAACTAACATGTCCTATTGATTTCAGTGAGACTCAAAGAAGATTATTTTGTCTGGGATTTGGGCCAATGATACTTTGTGTCAATTAATTATTTTATAGGTCTAATATAAAAATTACATCAAAACTCCCATCAAAATAAGCAAGAATGCTTAACCATTTTGACAGTTTCTTCTAAACTGATTTCTTGCAGTTTATGTACAATTTAAGGGTCCTTGTGACAAAAGCAACAAAAACTTCTAGGCACTCTAGTCCATACTAAACTGCTGGGTGGCAGGTGGACTGTACACTAGCAGAATCCCAGGTCTGTCTCTCCGGCCCACCAGCAGATACAGAGCCTCTGATCTGGATCCAAGGCAGACTAGTCTCCTAGAAAAAATGATCAAATCTCAGTGGACAATAGCTATAAGCACAGAGCTGATCCAGATCTGGATTACCGAAGTTATCCTTGCATATCTTAATATGGTATAGCAAGTCTGCTCCCTCGTCCACTTGCTTCAATGTTGGTGGCCCCTTTTCCTTAGCTAGCTTGATTAGCAGTCACTGCCATATACCCTGTTGCCCTTGTTGTTGTTGTCATCTGTCTGTCTCGAAAGACAATAGTGTCCACCCCCATGGATGTAGTCAAACCACTGTTATCAGCACTGCCCGACCAAGGTCCTCTTCCAGATATATTCTGCAAGGCAGCTGATGTTCAGGATCTGGGCTTTTCTTCTCCTAAATGGGCTACCTTTCCAGTTTGATGAGTCCCATCTGCCCCTTCCTTCCTGCTCATGACTCTTACACTAAACACACCCTGGTTGCCCCAGCTCCTCCTCCACTGAGTTGCATAGGCTGCACATAGAACTGACAAGCACAAACTGACAGTAGCCAGGGGAATCACTCTCCACCCTGGTAATTCATACAACAAACATCAAAGCCTGAGTACAGACTAGGTTTTAACTGTACATCACCATAAAAATAAAACAGTAGCTAAAAATATAGTTCCAAATACTACCCTGTAATACATCCCACCAATAACCCTATACAATCACCCAGAAAACAGCATTTAGATGCACTCACTAGTATGTGGGAACCACTTATCTATAAAGTGATCCACATGGGCAGCATGTTAATGACCAGCCATGGGTCTTTAAAATCAAATCGGCCCCCATTCTCCTGGCAAAGTGCCAGTTTTGTGTGAAAGATTGTGTGATCTGTCATGCCCAAATAGCTCAGTTATAACCCAGCAGAGATGGATCAGCTCCTAGAAAAGTAGCTCCCAGGTGGCTGTGAGTGCATATATTCTAAAGGGGGCACTAGTGTTTCCAAATTGGAGAGGGAGGGGTTGCAACCCCAAATCAATAATCCAGAGTAGGATATGAATTTGTATATGCATATATTAAAAAACAACAACCCGCTGCCATAGAAGATACATGCAGTATAAAGTTATTTTACATATTTACTGAGTTTATATGTTCCATATCCCATCAAAGGCTCCCAAGCATAGCAAATATAGAAAATAGTTCATAAAAGGTAGAGTAGGAGAAAATTAATGGCTTGATTGGCTTTTGTGAGCTGGTGTATCATTTTCTTCCCTTGGTTGCTTTTGCCAAGAAAACCTCTTAAAAACGCTGGAGAAGCACAAGCACAGCAGACCCTGAAACAGCATTTCTGCAATCTTTTTCAAAATTTAACAGCAATTGTTATGAAATATCCAATTATGCTGCTCAGCTCAGGGAAGGTAATATAAAGGGGAGAACTGCATGACACAAAATTGCATCCAGTACATAAAATGGATAAGTGTGATCATAAATAAAACTACACTGTAGTAATAAAAAATAACTTAGCATCCTGAAATGTTCTCTCATAAATACCCTAAATGAACCTAATTAAAATCAAGATATTTTTCAACTTATTTCATACAAGAAATGTGGTAAGGGTTTTGAACTGTTAGAAGGAAGTCGTATTGTAGCCTTTTCTTAAGATTGGTGGTTGAAATAAGTACAAACTGCAGTCCATACTATAAGGGATCAACTTCAGCAATTTGTACATATTGAGGTTACGTGATGGGGTCTATTTGAAAGAATCTATTTAGCAGAAAATTTAACTAAACCTGTAGTAGCGAGAGCCAATTGAAAACTAATGAAACTTGGTGACTGCGAGAAACTAAATTGATTTTAGGTACAACTAAATTGCTTATAAATAGTTTTTGGAGACAACTTTATGTATAAATAACAAATGTTTATATTTAACAAAATATATGGTACGAATTATTAAATCATCTTTCCCTTTTACAATTGCAACACAGTTATGGACCATGTTTCCAGTCACATTCCAAGGTAGTATTTCTCAATATTTAACTAGTTAACCTAGTAGCATTTCTATTCAAGTTGGACAAATCAATATTTTCAAGTCTTGTTTCCCTTCAGCTACATTTTTGTATTGACTTCTCTCCATACATTCTGGTAATCTGAAAGTCTTTAAAATATTAATTATTATTGTCTTGAATGACCAATGTTTTGTTAAGCACAGATGTAATTGTCTAATGCACTTATAAGAACATAACATTTATTTTTATATATAAATTAATCCAGATTAAAAATAATTAAGAAAAGAAGTCATATCGTGGCGGATATCCCAACTTCTGTCTCCTATATACCCCTTAAATATTTCTTAAAAGCTCCTAGCTGTCATCTCATTCAATGATGACTGTATTTCATGCAATTTTATGGTCACTATTTTTTTCTTGAATTATGAGTCTCACTGTATTTGCCACTGATAACTGCTGCAACTTATGCACATATTTTAAGTCCCTCTCTAAACCTCTGACATCTTCACCTCCCATTAACAACATATATTCAGTTTCCTTGGCTATCTTCAACAGCAACCATGTTGCCTTTATAGAAGTAGCATAACCCTGGTGGAATAAAGTAGTAAAGATTCCCACGTAAAGTAGGGACATAGGACTTTAGTGTCAGGTCCATTAAAGGTAAAGGGTAAAGGGACCCCTGACCATTAGGTCCAGTCATGACTGACTCTGGGGTTGTGGCGCTCATCTCATTTTATTGGCCGAGGGAGCCAGTGTACAGCTTCCGGTTCATGTGGCCAGCATGACTAAGCCACTTCTAGCGAACCAGAGCAGCGCACAGAAACACCGTTTACCTTCCCGCCAGAGCGGTACCTATTTATCTACTTGCACTTTGATGTACTTTCGAACTGCTAGGTGGGCAGGAGCAGGGACCAAGCAACAGGAGCTCACCCTGTTGCGGGGATTCGAACCGCCGACCTTCTGATCGGCAAGTCCTAGGCTCTGTGGTTTAACCCACAGCGCCACCCGCGTCCATTAGAATGTGCTAAACAATTAAAATGGTAACTTCTGTTCCCGTTTGATGCGTCCTATACCAGTAGATGGTGGAGCAGATGAGGGTAGAGAGTTATGCGGTTATGTGTCAATGTGGTTGAAAGGGGGTTCACCAACTATTAGAATGATATGATGAATGATTAGGAAAACTGTCTACTGGTTGTTGTTTTTTTGGCAACACCATTCAGCCTTCATGCTGCTCTCAGTCATTTATCCAGCTCATTCCCCACTTCTTTCCTTCCTAATGTGTCTTTGACTGTAAGCCTAAGGGTAGCAGCCTGTAGTTGTAGTCATTATCTATTAGAGTATTATGTACGTGTTTTATGATAAAAGCTTTGGTCTTCAATAAAAATAGATTTATAATCTGTCAACATTTTCAAAAGACAGCAAATAAAACAGATGACTTGACCAGCTGCAATTTCTTTTACAGCTTTGTGTGTAGAAAGGAAATCCTCAAGCATTTTCTCACCATATTCTCAAGGTTCATACATTGCAGATTCAACTACCTGACATAAGCTTTCTTCAAACAACTTTTAGTTTTCAAATAAGAAAGTGTGAGGGCTCTCTAGGCATCTACCAAAGATGAGCAGATTCCTTAATCAGCAACAGTTAAGCTGATCCATATGTACAATTAATTAAAAATAGAAAGGTTCTGCAAAAATACAGGAGCAGGAATTAACCATGCGAAGTTCTACTGCAGAATTTGCTTTTAAAGTCACAGTGAAGCACCCTTGAAACACTAAGAGAGGCAATAGCCAAAAATACATATTTTTTTAAGCGTGACAGTACTATAATTCAGTTCATGTTCTAAATATATGTGCTCAGTTATTTTTTAAACGTACAAAAGCTAAACTTTGTACTCAGGTGATAACTCAAGAAATACTGGGCCCTATCTTTGGAACTAAACCTAGCTTTTACAATTTCTCAACCCAAGGTGGCAGCGTTACCTTCAAGGATGGCTATAACAGCACAGACAGAAGTGCTGGAGGGTGTTCAGAACATCCAAACAAGCAGCCTTTAATGTCTGCCAACTTATTTATGCTCTGTGGTGAACGGACACACTGATCATATGATATTTTATGTCAGGTTAATGTACCTAACACTTCAGGAAATGTGTTCTAGGAAAATGTTAATTGTCTTCATTCTTCCAGGGTGACCTCCTGTCCAATATGTTAAGGGATGCCAATCCTCTGTCTTCTAATTTGGGCCAAACTTCATGTGACATTAATCATGCTGCTTGCTATTTAGCCCTTTGCCCCTGGCTGTAGACCCAAGTCCAAGTCTTGGTCCCTTTATGCCTACAGATTCCAAGCAAGAGAGAAAAGCTCCTATTTAAGTAAGAGTTTCTTCCACATTCCACATTGGGAGTCCCCAGTCTGGATCAGCACCACAAGCCTCCTACACTCCACCCCCAATTAGGTTCCTGATCTAAATAAGGCTCCCAAGGTGGCAATTCCTGAAAATCACATACTACAAGTTACCCTCAGACCTGCTAGTTCAATAGGGATCACTAATCAATTTAAAACAAAATACTGTATTTTTCCATTTATAAGACTAGGTTTTTTTTTTTTTTTTTTTAAATATTTTTATTTTTCCATATAAACACAATACAACAAACATAAACATACAAAAACAAAAACAAAACAAAAAACATGTATCATTTCATATCCTAATTTCATATCCTATCTTCCCCGACTTCCTCATGCTTCCCCTTTCTGTATTCCAAATTCTTATCGATTGTTCAGCAAATCTTCCCTTATTTTAATTTAAATTTAGACTATTCTTCCTTATTTTCCTTGTCTTAACCATTGCTAATAGTAACCATTTACTTTCCAGTCCAACATCATTCTAACTTTCATTAACTTTATGATATTTCTTTAAATAGTCCTTGAATTTTTTCCATTCTTCTTGCGCTGCTTCTCTTCCCTGGTTTCGGATTCTGCTCGTCATTTCTGCCAAGCCCATATAGTCTATCACCTTCATCTGCCATTCTTCCAGTGTGGGTAGTTCTTGCGTCTTCCAGTACTTTGCAATGAGTATTCTAGCTGCTGTTGTAGCATACATAAAGAAAGTTATATCCGTCTTTAACACCCCTTGGCCGACAATACCCAAGAGAAAGGCCTCTGGTTTCTTGGGGAAAGTATATTTAAATACCTTTTTAAGTTCATTATAGATCATTTCCCAGAATGCCTTAATCTTCGGGCAGGTCCACCAAAGATGAAAAAATGTACCTTCAGTTTCTTTACATTTCCAACATTTGTTGTCAGGCACATGGTAAATCTTTGCAAGCTTGACTGGGGTTATGTACCACCTATATATCATTTTCATAATGTTTTCTCTTAAGGCATTACATGCCGTAAATTTTATCCCGGTGGTCCACAACTTTTCCCAATCAGCAAACAAAATATTATGACCAATGTCCTGAGCCCATTTAATCATGACCGATTTAACCGTTTCATCTTGTGTATTCCATTTCAGCAGCAAATTGTACATTTTGGACAAATTCTTAGTACTGGGTTCTAACAGTTCTGTCTCCAATTTTGATTTTTCCACCTGGAAGCCAATTTTACTGTCCAGTTTAAACGCTTCATTAATTTGATGGTAGTGGAACCAATCTCTCACCTTCCCTTTTAATTTCTCAAAACTCTGCAATCTCAATTTGTCCCCTTCCTTTTCCAAAATTTCCCAGTATCTTGGCCACTTGGACTCCATATTTAACTTTTTAACTGCCTTAGCTTCCATTGGCGACAGCCACCTTGGAGTTTTATTTTCCAGCAAGTCTTTATATCTGTCCCAGACATTTAGTAGTGCTTTTCTGACAATATGATTTTTAAAACTTTTATGTGCTTTAACCTTGTCGTACCACAAATATGCATGCCACCCAAAAATGTTATTAAAACCTTCCAAATCCAAAATGTCTGTGTTTTCAAGAAGTAGCCATTCTTTCAGCCAGCAGAAAGCTGCCGCTTCATAGTAAAGTTTGAAGTCTGGCAGGGCAAACCCCCCTCTTTCCTTTGAATCCGTTAGTATCTTAAATTTAATTCTGGGCTTTTTGCCCTGCCAGACAAATTTAGATATGTCTTTTTGCCACCTCTTGAAACAATCCATTTTATCAATTATTTGCAATGCTTGGAACAAAAACAACATTCTTGGCAATACATTCATTTTTATAGCTGCAATACGGCCTAACAAGGAAAGCTTTAAGTTGGACCAAATCTCCAAATCTTTTTTCACTTCTCTCCAAGTTTTTTCATAATTATCTTTAAACAAATTCACATTTTTAGCTGTCATATTTATACCCAAATATTTCACTTTTTTAACCACAGTTAACCCTGTCTCGTTCTGAAACCTTTCCTTTTCTATCTGTGTCAAATTTTTCTCCAAAACCTTTGTCTTAGACTTATTCAATTTAAATCCTGCCATTTGACCAAACTCTTGAATTATTTCCAAAACTCTTTTCGTGCTAGCTTCTGGCTCTTGTAATGTAAGTACTAAGTCATCTGCAAATGCTCTCAGTTTATATTGTTTAGCTCCGACCTGAATCCCTTTAACCAACTGGTCCCTCCTAATCATATTAAGCAAAACCTCCAGGACCGATATAAAAAGTAATGGGGAGATAGGGCACCCCTGACGTGTCCCTTTTTCAATCTTGAACTCTTCTGTAACCACATTATTTACAATTAGTTTGGCTTTCTGTTCAGAGTATATTGCACCTATACCATTTTCAAACCCTTGGCCTACCCCCATCCCCCGGAGGTTCTTCAACATAAAACTCCAAGAAATGTTGTCAAAGGCTTTCTCGGCATCCACAAATATCAAAACAGCTTTAGTGTTTATGTTCACTTCCAACTTTTCCAAAATGTCAATTATATTCCTTACATTGTTCGACAAGTGCCTTTTTGGGAGAAAGCCCGCTTGGTCCCCGTGAATCTCCTCCATCAAAACTCTCTTCAGTCTTTTTGCCAAAATATCAGCAAAGATTTTGTAATCCACATTCAATAACGAGATGGGTCGGTAGTTTTTAAGTTGGGTCTTTTCAGTCTCTGTCTTTGGTATAAGTGTAATGTAGGCCTCTCTCCACGTATCGGGTGCCCTTTTCCCTTCCATAATCTCATTGCAGACTTCCTTCAAAGGTTGTATCAACCCTTCCTTCAAAACTTTGTAGTATTTGGAAGTCAGTCCATCCGGTCCAGGGGATTTGCCCAGCGTCATGCCTTGAATGGCATCTTCTATTTCTTGTGCTGATATCTCCTGGTTCAATATTATCTTACTTTCATGCGAGACCTTTTTCAGCCCATTTTCCTCGAGGAACTGTTGTATGTCCATTTCTTTTTGCGGCCCTTGTGTGTAAAGTTGTCTAAAGTAGTTCTGAAAACAATTCCTAATTTCCGCTGGGTTGCTTATGTTTTTTCCTTCCACTTCTATATTTGTTACCGTGTTGAGTTTTTGTCTCTTCTTTATTTGCCAAGCCAGTAACTTGCCACATTTATCAGCAGATTCGAAAGTCTTTTGTCTCATTTGTTTAATTCTCCACTCTAATTCTTGATTCATCAGTTCCATATATTGTGTTTGATGAAATTTGATTTCTCTTAGAATCTCTTGGGATTTTGGCTTCGATCTTAATTGTTTTTCCCCTTCTTTTATCTTTTCCAAAATTCTCTCCTTTTTCTCATTTTGCTTTCTCTTCTTTAAAGTATTTTGCTGAATCAAAAACCCTCTCATCACGGCTTTGCTAGCGTCCCATACTATTCTTTTTTCTACTTCAGACCTTAAGTTGATTTCAAAATAGTCTTTCAAGATTTTTTGGGCCTTCTTACAGATCTCCTCGTCTCTAAATAAGGTGTCATTCATTCTCCATCTGAAGGAACCAGTTGTTGTTTGCCTCATCACCATCTTTACAGCATTATGGTCGGAGAAAGTTTTTGGGCAGATTTCTACTTTTTTTATATTCGGAGCCATACTGCTAGTCACCCAGATTTGGTCAATCCTTGTCCATGTCATTTTGGCTTCAGAAAAGAAGGTTCCCTCTCTTTCTAATGGGTGTTTTGTTCTCCAAATATCAATCAAGTCCATATTGTCAGTCATTTCAAAAAAAGTCTTTGGTAGTCTTCCATCTTTTGTTATTACCTGTCTTTGTGCCTTGTCCATATTTGTTGAAACCACTCCATTCATATCTCCCATCAAAATTAAGTTGTAATCCATATGGTCCATCAAAATTTCATGCAACTTCTTAAAAAATTCAGCTTTCCCTTCGTTTGGTGCATAGATTCCCACTATCAAATACTTCTCTCCTTGAGATTGAATTTCAATTGCCAAATATCTTCCTTGATCATCTTTAAAAATTTGTTTCGGTTGCAATTTTTCTTTTGCATAGATCACCACTCCTCTCTTTTTTACTCTGTCTGAAGATATAAATTCCTGTCCCAGTCTTTTATTTATTAATAATTTTCTGTGTGCTCTTGTCACGTGGGTCTCTTGTAGGCAAATCAAGTCCAATTGGTCTTTCTTTAAGGCATGAAATATATTTTTTCTCTTCCTGGGAATATTTAAGCCATTACAATTCCAGGTTAGAAGTTGCAAAGCCATGATGGGATTATTTACTCCTTCCTCCTACAGCTCCCTGTTTTTGTTCCTCGTCTGTCGGTGGTACCGTGTTCGTGTCCAGTGATGGATGCCCTTGTCCTGGAAATGTCTCTTTCTGTAGGTCTTCTTCGTGTTCTCCCAAGAACTTGTCTTTATCACTTACAGTCTTTATTCTTCTCTTCTTTCCCTTATATTTAAAAGACAAGCCTTGGGGAAATTCCCACCTGAATGGTATGTAGTTCTTCTTCAGCAGTGTCACCAGGTCTTTATAATGTCCTCTTGCGTCCAAGATACTCTTAGGGATGTCTTTAAAGATCTCAATAAAAAAGTCTTCAATTCGAAGGGCTGTTTGGTAGTGCAGGTTCAATATTTTATCTCGCTCCTCCTTTGATCTTAAGGTAATAAGACAATCTCTGGGTCGATTTCTCTTCTGTCTTATTCCCAATCTAAATGCACTTTCTATCTTAAAATCTTCTTTCTTCAGCTCCTGCTTCCAAAAGTCAGAAAATTCTTTTGTCAAATCATCCACCAAGTTCTCTCCTTCCTTTTCCGGCACAAGTCTGATCCTCAGGTTCCTCTCCTTGCATTGCATATCCTGCATAGAGAGTGCCAGTTCATATTCATCCAATTTCTTGTAAACTGGTGGAAATTTTTCCTCCGCAGCAGTTGCAATTTCCTTAGCTTCCTCGGCTATCTTTCGTGTTATAGATGAATCTTCCAATAATTTCCCAATTGCTTCTGCATTTGAGTTCACTTTATTCCCTAGGTCAGTTATACTTTTAGTATTTAGGTCAATTTTCCCAGAGATTTCTTCAATTTTTTTATTTGTTTCAGCAACTTGTACTTTAGTTTCAGCAACTTGCAATTTAGTCTCCGCCCCTTGCTTTTTTAGTTCCTCCAAAGAGTCATTTATCTTCTCCAATACCTTGGCAAATGATTCTTCTGTAGACATTGCTTTCGCTTTTGGCTTTGCAGCCACTATAGTTCCAGAGGCTCCTGTTACAGAAGCCCTTCTTTGCATGTAAGTGTCAATTTTGTATTGTCTGCCAGATCTCAAGGTTGTTTCTTGTAACTCCCCTTTCTCTTTACCATCTGCCATAACAAAGTCTTTTAGTCAAGGTCATTCCCAGACTTTGAAACTCACAAACAAAGTTCTCAAATTTTAAACTCCACTTGTTGCTGAAACAATTTGTAGGTCCTCTAGGGGGCGTAGAGTCAATTCTATACTTCTCAAAGTAATCCCACACTCTTCAAAAAAGAAGGAATAAAAGTTTCCTAGTCCCTTTCAATTTTTCTTTCCTTTTTCAAGGGGATCCCAGTCAATAATGTCCTGTAAGTAACTTTGTAATGCCACAGAAACAGTGTTTCAAATTGGAAGTAACCAAAGTCAATTTGAGATATTTTTTAGCTTCTTATAGCAACAGTCCTTAGCCGGTTCCTTTTCTCCGGCAGTCCGATCCCAGGTTAAAGAGCAGCGATACTTAATCCAATTCTTTTAAATTGGCAGGGAAACACTTTTAAAATCTTCTTCCCCCTCCTCCTGCCTTCGGGGGGGGGGGGAGTTCTTTGCTTTGGTGGTGGATTTCTTAAATCCCGCAAATTTCCTCTCAAGCAGTTACAGCTAGAGTGCCTTTCGCTTTGATCTTGCTACAGAACGGAAAGCAGACTTCCTTTTTAGTGCTTGTCCGTCTCGGTGCCCAATTTCTTTACTTTTAGTGTCCAGTTATATTTTAGCGGTCAATCCTACTCACGGATAGTTGTTCTTTTAATCCAATTTCCCGGGAAGAAGTCAGCGCTCTCCGCTAATGGCGACGCGGCTTCGCTTCGCAGGCTGGGTGAAGACGACTCTCAGCACCGCTCCAAGACCCCTCCGCTCCTCCGGAGCCTTTAAAAAGGCTATTTCGCAGCGTCGGGGGGGCGCAAAGGTGCCCGCCGAGTCTCCAGTTCACAGGCAACGCGCCTGTGATTTTTAAGGGTCCCCGCTTCGCCGTAGCTGACAGGACCCGAACCCACGAAGCAGATCTCTCCCGGAGCTCCGGTTGAGATCCGCCATTAAGCGCCGGCGCTGACCGGAAGTCTATAAGACTAGGTTTTTTAACCAAAAAATTAGGTTTGAAATTGGGGCTTGTCTTATACACGGGTAGTGCTGAGGGGTGTTTTCTTAATTTGGAGTTCCCAAAAATAGGGGGCATCTTATACATGGGGGCATCTTATACATGGAAAAATATGGTATATAGCTACATATAGCTACAATAAAACTGTAATATTAATATTGATTAAGGGGAGGGGAGAAATAAAGAAATACAAGTTCCACTGAATGTGAATGTTCTCCTACTTCACTTGATTCTGGGTGCCACTCAGCAAAGAATTCCATTTCCAACTACAAGGAAACCACTTGTAGATTTAATTTTAGTGATTATGATAAGGTTGGACATACGGAAAATCAAAGATACTGGTCCACAGCATCAGAACTCTAAGATTCACATCAAAATTAAGCTGGCAGTACTACCAAGGCAAAACAGACTCCTTTGAGAAATAATCTAATAAGTGCCATGAACATGAACAGTAAAAAGTATCACACATTAGTGACCCAGTAAAGTGAAAGATAGGGCTGTGCTTACACCCCAGTGCCACTGCCAGGACACAACAACTTCATAGCCAGTCATTTCACAGACACATCTAAGCTGTAGCCCAAGATATGTGGTCACTCCTTCTAATGTGTGCAACATAGCAATTGTAAATAAAATTTAAATAGGGGGAAGGAGACACAAAGTACAGTATTTTTTTAAAAGAAAAACAGATACTCAACTGTTGATGGGGAATAAAAAAGGAAGTCCCCCCCAAACAATAGATGATTTCCGAGTACTTTTTTCAAGTTTCCATTGCTACTACAATTTAATATTAATTACATATTGAAACATTTTTCTAAAATGTATTCTAGCTGAAATGTTGGACGAAAAGGAACGATGTCTCAATTACACAGCATTTCGTGTGCAGTTGTTTCATTACATACATGAAAAGAAACTAAAAAGGGATCAATCACTCAACATTACAACAGAAATTAAAAACAACAACATCATGCAGGACAAAAATAAAGCACACCATCATTCATTATCATTAAGAAAATTGTTTCAAACTTTCCAGGAAATTCAGGTTACATTTATGAGCAAAAGAAGCTCCATGCTGCACACAAAGATTACTAGTCCTGTTTCCTGAAGATAAAGTTAACAATGTTGCTTCCTAATTTGTTTGTGGATACAAAGAATGAACTGTACAGTAATTTAAAAACAACAACAGTGTCACCCTTAAACCAGGGTTTCACTCACATAAGGACACAGATCTAAATGATGGCTGAATATTGTTATGTACAAGATGCATTCACAATGCATTGCATTTTACAAGATTAACTGCTTTCTGCAAATGCTTAAAGCCTCCATAAAATTCAAAGAAGGCTATTACATAAATGTTAGCTTCCTGCATAGCATGTTACAAACATTTACATAAAAGGGATACAAAGTTCCAACAATTCAAGTGGCTCCCTGCATGTTAAAATCATGAAATGCCAGACATTATTGTTATTATTATATTTATTTATACGCTGCCTTTTTCCCTAATGGCACTCAGGGAATTTATTGCTCCTTATTGTGCAGAACAGGATATAGCACCCTGAAAGTTGCCTGGGTACATCAATAAATGGTACCGAGTACAGTACAACATATAGTGTCCCACTGAATGGGGGGGGGGGTCATGAAACACTTGGGACATATAGTTCTAAATCCCAATTCAAACAGGGTAATCTTTGGGAAGTCAGATGGATTTTACCACTTGATAAAGAGGAATACTAATGACTGTTACACAGGATTGTTGAGTAGCTTAACAAACTGCTCAAACAACAAAGTTAATGATCAAACAACAAGTTAATGAAAACAACTCATTAAGAAATGGTTTTTAAAAAAACAACTCTGGGATCAACTTGAATAATAATAATAATAATAATAGCATGAAGCTGCCAGAAAGGTTTCAGCCAGTTTCAAAGACTTCACTCTCCCTTCAAAAATGCAGAAGTGGTCCTCAAATTCACCAATGGGGTAGAGAATTTAGGAGTTCAACCCTAATTAAGTGATGCCAAAAATAAGACTTTTCTCAACCATTATCATTTGGAAGCTCTTAAGAAACGCACTGCAGCTGCTAGAGCAAATGGAGCAAATTTCATTTCCCAAGTGACACCTTGGTATGCAGCTACCATACTGCAAATCCAATTCATTTGACGGGAGCTTGCTCATAAGACATTCCTACTGCATTGTCCCAAGATTTGATTAGGAAAGATAATTACAGCACATTTTTCATATAAGAGGAAGGAGGCAAACATTTCCATTTTAAATGAAAAGCAGCAGTAAGTACAACATTAGCCATGTTTAAGTCCCCAGCAGTAACCTCCAGAATATGACTCAAATGTGCATTTAGTTATAATATGGTTTTGATCTTTCCCTAGGCAGAATTTCAAGTCCTAAACTTTGGGACAAGGAAGTCTTGTCTTACTCTGTGAGGATGCAATCCAGAAGGGGAAAGATGGGTTCTAAATTACGGTAGGTAAACCCCAAACCAATGTCTTCTGATGGCATATCAAATATTAAGTGATGTTATTGCATATTGGCAAGATTGTTTTGATGTCTTGTTAAAAAGTGCAATTTTTTTTATCTCGAAGGAATTATCTCGAAGGAATTTAGAATTCACTTCTGTGCCACTTCTGAAGGAACATGCAGCACTCATTTGATGCCAGGCATATTTCTGTTGCCACCTCTTGTCAAATGAATATGAAGAGCAAAAGCTGGTAGCCTTGAATCCAAACTAGTGGTTCAGAACTCTGCCTTCATACATGATACTGGATTTAGGGTTTCCTCACCTCAGGATATTTGCAATTTACTGCTAGCTGGCAGACCAGAATGCAACCCAAATTCTTCACCAAACATCTACAATTTATTTATTTATTTACGGCTATTAGCCCATAAAATATGTACAAACATAAAAACACAGGGACATAAAAACAGATATATCCGACAACTGGAGGTGAACACCACGATGCAAGGGTGGGTCATTGAGCAGAGCCAAGTGACAGCTTGGGGCCAGGAGAGCTCCAAGGGACAGATCACAGAAAAGGAAAACTGAAGACGAACTCCGACATGCACTCTCAGACCAAACATCTAACTAGGCAGCCCCTCTGGTACCACTGAGCTATGTAAACACCTTTGCTCCAATCTGTGGGAAATGGACACGAGACAGAAAAGGCCAGGATTTCTTTCTGTCACCTTGAATGGCATGCACGACTCATAGGGCTCATGAGCATATAGAAAGTGACCAAGATTCTTTTACTTGCATAGATATAAGTATAGCAGAACTCAAGCTACTAAGACTGCCTTTACACATTAACTTTATTTCAAGTGCTGTTTTTGAAAATATTACAGTGGTACCTCGGGTTAAGTACTTAATTCGTTCTGGAGGTCCGTTCTTAACCTGAAACTGTTTTTAACCTGATGCACCACTTTAGCTAATGGGGCCTCCTGCTGCTGCTGTGCCGCTGCTGCACAGTTTCTGTTCTCATCCTGAAGCAAAGTTCTTAACCCGAGGTACTATTTCTGGGTTAGCGGAGTCTGTAACCTGAAGCGTATGTAACCCGAGGTACCACTGTACTGCATTGTTAAGGTGCCTCAATAGTATCTCCTGCCAATATTTTAGAAGGGTGGTTTTGCTTTTATATTAATATAATTATAAAGTATATAATACTTATACCATGTTGGGGGCTTTGTATTGTCGCAGAGCCCAATGTAGTTTTTAAAATTATAACTTTATGAAAGTTTTGTGGACTTCTGATTCTATAAAAATATAAGAGACTACTTGAAAAATAATTCAACAGAAGTTGTTCTACCAATGTTCTACTATACAAATAAATTTGGCAAAAGCTGCACAAATAGAGAGACAAAGGTTGTCCTTGGAATATCAAGGGGAAACCTTTTATTCGTGAGAGGCTTTTATTGACTAAATGCAATTTAAACCACCACTATTATTTTTCAACCAAAATAGATAGTTATCCGAAAGACACATAGCTTCTTTCTTACACTGTGATTTGGATCCTGATAAGACTCTTTGTGTTACTGTGTTCTTTATGAAACTCTACAAAGTAAGGATTGTATTCTGCCCACCATCAACACAGTAGAGAAACTAAAAGAAAAAGGCAACTACCTTAAGTCATTAAGCTAATTTTAAATATCACATTGAGAAATACAATCAATAAATTTTCATTGGCAATGGAATACAAAAGTTTTTGTTACTCTAGCCAGAATACACATTGCAGAGATTTCATGTTATTAACTAAATACAAGTGACTATATGACTTTAAAATTTTGGAATTAGAGAATGTCTGATAAGCATCTCATTATCAGGTTTAACAGGACAGTGGGAATTTGCCAAAGGCTGCAGCCTTGTGGATGCTTACAAAAGAGTTTCATGCATCTCAGAGATCTTGCATCACTTAAAAATTCTAGTACCATTAGGGTTCTAATTTGAGAGAGGCCACACATTCTACAGCGTTTCTAGACTTTATGTGTGTAGAACAACAGTACAGATACCCAATCTACTGGAGGGTGAACAATGGCTCTAACGTAGATTGGTTGTCTACGTGGAGTCAGAGAGAGAGATGTAATATGTTTCAAATTTATTAAAGATTGATAATGTCAGACATAGAGCACCCACAAGGCAGAAATGAAGATTCACATTGTTATTAACTTTAGGACTGCATTAACCTTGGGAAAGTTTTTTAGCCACATATTTAGCTCACTGTTTTCCTTTGCATTTACTCTATGTGAACTCCAATTTTCTCTTTGTATCCCATGGCCTATGCCTTTCCTCTACCACATCAAGCCTCTCTGCCTCTCATCGCTCAGTTATCTGTGCAGACTTACAGTAGCTCACAGGAGATTAGCAGCTTCATTTTAATGAAGAGAGAATCAAATCATGAAACAGGAAGCAAAACTGACACTACCATAAGATTTAAAGAAGCATTACATCACAAAACCCTCTTTTTCTCTGCACCCCATACCACTCTCACCTTTGTCTGTACAACTAGAGATCCCTGTGTCCCATCTGTCACCCCAACTCACTTGTCTTTCTGAGCCACCATTTTTTCTCTATGCCTTGCCCTTTTCCTATTTGCCTTCAGGGTGGGCCATGTGTTATACTTTACAGAACCCAGTCCTCGCCTTTGAAGGGCTGTGCCCTCTGTTCGAGAACTGTCCAGTGCAAGTCTGGTTTAAAGTAAAGAAACAGTAAAAAGTGACAAGAGGAGCCTTCTTGCCCATCAATACTTAGCAGCACTCAAACATCAGACTGCTCAAGCACACCAGTCAGCTGGTGTTTTTCCCACTTTGGTGAGATTGTATTTCTTTTTGAATAACAAAACACCTTTTGATTTACGATGTTGTGTTATGGGGTTTCCATGTTCACCAAAGCTCCAAAATGCTGAGAAATTGGATCTGTTAAGGCATGGGTAGGCAAACTAATGCCTGGGGGCCAGATACGGCCCAATCGCCTTCTAAATCTGGCCCGCGGACAGTCCGGGAATCAGCGTGTTTTTACATGAGTAGAATGTGTTCTTTTATTTAAAATGTGTGCTTTTATTTAAAATGCATCTCTGAGTTATTTGTGGGGCATAGGAATTCGTGCCTTTTTTTTTTCAAAATATAGTCCAGGCCCCCACAAGGTCTGAGGGACAGAGGACCAGCCCCCTGCTGAAAAAGTTTGCTGACGTCTGTGTTACTTAGATAAAATGTGATGGGTCTGTGGTCAGGTCCAAATGCATCACTCTCTTTTTGCTGGATGGCTCTTTGTAGTAGGTCAGCTACTACACTGGAATAAACATTTGGAGTCTATGCAACTGAAGCTATATCAATATTGCCTAAATAATAATCTTATTCATAGACATAGCACATTTTAAATTCAGCAGCGTTCTTGAAATCTACACTGGAACAGAGTGGAATGTTTGGTAAACAGAGCTGGCCAGGTAGGTAAATGAGAATTTGTAACATTACAAATTTTACCAGTTATCACTACAATAATAAAAGCTGTTTTTAACACAAGTTGATTTGCCATAAATTTAAAATGTTCTAAAATAAATAAATAAATCCAAGGTTATGTGAACTGTTGATCTGGTCGGACCTGCACATTCACTGAGCATAACCTGGCTATGATCCCCACCTGCAGGAACTAATGGCTAAGCAGTTTGAGAAATCTGCAACATACATTCAGCAGTGTCTCTGGCTTTGCTGTTTTAACAGAGCAGCCACTAAGTATTATTAAGAACACATATTTATGCACTATATATCACCAGCTATAATACAGACATGTGATATAATACCTGTGTGTGTGTGTCTCACACATGAGACCACTATAAGAAAGAGTTTATGGTGTTTAATTATTTAATTCTCACACCTGTGTGGGAATTTTCACAGAACAGCTTTATTTTTAATCCCTTGATGAAAACATGACCTGCATTTATGAAGAATAATTGAGCTAAATATCACCCATGAATCCTTTGCTATCTCCAAATGAAGCTGATCTAGAGGGATTTGAGTTCTTTTAGCTATTTAGGAAGGACTGTACAGTATATTTTGATGAATAATTAAGATAGCTCCAGACAACAAAAAGGTCAAACTAGGTTTCTAAACTTCTCAAAGGACCATTTTTAAAATTAATTTTATCTCCAACTAATTGGAATATTCACTCTGTGTATCAAAACAATTTTCTATCTGCTATAGTGGAAAGTTTTAAAAGCATAAATTAATTTTCAAGCGAAATAATATAACCATGCCTTCCCTGGCTTTAATTAGCATAGTGCCAAAAATGTCTCCCACATTTCCCCACCAACCAATACTCAACAATTATTTTGAAAAGAAATTACATCTGGATGTTATTAAAGGGCAAGGGAAATTTCAGTGAAATTCTCGTGGATGGGGTGTGGGATTTTTTGTTATGCTTACCTTATTTCTGAGGTGACTGAGTGGTGTTTGTGAATGCCCTTTCTTGCATCTCCCCAGTGGTCAGCACTCATATTTCGGTTAAGGTCCCAAGAAAGACAGGAGGCAACTCTTCTCCTGGAGCTTTTTTGGGAAGGGTGGGTCAGCCAGGGAGGCTGCAGAGTGCTGGATAAATATATACTGGAAAATAAACACACCCACACCCACACACATTATCCACAGCTACTCTGCAATGATAAGGTAAGTTTAAAAGCTCTGTATATGGCCATATGATTAACTGAGTATGCTACTGTCATGTATTCTGTGAAATCACAATGTATATCACAACACTCATGTGCCTTTCTTGTTATTTTTAATATGTCATAACTCCCCTCTAAACATTGCTTTTTTATATACAGTAATAGCAGGATGGGATACAAATACTCTTAATTAACTGAATAAAAATAACCACCCACCCACCAAAATTTTAAATAAATTCTGAAGTGCTCTCAGAATAAGGCATAAAAATGAAAGCTTTCTTCACAAGAGAATATTTATTTTCAAGAAAACGGCAGAGAAATTTCAACACAGCTCTGTAGAGTAATTAGGGCACAACCTCATCAAAATGGCTTGCAGTGGTTTCCTGCGCAAGCTCACCTCCTGGAAAAGAACAAGGTGGCCAGGCCACTATGTTCTGCCAATGGCGAACAAGCTTCCATGTCAAGTGACCTGCTCCTATTGCCTGGTTCTCATCATTATTGAAAATCAGACCTCACACCAGGAAAAAACCAAAAGCAGGGAGCTCTAGTTAACGTGATCTCCAGGAGTCCAGGCATTCCTCAGGATGTCCCCAAGGCACAGAGATCTAGCAAAGAGAACGCCTACATTTCTGAAGAAATGAACACACAGAGCACTTAAAGCAGCACTATGGGCAGAAAGTTCTCTAGAAACTTCAGAATATGACTGATGGATCATCATTGATGTTGGTGCAATATTCATGCTACCCTGCTCTGTCAATGCCTACTCTTTTGCATTGATTTCCTAAGTGTGGAATTAGATATGTTTTTCGTTATTGCTGAACAGCTTCCAGTGTCCAGTCCTAGATTTTGCTGTATATTCTCTACCCTGGGTGAGCTTTACCTTTCACATGCCTAGGTCCAGCAACTTCTAGATGGAGCAAGCCAAATGTTTTTAGGTGGTCTTTATGTTTTATTTTTTGTTTAATTGCATTCTTATGCTGCTTTGTTGTTTGCCACCTGGGCTCCTTTGGAATGGTAGGACAGAAATTAAAATCATCGTCATCTTTGTCTGCAACTACTATTAATCTGCCCCCTCCTTGAGTGCTTTTGCCTAGCTGGAATGTGCCTTTAATTGTTATAAAGCTTCTTGCCTGTTTGTATGAGGGACAGAAAGATGGGAAGGTGCATGTGTAGAAACTCCTGATTTGGCTGGAATGGAGCACATTGTATAAACTTAAGAGTCACAGCAACGCGTCTGCTGACTTTTGCCAATGTGGTCCCCAGAGGATTGGCAATGAGGGCATTGATATTACCAAAGATTGATTCAACAGCTAGCAAACCTTTCTTCTACTATTCTTTTCTCTTTTATTGGGATAAATTTGAACTATAAGACTGAAGAATTAAAAAAAGAAACACAAATTGCTGCAAAAATATGGAGAACTGAATTTCAGATTGGAAAATTAAAAACAGAGAACCAAATTGGTCAGATCCTTCCGAACACAGAGTTCACTGTGCTGTGAACTCGCTGATAACTTTGAACCATTGTCTCTCAGACTCAGTTCCCCATCCCCATATTGCTAAGCTAGCCCACATGGGTTTACAAAAGAAAAGAAAAGGGGCAACAAATGAGAACTGTAAATCCCTTTCTGAATTATAACTCCTAATTAAATTATAAGAACTGCCATTGTTTGGCAGGAACAGTCAAATCTGGCCCTATTTCATGGCTAAAGTACTAAGGGATGGGGATGGCTGGATCATGTACGTAAAGTGCTAACAGATGTTTTACCAAATAAAACTTAAACCTGAAAAGCCATAAAGAGATGAATAAAAAAGAAAGGGCAAATTTAACTATAGCATTAACTATCTAATACAGACTGCTACCAAGCCTTAGATCGAAACCTATCATCCAGACCAATGGCCCTCCAAAGACTGCAAAGAACTATCTTAGTATACCATATACCATGAAGACAGAAAGCGGCCTTATAGCAGGGTCTGATCATTCAGTCCACCTCGTTCATTCAGTGCTGGCTACACAGATAAGCAGTGGGTCTCCAGAATTTAATGCAGAGTTCTCTTCCCGCCCTACCTGGAAATGCCAGGGATTGAACCAAGGAACTTAAGCGTTCAAAGCAGGTGCTCTACCACAGCTTATGATGGAATTGTAAAAATAGGCACTTTGCAGTGCAAGAATAGATTTAAAAACAAACATAGAAAGCAGCATAAGAAATGTGACACAATAGACAGAGAAAGACAGGGACTATCCACAGCCTCTCAAAGCACTGTGTAATAAGAGAACCAAGAAATATGTATGTGACTGTTTTATCATTTAAGCAGTATTCGTATTTTACTATATGAAGCATTCTAAAATAATGATGAAGACCTAATTAGCCAATATATTTGGTTGAATATATTTTTAAAATGATGAATCATACTATTTCAAGTTTTTATTTTCACCCGTCAAAACTTGTATTCATAATTGGCACAGGGCAGCTAATGGAACAGGCCAGGGGTTGCTATGGCAACAGTGATGTGCTCTATCACTTAAAAAGAAGAAAATAAGTGAGCACATAATCCACTCTAAGCAAATGCCTTTTTTTTTTACCTTTCATGTATGGAACTAATCATAGCAAACACAGCATATCCATTTTTGTTATTTACATTCACAACATAAAACCCAGAGGATTTTTTTAAAATAAAAATGCACCTATTCAAGGTAATGCATGTATACATTCAATCAATCATGTATTTAATTGCAACAATGACACATTATTGGGTTCATCATATAAGGCTGAGTTGGTAACACATTTACAAATTGTTCAAGACTCAATTTCATGGTAGCCTAGAACTTGTGTTGCTCCCTTTTAGTTCTAAATCAGGCCCAAAAAATTAGCTTTGCCAAGTCTAAGCTTAAACTGACAATTAATGAATGTAACTTTTTCACAAACAGATGTATGCCCTTGTGCAAAGTTTATATTCAAAAAGATGACTATAAAACCTCTTATTTAAAAATTTTATGCAGCTACTATTTTTGTACTACCCAAACACAGAACACAGTCTACTTTTACCATTATTAATCCTCATAATGGCCTAAGTTTACTTATCAGTAATTCAGGGATAATAACCAAGATACCAGGCTAAAAAGAGCCAATTAATCTCAGGCTACAGAATCCGTTCCTGACCTAACTCTAGAGCTCTTTACTATACCCTTATGAAGATTTGCATTGCTTCAACATGCTCTTAAAATTCCTTTCAAATGTTAGCATTTCCAAAAGAATGTGGAGGCAAGCACCACCTTAGGATGAAACCTATCACTTTCAAAATGGGGGGGGGGGGGAGAGACCATCTTTTACTTTCAGAGAATTGTTTCAATTTATTTACAGCTCATCACTTAAAAATTTAAGAATCGTGAATAGGGACGATTTAGGATTCCACTGTAAAAGTTTTCGCTGTTACTACAGGCAGCTAGAAGTCACAGCAACCATAAACCCATGCCTTTATATCAGTGATTTACAGCCTATTCTGGACAGTGAAACAGCCATCTCACAGGACCTGGGTGGTACACCTGTCCTTGCTGATAGACAGCTGTGTAGCCTCAAACAGCTACTTACCAGCAACAAAACAGGCCACATAACAGAGACACAGATGCAGGCACCTGATCCCATAGTGGACCCAAATGCCGTGTTCCCCGCCCCTCGCCAGTGCTGTGTTACCTGGCAACAGGAACATAATAAATGTCACCCACAACATCTAGGGTTCGTTCACCTACCGGTGTGATATGCAAAGAGTAGTAATAGGGCTACTGCTGGCTGGGAGGGAGATGAAAACCTGTCTTTCCTGCTCTTTACTGCTGCACCCGAAGAACATCAGCAGCCTGTTAAAAGAACCCTGCCCTTGAAGAGCAAGAACTTTGCCACACCTGTAGCTAGCTTCCAAGGGCCAAGACTGTTTATTTGGAGGCCACTGGTGGCAACAGGTCACTGCCAGTGGGCCAGCTCCAATGGAATGGCCCCAGAGGGGCTGACACCGAAGCAGAGGGTCACCCCTTTGGGTTGCTTCTTCAAGGTATGATGGAGGTGAGGGAACTCCCAGTACATTATTGGTTGTGGATGGCCTTGCTCCTGGTTGAGATTTTGGAGCAGCTGGAGATTTTGGAGGCAGGGAAATGAGAATCAACCAGCATTCCAAGTGGGAGATTGAATACAGTGGTAGATCAGTTTAAGAACAGCCCTGTTTACGAACTACAGTGGTACCTCAGGTTACATACGCTTCAGGTTACAGACTCCACTAACCCAGAAATAGTACCTCGGATTAAGAACTTTGCTTCAGGATGAGAACAGAAATCGTGCTTCAGCAGTGCGGCGGCAGCAGGAGGCCCCATTAGCTAAAGTGGTACTTCAGGTTAAGAACGGTTTCAGGTTAAGAACGGACCTCCAGAACGAATTAAGTACATAACCAGAGGTACCACTGTATTCAGTTTAAGAACTCCGCAAAACCAGAAGTAGTGTCCTGGTTTGCGAACTTTACCTCGGTCTAAGAACAGAAGCTGAACGGTGGAAGGGCAGCTTTCTCATTAGGGAAAGCATGCCTTGGTTTAAGAACCATTTCGGTTTAAGAACGGACTTCCAGAATGGATTAAGTTTGTAAACCGAGGTACCACTGTATTAGCTTCTCCAACAGTCTGACTTGAGGTGCAGCAGAAGCACAATTGGAATATTGTATAGTCAAGAGAAAAGTAGCGAAACTATCCATACCTGTACAATTCAAATGTGACACAGACAGATTTTCCCAATTTTTCACTTGGGAACTGTGTTGTCTGTTATATTAGAGTAATGACTTTTGGAACTTTCTGACAGCAACACTGTCTGGGCAAACAGTCAATTTATAAGCTATATAATTCAATAATTTAATGTTACCACTCCTGCTCACTTCAGCCACCAATCCCTTGGCCTTCTCCCCACCAGTAGCAACAGCAGTAGAAGGGGGGAATTAAACCTTTTGCCAGTCTGGCCAGAAAGGAGGAACATGGCCAGAAGCAGTGCCAGCCTCTCATCACACTGTAGTTCACAGTGCCTCCTATTTGTGGCCAAGAGAACTGCAGCAAGACAACATCATTACAATTTTATTATGAAATACCTCATAGCAGAAAACACTTTAAATTAATCCTGTTAAAACTCAACTTTCTTCCCAAAAACCTTATAGTCAGCATGTCTTCTTTTTGTCCATTCTACATAATTATTAAAGAACACACCATGGGTACGTGAAAAGGGATAAAGGAAAGGAGGAAATACCGATACAGTTTCTCAAGAGATATTGTTCCTCATGCTAAGTCTACCAAAATAAAAATAGTCATTTTAAGACCTATAATTCAACAATATCTTGTCAGGAAGGTTTTATACCACCATGATATAAAAATAGACAAAATACTTCCTCTCTTCTATCTTTCTTTCTGTGATTCAAGAGTTCATAGGGAAGGATAAATTGTGCTTTTGGGTGTGATGTTACCTTTCATTCCCCTACAATGGGTCTGATAAATGCCCAGTTATTCTTTGTTTTTCTATACATAGCCAGTGTTTCCACTTTGAAGACAGAAAGTTAAATGGCACCATTACATCCTTGCGAATCAAAACAAAAAACATTATTTTTTTTTTTTAGAAAAGCAAACATGTGCAGAAAACCAACATAGCAGCAATAAAACTTTCAAAGAAGAGAAAAAAAGAATTAGAGAAGAAAGCGGAAGTTAAAAGCCTAAGAAGCCAGTTCTCTGTGCAAGATCAAGAAAACAAGTCTAAAACTGACCGGCTCTGGCATGAGTTTGCAGAGTGGTCAGCTTGGCTTCTGATGCACGATCAAACAAATCTCTTTCTAATTACAGTCTCTGTCAAGCAGACCTGGCCCTTCAAATTAGTACCATAAAGGGAATTCAGCTAAAGTAACTCTTACAAGGATGGCAAAATAGCTTGCACTGTTCCTGGCACTATATATTTGCATGCACAAAGAAGCTTGTGTTACCACTTTGCCTGAATTTCACTTTCAAAAAATAGCAAGCCACTGGTAGTTCTTGGTACACAGCAGCAGCAGAAGGTAGTTTAATGCCTTCGTATTCTGTTTGTGGACTTCCCAGGACACTTGGCTGGCCACTATGGAAAACAGGATCCTAGACCAGATATGCCTTTGGTCTGAACCAGCAGGGCTCTTCTATGAAAACAGCTAAAATACCTTCCACCCTTCATTTTAGAAATACAGTGTGAACATGAATTGCCTTTACAATGTAAATAGATTTTTTATATGGGTCAAAAATACAACCTCCCTACATACAGAAAAAAAGCACATCAGGGAGAAAAGGCTAACCCAGCTCTCTTATTGATATGCTAGTTTACTACGTGCACAAAGCTACAACACAAACACTCTTAAGTCTGCCGAGGAAGGCTCCAAAATTCCACCACCACAATCTGAGTAATATGTTGAATGGTCTTTAAAAAAACAACCACCCAGCATACACGGAACAAACTAGCCAGAGCACTATCATTTCTTGGCAAACAGTGGTACTTCGCTGTTATGTACCCAGTGGTGGAGAGCACCGTGGGGCGGAGAGCAGGGGGGATAGCTGGTGCATGTCCCAGACGCATGATGCACATCCCGGGGGTGTGGCACGCCGCCTGCAGAGGCGTGGCGTGCCGCGATGGCACCCTACCAGGATCATGCTGCCGGGGGCAGGGCGCTCCCCCCGCACCCTTTTTCCTCCGCCAGTGTATGTACCGTCCCCCTTATGAATGCTTCAGATTACACACTCCACTAACCCGGACGCAGATGCCCCTTGTTGCAAACTTTGCCCCAGGATGCAAGCGGAAGTCACACTCCGGCAGCACGGCAGCAGCGGGAGGCACCATTAGCGAAAGCGCACCTCAAGTTACGAGCTGCTTCTGGTTATGAACAGACCTCCGGAATGGATTAAGTACATAACACGAGGTACCACTGCAGTGGCATGGGGCAGTGTTCAGGTCGGCCAAAGCAAGAGTGTACATCCTATATTCTGAATAACTGTGGTAAAAATATATATGTTACCATCTCTCAGGCTTTGCATTTCTTGTTCTATGGGGTAAAAAAAAGTATCCAAATATACGGGCAGCTCATCCCCCAGCACCACCACTCCAGTGACAGTGGTTTCTGTTGAGAATTGAGAACAAAGAAATAATTACAACCACCTTTCCAACTAGTTCTCTAGGATATTAAAGGCATCTATTCCTTCAACAGCACACAGACAATTAATACAATATATCATGTGTGACCTAAACTGACAAAGCACACCATCAGGAGGTGCAGTAAAACGTCTCCAGAACAGACACAACCTTCTTTGATTTTTCGAAGTAAAATGGAGGGACTCAGGTTGTGATACATAAGCACATTACCCCTTTAAAATTCATTTCTTGTTCTTCTTTAGAAAGATTAAAGAAACTGGGAAGGGGGAGGGAGATGATATATTGAAATTCATTTGTGACTTTTTAGTTGGTGCTAATAAATTAATGGAAATAATTCCTAAACCTGCAGATGGGCAAAAACACTAAGGGAGATTATTTATCTAGTTGAGCATTAGACCAGTGAACTGTAAAGTCTTGGGAATTAAAAAGCTTAATACTTATTCTTTCATTAGTTTGGTATATGAATGAATTTCACCTTGTATTCCATCATGCTGTGACTCAGCTTATTCATTTAGCAACCGCTAATAATGCCATACAAAGAAAACAGGATTCATTGAAGCAGTCTTATTCATTAATTAAAATAATTTTAAATCTGAGGAAACTCTAGAAAGGGGTCCACTACAGCATTCTGCTGGGCAATGTCTACTTACTAGCTTTGGAATCTAATTCAAGGACCTGACTATTGCTTTGAAACCCTTAAATCTCAAGACACCAACACACCTCAGAGAACAATTTCTTCATATGAATCTACTCTTTGAGATCTATTGGAAATGACTGCTTCTGTCATAAAAAAAAATTATTTAAAAGGTTTATATGCCTTTTTTCAGAGCAAGTATCTCATAAAGTAGTTTACAGTCACGAAAATCAACAATACTCAAAAGATTTGTTTAATTTAAGTATTAGTAACCTGCTTAGCATTGAGCATTTATAATCTCAGAGCAGGTAACAAAGTAGTAAAAACAAAAACAGGAAAACAATGATATAGAAAAATTACCAAAAAAAAAAAATCCAGTAAACAAGTCAACATATTTCACTCACATTCTCCAACCTGGCCAGTCTCTCACCCTGAGTAGTTGTTCACAAGCATCCACAGCAAGAAACTCCCACCCGTTGTCCTTGGAAGCGACACAGCAGAACAGAAAAAGAGGGGATTAATAAGCCACAGGTGCTGTTTCTGTCCTCTTTCCATTCCTGAAGACACTCACAGGCCTCAGGCTGCTGAGGAGAGACACGCAGGTGGTTTCACTAGCCTTATCTCTCTTCTCCTTACAGCTGGGACAAACAGCATTCAGAGTCCTCACAACAATAAGATCCCATTGCTATCAATGAAAAAAATGAACTAAAATATGCTAAAGCCAGCATTAGACATATGACCAACTCCTCTAACTTGGAGCTAAATAGGAGGGACAAAGCAGCAATTTCCCCTCCCAAGCTACTGTATGTGTAGTGTATTCATTTAATTGTGTATATACATTCAAAAATGGACTTACATTTTATTCACATGGGAGATGAGATTGGTTAGTGTACTAGGAGGACTTTTAAATGTCTTTTTTTAATAAAAAAGGAACACTCCCCCACCCCAAAATCTAGTATACCAAAGAACCCCTTCCCCACAGAGGGGTCAATTAAAAAGAAAAAGAAAAAAGCTGAAGCTACCTAGCACTGTGCTTTGCAGGAAACTCCCTACCTTCCTAGCAGAGGCAGAAACCCTCAGTTTTCTCTTTCACTCCACCATCCTCAAAAGGGGGAGGAAGCCAGGATTCTCCCTTGTACACAAAAAAGCAGTGTGTGCAAAAGATCATGTTCTTGAGATTTATATTTGCCACATGACTCCAAAATCCAGCAGTGAAGCCAGTGGAGGATATGAATAGATATGACATCACCTTACGCAGCAGAACAAATATTCATCTTCCCCAATTTATTACTGACTCGAAGGAGGAAAGAAAATTAGATATGAAACAATTATGAAATCTGCTTTCAAGGTATGAGATCCTATTCGTGTTAGACTGCACAGAAAGTTTTCTTTAAGAGACAGAAAACAAAAAGGTGGCATTCTGCACCATAAAGGCACCTTTGTTTGTCATAGTTGCACAGAGTCTGCATGTGCTTAGTAGAAGTTGCCCATCTGTTGCAGTGCTATTATTTCTTCCCCACATGCAAAATACTGCATTTTGTTCCAGAGAAAATGAGATACTTCCTCCAGACAGCGCATTCAGTGCTATTGCAATTATGGAGCGGAATGTGGCTTTGCAAGCTAAATTGAAATCTACTGGAAATGGCTTGTGATGTGATTACAAATAACTCACACCCACACCCCACTCCTTCATCTATGTTGTAACACTTACTCAAAGAAATAGACTTTATTAAAGATTTGCAAGTTGAACCAACAACACAAAGCCTCTGCTCTTTTTATCATGCAAAACAAAACAAGGCAAAATGCAAAATCTTTAGTACTAAGGACACTAAACAGCACCATCTGTTGGTTGGTGCTGCTTATATAATCATAATACTTTCATCACTTTGTTGAGCTTGGCCCTACGTAAGACCTAGGTAACTATGCATAGACCACACCAGAGGGACGGAAAGGGGGGTAAATGCTTCACTCTCAGGCAAGCCACTTCCAAACCCCCCCCCACACACACACACACCTCAGCACTGCATCGCTGGCCGACCCCCAAAATGAATTCCGTCTATTTCTATTCCCATCCCACCACAGCTGTGCCTTTAGCCAATGCTTATAACTAGCCAACTTCTACAAAATAACATCAGAAATTGGAAGCGTCAGTGAAGATTCCCTCCTAGAAAACCCACCAAGGATACCTCCCTGTTTTGTGAAGCTTTCGTTACTTTCATTTATTTGTAATTTTGGAAGGTGCTGTACACAGTTCTCCTTCAGTGAAAATGTATACATTTGGTTGGATTGCATTATATTCAGTGGCGTGTGGTCAGTGGACTAGGGGGACTAGGCTAGTCTCCTAAACCTTCCCAGTAAATTAGAGGATTAAAGCCTGGCGCCTCCATCCCAAAGCCTGGGAAGCTTCTGCCCAGCTTAGGGACGGAGGTGTGATGCTTAAACACACAATGTCAGGAAGTTGCAATGTCAGCTGCTCCCCCCCCCCCAATCATTCTTGCAAGCTGGCGCCTCTGGCTCTAACTTGTTCCCCTATGAAAAATTTCACTGCATGCCACTAATTATACATACCATACCATTATGGTATGATATGGTATGGTATGTATTATATGATCAGCCATAAGAATCCAACAATATCTGTAGGGCTGCTGGTTTGCCATTTTTGGTCCCCATGGCTCTTCCTATAAGATCTATGCAGCACTATCTATTACACAGAGATGGCACATCATGCTTTTGCCTTGCAGGATTTGTGGTTGAATTGCACAAAATGTAGCTGAGGTATATGTTTGATGATACAAAAAAAGTACTAGGGCAGAATGATGATTCAAAGTATGTTGTAGTAAGTCATGTCAGTCTATTTCTAAAAGGCGCTGATTTAGAGCTTCTCGTAACATTTGCAAGCAAGCATTTAAGTTGGTACAGAATTAAGAAAAGATGTAAATTTGCTTGGACAGCACAAGAAGAAACTTTTTAAGAAATAAAAAACCCAATTGGTATAACCAGAAGCAGGCCAGCTCCTCCCATTCTTTTCTTAGGAAGCTTCTGAACAGGGAGCTGTTTTTGTGTGTGTGTGTCTCCCTCTCCCCTCAAGGATTACTTGGTGTGCAAATTTTGAGTTGCCGGGATTATTACACAGAGCTTGAGCTGTCAATGCTCTTTTTCCACTCAACTTTTTAATCGCTAGGCTTGCAGGAACAGTGTCTCTTCACCTTTTGAAGCCAAATAGTGTAATTTACAGATTCAAAGCTGCCCTAGAAGTTAAGGAGCTTTAAGTAGTATGTTTTAGATCAGTAATCTGCAGTACATGACTCGCACCACTTTTTACAGCTTGGGATGAGATTCTTATACTGTCACAACACAGAAGAAAATTCTGGCCAAGGTCTTTTCCTGTTAAATTTAAATTGTTGTAGGAGGTTCTCGTTTATCTGCTGTGCGATTTATATCAGATCCACAAATCATTAGAACAGACACTTTGATCTTAAACGTCCTTTATTGTTTCTCAAAACATTAAGAATAAAATAAATAGAAGCCTGTCATATTATTTGGTTATCTATCCTCCCTAAAAAAAGCTCTATGTTTAATATATTACATTTTTTAGAACTATAATGGGCAAGATATTTTTTTCTCCATGCAGGGGAAAAAAACTAGAATGAACAGCGCTATCCTATGTGTATTTATTCAGATGCAAACCCCAGTATTTTCAACTCAGCATATCCCCAGATAAACAAGCATAGGATTGCAGCCATGAATGATGGAACTCTCAGAAACCTATTGATGGCAGGAAACAGTAAGATGTGCAACAATAATAAACAAAATCTAACACAGAACTGATAGTGTTACTTTCCAAACTTTCAAAACAAATTGCTTCAACTTTATCAACTACCGTACTTTACCAAGCCAAATACCAAGGAAAAAATATTCAAATTATTTTCTGCCGCCTATACATTTCTATACTGATAATTTATGAACACATACTCATTTTCAATTGCCTCCTGACTATACAACCCCAGCGAATTCCGCCTCCCAGAGAGACCTTCCATTATATCTTCTGGAAATAGCAATAAAATTGCAATCCATCAAATCCACAGAGCTCCCATAAAATAAATTATCTGAACACTTACTTTAGAAGAGAAATCACTGATGGCAACTATCTTCCTGCAGGAAAGGGATAGACATTTACGTGCACATGGAGAGGTTTTTACTGTGCTTTCTTTGTTGCTCATAAACTGACAGGAAACAATATTTACTTTCTAGAGCAATCTGCATTAAAGCCATTAGTTTTAAAAATAGGCTCATTAGAAAGAAATATAAGGCCTTAACTATACTTAATCTTCCCTTCAAGCTGACCTTCTGACTCTGAACACTGCAAGACAAATTTTGTGCTAATGAATGGCCACAAAGTTCACCAATGCATAGCATCTTTTTTTAAAAAAAGAGCTTATACATAGCATGTCCATATCTGCTCATATTCACACCACCCATCCAGTGGCACAGGTTCATGCTCCGGCACCTGGGGGTGGAGAGCAGGCAGGGGCGTGGTGCACATCCCGGGGGTGTGGTGCGCCGCCTGCAGGGGCATGGGGGCAGCCGTGATGGTACCCCACCGGGGTCGCGCTACCAGGGGCGGTTCGCTCCCCCACACGCCTCTTCCTCTGCTAGTGCACCCATCACTGAAAATTGAAAAAAGGAACTCCAAGCATGGAACAACCAGTTCAGCATACCAAGTGGACGTACATTTTTTAAAACAGAAGCTACTCATGTTAAATGGCAAACAGAGGGCTTTTAAGGCAGATAGTTACGTATATAGCATGGGGGTGGGCGGCAGTGTTCAAGAACACACATATTCAGAGTAGGTCTTTGGATCTCAGTCAGTGTGACAAGCTGATGCAGTCCTAACTTCACTGCACCATGTTTAGTTTGTGGGTAATTTGTGCTTCTTCTTTTACCCACCCCATCCCCATGACAATGTCCCCAGAGTCTGTAAAAATGTGGCACTATATTCTTCTTATTGGATATTGTCCTGCCTTTGTATTCGTATTTGTAAAACCTTTTATTGGCATCACACACAACATCCAAGGATGCGGGTGGTGCTGTGGGTTAAACCACAGAGCCTAGGACTTGCCGATCAGAAGGTCGGCGGTTCGAATCCCTGTGATGGCGTGAGCTCCCGTTGCTCGGCCCCTGCTCCTGCCCACCTAGCAGTTTGAAAGCACATCAAAGTGCAAGTAGATAAATAGGTACCGCTCTGGCGGGAACGTAATGGGCGTTTCCGTGCACTGCTCTGGTTCGCCAGAAGCGGTTTAGTCATGCTGGCCACATGACCCGGAAGCTGTACGCCAGCTCCCTCGGCCAATAAAGCGAGATGAGCGCAGCAACCCCAAAGTCGGACCTAATGGCCAGGGGTCCCTTTACCTTACAACATTCAAAACAAATCAAATCAATACAGAATTACCAAGGTTAGAAAAATTAAAAAGAGGGAAAGAGGTGGCAATATTAATTCCCTAACATTGTCACCTCTTTCCCTCTTTTTTTATTTTTCAAACCTTGGTTCTACGCCAATTCGTCACCTAATAACTTCTCTTCAGAATTAATTCTTTTTTCGAACTTGCATAACATTGGGTATTTCACAATTCTATCTCAAGCTGTCTCAAACTGTTCTCTTTTAACTGATTTTGTGGAAATACATCCATTTATCATGCGTACCTCATTAAATTCTTGTGCTAATTTCATATTTTAAGAGGGCTGCAGGGAGTGTTTTCTAACCCAGTACAAATCCAGCTACTTCATAATTATGTCTTAAAGTCAATATTCCTGTCCGCTATCAGAGCCTTCTTCACTGTAAGCTCCCCAGAGGGCCATTTCAAATCACACAAGTTATTCCCATGTTGCTCTTTGTGCAATGGAATTCATATATGGCAAATGGACTTCAAATATGGCAAATATATGGGCTTCATATATGGTACTTCAAGTGGATAGGGGCCATGAACCTGAAAAAGCTGGGATATGGAAATCCTGTTCCCCAAATCTAGGTAGCCTATTTTACATATTATGCAAATCACTTGATAACTATGTGAGTCTGAATCCCCATTGCTTGTGGTAACATAGAGGTGGGCTTTTTCACTGGTGGCACCAGTGCTACGGAGCGCCCTCCCTGCTGAGATATAATATGTCTCCATCCTCTTCCAGTTTTGCCTTGTATCATTGCTATTCTCATCATACAGTGGTACCTCAGGTTAAGAACTTACTTCATTCTGGAGGTCTGTTCTTAACCTGAAACTGTTCTTAACCTGAGTTACCACTTTAGCTAATGAGGTCTCCCACCGTCACCATGCCACCGCTGCGCGATTTCTGTTCTCATCCTGAAGTAAAGTTCTTAATCTGAGGTACTATTTCTGGGTTAGCGGAGTCTGTAGCCCAAGATACCACTGTACTATTCTCTCCTTGTCTGTTGTAATATATTTTGCTCTGAAGAAAAGTGTATAGGGGGGACGGGGACTCATCATGGTTTTTTCCCACCTCACTTTAATAAGAAGTTTAATGGAAATTTGCCAGTAATGTGAATGCTGAATGCTTCAGGTTTGCCTTTTTATTTTTGGAAGTGATACGTGCAAGGTTATTGAACTAAATGTTTGTTGTCTCCTTATCTCTAAAAAAAAAAAAAAATCGATTTTTTTAATCATCAGAAAACCAGGGGGCTTATTAACTCCCAATCACTGGCCAGTCAGTGATGTGCACAGAAGCGTCTGCTATAAATGTGCAGTTGGTTTTCCCTAAGATCCTGGAGAAAGTAATATTTGTTTGAAAAAAGCACAAGTGCACTTTGACAGTTCAAATTATTTTTGTGCGCAGCCTTTTTTTGGTGCGACAATACCTTATTGTCTTAATGATAGGACTCTGGGTACCTTTGGGAAGCTATACTGCAATGTTAAAAGTTACTTTCATTTAACCAAGTTAAATACGCAAAGCAAGAAACAGTCCATTCTCTACCTTTTGTTTCTAAAACAAAACTAATATACGTAGATTTATATCTCATGGAACTTTGAAGTGTCAGGCATAGCTCTAATGGCTTTAGCCCAAACGTAGCAGAGTTTTCCTGCACAGCGAAGAAGCTAGTTGAGGTGGAAATGACTAGTCAGCTAGACTCAGAATAACTATTTACAGGATTTATTAAAAGGAAAAATAAAACCAGCAGAGTTTCTGCATACAAAACAAAGCAAAATAAATCCTTTCTTTCTCTCTCTCTCTTAACCATACACAGCACTTCTACTCCTAACACACCCCTAACACACCAAACTGTGCTAGCAATCCCTAGATAACAGAGTTGAGTGCTGGTCGTTAACCAATCAGAGTAAGTAGTTTCTAGGTCAAGCTGACCTTGGCTTTCTGCCAAGAGTAAATTGACACGGCCTTGAGTTAATTGTGTGAAGCCAGAATCTGTAAGTTTCCCATGAGAACCAATTAACAGAAACTGAACACCCCCTCACAGATTCTGCTGGACAATTAACATCAAATACACCTATGTAGGAGATTATTTTTCCAGCAAACCTAAACCCTTGCACATTCGCTTGTTCTTTACCTTTGCCAATGGTTTAGTTAACACATCTGCTACATTTTCTTCACTTGATACATAAGTACAGGTGATTACATTGTCTTGTACACAGCAACGCACATTTTGGTATTTTACAGAGATATGTTTGGAACGCGATTTGAAACCCTCTGTTTTACTTAAGGTTATACAAGCTTGATTATCAATGTAAACTTGTACTGGTTCTCCACAATTTACATTTAAATCTGTTAACAAATGCTTGAAATAAATCACCTCGTTGCACAATTCACTCAACGCGGCGTACTCTGATTCCGTTGATGACACACTTACAACGTCTTGCTTGCGTGACCGCCAGTTGATTAAAGCTCCACCGACCATTATGACTAGTCCTGTGACAGATTTTCTATCCGGCAAATTTCCCCAGTCACTATCACAGTAGCAACTCAACATTTCATCCTCTGAAGAATTTAATTGTAACATATAGCCAATTGTCTGTTTGAGGTATCTCAGAACTTGTTTTACCCCTTTCCAGGCATTTAGTGTGGGTTTTGAGACCAATCTACTTAATATGCCTACTGCATAGCTAATATCAGGTCTGGACCACTGTGCTAGATACAATAAACTTCCAATTACAGAATGATATACATCAGGATGTTCAAATTCAGGACTCTCATCTGTATGAAGTGTTTTTATGAAACCTGGATCCATAGGCACCACTGCCCCTTTGCAATCCTGCATCCTGTATGTAGTCAGTAGTTGTTTAACTTTGTTCTGCTGACTAATTAGACAGCTGCCATCTTGGGCCCAGCACACTTCCAACCCTAGATATGTCCTAACCGGGCCTCTGAGAGTATCCTTGAGCCACTAAACGAGCTTTGTATTTGTACTTTCCTGTCACCAGAGGTTTAAGTTTGTACACCCACCTGCAGCCTACAATCTTTGCCCCCTCAGGCGCTGCTACTGGTGTAAAAACCTTGTGCTCATTCAGAGAGGACATCTCTTCCTCCATTGCCTGCTTCCAGAGCTCTGCCTCCTCTTTTGGTAACTTTAACACCTCCTGAAAACTCTTGGGCTCTGCAATTACACTAAACACATTTGCAGTATCTGGAGAAAAACGCACCGGAGGCACTCCTTTGTTTTGTCTTTTAGATCTTCTGGGAGAAAATTTTTCTTCTGACCCACTTTCCTCCTCAGAACTACGACCTCTCTTTTGTTGCTTAGCAACTGGTCTCTGGCTAATTCCACTTTCTTGAGAGCTCTTATCTGAACTTTCCTCCCCCTCAGACTCTGATTCTCTATGTTTACCTTCAGAGTCATGAAGCTCCTGGGAAGGTTCAAACCAAACCTCAGTATTGGCATGTAGTCTCTCCCAGCCACTATGTTCACAAAAACTGGCATTCCTGGAGATCACAATGCCATTTGTCCCTTCAGCAAAGCGGAAACCTTTTCCCAGCTCCTGGTAACCCACAAACACTAACTGTTTGGTCTTAGGATCTCCCTTCTTTCTCATTTGTTTTGGAATTAATACCCAGGCTTTTGATCCAAACACATGCAAATGGTCAATTTTGGGTTTTTTCTGAAACAATTTAAAGTATGGAGTTGTACCTATTGTTTGATGAAAGAGCCTATTTTGGAGATAACACGCGGTGAGCATGCTCTCCCCCCAATAAGACATGGGCAAATCAGCATCATCAAGCATGGCAAACATCATGTCTTGTAAAGATCTGTTTTTTCGCTCTGCAACGCCATTCTCCTCTGGGGAAAAAGCGTTCGTTTTTCTATGCCCAATGCCACGCTTTTGTAACCAATCTCTAAAAGCATTTGACATAAATTCGCCACCTCTGTCCGTCTGAATCCTTTTGAGTTTAATGGACAGAAATCTTTCCACAGATGCCACCCAGCCTTTAAACTTAGTGAACACGTCACCCTTATTCTTCATGGGATAAACCCAAGAATAACGCGTGGCGTCATCCACAATTGTTAATGAAAAACGCGATCCACCCCTGCTTACAGCAAATGGACCAATTACGTCCATGTGAACCAGCTGTAGCGGTGATTCACTAACTCTGTCACTTCTGGGGTAAGAGACTCTGTGGGTTTTAACCTTTTTACAAACATTACAATCAAGGTACTTGTTACAACTCTTTAAATTACCCCCATCGGCCAATTCAGACATTTTTAGTACACTTTTCCAGCCAGCATGCCCCATTTTCCTATGCAATAAGTGCACACAGTTGTCATGTATAGCTTTGTTATTCACTGCAGGCTGAGATTTACTGACTACTGCTGCAACTTGAGATCCTGCTTTAAGCCAAAACAAGCCTCCCTCTGACTTAGCAGTGCCTAAAATCTCACCAGCCTTCTTAATAATGCAACTGTCTCCTTCAAAATACACTTTAAACCCAGCTTTTAGCAAACAATCTACAGACATCAGATTGCTCCTTAATGAAGGCACATAAAGTACATTTTGCAGGCATTCACGAAGACAAGGAACAAAAACTGCACCCCCCGAAATCACTTCGGAAGTACTTCCGTCTGCTAGAGCCACCTGGCTGCGCTGTGCTGAGTTCTTGGAAACAAACAATTCATCTGAATTTACGATGTGCCGAGAAGCTCCCGAATCGACCACCCAGACAGCTTGTTTCTCATCAGCAATCTTGACCTCGGCGGTCACCAGCTGAGCCGACAGTTTTTGTTTGAAGAACTTCTTTTTCCGCTGCTGCTGCTGCTGCTGATCTCGTCTCTGCTCCTGCACCGGCAACTGAGACTTGACCAACTCAGGACATTGTCGTTTTAGATGCGCTGAAGACCCACATCGGAAACAACGCCTAACAGCAAACGCAGACTCCTCACCGGCACGCTGCTCTTGCTTCACCCCTGGCACGGCATGAGAACTCCTTCCAAACCGCCCGCCTGTAGAAGCCTCTGCAGCCAACGACCTTTCTTGCCTCTTCTGCCACTCTTCAATCAAACGCCCAGTAACGTAACTGATTGATAAATCACGCTCCTGTATGCCTTCTAGAGACAAAACTAAATTATCCCAGCTTTCCGGGAGAGAACTCAAAATAATAGCCACCTTCTCCTGCTGGTCTAATGCACAGTCTCTTTCCTGTAGCGCAGCAAACTTTAACTGTAAACTGTGTAGGTGTTCCTGCATTGTAACCCCAGGCTGTAACATTGCCTTGTACAATGCCTTGCGAATGAACAGCTTGGAAACCGCTGTCTCACGCACATGGAGTTCTTTAAGTGCTTGCCACACACCTCTAGCTGTCTTGATTCCCCTCACATATGGCAACTGGGAATCTTCCAGCCCCAAGACAATTGTGGCCCTTGCTCTTTGGTCTTTATCGAGGTCTTCATCATCAGGCAACGCAGGAAACTTACTCACCACTTGCCAGAGACGATCCCTCTGCAGCACTGCCTGCATGCGTTCCGACCACAGCAAGTAATTGGAGTCATTCAGACGCTCAAAAGCCATCTGAACTGGTTGTGAGGCCATCTTGAGAGCGATGTCCCTGGAACCCGGAACCAGCTACTCACGACCACCGAGAGAGAAAACAGGAACCACAGCACCCAGCACTCACACGCTGCAGCTGTTGTCCTTGTGTCCACTGCGTCACCAGCTCACCACAGTCAGGAACCAGCCAGTGTCCATCTGCTGCACCAACAGCAACAACAACTTCTGGAACTACTGGAACCAACGCCGTTGATGCTGACACCACCACAACTCAGGCTGGCAGCACAATGCCCATAACCTCATGGAACTTTGAAGTGTCAGGCATAGCTCTAATGGCTTTAGCCCAAACGTAGCAGAGTTTTCCTGCACAGCGAAGAAGCTAGTTGAGGTGGAAATGACTAGTCAGCTAGACTCAGAATAACTATTTACAGGATTTATTAAAAGGAAAAATAAAACCAGCAGAGTTTCTGCATACAAAACAAAGCAAAATAAATCCTTTCTTTCTCTCTCTCTCTTAACCATACACAGCACTTCTACTCCTAACACACCCCTAACACACCAAACTGTGCTAGCAATCCCTAGATAACAGAGTTGAGTGCTGGTCGTTAACCAATCAGAGTAAGTAGTTTCTAGGTCAAGCTGACCTTGGCTTTCTGCCAAGAGTAAATTGACACGGCCTTGAGTTAATTGTGTGAAGCCAGAATCTGTAAGTTTCCCATGAGAACCAATTAACAGAAACTGAACAATATCCTATCATTCTACCAGTGTTCAAGAGTGACTGTTTTAGGATTATCAGTATAGAGTTTTAAGCTTACTCTTGCTTGGCTTGCACATTTCTAAACTGATATTTTGAAGCCCAGATCTCTTGTGTGGTGCAGACAACAACATTTTAATTCCCAATTTTTCCTTCATCAGCAGCTCATTGTGTCAAACATTCCAGCATCCAAACTAAAATAAACCACAAACATTTTAACATATGGATTCCTCAGTCTCATTAAATTACTTGTACAGTGCATAGCAATGTCACAGCCAACACCGGAGATTAGATCTAATAAGGACTATCACCACAAAGCTCTTGGCAGAAGATGCAGGCTGATGAGCTCACAGACAGATGAGGCCTTTCTACTGTTTACAGCTACAGAAAGATACAAATGAAAATGGTCTTGACTATTTCTAATCCTCTTGGCACCTTTGTTAATATATATTCCAAGTGACATAAAGATAGAAAGGTATAATGCACATGAATTGCAAGAATGTTTTGAACATGATTTTTATATAATTATGTAAAATTTTGTGCTGTTTTAGTTACCTGATTCAAATTGATAAGACGAAAGAAAGAAAGAAAGAAAGAAAGAAAGAAAGAAAGAAAGAAAGAAATTACAATAGCAGCATGACACCTGAATAACTGATTAAATATTTTGCTATTTTTATTCTTTTCTACATTTTTTTGGTTTTCATTTGGTGTTTTCTCTTTCTCTTTCTGTTTATATTTAGATTTGTTTCTTTTAACTTACTGTATTATTAAAAAGCTTTAATAAAATCTTATTTTAAAAATAGTTTACTGTTACGGAAGATAACATTCAGTAAAACAGTTCTGGACTTAGGTACAGTTATATACAGCTACATACGAGTACAAAGTATCTCCATTGCTCCAAATAAACTCCAGGAATTCAAAGCACAACACTGGACAAATAACACCAACAGACTGATGACTCACATACTAACTAACTGAGCTGACGTACATTAATCACAGATATAGTCGAGGCACTGGGCCATTATCATCACAACTGCCTTGGCTGAACTTGCACCTACGATTAGCTCATCCATGGTGATTTATACTCCATGAAGGAAATTAACCTCTTCTTATGTCTGGTTACGCCAACATGCCTTTAGTTATAAACACAGAGAAATAAGGGGAGGGAGTTTAGTGAAACAAGGCGAACAAAATGTAGAAGAAGAAAGGAGGAGGATAGGCAAAGTCTTCCTTGCTTTTCCTGTCCCCTTCTGCCCTTCTGCCCTTCCATTTTCATTTTCCATTCTGTCTCCCTTGCTTCACTCACAGCAGTTTTCCTCCCCATTGCACTTTGTCCTATTTTACCTTGCTTTTCTGTACCTCTATCAAAACACTAACCCACACAGTCCTGCTCAAGTACTGTGCTGCATGTACAGCTATCTCTTGATGGGCAGGCTCCTGCCTTTGCAAGAGAACAGCTTCAGTCTCCAGCTGTAACCCATGCTGCAAAAGGGACAGAGGAAGAGGTCAATGGAATGGAAAGAGGAGGAATGTTGGGGGTTGGGGTTGGGGGGGAGATAGATGAGTACTTGCCTGGATGGAGGATAGAAAGGAATATGCAAGTATCAAGAAACTTTCTCAGGGAGGAGGTATCACCGCTGCTTCAAGCAAGCAGGCAAGTGGCAAGGAGGCGGGCATGGCATCCAGATCCAAATCTACTGCGGTCTTAATCTAAGATAAAGTGCTTTCTTTATCTTGTGAATTGCCCTGAGATCTTCGGATCAAGGGCAGTTTATAGATTTAATAAATAATAATAATTTACGATAAAGAATGCTTATTGATTTGATAGGAAACCATCTGCCATGTTCTATTGTTTCTTCCAGTCAGGTGTTCTAATGTCATCATCCATGTCATACATTAGATGATAGATGATAGATAGATGATAGATAGATGATAGATGATAGATAGATAGATAGATAGATAGATAGATAGATAGAGTTATATTCAAATAAATAAAAGATTTCACACTCATCATATAAAGGCAGTGCACCACAGGGCAAGTGACAGAGATTATTCTGGCATCTCTCTGAATTTATTTTTAAATTTAAAAAGGACATAGTAAAACTAGTACAGTATATAGAACTCTTGCCTTACAATCACTTTCAGGCTTCCCCAGGATTCGATGCCTTGCATTTGCACACTCCCCAGGTCACTATTAAATTTATGGTGCAATATAGCCAGGACTGACAGAGCAGACAAGGATCCAGTCTGCTGTCTCTAAGCAGCTTCTTTTTGCTCTCAAGAGGCACAGAAACATCTCTTTCAGAAGCATGCCCCCAGACACTTTCCAGCTCTCAGTGGTCCAGGGCAGTTTTTCTTCTCTTAATCTCCTACGTTCTTTTCCAGGTAGTTTCACTGTCCACAAACCTCTGTGCAATTAAAGAGACTGGCACAAGGACACAAAAACCCTGCAGCAGCGAACAAAAGATAATTAGAACTTCACAGTTCCAAAAGGTCTTGCAGACTCATGCGCACAGTCTTTCTACTGGGACAAGAGATCAAAGCCGATAGCAACCTTGTGCAATGATTAAGATTTAATGTTAAGCCTATGAAAATACCACAAAAATTTTATGGAATATTAAACAGTTACTCAAATCACTTCCTTCCCCCCCCCCCCAAATCACTCCCCTTTATATTGATGAGGAAGAAAACACAATTTTATTTTAATTAAGATGAACCATCTTCTCTGCCCTTTTCAAACCGATGAGATGTTCATCATTTATAATGTGTGTGTACTAATTATTGCAAGTTTTAAATGAGGCAATGGATTAAGTCCCCAACAATTTTATTTGTCCGACAAATTCTCCCCTGAGCAAGTCGGCTAGACTAAAGTAGATCCCTTTCTGGTCCATTCATGCCACATCTACAGGGTTCCACTGGGGCCACAAATAAGATGCAGCTATATTTTGCAATGTCTTAAGGAGCTTCATTCCAGATTTAGAAATAATAGAATAATGTGGGACACGTGTTTGGATTTCAGTACAAGGTGAATAACACCTACCTATTTAAAACATTAAAATCCTACCTTTACTCAAGGCAGCCAACATCAAAGTACATCAAAATTTTAAACAGCAACGAAGCAGCCATTAAAACAATCTGGCATCTTCTAGCAAGTAAAAACAATGCAGCAAGTTGAAAACAAATTTTAAAAGCATCTTTCAAAAAGTGTTCATGGCTCAAAAGCTCTCCTAAGCAGCAAGATTTTAGCTAGTTGGCATGAGGCTGCATTGATACCATTTGTTTACTGTGGGACTATATATCTATATCTATATATATGTGGTACGCGGGTGGCGCTGTGGGTTAAACCACAGAGGCTAGGACTTGCCGATTGGAAGATCAGCAGTTCGAATCCCTGCGACGGGGTGAGCTCCCATTGCTAGGTCCCTGCTCCTGCCCACCTAGCAGTTCAAAAGCACGCCAAAGTGCAAGTAGATAAATAGGTACTGCTCCAGCGGGAAGGTAAAACGGCGTTTCCAGCACTGCTCTGGTTCACCAGAAGCGGCTTAGTCATGCTGGCCACATGACCTGGAAGCTGTACACCGGCTCCCTCGGCCAATAAAGCAAGATGAGCGCCGCCACCCCAGAGTCAGCCACGACTGGACCTGGACCTAATGGTCAGGGGTCCCTTTACCTTTACCTATATATCAGTATGAATAGCCTCTCTGAAATGGTGACAAAGAATACAGGGATAAACAGCAATTCTGCATCCAAGCTCCCACTTGTGAGTGAGCTGAAGACACATTTCTGCACATGAAGAAAAGTTTGCTGCGTACCTGCAGCTCAGTGGTAAAGCACCTGCCTTGCATGTAGAAGGCCCCAAGTTCAAGCCCCAGCATCTCAAAGTGGGCCTGGCACAGACCCTTCTCTGAAATCCCAGAGAGCTGCTGCCAGTTTGTAGAGATAGCACTGGGCTAGATAAGAAGATAAGAGCCTGCTGAATCAGGCCAGTGGCCCATCTAGTCCAGCATCCTGTTCTCACCAGAGCCAATGAGATGCCTATGAGAAGTGCGCAAGCAAGACATGAGCACAGGAGCACTCGCACATCCCGAGGTTTCCAGGAACTGGTAATCTCAGTCAAAACACTTAGCATTCGATTTAATGATTGCAAATTAGAGGTTCATTTCTTCTTTGTCAATCACACAGCGATGGCTTTGCATATAAACTGTCCTTATATAGCATGTGCTTTAAAACTGCCTTTTCAATGTCACTTATTAATAATATCAAGGAACAGACAGACTACTCAGCAAGCTGGGGTCTATTAACAATTATTTAAGCTCCACATTCCATAGAATTGCCTATGATGGTTTCAATAGAAACAATATAGCTTGGGGAAATGAGTAGGAAATAGATGTGGTTGTTTACCGATTGCACATGCAGTGTGGGTGTGTGCATGCACTCTCAACAACAGGTATTGCATGGGCCTAATACTACTCCCTCTCCCCCATACTGGTTTTGGCTTTTGAAAAGCTGCTTGTTTTTGAAATTCTGATCGAGTACACTGCATAGGTCAAATAATTCAATAGGAAAGTGCTATTTGATTTGACTGAACTCAAATACAGTTGAGCTATTTTTACTAAGCATGCAGTGAGAGTGTGTGTAATTAGTGGTTTCATCCATATGTGCTATAATTAATCTTACTTCTTGCATAGCCAGCCCAGTCTCCATCATGCACTGAGGAGAGCAAGGCTGCACTGCACAGGCAGATATCTAAAACAGAAAATTGGCTGGGGGAAACAGCCCAGTAAAAAAATACCTGCATTATGCTGAAACAATCACAGCAAAACTATCATATTTACTCAAATGTAATGTGCACCTTTTTTGGCCAAATTACGTTGTGAAAACTGGGGTGTGCATTAGATTCAAAGGCGCATTAAATTCACATGAATATGGTAGATGCCCTAGCTTGACTGCTTATTGCATCTGGAGATGAACCCCATTATATGAACTATTTTATTACATGTGCTATTTGGGTGCGGGGAGGGGGGCATTGTGGTGGCTTGGAGAAATTACTAATTGCACTAAGGTGACCCACAGCATAATGTTATGCATGATTACAAAGTCCCACAGAAACTTGGAACTATTTGAAACCAAAAGTAGACTCCCTGAAATTACTGTTCTTTTAATATAATATAAACTTCATTATCTGGGTTTCTTAATTATCCAAATAAGACAGTAAATGTCCTCTTGGTGTTCCAATCCTATGAAGATCTTCCATTTTCATTTTAATCAGTTTATGCAAAATAGATCAAATTGCTTTGAAGTTCATCATATGCAAGTTTGTTTGTTTATTTTTTATGCAACTTCTTTTATTTTTGATGCTATTTCACAATTTAATAATACTATTCGACTTTGTTAATTAACAAACCAAGTGATTTGTTTCAGGGCTTGTCCACACTTCCACTTGCCCTGTGCCTAGAATGCATGAGTCTGAGCAGTTTTCCACTTGCCCCATGCTTTCTAGGCATGGGTCAGAGAGGTTTTGCTTTTGTCCCACCACTTTCCCCTGGAAAGCCCACACTTTAGCAGAAAATCAGAGCAAACATCAATCTGGATAAAACCCAACTGATGTTTGATCTGATTCAGCACTTTTCCTGAGGGAAAGCAGTTGGGCAAACAGAGGTGTGGATGACCCCTCAGTTACAACCCTGAGTGTGGTTTTATGCGTTAAGCTTTATTCCCTGTTCCACTATGTTGCTGCTGAGGAAATTTGAACATCGACTGGGGGATCCAATGTATGTTAGAGCACTGACCAGGATTTGGTGTGCACTGTTCCCAAATTGGATTTTGAAATTAAAAAGGCCGTTGCATATGTCCGTTCCATTCCTTCCCTGATGTCCTGCTCCCCTGAGGTTTGTACTATTATCAGCTTAAGTTGTCTTGCTGTCTTCTTTTTATCATATACTTTTCCTTCTCTCTTCTTCACAAAAGAGCCACACGGTGAGTAAATAAAAATACTAATACAGTGGTACCTCGGTTTAAGAACAGCCCTGTTTACGAACTATTCAGTTTACGAACTCTGCAAAACCGGAAATAGGGTCTTGGTTTGAGAACTTTACCTTGGTCTAAGAATGGAATCCAAATGGTGGAAGGGCACCAGCAGCGAGAGGCCTCATTAGGGAAAGCGCGCCTTGGTTTAAGAATGGTTTTGGTTTAAGAACTGACTTCCGGAACGGATTAAGTTCTTAAACCGAGGTACCACTGTATTTTAAATGAGATGCACAGTGTAGTAGCTTATATAGGACAACAGTACTATTGCAAATAATTGCAATACCATGACAACAAAGTCTGAAGATACTGTTTCACGTTAGAGGAATGTCACCTGTGTTTACACAGCTTCACAACTACTGCTTGTTGTGTAAGCACTGGTATTTTAAGCCCTGCATTCTAGTTTAGGCCACTACGTAAGAAAGTTACAGGTTGGGCTGGCATTAGTAAGCATTATTAACCTCTTGGTGAGGAAGCAATGTCAGATTTACTCATCTGAAATCAGGGCAGAAATGTACAAATGTGAACAAAAATGCAGCAATTATAGGAACATGAATAAATAAGGTAAGCAGAAACAAATAAATTCATACGCCTTTACTGCTCTCTCTCATATTTAACTGTCAGTTCATTAGAGCTATGCAGGCAGGTCTCATTCTAATTCAGGTGTTGCTTTACAACACAGAGGAACTTGGTCATTTCAGCACTCTGGTTAGCTCCAGGACTCAGCTTGCAGCTTCAGGATCACCTACTCTAGGAGACCCCATTTCACCTTTGATACAGCAGGTTCTATTTCCTAATGTTGTATTGTGTTCAAACTCTTCCCCGGCTTTCCCATCCTACATTCTAAATATGAACTTACCATGAAGATTTTGGAGGCAACCCATTATGGTGGGTTACCTTGAAACAGCTGGCTCTGGGAAACTTTATTTCTAATGAATATGCAGACTAGGGTTGAGGAAACCTGCAAGTGGACTTACAAACACACACAAACCAACTAGACTTGAAAGATCCAGTTCCCCACCTCTGCCAGAGAGCGTTGGCTTTTATGGGGATTGTAGCTTCCCTCCCCAGCTGTATTCTCCATGAATTCCTGCCCAACCCATGCAGCAATTAAAAGTTGCATTTTATTATTTTGTCAACTACCTTAAAGGCTCCTTAAAAGAAAAGGGCAAGTGGAATCAAAGAATAAAAGCAAGACTTTTAAAGAATGAACATCAGAAGCCAGGCAGGTAACTTTTTAGTCTTCTCTTTACTGTTGTAAGTCTCTTCTATTATGCAGTCATCTACTAGTTGGAACACAAACGACTTATTTTGCTTTCATTGTTGTCTGGGTTTAGAGAAATACTACCATTTACTAAATGGCAAATTAAATTTAAGAGAATGATTGCAACTGACATCTGAATGGAGAAGACCCACTGCTTTTACATTTCAAAAACACTGGCTGGAATAAGGAGGCATCATTCCTCAATGTCCCATAATTCCAAGATTATTTTAAATCTTTAAACTTTGGCTCTCCATATGCTGTTGTACTCCAACTCACATCAGCAAAACCCAGCATGGCCAAGGGTGAGGGACGATATAAGTTGTAGTTCAACAACATCTGGAGGGCTACAGGTTCCCCATCCCTACTTTAAATCCACACTTTTGTCGGGCAGGAAAGGAATAGCTATATCCTTTCTATTTCTCAGGGTTATTCCTAGTGGTTGTCACCTAATTTTTTGGATGTTGCTTGCTTACATGCAGGCTTACATCAAGAACAGTTATCCCACTTCATGGGTGGATCACCCCTCTGATGTTATTGATGACTGAGCCTGCTGATTAGACACCATTAAAAAGGAAATATTTTCTCCTATGCTTTTAAACTCCTGAACCATCTTAAATGACTCCTCAGAGTGATAAAATGACCCTGACTTCCTACATCAGGAATGGGAAACCTGTGACCCTAATTCTGGAACCCCAGATTGCACTGCTGGATAAATCTCAGATATTTTAAATAAATAAAGGAAGCAATAGTGTTGTCAACAAACTTAAAATGTTAAGTTTCACAATTTAATTTTAATATAGACAATGCTCATGTTTTTCTAAAACTAATTCGAAAAATGAGACTGCCTTAATTCTCTCTCTCTCTCTCTCTCTCTCTCTCTCTCTCTCTCGTGTGTGTGTGTGTGTGTGTGTGTGTAACAGCAGTGTCACCTTCTTTTGCTGCTCATTCACTAAAAGTAGTGAGGTATGTGTCACAAATATTTCTCTGCTCTTTGGCATAATACAGAGAATTAGTTATCTATGTATACGCTTGACTTCTGTTCCTCAAGCAGGAAAATCCTCATGAGTACTAGAGGGTTTTCCACAGCACAAATGATCAAAAAGCATCTTCATCTATCTCATCCGCTCCAGGCACAGAATACAGCAGTCAAGGGTACTTCAAATCCAGAGGCTGCTTCAACAGCTGATTGCTTGGGTAAGCAGATTTCAAATTCATTGGCATTCTTGCCATGTAGGTATGGATTTCAAGCTGCACTGACAGCATCCTTTGGTCACAAACCAAAGTTTGCATCCTTTCATTGCAAACTTCAAAGTCAATTGATTACATAAGAGTGCAATGCGTTTTCTGTGTGATGCTGAACCAAAGGAAATCAGGAGGGATGCAACTGACCTTGTGCGATATACTTCAGTACCTCAGGAATTTCCAGGGGAAAGAAGCGAGAAAGTGTGAATTCTCATGAGTGGGCTGCTGAATGGCAATGCCTTTCAGGACAATTTAAGATCATGTATACTATTTATTACGACAACTAAAGCAATGCACATTCCTGGCTACATTAAAAACAAAAAAGCCTCTATGTTCTTCTATTTGATTCTAAATCTAAATAGTTACAGTAGTCTTACATCACTTGGGCAACACATTTTTAAAGTAAGCAGAACGCTGGCAGCAATTCTAGATCTGTTGCATATGTATACAATGAAATATAGTGCTCAGTTTTTTAAAAAATAAAAACTGTGGTGTTCACCTTTGTTTCAGTAAGTGCTCACAAACCAAACAGCAACTGTGGAGCTAGAACTAGAGCAGGAATGAGGAACCTGTAGTTCTGTAGTTGTTGCTGGACTGCAAGCCCCATCATCCCTGACCACTGGCCATGTTGGCTAGAGCTGATGAGAATTGGAGTCCAACCACATATGTGGGGCCACAGGTTTCATTTTCCCCAATTTGGAGTAAGTTAATTACAGGGCTGTCATCTTTTTATAAAATGTACAGTACAAATTTGTGCAGTACAAATAACTAAGTGAAATTAATTAACCAGATGCTAGATACAGCCAATAAAAAGGGTGTGGTTTCTTAACTTAACTTCTTTTCTGAACTAGCCTCAAAGTGACTTTCAACAGATTTCAATAATATTTGTAACCAAGGCAATATTTAAAAGCCAGCCCCTCTCACAAGGAAGTATTAATCACTACCCTGGCCCGATCAGCTGTCCCCTCCCTGCTACTTTTTATCAGCAATGAGGGGCAAGGAGCAAGAGCCTGGACCAAACCAGGCACCTTGTCCATATCTTCTAACTTTGCTAAGATAACTGGACTCTGCATGGCTCTTGAGATTCATCTCCTGTAACAACAGTGTCAAGGTCCTGGCAGATGCAAGTGATTTTATCCTCAAAATGTTTTGCAAATGAGTCACAGAGAGCTACCACTGGTTCTACCACCTACTTTGGACCAGATTGTAAAAGGCCCCATACTACCCAGAAAATCACTACCAGACAGCATGGTGAGGATGCACTGGAGGCAGCAAAGTATGCCTTCTTTATTGCCTTCACTGTCACTGAGTAAACTTGATAATAAGCACTCGCCAGTGTTTGATTGCATTTGTCTGTAGTTTTCCTCCACTTGTGTTCAAGCCGTCTCCCATCTTGTTTCAATACCCTGAGTTCTGGAGTACATGAAGGAGCCAAGCAGCCTATATGAAGCTCAGGGGTGATCATGTCATCAATGGCCCAAGCCATTCTCATGTTCTACAAATTGGCCAGGGTTTCAACAGGAGCACCAGTCATATCAGCCAGAGAATCTTCTAGAGCTGCTTGGAAGACAATTGGATCCATCATCCTCCAAGAAGGGACCATCCTAAAAAATCCCCTGCCTCTGCAGGAGGTAAAAGGTACTGAAAGCCTAAATCTACCCAGCAACAGTAGCTGGACTGAAGTGCTCTTTCAAGCAAGAAGTGTGGAATCAAGCACTCCCACAGCCACTGTTTCTTTGACCAACCTGGTTTTTCCCTTTCTGCAATGTTCTTCCTAGAAGACAAGTGATGCAATCTCCAACAAACCCTTAGGTCTCAGGTCAATAGAAAGGGCCAAAGCATATCCCCTTCAGTTCTGCAGACCCAGGGCTACTCCCATCCCTGCCTGAAAACAAACGGAAGGTGACAGATTCCTAGTAATTTGTTCATATAGGTTTTTTCCCATCATTGACCATCACTACACTCACCTGGGGCTGATGGTGCCTGTGAAACCAACAGCAGTTATCCACAGATTAGGTGTGTGCTATCATTATAAGCTAATGATTCTGTGTGCCTTGCTCCTGTTTATGGTTTTGGTCTACCACAAGGCATAAGTACAATAAGAGCAGGATCCAGACAGCTCTCTTAATTGGGAAAGCAGGGACACGATGAAGGGCAATTTTACATGCCATCAGCTGATCTCATCATCACATGGAAAACTGACAACATTGTGTGGAAGGAAAGACAAGGAAATGATGGTCATGAACTTGTTCAATTAAAGAAGAAAAAAGTCATTTGAATTTTAACGTAAGCTGTTGTTTTGCTTCATATTTATATAAAAATGCTATTTAATTCCCACAGGTATACAAAGCTGTAACACTTAATCATTAGGGGTTTTTTTTCCTGAATAAAATAACCCACACATTTTGTATTTTGGTTTATGAGATACATTCACACATTAGTGTCATCTTGTCAAGTTCTTCTCCAAGGCGTTCAGAGGTGGAAGACAATTTAAACACTGACAACCGAGTTCTTCAGGATTGCAGATGCAAGAGCTTTGGAGGGGAAATGTTTAAAAGCACTGCGATGATGTCACAAGTGTGTGAGTACAGGAAGATCTCCATGATGCCACATCAATCCACTCACAGAGAATCTAGTTAGCACTGAATATACAATTACCCCAAGCCAAGAAAGTAATCAGACCAAACTCTCTTTCCCCTCCCTGCTCCCCTCCCCTGCAACTCGCTTCACCTAGTGCTTATCAATAAATATGAAGCACTGTTCATTTCAGCAACACAAGAACCTGCTAACACAAACAATTGCTAAATAGCTGAGCTGTTTTGAGCACAGACGCAAAACAGTATAGCTGCTACTATGCCTTAATGAAATTAATTTGCGATCAGCTATGTGGTAGCAACAGGAGCTTCAAACCTGTTGCTGGTGAAATGCATAGCAGTAACTAATAAATGCAACATTGCAAGGCAAGACCATGTTTTGTAAAAAGTGCCTCATGGAATGGGAACACACATAAAATACACAACTCCTGAGCCTGACAAGGCTACAGCTGCAGCAGTCATTCAAGCATTCCCCTTTGTCTGTTCAGTGCTAGCAGGTGTCCTTTGAAGATAGTAAGCAATATGAGCAGTTTGCATCCAGCAAACTAGTTCTGTAGAGCACTTAAGCAAAAACATACTGCATTCATTGAGGATTTCTGAAAGTAGTTTTACCTTCAAAGTCAGAAGGGAGAAGACTCTAAAATCTTATCCTTTATGTTTATATGTTTTGCATTTGTGATATTTTTACCAATGTTAAATAAATAACTAACCATAAAGGAGAGAATGCCTCTTCTGAGATGGCACTGATGCTTTCCAGAGCTGCATGGTGATGCATACATGAGTCACAGAAAGCATTGTCAGAGAAAAAATATCATGGTTTGGCTTAGCATTTCATCCACTCTCTTGGTCAGCCAAGAACAAAACCTTTGATACAGTGGGTGGTTTGTCTGGAGTGAGTTTGACTTAGCATTACATGCAAACCAGGCCTATGTAAATCATCTCTTCAGCCCAAATGAGTGGATACTGCCCACCAGTTTAGGGATGGCTCAGAAAGAATCAGTTCAAGGACTCTGGTAGAACTGTAGCTGAGTCAGTGTTGTTATATTATCTTAATTTGTAAGCTGCATTTCCACATAACTATGCCCTAAGTGATGAATAACACACAAACTAACACCTATCAATGCATCACTACAATAGACAGAGCCTGATACAATTTCATTTAAAATCCAAATATAACAACTCAACTAAACAATACTAACATTGTGAAATATTAAGTTCATTACAAGGTCAGCAATGTTAGTTCCTGAAACATTGACCAGTGCCCTGTGCTCATGAATTGCAATATTTCCTCAAGTCATAAAAAAGAGCAATTTTTCCAAGTGCTGTCTAATTTGTTAGCAGCTGTTGCTTGACAAGCAGAGAAACACTTGATTTTCTTATGTTTTTTTTTTATTGTTGGAAATGAACATGTAGACATTAAAATTCAATTCAACAACCAGTTATAGTAACCAATATCTTCAATACCACTAGCAAAATAGATAAATAAGGTTTTCAATGGCTCTCACCAACCTGACTCCAGCTGAAAATGGTGGTTCTATAACTGAAGTGTTGGCATTTCAAGACTGAAAACTTGGGATGTAAAACACTAGAAACTGGATTCATACATATCAGTTACTTCATACACAATAGACAAAATACAGTGCAACCACAACAATCAGCAGATTGTTCAAACCACACCTATTGTTATACAGACAGCCATAAAACCCACCACAGGGCTATGAAACTGAACACAGGTGACATTAGAAGGAAAATCCATTTCCCTTTGCCTCAATGGCAAACATAGCAGTCTTATGTTACAAACATATACCCTCTTACCTGGAAGTAAGTCCCATTGAACTCAATGGTTCTTACTTCTGAGTAGATATGTATAGGATTGCACTGTTATTCAATCTTCTGCCAAGTATGACATACTGAGAAGCCGAAGTCAGCCAATAAAATGTCCTAACACCATCAACACAAACTAAATGGGATAGATTTTGCTGTTCAGACATCCATGAAGGCAACCAGACTTCAGTAGTAACTGCATTTCTTCATAGCTTTGCAAACAGCAAATGGAACATATAGAAACAAGACAAGAAGAAACCATTCAAGGCCAACCTCCTTCTCAGCAGAAGGATATTCCGAAAATATCCACTGGTGAACACCTTACTTTTGCCACACAATGTCTCCTCTACAGCTACCCAAAAAGGCTTTCTTTTAGCGCACGTAGAATTGGTGTTTGTGGTTTGCTTTTTGTTTTTTACAAAATGAAGATCAATTGACTTTCAACTGGTTGGTGTAATGATCTGTCAGAATCAAGGTTCTCCATTATGGAGGGAGCCTCCACAGACACAAAGGTTCTCTGCTGTAGAAGTTAACTTTCATCCCACAAAGCAGACAGGAGAATTCACACAACACTGGGGACAGGGATAAACACACACCTCTGCTGCACCTGTATTCCCTCATAGCGTAATAACAGCTGTACAGGGCACCTATTAAAAACAGGAAGTATTCTTCCTCATCAAGTTTGTAAATTAACCCAGGAAACATGAAACAAGATGTGGCTATCCAATAGCTTAATTATTCTATTTCCTTCAATTAAAGACCATTTTTTAAAAGCAAATGCAACACATTTGATCGTTCTACACATAATGCTAACAAGCATTAATTACATTGAAATGCAGTTTTCCCAGTTACCATCGGAAGAGTCTGGGAAGAGCAAATTGTCACTCCCATCGCGAGGAAGAACGTATTCAAACAAGGTCAGCACAAAGTTAACAATATTGCTTACTACAGGAGACATTTGGCACAGAGTCAGGAACGGCAGGAAAGTGAATGTTTTTGACAACCAATTTGCCAGATAATTTCAAGACCCTTTGGAAGTCAGATTATCAGGTAGCAATGAAAATCAGCTGCACAGAAACAGACTGATAGCAATAAGGATACATATAAGAAAACATTTAATTTTACACAGTGTTTTGTAAAGGTTAGAGCATTCAAAAAAATATATTTGTGGAGAAAGGGGATACAAATTTTAAAAGACATTCAATTGTCAAAAGTAGGTTTTTACCTTTTTCTGATCTTCTAGCTTGTGGCTGAGCGGATTCCTTCCATGCCTGCTCATTTCTGAAGGTAAATCCATCACATCCGTTCCTTGTCCCTCAAAATGGAATTTGTACCTTGGAACAGCAAACTAATCCACAACGTATGGGCTACGGACACAGAGACGCACTGCTTTTTCCATCACACACCTTAGTGGAAATTCACCACCTCCAAGGAATGGTTTAAAAATCCAGCGACTGGGTAGAGGAAATAAATTTCACGATTCTCTCTTCGGACCTTCTGAATCAACATATCGTTCTTAAAAGACAATACATCCAAAGAGAAATGTTCATCCGCTCCTTTAAGCTCCAACTGTTATCTGTTGCTTCCTATACAAGCTTCCATTTTTTAAAGGTTACATCCTGTCTGTGAATCTGTTGAGGAGGGGGAAAAGACATTTAATTATTACTATATTTTTCTTTTTATATGTGGAAGAAGCTGGTTAACTGAGAAGCAAATTATCAGTAAAAATATAGTATACACAAAAGGTTTATTCAGTCATTTCCTCAACATATTTACTGAGAAATGTCCCATCAAAGAGTCCAGTGGGTCTTATTTCCAACTAAGTGTGATTGCCCAGTCTTCCCTTTTGCCCAACACAACGTACTGAACAGCCTTTAAAGTAAATGCATTTATTGGAAGCCCCATTGGTTTCAATGCAGTTTCCAAGGATGAAACTGCAACTTTATGGCCAATCCTCAAAAAGTGTGAAATTGCAGCTTTTAACCCCTGGCTCATAACCAACAACAGAGCAACAGCACCTTGAGCAACACAAAGCTAGACTAAGCTAGACCTGTCATCTTCCATGGCAGGTAGGTGCATGAAGTTATCAGGCAGTTCAGATCTAGGCAGCTTTAAGGATGAAGGGTCTCAAGACTTGCTGGTAGAGTGACGAACACTTTTGAGGTTCTAGACTAAGCTAGACTAAGCTAGACCTGTCATCTTCCATGGCAGGTAGTTGCATGAAGTTATCAGGCAGTTCAGATCTAGGCTCAGATTAAGGATGAAGGGTCTCAAGACTTGCTGGTAGAGTGACGAACACTTTTGAGGTCCACCTGCAAACACCCACTCGGAGTTGTGGAGCCCTGGGAGGTGGTGAAGCACCCTACTCACCCAAAAGGGTGATGTTCACGGGAAGGCAGTACCTTCCCTTAAACACTACCTTCTTACCTTGGCAGCGCTGGCTCACAGAATTTGTTGTGTGCAGTTAGCATCACACAGCCTGCTTCCTTTCTGTAAATGTGTTGCACTAATTTAATGAATGTGGCCCAGTTCACCTAACCTTTGTGTCTTGCCTCCTTATTTCCATACGTGGTCACCATCAGTCCTTTAGTCACTGCCTTGTGAATCAGACTAGCCCAGGCTTCCTCAACCTCGGCCCTCCAGATGTTTTGAGACTACAATTCCCATCATCCCTGACCACTGGTCCTGCTAGCTAGGGATCGTGGGAGGTGTAGGCCAAAAACATCTGGAGCCCCTTACCACAATCAAGAATGCTACAGAAAAATGACAGCAACAGCATCTTAAGGACAAAACAAGATGTGATGGCAACAGACCCATTCAAACTCATGTTTGTACTGATAAATCAGATATGTGGTCTGAAAGCAAAAATGGGGCGGGGTGCAAGAAGAAGAAGAAGAAGAAGAAGAAGAAGAAGAAGAAGAAGAAGTAGTAAAGCAGCTGATGCTTGTTCTCAAGTATATGCTAAAATCTGTAAAATATTGATTTACTTAGTGCAATTAAAAACTAAATTCAATTTGTATTAATTTTTTTTAAAAAGAAAGTTTCTGTGATTTTAAATATTCATTTTAAGTGCATAATATTTTCTGGCTTGTGAAAAGGTAGGGGAACATAGTTGAGATGATTTTTCTTCATTCGTCCTTGGACCACGATTTTCCAGTAGGTTGGAGCTGTTGTTTTTCTTTTAATCAGGTAAAACTTCCGGTGTCAAGTTAGAATTCTGCCATATTTCTTGTAGAATTCAGGAAGACTGGGTATGCTAATAATGGCCTGCATGCTTCAATAATAATGCAAAAATTCTTATAAAACCCCAATGTCACATTTCATGTTATGTCTGTCTGCATAGTCAAAGAAGTTTGCAAAGTTAGAAACAAAATTATAGAATGGACTGACATTAGCATTTCACCTCGGGGTCTTTTAATGCCATTGCTTTGTGAGATGTGTCTTGTGGGAGGGGCACAGTTTTTCAAGGCGGGGGAGTCCCCTATCATTTATCGTCTACCAAAAGCTGGAGTCTGTCTTGATTCATAGAGTCCCCCAGAGCCACTTATCACTGGCCCAGCAATTTGTTACTTCCACACAAAGCATTCTCTGAAATTGGCTTGGATTCTGGCTCTACCCATGTCAAAAAGTCAAATGAATATGCCCTCTATCTTTTCCCTGCCTCATTTTCAAGTAAATAGCAGCTTCCCTGTACAGATTGAGATGCCATGCACAGGACCCCAAACCTTCCGTTATTTATCATTTTATTTCAGTCTTGGAAAGGCTGCCAAGCAAGTATGTCCTTCCTTTTATCTCCTCCATCATTCAATTTGTTGGTCACCGAGCAGAAGAGAAAGAAAATATATCCAAGGTATACTCTAGACAGGTAGTCAATAACAATGTACTCTCACCCTGCTTTTCATTGCAATTTTCCTATGGGTTTATTGTGCAAGATAGGTGTGTCCAAGGCACAACAAAACCTACACCATGGACTAAGAGTAAGTGACAGTCTTGAAAACAAACAGGGATATTACTTGAAAGCTAAATTGCTGGGGACACATATGCTCTGGATGAGTTTTTCTTTTTCTTTCTTCCTTCCTTCCTTCCTTCCTTCCTTTCTTTGATAATTAAAAATCAGAGATATAACCATTTTATAGTAAAACAAAACAAAGCATTGCACTGATTATGTAGTATTAAAGAAACATTTTGCTCAGAATTGGAGAAAAAACTCCTACCAACCATGAGCAAGACTTTTCTTGAAAAGGCAAGTTTCACATCTGAGGCTGGGACGACAGCAGCATGATGAATGCACTAGTACAGGTGTAGCAATCCACACAGGCCTCGCTCCATTCCCTCTTCAAGTGCTTCTGTTTGGCTACAATGTATTATTGCACTGTGGTAATGCAGGAGTTAGGGACGCGGGTGGCGCTGTGGGTAAAACCTCAGCGCCTAGGACTTGCCGATCGCATGGTCGGCGGTTCGAATCCCCGCGGTGGGGTGCGCTCCCGTCGTTCGGTCCCAGCGCCTGCCAACCTAGCAGTTCGAAAGCACCCCTGGGTGCAAGTAGATGAATAGGGACCGCTTACCAGTGGGAAGGTAAACAGTGTTCCGCGTGCTGCGCTGGCTCGCCAGATGCAGCTTGTCACCCTGGCCACGTGTCCCGGAAGTGTCTTCGGACAGCGCTGGCTCCCGGCCTCTAGAGTGAGATGAGCGCACAACCCTAGAGTCTGTTAAGACTGGCCCGTACGGGCAGGGGTACCTTTACCTTTACCTTTAATGCAGGAGTTAAGGAAGCTTTTTCAGTCCAAGGGCTGCATTCCCTTCTGAGCAAACTTCCTTGGGTCACAAACCAGTGGTGGGCAGGGTCAGAGGCAAAAGTGGCCAGAGCAAAAATTTTACCTTTGTACAATAGGCTAGCTTATACACACCCACCCACACAACCCTCTATCCTCCATCTAAGCAAGCAAGAGACATTATCATCATAGTTCAAGGATGAATTCCAGCCAGGCAAAAACACGCAAGCAGGGTGCAAAGCTGGGCTAATGAGGGGTGTGGCCTGAGGGTCCCAACAACTAGACAGAGAGGCCAGAGGGTCATTTGCAGCCCTTGGCCTCAGGTTCCCTCCCCCTCCCCCCGCCGGTGATAATGCCTCTTTTATTGACTGAATGGAGGGGTGTGTGTGCACCACTTTGGGCTCTGTCTGGCCACTCTGTATAGACTCAATAAAATTACTGGACATTACTAACTCAGGTTCATTAGTTTCAGTGGGTACCCCTGGTTGAAGACAACCCATTTTCTGCTGGTTGAAAGAATGGCTGCTTCTGGAAAACACAGACATCTTGGACTTAGAAGGTTTTAACAATGTATTTGGATGGCATGCATATCTGTGGTATGACAAGGTCAAAGCGCATAAAGTATTTAAAAACCATATTGTCAGGAAAGCATTGTTTAACATTTGGATAAGATACAAGGACTTATTGGAAAATAAAACCCCAAGGTGGCTGTCACCAATGGAAGCAAAAGCCCAGAAAAAGCTCAATATGGAGGCCAAATGGCCGAAATATTGGGAAATTTTGGAACAAGAGGGAGATAGACTGAAACTGCAGAGTTTTGAGAAACTAAAAAACAAAGTGCGAGATTGGCTTCATTATTATCAGATAATGGAGGCATATAATTTGGACAAGAAAATTGGCTTCCAGGTGGAAAAATCAAAATTAGAAACAGAACTGTTAGAACCCAAAACTAAGATTTTGTCAAAGATGTATAACTTGCTGTTGAAATGGAATACTCAGGATGAAACGGTGAAATCTGCTATGATTAAATGGGCACAAGATGTTGGACATAACATTATGTTTGCTGACTGGGAACAGTTATGGACCACAGGTATGAAGTTTACGGCATGCAATGCCTTAAGAGAGAATATTATGAAGATGATATACAGGTGGTACATGACCCCAGTCAAGCTTGCAAAAATCTATCATTTGCCCGATAATAAATGTTGGAAATGTAAAGAAACTGAAGGTACATTCTTTCACCTTTGGTGGACGTGCCCAAGGATTAAGGCTTTCTGGGAAATGATCTATAATGAAATGAAAAAGGTATTTAAATATACCTTCCTGAAGAAACCAGAGGCCTTTCTTCTCGGCATTGTCGGCCAATTGGTGCCAAAGAAGGACAGAACTTTTTTTATGTACGCTACAACAGCAGCAAGAATACTCATTGCAAAGTATTGGAAGACACAAGATCTACCCACTTTGGAAGAATGGCAGACGAAGGTGATGGACTATATGGGATTGGCAGAAATGACTGGCAGAATCTGAGACCAGGGAGAAGAGTCGGTGGAAGAAGATTGGAAGAAATTCAAAGACTATCTAGAGAAATATTGTAAAATTAATGAATGTTAGAATGATGTTGGATAGAAATTAAGTGGTTTCCAGCTGTAATGCTTTAAGAGAATATGAAAAAAGGGTTATAAATAGGAAAAATTTAATGGTAAGGATTTGCTGAACCAACAATTTGAAGTGGAATACAAAAAAGGGAGGTATGAGGAGGTCCGGGAAACAAGCTAAAGGAAAATAAGCAATGGAAAATCTGTGTGTTTTTAACTATTTTTATTTTGTATTTTTGTTATTTTTTCATTTTTATTGTAATACTTTAAAAAATCTTAATAAATATCTTATAAAAAAAAGAAGACAACCCATTTTAGAAGTATAAAAAGTAGACATAAGGGGTGTTTATTATATTCTCTGGTATTCATTCTATTCTCAGGTATTGTGGTGCCCTGTAATAAACGGAGCAACTCAGATACAGGAATGATCTTTGGCTTAGCTCAGCAAAGAGAACTGCTGTTTAACTCACAGCACTCTATCATCCTGACAGCAGCAGCGAGGACCATGCAGATCAGGTAAGGAATACAAGGTACGGAGAGCAAGAAAATCAGACAGGAAGTTGTACAGTAAAGCAGAGAGAAGTGTGCTGTAAGAGTACCAGTGAGAAAGGCAGGCAATAGTTTCTAGTAATATGGTGGGAGATGGGTGATGCAGAAAACATAATAAACAAGGCAGTGGTTATAACATAGCTCTGGTACTAAAGCTTCTCCCAATGTCCCTGAGGAGCAATCAGTAACTACGCAGCCCTTTCTTCATATTTCATTTCCCAAAAAGCAACATAGTTATGCTATACATGGAGAATGAATGGCACACCATCACTTTTGGATGCTATTATTCTAATGCAAAACAAAACAAAAGGTGGGACACAAGGTCATAGCAGTTGCTATATTGCATCACATTAGAGATCCATCTGGACACAGCAAACTATATTCAGCAGAGGTAACCAAATACCCAGACTAAGATTACAAACAGGGCATGATGAACATAGCCTTCCCTAGAGTTGGTTCCCAATTCTGGTAAACAGCGTTTATAAGGACACTGCATGTGCCATTAGTGGCTATGAAGACTGACCACCATACAGTTATGTCAATTGTTTCTGGAGTTAGTGGGTCTCGGAGCACCCTAGAGAAATAAAATCTATGATGACAACAAGCCCAAACAAACATAAGCACACTTGAAGCTCATCAAAATCAATGGGTGTTAAAAGTGCACTCAAACCTGCAGTGACTTCTGACCCTTGTGCTTATCATGAATTGTTTAAGGAATAATTTGTTTGTTTTAATTTAACCTGTGTCAATTCATTTGACCAATGACTGTGAGGTTACAAAACTAGAGCAAGGGAATAAGGTCTATTTGAAGTGTTATACTTACCTTTTTTTCATTTTTCAGCACAATGCAACATTGCCAATTCAACAATGAGCCACAGTGGTACACAGTATATGAGTATTAGCCCCCACACCCTAGAATAGAGACTCACACAAGAAGATGGGATTAAATGGACACAACTTTATTAGCAGTACGAAAGAATCTGCAGCATGGGACTAAACACCTGCAGGTTGAATTTTGGAAGAGAGCAAAGGAATGCAAAAAAAAAAAGTTTGGACAACACCACCTTGCATAACCTAAACACTATCTTTCATTGCCAAAGGGGAGCTGAAGGGGAGCCTAACCCTTGCCATCCAGCAGGGCACGTCCACAAACCAAGCAAATGCCTCAAGCCACCTTGCAATGTAAGGTGGTTTGTCAGATGGCCTTCGCAAAAGGTGCCTTCGGGTACTTAACCTTAAATGCTGAAAATGCCAAGATGTCACAGATTTGCAGCCAATTAAGCCAAATTAACCACACAGCCCTGATCAGAACAGCACAGGAATAGGTGAAAAGGGCAATCCATTCGGGTTAGAGAACGGTGCTGATAATTCTTACTGTTCTTGATGGTGACTGGCTAATCCTGCATTCTGAAAAGGGTACATAGGTGGGTTGCTAACTGACACTTAAAGAAAGGAAGAGGGCCAAGTCCCTTTTAATAGGAGACAGCTGTCCTCCTCCTATTGACCATCAAAGGTATTGTTAGATAGACTGATTAAGTGAATTTGGCCACAGTGAATTAACTGTGCACTGGTACAATCCAGCCTCCTATACTTCCTTTGGACTAAAAGAAACCCCGTTGTAGGCCTGTGTTTAGAGCCCTGCCAAGAAGCTGTATATAACCCTGTTTAAGAAACCCTTTTCAAGAAACCCTGTTTATTAACTAAGGGAGCCTGAATCATTACTCTAGTTTCAACAGTCACCACGTGCTGTTAAACTGAAATGCACACTGTTCATCCTGGACTTCACTGAAGCCAACAAAAAGACTTCCATGTGATCTAAACAGGCAATTGTCTATTTTAATGCTAGTCAGTATTGTGTCCACATATTGTTCTTCAGCTTTCAGAGCAGCTTCCAAATATCAAAGAGGAAACAGTCCCTGCTCTACATCCATGCTGCATTTGTTTCTATTACAATTGAGGACCTATAGAAACAGAAGGCACACAAAGGTGTCTTGCACAGAAGATGCCAGAAACCAATGTACCTAAGAAAAACGGCTAAGACATAGATAAGAACGATTGCATTAATCCAACTGCCTTTTACTTAGATCTAGCCCAAGCTATCCTTTCTCCATTGCCACTAAACTCATTACGCAGTTTGATTTACTTACCTCTCAAGACAGGTACACTTTATTTCCCCGATTACTAACCTTTGGCTGCTTTACAATAGTCTTACATCGCTTTACATCTCAATTAGCTGACTATACTATATTCAGTTATGTCTTGCTGACCAACTTTACAGGTACTCTAAAAAATAGAATAGCATTTGACTTGAGAGTAAGTGCCACTAATATACTTGGGCTAAGATGAAACAATAAATAATCATAAACCATATGAACCTAGCCAGAATCAATATACTTCAGAGGGCATGTTGCTGGCAGATGCAATAGCTTGCACTGAAATCCTAACCTTACCTAAGTAGAAGTAAACACCATTGAATTCAACAGAGCATAATTCTAGGTAGTTATGCTTAGGATTGTCCTGTTAAATGTTGATATTGTTTGAACACACAGTGACACGTGACACTTCTAATAGAGTCCACCAAAGACCTTTCAAATATTAACTGTTAATTTTCTCTTTTTGAAAAAAATGTTTGTATTATAGTAATCTTTAAATGTAAAAGAAAAAAATCATACACCGTTAACAACTTGAGCAAAAAACTGAACCACAAGATCTACAGTGTTTTATTTCTTCCAAAATTTCTGCCTAGTCTGTTCATCAAAATGTCTATTAAATGCATCAGTATATTCTAGCTATGTTACAAGAGGTCAGAGAAGGTTTATAGAACAAAATCTACTGAGAAGGAGGGGGGGAGAGAGAGGGAGATTAGAAAGTTGTCAGATATTGCTAAAGCCTCAGAGATTGTTTTATGGATGTCTCCCAAACTAACGGCTAATAGGCCATTTTCTTTAATAGCTTTTTTAATAGTTAGGGGTCTTCTCTGCGGCTGACCAGTTGGTTTGTCTGTGCTGTTGATTTTGCTAATCTTTCTCTGGGCACCGTAATAGCAAGGTTAATGTGTTTTTCTACCCTAGTAAAGCTCAATATTATTGATGTGCTTAGGAGTCAAACATCTAAAGTTATATTTGTTTTATGGGTATTTTCTTATAAATATTTTTATCCAATATTATGCAAACTGCTCAGAGATATCATTAAGTGGCCAATACATTTTGTTAAATAAATAAAAAATAAATAAATAAAAATAAATAAAAAATAAATAACATGTTTTAACAAATAATTGAAGTGAATCAGAATTTATAAGATAGTTTTAACGCATGTAAAAAAACAGGGGGGAATGGCAGAATCAACACACCCTAAAATGCTATGAACCACAAATCACTTACTGTAAGAGGTGTCTTAATGTGACCAAGGAGCTCTTTGACATGGAGGAACTTCCCCAGTCATTCAGCAAAAGAACCCAATAGATTTTATGCCCCACCAACCCTCACACTGTCTCCCCTAAGCTGGGTGAGCAAGGCACTGGGCTTTGGGAAGCGGGTGTGAGGCTCTGGCAGGGTCCTGGAGCCCTCTCACCTCCTTCCCAAAGCTTGGAAAACACTAACTAGGCTTTGGGAAGGAGGCAGGAGGACTCTAGGATCCCTTCAGAGGTCCACCCAGGTCCTTTCCAAAGCCCAGTGACTCACTTATCCAGCTTTCAAAAGGTGGTACGAGGCCTATGGGGCAGCTGCATGTTGGTGTTAGCAGTTTCACTCCTCCGATGCTACAGATGAGATTGTTGTAAATCACATGCCTGTCTGGGATGACTCTGGGAAAGGAAGAAGTCTTATCTCTTCTGCTGCAGGTACTATTACACTGTAAAGGTAAAGGGACCCCTGACCATTAGGTCCAGTCGTGACCAACTCTGGGGTTGCAGCGCTCATCTCGCTTTATTGGCCGAGGGAGCCAGTGTACAGCTTCCAGGTCATGTGGCCAGCATGACTAAGCAGCTTCTGGCGAACCAGAGCAGCGCACGGAAACACCGTTTACCTTCCCACCGGAGCAGTACCTATTTATCTACTTGCACTTTGGCGTGCTTTCGAACTGCTAGGTTGGCAGGAGCAGGGACGGAGCAACGGGAGCTCACCCCGTTGCAGGGATTCAAACCGCCGACCTTCTGATCCAGTGGCGTAGCGTGGGGGGTGCAGGGGGGGCGGACCGCACCGGGCGCAACATCTGGGGTTAGGGCAAATCAATGGGTTAGGGGGCGCAAATCCACGGGTTAGGGGGCGCAAATCCACGGGTTAGGGGGCGTAAATTACTTGCCTTGCCCCGGGTGCTGACAACCCACGCTACACCACTGTTCTGATCGGCAAAGTCCTAGGCTCTGTGGTTTAACCCACAGCACCACCCGTGTCCCTATTACACTGTACTTTCGCTTTTGTTTATTTCTGTTTGTTCTCTCAGACCTGGAGATAACAGATGTCATTATGCCTTTGTCTGTACATATTGTGTAAATAAATAGTAGATGAGATCTATTGTATCTCACTCTTCTTTCTGTATTTTGCCAGAAGATTAGTGTGCATATACCAGCTGGTATATGTCGCTGAGCGCACTAGAGAAGGGAGGAAATGCCCTTTTCAGAGCTGCACGTACCGAAGGACACTCAGAGTTTCAGGGGTTTGCAGGCACCCCCAGGGTTTTTCCAACAGTTGGGCCACCCTGCCATAAAGGAACTTGGTGAACAGAGCAGGTCCCTCTGATGAAATCGATATGCAGAAGTCACTACTTCTGCAAACATCAAACACTGGATCTAGTAGTTAAAGGTCACTGATAGCTGTTGCTGGGTTCACTTGCACTACACATTTTCTCCCCGAAAGACTACATATTCAAGTAATGGAAAACACTGCAGAGTTCAGATGAAGTTTTGCAGCACTTTAAAGACTGACAAATTCATTATAGTAAATTCTGTAGGAGTAGCCAATTTGGTGCTCTCCATAAGTAGTATATTTTGCTGCAAGAGACTAATATGGCTAGCTTGGTGCAAATCGTAAAGTTCAAGCTTTCCGAATGCAAAGTATAAAATTGAAAGTCTTGTCCACACCTTTCAGGTACTGCAATCACCGGATTACAGAAGTTATTTGATGTAGTATAACCAGGCAAGGAGTGACAGGTCTTGGACTTATTATTGCTGGAAGCCTTCTCTGTGGTAAGGAGTCTGACCTGAGTACTGATGCTTAAGCTGTAAAGGCAGATCTCTTTAAAGTCTACATTATTCCTTAGCAATAAAAAGTGATAGTAGCTGGGGAAAGACCCTTTCATCTGTTCCCACTGCAAATGCTGCCCCAAGCAGCTGTTTAAAGCCACCAAATTATAAGCAAGTCCTGCAACCATCTCAGAAAACTCAATCCGAAAGTAGGAATGTACAAACCAATTGATTTTTTTGTTATTCCTGTTCGTCTCAGCAGAGGATGCTACATTCTTCAAATGGTGTTAAGAAATGAGTAGAAGGAGCTGGAAATGTACAGTGAAAGTTGACCCACCTTCCCTCCTCCAGATTTAGAATTCACATACATTCATTAGATATCAATGATCTGGACATATTTTGCTAAAATTACTTTTAATACATAGAAATATTTGTCAACCATTCAAAGTGTTGTCCTTTTGAATTCTGCCTGGAAACTAATTGACAGCCAATGCAGTCGGGCCAAGATTGATGCTACATACTCAAACCATCTTTCTCCTTGTAAATCATGAGTAAAACTACATTCCTACTAATCAGGTCATAACAGCAACTTAAAACACTATCTATATTTTAAAGGGAATACAGAATAAGATTATATGGTGTAGTATGTCTAATTCCTTGGTTAAAATGCATTTGATATCAGAGGTGACATGAAAGAATGATTATAGTCTTATTATGAGTACGTAACTTTACAGCTTTAGGACTCAAGGAAATTCTTACTGGACCTTCCATTAAAAAAACATCCACACACTTTAAAAGCAGCTATGGCAACTCTGAATTTGATCAGAGCTGTGGTACAGGGGAAGAAGGATATTAACTCTTTTCAGCCAGATTTCCCAGTTGAAATTACACACACATATATACTCAAAGCTGCCATTTAGCCCTGCTGCAGAAAAAATTACAGGTACCTGAATTGTGCCCATATTCTTTCTCCAGCAGAGCTAATAGCTGCTTCAGAGATGGACACAATTTATACTGGAAAAAGAGCCAAGGGGATAAAGGGTTACAATTCTCCCCTCCATCAGCACTGCTGCTCAGATCAAAATCAAAGTGCACATACCATGTGCAGCTGCTTTGAAGTTTAATGTAAAACAACTTCAGAGGGGATTTTAATCAGATTGCCTATGCCATGTCTCTTCTGGCCATCAGGCACATCTAAAGGCATGCTTACCAACCAGCTGAAAAAATAAACAACAGAAACCCAATTCCATATCACAGAGAACACAATATGGGGCAAGAAGAATAAGAGACCATGGAACACGTGTCAGAACTGATGTGTCATACAAGGAATGCATTTGCTTCCTTGCTGGCATGATTTCATATTCCAGAAATGCAAAGTTCTTCCCAAATCTGATGCCTTTCCCACAGCAAATTAAAACTTGCATATATATTTTTTTCCAGCTCTTTACAGATGACAAACATACAACAGCTCTGTTTATATCTAGCAGCAGCATATCCAGAAAATCCTGTTGATGCCCCCATGCCTCAAGGTAAGTCCTGAAAGCAAGAGCCAGAGTTTGGTTTTACCCCTTTGAAATTTGGCCTAAATTTGCATCTATATGCAGATTAGTATATGCAAATTTTCTGGCCAGAATCTTTTAAGGGCTTAGCAATGCCCCTGCTATTACAGAGTCAGCCTACACCTGAGAAGAATGAATACAAACAATCTGCAAAAGCAGGTGGTTATGAATTTAGCAAACTTTGCCTCAAAATTTAAAGCAAAGAAGCACCATTGATACATAACTCCAACCCGCTTTTTGCTCACAAAAAAGAGTCAAAACCTAATGGGAAGGCCTTTCAGATACTGTTGTGACATGTGTCAACTTCATTTATTATCAGTATTGTAAAAATGGGGAGGGGAAGCCTGGACAGGGTTTGCCAACAACACAAAGGCTTCGGAAGACACTAATTAAAGCAGAAGAGTAATGTGGTTAGGACTAGTCAAACAGGAATGCTGGAGGGATGAAAAGATTGTGGAACTAAAAGTAATAATTTCAGCTCTCCAAGGGCAGTTGTCATCTCTGCAAATCATTTTCACAGGATGAGTGGTAGTAGATCAAGTGTGAGAGTCTGGACAAAGATACGTCTTCGCCTTGTAAGTGTGGCTTCATGGATATATATTTGATTAATTTAATGCCACTAATTAAAATTTGCTCTTGACACTTGATAAAAAAACAGAGTAAAGTGTGCACCAGAGAGAAATGAATAAAGAGACCCATGGTAATTATAGTGAGGGACTCCAAAAGGTCATTTTGTCCTCCATCCTGGTCCCAAAGCCCATGTTCTCTCAAGCCCTTTATTGCACTTTGATTTCAAAACCAGCTACAACAGGGATGGAAACCCTGCAGTGTCTCATCGGGCTCCCAACTCTCCTCTGCCACAACCATTATGACCAGTGGTCAGTGATAATGGAAGCTGTAACTTTTGCTGGGCCACAGGTTTCCACATCCCTGTACCACAGCAAGCAACCCACTGCTGCAACTACTGAACTAAAATAGCAAGCACAGGGAGTTTTAAAATTGTCGAATGGCTCTGTCACTACTAGAACACATGGAATGGATTTCTAAATATTACACGAAGGATCGGTAATACTCTCCCAGTGTTCTGCTTAGGACCATGCCTAGCCAATGTTGCCTCACCTTCTACTTCTGCTTTCAGTAAGTACTCTGCCTGAATATGCTGCCTCTTGCGAATGAAAAGGATTCTGGGCCTCTGCTCCAATTCCAGCACTTAAATCTCAGTTCACCAACTTGCAGTCATTAGAGAAATGCCGGGGGGGCGGGTCCCCTCAAATTTCTGACAAATAGCTTTTTTAAAAAAAAAAATGATTTCCTTGTGAGACACTAAGCTGAGACTAAAGCAACTTGGGTGCTTGTAACACCAATAAATAGCATTATCTGAGCAGAAGGAGCTGATTGCCTGCAATTACCATTGTTATTTCTGCCCCAAATGTTATCGGTGCTTAAGGGAAGAACAGAAGCACAGCCCTGAAGAGCATAGTTATAGGAAATTTCTTTTTTTTTTTTTTCCTTCCTTCCTTCCTTCCTTTTTTTTTTAATTATTTTTTTATTAAAGGTTTTTATAACAGTAACAAACATATAACAAATACATAAACAGACATAAACAAAAACAAAACAAAAAACATGTACCATTTCATATCTTAATTTCTTATACCTTTCTTCCCCGACTTCCTCATGCTTCCCTTTTCTGTATTCCAAATTCTTATCAATTACTCAGCAAATCTTCCCTTATTTTAATTTAAATTTAATCTTTCCTTATTCTCCTTGTCTTAACCCTTACTAATAGTAACCGTTTACTTTCCAGTCCAACATCATTCTAACTTTCATTAATTTTGTAGTATTTCTTTAAATAGTCCTTGAACTTTTTCCATTCTTCTTGCGCTGCTTCTCTTCCCTGGTTTCGGATTCTGCTCGTCATTTCTGCCAGGCCCATGTAGTCTATCACCTTCATCTGCCATTCTTCCAGTGTGGGTAGTTCTTGTGTCTTCCAGTACTTTGCAATAAGTATTCTAGCTGCTGTTGTAGCGTACAAAAAGAAAGTTATATCCGTCTTTAACACCCCCTGTCCGACAATGCCCAAGAGAAAGGCCTCTGGTTTCTTAGGGAAAGTATATTTAAATACCTTTTTAAGTTCATTATAGATCATTTCCCAGAATGCCTTAATCTTCGGGCACATCCACCAAAGGTGAAAAAATGTACCTTCCTTTTCTTTACATTTCCAACATTTATTATCAGGCAAGTGGTAAATCTTTGCAAGCTTGACTGGGGTTATGTACCACCTATATATCATTTTCATAATGTTTTCTCTCAGAGCATTACATGCCGTAAATTTCATCCCGGTGGTCCACAACTTCTCCCAATCAGCAAACAAAATATTATGACCAATGTCCTGAGCCCATTTAATCATAGCTGATTTAACCGTTTCGTCTTGTGTATTCCATTTCAGCAGCAAATTGTACATTTTTGACAAATTCTTAGTACTGGGTTCTAATAATTCTGTCTCCAATTTTGATTTTTCCACCTGGAAGCCAATTTTACTGTCCAATTTAAACGCTTCATTTATTTGATGATAGTGCAGCCAATCTCTCACCTTCCCTTTTAATTTCTCGAAACTCTGCAATCTCAATTTATCTCCTTCCTTTTCCAAGATTTCCCAGTATTTTGGCCACTTCGACTCCATGTTTAACTTTTTAACTGCCTTAGCTTCCATTGGCGACAGCCACCTTGGAGTTTTATTTTCCAGCAGATCTTTATATCTAATCCAAACATTTAATAGTGCTTTTCTGACAATATGGATTTTAAAACTTTTATGTGCTTTAACCTTGTCATACCACAAATATGCATGCCACCCAAAAATGTTATTAAAACCTTCCAAATCCAAAATGTCTGTGTTTTCAAGAAGTAGCCATTCTTTCAGCCAGCAGAAAGCTGCCGCTTCATAATAAAGTTTAAAGTCTGGCAGGGCAAACCCCCCTCTTTCCTTTGAATCCGTTAATATCTTAAATTTAATTCTGGGCCTCTTGCCCTGCCAGACAAATTTAGATATGTCTTTTTGCCACTTCTTGAAACAATCCATTTTCTCCATTATTTGCAATGCTTGAAACAAAAACAACATTCTTGGCAATACATTCATCTTTATAACTGCGATTCGACCTAACAAGGAAAGCTTTAAGTTTGACCAGATCTCCAAATCTTTTTTCACTTCTATCCAAGTTTTATCATAATTGTCTTTAAATAAGTTCACATTCTTAGCTGTCATGTTTATACCCAAATATTTCACTTTTTTAACCACGGTCAACCCTGTCTCATTCTGAAACCTTTCTTTTTCAGTCTGTGTTAAATTTTTCTCTAGTACCTTTGTCTTTAACTTATTCAGTTTAAATCCTGCCAATTGACCAAACTCTTGGATTATTTCCAAAACTCTTTTCGTACTAGCTTCTGGCTCTTGCAATGTAAGTACTAAGTCATCTGCAAATGCTCTCAATTTGTATTGTTTAGCTCCGACCTGAATCCCTTTAACCAACTGGTCCCTCCTAATCATATTAAGCAAAACCTCCAGGACCGATATAAAAAGTAGTGGGGAAATAGGGCACCCCTGACGTGTCCCTTTTTCAATCTTGAACTCTTCTGTAACCACGTTATTTACAATTAATTTTGCTTTCTGTTCAGAATATATTGCACCTATACCATTCTCGAACCCTTGGCCTACCCCCATCCCCCGGAGGTTCTTCAGCATAAAATTCCAAGAAATGTTGTCAAAGGCTTTCTCGGCATCCACAAATATCAAAACAGCCTTAGTGTTTATATTCACTTCCAACTTTTCCAAAATGTCAATTATATTCCTTACATTGTCCGACAAATGCCTTTTCGGGAGAAAGCCTGCTTGGTCCCCATGAATCTCCTCCATCAAAACTCTTTTCAATCTTTTTGCTAAAATATCAGCAAAAATTTTATCATCCACATTTAGTAACGAGATGGGTCGGTAGTTTTTAAGTTGAGTCTTTTCAGTCTCTGTCTTTGGTATAAGTGTAATGTAGGCCTCTCTCCACGTATCGGGTGCCCTTTTCCCCTTCATAATCTCATTGCAGACTTCCTTCAGAGGTTGTATCAATCCTTCCTTCAAAACTTTGTAGTACTTGGAAGTCAGTCCGTCCGGACCGGGTGATTTGCCCAACGCCATGCCTTGAATGGCATCTTCTATTTCTTGTGCTGATATCTCCTGGTTCAAAATTGACTTACTTTCCTGTGAAACCTTTTTCAGCCCATTTTTCTGGAGGAATTGTTGTATGTCCATTTCATTCTGCGGCCCTTGTGTGTAAAGTTGTCTAAAGTAGTTCTGGAAGCAATTCCTAATTTCCGCTGGGTTACTTATGTTCTTTCCTTCCACTTCTATATTTGTTACCGTGTTGAGTTTTTGTCTCTTCTTTATTTGCCAGGCCAATAACTTGCCACATTTATCAGCAGATTCAAAGGTCTTTTGTCTCATTTGCTTAATTTTCCACTCTAATTCTTGATTCATCAGCTCCATATATTGTGTTTGATGGAATTTAATCTCTCTTAAAATCTCTTGCGATTTCGGCTTCGATCTTAATTTCTTTTCCCCTTCTTTTATCTTTTCCAAAAAAATTTCCTTCCTCTCATTTTGCTTTCTCTTCTTTAATGTATTTTGTTGTATCAAAAATCCTCTCATCACGGCTTTACTTGCATCCCATACTATTCTTTTTTCTACTTTAGTCCTCAAGTTAATTTCGAAGTAATCTTTCAAAGTTTTTTGGGCCTTCTTGCAAATCTCCTCGTCTCTGAATAAGTTGTCATTCATTCTCCATCTATAAGAGCCAGTTGTTGTTTGCTTCATCACCATCTTTACTGCATTATGGTCGGAGAAGGTTTTTGGGCAGATTTCCACTTTCTTTATATTCGGCGCCATACTGCTAGTCACCCAGATTTGGTCAATCCTTGTCCATGTCATTTTGGCTTCAGAAAAGAAGGTTCCCTCTCTTTCTAATGGGTGTTTTGTTCTCCAAATATCAATCAAGTCCATATTGTCAGTCATTTCAAAAAAAGTCTTTGGTAGTCTTCCATCTTTTGTTATTACCTGTCTTTGTGCTTTGTCCATATTTGTTGAAACTACTCCATTCATATCTCCCATCAAAATTAAATTATAATCCATATAGTCCATCAAAATTTCATGCAACTTCTTAAAAAATTCAGCTTTCCCTTCATTTGGTGCATAGATTCCCACTATCAGATACTTTTCTCCTTGGGATTGGATTTCAATTGCCAGATATCTTCCTTGGTCATCTTTAAAGATTTGTTTCGGTTGCAACTTTTCTTTTACATAGATCACCACTCCTCTCTTTTTTACTCTGTCTGAAGATATAAATTCTTGTCCCAATCTTTTATTTATTAATAGTTTTCTATGTGCTCTTGTCACATGAGTCTCTTGTAAACAAATCAAGTCCAATTGGTCTTTTTTTAAAGCGTGAAATATGTTTTTTCTCTTTCTAGGAATGTTCAAACCGTTACAATTCCAGGTTAGAAGTTGCAAAGCCATGATGGGATTATTTACCTCTTCCTCCTACAGCTCCCTGTTTTTGTTCCTCGTCTGTCGGTGGTTCTGTGTCCTTATCCAATGACGGATGCCCTTGTCCTGGAAATGTCTCTTTCTGTAGGTCTTCTTCGTGTTCTCCCAAGAACTTGTCTTTATCACTCACTGTCTTTATTCTTCTTTTCTTCCCCTTATATTTAAAAGACAAGCCTTGGGGAAATTCCCACCTGAATGGTATGTAGTTCCTTTTCAGCAGTGTCGCCAAGTCTTTGTAGAATCCTCTTGCGTCCAAAATACTTTTGGGAATGTCTTTAAAGATCTCAATATGAAAATCTTCAATTCGAAGGGTTGTTTGGAAATGCAGGTTCAATATTTTGTCTCGCTCCTCCTTTGTTCTTAGAGTTATTAAGCAATCTCTGGGTCTGTTCTTCCTCTGCTTTGCTCCCAATCTAAATGCGCTTTCTATCTTAAATTCTTCTTTGTCCAACTCCTGCTTCCAAAAGTCCGAAAATTCTTTTGTCAGATAGTCCACCAGGTTATCTCCTTCCTTTTCCGGCACAAGTCTAATCCTTAAGTTCCTCTCCTTACGTTGCATATCCTGCATAGAGAGTGCCAGTTCATACTCATCTAGTTTCTTATAAACTGGTGGAAACTTTTCCTCAGCAGCAGTTGCGATTTCTTTAGCTTCTTCAGCTATCTTTCGTGTTGTAGATGAATCTTCCAATAATTTCCCAATTGCTTCTGCATTTGAGTTCACTTTGTTCCCAAGGTCGGTTATGCTTTTTGTATTTAAGTCAATTTTCCCAGAGATTTCTTCAATTTTCTTATTTGTTTCAGCAATTTGTACTTTGGTTTTTTACCTTGCTTTTTTACCTTGCTTTTTTAGCTTGCTTTTTTAGTTCCTCTAGTGAATCGTTTATCTTCTCCAAAACCTTAGCAAATGATTCTTCTGAAGACATTGTCTTCACTTTTGCCTTTGAGACAGCTGTAATTCCAGAGGCCCCTGTTACAGAGGCCCTTCTTTGCTTGGGAAGATCCACTTTGTATTGTCTGCCAGATCTCAAGGTTGTTTCTTGTGAATCCTCTTTCTCTTTACCATCTGCCATAACAAAGTCTTTTAGTCAAGGTCATTCCCACACTCTTATGTTGTCAAACAAAGTTCCCAGATTTTAAACTCCACTTATTGCTGAAACAATTTATAAATCCTCTAGAGGGCGTAAAGTCAGTTTTTTACTTTCTAGTTAGTCCCACACTCTCCAGAAAATTAAACAAAGGTCCTTCTAGTCCCTTTCAATTGTTCTTTTCTCTTTCTGGAGATTTCAGATCAATAATGTCCTGCAAGTATCTTTACTTTGCAACAAAATACATATTTCAAGTTGAGAGTAGCCAAAGTCAGTCAAAGATACTTTTTTACCTTCTTGTAGCAACAGTCCTTAGCCGGTGCTTTTACTCCGGCAGTCCGATCCCCAGGTAAAAGAGCAGCGGTAAATAACTCAAATTCCTTTAAATTGGCAGGAAAGTACTTTCAGGTCTTCTTCCCCCCCCCCCCCCTCCTGCCTTCGGGGAGGGAGTTTTTTACTTGGTGTTGAGTTTCTTAGTTCCCGCAACTCTCCTTTCCAGCGGTTACAGCTTAAATGCCTTTCGCTTTGATCTTGCTGCAGAACGGAAAGCAGACTTCCTTTTTGGTGCTTGTCCGTCTCGGTACCCAATTTCTTAAAATTTAGTGTCCAATTTAGTTTTAGAAGTCAATCCTACTCACGGATAGTTGTTCTTTTTAGTCCAAATTCACCGGAAGAAATCAGCGCTCTCCGCTAATGGCGACGCGGCTTCGCTTCGCAGGCTGGGTGAAAGCGACTCTCAGCACCGCTCCAAAACCGCTCCGCTGATCCGCAGCCTTTAAAAAGGCTATTTCACCGCGTCGGGGGGGCGCAAAGGTGCCCGCCGAGTCTCCAGTTCACAGGCTACGCGCCTGTGATTTTTAAGGGTCCCCGCTCCGCCGTAGCTGGCAGGACCCGAACCTACGAAGCAGATCTCTCCCGGAGCTCCGGGGGAGATCCGCCATTAAGCGCTGGCGCTAACCGGAAGTCGACAGTTATAGGAAATTTCAGGACAAAAAACAGAGGCCAGGAGCATCACATATTTCTTCCATGTGTCATTTCCACGCCCTTTCCACTACAACCTCTTTCTTTTCAACAAATGGTTCTTAGCCTTACCAAGGGGTATATGGGGTGTCAGGGGAGAAGGAGTACCTCTGGCGGGGGACAGGTCATGCTACTTCTGGGATAGTTTGTCCACCTTCAGTCCCCACCCTGCACACAGCTCTCTCTTATGGCTCCTAGAAGCTGTCAGCAAGCAACAGCGTACAACAGCAGGCACACTCCAGGAATGGCTTTGATTGGCCAGCTAAACCAGGTGTGGGTAGCCGATGGGTCTCAAACCCATCAGTGTGTTAGGGACTTTCTCTGCATGCGAAGACAGGCTCTAGAAGATTGAACATAAAAGACCAATAGTGGGTCCAACAGTGATTTCTGCATAGGCTGCCCAGACTTGCAGCCTGGGGGTGTCACTTTGGTGCTGCTAACACAGTGGTTTAGCTCCAGCCACAGAGACACACTCCATTGTCTCTGAAGACAACAATAACAATGCTTACCAATTATCTTAATAATATGCTTTGCACTAAAAGCTAATTTTAAGAGCATTTCAACTACAGATTTACTTTATTCTCTTTCTTTTGCACCCAATTTGATTATGAAATAATCTAAAGTAAGCCAATCTATGTTCCTTTTCCCATCAATCATCAGAGCTTTCTTTTTCTTCCAAACAACTTAGTGTGCCTTGCAGATAGTTCCCAGATAGTCCCCAAACTAACGCTTAGCTTTACCAGTACAACTGTGTCAAGTGCCTAACTCTCTCTTAATTGGTTTTCTCCAGCCTAAGGCTTCTTAACTAGAATTCAAGCACAACGCGTAAGACCCAGTAAGATGGGAGAATATCTATTAGGGGATGTTGCTACACAGCAAAAAATAAAGAAATTATACTCTGGAGAAAATCACATGAGTGGGTCATCCACCAATATATATCAGGTATATTGGATGAAGTAATTTATTAAAACTAACTATAATAATGAAAAGTACAAAACCCACATTGAGGCAATTTTTTTATTAGACCAACAAAAATGTCACAAAATAATGTGAAGCTTTCAGAGCTGTCCAGAACTCTTCACCAGGCCAATGTTTGTGGGAAGGTAAGGGGAAGGAGGGTTATTGTTTTGTTTTGTTTTGCTTTGCTTGTGTTTTTATTATGTATTTTGTGTTTTTATCCCAGCACATTTACCGTTACATCTCATCATTACATCTGAACATGGGCAAGTGGTTTGTTTCCCCAATACAAAACATGAGTGGCAAACCTGGTTCAGATATAACATCTGGTAGTGCAGAAGCAGCTGTGAACTTTGCTTCAGGAACCTATCCATTTCCTCATTTATGCTAAGCCATGCTGTGGCTTAATGTTGCATGCAAAGTGGGTCATAATCTGCTTTATGTGAAGATATAGAAGAGCAGCATAAAAGGAGGCAAACAGGCACTTCTAGAAGGCAGCATATCTGCTAGTCCACAAGGATCCTACTCCCCAAGATGCTTCAGCCAACCAACACCTGTCTTTGTGCCTTTGTCTCTTCAAATCTCCCAGGTGCTGTTTCAAGCAATATGCCAAGCACTCCCGTCTCAGAACCCACCACTACAGGTGAATTGTCCATTTGGGAAACATCCCTAACCTTTACAGAACATCAGTGTTATTTTGTGTGAAGTCTCCAACTCCAGTCCAGAGTCATTTAAGGCAACAACATGGTGACAGACCCATTCACAGTTATACTTTCACTGAAAAAGGAGAACAGCTGGCCATAATAAAAGTGTTTTTCATTTTCCACTGTAACCTCTAAGATGAATTGTTTCTACTTCATAAAATCACAGTTATAAGCACTGCACAAACTTTTTGAGCTTGGCCACTTCAGTAAAACAAACAAACAAAGAAAGAAACAAAAAACCATCATCTTCTGCCTGAAGCAATCAATCAGTAGATGCTATGCAGCCAATATTTTAGAACAAAAAGCAATAGAATCATAGAACTGTAGAGTTGGAAGGGACCCTGAGGATCATCTAGTCCGACCCCCTGCAATGCAGGAATATGCAGCTGGTCCATACAGGGATTGAACCTGCAACCTTGAGTGTTATCAGCACCATGGTCTAACCAACTGAGCTATCCAGGCTCATCCTAGACTTTAATCCATAGTACAAAGAGCCCCCAAATACATGTATTTTTAAAAACAAATCTTCAGACATTCCTAAAGAGGGCAACTGAAAGTGTTTGTATTATGGTAGCTAGAGCTCAAAGAAGCTCATGTGCATGCATAAAGTACTTCATTATGTGCATGGGATATATGTGGCCTATTTTTCTTTCCATCATCAGCTGCTTTTGCCTCATGCTGTGATGCTCCACAGGTCATCTCTGTCCTTCAGGGGATATTGGGGGCAGCACTCAAAAGCCATCAGACGGGGAAGCTGAAAGCTCTTGTTTATGCAAGGATCACTACATGTTGCACTTTCAGGTTCTGACATCCAAGCCCAATACCAGACACTGGCAGGAATTCAGCTTCAGAGCCTGAGTCAGCCATGAAGCTCACTAGATTATGTCTAGCAATTCAAACAAAAAAGATAATAACAGATTTATTATGTCATACATATGAAAATTTTTCAGCCATTTCAAATGTGTGTGTATGTGTGTGTAGCTTGGGACAGAGGATGTAAACAGTCAGGTTAAAAGAATTAAAAAACAAAGACAGAAAAGTACAGACAACAATTCAGTGGCCATTCACAAAAAACCATTGATAACAATTCAGTTCACAAATGATAGCACTGAACTTCTTGATGAATTGTAACTAATAGCTTCATGGTGCACTCTCCCTTTTAAGTTCAGTTGTTCTAGTATGGCCACACTTCAGGCATCTGACTACACCTGGGGTGACTTGGGGTGACATGTCCATTTTGGGTGAACGCTGGACAGCAGGGCCTGCACGGGTGGGTTAGATACCTAAGGCTCATCTAGCAAGGAAGGTGCATTTCCTCCCCATTCTTAGTTGGGGTGTCATAGCTGGAGACTACATTGCATCCCAAGGGGTCTGGGGGGAGATGCTTCCCCTACAGAGTTAGTTAAAATCCTTGTCTTCCCATACTACCTAGATTTGGATAATTGGTTCTGCATTTTCTCCAATTCATATTTTAATGAATGTAGCCACCTTTCCATTTCTTGTCTCATGCTGGGTGTGGCCAGCAGCCAACAAAAATAATGTGAATTGGTAATATACAAATCAAAGAATAATAGTGAAAATGTATACAGCTGCCAGATTATGAACTAGAAGTATTTTATCATTAATATATGGTATGTGGCTTGGATCAAAAATAATATTCGGTTGCAATTTTATGCATTATTTAGTGAGTGATCAGCCATTGGGTATGAACGCCAAAAATGAGTTGCAAACAGGTGGCTCATTGTGCAACATAAACCTACACTTTGCACATCCAGTTCAAAATACAGTACTATCTCAGAAGGAAGCTGTGATTTTCTGGAAACTAATAATAATTATAGTATACAAAAAAGAAAAATCATTTAAAAAATGAATGAAGCAAATATTGTTTCAGGAGAGGCACACTTGATATACCTTAGAATTTATAAACAACTTTGCCAGTTATTAAAAGAAGAACTTTGCAAGGAAGTTCACTGAAGAAAATGACACAGCATTTCTATTCACAGGAGTAAATTTGGGTTGTGCTACCTTACTGAGGAGTGTTTAATGCAATGTCAGTTGTGTTGTGTTACTGCCGTCAAGGAAAAAATATGTCAGTGGGGTATATAGTTTCAAGCAAACCAGCTCCCAAAGCTGTCAATATGGCATATTATACATCAGTAACAGATACCAAGTTTCTTATCATTTGAGAAACAACTACAAGAGGAAGCATCTGCTGTTACATGCTGCTGATCTCCCATAGACAGAACACATGGATGAAATATGCAAAGATTTGCTACATAAGCAATCCAGCTGCTGAACAAAGAAATATGAAGCCTTATAGTTGAACTCAGCATATCCCATTTACAAATCTTGTTTCCCATTTTCCAACGTACAGTTATGTTTGCTGAAATCAAATTTGGAAACACGATACACTGAGATTTGATCACAACCCAGTAGATTTAGGCATGCTGTAAAAGAGCCTTACTCTGTGCTGAATTGTCAATTTGACTTTTTCGTTGTAACTTAGATTACACAGAGAGACAAAAATCAAACTGGTTACAATTGCTTATTATCGATCCAAAGTTTTCATCCTAACCTTGGATTCGCTCTATCACAGCAAATCATATACTATCAGTATCAGTTATGCTGAAAATCAAAAGGTAGGCAATTGTTTCTAATAAAGAAAGATCCCACATTTAAAATTCTCTACTGGGGACCACAGGGCAGAACTATAGATTACAAATAATGTGGGGTTGGTGCCAAATACAGACCCCCATCTCCAATACCAGCGCTCTGACCTCTGTAACATATGACTAATTCAAGTTACTCCAAGTTCTTACATAATTATGTGAATTTCACTGCTCCCACTGCTCCCAGTAGTAGTCAGCTATATCTTGTAGAGGTTGGGATATTCTGAACCATCACTTACAGATAGACTCGTCATGCAACACACTGGGAAAATAAGATTTAGAACATGTAGGCTGTTTTTAGACATAATAATACACTATTGCTTAGAATTAGAGAAATGAGTCCCATGGTCAGGAAGTGGCCTTCGGAAGCTTTGCTTTTCAGTTTTGTTGTAGCTCAAACTTATTATAGAGTTTAATCTAGGAACTGTGATTTACCAATAGCTATGATCAGTTTCAAAACAAGCCAATTTCAAAGCACGGTTTATGATTATGATGATTTATTGAATTTATATACCGCCCTATACGCGGAGGTCTCAGGGCGGTTGCTGACATGTATGAGCTAACTATTGTTAGTAATAAACCATGATCCTCAGATTGGACGCAACAAGAAGCCAAGATTCAGGGAAACTGAAAATCAATGCTACTGAGGTCCTCCTTCTGGCCCTGCAATTTGGGGGCGGGGGGTGTTGTGAGGCTTACTGTGGCTCATTCACAGACAAGCCATGGTTTACAGTTGCATCCAAATACAGCTAATATACTATTGAAAGGCTTTTCCCTCTTAACGCTTCTCTATAGATCTTCATACAAAACCTGGATGGATTTAATATGCAATGACAGCACATACACATTTTTGTTGTTGTTCTAGATACACATGCCAGGAAGCTGCATCCAACCATATATAGCCAGAGTGAAAAAATCACTTGTGCAACTGTCATTTATTTACCGGTTACACATTAATTCCTGTACAGGACACATTTATGGATAAGAATAGCATGAAGCAGGGGGAAAAAACCAATCCAAAAAAACATAATTTGTTTAGATCTAGAGACGCTAAGAGAATAAATTTTCACAAGGACAGCAACTTTTTTGCTTTCACATTAATCCACATTTTTAATTTTCGTTAACTTCTACTTACATTTGTAATGTATATACCCTTGTTTTCTTAATTTTTTCTCTGAGGAGATTAAGGGCACATGACTGAGTGCCAAAAATCACACATTCCAGCATATCACAAATCCTAAATCAACATTATGAGGTGTGTATTTCTCAGCACATGGTCATTTGTTTTATGAACTTTAGCAGTTGTGTTTCACGGTAGAATTAATTAAATTACACTATTACCATGACTAAATACCAGTCTCTCTCTCTCTCTCTCTCTCTCTGTCTCTCTGTGTGTGTATGTATGTGTACATGCATGTGCACTGCAATCCATTGTGCCACAGGGCAGACCTTGGGAACACTGAGATCAAGTAAGGTAGTTAGCATGATAGCATACTTTAGGTAGGTCGGCTGTTTAATCTTTCATTAAATTTGTTATATTATTATATTATATTATATTATATTATATTATATTATATTATATTATATTATATTATTATATTATATTATATTATATTATATTATATTATTATATTATTAAATATATATTTATTGTAGTATTCCAAATCAAGTCGCAATGATATGCAATCAGTTGGCTAGAACATGGTGCTGATAATGCCAAGGTTGCAAGTTTGAACCCTGTAAGAGACAGCTACATATTCCTGCATTGCCGGGCAGGGGGTTGGTCAGAGTCCCTTCCAACTCTATGATTCTATGAAATTAGGCACACACTTCTATGTAGAGACAGACAGACACACTTAAAATGTTCCCCCCTCATTGTGTGCCAATAAGTATTTTAGTAGAGACATGTGAAATTGTGTTAGAATTTAGATCCCCCCACCATTACATATCCACAAAGTAATGTGGGAAGGGGCAATTATGCAATGTAGCGTAGAAGAATCTTGACTCCTGAAACCTAAAGAACTTTGAAGGTCCTTTTTATACTTAACTGAATCATTTTATTGGAAAGTTGTGGCCTACAGTGACTATAGTGTGGCATTCAATATAGCTGTGAGAATCCCTATTAAAGCAATTTCCATCACTGGGTGTCACTTCTGTCCTTTAATGTAAACAGGATGAACAGCGTACTCACTACTCTACAAATTATTTGGAACTGTTTTTGTTATTCACTTTAATGTTTCCTTTTATTTATATCACAAAATTCTAACACCTCTGAAATCCTTCCAGGGAATTAAGTCACCACTGTCAAGTTCAAAAAATGTTCAGAGAAGGGCAGCCAAGGATGTGGAAAAACTCCCCTATGAGGAAAGGTTTCCTTCCAAGTGTGTAACATGATGTCTGGTGAGAGAAAGCAGTATCTTCTCCCCCTTCTCTTGTATCCCAGGGTTGCCCAGTGAAGATGAATGGTGGGAAATTAAGGGTAGATAAAACATGGAGCCTTGGTATTTGGTAATAGTGATGTCTACTTACCTGGGCTGATTTAAAAGAGGTTTGTGTGTATTCATGAAAATTAAGGCCCTCAATGACTACTGGTCATGTTAGCTACAGTATATATCCTTCCAGTATCAGAGACTGTATGTCTCTGAATACCAACCGCTGGGAATCACAAGCAGAAGGGTGGCATTGCATCCATATTCTGCTTTGGTCCAACCCAACTGGTTTTTCTTAAGATAGTCAGGGCAGAGATAGCCAATGTGAATCTGTATGGCCCCATTCTCCCCCTCGATGTCGGGGAATGGCAGGGCTCTGAAGAGTGTGTGGCAGAGGCAGGGAACCAGGGGAGTGACCCAGGAGAGGCGACCAGTGATTTACAGGGTGCCAAACCAGCTCTCCCATTCCCAATGTAGTCATTCCCCACTTTGTTCCCAATGTAGATTTTCACTGACTCCTTCCCTGGTGAAGTGTGTGTGCCATTTTGTGGTTTGCCTCAGGTGCCAAAATGTCTTGGGCTGGCCTCGAATGCATGGGACACTGATGCAAATCACAAGCACACACAGAGAGGGAGACAATCTTTGTCAGAAAATGCCTTATTTTCTGTCACCACCTTGGTGACTTGTTACTGGTTATTAGAGATGAGAGGTTTATTATTTTATTTTTGTAAGTAATTCTATACCAGTTCGTAGGACAAAGCCCTCCCTAAATAACGTGCCTAAAAGGAATGGTGCCACAAACATTAAACACATCAGTCGGTGTACACTTACTGTGATAAATTTGCTTTGATAAAGTTATTTGCTATGATAAAGTTATTAACATGAAAGGCAGCAGTGACGTTTTCAAGGTCTTCTTCAAAATCCTGTACTGAACGGCCCAAGTGCAGGCCACTTAGAAGGAAAGTTTCATAACTGTGAGGCCATCAATTTACAGTGGTACCTCGGGTTACATACGCTTCAGGTTACAGACACTTCAGGTTACAGACTCCACTAACCCAGAAATAATACCTCGGGTTAAGAACTTTGCTTCAGGATGAGAACAGAAATCGGGCTCCGGCAGCACGGGAGCAGCAGGAGGCCCCATTAGCTAAAGTGGTTCTTCAGGTTAAGAACAGTTTCAGGTTAAAAACGGACCTCCGGAACAAATTAAGTACTTAACCCGAGGTACCACTGTATTAACATTGTGCTCTCAACTGTTCTTTGATTTTTAGACAATAATAGTTATGCTTATTGCTCAGCCTTCTCTAGATTGCTAGATTGCTGCACATGGATTTTTAAGATCACTGCTTTACTACTGAGGTTAAGCAATGAATCATACAATTTATCGTTCAGTTTGATTTGCCTGAAGAGATTAAAACAGCATTTTAGCCAAGGATCACAGATTCACTGTTGTTTTTTTTAAAAAAAAGCAGATTATATATAGAGATATAAAATGCTAACCATTTTTTAAATCCTTATGAGTTGCCCAAGCAATTCAATGAATTCCTGAGAAGAGTAAAAGGAAAACATCAATCATTATTGGTGGAGGATAAAGGGTGGAGGGAGGCAAAGCTTCCAATAACCTTGCTTTTATCACAGAGGCCATTTTTCACAAGCTATGGGCTTGACAGTTTTCCATGGTTAAAAGAAAATCATATTTCAATCCTGATGTTTGAAACATTAATATCTCATTACAACCAACTGGGATCGTCTTGTAGAACAGCAGTGGGGGGAAGTACAAAGCAAGGTATAAATAACACCTCCAATTTTTATAGTTGATGGGTACTATATCTGCTACCTATTAGATTCTCAAGTTTTAAAATGCTCACATTCACTGTTGTAGCATAGTGATCTGACATAGATAGAAAAGAATTAAAGGGATGTAGAACCAAGATTCCACTAGAATGGAGTTCTGTGGACGTATGACCCTCCAGATGTACAACGGCCATCAGCTCTGACCATTGGCCACATGGGCCAGGGCTAATGGAAGTTAGAGCCCATCAGCATCCAGAGGGCCAGAGGTTCACCCGTTACTGCAACTAGATCTTGCTCTACTACCAGTGGCCCGATATTGAAAGCGGCACTGGTAGCAGAGGGACTAGGAGCGGCATCAGTTTCACCCACAATATACTGCTGGAGTGAAGCCGCCATCACAGTCTGCCCCTCATAGCAGTCCTGAGTGATGTATCGATACATCACCCAGGCCTAGAAGGGACCCCAAGCATCATATAGTCCAAGCCCCTGCAATGCAGGAATCTCGACTAAAGCATCAATGACAGATGGATAATAATATGAAGAAGAAGAAGAAGAAGAAGAAGAAGAAGAAGAAGAAGAAGAAGAAGAAGAAGGAGGATGATGATGATAATAATATTGACCTACCTAGCAGGATTGCTGCTAAACTTGATAATGTCCATAGAACATTTTGCTTATAATAAGACAATTAAAAAAAACCCAAAACCCTATGTCTTGCATAACAATAGTGATACTTAATTTTTAAAAAAACAACATGCAAAAACCATGCAAAGTATTAAGAGGTGCATGCCAATTCAACCAAAACATGGTGTTTGTAATATTTAATGAAGATTATTAGGGGTACCAATGTAAGGTATTTCTCTTTATCCCTGGCATTTCAAAGGCTTACTACTACAGCAAGATATAAAAGTGGTCATTACTAAAAGATGCTTTAGAAACAAACACGCTAGTATTAGAGGTGATTGTTTGCAGCAAGGACTTTCCTTAAGCTATAAGTAAATCACTTGCTTCTATTCTTCAATCTTTTCCATAACCTCTGGGGCACAATGTCTTCTCTAATCTTCTTGGTATGGTTTATTAACCTCCCATTTCTTTGTTCTCAGTGGATCCAGCACTGTTTCTGCTGCTAGCATTTGATTGCAAGTCTTTACTCCAACGTACAACATCCACTTTAGATTCATTTTTCAGATCCGCAGCCCTCTTTCATTTCGGCATCAGTAACATCTTCACAGCCTGTAAGCACTCCTCAGCTGAAAATATATTCCCCTTTTCAGCAGCCCAAAGAAGTATTACGTATTCTTACTCGGTGGAATTGCACAAGAATTAATTTAGTCTACCAGCTCTGTTCTTTCTTTCTTACTTTTTTTTTGTCCTTTGTGGGGAAGATCATAGAAAGTTCTTCGGTTCTTTGGTTCCCATAACATGAGGGACTGATAATAGTAATTAAATATCAGCCTTTGATTAAATGAGTACATCTGAAGACTATTAACACTGTGTTATCATTAACACCTTAACTTTTGGGTACATTCAGAAACCCACAAGAGCACTCCTCCTGTGGTTTCCAGCAACTAGTTTTCAGAAACATAAGGTCTCTAACCTCGAAGGCAGAGCATGGCCACTGTGTCTAGTAGCCAATCAGAAACGCTACCTTTGCAATCTTTATAATGCATATACCCTTATAATTCTTTCTTAAAAGTCTTCACTCATACCTCTTGCTATTTCTCTCAGTTTAGACCAGGATTGTCCGAGTAAAGTACATAAGCTACCTGCCATGCCACACAAGTCATAGATGCTCTTGTGGACTTACAGAGAATGGGTTTTCATTTTGCTTGCAACAAAATCTTCCCTGTGCTAAACAAAATATAATGAAAGTACTGATGTCATTGCCCAGAAAACAGAATTTGTATGTGTTAAGCCAACTTCTTCTGCGATGTACTAAAAGCAACAACCCTATAACAAGCAGTCTCACACTAGATTGTGGGTTGTAGATATTCAGGAAGATTACCCAAGATCAGAAAGCAATGTTCCCTGGACCCTCACTGGAATCCTGTAACAACATGCCCTCGAAAGCTTTCTGACCTCAAACAACTTTCTCCTTGAGACACACCTTTTCATTTAATTTTTTGTAGTACAAACCCATTTCAGTTGAGGCAAACCTTGATTATCTGCCTTTTGTTAGTTTTAACATTTTCACCCCCAGAAGCACACCAGGCAAAATCTAAGAAATGTTATGCCCTCCAAATCCATTTCACGAATGCGTAGCCGTGATTTCCTTCTATGTCCTCTATAAAAGAGTTTATGAGGCATTGCATGCAAGGAGTGGGGGTGAACCCTGAAACCAGACATGGATTATTCATTTGTATTATTCAACTAATGGATTAAATGAAAAAGAAATTTAAATGGCATACATTCTCTCTCTCTCATTAAACCCTGTTTTTGCTTCATTTTAAAAACTTGTCTATCCCTTTTCAATTGAAATTCCTTTTTGTCTTCCCTCCAACCTCAATTATCACTTCTCAGTAATAATCCTCACCCAAGTGGCCTAGATCTTCTTTTACCCTTTTGTACTAACATCATATTCTTCATAATTTGATGCACAAACTCATTCTTTTACCCTCTAATCCCTATTTGTCAGGTTTTTTCAGACAACCTGAACCCTTTAACCGCATAACCACTCCATCCTCCACAATCTTCCTTTCTTATATTTCTTTCCTTGGCTCTGCCAAAATGAAGAATCCCTGTTTTATTTTTCATTAAATAAACCTGCCACTTTATTTTCCTTTGTCTGGGTAAACTGTCACCTCTAATCTCATTTTCCTTTCTCTAAGTATATCTAAGGGTTTCTATTTGATTAATTCGTCTTAAGGCCTCTTTCAGTGCAAATTATTAGTATGGTATCATTTAAAGTACCCAATAACTCATGTTTTAGTCAGTAAAGAGAACTTTCTGACCCACAGATTTATTATGCATATATAGCACATGACACTGGTATACTAATCTATTGCTAGAAGTCTACATTTTTCCTTAACAATGACATTTCATGAGAATCAAGTGCAATGCAATGTCCTCCTTTGCAAGCAAAGGCTTTTCTGTGGCCAACATGTGCACAAACAAACCTGACCCTACAAAATTTCATCTTCTTTCAATATACCACAGACCCTTTAGATTTCAGGTGAAAAGTGACAATTTCTGCATTGCTACCTACCACTTGCTATAACACAAAATATAACTATTATAGCCACAGGCTACAAGAATCTGTAAATGTATTTCCTCTTCGATATACCCTGGAGACATTCCAACATGGTTGTTTTGTTTTCGTTGGGTTTTCTATTTTTTATTGGCTTAGGGACAGATTCTGCTGAGCTATGTTGTGGCAGTGGCATCTCTCTTTTCACAGAAGTCAAAAGGTGCCCATCTCTCTGCCTCTGCCAAAACACTTCCAACTGCCAGGCCTCAGCAAATAATTGTGTGAGCTTCAGCAGGTCGAATGAATCCCCAATACCCATGAGATGCTTCAAAAAGTTGCCAGATGGGATCCTTCCTCCTCCTAAAGGAAACAGGAGAAGGTATCCAGTTCCTCAGCACTAGACAGAAAATACAAACCGCAGCATTTTACCTGTACAGTGCAATAAGCCCGATTTGGCATTTAGGTTTCACATAACAAGGTCTGAAATGGCTAAACAACATAAGCCTGATTTTGTGGCTCCCTGCCAACTCATCTTTTAAGCAGAACTGTAACCCGAGGCTTTTCGGGTTGAATAGATATGCCTAATGTTTCCTTGTGGATGACTAGACTGGAGATTCTAGAATCAGGATGAGAAGGAGAATGAAAGTGAACATTTATCTCTTCCAGTGTCAGTGAAGTTGCATTTTCAAGACAACTTTATTGAAATCTAATTTGGTACTTCCTTCTCTGCTTTGCCCATTATTAAAAAAAATCCCAAATGGCACAATGTAGCTGAGCATATTTATAGCTATTATCACAACAACAGAGTACAGACTACATATGCATAGCATTATATTATATTATATTATATTATATTATATTATATTATATTATATTACTGCCCTTCATCCGAAGATCACAGGGCAGTTCTCTGAGAAATAAAAGTATTAAATCCAAATACATGATTTGAGAGCTCTTACCCAGAATTTTTTAATATGCAGTATTGCTAGAAATGTGTTATTAAGTAGAGTTCGGTTGGTCTCCCAGATAAGCTCAGATAATTACACACTAATTTGCAAATTTTATACATGTTAATTAAAATCTATGAAAGATTTAATAGTTGAATGTCATATCTTTGTCAAGATAGGTACAATATTAAATAAAAAGTTACAAAGCACTGATAATAGCATTATTCTGTGATTCAGTTTAACAGCCCTATTGCCTATATACACTGACATTTTAAGACAAGTTTGCCTTAAGCTGACAATTACCTGCATTCAGTAGAGGAGGATGGAACAATAAGTCAGATCCTCTTCAAAGAGGGTAAGTGTTGCGCAAAGACCACTGAACATTCCTACCTCCCGGTGTGGGCGGGGCTTAGCCCTGCTCCACTCTGGTTGGTCGTTTTGTGGATGCTTGGACCCTAAAGCCAATAGCTTGGCTTGGGGGGTTCTCCGCAAAACGCTTTTAAACCTGTGTGCCGTTTGCTGGACCTCTTTGCCTTCGCGCAGCGGATCACCCACCCACTCCCCCTTTAGTTGGTGAGTTTGACCTTGCTATGGACTTTGTTGGTTGCCTGTTTTGTAACGGGGGCATGGTAGGAATTTTTCCATTTAGCAAATTGGCAGGGCCATTTGGTTTTCGCCTACCACGTAGCAAGCGTCACAACTTTGTAAGGTTAGGCGGTTAGGCATTGGATCAGTGTCGTGTGCGGAGGAGAGGTGCGGCCATCACCTGCCCTTCGAAGGTCAAAGGTAGTCCGTTAAAGGAATCCAGGGTTTGGCCTGATTTTTGTCCGAACCCCCGTGGTAGGGCCTAGGGCCATACCAGGACCCCACGGGGACAACAGGGGTGAGCTTGAGTCGGTTGCCACCGGCCAGGCTCCCTCTGGCAGTGTTTCACCCTTTATCAGATTCCCCACGAAAGCAGGTGTGAGTCTGATATAGTTTGGAGTTTCCAGTGCCTAAGCCAATACCACTCACATTCTGTGTTTAATAAAGTTGTGGCCTAAATTTTGCCCAATAACTTAAACAAAAATTCCGTGTCACTGTGTCTTTACTTTTTGGGATGGTGGGGGGTCTCAAAGTGCAATACTATCTTACTACCCTTGAGAATGTTGCCACCATTCTATATTACCGGTACTCTATGTAGCAGTGAACGGCACTATTTTTATTTTAAATTGTGGTTTATAATGTTCAGGACCCTAATAAAACCTGAGAAAATTGTGCAGCTTGGTGTAATAGTCCAACATATGACCATCTTTTTATATTCAGAACAGGTTAAACTGAAGAAAATGTACAAAATATTATTCATTGCACTTTATGCAATTCACCTACAAATAGATTCCCTTTTTTATTTCAGAATTTTCTAGAAGGTGATTATGGTGAAGGAGTTTAGTTTCTACTCTACTATGGCCAGGAAAACCTTGCTTCACTTCCCTCATCTCTGATTTCAATGTGGGTAACCCACTTGTGTTTAATGAATTTGATGTTTACATAAATGTATGTGTTAAATCTATGTTTATGCTTATCAGTTGTTTAACCTTTACTATGGGCAACTTTCCCTGAACAGCTTTTATTTGGCACATTCCAATAATCTAATAAATCAGGAGCCACATTTCAAACAGTTAAGCCTGCAGATATGCAGACATCCCAGCATAGAAAGGGATGAAAGGCAACAAATTTTCTAAAGAAATTGTGAACTCAAATCTGCAAAAGAATGTTGGGATGGGGAGGTATTGTAGCTGATCAGTTTCATGCATTTTTTAAAAAATATAATTCAAATTCCCTGAAAAAGACATGATATTTGACTCTATTGTGAGACATGTGCTTGAGAATCTACCATCTCAGCACTAGCAACTCTGCGGATGAACTGGACATGCAGTTTCTTGAATAAGGGGTGGTAATTATTCATTCCATTCCATGGCTTAGAAAGATAGGAGACATCTGTCACAACATGAAAAGATTACTGCTTATAATATTCTTCTTAGCTTGGTTTCTTTCATTTTCTAAACTAAACTGTGTTCAATTGCAGACACTTGTTTCTGATAATATTGCTACTGCCAGTTTTAGGGACAATGAAAAACTAAAGAAGGGAAAATTTACAACCAAATCAGCAGGGGTTCCCTTTACTACAGTAGATAGTATGTGTTAGCTGAGTTTAGCTGAGTGTACAGTATTTCCAGCTTTAACCATGAATAGAATATTGTGTTGTGAACATCCCATGAACCATATAACCAAACTTGGTTGCTTGTTTTCCTTTTTACCCTATCTAAAACAAAGAGAAACTGGGCTATATCTGCAGTCATTTGAAGTTGCAAAATGAATTCAAAATGGAATAGGTACAAAGGAGAGCAACTAAGATGTTCACAGAAATGAAGAATCTATTTGTGAGCAGAGATTAAGAGCTTGGGCAAAAGAAGTTTAGGAAGCAATAAAGCAGTACTCTACAAATATATCAGAGGGGAATCATGCCGAAGAGGAAGATATATTATTTAGATTTTTTTTAAGCTCTGGCTAGAAGCAGAAATGGTCATCAGTCAATTTAGGGTTGAGATTTAAGAGATACTAAACTACTATATACTCTCCTTGTAACAGATGAGGGAGCAAAATTCTCGTTGCTGTGAAAATCAAGATGGTTAAATACATAAAGAATAATCCCATGGAATGAATGTATAGGAGAAATTCATAATTTTATCTGGAAGGATAAAAAGTTGAGGATAAAATTAAATATGGTGTTTATCCATAAAGAGAAAGGAGGTATTTCTTTTCCTAACGTAATAGCCTACCTTTTTGCAAACTGTTGTTGTGTATGCCTGCCTATGCCTTAATGGGAATGTATGTTCATGCAACAACCATCAAATTGGGTGGGAGAGTCCATCAGTGAACAATAGCTAAAAATATAGCCTGATGGATTCTCAGGTAAATAATGCATGTCCAGGGCAAAGTAAATACTGTAGAAAATGGTATGTGTATAACAACAAATCATAAAACAAGTGCCCAGTGCTGTATCATGTTGCTTCCCTTTCATCTCATAGAAACCATGCAACTCACTCTTAAATTAAGTTCACTGAATGGATTCTGTTAAGTTATGGGTGAACATATCAGACGATGCAGCGATTCTTCAAACAGCTCTTGTTTATTCACAGGCCAGAAAAGAACTGAACTGAAGGGTTCAGTCGGCCTGTTTATATAGAGCTCCAGTACAACGTAACTGTAACAATTTTCTATAACTATCCAATCACTGAACGTCACTTTTGATCCCTTATTTGCATAACTATCTACAGTATCCCCCTGCTGGCCCAGGGTGAGAACTTCAGTACATAACAGATTCCATTTCATGAGAACATAAGATTAGCCTGCTGGATGAGTCCCATGGCCAATCTAGTCCAGCATCCTGTTCTCACAGTGGCCAACTAGGGAAACCAGCCTGTGGTAAACCAGGGAGTAGAGCATGAGCACAAAAGCACGCTCTCCTCTTTTGGCTTCTAGAAACTGGCATTTGGCACCATTGCTATCTCCAGCTGTGGATTTAGAGCACAGCCATCATGGCTTGTAGCAACTGATAGGCCTCTCCTTCATGAATTTGTCTAAACCTCTTTTAAAGCCATCCAAGTTGGTGGCCATCAGTGCCTCCTAGAGGAGGGAAAATAAGTTAGATGGCTGATTTTGGAAAGGGGTGTATTAAAAAGAAAAAATAATGCTTGCTGAGGAACAAGTAGTTTTTCAGTTGATCAAGAAATTGGTGGCAGATGTAGCACAGTGTGCATGTAGACAGAGGATAACTAAAAAGGTCATTTTTTGTGGTTTATAAAAAGAGCCATGTGGACAAGAATACTTCAGTGGTCCCATCCTTGCATGTGAAGTCCTGCATGACTGCATGAAATCAGCAATTACCAGTATTCACTGTGTGGTAGCCATCCAAACGTTATCTAAAGAGTGAAATATTTTGAAAATATCACTATGGAAATTTCACTGCTTCCAATGCAAGGGATATAGGAAATAAGTTGATTCATTATACAGAATTAGACTTGGAGAACTGTTAGATTTTTCTCTTTATAACCTTCAAAACAAATTCTCAGATGGATCAGGTAAACAAGAGAATACATTAGGATTTACATAGCAGGCTTCCTATGTAAGTGCTCAAAGCAGTAAATAACACAAAGATATACTGCTAATGTAAACTTGACCCAACAGGGACAATTTCTCTTCCTTCAAGAACATTATTCGGCTCGTTGAAAGCTTCTCTCCAAAGTAAGTTTGATAGTGTTCAAATCATGAGTATTCACCTCTCAAATTATGAATCATTCATGACTGAATACTTTTCAGAAGCAAATTGAAATCTACACAAACCTGACAGCTGTTCCAATGGCAGTGATGAAATTTACTTGATTGGCAAAGTGTGACTATCAGATCTCTATACTCTGCTTTGTATTAGCAGTACTTCTGAGCAATATCTTTCAAAGTGCGTTGGGTTAGCTGGAACTGTGAGCAGAAGAAAAACAACCGCCAGCGCTCTTCTGCAAAAATTTGCCTGACAAATACTGGATGACAAGTCCATCCATGGCTAGAATAAGTTCTAGAATAGTTGTTAGGGTTCTGCTTGCGTAAGAATTTGCACAAGCAAAAGTGTGTCTTTGAGTTTGTGCAATGCTCTGATGTAAAGGGTAAAACAGTCCTTTCGTGACTTGAATACTCCTTCCCCAGGTAGAAGTGTACGTCTGGATCAACCCAGTGAGAAGCACTTTTGCCTTACTCACTTAAGTGTAAGAAGCTATAACTTAGCAGAGCACACCTGTTAGCATAGTGATGTTAGATCTAGTACCCAGGACTGCCAATAACCATACCCTCTCCTCATCAAAGAGGAAGCATGCAGAATGGCTCTTAGATTTGGTCGGTTGATTAAGATGACTTCATCCCTGATAACTGGAAATGAAGAATACACTGGCAAGTTTTTACAAAGCCTATCTATTCCACAATATCTCAGAGCTGCACAAATTGCATGCCCATGTGCTTAAAAAAATTAGTAGATTTCAAGGCAGCACGTTCATCAATAAGTTGAGAACGGATGTCACAGAAAGCTTCTCCTATACAGTAAAATATATACAACTATCCACAACAAAGAAGTATCCTGATAAGTAGCCCAGTGTGGGATGCAATCAGGGGATGGTGTATTGGTGTAAAGAGACTTCTATTTACAAAATACACTAGATTCTTCAGTTCTGGATTCCTATCAAGCAGCTACTTTGCACTGACCAACTGGTGTCAGTCACAGATATGTGTAAGTCCATCATAAGTCTGCCATAAATATGCAAACATAAACTCATGCCAGCAATAGGTCTACTTAATCTGTAATATAACAAAGGCAAGTCCAACTCATGAAAATTCTGACTAATAATTATCTGATCGTTATAAGTAGTGAATGAAAATAGCCAAAGCCAGGTATTAAAGCTCATTTTTTATTGACTGGATGTAAAGAAAATGAGTCTACTCATACCTCACCTCCATTCTTCTTCTCTGTGCTGCATCTAAGGTTAAGCTCAATAGACAGAGAGGGTTTAAAAAAGAAAGAAATCCACTATGTAAGTTTCTTTTTAACAGCATTTTAAAATCCACCTTCTTGCTAATGTTTCATTCACCTGTCACTCTAAAAATAATTCACCATCTATTTTCAGGGTTTCTATGATCAACATCATGAAAAGTATTAATTTTAAAAGCATTTCAATGGCATTGACAAATGGTATCCAAATCAATCTACTACTGAAAGCAGTAATAAAGAACAGACCACAATACCGTTGTGAATCATTTTATTTTTATCAGCACCTACAGCCTATTATTTTCTATACTGAATTTACATTGTTCCTCTATAACTGTATGCCTAGTAAAGTGGTGCTATCAAATTCAGCATGTCTGGATGCAATCAAAAGAATCTGAAATGTCAGAACATTTTAAATTAGATTGAATTAACATCAATGTCTTCCTAAAGGTGCCTTATACTTCCCCCTTTAGGTAGTGTAATTTCAATCAGGCTGGCATAGAAAAAGCAATAAAACTATTTATTTAAAAGTTTCTTAACTCCTGGGGTCTGGGTTCTGTGATAGAAGAAATGTGGGCTATAAACAGAATATTTTATTTTATTTTATTTAAAAAAGAATAATCAGAGCATAATTATTGCTTTGCCATGTGCTCAGATTGTGTTTCATAATTTGGTTCCGGTGATCATATTTTAGTAGGCCAAGATATAAACTAGCCTTGTGGGTGTTCATGCAGTCCCATTTCATACAACCCAAAAAATAATGGTTAATAGGTCAGGAAAAGCCAGCTTCAGGGTAAGTCAACTGAATAAACCACCTTCAAACAGTGCTCTCATAACTTGGGTGTGTTCCAAAGCTGTTAAATCACAGTTTTACAATCTGGATAAAGCAGGAAACTATTGTTAATAGGAAACTTCCCTGTATGTTCACTTGCTTCTGTACATTAGGTTGTGGAGAGCATTCTTAAAAGTCACTTTCATTTGTAGGATGGAAGAGTGATAGATAGATAGATAGATAGATAGATAGATAGATAGATAGATAGATAGATGATAGATAGATGATAGATAGATAGATGATAGATTAGATAGATAGATAGATAGATAGATAGATGATAGATAGATAGATAGATGATAGATAGATAGATAGATAGATAGATAGATAGATAGATAGATAGATGATAGATAGATAGATGATATAGATAGATAGATGATAGATAGATAGATAGATAGATAGATAGATAGATAGATGATAGATAGATAGATGATAGATAGATAGATAGATAGATAGATAGATGATAGATAGATAGATAGATAGATAGATAGATAGATAGATAGATAGATAGATGATAGATAGATAGATAGATAGAGAGAGAGAGAGAGAGAGAGAGATAGATAGATAGATAGATAGGGGGGATATTTTCTGGTAGTTTTACTACATGTAACACAAATCTCATGTACCTCTGGGTACACTACCTCTGGGAGTGAAATGCAGAATGGGTGCAGCTGTTAGGGCAAAACAGTGTAAAGTTACACTGAATGGGACAGAGGTATACCAGTTTGATAAGCAGCAATTGTGTCTTGAACTACTATCTGAAAACAGTATGGGAAACAACACCCTTCCTAGTAGAACATACATCCCAGTTATTTTTCAGTTTAACTGTTTCCATCCTGCCTTTTTTCTTGGACATTTCTTTCTCAGAGCTTGGTGTATCTTGCCATATACACTGAATGTGAAAACCCTATTTAAAGAACCCAAGAAGTCAGGCATTCAACACAAAGTAATTTGATCAGTTTGTAGAAGTGGATAACTTGGATATCTAACATTCACAACCCACTAACTTAAAGGCTGGAATAAGTCGATCAAAAAAGACAAAAAGTAACAGGAAAAGAGAAAAAAGGCACTGTACTGTAACATTTTCTCAAAGAATCACAAATGCCAGCAGGGTGGAGGAAAGGGAAAACTACAGTGGCAGCAAGGAAAGGATATGTTTACATGTTTCTGGATGCTATTAATATTTGTGATATGTTTTATTTTATTCTCAACTGTATTGTGCTACCATTTTGGTGTTTTTGTCTCTGGGTTCCGTTGGGAGGTAGAAATTTTGAACAATGATAGCATGGTAGAAATAGCAACAGGCACAAGCCTATACCAGGGAGTTTAAGACAGTAAGTACAGATTTGAAATATTAAACTCTTACCCCCAAAGGAGCCACATCTAAATGAAAACCTTTCCTACACCGTTCAAGTTTATAAGTGCTCATCTCATGACAAAGCTCCAGTCTATTCCCTTTCACTATTCTAATGGAGAGGTCATGAGAGAGAGAGAGATTACTTCTACGTACTGTATATCCTGTAAATAGCAGTTACACCTGCCTCCGAATGCCAGTTATTGAGGAACATGAGCAGAAGAGGACTGCTGTGATAATGTCTTGCCTGTTGGATTTCCATGGGCATATGGTTGGTGGTAACAGAATGCAGACAGTAGGCCTTTGGCCTGATCCAGCAAGACTCAACTCATGTTCTTAAAATGCACTACCATCTCTTAACGGCATTCTGCTACTCCTTCAAACAATTTTCTCACGCTCATTCAGAAAAGAGAACTATTCTTATAACCTTTGCTTCCAAAGAGTTAAGCAGAATAATTAAAATAATTATATCGTAATTGAAACCTGCAGTGTGGTTATTGGCAGATCAGCACCAGAGATTTTTCTTTTAATCTACACCTCACATCTCTCAGTAATGAATAGTAGCATAATTAAATACTTCAGCAATGATAATAAGAAGGGACTGCTGAAGTCCAGTAATGTTATGCATTGTTGACACTGTATCATAAACAGGAGGAAAAAGAGAATAATTTGATTACAGTGCATTCATGACTAGAATTCATGTTCTTGAACTTACCTCCAATTAACTTTTGCATGAAAAACTGACTGGGTTGCCAATGTTTTGTTTCAACATCAGTGGAGCGGGGGGGGGAGGGAAACATGGCACAAATGCGATGTGATTGAAACTACTATAATAGGAGTTAATCAAAAGCATCCAGAGACAGAAGATAATGTGTGTGTACATCTCAGTCCCTTCTCCTTTCAGATTTGATGAGCAGGAGAAATGGACTAAAATTACTCGAGTTATGGTTCCTTCTCTTTTACTGATGAATTCTGCCGACTGTTCAATATTATTATCATTAACAAATGATATGCTATTTAGTATCTGCATGTATATCAACCATGTCCAAATATAAGATCATTATTTCCTGCTACATTTGTGTGTGCTTTTAACTAGGGGCTGATGCCCCTGATTCACCAACCCTCTTCCTTTACACCTGAGCAACTCCTCCTCACTTTACACCTTGATGTCCCTGTGCCTCTTCCTTCACCTCCCCCCCTCTTCTCACTGTTTGCCCCAAGCCCTTTACCTTCTCCTCACAGCCCACCCTTTTAAAGGAGAGTGGGAGGCGCTAGCCAAATTGCTTTCTGAAGCATCTCCCCTCTGCTTTAAACACCTTCCCCTGATAAGGACCCATGGGACAACAGGATGCTTGCTGGAGTAATGGGCTGCACCAAAAGAGATTCAGAGAAGAGGATCTCATTAGTTCAAGGCTCAGTCATGATAGCTCTGGGTAATATGTAGAGTATGTATTATGGAACTACTACTGGTTTGTGTTTTCTGTAGGTCTACTTTAAATTTCATCCTAATTTCTCCTTTTTCTTCTTGTTACCTAAAACTAATGTGTGTATATATATATATATATATATATATATATATATATATATGCCCTTCACTTTTTTCTCTATCTTCATGTATTTTATGTAATGTAGACTAGTGCCTATGAAAATTCATGCCACAAAAAAACCAGTTAACTCTTTAAGGTAATACAGTATAGGGTTCCAGTTACCCACTGAGTCAGATCTCCCACTAGGCAGAATGAGATGGCTGCCTGAGGCATCTAATTTTGAGTTTAATGAAAATCAAGCAGTGAGTATATAATTTTATATATTATTATTGTAGGGAGAGAAGGGGGGTATCAGGGGAGGGGTAGTACCTCTGCTTGGGGACACGTCATGCTCCTTCTGGGGTAATTTGTCCACCTTTGGTTCCCACCCTGCACTCAGCTCTCACCTGTAGCTTTTAGAAGCTGTCAGCATGTGACAGCAGCCACACCCTGGGAGACAGCTTTGATTGGTCGGCTAAACTATGGGTCTCCGACTATGGGTAGCCAATGGGTCTCAAACACTCGGTGAATTAGGGACTTCCCCTGCATGCGAAAACAGGCTCTGGCAGATTGATCAGAGACCAATAGTGGGTCCAGCCAGTGCTATTTTTCTAGAAAAGGAGGTGCCGGAACTCACGATGAACACCACCCGTGTCCTCTTATAATGTCAACTGCACCCACTTGAAAAAGGCCAGAACTGAGTTCCAGCTGCAAAAAAACCCTGGGTCCAGTGGTTATGAGGATAGTTACTACATGTGCGGGGCAGGAAGTGAGGGGCAGATAGGGCGTGTCAACCTAAGAAGGTAGCCAGTCTAGGAGAAGGAAAACTCTGATCCTAAACTTCTGCTTCTTTGCAACTATACTCATTCATGAGAAAGGCTTCAAGAGTAAACCCTGAGGAAAAATCCATATATGTTGCCTTTGGGAGAAGAAAGGGCTAAGGAGTAAACCCTACACTAAGACAGTTGGATGGCGTCTTGAACACCTCTTTCCAGCAACTCTTGCAGTCAAGCTGGTGCCAAATGTATTGTTTTACTTTCCTTTGGTCCATATCTGTGAGGCTAAGAGACAGGGTCTTGTCTGGGCAGCCCAGGACCTCCACACACACTGCCCAGGCTTGCATCCCAAAGAGGTCACTTTGGTGCTGCTAACACAGCAAAAACAACATGGGGGGGGCAGCAATTACAAGTTACGGGTCTCTGCAGCTATAGCAGGCACTGTGATTCTACAATGGTTTGAATTCACCCCTGGAGGCACACTCCACTGTCTTTCAAAACAGACATATGCCAAAAAGGGAGAGATGCTTGTGGGATATTTTGCCTCGGGTACCAAAATAACTCTACCAGCAGGGGGCAGGGGGCTGTTCCATCTCAGGCAGAACTATTTGCATCTCAGGCAGCTAAAGGCCCACCTTTGTTCCAGGTTATTTTAAACACACACACACACACACACAGAGAGAGAGAGAGAGAGAGAGAAATTAATATCTGCATTCCCATTTAGTCTTCAATCATACCTTCTCCAGGATTTCATTTTTATAAAAAACTTACAGAACAAAAAGGGAATAGCTTACAAAACTGTTTACAAAATTAATTTTTTAAATCACATAACAAGGCAAAGCAAAGGAAGTCAAGGCACAAAGTAGCTTTTCAACGCATAAAGCTTTGTAGAAAAGATCTTTGATGAACAGGTGACAGGGGAAAGCGATCATCTTACTGGAGGTGCCGTTCAAGCACAGGTTTTAGATCGTCACTCCCACCCCCCCCACCCCGTTTTTTATGTCTAGCCTATTTACAAGTTGAAAATCCATTAAATATATTAGGCATGTTGCCTGGGCTGCACTTTAATTTTTGACATCTATGTATTATTAATGTAATCATCTGAACTATGCACATTCAGAGGACATGGAAAATTAAGAAAGATACAGCAATCAGAAATTAAATAAGGAGAGCACGTATTAAACAGAATAATAAGTTAATTTTATTAAATAAATGAGGTGAATATAACTTCTGAACTAAATGATAATAATTTCATTCACAAAGAAGATCCTTTAGAAATAATATTTCTCTAAAAGCCATTGAAGCATAGGCTGAGTACATAACCCTAATTACAGCCCATTCTTTCCAGAATTTTTTATGGCTTGTCCTTCTTTTTGTTGGATTTTCATTATAAAAAGAAGAAAATGTGCATCTCCCTCACCCATCCCCCATCTTGTCCCCAGTCCTCTCCTTCATCACACTTTTCTTTTTTTTACGTAGCCCTGTAATAAAGCTTTTCTTCATGATCTGTGTTCATTAGAAAAGTAATTGTATTTTCAGAAACCAATAAGATAACCTTAACATGTTTATTACAAAAGCAAGAGTACAGACGTACTTTGGTAACTGGAAATGTGATTTTTTTAAAAGTAGAAAATGGGGTAAAATACACCACCACTAAGCCAGCCTGGCACTGGATACAGCAAAGTACCTACTTTCAGTGGCACAAGTTGAGGGTGGAGAAATGACAGTAACTGCCTGGCCACTTCCACTGAGAACCCACCCTAGTCAATCTCTCTGAACACATTACAGTGGTACCTCAGGTTACATACGCTTCAGGTTACAGACTCCGCTAACCCAGAAATAGTGCTTCAGGTTAAGAACTTTGCTTCAGGATGAGAACAGAAATCATGCTCCGGTGGTGCGGCGGCAGCAGGAAGCCCCATTAGCTAAAGTGGTGCTTCAGGTTAAGAACAGTTTCAGGTTAAGTACGGACCTCCGGAACGAATTAAGTACTTAACCTGAGGTACCATTGTACAAATGCTGCTGCCACCAATGACCCCTCTGGAGATACGTCCCAAGCCATTACTGTGGCAAGATGTCTTCTGGCTCACAGTTGCTTGGAGTGGTATATGTGGACCCCCGCTCTTATAGAGCATCTCCCCCCCCCTTTCTGTTAATTCCAATGGGAAGCATAGTTCATTGTCAGCTCCAGAGCTGGCATAGTGCATGGCCATTTGGGGAAATGACCACGGACCAAAGGCGTTTAGGGTGCATCATTTTTGAACCCACCACTGGCAGTGTACCCATGACAGTGGCGTTTGCCACCGCCATGGTGAGATCATTAATGGCAAACCTCTTCTCTGCCATGGGAAAAGAAGTCATTGGCATCTAACAGCGGCACTCCCTGGGAACTTACAACTGCCCTCTGTGTGATTGTGTGCGTTTCTATTACTATTTAGCCCCTTAATGGAAGTTGCAATCCTTATGTGGACCGACTCTTCTCCCAGTAGTATCTACTTAATGTGTGCAACAATCCCATCATATGTCTTGTGTCTAATTATCTTGTTTAAAATCCCCATAGTCTCATATTATAATTGCGTTACACTGATGTTTTTTTCTTTTCATTCATTTTTCATCATTTGGATTCCATAATCAGAAATACTACCAGTTCCGCTTTCTGTTAATTCACTTCAATCCAATATGCCAGGGCTCTGCCATTATATAAAGTTGTTATTGCATTATTGAAAGAGATGATAGGAAAGCAACTCCTACCCCACTCCACCCCTGCCGGCACACTCTAAGTGGCATCAGCAAGTATGTGTTGGGTTTATAACCCAGTCCTGCCATCACGAGCTCGGCGTGTTACTCCAGTCAGTTTTTCATCAGGAGGGAGAAACTGGCCATATGTCTTTTGGATAGCCAAGGCCACTGCAAGCTTAACTACATTCTTGCCAATGTTGTGACTGCTTTGAAAGAAGACTGGTTACAGGAAGCAGCCAAGTCTAAAACCACTTTGAGGGGTTCTCCCCCCAATCAAGTGTTGTATAAATCTTATAAAACAAAACAAAACAAGAGCAAGGATGAGTGGAGGTTGAAAGACAGGTACCAGTGGCAGTTTTGTGGATGAAAAGAGAATATTGGGGGCCAGGCTATACAGAAAGGAACAAGAAGGATCAAACCTTTCTCCACCTCAGCCGTTTTCCCTCAAACCCTACCTCCTCATCTAGGTGCTTCTCTCCCAGGAGAGAAGTTTAGTCTGGATACCTAACCAGTTAAATATGGCTAGCGCAGCCTTCCCCCAACGAGGTCCCTCCACATCAGGTCTAACACATCTAGAGGACACCTGGCTGGGGAAGGCTGGGATCAAGGAAGGTAGGTGGTTGGAAGGAGAGCAGCAGGACAGGAGAAATAGTCAGCATTTCCACATACATGTCCCTGCTTCAAAGCATCTGTATAGGAAATTCCCCCAAGCATTCATTCTGTACAGGAATATGGTACAATATTCTAGAACACAAGCCATTCTACAATACAAACCTTAGAGTTGTCATGCCTAGTTTGCTGCCCATTTCATATTATTCTCTGTGCCATTTCACCAGTTCCTCAAAATGCGTTACTCAATTTGCCAGAATGGTTCATGCTTTCATTAGTTTAGCCTCCAGTAAATAAAACAAAGCTACTACTTCATTACAGCACTGGCTTTTATCTCACAATTATTTTGGAACCCTGAGTATTTTAAGCTTCTCCTCAGCATTTGACATTTAAGGTCCTATCAAATTAATGCTTTCAGCTATCTATATTCACTCATTATTTCAGTCATGCACATTGGCCAGGGGCTTGTCCCATTTAAAATCTCTCACACATTTGCTTACACAAGCTTTTTTATTATTCAGACATTTGGTCCTTTTTATGTTTTCTCTCATTAACACGAAATTTCACAAGTCCTTGGTGAATAATTAGCTGTAGTAGGATCCTTAACTCTCACATATACATTTTTAATTTATTAAGATGATCACCAAATTACTTCTGTACCATGAAGAATGGCATACAACTTCTGTGCAAAACTACCAAATTAAAATAGAAAACATCACATTTTTTAGATTAATCACACAAATCCAGATAAGGGAATTTGCACTGGATCAAGGGATAAAACCAAGGAATAAAGGCCATTAGACTTGAGGCAGACATAAACTGTTTTACAGTACTACTCAAGTATTGGTGTGTTTCAATAATATACATCTATGCGTTTGTTTAAAAGATAGCTTATAATATTTTTTTTAAAAAAATAAGTATTTATTTACTAGTTTCCTGTTGGTTTCTGCTACAAATTCTGATCAACTCCACACCTGCTAAGGTTTAGTAAAAATGCAACATGTGGTGTTCTCACCCTGTTCACTAAGGCTGCATAAAAACCATAACCTGACTTACCCCAAAGAATCCTTGGAACTATAGATATACCCATCACAGCTACGATTTCCAGCACCCAAAACAAACACAGTCCCCAAGATTCTTTGGGGGAAGATGTGTACTATAAACATGTGGTTTGCACGCAGCCTGAAAGCCCCATCTTTTAAATCTTAAAGCATGTCATTCTTGTCCCCAAGTACAAAACACCTGATGAAACACAATTCTTAAGACTTTTTCTCAAGAGCTAATCTATTAGCATATGGATATGCTCGTACCCCTTCCAATCTGCGCCTCATCCCGAGGGACGAGGGTAGGGCGAGCAAGGACTACTCACCTCCGTCACTGGTGCTGTGCAATGCCAGGTCTATAGGCAACAAAACCGCCACCCTGCGAGATTTCTTTGTCTCGCAGGGGGTTGACCTGGCTTGTGTGACGGAGACCTGGGTGCGCGAAGGGGCAACAGTTACCTTAAGAGAGATGGCGCCCCCGGGTTTCTCCGTCCTCCACCAGTCACGGACTGTGGGCCGGGGGGGAGGGGTGGCATTATTAATCCGTGAAGATTGTTCTTTCAGGGCTCTACCATCACCATCGATCCCCGGCATTGAATGTGTTGGCCTAGTGTGGGGCTCCGAGGAGAGCTTGGCTGTCTGGCTGGTGTACCGGCCACCTAGCGCACCAGCAGCCACCCTGTCAGGCCTATTGGAGGCGGTGGCCGGCTGGGCCTTGGAGTTCCCTAACCTATTGGTATTGGGGGACTTCAACATCCATGCTGATGCCACTCCCTCCTCACAGGCTCTGGACCTGGTGTCTTCCATGGCGACACTAGGGCTCTCCCAGTTTGTTTCGGGCCCCACACATCAAGCAGGCCACACGCTGGATTTGATCTTTGGTGCAGGTATAGATGTGATCATGTCTCCTTCGATGAAGGTGCCATGGTCTGATCACTACGCTCTGAAAGCCAGGATTGACTTTCCACCCCCACCCTGCTTAGGTGCCGAGCCGATTTGGGCTCGCCCGCAGAGGCTGATGGACCCTGATAGATTCCGCCAAGCCTTGCGGGACCTTGCTCCCCCTGGCGACTCATTGACTGAGCTTGTTGAGGGCTGGAATATCCAGCTCCTGGCAGCCATCGATGAGATCGCACCGAAGCGCCCTCTGCGACCCCGCAGAAACCGGGCTCCCTGGTTTACCGAGGAGCTCCGGAAAATGAAGCGGGACCTCAGACGGCTAGAGCGAGTATGGCGGGGTGCCCGTGACGGAGCCTCAAGAACATCTTATAGGGCTTTTATGAAAACCTATGAGATGGCGGTGAAGGCTGCTAAGAAGTCTTACTTCTCGGCCTCCATTGCATCCGCTAGCTCTCGCCCGGCGCAATTATTTAGTATAATCAGGTCTTTAACGTCCCTTGAAGGACAGCCAAATTTAAATAACAATTTGACACACGGCTGTGAGGCATTTGCGAGCTTTTTTGCGGAGAAGGTCTTGCTGCTCCGCCATGACCTCCCTGCCAATTTGGATACAATAAATGAACTGGAGGCCCCTCGACTGTCCTCGGGTCCAGTATTGGACCACTTTGACCGGATATCCCCAGCCGATGTAGACAGACTCCTCCGAGCTGGAAAGCCCACCACCTGTCCTCTCGACCCGTGCCCGTCTTGGCTGATTAGAGCGTGTCCAGACGAGGTGCGGGCCCTCCTGGGGGATATCATCAATTTGTCCCTGGGCACGGGGACATTCCCAGGGGAACTGAAGGAGGCAGTGGTGCGCCCGCTCTTAAAGAAAACATCATTAGATCCTTTAGATCTATCCAATTACCGCCCGGTTTCGAATCTTCCGTTCCTGGGTAAGGTGATTGAGAGAGCGGTTGCTGAACAGCTTGGTGGGTTTCTGGATGAAACATCGGCTCTGGATCCATTCCAGTCTGGCTTCCGCGCTGGTCATGGGACCGAGACAGCTCTGGTTGCCCTAACAGATGATCTTCGTAGACAGCTGGATCGAGGCGGGTCGGGGCTGCTGATTCTTCTAGATCTGTCAGCAGCTTTCGACATGGTCGATCATGAACTTCTGGACCACCGCCTTGCCGACGTGGGGATCCAGGGCACAGTCCTTCAATGGCTGCGCTCGTTTCTCTCTGGTCGGGGACAGAGGGTGGCGCTTGGGGGGGAATTGTCATCGCGCCACTCCTTGGTGTGTGGAGTACCTCAGGGTGCGATACTCTCCCCAATGCTTTTCAACATCTTTATGCGCCCCCTCGCCCAGCTTGTCCGGAGTTTTGGGCTGGGTTGCCATCAGTATGCCGATGACACCCAACTCTATCTGTTGATGGATGGCCATCCTGACTCGGCCCCAGACACACTGACCAGATGTCTGGAAGCTGTGGCTGGATGGTTACGTGGGAGCCGGTTGAAGCTAAATCCTTCGAAGACAGAGGTCCTGTGGCTGGGACGGGACGATATGGGATTGGGGGGGCAACTCCCATCTCTTGCGGGGGCGCAGTTAGTGCCAGCACCGTCCGTTAAGAGTTTGGGTGTAATCTTCGACACCTCCCTTTCCATGGAGGCGCAGATTGCAGCTATAACAAAGGCGGCATTTTTCCATCTCCGCCAAGCTAAGCAGTTGGCTCCTTACCTCTCTCGCCCTGACCTAGCCACTGTGATCCACGCGACGGTCACCTCCAGACTGGATTATTGTAACTCGCTCTACGTGGGGCTGCCCTTAAGACTGACCCAGAAACTCCAGCGGGTGCAGAATGCTGCAGCGAGACTCCTTACGGGGTCTTCGCTGCGAGATCACATTCATCCGGTGCTATATCAACTGCACTGGCTCCCGGTGGAGTACAGGATCAGGTTTAAGGTGCTGGTTTTAACCTTTAAAGCCCTATACGGCCTTGGACCCTCGTACCTACGGGACCGCCTCTCCTGGTATGCCCCACAGAGAAACTTACGGTCTTCAAATAAAAATATCTTGAAGGTCCCAGGCCACAGAGAAGTTAGGCTGGCCTCAACTAGAGCCAGGGCTTTTTCGGCTGTGGCTCCGACCTGGTGGAACACTCTGTCACAAGAGACTAGGGCCCTGCAGGACTTGACATCTTTCCGCAGGGCCTGCAAGACAGAGCTGTTCCGCCAGGCCTTTGGCCAGGGCACAGCCTGACTCCCTCCCTCGGCAATCTTCGCGGAGCTCTGGCCCAATAGTGGCCAGTGGCTTGAACTTAATTAATTTTATAATGAATGATTTTAGAGCGTTGTTTGTGTTGTACTTTTGTATTGTTTTATTGTTGTTAGCCGCCCTGAGCCCAGCTTCGGCTGGGGAGGGCGGGATATAAATAAAATTTATTATTATTATTATTATTATTATTATGAGTTTGGTGTTGAGGAGCAAGTAGGCTGTATGTGGGACCCTTCTAACTTCTGGATCCAGCAAGTGTTAAAATATAACCCAGGCTAGCTTCCTGTGTTTAGGTAATAGCCTGAGTGATAGACCATTAAGGGAAACAAAGGGAAGAGTATGGCACCTACAGGTGTGTGATGGCATCTGTGCAGATTTGGTCTTGCACATCTGTAGAAAATTCATTCATCTGGTTGTTGAATTCTTTTCAGTATTCTTCAGACTAGTCTGAAGTAGGGGCTGGCCAAATGCAACCAGAGAGTCACATCTCTCTCTTTCATAAGTAATTCTTATGAAAAAGCTGAACTATAGACCCCTCTTATGTCATCAGAGGCTGTGGGTGGTGATTCATAGCTGAGTCTATGCAAGAAACAATGTTGATGCTCTCAGCATGAGCCATACGGCAACACTATAGGTAAAAATTTAGTTTGGTATTGTGACATTAGATGTGTGACTACATTAAGGAAAAAAGAAAAATTGCATGGAGAAGATCAAGCCTATAGGGAGATCATGTCAAAAAAAGGTAATAATGTTACCCTTCTATGTGAAATATATGGCATTTTCACACATATTGTACTGGACTGAAATTAATGGGAGAGATCCAATGTACCGGGGGTCAGCAAACTTTTTCAGCAGGGGGCCAGTCCACTGTCCCTCAGACCTTGTGGCGGGGCGGACTATATTTTTTTGGGGGGGGGGATGAACAAATTCCCATGCCCCACAAATAACCCAGAGATGCATTTTAAATAAAAGGACGCATTCTACTCATGTAAAAACACACTGATTCCCGGGCCGTCTGCGGGCTGGATTTAGAAGGCAATTGGGCCAGATCTGGCCCCCGGGCCTTAGTTTGCCTACCCATGCATTAAACAGTGCAACAGGCCTTCTCTGTCCCGTCCTTCCCACTCACCCTCCAGTCCCCATGCCAGGGGGTGGCTACGAAAACTTACAGAGCAGACTTGGAGGGTTGAATTCTATTGTTCCTAACAGAGTTGCCTTTGCTCAAGAAAGCATACATAGTTGGATCTCATCCAATATCTTAAAACAAAATGAATGTGTAATGAGTACAGCTGAGAACTACCATACTCAGTATTAATGACAAATTTAATCATTTTTCCACTACATCTACCATGGCCAAATATGGCTAAATCAACATTTTTGAAGGAGACTGTGACAATAAAAAAGACAGCATGGGCCAGCTTTAGCAGAATAAAGGTAACTTTACTTGATGGCAACATGTCAATAAAAACCACGAAAACTTTGCAACACAATAGTCACACTGACTATGATGTATAGGGTGGAAAGTCGTTTGACAAAGATTTGCTGCCAAAGAAAATACAGCCAATACTCAAAATTCTGTTGAACAATGGGTGTGTAAAATCTCTCTTTCACCCATATACCAAATGAATATGACAGCACAGAAATGTTATGGATGTGATACAAGTCATCTATAATGCCAAGCACAGATGGACCATCAACATGTCCAACCATCAAGAAACCAGATGGACTTCTCATCGTACAGACTGAGATCAAAGACCAAAACAACTTTTGTGGCAGGTCTGATTTCTGGACCAATGCAATGATGAAACGCATTGATTAGTGTTAGAACAATAGACTTGTGATGGAATGGGAAAGTGTGCCATCAACTCTGAACTCATGGAAGAACAGAAACTGGTTGTGGGCGATGTGGTACAATCAGCAGGAGTCTATAAATAATTATTCTCTCTGCAGGACTGAAAGGATGCTGGTTGTTTGTTAATGAACTTCTTCAATTGTACATCTAAAGATTTACACAAAATATTCCATAACTCACAAAGGGAGGAGGATATTCATAAACCCAACATAACAGGCATGATACAAGCAGTGGTTTAGCAGCATCAAAACAACATGGTGAGTTCTTTCTACACAAACCAAATAATAGGGAATAGGACAGAAATACAGCTCTTCACAGGTTCTGCACCCTGCCCATTTTTTTCACTTTTACCAGGACAGCTTTTTGTAAAGAGCGGGGGGGGGGGGGGGAGTACCCAGTCCTAGCAACCACATTTTCTATGTTGTTGTATCCATCCCTGTTATCTATGAGTTTTTATTGCACTTCTGGAAGAGAAAATATAACAATTCCCCTTTAACAAAGCATCTCTTTTCTTGCCCAAGTGCTATGTAATCTTGTCCTTTTTTGCTATAGAGTATAAAAGAGCTTCACCCTTGTTCCTTTCATGAAGATGAACCATTGTCTATCATATATACACATGAGAGATAATGGACAATTTAATCGAGGATATGCTGTGAATGGGGAACATACTGAGAAACAACTATCTCCAACAGCAACATTCTGCCCTGTTACATCAGAGATACCCTAAGAAAGCCAGTCCTCCGTTTGCCAATGCTACTATCATTGCAACATAGGAAATGTCACCAAAAGGCAACAGGGCCAAAATCAGCTATCAGTTTGTACATCAGATTATTGTGAATTGTCACTACAGAACTATTATTAAAAGACAGAATTATATCTCTCTTGTGGCACTTGTGCAGTTTTGATTCTCCTTCTACTGCCATGCTCAAGAGGGCAAAGTTGGGATAGAAATCAAACGGCCAGCCGTCTTATAATATAAGCTGCAAATGATCCCCATAGACTGCTAGATACAAGTAGTTCCCATTCTAATTCCATCAATATATACAATATTATATCACTTGTAATTTGGAAGATACCTCTGGAATTCAAAGGCTAGAACTAGTAAGGTAAGTACAACAGATGCCAGGCTTCTAAAAATATGCACCATATATTAATTAATAAACCATCAAATGGAAAAAAGTTCTTTGTAATATTTGAGCACAACATGGTGTACTTGTACACTGTAAACTGGAAAACACTTCAGCCCAATTCAGTTGTTCCCCCCTCAAGTAATTCTCCCCATGTGAGGAAAGAGAATGGGAGCATCTTCAGTGAAACTCCTTCCAGGGAGTCTTCTCTACTGCTGTATGCTCTCTGCAAAATTGAAAGCCCTGATAGTTCAGATTCTAGATTGCATGGGAAGCCAACATAAGTATCATGAACTTGTTGCATGGGATGCTACAGGGATGGGCTATCAGGAAAGCAACGAAAGAGGTGGAGGTAGCAATTGCCCCTCCTGCTCTGCTGTGCATGTAATTGAGAACATGACTTAATATGGCTTAACAGGAATCACAGAGGATAAGCTTTTTTATTGTTTTCATTCCTAGTTAAGTACAGATGGATCAGTTTAAACAGCTGGACTAACCAATCGGCAAGCTAAGCATATGCTTAGGGCACCAGCAAACACATAGAAATATGTTTATGGGGGGGCACAGATTAGGAAAAGCATCATGGGGGAAATCAGGATTTTTGTTAGACTTTCTTCACTATACACGCTTCCTTGATTTCTCTGTTCTCTTTTTATTGCAAGCAACTCCCCACTTGTGTGGGGATTCTGTTCCTGGTGGCCGCCCACATCAGCTGGGCACACGTAAGTCTGGCCCCCTTGTGGTGTCAAAAATGTGTGTGGGTGTGCATGGACATGCATGTTTGATTTGCCTGTACTTACCCCCACCTAAGCCGGGGGTGTCTTGCTAATATAGCATCTGTTTTCCTTGCATGATTTTGATCTATCATCAGTGGCGTAGCGTGGGGGATGCAGGGGGGGCCGGCCTCACCGGGCGCAACATCTGGGGGTTAGGGTTAGGGGGCGCAAATCCACGAGTTAGGGGGCGCAAATCCACAGGTTAGGGGGTGCAAATTACTTGCCTTGCCCCGGGTGCTGACAACCCACGCTACGCCACTGTCTATCATGTATTGCACACAACACACACGTATGTACATTTCAGCATACATGTAAATTTTGTGTCATTTCGGGGGGGATATTTTAAGGTTTAGTACTGTTTTTATTCTGAATTATATATACAGGACACCATAATATTTTAAGTGTTTAGGGCCCGTAAAGGTCTTAATCTGGTTCTGAATGTAAATTTCAAAAAAGAAATAGTCATTGGATTTTATTTTTTAAAAAGGCATAATTTACAGTCCCAAGGAAACAAGGACATGCAGACCCCATTAAAATATTAAAACTTAATAGCATGGATATTTAATACAAAACATCACACATAGAACAAGGAAGGTAGATCTTATGCTATTTAGAGAAGTACTTTTGAGCATCTTGGGCTTTTGTTACTGCAATTCCAATGCACACGTTTACTTCACTTCATCATTCTATGCTAATTCTATACAGGATTTAAATAAGATATCATTTCTAAGCTATTATGCTCTGACATTGAGAATGTTCTCATTTTAGACATATTCAAGCATACCCAAAAATTCAAGCAATTTTTCTTGAACTAGCACCAGGCTGTAGCTGAACAGAATGCAAAGATGAATGCTAAGCTTGTGATCAGACCAATCAGATGAAACCATAAATAAAGAACAGCAATGATTTTAGTACTGCTTTAACATCCTCTTAGTATGAGCTACATATATCAAAGTCAAGCAGTATGCTGTGACAATGCTCAAGATGTTGGATTCCGATAACCTCTAAAGTCAATCTGAATGCCAGTGTTTACTGTCACTGCAGTTAACTTTACAGCCAGGCATACCAATCATTATATTTATATGCACATGTGCGCGCACACACATACACACAAAGAGAGATAGAGAGAGTCAGTTAATGAAGACAAGCTCCAACATCCATAATGAGACCAGACTTGTCTGTTCCATATGCAATTTATACGTTCTGCGCTATCTCAACAAGGCTGATGGCAATCTATATGAATGTAATAAATTGCCTTTTCGGGGGACAACCCTAATATTAAAGTAAACAATTAATTGTTTAACCAATTTTGTTTTAATTTGAAAAACCTCAGCATCAGTGATGATGTACTAATTAAATAATGGTTCCAAGAATGAAAAAAAGCTATGAAAAAAAGAATTAAAATATCCAGATGAAACCTCATGGCTTACATACATCATTGTAAATGGTTTTTACAAAGCAGAAAGCAACAACAACAACAAAATAGCAATCATTCTGTGCTTAATATGTCTTCTGGCATAAAGGTGTGAGTGCATTTCTGAATACCATAAAATATGTGAATGTAACATTATTATAAAACAGGTGAAAGACCATCTTGATAGAATGACTAGTGCTGGGCTGAAAATGCCTCCCAGCACCTTCCTAGACCTATCAGTTTCTCATGAAAGAGGGGGATGTTTCTGGATACTCTTCCAGGAGAAGACACTAAATTCTAGTAATTTGGTGGGTGCTGATGGCTTATTATTAAAGAACGGTGTAGAGGGTTTTAAGTTATTGCCCTCTTCTAAACTCATAGGTATCTTACCTTCTCAATTTATTTCTAGCTTCCATTTTACTGGTAAGTAAATCTTGTTGCCTAGTCTCTGCTCAGTGTCTGTAGTCTCTACTCCCTTTCCTGTACACATCTCCCAGATTTACGGTAATCCTTGCCTAGTTCCCTTCCCATGAATCCTATATATCCCCTGTTTGGGCTTTTAAATTGGCAACTTTGAGTCAATTCAGGTTTAAGAAAATGGGTGATAAAGTACATGATAAAGTACAAAGGTTAGTCTGTGGGTGTTTACCATTCTCTAAATGTTATAACCCTTTGATAATATATTCACCACCTGAGAAAGATGCCCGTGGTACTGGCTTTCTGCAAGACAGAAGGGGTTCTCAGGTAAACACTGAAGTGATAACTGGGTTGGGCACCTGGATATGAACTGTACAGCCTCTCCCAACTTCAAGTGAAAGAACCTATTAGGCACAAGAGAAGCAAGCTTAATTCTTCTTCTACTCATTCTAAAGGTTACATTAACCTTTATTTAAAAAAAACCAAGGTAACAGACATTTGGGTGTAAAGGGGAAAGAAAATCCTAGTTCAGAGAAACAGTGTATTTTGTGATCCCTTTAAAGTTTTAAAAATGTTTTTTTCTTGAAGCAGGCAGTTTGCTACCTAGATTAAATGTCATTGAAGTTCATTTGTGAATAAGAATTCCATCTCTCAATTCTAGTTTACCACATGGAGGTGGCAGTCAAATTCTATCAGCTTACAAAGTCGAAGCTTGAAATCTTATACACACTTACCAAGAAATAAGTCTCATTTAATTCAAATGGGGTTTACTTATGTGTAGAGGGTTGCACTATTAAGGCTGCAATACTGTGCAAGCAAAGTACAATACTGAAGCCTGAAGTATGCTTCCATGAAAGCAAGTCCCACTAAAGTCAGCAAGACTTACTTTATTCGGGATTCGAAGGGCAGTACTATAGTATTTTATACTATAGATATATTTAATATTCCCAAAAGGTGTTTAAAAAGGGGAAAGTCTCAGTTGTCATAATTTACCATGTCCATTGTGTGAAGCAAAGAGAGGAGTTTCCACAGTTTAGATGCTTCATTGATACTTGTTGGAAACAAGTAAATGGGAATACTGATTATAGATATAAATCTGCTTTGGCATAGGCACTGGATTTGTATCCTCAATCACCCAATCCAATTTTGGGCTGATCTCCATTGGGGTCAATCCTGAGGTTAAAGTTCCCCCCATTATGCAAATCAAATAGGCTGATCCTGCCATTTGAGGTATTCTACAGTCCGTGAGCCCCCGTCTGGACTTTTGGACAGTACCCTACCTTTGGACCCCTTTACTGGGGTACCCTGAATTTTGGTTATGGATCCAGGAGTGAAGCACCAGCTCCCTGTTGCTTTGGACTAATGATCCAACCAAATTCCTCACACACACATACATCCCTATGGCAGCCCTATGCCAAGCCACCACCGCCTGAAGATGGTAAGCAGTTTCTCTGTAATTGATTATTATGAATATTTGATTCAGAACAAGAGGTAGTACTCAAAAGGAGCCATGGAAGGTTTTCCATTTGTGCAACAGGTGTTGTGTGTCGAGGTCCCCAGGTCCACCCCAATAACTCACACATCACACAGAATTTTTGTTTAAGGTTTTTGGCATAATTTTGGCCACAACTTTATTAAAATACAAATTTGTGAGTGGTTGCTTAGGCATTGGTTGCGACTATCTGCCCCCACCATGGGGGACAGACTGACATTCCGCACGATGCGAAAGTCAGAATGGGGGAATACACTTGGGGGTTACGCGGAGCAGGGAACCTGCCCTCACCCCAAATGCAACCAGGCCCGAGCCCCCTTGACAGAGTGGACAAGCAATAGTTAGCCCCCAATTCCTTTAACGGAATCCCTTGCAGCAGCAGCATTAGAGGGGCAGGCACAGCCAATCCATGCCCCTCAACCAACCAAACCATAAACCAATGCCTAACCGCAACCTTACAAGTTGTGACGATTTGCTACGCAGTAGGCAAAAACCAAATGGCCCCAGCCAATCAGCCAGATGGACAAAATTCCTACCAGGCCCCCGCTCCAAAGCAGACGACCCCATGACAGGCATAGCAAGGTCAAAGTGAACAACCCTATTCTAGGGAGGGAGGGACGGGCAATCTGCTGCACGGGCGAAAAGAGGAAGCCCTAGCCTCGTGCAAGGAGTTTTAGCATTTCTGGCTGTCAATCAATAAAGGGCAACATTAATTTCTTCCCAACAACAAGGGAAGCCCCAATCGCATCAGTGGCGAACGATCAGTTAGCCCGCCCCCAACTTTGGAGTGTCCTGGCAGCCCCCACCGCAACACGTGCTCTCCATGAAGGAGAACACGCTTTGTGAATTCCTTACTCCCACTTCCTATAGCCACTCATGCCACTTCTGAAGACATAACTAGTGCGAGACACTGGAGTCAGAATCGGAACGCTGACCATTCATGTCTGGAGTACTTGAAACTTGGCCAGAATAAACACAGGGTGTCTTTTCTATTAAAACATGCCCATTGAAACCAAAGCCTACTGATTCAAAACTTCAGTACAAGACTGTAATTTAAAAACAACCACCACCACCACCAAACTAAGAAATAGTTTTTTACCCAGGGTAGCCGAAACATACTCTCTATCTCCACCATTCCATTACTGGGCTGGATGTCTACTACTAAAGACAGAGAGTGTTATATTAGCTTGCTTTTAACCACCATTTACATCACTAAGAAGTATCAAATGCAGTTCCATCACAAATAAAAGCAATTATTAACAATTTTCACTCTAACTGCTGCTCTTTTTTATAGTGAACTGATAGCCATCTGTCTGTGCAGTATGAGGTCAACAATAAGTTCCATTAATTTAACTGGAATTTGCTTCCACATACGCATGTTTCAACTGATAGCTTTATTGTTCAGCTAAACAATTAACACAAGTTTATGCAATATACCTTCCGTTAACTGTTCCAGTGTAATACTTCACATACAAGCAAGAATTTGATTCAAAAGCCCTGTTTTTCTTGTTCATGTTATCCAAATTGCTTGTTTCCCCATAATGAAAATAGGGTGGTATATGCAAGTGTTGATTATTGTTAATGTGAGATGTTGTGGATTTAAATTCCTTTATCTAAAATAGAAAAGGCATACCTACAGTACTTCTCTTTCATTTCCAGTTAAGAAGGAGGAATCATCTACTCACATCCAATTATAGTACCAAGTTATCAATTAACTGTCAAGTTAAAGAACCTTCAGAAGCAACCTCTAAACCTACACAAATTTCTTCCTAAGCAGAGTCAAGTCTTGTTGCACATTGTTGTAAAGTTCAGATTTTTAAAAGCCCAATACTCTTCAAGTCTCCCACACTCGCTAGTGATCAATGAAAAGACGTATTGATTTTAAGATTCTTACCACAGAAGGATGAAAGACACAAGAGAATTTCATTTGAAGAGTTACTGACATCATCTAGGTCACAGAATGTCAGTATCTATTATTTGTCAAATAGAGAGGCATGTAGCAGTAAACACATTACTGTAACTTCCAGAAACAGCATCTTGACAGCTATTATTATTAAGATGCAACTACACCATGAACCATGCCGGCAAACAGGTACTGAATATTTGATAGTGTTATGTGCTTTCCAGACTCCTCTCAGTTCCTAGATCCCATAAGTGTTAGAATTTAATTAAGGCTCAGGGTGCTAAACTGGGTGCCAGACACTGAGTCCCTGGACCCAGCAGGCAGTAAAAGCTAAATAAGCCAGGCTAGCTTCTGTGTGCAGGTACCTGGGTGGTGGGTCATCAAGAGAACAAAGGAAAGGTAATGGGTCATTAAGGAAGCAAATATGAACCCTGGGCACCTGGAATGCTGCCGGGCATTTTGAGGGGCTGTAGGGTTGCTGGGCAGCATGTACAGCCCTCAAAAAGCCAGCTAAGCAAGTTTTGGTGATGTTCCCCAACAGCTTTGGCAGGTCTCCTAAAAGAAAAGCTCCACAACTTTGGGCAATCTCTTAAAAAAAGCCCCGCCCCAGGCAGTGGCAAGAGCTGCTATGCCACTGGCTCGGAGACTGGGATGACGTGGTACAATACAAAACCTGGTCTAGTTTTAAGGCTGTTCTGTAACATTTATCCAATGTAGCCATAGGTTAACAGAGACTTGTTTTCACTGGTGAAAACTTTATCATTCTTTACTTTCCATAGTGGGATTTTTGGTGTTGTCGCTCAGAAAGCTATTAGCCCTAGGGTGTGGTTGTTTGTTTGTGATTGTCTGCGGTGAACTTTGTTTACATGAGTGGGTGTTTTTGAATCAGGTTAGCCAGATTGATTCGTATGCTGTTGGCAGGTTCCTGTCGTTGTCTTGTTGGGCTGTGTATGTGATAAAGGGGAGCCATACACAGTGAAAGCATCTTCTTCTATTTGACCCCGTGTCAGTTTCAGTTTATTGGTTAGTTTTTCTAATAAGGCTGTTTCCCATACTATTTGATACCATTGGTCCATGCTTGCTTACTCCTGACAAGTCTCTCCAGTGTCCTGGCCAAAGAAATATAAGCAAATAGTAAAGAGAACCCGCACAAGCCATGCTGACACAAAACCCCAAACATACACAAAGTAGAATAGAAGCATTACCACCCGACCCCACCCCCACTCACCATACCCCGCTCCACCTCTTTCCCCCTTTTCTTCCTAATGTAATACTAATGTCTCAACAAATTAAACTGATCTGTAGAAAATCTAACTGGAAAAAAGAGACATTGCACATACTTTCATAAACCAAGAAATCTTTAATTAAAAATTATATATATATATATATATATATATATATATATATATATGCCATCAGCCCCTCACTGCAGAAAAAATAATAATTATACCATTGGCATACTGAATTATGTTGAATGTCAGATGGTCCACAGGAAGGAAGACAATATGACAGACACAGATTTTCCTCTGTGTCAGCATCTTGAATTTCAAATATTTCTTATTGATATACTATCATTTCAGTGCCTCATTTGTGTAGGTTACCAAACTCCCAAAGGTTCAGTGGCAACTGCAAAGATTTCTCTAAGCTGATTGATGTATTGTGTAGTTTGGTGTAAATGGATAAAAGCAGGATGCTTCATCTTCTGATGGGAAGAAAGGTCTTCCTCATTCCCTTCCCTGTTATGGAACCCAGGTTGTGGAACTCCCTCCCTAGAGAGGTTCAGTTGTTCTTTCTTTTAATGAGAGTTCCGCCCCCCCCCCCCTCTAATGGCACTGAGCTTTTAGCATGTGTTGAAATTCTGTCTTCCTGTGGTGTTTATTTTAAAACTGAAGTACTGAATCCTGATCTTCATTTTTAATTTTCTGAAATTATTTGTAGCATTATGAACAGGTTTATTGTGTTTTACATATTTTATTATTTTTTGTAAGCTTCTTGGGTTTATAAATAAAGGAAAGCATGGTATAACTAACAATTCGCTCTCCCATCTAGTTCACTCTCAGAAGAATGAAGCTTGCGCCAATGAAAGGCAGAGAGAGTTCCCCCTTTCCCACAGTTCCAATTTCTTTCCCTCTCTTTCGTTGTGCTTGCATTCAGCAATGTTTCAATAAATCTTCAGAGAATTTTTCCACCAAGTAACCCAATACTGCTGCAAAATTTGAGCATCACATGTCTAGATACCATACAGTGCAGTAGAATGTCAAACATCTGAAGCATGTTGCTTCCCTAACATCAGCTCTCTGATCAATCTTAGGTTACTAAGCACTTTCAGCTACTTGCTACAATGAAGCTAAGGCTCTTATTTCACCTACACCTTTTTGCAAATGTTGCCCAAAAAAATCAATATGTTCTTGTTTGATTTTTTTTTTATTGAACTTTGTGGGCTGGTAACAAAAGCTAATCATCACAATTCCATGAGAGAAGGAGAAGAAAGTAAAAATAATCACCCACTGTGCAAAAGGAGGGCAGACTTTCACCGCATGAATCTACTATGACTGCTAGGCTACATTACCCTTGAACCTGTGAAGGTCAAAACAGATTTAAATGTAACCTAATCTTTCATTAACTATCTTCTAAGAGTTCAGAGTAACAATGTGAAAGTTCATATTAGCACAATGTTCATTTTCCAATTATATCTGTAACTTACAGGTTATGAGGAATACTATGCTATGATAGCGGAAAGATGAATACTTCAAATAGAGACATTTTAAGACAAATTTCTGTAAATTCAAGTGAAATTTAATCTTAAGGACACAGACAAATCCAGCCAATGAAAATCCTGTGAATAATTTAAGATTATATTCCGTTCAATAATAAATTATGTAGATTTTTCATGATAAAATTGTTCATTTTTATAGCCATAGTGACTAACGATGTTTGAACTGGAGTCCTTTATAAAAGTGGCATTTTAATTCAGATTTCCATTATACATGTCTTGCTGTGATCCCACTGGAAAGTATTATGAGTTTAGGAGGGAGGGAGTAAGGATCCTTCTAACCCCTGGATCCAGCAAATGTTAAAATATAAGCCGGGCTGGTTTCCTGTGTTGAGGTGATGGCCCGAGCAATAGGCCATTAAGAGAACAAAAGAATATGGCTCTGTGTGAGATAGCAAATGGCTCCCTCAACTCAGAGACAGTTAGAAGGACAAACCTAAGTTTAGAGTTTGCAATGATGTGACCTAAACGAAAAACCAGCAAGCTGGAGAGAGAGTCAGAAATCAACATTTGACGTCTGTTTGTGGGGCTGATGCTGTGTATGAATACATAAATAAACCATATTTACGTTTCTTATTCCAAAAGTAAACAGGAACCCTGGGTAAAGGTCCTGGAACCCCTGAAATTTCACACTGCTCTGAGATAGGGGTGGTATGCGACAATATGATACTCTAAATCTATTTAAGTTAGCAAAATGTTGCCTGTGCCAGAAGCAAGAGGCAATATTTAAAAAAAAAAACCCTTCCATTATCCTTCATCATTCTATTGTTAAATTCCCTTCTCCAGGCAAGCTCAGATCCAACGACTGAAACATCATAAAGGCCATAGCAATAGCAGTTGCATGGTTATTGCTGCCAACTCCCCACCTCCAAAACTGGTTGTTTTGCATGGTGAAGGTGCTTGGGGTGCCTTGACAGTGCAAGGCTAAACTTGCAAGGTGTGTTTGTCCCCTACCAGGAAGTAGAAATACAAATAAACCAAGTACATTTTTTAAAAAAACAACAACACAGAATGCATCTACAATATGGCAAGTAAAATTTTGGGAATCATACTAATGCTATCACAATTATGTTTTCATAAAATGAAACACAGGAAACTGCCTTATGCAGAGTCAGACCATTTAGCCATCTGACCTAGTATTGCCTACACTGACTGGCAATGGCTCTCCAGGATATCAGGCAGGAGTCTCTCCCTGGCCTCCCTAGAGATTGTGTAGCTTGAACCTAGAACCTTTTGCATGTGCAGTGCAGGTGTTCCAGCGCTGAACTACATACAGCCCTTCCCCCAAAGGGAAGGGTAAATAATGACCAATTGCTGGAAAAACATGTTTGTCTGCCAGTATGTATTCAGTAGTGTTTTCATCCCAGCTGTTTTCCAAATCTCAGCCATATTTTTTTTTTTAAAAAGGGGGTGATCTTTCCATCTCTTAGCTACTAAAATTTGACTGCCATTAGCAAATTCGGCATAAACTCTCTCTTCTTAGAATCTACGTGGTTATTAACATGTCCTAATAAAATTACTAATGGATCTAATAAAATGACTAATGAATGATGATAAAACTCACATATACAATTTCCTTCCAGAAAAGATTGGTCGTCAGGCATTTCTACCAAATACAAATAATATCAGCTCTTTACTGTCTACACTTGCCATGGTATAATTTTCTGGATAAACTCAAACTTAGCCAATGGGGAACCATTAACAACTGACAATGCAATTTAATACTAGTATAGGAGCGGAAAGGTGGAACCTTGTGTAAATATATTTTGCCACAGGGAGGTAATTTTAATGGAGAATGGCAGAACAACCCTCCCACCCCCAATATTGTGGTCTCACTCTAGAATCATAGAATCATAGAATCATAACCCCCTGCCAAGCAGGAAACACCATCAGAGCACTCCTGACATATGGTTGTCAAGCCTCTGCTTAAAGACCTCCAAAGAAGGAGACTCCACCACACTCCTCGGCAGCAAATTCCACTGTCGAACAGCTCTCTCTAGTTTGGGGTGCCAAACAGCCTGTTTTTTTGTAAAGAAAAGGATGCTGGAAAGTCCAATAATAAAACTCCCATGCCACACCCAGTTTCACCCATGTTTTGAGTAGGACAGGTTGGGGAGTGTTTGGTCCTCCAGATGTTGCTCAACTGCAGCTGCCATCATTCCTAACCATTGTCTATGCTTTCAGGGGTTGATGAAGTTGTTGTTCAGCAACATCTAGCAGGTCAAAGGTTCCCCACTTCTTGTGTAGAGCTTTCACAGTCTTGCAAGGCTCAACTTCCAAACACAGGAGCCAAACGGATCAGATCTTAAGCACAGCATCTTCAGTAGGTAGAGATGGCACTTGCATACCTTTTTTGTGACCAAAGCAGTCTGTCTCACAGCACACTTGAGACATATGTTAATAGCCCAGGAAAACATGACCTATCAAGACTAATTGTTTAATAATCCTGTTGCGGAAGTTCTTGATGACTCAGAACAGTCCCTGCCAGCTTCTTTTTCAGGGATATTGTTCACGACAGAGCAATTAAAACAGCCATGTGTAGCAGAGGTGCTTGGAGGGTAATAAAAGCTGTTTGTGTCGCCGTGCCTACAACATTACTTAAAGCATGACAGAGAAAAGATTAAATCAGCCCATTAGAGCACTGTTTAAATTGTTGTTATTATTATTATTTTGGCATCAAAGGAAAATTGGTTCAGACTCACTTTTTTCTAGAATTCTTTGCTGGAAATACTTCGGATGTGGAGAGACAAGGACTAATGAAAAAGCAACTACAAGATGAAACGACCACTGCATCTACACATATGTGTTATGGAAGTGATGGGGCATTTCACAATGTACAAAGTCACCGATTTCATTTCTTCAAGATTGTAGAGGTCATCAGGAGGCAAATGTATTAGCCATACACTGAAAAGATGCAGAGAGAGTCATTTTTAAATTCTTCAAAGAGCCAAAGAATGGGTACAGGCCTGGGACAGTTATACATAAATGAAAATCAGAAAGAACAGGGCCATGATGCTTAGAGACCAGTTAAATGGATCAATATGAGGGAGCATGCAAAAAGTCTGCTCTCTCAGCTTGCAGTCTATGGAAATTACATCTAGTGGATGCTGTCTCATAATTTCCATAAACCACAGGCTGAGACATCAAGATATTTCTAATGCTCCCCATTATTATTATTTTTAAAAATCACCCAACAATTAACTACCAGCACATGGAAAAACAATGTGTAAAGGATAAACATTTTTGTGTAACTTCGTTGATGTGCTTATTTTCTATATTTAGTGAATTGCACATCATCAAGAACGGCTGCTGCTCTACACAAGATAATTCAAACATTAACTCTGGAATCTTTAATATTCTGATGTTGTACGATACACTTTATTTTATCAACCTCTAACATTAGAAGTGCGACTAGTGCCAATAACCCTCTTAAAATCATAATCCAAGTTTTTATTTCACTTCAAGCAGTGGATGTCATAATACTGTAATAAAAGAACAAAAATATCTGCAAGCAAAAATGCATTTCTTCCACACACACAATGAAAGGAAAATACTATGTCACTGTTAACATCATGACATTTTTGCTTGACAAAGCATGTCTAAGAAACGTGTCGAGCCAGAAGAGATGTTCCATTGGCATATCCCATATCCATCCCATTCTGAGGCCCATCTCATTTCACATGTTGTAAATAACACAAGAGAGATACACAATATGTCTAGGGAAAGGGTGTGGGGAGGTGAGTTTATTGGCTTGTATGCTGTTTTCTGTTCTTGTTTTTATTGTGTATTTTGAGCTTTTATATTGTATTTTTATGTTGGGAACGACTATGAGATCTATGGATGATGAAGGGCAGTATACAAATCTAAATAAACAAATAACTAGATCAGAGAATATACAATCCTAAAGTGGAACACGTTAAGGATCACAATTTATTGGGTCTTATACTCAACGAACACAGACCCTCCAAGTGTCCCTATTTTCCAGGGACATCCCTGATTTAGACAAGCTGTCCCAGTTTCTGATTTGATCCTGGAATGTCCCGCTTTTCCTTAGGATGTCCATATTTTCAGTGGAGAAATGTTGGAAGGTATGGAGTTATCCAACCCGCAAGCCATCTGAAGGCAATCCTGTATTAGGGAAGGTTTTTTAAAAAAACGGTTTAATGTTCTATTATGTTTTTATATATGCTGGAAGCTTCCCAGAGTGCTGGGGCAACCCAATAAGATGTGTGGGGGGAAAATAGTAAAATTATCAGTCTGGAATGGGACATCCCTATTTTCATCGGATAAATGTTGGAGGGTACGCAAACACATTTACATTACTGACTCCAGTTACTGTGGGTAGAGGCAAACAGGATGCAAGGAGAGGGTGAGCAGAGATAAACTGGGGTAATTGATTGGAACTGGTAAAATTATTCAGTCCCTTCTGCTTTACCTAGTGCTACCTGTTTGTTTCAAACTATAGTCATACCTTGGGTTATGAATGCTGCGGGTTGAGTGTTTTAGGGTTGTGGACCGCGCCAAACCCAGAAGTACCAGAACAGGTAACTTCTAGGTTTCGGCGCTAGCACATGCGCAGAAGCATGTGCAGAAGCACTGAATCGCATCACGCATGTGCGCAGACACAGCACTTCAGGCTGTGAATGCTGCAGGTTGTGAACGTCCCTCCCACACGGATCACGTTTGCAACCCGAGGTATGACTGTACTTACATTTGCATCCTAAGAACACACCAAATATCCATGTAGTAGCTCTTATCTGAATTGAACTTATATTTTCAGGATCCATCGCCAGTACAAAATGAACATTTTCATGAAGCAGACCTTAACCTAAGGTATCTTCAGAACAAAGGTAAGTGGGACCATGGGATCTGGCTGACCGTGACACGACCACTGGCCACAGAGATGGCTAACTTTAGATGAGAATTAGATTTAGAAGGGAGTAACTGGTTAGATTTAGAAGGAACTCCTCACATTCTAGAGAGCACAGTTCAGATTCTAAAATGGAGGTGGGGTGGGGGATGGAATAGTGATCAAAGGGCTTGGGAACACATAGTCACAGCATATGAAAATTAAGAAGGTACAAGTCCAGCAAAAAGTTAGGTGTACTGTCCATGACAATTGAATCCTATATACACCTATATGCATTTTTTAATGGAATGAGCCCCACTGAACAAGGGAAAGCATTTTTGAATAAACATGCATTCAGCTGTGTCACATGTGCAAGCAACTGTTCCCTGAATTGCTGCCAAAGCCCTGAATGCCCACACTTTGAAAACAAAATATACATATTTGTACAGTTCCCCTTCATCTCAACACCTCAAGGGATCATCAAGACTTGTTCTTTCTGCATTGTTCGAGAACAAGTCTTGGAGCTTTACATTTTTGTGGGCTAGTAGTGGAAAACTGTTAAGTGTTAATTAAAAAGATAGCCTGGGGTATAAATAATTCTAGAGCTCTTTATCATTCAGCAAGGTTTTATTTTCAAAAGGTTATTTAGGTTTTGAATGCTTTAAATGCCAAAACAATGTTTTGTAGTTAATGCCTGCACTGGAAACTAGGGCTCAATTTTGTCCACAACCTACCAGTGACATTGTGACAAGAAACTGAAATACATTATCACATTACCATAAAACATTACATAATGAGCTTCATTTGCAATTTAATTTTAGATAACTGATTTTCAGTTATACTCTTACTGTAAATAGCAATGAGGCTCAAGACATAAAATTGACTAACAAAGATCCTCTTGCATAATGTTTTATTTTTTACTATGGAAATTATTATTTTATAACCCCTGGATTTGCGAGGAGGGGTTACCAAGTAGAACAGAGGGCTTTAGTTAATGGTTGAGAAAATTCTTAAAGATAGTAGAACCTTTAACTAGATACTAACAGTACTTTTACACATGCACCATATGAGAATCTGATAGGATGGGACACAAGTTAGAGAGCAGTTTCTTTTTAAGTAACGTTCTAGATCAGGAGCCCAAATCACCTTTTTGGGCCAACCCCCCCCCCCCGCCCCCAGTTATTTACTACAAAGAGCACCTTTGGGGCAAATAGCAACCATGGCAGTTTCTGGTGGGAAACTAATGTAAACTCCCAATTTGAATCAGAGCCTTGCTTGGCTCTTTTCTCTTCAAAATAAAAAATGGCAGGCTTAAAACACACTTTTTAAAACACGTAATGCTGCTTGTCCCTAGCAAGCACAGATAACTACTAGAGCATGAAGAAATTTAATGGTAGAGAAAAGAATTATATAAAAGTGAATGTAATGGAGGATAGGCTGAAGAAATGGAGAAGAAAGACTGGTAAAGAACACATTACAGTGGTACCTTGGTTCTCAAATGCCTTGGTACTCAAACAACTTGGAACGCAAACACTGCAAACCCAGAAGTAAGTTTTCCAGTTTGCAAACCTTTTTCAGAAGCCGAACGTGCTCCATTTTGAGTGTTAAGCTTCTGATTTGAGTGCCACACTTCCATTTTGAGTGTTACGCTTCCGATTTGAGAGTTACGCTTCCGATTTGAGTGCCACACTTCTGATTTGAGTGTTATGCTGAGGTCTGCCATGTTTTTGCTATTTATTTGGCGTTTTTGTGGCTCTTTTTTTGTGACTGTGTGGAACCCAGTTCAGCTACTGATTGATTGATTGATTGTGTGACTGCAGTACATTGTTTATTGCTTTCATTTTATGGATCAATGGTCTCATTAGATAGTAAAATTCATGTTGAATTGCTGTTTTAGGGGTTGTTTTTAAAAGTCTGAAACGGATTAATCCATTTTGCATTACTTTCATATTCCTTTTCCTGTGGTTGATATGACCATGATAGTCAAAACAATAACAATAAACAAGCAGTATGTAAGCAGCAGCAAAAGTGAGAGCTGGTGACCTGCCAGTGAAATCAGGAGGAGAAGGAGCAGAGCCAAGTGACTTGAAGACTTGGAAGGGGGCACTGACAGTGGGGCACCTACAAAGATGTGGGGTTTAACTGCTTACCTTGGACAGTGGTTCTGCAGGGTGCATTTGTAAACAAACATTTTGATTAATTGCTGGATCTCAAGTCTAGCAACTGGTAGAAAATAAGAGCATTATAGTGTCTGCATCCATTGATGAGGCTCTCTAAGAGAGACATCCTAAAATATATTGCCTCTGATCTCACAATGGGAAAAGCTCAAATGTCATCACAGAGGAAGTGCAACATGTCCACCAGCTGTGGCCTGAATTCACAATGTCCTTACAAATGTTATGCAAATTGTGTTAATTATGTGTAAATAAAACATGCAAATTTGCCACAGCCTTCCAGCTAATTGTGTGTTCCTAATGTAGCCCTCTGTGCTAAACAAAATCCCTTCCCTGTGGTACACAATTGGGCACTGTCCAGTTTTTGTCACCAGATGGTTCCAGCGTTCTTTTCGCTGTTACAATTAGGGTGCCATCTTTCTTTCTTTTTTTATTACACTTGAGCTCCCCCAATCCCAGCTGCAGACACATTATACTAGTTTGATTTGCAAGGAGCAGGAGGATGGAGCTGCTGCCGTTGAGGATATATTGCACCTGCTCACCTATGTGAAAGTAAGTAAGCTATCAAGCACAGGACAATTTCTGGCTAATACAGAACAGCCAGCCAAAGGCTAGGCCATGAGCAACTAATGAAAATCAGAATAGCCTCTGTTTATTCTAACTTTCAGGAGGCGATGCAGATTCCTTCAAGGATTCAAGGAGCAAAAAGGGAGTAATTAAAACCTGCCTCTGTGGTTGCAATATATGCAAATATATATACATGTATATATGTTTTCAATAGCCAGACCAGCAAATAGTACCTCATAAATCGAATGTGTTATTCAGTCACGTTAATGTAAAAAAAAAAGTTATTCCAGAGCACAAGAAAGACTTTTAGGCCTTAAGCATTATAATAAATCAGCCTCACACACACACACACAGCAAGAGACGCTGGAGAAGTACATTGAGGTTTGCAAAAAATGCTATTTCAGCACAGGAACATGATACCACATTCTTATTGGCATATGCCAAGGAAATAAGAATACAAACAGTGGCCACTGAAACACAAAGCACTGGAATAAACAGCAAGCACAATAAACACAATACAAAGCATCATCCTTTTAACAGGAATCTTGCTTTCCCAAGGTACCACTTCAAAGGACTGTCTTACCTTCACCACAAGTAAGCCTGCATATGGTTGCCATACTTCCGGAATTTCCTGGACATATCTGGAATACTGCAGCCAGCAGCAGTGTCCAGGCAGAAATTGGTCAAACGTCCAGGAAAATCCAGACGTATGTCAGCAACCCCAATCCAAAGCATTTTGCCTAAGCTTCCAGGTTTTTTATTCTTTTAAGGCCATTTTAAGGCTTTTGCCTCCCCTACAGGAAGTATAGAGAGGATTATATATTTAGTATGACTATAGATGTAATCACTTACACATAAGCCTGGGTACATGTTAGCCACGTTGCATAAACAACACACCACTATTTTGAAAAGAGGGTATTAGCTTCCCACTTACAAAAAGGAGTTTCTTAAGGATCAAATTTGTTCAGCAGAATCCAATTCAAAACCTCTGCCTGCCGATTTCAGAGATTTGCTGCTGCACCCTCAGGGTGCAGCTCTGCAGCTTTCACCCTCATCTCTGCATTAAGGCTTTAAAAAAGCAGAATGCTGAAAGGTAAAGGAATAAGTCTCCTTTTTCTTTGTCTCTAAATTTGCATGGATCACTATCTTCTCTGACCATGAGGAGGGAAAATGCTTCTGAAGATTGCATAATGTTGTTTTAAATTGATTAGCTTAAGAGATAAATCCATTCTGAAGAAGAGTCTGACACATGTAAATTATTTTAAGGGTTCAGATTCCATTTTTATTAAGGTAAACCGGGTGCCTGTTTGCTGGAAAGTATCATAATGTTTTGGACAGGAAATGCACAGCTGTTGTTTATTAACCTTTTGCAATGAACTGTACTATGCTGCAACCAGTTATTCAAATTTACATTCTAATGCTTTTCTGCACATTATGCAAATACACAGCACTCTGTACTATGCAGAGATTGAGAAAAATATTCTTCATTTAAGCTGCGGGGAAAGAAAAAGAACACCCAGCAAAACAGTAAAAAATAACTTTGAAGCAAGACTTTAAAATAAATAAATGCAGAGTCTATTGTCAAACAACAGCCAATTATGTTTCCATACATTATAGGAGGAAGAAATTTCCATATCCATTAGAACAAGCAGGCTACCATGGCAATCAGCAGCATCTTTCTTTCAACAGTAATTAACATCTGTCTATATCCATCTTGGAAAGACAGTCCTATACAGATGTTCATTAGTGGTTAAACAAATGCACGTCGATGGGGAAGGAATGGAGTGGCGTTGTGCTGGCTGCATCTACCCACAACCAATGCACATTCATTGGAAGAGCATTTACAAATCCAGATGTTTTGGACTACAAATCCCATCAGCCCCAGCCAGTTTGGGAGCGGTACGGTACTCCAAAACATCTGGAGGATTCCAGGTTGGCAAAGGCTTACATTATGGTATCAGCAGGGAGCTCCTGCACATATGCACAGCAGTGCTCCACAGACCTTTTCGGCCTTTTCACGCTTACCAATTATCATGGAATAATTGCTGTTCAAGCCAACATTTTAAAGAGTGAACTTGTACCGATTGTCTGCATTTCTGGTCACTTATTATTATTACAGAGTGGGTGTGGTGTTTTCCTTTCCACACTAATGGCAAGCTGAGAAAAGTTCCATGTCTGCAGTGACACCCCTAATGTACCCTAATGTTCTTCCAGCTAGTAAATGTCAGAAATATGAGCAATGGCAGGAGACTATCATGTTTTGTGACAATAATAGGTATCCAACCATCCAAAACAGGGCCAGTCCATACATGAGGCCAGATGAGGTGGCTGCCTCAGGCAGCAGGATCCACAGGGGTGGCTCTTTATTCCCCCTTTGATCCTGATGTCTTTCTTCACCCCGTTCTTCTTCCCTGGTGGGGATAATGCACCATTTTGTGATTCACCTCAATTGCCAAAATGTTTTGGGCTGGCACTGATCCAAAGTACATAGCTGTTGGCACCGTGGCTATGTACACAGCATACCTTTAAAGCACATTTGAAGCACATTATTTCTCTCAAAGAATAATGCACTAGTCACTGTAGCTTAACCCTCATGGAGTTACAATTTCCAGCAACCCTTATCAAACCACAGTTCCCAGAATTCTTTGAATGAAAGGAAGCGTTTCAAATGTGCTTGGAAGGTACAGTGTATACACAGCCTATGGATCACACACAAACCAAAGGTAATCCAAACAACAAACAGTATTTTCATCACTATAAAAAAATAATAAAATGTGGGTTTATAGCTAAACTCTGTTTCAATCTCATGTTCAATAACTGGAAAGAATAACAGCCACCTCTAGTCTGTACATTAATTGGCACAACTGGTGTATTAGACCTAATAGTTACAAGAAGCTGCTTTATGTATATCACACTGTGCTGCACTGTCAAAGATGGCCAGCAGTGGTCTTCTTCCAGCTCTACAAGGATGCTAGCTGAATCCTTAAGTATGTTCAACAAACATACTGTAATCTAATAGCCTTCTGCAGAAGATCCAACTCAAACAAGAGATGTAGGGCCCTCCCTCGTCTTCATGTAACTAAGCTGCCAATGCAAACAACATAAATATTAACTCAAACTTGGATGACAACATCACTGGATGGCATCACCTCTCATAAAACAGCCCTCCAACCCATAACTAGAGAGGAGGGGATGGGAGGACAGGTATAAATGAATCCCTGGTGCACAGTTTGAATAAAAAGTAAAACAGAATTTACTTAAGGAAACCAGAGAGTTTGCATAGAATTAATAGGACCAAACAAAGTGGAAAAGGAGTTTAAAAAGAATTGTACAATGGTACCTTGGTTCTCGAATGTAATCTGTTCCGGAAGTCCGTTCGACTTCCGAAACGTTTGAAAACTAAGGTGAAGCTTCTGATTGGCGCAGGCACCCCAGAAACAATAGCTGACAGCCGCATCGGATATTCGGCTTCCGAAAAACGTTCAAAAACCAGAACACTTACTTTCGGGTTTTCGGCATTCGGGAGGCGATTTGTTTGTCAACTAAGCAATTCGCGAACCAAGGTTCCACTGTAAAGCAAACACATGAACACTTAACTCATTATGGTTCCAGATAGGTGGGTTTCCTCTAGAGAGGAAAAGGTGACATTCTCTCTGCCCCCATCTTAAAGATGAACTTTATCACATGCCTCTCTGAGAACAAGTATGTTGCCAGCCAAGCTAGGAAGAGCAATTAGTAACTAATTCCTGCATTTTAGCAGATAGTGTCACAATTTACAATCTGGAAAAAAAAGTTACATTGGGCGGAGGAGACCAAGGTATAAAAGAAAATTAGAGTGGCTTTTACTAATGAGGCACCACACACACTGCAGACTAAATAGGCAGCACTGACAGGGCTCAATTATAAAGAAGACTGCAGCCTCATTTACCAACACTACTTCCCTATGGTGCAAAGTACTACAGCACACAAAGGGTGGGGAAACGGAGTGGGGGACATACAACCAATAAAAGGTAGAAGATTTGGACACTCTAGGACAACTAACTGCTCACTAAAGCCAAGTATATAAAACAATGTGTTATATCTAATTGGCATATACTAAAAATATAAACTTTCAGAATGAAAGATGTTATAAAGCTCTAAAGCAATCAGACCCTGGAACATTAGCTCGCACACAGCTAAAACATACATATCCTTCAGGAAGAAGAAGAAGAAGAAGAAGAAGAAGAAGAAGAAGAAGAAGGGGAGGAGGAGGAGGAGGAGGAGTTTGGATTTGATATCCCGCCTTTCACTCCCCTTCAGGAGTCTCAAAGCGGCTAACAATCTCCTTTCCCTTCCTCCCCCACAACAAACACTCTGTGAGGTGAGTGGGGCTGAGAGACTTCAAAGAAGTGTGACTGGCCCAAGGTCACCCAGCAGCTGCATGTGGAGGAGCGGAGACGCGAACCCGGTTCCCCAGATTACGAGACTACCGCTCTTAACCACTACACCACACTTGTAACTCTTGTAACTATGAGAGCAGCATGCTTGGTATAGATTTGAGCACATTAGCAAGAAATGACAGAAGCCCATGTGCACAAAATAAAATTCTAAGGGAAGAGCATCCTTAAGAAAAGCATTGCTTTTATCTCTAAACAGCTGTGAAGAGTAACAATCCATGATAAAGGCACAGCAAGACTCTATATGTAGGTTAGGGAAAAACCTACAACTAGCTGAGGGGAAAAGATGAATGCAGGGTACCGTAATAATAATTTTTAAAAACCATTTGTGGCAAAAAAGAGGCTAATTTTAAATCTGACTGCAAAGCAATTATCTGGATTTTAATTTTAAAGAATGCACATGCTAAAGGCTAGGTGGCAACCTGCTGATGCAACTGCCACATCCCAATTTTAGAGTTAAAACATTTGCATGGCCTTCTGCATAATTTGACTTGAAAAGTTGCGAACAGGCTTTGCTGTACACCATTCCCAGTCCAACACATTTTGCTGTTGAACGTGGAGCCCCAATGGTCCGTCTCCCCCAATTATGACCTTTTTAAAGGCTTTCTACATACACCAGGCAGTTGTCAGTTCCTGCTCATGGTCGTAGGCTCAGCCCTGTTCATTCCAAAATTTCTGCTTGTTTGCCAAATTTCAAAAATCCGTATTTAAACAGCCAGCACAGGCACTTTGTCTAATGTGACCGTACAAACAAAAAGGTTTGTTTATGTTACATGTTATATGTGTTACAGTTTGACACATGTCTCTTTGGCTAGGGGCACAATGGTGTGGTTGGGTAATTTCAGACTGTTGACTAGGTGGTTTTAAGGCCTGGATCCCCCTTTTGACAGTTAACATGTATTACTTCAGAATGTGGCAGTCCTGGTGCTCATTCTGCTGAGGGCGGCCCTGGCTGCCTGTCTCAAATGCTGCCTTGATGCCACTACTGCAGGGGCAACTGCTAATCATCACAGGTGAGCTATAAATTTAGACTATAACTGCAACATAAAAAGGTAAAGGGACCCCTGTCCATTAGGTCCAGTCGTGACCGACTCTGGGGTTGCGGTGCTCATCTTGCTTTACTGGCCGGGAGCCAGCATACAGCTTCCAGGTCATGTGGCCAGCATGACTAAGCCGCTTCTGGCGAACCAGAGCAACACACGGAAACGCCGTTTACCATCCCGCCAGAGTGGTACCTATTTATCTACTTGCACTTTGACGTGCTTTCGAACTGCTAGGTTGGCAGGAGCAGGGACTGAGCAACAGGAGCTCACCCCGTTGCGGGGATTCGAACCACCGACCATGCGATCGGCAAGCCCTAGGCGCTGAGGTTTTACCCACAGCGCCACCCGCGTCCCTGTAACTGCAACATACCATAATTCTTTTTTTTATTTAATTTTATTCAAAATTATAACAAAACATATTTTCCAAAAACATATCCTTATTTTCCCCCCCATTTTTCCTCCCCCCATAAAACCCATCTACCCCACCCCACCCCCCGACTTCCCTCAGTTCCAGTCTTTGGTTTCTCCAATAATGCTATTTTCTGCATGTTACAGAGTTGTATAGATCCATACCATAATTCTTAATAGGAGGCATGGGGCTCTGATAATGTAACTTGTTTCCTTGTGTCAATGAACTGCTGGTGCATAAAAGAACTCTTCACCATTACTGACAGGCATAACTATTAGGCCCAAATGGCAACATTTTCCCAGCTAAGCTTCCAAATAAAGTCCCATGTCTTAATCTCCCATTTACCATATATATCTCCCGCCTTACACTGCTGTGCTGCATCACATCCCACTTGCAAATCTGTTTCTGTTTGCAGAACAGCAATTCCCCACTGCAGCCAAAAGCTTTGCAATAGAAGCCCCAGGCATTACAACTGCTTTCTGGCAAGCTTAGCCTTGTTTAGTTTCTAGGGTGAAAGGACAGCAGAGGATCAGACATTCCCTTTGTAAACACAATCACACAGAGCGAACATCTCCATCGTGAAAATTAATACCTCTTCCCTACCTGGCTCTTTCAAACATTTGGATTGTTTGCTCAAGCTATATTCAGATATTAAAGCAACACTGCTTTGGCAAGATTCCAAAACAGAGATTTAAAGTTGTGGCATATAAAATTTGGGGATACCGTATATAGCAAAGAACTGTGTAATTGGTCCCTTTGAGCATAACAATTAGTTTGCTTACTAAACTCTGCAAGAGTTTACAAGATTTCCCACAAACTTGTAGCCAAAATGAAAGTCGTTTTCCAATTCTTAAAAAACAGTTTTATGTAATAGATGTGAACTTGCCAAGGTTGTGGGTTTTTTTAAGCTGACATTGTTCTAGGTGAAGAGCTTCTTAAAACTTAGTTAGCCATAGTTAAACTTAACATAGCAGTAACATAAGAGTAAAAAGGGAAACAAAAATGCATCAGCTTATGTGGATTGCAAAGGTATCTGAAGAATTTAATCACTCATCTCAGATAAAGCACAATTGTTTGAAATGTACTGGATATTATCAAAGTCATCAGCAGTTTTAACATATCCATATTTTTTTAAAAAAATCCCTTCTATCTTCTCATTCATAAATTCTGCCAGTCATTTTTCAGAAAATCATCCTATGAGTTACTTACAGCCTCTTACTGAATAATAACTGGAACTGATGGTAATTGGGAATTATGAAACACCCAGCACACAAAAATAATGTTCCAGAATAGATCAAGGATAACCAGATCCATCTTTCATAAAACATGATGATATAACCCACTAATTATAATAGAAAATTTTACACAAAACCATTTTGAAGCAGAAGTCCAAAACATCTTCCATGTTTTCTTGTGTTTGTGGCCATTACTCAATTGTGCAAAATGAAACTTGTCCTATAGCTACAAAACAAACTAGAGCAGAGAGTATAATTTCATGATCTGTGTACAAGACACTTCACTGAGTGTACATGTGCATCGTAGGCAGAAATAAAGACTACAAGAAAAAGAAAGACTTGCACAAGGTTCTGGGAAAAGCACATGTTGAGAGCCTGTACAATATTTCACCATAGCAATACACATTTGAAGTTCCTCTGCTCAGAGAGCCTTGTGGACACCAGTGCCTGGAAGAAGTAACATCCAACATGGCACATCCAGGTAAAAAGAGACTGTTGGCTGCCACAATGTAGAGGGAGTTCTAAACGGGCAAAGAGAGCCTACTCTTAGTACCTGATTGGTCTTCCATTAGACATCAAGGGCAATGGTTCTTTTTTAAGCAAGCAAGCAAAGCGTCATAAGGGGATTTAAGAAGCAGAATGGAATGGTGGAGAGAGAGAGAGAGAGAGAGAGAGAGAGAGAGAGAGAGAGAGAGCACATACCTACTGATGCCTATTTCAAGCAAGAATGGCATTAACACTTCTTCTCCCATAACAGTGCAATTTGTTAGATCCCCTCCTTTATTATTTATTTCTAGTTAACAATTTAATTTTTGTTAAGGGCGGGGGGAAGCATGAGACAGCAATGGTAACAATTGATGGCACAATATCTTGTAAGACGAGGCTGTTGTGTCCATTCAAGATCACTGGTGTGATTAACAAACGATCAATCAAGGTTCACCAATCTCATCTCTTTGCCCAAAGATACTGTGAATGACGTACTGCATCTACTTTGAACTTGCGGAGTAATTTTAAACCACTTCGCTTTTATCACAGCTCTTCATCAGAATGACTGGTGCCAGCAACCCGCGAATAAGAGAATGAACAACATACTGAAGTATTCAACCCTCCTGTGCCTATAACTTGAAAGAGAAAAATAATAATAGTACTGAAGAGAAGAAAAAAATTAAAAGATTAAAAAAAACACCACACCGAAGACAACTAAGTAATATTTACAGAGTCTGAAATGCTGAGTGTGCGTGCATATGCCAAAAAAGAATGAAAAAGAGTGCATGCGCAAAATAATGAAAACTTTTATATAATCTGCCTTTCACCAAGGAGCTCAAGGCAGTATATAGGGGTCTCACACTCCAATTTATCCTCACAATGACTCTGCAAGATTGATTAGGCTGAGAGATAGCAACCTGCCCTAGATCATCCAGTAAGTTTCAGGTTCAGGTGGGTTTTAAATTCCGGTTTCCCCAGATTTAGTCTAACACGAATCACTAAGCCACAGTGGATGTCTTCTGGTAAGCTTTCCAGAACACATGTGAATGGGATCAGATTCCTATACAAATGGGGCTTGCTGGACATAGGACATCAAAAGCTGTCTTGTCCTTAGACCATTGGTCCATCTAACCCACTGTTCTCCCTTTTTATAGCCATCCACAGTAAAGGCTATTAAGCAAGTTACGCAAATGCTTGGGAGACATTGCCATTTATTTGCTTGATACAGCACAATTGCATGTTCATATTAATATAGATGTACAGTGGTACCTCTGGTTAAGTACTTAATCCGTTCCGGAGGTCTGTTCTTAACCTGAAACTGTTCTTAACCTGAAGCACCACTTTAGCTAATGTGGCCTCCTGCTGCTGCCGAGCTGCCGGAGCACAATTTATGTTCTCATCCTGAAGCAAAGTTCTTAACCTGAAGCACTATTTCTGGGTTAGCAGAGTCTGTAACCTGAAGCGTATGTAACCTGAAGCGTATGTAAACCTGAGGTACCACTGTACTTTTGTTTATAAGTTGTGTTTTAGGGCCTAGCCCATACAAGGCAGTTTATATAATCATAAAGCAAACACTCTGAATACTGTAAATGTCTGACATTTCAAACTACTGCATTGGCTTCAAGTTTCTAAAAAAGAAATCTTGAGTATAGCAAAGGGAGGAGGAGGAGGGGAGAGCGCTGGCAGACAGGAAGAAAGAATAGCAGGACGTGAAATGGATACTGTAAAGATCGAAGAGCAAAAAGAAAACAGCTCTTTATTTACTTATTTATTTATTTTGTTTTATTAAATTTCTATACTACCGCTTTATCCAAGGATCACAGGGTGGTTTATAATATAATTTTATATTGAAGACTATAATAAGTGGAAAGGTCACACAGAGGGCATTTCATATGTGCTGTACACTCAGACCAAAGTAGCATGGAAAAGGGAATGGAAATATTTGGAAGCATCAACATCCTGGAGCTACCTGAAACCTGGTGAGATATTTTGAAAGTGTTATAGCAGTTATGAAAGACAGAAAGGAAAATAACTTTGTTTAAATATCCTGGATAGAATTTCTCATATTAAAAGCAACCATCCGAGAGAGCTGCCAAGCATTTAAGAGTATTAGTGATTGGTAAGTAAATAATGATAATCCCAAATAATCTTAAAAATAAAACTGTCAGCTAGAGTAGTCTACTTTTTTTACATTGTGGCTGAATTCAGACCATTATCTAGCAATGGTGTAAAGGCTGCTGGCACTTTGCCCATTTCCACAGAGGGCTTTGGGAGAACATTCAAGTGCACTTTGTCCTAGTTTACTAGATCTTTAGCAGTGCACCCTTCTTCTGAGCCAAAGGGCTTGTGAGAGGGGACACAAAATGGCAGCAGAATAGTGCTTTCTCTTCACTCCCCAAACCCTCAGCTTCTCAATTCCTGTTGCATTTTATCTCCCCTCCTTTTCCCAGAAGCGACATAAATCAATATGGGCTGCAACAATTAATCCAGCACATTTGGGAGGGAGGGATGTAAATTTAATAATAAATGAAGTATTTTTAAATCCTGTCCTTCAAAACCCAAATCCATAGAAACAAAAGATATTGCTTAATGAAGGGATAAATAAATGCCTGGAACAATAAATATTGTATGTTAGGAAGGGCTACCTTTGCTCTAATGCCAGAACAAAGACATTTTTCCATATTATTTTCACTTACATCCTACCATAAACGTGATTAACCACAATCCCATTCTCTGCAGGGCTCTCTTGTTTTGGAGAGATCTTCCCCTTTGTCTTTCAAAAGACAAGCTAATCACTTCACCATCCTACTTTTAATGCAAATCCATGCCTCTCTATTTCTTTTCTGGCTGTCTCATTATGGCCTTCTCTCCCCTATTTAGGCTGGGCAGAATGAAAGTGACCTGTGTCTCCATGAACTGTGTTGCTATCTACCTGGATCCTTAAACTAATTTTTATTTTTATTTTGTTTTTTGCTGCTCAAGAGCTCAGCGCCTATATTAAATGAAACTTCAGCATCTTGATTTGTGGTTGAAATATGTTGCAAACTTGATGGTTTCAAAATCACAAGATATATGAAGCCGGTCACACAGTACAGGTCTGCTCAAGTTGAGGTGTTATTTTAATGCAATATTTACTGATCAAGGCAGAATAGTAAATTGCTCTGAGTTTCTACCAGAAATAGTGGCATAGTAGTGCTTTTTAAGTTCTGTGCAGTACTATATACCTTAAGTAGGAGGAAATGTATAATTACAGAGTTGGAAGGGACCATGGGGGTCATCTAGTCCAACCCCCTGCAATGCAGGAATATGCAGCTGTCCTATATGGGGATCAAACCTGCAACCTCGGCATTATCAGCACCATGTTCTAACCAACTGAGCTAAACTGACAGGTTCTTGGTTACAAGTGAGGGCAACCGTGCTTACGCTCTGCTTGTGGCATCTGATTGCCCACTGCAGGAATACATACATACATAATTTTATTTATCTTTCCATTGTTCAAACCATGCTCAAGGTGGCTTATAGCAGGAAAAAAATACACAATTACAACATAGCAAAAGAAGTCATTAACAATAAATTAAATATGCAACCAAACTGAACAATTTCCACATAAATCATAACAAGATCTAAAAGATTCAAAAATAATAATGTAAATAACAGCAAATAGCTATGCCCGCCCCACTCCACCCCAAAACCTCTAAACAATACCCAAGGCCAAGAGTCTGTTCAGCAGCTTCAGATTTTGTAGCTGGAGTCAGTCCAGGGCCCAACCTTCCAGGCCAGGTAGAAAAAGGCCTGCACGGCAGAGAGCAAGTCTTCCAGGATTCACAGCCAAAAAGTAAATTATATAGGCCTTTGAATTGATCCAGCAGGGCTCTTCTTACACGTTTGGGTACTTAGGTTCTTTATTTGGAGGAGCAAGGAAAGCAAAGGGGCATATATCTGCCAAACAATCGTGCTGTATAATCTGTATAATCTGTATAATCTAATCCTAAATGCATGGAATCTAACATTAGGTTTCAAGCATAAGGGTGGGCAATCAGTAAACTGAGGGAACTACAGTCAAAACAAAAACAAAAACAAAAAAAAATTTTCTTTCCAGTAGCACCTTAAAGACCAACTAAGTTAGTTCTTGGTATGAGCTTTCGTGTGCATGCACACTTCGTCAGATACACTGAAAAAGTGTATCTGACGAAGTGTGCATGCACACGAAAGCTCATACCAAGAACTAACTTAGTTGGTCTTTAAGGTGCTACTGGAAAGAATTTTTTGTTTTTGTTTTTGTTTTTGTTTTTGTTTTGACTATGGCAGACCAACACGGCTACCTTTCTGTAACTGAGGGAACTACAGTTCAACAGTCTAACTCCTCTGCTTATACCCTGCTCTCAAGTCCACAACTTGACTACCCACTTCACGGGGGTAGTCAACTTCCAATCTACTTCCAACATCCCTTACACAAATTTCTGTGACTGAAATGGCATTGGGGGGGGAAATCAGTTTGATTAAAAGCTAAACTTGCCTGTTGACATGGAAGATCTCCCCCCACCCTGCCCACTGCACCTCCCCTCCTCTTCTCCTCTTGAGCAATAAGCATTTCTCCAGTCAGCTTGGTTCAGTTTCTCAGAAAAGAGGAGGGTGACGGAGAAAGTTTTACATTAATTTCTTGGGAAAGCTAAGGCTACAAAGTGAGTTAGAAGCCAAGAAAGTGGTCTTGAGATTCCATCTTGAAATTCCTTGTTAATGGCACAGGAATGTGATATCATGACTTGAATAACCCCATTATTCCAGGTGAACACAGAGCTGATGCACACCCCTAATTTTATAATTCTTCATGTACAAAATATGCACATGTAATATATAACATTCTCTCACACAGACCAACTCCTTACAGTTATCACTGAAGTATGCATGCACCCACAAGCCATCTGCCTGTTCTCAGAGCAGTTAACTCCTACATAGTATCTATTAGCCAGAAACAGCTTTTGTTCCCATGAGTCTTCCCTCACTACGTTCTATATGAATCCCCTGAGAAATATCAGCTTTACATGTTTCTGCAAGCTATCATTTGGGGGCATTAGATCTTTCTACTCATTAGCACACTGAGGTACTAAAGAGGTACCCTCTTAAGTTATACCCCACCACCACACACAATGTGTTCCTTTGCCCCCCCCCCATGTGTTCATAGGCTCTTTCCGTCATTAGAAAGCGATGTTTATTGCAAATAAATAAATAAGTCCCATTTGCTGTTGTTCATCAAGAGATCCAGTTTATCTGATAATTTTAAAACAAAAGTATTTTAAAACCTGCACCAAACCATCACAATGATGAAGGTTATGTTTCTGAAAAAGGTATCTAGTAATATCATCAAGGGTAAAAAGGGAACACTTCAGTGTGAGTAGAGCCCTAGCAAAGCAGGCCCCCTAATTGCTTAGAACAGGGTTTCCCTAACTTTGGTCTCCAGCTGTTTTTGGACTACAACTTCCATCATCCCTGACTACTGGTCCTGCTAGCTAGCGATGATAGGAGTTGTAGTCCAGAAATAGCTGGAGACCTAAGTTTCGGAAACCCTGGCTGAGAGCAGCCATACAGGTGAAACTCGAAAAATTAGAATATTGTGGAAAAGTTCGTTTATTTCAGTAATTCAACTTAAAAGGTGAAACTAATATATGAGATAGACTCATGACATGCAAAGCGAGATATGTCAAGCCTTTATTTGTTATAACTGTGACTTTTCTATTGCAGCAGGCTTTTTAAGTATGTCGTACTATGCCTTGCTTAACATATGTTTACCTGTGGTCAGTGGAGGCTGATCTACTAGGGAAAGGGGCAATCTCAGTCAACCTCCACCTGCATACCTTCTTATTTGCAACCAGTTCAGGGGCTGGCCCTGCCTATCAGCCATTTCCCCCTCTTTAGTTTCAGTGTTGCTCTTGTACAGGCTTCCTCAACCTCTGCCCTCCAGATGTTTTTGGCCTACAACTCCCATGATCCCTAGCTAGCAGGACCAGTAGTCAGGGATGATGGGAATTGTCGTCTCAAAACATCCGGAGGGCCGAGGTTGAGGAAGCCTGCTCTTGTATAACTAAGCGAGGAAGAAGGAGACAGACAGACTTAGAATAAGTTGGCTCTACCTGCCACTGGCACTAGTTCCACCTACTGTTGGGTCTCTCACCAGTCACAATGGGCATTAGCCACCATTGCCTGTGATTTTTGTTTTAAACACAACTTTATTTTATTGACCATAATGCAAACCACTTTGTGGCCATCTACAGTGAAAGCCTGGGACGCGGGTGGCGCTGTGGGTTAAACCACAGGGCCTAGGACTTGCCGATCAGAAGGTTGGCGGTTTGAATCCCTGCGATGGGGTGAGCTCCCATTGCTCGGTCCCTGCTGCTGCCAACCTAGCAGTTTGAAAGCACATCAAAGTGCAAGTAGATAAATAGCTACCGCTCCAGGGGGAAGGTAAACAGCGTTTCCGTGCACAGCTTTGGTTCGCCAGAAGCGGCTTAGTCATGCTGGCCACATGACCCGGAAGCTGTACGCCGACTCCCTCGGCCAATAAAGCGAGATGAGCGCCGCAACCCCAGAGTTGGTCACGACTGGACCTAATGGTCAGGGGACCCTTTACCTTTACCTTTTACAGTGAAAGCCTATAAATATCAAAAATAAATAAAATAAATAAATACCCGCATTTAAGCCTTCAGACCTTACCCACTCAATGTGCGAAGATTTGGGACTCCAAGCTGACATGTATAACCCCATGCCTCCTACACAAGTGTGTTAACAACACCTGGACAAGGTTTTTAGTCCAAGGTAACTATCACTGAACTTACTAGGACTTGCTAATAGAAATGTGTAAGATTGTCCTGTTAAACACGTTTCAAGATTTCATAACCCACCTTTCAATTTTAAATTAACATTATAGAGTGATAGACACACAGAAAAGTATAATAATAATTCACCATCACAAAACAAAGCAAAACTTAAAGGTAACCTTCCAAAGAACCCCATCTGGAACCCAGATTGAAATAATGTCTTGGGATCATCCAGAAGTACTCAAGCACAACCTACTCAATCACCTTGATCAAAAAAAGAGAGACTAGAAACCATTATATATTTCTCCAAGGACGGTTCTTTCAACAGCAGTCTTACTTCTGCTTCTTGCAAACAAGCTTCAATGGCTCCTTTTTTCAAAAGCCCTAAAAAGTCAGTATTTTCTCATCGCTCTTCAGTTTTAGCCATGATGGATGTAAGAATCAAGCGCACATGGTGTAGGGTGAAAAGAAGAATCCAAGTCTGAAAAGATACTTAAGGTGCAAAAATAAAAACCCCACAGAATGCAATACTAATAAAAACTTAGCCAAGTCAATATGATACGAAATACATTCTCAGAGTACTGCATATTAAAGTGCAGTAAGCCCTCTAACAAAAAATTGGACTAGGTCATAAAAACAAATGGATGCATGTCCTTAAAGGAATACAGATGTAGCTTTTGCTGTCAAAAAATCAAGCAAAGACTTTCCATACTACAACCCAATACTTTAAAAAAAAAAATCTGGAATTGCGGATAAGAATAAATCTACTGAAGTTGCTAACTACTTATAACAGAGCATTTCAAGCCCAGCAATTTATGCACTTTGCACATTTTTGCTGACAAAGATGCAATCTTCCCATTTTAAATTATTCCCTGAGGTCATTGTGCCATATTGTTTTATGAAATGGGGAGATGGGGGGTGGGGTTAGCCCCTCATGATTCAAGAGAGAATTAACACCCATTGCATCAAGTGTGCAGTGTCAACAAGTAAATCACTGAACACTTGATGAGCTGAAAATTGTACCTAGGCATCTGCAGAGCTTGCAACACAGCAGGCTTGATGGTTACCATAGTAATCATGTGACAGCTTCTGATTTATTACCTTGTACTGCATGATTGTAAAGGTTCTCAGGCTACCTTCTGCGGCGTTTCGAGATTCGAAAGCAATACCATGATAAATGTCAGCCATCTGAAAGCTGTACTCAGTGGAATGCAACATCCGAGAGCAGTGCTTTAAATGCAAATTGTGTGCTTTTTTGCCCTTCCAAGAACATTAAAAACACATGAAGAAGATGAGCTCCGACCTCTGACACCATGATTCTTTTCTGCAGAGATCGTAATTTTCTGTGGGACTGGCTACTGAATATTTAAGTAGGCTAAAATAAAAAATGAGGTAATAAATTTCACTAAAGATAGCCTGAGTCATAATGCATTGATTACAAAAGTAAGCATGCTTGCAACTAATAATCAGGGGAGTCAAATCACTTAGCTGTACATATTTTAAAGCTTTTTTAATTACCGTTTGACAATATGCATTATTTTGGGGGTTTTCAAATGCCCAGCTTTGTCATATTTGACTATACATGTGTATACATGTTACTGAACACAACCCTTAAAATTAGATTTAACTGGAGCTCAGCACAAAATAAGCATGTTGCCATTCCTTTATCCTTGCACATCCTACCATTATTAAACTGAAGTCCACACATGATGGACAGAGCAGTTCCTTTGAGGAAATATTTCTTTGTAAGCCCTTTTGTTTCTGAAATATTACGTTTTAAATTTATTGGGATTGTTCCTGCTCATAATTCTTTTCATTTGCACAGCAATAAAAAGGCTGAAAGAAAACAGGCTTTTGTGCTTATCAAGCACAGGAGCTCCGCACACTAATTTGTGTATTAGCAAATCCCAAGTGGGCAACACATTATTGATTCTGCCATCTACATTCTACAGTTTGACAGGAAGGAAACTGTGTATAGGTTTAATAAAATGATCTCCTCTGAGCATTACTGTTAAAGCATTGGTTATATACCTGTATTTCAAAAGCTTTTCATAAGCTTTGAATTAAAAGCAAAGAGGGGAATCTACTTGGCACAGTTTATACACCTAATTGTCATCCATTTTGTACAATGCTTATTGATAAATTACCAAGCTACTTTTTAAATGCTTTACTATCAAATTGTGCCTTACAGCTGGTGGTCAGTTAATGAAATACCACCATTTAGAGAGAGAAAGTATGCTTCACCTATACACTATGGTTCCTAAAAGTGCTCACTAATCTGATAACTATTTTGAATTAAGGGTCTCACATGAGAATTGTTTCGAAAGTCACAGCCAGACACCCTTTATGTGGCAAAACTAGTTTAAGGACTGGTTTCTGTATGAAGCAAAGAGCACAAAGGGTTATTTGATATTATATATATTATATATAACACACACACACATTTTGAGAAAGTAGAGATTATGGTTTTATCCAAATTAATAAAAAGGCATGTTTAGACTGCTCCCAGCAGCAAGGCAGTTACACATGAGCAAGCACTCTGTCCTACTTAATTGAATCTGTCTTGACTACTGGGAGTTCATGGGTATGTCCCATGAGGCCCCCTAATGGAAGAGACTATTGGCTTTAAATCAGACACACATGGAGGCAAACTTTAAAAGAATTGCAGTGGTGCTTTGAGAAGTCAGAGGAATGGAGCCACTTCAGTGAATCGTCTAATTAAAGAGGATGAATGCTCAAAAGTGAATAGGCATTTGATCACACTTCTCCCACTTTGTGTGGCTAACATTAAGGAATTATTTCCAGAAACAACCTAAAAAACCAGAGATGGGCCACAGTAGTTATCAAGCCCACTTTATAGCTATCTATTACACGGTTTGTGTATAACAAGGCTTTTCCCTGCTTGGTTCATTCTACACCAGAATTGGGCAGATTCAGGCCTGTGGGGTCTATTGTGTGTTTTACTAGAAACCCAAGATTAATTATCCAGAGCCTGGCACAAAAGAATTAAAAGAATTAAAAGAATTACAAGCACATGCTTTCGTTTTGAGTATCAGAACTGACTGTGTTCACATCCACACAAAAATCCCCCACTGGTCATCCAATGCTTTCTTCATCTCAGCCATATAACTGAGGGGTGGTGGTCATTTTGTTGCTGCTATTGTTAAACAGCTGGGAGACAGAAAATCCTTGCTGATCTACTATGTATAAGTCACCCAGTGATTTGCCAGTAGGTTCTGATCTACCCTCTGCCTATCCCTGTTGGATACGGAACAATGCTTTCATCCTGGGAGTATCTTATCTAAAAAGGTAAAAGGTAAAGGGACCCCTGACCATTAGGTCCAGTCGTGGCCAACTTGGGGGTTGCGGCGCTCATCTTGCTTTATAGGCCAAGGGAGCAGGTGTACAGCTTCCAGGTCATGTGGCCAGCATAACTAAGCCGAAGCAGAGCAGCGCACGGAAACGCCGTTTACCTTCCCGCCAGAGCGATACCTATTTATCTACTTGCACTTTGACGTGCTTTTGAACTGCTAGGTTGGCAGGAGCAGGGACAGAGCAACGGGAGCTCACCGTTGATTCGAAGCGCCAACCTTCTGATCGGCAAGTCCTAGGCTCTGTGGTTTAACCCACAGCGCCACCTGCGTCCCTTAAAACGTGGGGCTTGAACGCATAACCCTGAGATTATGAGTCGCATGCTCTACCAGCTGAGCTATCCTAATAGTCTTACCTACCAACATAAAATATCTTACCTACCAAGTAATATCTTACCTACCAACATAAAAAGCTCTTACTTTGGTATCTCACACTTCCAATAAAGGCTGGCCATTGGTATGCACAGTATTAACAGCCCTTCTTCAAGCTTGATTCTAAAGCATGCTAGTTATTTTAACAAAGCATGGCATAAGTTCTGAATGATTCAATTCCCATGACTATCTTCTTATTTATAGACTGCAGGAGTGCCCTAAAGTGATTGTGATTTCAAAATTAGTTTGCACATCTCTTAAAAAAAAAAATCACTGTTATGCAAAATCCTTCACCCTGAAACAACAGCCAGTTAGCCAGAACTACATTTCTTCCCATCCCTCACAAAGACAATGGGTTCCTAAGAGCTTTGAGAAAAGTGCAGGATAAACTGGAATTTTAAATTCCCACATCAATTGTGGATGACAATTTATTGCAGGTAGCAACAATAATCAGCAAAATCCTATTTGCCTTATGCATCCATGCCAGTAAGTAGCACTGCTCCCACCAAGGGATTTGAGCCAATAAAGCTGTCTTGCAGATGCATTTCTGAAATCCTTATTTATGCAAATACCACCAGCGAGGAGAAAACACACACACACACATAGTGCTGATGCCTTCAGATTCTGAAAGTTCATGCAAGGCTCTGGTTCTGCATTCACAAGACTGATATCGGCTAGTTTTTTGTTTTTGTTTTTAGGCAATAGGGTGTAGTGAAAGCAAACTGGGATTTAAGCCATCTTCTTGTCCATAGGTCTGTCATCCCATGGATGCTATGTGTATATTTTTACTGAATCTACTGTAACATTTGAGATGCTTTAATTTAAGCATCACGCTGCATATAACGTTTTATTCATTTTGCACGTCACAAGATCTATTCCAAATGTATAAAGTAGTAAGGGTCTTCCTCTATAGGCCAGAATTGTCAAGATCAGCAGAACAGCAAGTCTTAGGATATCATGTTGCTGACTAGTCAAAATATCTTGGGTAACACAATTTCAGCAGAGTTATCTGTTGCAGTCAGCAAATGTTAGGATTGTTAAGAAACCTTGGTGTAAGCCTGGTTTCCTATCAGGTAGATAACATTTCCATTCATTCTTTAACCATTTCCTTGTTCAGTAATGCATTCTGTTGCAGTGGAAGGGAAAAGGTACTTCTATTGAAGATTGTCTTTCTGTCTTCCCACAAAACTATTCCTGCTGACCAAGGAGAAAAATGAACATGCTTCTTTGCAGAACAAGGTTTCTTGGCTACAGCTGCAATTAGCAAGGAGAGAGCTTGACCATGAATTCCAGTTCAGAAAACATGCAAAGCTTGTGAGTCCCAAGTTGCCTCATAAGGCCATTTTCCACACACACCACACAAAACTGCCCCACGCTATCGCATATGTGATTTCAGCAGTGGGGCAAAAATAAACACAGGAAGAAAGGGTGATATGGGAGCTTAAAATGGAGCTCCTGATCATTCCTTTTGCAAGTGGGACCCTCTGCCAGCACTGATCAGCTGCACTAGGGAGTTCCAAACTGCTTCCTCTGCAGAGGAGTAAATGCTTTGTTTTAAAAACAGATCGTTTCCCCCTCTTCAGAGGAAGTGGTTTGGAAACTGGTGCTGAAAGAAGAGCTTTAATTGCAAACTACTTCCTCATTTAAAGATGAAGGCATATTTTCTCTCCATAGCAAGCATCATTTAAGGTGCTCCCAGCTCCACTCAGGTGATTGGCGCCTGCGGGTGGCGCTGTGGGTAAAAGCCTCAGCGCCTAGGACTTGCCGATCGAAAGGTTGGCGAATCCCCGCAGCAGGGTGCGCTCCTGTCGCTCGGTCCCAGCACCTGCCAACCTAGCAGTTCGAAAGCACCCCCGGGTGCAAGTAGATAAATAGGGACCGCTTACCAGCGGGAAGGTAAATGGCGTTTCCGTGTGCTGCGCTGGCTCGCCAGATGCAGCTTGTCACGCTGGCCACGTGACCCGGAAGTGTCTCCGGACAGCGCTGGCTCCCGGCCTCTAGAGTGAGATGAGCGCACAACCCTAGAGTCTGTCAAGACTGGCCCGTAAGGGCAGGGGTACCTTTACCTTTACCTAAGTTCAAAGGAGGCTGTGGTTACCACCAATCACCTCATGTCAACACCTGTCAAAGTTGTCCCACTGGAGGTGAGGAAATTTGGAACATGATCCCCTGGCCAAACCCAGTTTCCTGTCCCTTGGGGCTTGGCTTAGCCTGGCAGCAAAAAGGACCAGGAAAGATCCACGCATCTGTGAGCTCCTCTTAGGAAGCCGGCCCTTCCTCATGGTCTCAGTACCAAGGTTTGGCTTAGCATGTCAGGCACTAACCAGCTAACCAGTTTACTACCAACACCTCTGATGACATGTTCATGACAAATCCAATCCTCTCATGACCACTTCTTTTAAATATTGCTTGCATTTTTCCATTTATTTTCTAGGAAGGATTTCTTGCAGAGCTGGCAAGTAGTCAAGCTTGAGTGGTGGCAAGGTCTCCTTTCTTACTGAAGCAATAAAATCTTTGTTTGAAACATGGGGGGGGGGATGCAAGTGAATTCACTTCTCTTCCAAGACAATTCTGAATATCCGCTCACTCAGAAAGGTAATGTTTACCTTAACATTAGGGGAATATTTCCCTTACCAGCACAGAGTCACTTGCAACAATGCTTATCAGCAAATGTACTTCCCATATTGTTGCAATTTTGTTACCATTTCTTCCCAAATCCATCTTGTTAGACAGATTTGTCTTTTTATTTAACATTGTCTCTATTATGTCTCTGTTAGAAGGTGTTGTCTGTTCTCTCATTTCTGTCACAACAATAACACATTCATTTCCTCTAAAACCTCTCAGTTCTATTATCCAGTAAACGATGTTTTTGAATACTCTGCGGTAAATTAATTTTGGCCAAAGGTGCAGATTTTCAAATGTCCACAGCATGGTGCGTGGATACATGCTTTCAGACATATTCATCGGCAGAAATTAATTCCCAACATCCATCAATCAAACGCACAAACATTCTTCTTAGCCAGCTCCCTGAAAGAGCTGCTAGATTTCAATTAAAAGTTGCTGCAGGACTATAACTAACATGCCCAGCTGCATCTGAAGAATCTGGATGTTCTAAGTGTTGCAGTATTTACAGTTTACATGAAAGCAGCATGCATCTATTGTAAAAACAGCAATAATTAAAGCAGACAATTAATGGCTATGCTATCAGCCCCAAGCCGACAGACGGGAATCAGAAAGATGTAACACAACATGGGGTGGACTTCTTCTTTTTTCAACTTTACCAATTTTGAAGGAAGAAAGGGTGGGGAATTCAGAAATGCAAGGCAGAAAAATTTCAGGCCATGAAAATAAGAAGTGAGGCTGGAAGGCGGATAGGTAAAAAATACAGAAACCCACATCCCACAATACATATTAGCAAATTGCATTTAAACCAGACTATATTAGTCCACTCGTGATGAATATCTGGATAGTTCTGATTTTAAGAAGGAAGAGTGGGGAATAATGGTATGTCCTGTTGACATGAAAAGCATTGCAATTTTAAATGTTAAGGCTTTTTCCCCTCCAAATTGACCAGCATTCATTATGAGTGGGGTAGGACTCCAGAAGTTGCATTGCGTCTCCCCTCCTCTGTGCCTGTGTGTATTTTATGCTCACTGAGCATACTCACTCCTCATTGGGCTTTTCTTTTCAAAGGTGGGCAAACAGTTCCCTAATTTAAGCAGCTTCAATTTCTTATATTTCTCCACTGATTCCTAGAGGCAGTTCTCAATTCCAAGTCCAGGGGCATTTAAAAAACAGCTTCTTGGAGCAAAACAGGAAGTAACCTATCCAAACAACAAAATCTCTCTCTCTCTCTCTCTCTCTCTCTCTCTCTCTCTCTCTCTCTCTCTCTCCAATTATCTTCATTCTGGTTGTTTAAAGCAATGCTTAATTGTGCTGCTTTGGTACGGGGTGCTGGTGGTGACATAGAATTTGTTCTGAATATAATTTTGACTTCTTCACTTTTTGTCCTAACTCCAAGCCTGCCAGTCCCTCCCTCTTGTGGGCGATGCAGTGTTGCGTTACAAAATCATGAGCAAAAATCCGCATTTCAATACTTTAAATGTAGCAATACTGGAAACAGCCAAGACAACAAGGGACTTTGGACAGTTTTTCTTTAGTCCTAGATGCTCTGGACACAGCTTCTATGTCCACTACAAATGAGCCAAGAATCAAGTTAGCAACATTAAACACTACCCTTGCTAGTCTAGCCTTTGGGTGATACTTTGACTCCTTTTTGGAGAAACATATACAGAGCTATACAGAGGGACGCAGGTGGCGCTGTGGGTAAAACCTCAGTGCCTAGGACTTGCCGATCGCATGGTCGGCGGTTCAAATCCCCGCGGTGGGGCGAGCTCCCGTCTTTCGGTCCCAGCTCCTGCCCACCTAGCAGTTCGAAAGCACCCCTAAGTGCAAGTAGATAATTAGGTACCGCTTTATAGCGGGAAGGTAAACGGCGTTTCCGTGTGCTGCGCTGGTGCTGGCTCACCAGAGCAGCTTTGTCACGCTGGCCACATGACCCGGAAGTGTCTCCGGACAGTGCTGGCCCCCGGCCTCTTAAGTGAGATGGGCGCACAACCCTAGAGTCAGACACGACTGGCCCGTACGGGCAGGGGTACCTTTACCTTTTATACAGAGCTATATTCAAGTAAGAACATAAGAAAAGCCATGCTGTGTCAGGCCAAAGGCCCACCTAGTCCACCCATCTAGTCTTTTCACAGTGGTCCACAAGCAGGACCTACATGCAACAATGCTCTCCTCACTTACAATTCCCAGCAAGTGGTATATACAGAGACATGCTGCCTCTCAAAGCGGGAGGCAGAGCATAGACATCCCCCATTATTTTGTCTAATGCCCTTTTAAATCTATCCTAATAGATGGCCATTGCTATTAATGCCATCATTTTAACTATATGCTGTGTGAAGAAGTATTTTTAAAAAAATTGTCCTGAATTGAGCTTCATTGCACGGTGCTGAATTCTCTAATATATGAGAAGTTTTTGCCCTTATCCACTTTCTCCCCACCTTGCAAACAGTAATACACCTCTATCATGTGTGTGTCCTCCTCCTCCTTACCTGCCTTTTTCTAAACTGAAAAAGCTGCAAATATTGCAAACTGAAATATGTATGTTGGGGGAAAGGTCTTGGCAGCCGACCTTATCTACTTTTGCTGATGCAAGACAGACTCAAATAGAAATGAAGCTGGCCTATTATTGGCTTCAGAGATTAAGATCAAGACTCTGAAGTATATCCTCAAGCAAGTAGAGAACCGGTGGAGTGTGCTGAGCTTGGGTGTGATATGCTCTTGAGGATTGTTCTTGCTCAAAGAGGCATGCTGCTTCATTTATATACTTGAGAGTTGCTGCACTGGCTTTCACCTCACATACATCTTGCAGTGCTGTCATTTTGACCTAAATCAGAAGTTACATAAAACTGGAATGAATTAACAGATTTTGCCTCACCAACTGTGTTACTTTCAATTGCCCTGAAGGATCTACTTGCCTTCACTTCTGCAACTTAAAAAAAAGAAAAGAAAAAAGGCCATAGATGGTGAAAATGCCAGTGCATTTCCTTAGATAGCTGCTGCACCCAGCAGTTCATTCCCAGGTAAACTTTAAGGCAAATACTGTGAAGAAAAGTAATGTTGAAGCACATGACCCAGCCAGTATTTTTTCTTCCTGTGCATTCATCACTATGAGCATTGATTTCAGTACTAGTAATGAATCGCAAACCCCTGGTCCCTTGAAGCACACACACACCATTATTTCTAACTCCTAAAATGAAGCAGACATACAATAAACATTAAATATTGTGGATCTTAACAATTATGAACAAACCCATCCTTACAATTTTTTTCTGTAGCTATGCCTGATCAGAATCTGGGATTTGTCAAGAGAAATTTCTAGTGGTCCAGGAAGACCAGACCACCATAAATGGGCAGTAGAGAACAAGCCTGGCCATCAAGCACTCCCATCATCGCCTTCCATCCTCCTTTTTATCATGCATCCAGTGGCAGCTGGGAGAGCAACAACCAAAACCAACGGTAGGTGGAGCTGCAGCAGATAACAGGCAGAGCCAACTAATTATAGTTTTGCTGCCAATCTTCTTGCCTGTTGAGTCCTACAAGGGCAACACGAAGACTGAGGAAGAGGAAGTGACAGGCAAAGGGCTGGATGCAATCAAGAAGGAAGGCAGGTGGGGGCTGGCTGAGGACAAATTGATGGGATTCAGTCCTATTGGACCAGCTTCTGCTGCATACATCAGAATGCAATATTTCTGAGGTTTATTATACTGCAGTTCCCTGGTAATTACAAACTGTGAACTGTGGTTTAATATCCAATTACAATCCAGGATATCAATGTCATAGAATGTCAATAGATTTTTTCACTGATCAGAATCAAAACAAAAATGAAACAACAGTTATGGTTTTTTTATGATGTTATCCTCCACCTGCAAATTTTACCTAATGTCTATTTTTAATCAAATATAATGAAATATAGGATAGAATGTTAATCATGAAAGGAAGTGGGGAGGAGAGGATTGGAAAAAAAGAAAAGGAATCCAGCCTACATTATTATTCTCTATTTCACATTCATGGGGGTGTAAATCCTTGAAATTCAGACTAAAGACATAAGGCATGCTTTTTCAACATCGTTATACAAAAGCATCTTCCAAAAACCCTCCTCCAAGATTTGGACAGACACTTCCTCTTAGAACTAATTGCGATAGACATCCAAATTCTCCAGACATCTTTAAAATCTTAGCATTAATATTCCTACTTCAGTTTTTCAAAGCCTGATTTATAAAAGACAAAGTACTCAATAAATTGCATGGAATTAAACTGCTGTTTCTTGGAACGATAATACGGTCAATCACATATGAAAGTAATCTGAGTCTGGACGTTACAATGGGAAGAAATGTACCACCACTATTTAAAAATAGATTCAACCCAAACAAATTAACTGAGAGCAACTCTGTCTTATTGTCTCACTGGCCCTAGTCCTACACAACTCCAAACCACTGCCAATAAGACTTCAATGCAAGCCTGAACTAGATCCAATATCTTTTAAAGAAAACACATTTTGAAGGACAGAAATAAGGAGGATCTGGACAAACATGCTAACTTCAGGGGAGGGCATTAAAAATAGGAGGAAACAGGCTGAAAGCATTTCATGTAGTCAAATGCATTATTCTCTGCAAGGTTGTCCTCCTAATTCACAGAATACAGCTAATCCTCTTGATGAATGCAGCATGTGTCGTGCTGTAAATGAAAATTGTATAGCCTCTAAACAAGAGAGGCAGCGCCTGCTACAAATGCAAATCAAATGACTGTCAGTTTAAACACTGCCTTTTCATCTTCCCCCTTTTTGTAAGCAAACAAACCACACAAGAAACATTCGAACAATACTGCTGGGCCAAGAGAGGTCTTCCCCAAATATTAGTTAAAATGCCAAACTGAGCATGAATAGAGATGTCGGGGGCTAATTTGTCTATGTGCTCAAATGCATTATTATCGCCCACATCTTTTCAGGCACCATCCCATGCAACTTTCCTAATACAAGGGCCAGCACCATGTATAGCGCGTTCCATGGCATAATGCCCAATGGTAGGGTCCCTGCCTTGGCAGGCTTACCTGTGCTAGTGTTCTTCTGATGGGAGCCAATGAGGTGGCAGCTCTGTGCAAGGCAGCTGCTATCTTAGATCGACTTTGTTGCCTAGTCTCAAGTTCCAAGCCTCCAAAAGAAATATTCAACAGTAGCTTGTAGCCACCCTACACGTGGGATCCAGGGCAGATGTCTGCAGCAGTGGGCTCTGCAGGGCCAGGTGGGCTCTGACATCTGCCCATACTGCTTCTACAAAGCCTTGTCTTTTGGAAACACCTGTTATCATCTTCTTCACACCATGCATTGTTAAAGGATGGAGCTTGCTCCCACAGGAGGCAGTGACTGCCACCCACTTGGATGACTTTAAAAGAGGATAGGACAAATTCATGGAGGAAAAGGCTATCAGTGGCTGCCGGCCATTATGGCGATGTTCTGCCTCCATTGTCAGTGGAAGTAATGCTTATATTCATTCATTTACACACAGGTGGGCCATACGATCATGTGTGAAGTTACTTTTTCGTTATACTTTCCTTCCACAGACTAGTAAATAAGTGAACTCGGCTAGCCCCTTTGGATGGATTCACTATATAGTCAATCCATCTAAAAAAGTACTATTCCCTTGATTTTATCATGGCAAAGGAACCGCGATTTGAAATAGGCAATATTGCTAAATATCCTGCACCTCATGGGAAGAGCAATCAGGCACTACTCACCATCTAGTAATCAGAACGGAGCCTTCCAAACTGTGTGTCACGACACGTTAAGTGTGTCGGCTGCAGTGTGTAGGCGCGAACTCTCCTCTGCACTCCTCCCAGGGCTGGAAAGGGGTTAGTTTAACCTCCATTTTGCTAGTAAAACTAAACTACTGTGTCACAAAAATGACACGTGTCTAAAAAGTGTGTCACCAACATGAGAACTTTGGAAAGCTCATTGGAAGTTGTCATATAAAACAATGCACTCTGGTCCTTGAGTATTTATGTGCAAATATGCCACAGCCTACAGATTTCCCAAGTAGCAGTTTATACCAAGTGATTCCATATACACCTACGGTGTTAGTCAACATATCTGCCTTGCCAAGTAATGGGCAGAATTTTAGTCGTTCCCCCGCTTCCCTCGATTGCTTCTAAAATGTTGAAGTAAGGTAGAAGTTTTCCTCATTTGACCAAATAGCTCAGATTACCAAGCAGTTATATGAATGCTGTGGCAATTTGTCAGCTTGAAATAGTCTATTATATTCACACAAGAAGGTACCTAAAATCCACTCCCCTAGTTTCATGTGAAAAAAATTATCAGTGGGGTCTCAAAGCCTTTGCCCTTTCTTAGCACCATGGCAAAATCCCTGCCTCACTGTTTCCTTCTCACCCTCTCCTTCACAGTTCCCAACAGTCATTTCCTTCAGCATTCACTATAATAGAAGGTGGCACAAAGAATTTTCTTGAGGTCTCCCTTCTTATCCTTGTAAGGTTCCAATAATCTTTTTTTTTCCTTCTTCTTTTTTTGGGATGACTATAAAGTTGCCATGTGAGCACCCCCTGGTGGCATGTAGATGCACTGGCGGATTCCAAGGAGGGAAAAAATGCTTAGGCTGTATGCTGGACTCATATTTTTAGAATGCCCCAAATCAGTATAATTAAAGGAAGTAGTACCTTGTTCCATACAGAAACAGTTTTCGGTACTGGCTGAATATATCCCCACCACTCCATTTTAAATTCTTTAGGACTTTGTTAAAACAAACCACCAGAAAGTCTGATAAATGCTTTGCTGAAATATGCATATATTTCAGAGATTCAAAGTTTAACGCCACCTCAGGTGATACTATTACTTTTGCTGTGCCTCAAAAACCTCTAATGCTTCAGCACCTAATTGTGCATCTTCAGACAACAATTTAAGGCACACACTCAAATTTTCACACTATGGGAATGGAAAATCAAACCCATTTCTTCCAAAGAGGGACTAGCCAGTTTTACTCACTGAGCACTAGCAGTTATTTTGTGCCAATAAAGCCTTTAGTGGAAAACATTTCTTTGAGAATGGGAGCAGGAAGGTTCTTGTAAAATTCAATGCATTGTTTGACTGCAAACAAGGAAGACTAAGTTAATGTTCTTCTCCAGGCCTATTGTTTTGCCACCGTCCCCAAGTTCCAGTTGACTCATTCAATAGGTGGGAAGGAATATTAACCAACAGCATTTTTTCCTGCAGCAATACATTTCCCTGTATTGTTTGTTTCAGGTTAAATAGAAACAGCACTCCCTGTTTTGCAGATCTACCACAATTTTAGCACTCTAAACTATTAAAAGTACACTTTTTTTGTCCATTGCAAAAATTATATATAGGGAAATTCTATAGGGAAATCATCCCAATAGAAAACTAGCTAATAAGATTGGGGGGGGTTAGTATGCAAAGGACTACTGAGATTAATGAGATACCCACTGACCCAAATATTATTTATTTATTAAATTTCTACCCTGTCCTTCCCAGTGAAACTCAGTATGGCAAAAAACAAACAAACAGCAAAATACCATTATTTTGATCTATAAATCAATGAAGAATTGTTATGCATATGTAGAGATAATGAAAATAAAATCTTATTCTGTAGCTTGTCAAGCATTGATTTTGGCCAACACAGAGGAAAAGCTCAACACATTGATATTGGTATGATTTCCAATCAAGGCATCTTTGCAATAGTAAAGATCTATCACTGGCTAATGGTCAAAATCCAAATAAACTGTTACAATGGAGAAGTTTGCTGTTGCTGGGCTGCATACAACAGCCCGCAAAAGAATATGCATACAGTATTTAATAAGCTGTGACTGTTTTGCTGAAATGTTATTCTGGAAGATGCACCATGTGCATTGCTAACAAAACAAAACAAAAGAATATTATTTTGAGAGGGTCTTGTGGGGGGTAAATTGTTATTTGTTCTATTGCTACTTAGTCTATTACACTCATCAAGCTTTGCAATAAGTGTTACTGACTCAAGAATGACAAATATCTGTACATTTTTATTATTCTGTACCTAAATATTATTCTTGAATATACACACACAAAAGTAAACTGTGACAACACCAATCTTGAACACTCTATATTAATTGGTAGCCTTTCACAGTTATTTTGCAGAATTGCACGTGTTTATTTAAAGGTAGCTGGCCTATACCACTAAAGCAAAGTAGCATCACGATAGGCAAAAGCTTGACAGCAGATCCACAATTAGAAGAAGAAGCAGCGTTTGGATTTGATATCCCGCTTTATCACTACCCTAAGGAGTCTCAAAGCGGCTAACATTCTCCTTTCCCTTCCTCCCCCACAACAAACACTCTGTGAGGTGAGTGGGGCTGAGAGACTTCAAAGAAGTGTGACTAGCCCAAGGTCACCCAGCAGCTGCATGTGGAGGGGGAGGGAATCGAACCCGGTTCATCAGATTACGAGTCCACCACTCTTAACCACTACATGGCTAACAGGCTAACCAAAGGAAGGCCTACTATGAAGGATTAAGTTTGGCCACAGATTTCCAGCTAAATTAAGTAGACAAGGAAAGCTGAGAAAATCATGACATAGTATACTTAACCGATGCATAGAACTTTACAGCTTTTAAGGTGTAAAACAACCACACAAATATCAGTTCTGAATAGACATTATTGCATACATATTCTGGTGAATCCGAGCAAAGGAAATTGTTTTTACATTGTGATGTTAAAAGAAATTCACTGGGTAATTATATGCAACAGCAGATCCAAATCGTACATTCATAATACATACAATGCACATTTAAGGACATGGCTTTCCTCCAAAGAATCCTGGGAACTGTAATTTGTTAGGGATGCTGAAGCTGTAGGTCTGTGAGAGGGAAACTACAGTTCCCAGGATCCTTTGGGAGAAGTCATGTGCTTTAAATGTATGGCGTGGACCTGCTCAGAGTAACAGAAAGAACTTTGGAATGTGATGTGGTCAAGTGAGAAATACTATCATGCAACAACAGAGAAGACACCCTTGCTGCTGTTTTCACTTTTCCTTAGTTGACTTCATGACTGTGTCATTAAGTACAGAGAGCGGGGAGGGGTATATGTCTTATAAAACAGGAATAAAGTTCACCAGGGATAAGACACAGCATACCATACAAGTACTGTCTGAACCCAAAGAGAGCAACAGTGAAACCATTTTTCAAGCACCTGTGTTTTTCCCCCTTGTCCAAAAGATCATAGCCTTATGTTAGCTGCATGACAGAATTCATGACTCTTCTACCAAACAGTAAATTCCACCATTAATAGAAAATAGATCAGAGTGAGAAAATACAAAGTCACACAAAACACTGCAGGGTGAAGTGAAAATAAAATGAGTACCTTTGGCCCGATACAAAATTAAGCATTAACTTTAAAAATGAAACTAAAAGAGAGAGGCAATAGGCACAGTTTACAACTTTTAAGCATTGTTGATATTAATCAAGTTTCTCTAAACCTGGATGGGCTGGTTCATTAGTATTCACTAGTATTAGGCATGATGGAGGTGCCAACATGAAATCTGAACTAAGGGAAATGTACAATTCAGCTCTGTTAGATCTGTAGCAGGAATGTGGTGGGTGGGTGGTGGAAAGACCCTGAGTGAGAGACAGGGAATGAAAGAACTCCAAGGATGAGAGTTCCCAGGTGAGAGGCAGGAGGGCCCATCATTTTCTGTATGAGACAAGGGTTAAGATCTACCTTCAAGAGAGGAGTCTTTCACCCCATCCGTATCTTTCTCTGTTTTTTGTTATTATTTAGATTAGTTTCTTTCATCTTATTGTATTATTTTAAAAAAGCTTTAATAAAAACTTGGTACTAAAAACAGACCACCATTAGTAGAGCCCACCATTACTGCAGAACAGAGACGCCTACCTTGGTAAGGTCATATGAAATTCCCATTAAATTTCAATATAACATGCACACCATTGATCTTTCGTGGGCTGTACCCATCAACTCTGAGGAGGAAAAATTGTTCAGTGACACTTGTATGAATTAAACGCCAGCTCAGAAAGCAAGTGTCAGCATTAAAAGGACAGAAACGACTGATATTACTCATTTAAGCAGAGGAATAGCCCATAAAAATGTAGTACACACTTCACAGCATGAAGTCACTTGAGTAATTTTTCTGTTGAAACTTTTATCTACATAAAAAAAATCAACTTTTAGCAATTACTTTTCCATGTATGTAAAGCAAATGCTAAATGAAAATTTGTTCTTAATCAAGTCACATCTTAAGGGCAAGATCATGGAAAGATAGTCCTAAGGTAACAGCATAAACAAGAAACTAAATCTATCTAAATGGGAAAAGTAATTTACATCTTGTGCCCAACATAAGACACCTTTTAAAATCAAATTACATAACCTTAATCAAAACTGACTTATTCTTGAGGCTTCTGCAGAACAAGATCAACTCAAAGCAATAATAATAATAATGACAACAATCATGGCTGCATGACAATAACAGCAGTAGCATCGTTTAAATGATGCATGTACAAAATGTGAGTTGATGTCATTATTTGTAGACATCTGAACTGATAACGTATTTGTGTTCAGTACAGCATCTGCTTTACTTTGCATCTCATGAATGAAGAACAGTGGTAACGGAGAAGCTAAGCAAAGGAAGCTAGGCCAAAGAAATGTAAAGAACAGAGAAATTATTCAGATTGTTATTGTGCCAATTATGCTTGTAAAGTATGCTTTTGATAAGCATGTATTAGCACGGCAAACCTCCACACAATACATTCCTCCTTTAACACAATACATAAAAAGACTCCACTGTCTCCATCTAACTACTGGGTGCAGACAAGTTTGGTAGGTGGGTGGGATGCTCACCTATCAATAATCTGATGTCCCAATAATATTAGGTGTCCCCCTTTTGCCTGTGCAGTTGGGAATAAAACAATGTGGGGAAAGGCACTGGTGCAATGCAAGCTCAAAGAATAAGGTGTTCAGTGCTTATAACAAGTGCGCTTTGGGATCACTACAGATCTTGCTAAATTTGAAGGTACTTTTGATACCTGGGTTTTTTGTTTGCTTGTTTAATATAAACAATGGATATCTTGTTGCTATTTTTCACATTCTTTATGGGGTGGGTACCATGTTAAGAAAATGAAACTAACTCTATGTTCCCCAAAGCAACCTTAGACTTCCACACCACCCCTCCCACACACGACAACAAAGCAGTTAGAAAAATCAAACAGAGGCGGATATCAAAAGCAATGTGGTATGGCTTTGTCATTAACCAGGGATAGAGGGAAAGTCAACAACCAAGCAGGTTACTTTCTAAAATCCAGGACTTGTCTAAAATAGGTCTTTGCACCCCAGATTACATTTATAAAAGGTAAATAAGGAGATTTATTTTTTTTTAGTCCTCATAGCTATTGTTAGAATAGACTTTTCTACTTTTCATAGCTCAGATCTCCTCAAATTGTAGCATTGCTGAAATAAAATTAAAAACCCAGCAGTATTTTTTCTGTATCCCAGATTGCTTTCTTTCTATTTGCACTTCTGCACATAGAAAGTGTTCCTCCATTTAATAAGAAAATGAGAACCAGTAGAATGAGGCTGAAAAGCAGCCACATCCAGGCTACGGAACCAAGTTGGTCCTATGAAAAATTCACATATGCAAGATAGAATCAAACCCTCCAAATAAAACTGAAACAGCCAATTTAAATTCAGCCCTGCTGAATGAGAGGGCCATCAAGTCCAGTTCTTTTCCAACATGGACAGCCAGATGCCTATGGAAAGTCACATATGCAGGTCCTGAAGGCTAAAAGCCCATCCCCATTGTATGCCCCCGGGCCCTTGTATGCAGACGTGTTCTTGTGCAGAAGATAAAGATTCCATGTTGCAGTCACATCTAATGGAAAAACAACTAACTCTTTTTTAAAACCATCTAATATATGAGTGGAGAATTCCAGGACCAAGCAAGACCCCTCCAGGTTGCTACTTGACTCTTGGAACACCACACTGGGCCTTCTATCAGAACCTCCAAGTGTCCCTATTTTCCAGGGATGTCCCTGATTTAGAGAAGCTGTCCGAGCTTCTAATCTGATCCTGGAATGTCCCATTTTTCCTCAGGATGTCCCTATTTTCAACGAAGAAATGTTGGAGTGTATGGAATTATCTGACCCCTGAGCTGTCTGAAGGCAATCCTATACAGTACAGTGGTACCTCGGGTTAAGTACTTAATTCGTTCTGGAGGTCCGTGCTTAACATGAAACTGTTCTTAACCTGAAGCACCACTTTAGCTAATGGGGCCTCCTGCTGCTGCCGCGCTGCCGGAGCACAATTTCTGTTCTCATCCTGAAGCAAAGTTCTTAACCCGAGGTATTATTTCTGGGTTAGCAGAGTCTGTAACCTGAAGTGTCTGTAACCTGAAGCGTATGTAACCTGAGGTACCACTGTATAGGAAAAGTTTTTTTATTTTTAAAAATTAATGTTTTGTTATTTTTTATGTATGTTAGAAGCTGCCCAGAGTGGCTGGGGCAACCCAGTCAGATGGGTGGGGTATAAATGGTAAAATTATCATTATGGAATGGGACATCCCTATTTTCATCAGAGAAATGTTTGAGGGCATGCGCTATACACCCTCCTTGAGTGCTCTAGCTTGGTTGGAATTTTGATTAAGTTTCATGGTTGCCTGGATGGAGAGATGAGAGGAGGGTAGCTTTCCTGCGGTGAGGATGTAGGCTGAACAAAGATGGGAGTAACATCCGTTGCTCCTCCCACCTTTGTCTCCGACCCCGCCCACCAGTGGTATGCAACCCCTAGAAAGCTACTCATGAGGGAATGCAGCCCTTTGGCTGAAAACTCACTTCTGACCTAAGGTGAATGCTTCCTAAATTACACATTGTGTGGATATTCACTTTCTTTGATCACCCTTGAACCTGTTTCAGTGGGTGACTCCAAGCCCGAGAGTTATGAAAGGAGAAAAGTTGTTCTCAGTCACCACTGTTCTAAGTTTTATAAAGCTATTATACTCTTGTTTTTCCTCCCGAATCTAAGAAAGGTGCCCCAATCTGTTGATGGTTACCAGTGGGATATAAATACGTAAAACAAAAATGTGAAAGCAACAAATAAGCCACTGTGGATAAATGTCAACTCTCAAGAAAACACATTAAAAGGATCAAGCACTGGAGTGGATTCAGAACAAAGCTGGGCAGACAAAGATTTGAGAAAGGCATCGTACACCGTGAATCAAGTCTTGTAAATCAATTAATCAATAGTTATTTTTAAAATGTGTTGATCATTAAATGAAATAATGAAGTAACACCGAGCTCTGTAGTTACTATTCCAGTCCATGAGCCAGATTTGCTGAAAGGAATTGGGCACCAATGCAGATGGGTTTGTCAGAAGCATGGCTAATCCCCATTTAATCTTTCACACTATGGCCAAATATTTGGCCTAGCACTGGAAGAGAATCAGCAGCACCCTTCGGGGGGGGGGGAATGCTCTTCTGCCACCTTCTTTTTAAAAAATAAAAAGGCAGAAAAACAACAGAAGGAAACTCGCATGCATTAGCCTCTCTTGCCACAGAAATTAGCCCATGAACCAGATGATGTGATTCTTAATTGTTCTCATGCTCATACGTCCCTGTTTTACCAATGCAAGTCTTAACTGAACAAGATTGTGACAGCTTTACTCTGTAGAAGCTATTGCAAGGCAGAAGATATGTATTCCTACACATTATACTCTGGAATGGATTCCACTGAACACCAAGGGACTTGACTTCCAAGTAGGCACGCCAAGTAAACATGTGAACACTTTGTTTGGGAGCAAGTCCTTCTGAACTTATAGCTTCACTAGCCTACATAGGATCATGTTTCACATGACACATATTAAAAATACTGGCACATATTTTCGACTAAAAAAACCCAGATCAACGGGATTCTTTGGTAAAACAAAGCACAGCTGTTGGCATGGCAACTTTATAAAATAGTTTCCCCTGCAATACCAGGTCTCCCTCAGCATCCAACTATGTATACAAACGTATCTGCTGCTAGAGTATAGCTGCATTCAACTGAGGGCTGGCATTACCCTTAGACAGAGTGAGAAAGCTACCTCAGACAGCAGGTGCAGGGGAACACAGAGAAGCAGCAAGGTCCTGGAGGACAGTGCTAGATATGTCATGCAGCTTGCCCTGTGCCCCTTAAGGTAGTCCACTACCCTCAGGTGAAGTGGAATGAGAACACTGCCCCATCATGGTTTCTGTGCATGGAAATGGGTGGGACACCATCTTGCTATTCGCAGTAAGCAGCAAAGTGTCTTGGGCTGGAGGGCTGGAGGAACCATAGGATAATACATAACATCACTGCACATAGCTTATTTATAGTATTTTTAAGCTCTCCCTTCAGATCACATGGTGTAGTTTCAGAGGATGGGATGAAAACACCAGTCTTAATATTGCTCTTCTGCCCTAGACAGCATGCCATATTTTTTAAAAAAGAAGGATAGGAACATTACAATAAAAAGGCACAGAATGGTTATTTTTGGTATTCTTATTATCAAGCCGCCCCTGCTTTCTCACAGCAGCTCTATAAATGCAATGCTCTTAATACCAAAACATTAAAATATATCTGATTATACATTTCTGGTAAGTCACTGCTGTTTCTGTTCTGAAGATAAACCTAAGACTTCCTGCTGCATTTCAAACCAGAGCTGGAAAAAACCTCAGGGTTGAAAATTATCCCCTGTGTTGCTATGTCACAATATTTTCATCATTTCAACAGGAAGCTCAGGATCATTAACTTTAAATTGCAATGATACAAGAACCACAACATTGCCTTGGAGGCTGACTTAAAAGGACAAGTATGGCAACATAAATGTAAATGTTCTCTACCAGCTTGGGGGGGGGCAGGGAATGCCTACAGTCTCCAAGCACATTCTATACTTTCAGACTTGGCTGAAAGATGCAATTGATCTGTGGAAGATGGCAGAAATATGCATTATGCCACTGTTCATGAGAGCATGCCGTAATACTGGTATACAGTATTATTCATAACACTACAAACGGTCAAACAGTGGAATTGCAGTTGTCATGTTCAAGGCTCAGCTTGCGCCAAGGTTCACCAGGACTTAGCTTTAGCATGTTTTTAATAAGTCAAGGCTCAACCTTGGAATGTGTGAAGTAAAAGAGAGAGAAGGGAAAAGGCCCACGAACAAGTTCAGAGTGCATTTCTATTACCACCAAATAGAGAGTCTCCCACACACTTTAGGTTTCCCACTGTGGCTCAAGCTCTGGTACATTCCAAGCAGATGTCCTCTGAAGGACTTTGAGGCCTAAAGTGTGGTATTCAACTAAGTTTTGCTCAGAGAAGACCTATTGAAATTAATGGATCTAGCAATCATGCTCATTCATTTTAATGGGGGAAAATTAGTTGAATACAGCCATTATTCACAATCCTATTCAACCCCATATTAGTATTTATAGGGTATTAGGCTTGACTGGAAGGGATGCAGGTGGCGCTGTGGGTAAAACCTCAGCGCCTAGGGCTTGCCGATCGCATGGTCGGCGGTTCGAATCCCCGCAGCGGGGTGAGCTCCCGTCTTTCGGTCCCAGCTCCTGCCCACCTAGCAGTTCGAAAGCACCCCTAAGTGCAAGTAGATAAATAGGTACCACTTTATAGCGGGAAGGTAAACGGCGTTTCCGTGTGCTGCACTGGTGCTGGCTCGCCAGAGCAGCTTCGTCATGCTAGCCACGTGAACCGGAAGTGTCTCCGGACAGCGCTGGCCCCCGGCCTCTTAAGTGAGATGGGCGCACAACCCTAGAGTCAGACACGACTGGCCCGTATGGGCAGGGGTACCTTTACCTTTACCTTTTAGGCTTGAATGGAAACTTGGAGACCAAGAACACAGCAACTACAGCACCCCGGACATACAGCTGTGTTTGCCTCTTTTTAAAAGATATCCAAGGAGTACCCACTGCCCAAGGCAGCCTGTTCCAATCAAACATATCCTACTGTTAGAACATTTATTCTAATATTACAGCCCCGCCCCCAATAGGAGTACAGATTTAGATACATCTGGTAAGGAATTGTGTCTGTTTACATGGGAGGACAGTGAAGGTTCTATCAGCTGAAAAACAGCATTCTCTCTAAAATAGCTTAGCAGTGCTTATGCCATGCGCCTCACTTGCGCATACAATTTGCTTATAAGCAAAATTAATCTCCTGCAGATTTTACATGTTTAAAACAAGAGCCGTCCATGTGGTTTTTTTGTGTGGTTTTTTAACTAAACTATTTTCACTCGTTAGATGACTAATCAGTCTTCTGCCTGCTTTGAGAAAAGCTTCAGCACGATGGTATCTGGCAGGAAATAATTTTTTAATGAAATAATTGTGCATTTGTCTGGCCCTTGATAGGGACCAAAGAGTATCAGTTTCTATTATGAATGCCTAGAAGTTCCTCAGTGTATCTCCAGTAACAATCAGTGATTACCTTAATATCATCAGAATTAGCTAACTTCTCAATGTAGATAGATTATCAGTCCATCCACACACACACCCTTATTATCAGGGCAATGGCATAAAACTCATTAAGTTAGCTTTAGGAATCAGTATTGCTGAAAAGATTCAAAGCCCCATGGACTTGGCAGGGATGGTGGCTCTGGGCTCTTCTGGAGTTTACGAAGACCAGTTGCAAGATGTAACAGGTATACTAGACTCCTGACAGTAATGCTTACATTTCGTTGTGTTTTTTTCTTTAGAGAGCCCTTGAGATAAGCCATTAAAAATAAATAATGATGAGTCTCTTACTTGTACTACACACACACACACACACACACACACACACACGTATAAGTTATATATAACTTATACCATTTTTGTTTATTGAATGGAGAGGGGAGGCATAAAATTACTACTTTTTGAAAGCATGTTTTCTTATCCTTCAGCAGTTCACCCTCATTAAAAGCTGATGGAATAAACTGGAGAATTAATTATGCTAAGAAGGAAGGGATAAATGACCTTATCCAAAGGCATGCTGGGGCATGTATTTCCTTTTTGGATCCTGCAAGTCTTTTAAAATTATTATTATTTTAGTAAAACCCGCCTAGAACTGCTCTAGTCTCTCACTGGAGTCCATTAGCAGTGATGACTATCTCCTTGATGCAACAGCCGCTTACTTCTCGTTTCCTTGGCATTTTGGTGAAAGAATAGCTGTGATTCTATGTATCATGTGGCTGAATGGCAATGAGATATTGCAGCCTGAAGTTACTATTATGGAATCATCTTATTAAATACAGAGATTCTGCAGCGGCCAGGGGTAGCCAACCAGCCATGGCTTGCAGGTGAAATGAAACAATAGTCCACCACATTATGCAAATGTATTATTGCATAAATTTCCATGGATTGCCAAGAATGATTCATCTGGTGATGCAAACTCTAGCCCAAGACAGCTTGTGCCACCAAAAATTGCCCTTTTTTTTCATAGCTGCATATAGGTACGAGTAGGCTATGGGGTTCTTCTGTGGAATGTTAAAAATTCACTTGCACCATTCATTCTCCAGTAAATATTATCATGATTACAAATTATGTTATTTGTTATGTTACTGGCATCTGAGCACTTTGTCAAGCAAGCTTCTTAAAGAGCCCCAGGGCTCTTTTTCAGAAATTCGACATCTATTTATGCAACAATTCTGCAAATAGATTGTTGCCTTTACACCAACACCCATTCATATATTGTTTTTCCCAAACACAAAAGCATGAATTAGTGACATAGAAATTATCACTTCCTTATTACAAGGATACTGAAACAAGTGGGAAATGGACCATAGGTCCATTTATAAATCACCTGCTTTGCCTGCAGAAGGTCCAAAGTTCATTCATTGCATTTTCCTATTAAGGGTCCCAGGAAGTAAGAGAGTCAAAGACTTCTGACCTGGAGAGTAGCTAGTACTCAGCCAGATGCACCAGTAGTCTGACCTGGGCATAAGACATGGCTTCATATTTTCCTGCAAAAAAACCTACCTCACATTCCAGTGCATTATGGAGCCTTGTAGAAATGGTTTCTGTGCAGTAGTACTAAGTAGAATCATAACTAGCCCTGTGTTTCAGCAGCAGGAATAAGTCACACAAAGTCACATTGGAATGCATCAGCACTGAACAGTGTTGACACGGGCTTAGTTGCTAATCAAGTAAATGCACTTCATTCTAGGTACCTGCACTTGATATGAACTTCCAAATACAGGTTTATGGTCAATATATTGGTCCCCTTAAACAAGCACTTCTCTTTTTCCTGTCACCATCAATACAACAGTTGGGGCATTTTCAATCAGTCCACTCTGCCATCCATTATAGCAGCTTTCACCACCCTGCGGTCCTCCAGATGTTTCTGGACCACATCAGCCCCAGACACCACGGTTACCAGGGTGAGCAAGGCTAGATTTGATATATATATATGGACTCTGAGGCCTTTCTTCATGTGCCTCCTCCATGTGAGGTCTGGAGGATGGGAACAGGCCTTTTCTGTAGTGGCTCCCCTTTTGTGGGATGCTCTCCCCAGGGAGGTTTGCGTGGTACCTTCATTATACACCTTTAGGCACCAGGCAAAAACCTTCCTCTTCAACCAGGTCTTTGGTCAATTAATATTCTACAGCCTTTTAAGTGTGTTTGTAGGAGGTATTGTTTAGTTGTTTCTGTTTTAACTATTTATTTGTGCCTTTATCTCATGGTTTTATCTTGTGAACCAACCTGAGATCTTTTGATGAAGAGTGGTATATAAATTAAATCAAATCAAATCAATCAATCAATAAAGTGTTATGGGTTAGTGTGGAAACAGGGATGCCCAGATCCATGGATGCAAGATTTCCCCCTCTAGATTCTGGGGTACTGGAATTTAATCAAAGCTGACTGGCTGAGCTTTTTTTTCAGCCAGACAGAGATGACGGCCCTGCCATCTACAAGGCAAAGGTAGAGGGGGAGGTTGCCTGGGAAACATGGGCGTGGAGTCACACAGAAAAGAAGTTGTCCTTTTTTGGCAAGCAAGCAAGCATGAGAAAGTAGGGAGTAGGGAGAACCCCATACAGTGCTGGCTCTACGAAGCTGCACTGAGAGACCAGTGGCCATGTCTGGCTGCTGCATTGGACCCAACCTTGCTGAAACTATAAGAGGAGCAATGAGAGAGACGCTTGGGGGTGTAATGTTCTGTACGCCCCTCTACTGAAGGCTTCTGGTGTAAATATGTGTGAATAAACTGTATTTCTGCCAGCTCGGCTGTGCCTTGATTTTCCAATGGAAACAGAACCTAGATCCTTGCTACTGCTTGGCAGGTGTGGGGTGTTAATATGTAATTTACACACCCATCTATATCTCTCATAGATTACCATCTATTTTTTAACAGCTTGTCATTTCTAGTTGGCAATGGAGGATCATCTATTAAGGCAAATGGGCCAATGCCCCACCAACTTCAGCCTGCCCTCAGCCACCAGTCACTTGTCCTGCCTTCATACTTTTCTCAGTCATCTGGTTGGCCACTGTAAGAAGTGGATAATGAGTTGGGCCATTGGCCTGATCAAGCAGACTCTTCTTATGTTGTTAGCTTCCTCCTTCTTAGTGTTGCCCTTATAGAACTCAGCAGGGAGGAAGATGGGGACAAGACAAGAATTAGTTGGCTCTGGTTCCACCTACAGTTGACCTCCCTGCCTTCTGCTTTACCAGTCCCCAGTGCAAAATGTACTGGCCACCCCTGCTAGTTGGAGAAAGTCACATGAGAATACAATAGTCCGAGTGCTCATGTCTCAACCCAGAAATACTTCTGCTTGTGCATTACTCCCAACCCCAAATCAGAATACTTTAGGCCAAGCTATATAAGTTGTGTTCAAAGTTCCACCAGTAATAGTCCAAATAATATAAATCATAGAGGAAGTCGGGCTTCCAACAACGTTATGAGGGTCCACCATATTCACACTGGGTTGTCAGCATTCTAATGGTAGGATTCCTGTACCTTTAACAGAAACGTGACAGGCAGAAATTAGCAGAAAATGTCCAGATCCCAAGCCTGGAATGGATTGTTGGGTAAAGATCCACCTTCTTCCTTTTGGGCAACCATTAATAGCACAATACCTTTGCCAGAGAGGAAGTTAGTCAAATTCTATACTCAATGCTAGATTGAGATACGTTTTGCCCACATCTGAATTTAACTGAGTGCTAGACTCCCTTTCAGAATCAGATTGTTGCCACACACCCACGCAGGACCACAGAACTCTCCAGCTGTACCTGATGCATACAACCTGGAAACAGGGAAGGCACTAGGACTTGGAAGAGTCCAGGCAGGCATGGATGCAGGAACTGTAACCTAGGCAATTAACAACAGGCTGCTTTCTTCTACTTTCGCCCCCTCCCCTCCCCGCTTTCCTTCCTTCCCTCCCTCTCTCACACACGCGTGCACAGAGCCAGCATTTCTCTCACACACACGCACGCGCGCGCAGACACACACACTTTAACACCCAAACTGTCAGCTTCTGCTTTGAATCTCCCCACTTCAAATTCAGCCACTAGCAAGCCTCACCCTCCCTCCTCCGTCTCTCCAGCCCACACACCCCTAATGCTGCCAGCCTCTTGTCTTACAGGGGAGAATGGATGTTCAGCGTTAACTCCTTTTAAATGACTGCTTTGGGGAGAGATCAAGGTGCCATCCATCTCCCAGAGAAAACGCTGATCACCACAATAGTGTCTCGCCTCTCAAAGCGGGGCGGCAGCCTGCCTTGCACTGCTGGAGGGACACAACATGCATCTGCACCTACAATCCCCGAGAAAGAAAAAAGATCAATAAAGTACCGAAAACGTGCTGATCGCCTGCTTTAGGCCAGCCAGGGCGGGAGAAGGGATGACAATATTGGCCTTTGCTTTTGGGTGTTCTCCGGATTTCAGGTTTTAAGGCACAGTACATCACGCATTTTTCCTCCAGCTTCTCTCTCCTATGCCTTCGCCCGCCCCCACCCCCATAAAAGAAGCAAAAACGGGGGGGGGGGGAGAGAAACCGGCAAACAAACAGAGGGGGTGGGAGAAGAGGAACTGGAAAATGGGGCGGAGGAAAGAATATGTAGTAAGGGGACAAACAAAGAAGGTAAGGAAGCGTCATCCCTCTCTCATCTGCCAAAAAGCCCCTCGCAGCCCATCAATCCGGCGCCTGCAAAGGCTGCCCTGGGCCAAAGGTGCTGCTACTCGGCACACGCCTCTGGAGCAGCCAGCAAGCAGAGCCGGCTCCCTAAAGTCACTAGTCCACAATCTACGCCGCTGCCGCCGACGCCACAGAATAAAACGTTCAGTAAGACTGTGCGTTCAGGCTTACCAACATCCCTCTCTTTATAAGACAATAACGGGAGAACAGAAGCATTAAAAAAAAAACACACACACACACAACCATTCCCACCCCCCACAGCTGTCTTTATTTTTTTAAAAAAAATGTAGGAAGGGTTAGGAGCCCAGAAATTACATCATTTCTTTAATACAGGTAAATAAATCAAATTGGAAAAAGGCGATTTTTTCCCCCTAAAGACAACTTTGGAAACATAGGATAATCGAGACACAGACATATGGATATTTATAGACCCTCGACCAGCGGTCCAAAGGTCCTCCGGAAGCCTTACCTGTCAGATAGCATCCTGGAAGTGCGGAGAGAAAGCCTCAGTCCGCTCAAATTGCACCACTTCGGCAGGTTACTATGGAAATAGTCTTCAGGATGATTTAGAAACCAGCCACCTCCATCCTTCTCTTGCACATGCCGCGAAGGCTACCGATCCCAGGGCAGCCGAGAAACCGGAGCCAAAAGGTACCCCCGGCTGTGTGTGTGGCTGCCTCTCTCCCCCTCTGTCTGGAGGAGTCGCGCCGCCTGCCCCCTTCCTTCCTCTGCCTTCCTCTCTCTCTCCCCCGAGGACTCGGCGGGGCGATCAGATCTTCTCCCGGCTGCCGGAGCCAGGAAGTGGAAGGACAGTCTCACACCAGCAGCCCCAGCCCAGCGCTTTGCAACGAGAAGAGCTGTTTCCTAGCCACACAGCTGGAATTTAAAGGGGAAGCGCCTGTGCCGGCTCCCCCTTCAATCACCTAAAAAGAAAAAAAAAAGAGAAGGAAATATCAGCAGGGGGTCGGGAGGGGACGAGGAGGAGGAAGAAGAAGAAGAGGAGGAAGGAGGGTGGTCGCGCAGAGGAAAGTTTCCGGCAGGAACAATGCAAAGCGCGTGCGGAAAGCCGAGGTTTCTACGCAGGTTTCGATTCTATTGTTTATATTCAATGCTTCTACATTAGGAATGCGCATCCAGCAGCGCAGCAGCATCCATGGTTGGAGCCAAGCATAGCTGTCAACGTTTCCCTTTTTTTTAAGGGAAATTCCCTTATTCCGAATAGGATTCCTCGCAAGAAAAGGGAAAAGTTGACAACTATGGAGCCAAGTTACGGGTTGGGTTTTTAAAACAACAACAACACAGCGATTTGCAAACTTACCCTGAATCAAAATGGTGTGAGGGTGGGGAATAAAGGCTGTTTTTTTCAAAACTGAGCCAAGAAGGCCAAAGAAAGAGTTTACACCCAAAGTATACTGGGAAAGTAAAACTCCTAAATTGGGCTCCATGGGATGACATGCAATTCTTGACTGCTTTAGTGTCCAGACCAAGGTAAGTAATAGTACTGCCCTATTCAGCCTTGGTCAGACCACACCTCAAATCCTGTGTCTAGATGTGGGCACCACTGTTTAAGAAGGGTACTGACAAGCTGGAACATCAAGGGTCTGGGAACCAAGCCTTATGAGGAACGGTTGAAGGAGCTGGGTATGTTTAACCTGGAAAAGGCGGGAATGAGAGGTGATATGATAGTCATCTTTGAATATCTGAAGGGCTGCCGCATGGAAGATGCAGCAAGCTTGGTCCCAACCCCCTTTTTTCTTTTTCGTAAGGTAGCAAACTTGTTTTCTGCTGCTCCAGAGGATAGGACCCAAACCAATGGATTCAAATTACAAGAGAGGAGATTCGGACTAAATGTTAAGAAGAACTTCCTGAGGATAAGAGTTGTTCAACCATGGAATCAGGCAGAGGGCCTTCTCGGTAGTGGCACCCTCCCTTCAGATGACAAGGAGATAAAGAACTACATAAATTTTAGAAGACATCTGAAGGCAGCCCTGTTTCGGAAAGTTTTTAATGTTTGCTATTTTACTATGTTTTCTATATGCTGTAAGCCACCCAAAGTGGCTGGGGAAACCCAGCCAGATGGGCAGGGTATAAGTAGTAGTAGTAGTAGTAGTATTACCTTGGAAGGTGGTGGGCTCTCCTTCATTGAGGGTTTAAACTGACATTAGATGGCCATCTATCAAGGATTCTTTAGCTATGATTCCTGCATTGCAGGGAATTGGAATAGATGACCCTTGTCGTCTCTTCCAACTCTACAATTAATTGTATGATTCTGTGCATATGTGTACAGACTCTTTTAAGCATATTTTTTGCTTGTGCAGGTTAATGGATTACAGAAAGCTTGTGAAATCAAATATACATTCTATCCCAATGATTTACACTCAAATATGGGAGAATATATATGTTGTATAAGTGGTCTGAGGATGCACACTTACTTGCGAATGAGGCTCATTGAATTCAAGTTGGTCTTTCTTCCTTGTAGAGAGCACAAAATTGGGTTCCTAGTTTGATGCAGACTACTGTATAAGCTCACATCCACACTGTGCCTTTAAAACACATTTAGTAGCCACTTTAGCAGCCATGGCTCCATGACACCCCCACCCCCACTGAAATTTGGGAACTGTAGTTTACTCCTCACAGAGCTACAATTCCTTGCACACTTAACCAAATACATCTCTCAGGATTTGGGGGGAGAAGCCATGTTACTAACTCCTGGCTCCAAGAGGGCTCCTGTGCCTTTGTTGTTGTACAAACAGCTAAAATCTCTTCTCCAAAACTACTGAAAGTTCAGGTGCCCTGCCGTCTTTTCCACCTCACCACCCTAGCCTTCACGTAGAAGGTTCTAGTATCATTATTATTAGTCCTGCTCTTACAGCCTTGCCATCAACCTAATACGTAGCAGGTGAGAGTTTTCCCAGCACAGAGATGAGTGGTGGGAAAAGCACCACCTGCTTAATCTCTGCTTGGCAGAAACTGCTGTTAAAAAGAAGGCCCAGGGTCACTTTTCCAAAGCGGCCCATCTTAACTAGGAAGATGCAATCCAAATGTTCACTTCTCACCCATGGCAAGCAGTGTTATTGATTGGTGGATGGAAAGCAGGGGGCACGGGATTCTTCCCCTTGCCACCCCATTATTACTTAGACACATTTAACTCCGGAATATAATTGGGCTGCCTGTGCAGACATTGTTGCAAGAAGCTGCGTGCACACCTGCTCCCAACTAGACACAAAGAAGAGAATGAAAAGCCCATCAGGTGCCCAGACTATCAAGTTCCCAGGACTGACACCGTTCAAAGCAAAACCTTCACGGCTGCTTGAGGAAAGGGCGGGGGGGGGGGAGCCAAACAAAAAAATATATACACAGATGTGCCTTTTCAACTGTTCTGCTAGATTTCCACCCTCTGATAAGGTGGGCAGGTTCAGAAGAAGACAAGACTCCCTTTAACTGTTGTGTTGCTGAGGGAATTTCAATAGGTATACTTTATCATGCAAACAGAACCTGTTGATATTCCCCTTGTGCACACAGATATTAAAGGGGAAGGAGCCCTCTTGGTTTTTGTATCTGGCCACCTTACCCTTTGAGTGTGGCCCATCTTTTACTGAGGTACAAATAAGGCACAAAACTGTGTGAGGTTCACTGAGTCACCTTGGGCCGGTCATTGTCTCAACCCAACCTGCATCACAGGATTGCTAATAATTGTTAAAAGTTTGTGTTGATTTGGCTTTGGTGTGTAAAGGTGTATAAACCTACAATATCATCTCATTCTTTATATATCCAACTGATCACTGCACTCTGCAAGTGAGGTCCTCCAGAATATACCATCTTATCAAGTCCATTCTGCACAATGTAGGAACTGCACCTTTAGTGTTGTGACACCCAGTCTTTGAAATTCTCTCCCCTGGAATATCAGACAGATACCCCTCTCTGTTGTCTTTTTGGCTACTGAAGACATTCCTCTTCCAACAAACCTTTTGATCTTCCCCAGTCTGCATCTGTATTGCAATTGTTCTTAGATATTTTACTGTTTTCTTATTTATGTGTTTGCTGCTTTGGGCTCATTTGAAAACAATAGTGGAATTTGAAGAAGCAGAAGAAGCAAAGAAGAAGCAGAAGAAGCAGAAGAAGCAGAAGAAGCAAAGAAGAAGAAGAAGAAGAAGAAGAAGAAGAAGAAGAAGAAGAAGAAGAAGAAGAAGAAGAAGCAGAAGAAGCAAAGAAGAAGAAGAAGAAGAAGAAGAAGAAGAAGAAGAAGAAGAAGAAGAAGAAGAAGAAGAAGAAGAAGAAGCAGCAGCAGCAGCAGCAGCACATAGGTGCCTCTCCTTGTCAGGGAGAGGTTATAAATTAAATTAGCGTTCTCTCCTGAAACCTTTTCTTTACTGTAGAAGATCTTTGTTCAAAACCCTTCAGGAATTTCCTGGTTGACAACCAACAAAGTCACCTCAGTTCCCAATCTGTAAACTTGGAATAATAGTGTCTTGCCTCAAAGGATTAGTGTTAGATGAATGCAACACCATATTAGTCATTCTAAACAGGGAAAGTACTATGATGATCATAATTAACTGCCATGCCTTATTTTACCCTCCTCCCTTTTTTAGATAGTATCAGGGAAGACAATAATTATTTGTTGAATAAGGAACAGATTTTTTCCAACAGCATAAAAGTACCCATTTTATATCAGAAATCACAGGGGGAACTTAGCTAAATGGATGCCTGTAATCTGGAACATAATATGCTCAAACCTGACTGTCACCTGTCAACAGCTGCCTGCTGCACACCGTCACTTATAAACCCTTCCCACAGGCATTAGCCAAGCTGCCGTGATATCGAGTTCACAACATTTTCACTGTTGGGCAGACAGGTGTGAGGGCTAAAATGATGGGGTGGGGGAATTATACAGCTGCTCTGAAGTGAAAGGAGGGGGAGAGCAACCTGAATGCAAGGACACTTTTTGGCAAAGGACAGAGAAAGTGGGGAAGCAGAGGAGCAGGTAACCCCGTGACAGTTGGCTGAAGGAGATGAAGTAGTCTGACAATGGCTCTTGTATTAAAGGCCCTGAAGCTGGTTCCGTTTCCCTCTCTGTTTCTTAAAGAGCTATTCTGCTAAGCTGTATCTGGTGCCCATTGGGGCAGATGACAGAGACACTCCAGCAGGTGGAGACAAAGCCAGTGACAGGCAGAGTCAGGTAATTTTAGTTTTGTTCCCATCCTCCTTTATGTTGAGTTCTGTGAGGTGCAACACAGACAAAGGGCAAGGAAACTGACTAGACTGGTTGTAAGTAAGAAAGCACCTAGGTGAGGTCTGACTGATGGCAAACTAAGCTTGGTAGTGCCCAAATGGATCGTCATCTGTTGTTACAGAGTTAGAAAACAATCAATATCTCCCCTACCTCTGAAATATGTTAGTGGTACAGGCAAATAGATATCATTATGGTCTTATTTTCCTTTGCAGCTTTGTTATCTATGCAAAACTGAGGTGTCCATATGGCATTGTAATGAGCATCTAGATGTTGTCACATTAGGATAAACACAACATCCAAATCTCTGGTTGCTCAGCATGGGTTTCATTCTCAATATTTTTTCTCTGTTCTTACTCTGGATCAAGTTTTTCCTAGTCATACTTTAATTTTTAGCCCTTTGTGTTCTCTGTTCAGTTCCCTTGCCGTTCTGGTGCCACATGAAGTAAACATATTCATGGCCTGCCACATGGATGCTTCACATGGCTATGTTTCTGAGTGGCTGTCCATGCCATGGGTTATGTTTCTGAATTAGGCTACACCCAAGTCTAAAACGACTCTTGATTCTACCTGAACTTTGCTCCTCCTTTAAACATGAGTGGCAGGAGAGAATCAGCTGCTAAGAAAAAAGCACATATTCACTGTGTTTCTCACAATCCTGCCACGCACAATAAGGTTGTGCACTGACTTCGACTAGGGGAGAAAGTATGGTTTAATCCCATAGTCTTAGCTGTTGTACTTTCAGAAATTATCAGGGGAAGCATTTCAGGTAGCAACAAGCAATATCCTCATCAGCTAGGGTTGCCGGATGGGAAAAGAGGACAGGGCTCCTGCACTTTTACCAAATGTCAGGGCCAGCAAAAGATATTGTACCACCTGATACAAGCCAACACTCCATCTTCATTGCCCATGGGTGTCTGGGGGAGAAGGGCTCAAGGGCAGTTAGTTGGCCCAGGGTTAAATGTTCCCCAGATTTCCAGATTCTATTTTAAAATAAAGGGTGAGCTTATAGCAATTGTACAACCTGAGGTATGAAATAAATTGTGCAAACATTATTCTGTTTTTGAGAACTAGCCTATACCATCCTCTTTCAGTAATTCATTCCCTTATGCCCATGTCATTGCCAGCTTGCTGCTGACAGAAACTTTCAAGTGAGACATAGGGCACTGTGCCACTGTTGTTATGTTGGATGAAATAGGTGGCTGAGCAACTTCCGGCACTGCTGCCATTGTGAACAGCGGATCCCACGGTAGCTCATGCCAGCTGTGCAGTTAAGGACAATCTGGGAGTAATTATCCTTGCAAGCCCCCCACCCCACCCCGGGTCAGGGTGGGGAGAGCTTTCCCTCCAGATCGTCTGATAACTGCCTCTCTCTCCAATGGAATGCAGGGACAGGGACGCAGAGTGCATAGCACTGTACGTATTGGAAACTCCCCAATACAGTCACCATGAGTGGAAGTACTTCTGTTTCTTTTAAGATGGATCTGAATTTGGACTTAAGAAACAGACGTGTTCTGGATGAAGCAGGAAGATAACCTGCAAAATGAATCAGCCACTGAGTGCCAAGGTTTAGATCTGGAGAGGACTCTCGTCGTTAGAATGCTACATAAGTGAAGGGGAGCCTTTGTTCTCTTTTTATATTATATTTCCGTTATATTTGCTGTGCTATGATTTGACAAGCCTTCACTGAATGGATAACAACTATATATGGAATGCAAGAGGGATTCAACAAGAACTTATAATTTTCTTTTCGGAGTACTTGAAAGAATAGACTGTGTGAAATAGTGTGATGACTTATGAGCCTACTCAAGAGGGCTCTAATTCTGATTTATTATGGTTTTGGCGAGACACCAGGTTGTTAGAAGGTTGGAAAGGATCAAAAGAGACAAATGCTTGGAAGTAAGCCAGGAGTCACAGCCGGGCGCTGGAGTGCTTTCGGTTTTGGAGAAGCAAAATGGAGAAGTTGTAGCATAATAAGAAATGAGTTCTCGAAGGAGGGGCAATGTTGAAGAGAATTGATTGACTACAACATGAAGGAAAAGAAGAAGGTAAATAAATATTTCACACAGAAAATTACAGGATATAAATTCCCTCTGCAAGTTAATGGATATGGATTTATTAAATACAAACGAAAGTCATCACACATGGCTGCTAAAACGAAGGATTAAGATCGGAATCATGGTATTTGGACTAATGAAGAGAATTGAAGCAGGACCAAGGAATAACATCAACTCCTGATAGCTGGAATACGGGAAGTCATCCAAAAATATTGAATTCGGAACTGATTAATTGGCTTTTTTGATTGTATTATGATTTGGTATGATTTGGTTAATTGTTATTAATGAAATATTAATTAAAAATATTTTTATAAAAGAAACAGGTGGCTGAGCAGGAGGAAGGAATGTTTTAAGGAAATGTTAAACTACGTTGCCACCATCCCAGCAAAGCGCCACTGGCACAACCTTTTCATCTCCAAGCTACTTGGAGCAGGCGACTTGGAGACTGCAACTCTAGAGCAGCTTTCAGCAATCTTGCATGCAGATGTTTTACACCACAACACTCATCAGTCCCAGCGTGGCTGTAGTCAAAATATCTGGAGGGTAAGGCTGCTCCTGAAGTTCTGTGCCACAGTAAGTAGTTTGGAGATGAAATGGTTAAAAAGATGAAATGGTTAGAAATAGAAAAGTAACTGTATTTAACAAGATGCAACAAGAAACAGATGCTCATATGCTGGTAGGCCAAATGATCAATTACCAAGTTCTTGGTGTTAACTGTTTCACATCAATGATACTGCCTAAAATGGTTTGTGTACTTGATAGTAGCCAAATCCAATAAAATTTAATTGGACTGCACCTAGCTATATGAGCTGTACTGATTTATTGGGTTATAAAACACAGCCCTTGAAAACTTTAATAATCCAAACAACTTGGGCAGAGGGAAGAAAAGGCTTCAAATGGCAAGACAAAAAATACGTAAGTGAACAAATTGTTTGGCACATGTGGCCATGTTGAAGTCTCACTAGCTGTAATGTAGCTATTAGCACATTATATTCATGCTAGTCAATGTCCTTTCCCTATTATGGTCACAAATATGTAGGTGCCACGCCTCAAATCAATGTTTCGCTTCAGATATAAGCCATGATGTTTCAATTGTGACATAGACTTAGCAATTAGAAGGTTTCCTTTATTTTCAAGGTATTTTGTATTCTGCCCTTTAAGATATTGGTCAATCTATTTTGGCTTTTCAACAATTGGTGCCAATGGGGGATTCCTTTCCAATGCAAATACTGGCTTCAGAGGAAGGATTTCCCCCAGAACTGAAGCATGGGAGGAAAGGATTATACCCCTCTCCCCCGCCCCAGCTGCAAATATGATAATTATGCTCCCCCCTCCCTCACTTGAGGCGACTTAAATGAGGGGGAGGAACTATGTAGGTTAAATCTAAAGATGCATGTAATCACATATAGTTTGGCCCTGAAATAGTATGTCCTACACACAAACCTTGTACTACATGTTAATCCAAATCCAATACATAATTCAGCACTGCACATTACAAAGTCCCCCTTATGCACAAGCATGCAGTGGTGAAAAATCCATTTCTTAATTATCCTGTTTGTGACTACAAAAACTGGTTAAGGGGGAACTAATCCACACTAAGTGATCTTGAAGAGCCATATTAAAAACATGTACACAAATGATATATAACTTGGTTAAGTTTCACAAATATTTTTCCACTAATTCATATGTTATATGAATTTCAGTTCCACAGCAAGTAAAAGTTTGGTGTGGGAGACTTTCTTTATTTGTAAAAAGATTATAATTGTCAGAGCAGAAACCACAAACAAACAATTCCATCTCATTTTTATAGACTTCCTTTTTACTAGGAGATTGTTCTGTCAAATGGCTGTCAAATAACATTTGCCAAGATATTAACTCTTTGTTGAGTATCTGTTTGCAGTTTTTTTATATTAATTTTTAAATGAGATGTATGTTTTGATTATTTCATATTAACTGTATGCAATTAAAACATTTCATGGAAGGGATTAGAAAAGAGATAGTGAGAAATAGGCAGTCTTAAACATGTTCTGATTTGTAACTCTGTTCATCCTTAACAAATAAAAATTGCCTGACAGAACATGGGAGAAAGAGGGGAAGATAACTCTCAGGTCCTCTTGAGATGTTTGTAAATCATCCCCCCCCCCTAAAATCTGAATAGGAGAATGTTGGCTGATTCACAATGCAGTTTTGTCCTCATGAGATAAAAAAATGCACATGTTTCATGCAAAGCAGGAACTTGTTCACATGGAAATGTATTTCTACAATATTTAGGACGAGTAGAAGTGATGCATTAATTTAAAATTGTAGTATTTTGTCTTCTGTATCTAAAGGAGCTCAATTATCTTATATTATGTACAATTGTGTAACTAGAATGGCAAAACAAAGAAAAATCTTACAACTGCAAAATAATAAATGCATCCCACTGGGGTAGATACATTCAACTGATTTGAAATGACATCATCTTAGTTAGACATGTGACCTTGTTCACAAATCCTAGAGGAGTCTATCACCAAGCATAAAGGACAGATTAGCATCACTTTCTATGTATATTAACACAACCCTCCCTCAGCTGCTGAAAGTCATCTTATTAAACTAAACCTAGGGTTAAAAGGTCTTGTTTCCTCCATCTCCACAACACATGTAAATGTAAAACAAAGGTATTAAAAAAAAAAAGTAGGAGAGTTCCAAGGGGAAAGAATGCCTACTAGTTTGTTTTTAATTCAACCACACTATCTGGAATTGAAGAAGCATCATTACTGTTAAGAATTATCACTCAGGAGGCAGAAGAGCGGAAGGAGGAATGGGATATGGAGTATTTTCCCCAATGTCATTAATTTGTAATGTCTTTCTTCTGTGCTAAGGATTTTATGATGACACTGAAATGCTACCCTGTAGGGGTGTGCACCAACCACAAGATTTGGTTGAGACACCACACTGGTGCTTTAGAAAATAGCACATCTTGGTCTGAAGCACTTCGGAGGCTGCCCAGTTCAACTCAGAATCCAAGCTTTGATCCACTTTGGAAAAGACCAGGATTCATATCCCCCTTCTTTTCTCTATAGGGGAACAAAACAACAGAAATTGGTGGAATTTGCAGACATTGTAGCCCCTTCAGAATGAATAATATCTGTCACATAACAGGAAAATGGGTTGAATATCTTGTTGTGACTTAAAAACAAGTTTTTTAAAGGGTTTTTTAAAGGAAATTTACCGTTTTTGTTCATTTTGGGCAGATTTGATGGAATTTGCAGACACAGTAGATTCTTCTGACGGTGAATCATGCAATGTTTCATGCAACATTTCAGTCTGAGTTAAGTCATTCCTTCTCAATGCAAGTGTGACCTGTCCAGCACAATAGAGTTCTTCCTCACCTTGCCCTGGCATTTTCCTTAATTGTACCATTAGCTACACTTTTAGCAGACAAGTTGTCTGCATTGGTTTTTTAACACATGAATCACCAAGGTGCTGTTCGAATCCCCCATGGTTTGAATCACTAACTTTGGTTCAGGGCACTTCATATAGAGCCCACTTAACCTTTGTCAAGCCCAGAATGTTTCTGAAACATCCTGCTTCAGTGCAGGATTTGTCCAAATCTGCTGCACACCTCTACTATCTTGGGATATAATGGGTATCATACAAATATTTCAGTAAAACTCCTGCTATTAATCTGACTACCGTAGAACAAAAATAGATGGGAAAAGTCATGAACTCTTAAACACTTTCACAGGGCAGTCCCACCAATATCAGTGAAACTAACCTCTATAAGTGCTCAGTAGAATAGTATAAATGAGTAAGGGTTATTCCTTTCTGTCCTCCCCTCTTTTGGCTGTGGACCTGCAAATGAGAAATATGAAGGAGACTGGGAGAACAAATTAAGATCTTTCCCTGCAACATAGAATTTCTTCTGCTGCCCCCAAATATTAATAGCTGCAGCCTTCAAACCACACTCTCTGGAGGAATCTTAGGGGGGGTGAGTGGGACTACTCAACACAGTAGTATAAAGACAGGAGGCTAAGGGTCATGTCTAGAAAGATTTACCAGCTAGAGCATGAGTTTCTTCAGTGGCTGCTGTGTGACTTGTGCTGACCCTGCTAGTCTGTTTGGACTAGCAGCAATCAGCACAAGGATCAGCACAGATGGACCCATGTGGATTGTGAGTGTCAGGTGTGCTGATTCAGTATGCTTGTCACTTTCAAATCTATCCATCCCAAAGCACTCTTAAGATCCCTCCATGCACTAAAATGTTAAACTCACCTTCAAGCATAAAAATACGACTTGCACAGTTTAAAACCTGAATGTCCCTGTTGGTTCAGCCTATGCATGTTTACTCATATGTAAGTCCTCATGGAATTATTACTATTTATTAATTTGCATACCACTTACTTGCCAAAATGGTTAGGATTGGACTTGTTCCCAAGTAAGTGTGCAAAGGATTGCAGCTCTGCAGCTGACTTCTGCGTATGTTTACTCATAAGCAAATCCTAATTCAGTTCAGTGGGGTTCACTCCTAAGTAAAGTGTGTTTAGTATCATACTCTTTAACCTGCTAGAGCTTACGTAAGCAATCAGGCCTACTTTGGATACTGAAGATGCATTTTATATCTTGTGCCATCGTCTTTATATGAGCTCTTGTCTCTATGTATAAGATGCAGCAATAGGTTCTTGACAACTTCATCAAGACTATCTTTTCCGAGCCAAAGTAACAATACAAAGTAACAAGGTGAAGGGATTCAATTGGCACAGGCTCCTGGATTTTGAGAACCCTTAGTCATACCATCCACAATGTCCCCCTTTATCCAGAAGTGGCCAGACATGTAAACTGAAAATAATCTAAGGCTGCATGCAAATTTTTAAAATAATCTGTGCAAAGCTTATTTCCATAATAGTTAATCTCCAGTGGTAAATTTTTACATGGCTCTTATTGTATATGTGGATGTTTGCTGCAAACTCACTTTCAGGAGTAGCAGTGTACAAATTATTTTCATTAAATAAAGTTTAAATAAAACACTGTTAGACCTCTGGGTTCTCTGCTGGCAAATACCCCAATTTTCCACCATCTGGAGCTGTCCCTGGATTATATCCCTACATGCTAAGAGTGGGGGTGCTATCTGCAGTGGGGAAGAAATAATGTCCTGCAATCCTGAAAGAAGACCACAGCCATAGTATAGAGGAGGTGGGGAACCTGATCTGGACAGTGGGTGAAATCCTTATCTCGCCTATGCCATGTGGAGCAAATCTGACAGCTAGATGAGGCCACCTACTTGCCAACCACCTGATGTCAGCTGATGATTCTTGGGACTTTAAAGCATCGTGCAAGGCTTGAAAAGTGCTTTGGAGCACCACTGATCAGCAGGTCTGAAGTCACTGTCCATCTGCTGCCAGGCAGTGACACCAAACCTGCTTTCTATAGGAACTGGTTGCACAAATGAGCTCCCTACAGTGAGCTCAGTTATGCAGCTGGCTTGGGGTTGCCACCTATCAGCTGATAGTTGGTGAATGCAAGCCTGCTCTCTGCAGGGATCTGCTACTAAGGAGGAAAAACCTGCGATAGCTTCAGAATGTCTTTGCAGCATAAGCAAAAGTTAAAAATGATGCTTCCACACTAGAAGACTTACACTTTCCTATGACAGTCCAAGCAAACCACACTTGCTTGGATCAGTTAGGTGCCTCCTCCTATCCTACGGATGAGTCCTAAGGTGAGTGCCGCTGGAGACTCCTGAAGATCAGCACCGTCACAGTGATGGTCTTTTATATAAAATGTAGTGGTTGGGCACACATAGATCAAGTGCAATGGGCACTTCTTTCCCTCCCCTCCCTCCTTCAGAACAGATTATTACTGCTGTGACTATGCTGTCTCGCTTGGACTCTGAAGCTTAGGGGCAGCACCATTTCAACAATCAGCCTTACAGGAGGAGTGCCTGGCACAATCAGGAATCTCCTTACACACACACTTTTTAAAGGTGTTTTTCATACAATCTCCTCTCATGGATCAGCGATCTTCAGAGTACCTGTCTTCTGCAGAGCCAGAAGTGTGGAGGGCATTAGGAAAAAGCCACACCAAACCATTTCTGCAGTTCATATGATTAGTCTCTTTGAAATTTCCATGTTTCTGGAACAGCAACTGCATTCAGCAGGGGCACCTAAGCTGACAGACCCCCACAGGACACATCAAGAAGGAAGTGGAACACATCAAGTGTTGTGGAAGAGGGAGTGAGGATGTGAGGACTCGTGACAGCTTTAGGCCATTATCCACTTGGAGAGAGGGATTGGAGCCATGGTATGAGATTCCTTTCTTTTGACATTCACAATTAAATTCATAACAACTCAATGGTTCATCTGACAGCTCCTGAGGGCAGGCAACCGGAGCTTAGTTGGTGTCAGTGTCCAGCCCCAGAACATTTTTTAGAATACCAGAATAGGCAAGGCAATCCTGTGGTGCCCTGTGGTCAGTGTTATGCCAAGGCTATTACTAGTATAATGCAATCACAGCCCTACGCACAACTAGCAAGAGAGTCAGAGGCACAGTAGTTACAGAACAGTAGCCAACATGGCTCAGTCAATAGAGTATGAGACTCCTAATCTCATTGTTGTGGGGTTTGAGCCCCTCATTGGACAAAAAGATTCCTGCATTGCAGGGGGTTGGACTAGATAACCCTTGTGGCCCTTTCCAACTCTACAATTCTATGATTCTATGGTACTGACAAGACACAACATCCTTACAAACTTCACCAACTCTAGACCACCAGGGATGCTTCTTACTATGTTAGTCGTGCATGCAAGGAAAACATTGCATCACCCATTCTGGTGCACACATGCCCTCCATAAACAGCACACAGTTTGACAGCTAGAAAGAGGCAACAGCACTTTCCCCATCATATAACATACAATGTGGCAGCAATCGATGCCTATTGTCACTCCAGGGATCTCAGTCCAGACCTATCTGAATTTGTCCAAACAGCAGCAGATCAGAGCCAAATAGAAGGGAAAGAAGAGATGTCATTTGAACCACAATACCTAAAAAGTTCCCTAGCCTTGTTAGAGCCCCCCCCCCCCGCCCCCGTGGCCCAGCCACTGACCTAAATTGCCCTAATAAAAATTTGAAAAAGAAGAAAGATGATCAGCTTTGATACTTACCGAAGAGGCACTGACTGTACTCTGAAATAATGTCTATTTATATTGAATTAGAATGTGTTTACAATTGGGAGGAGTTAGTGGTTAAATCTATACATAGATTTAACCATTATTTTACTTTCCAAAGAAAGAAGCATACCGTATGTATCTAGGTATTTCAAATAGTCTTACGTAATGCACAACCCTATGATAACTTGACCTTTTCAATGTCTTGCAACATGATTGTTTGACTGTGCCAGTTCTTTGCTTAACAGCCATGGCAAACTAAGCATAAGAGGTTGCATGGGCAAAACTGTAAGTCACATTTCCTGCCTTTATCATCAGGCTCTGAATCAATGCGCTTGTCTCTCCAAGGCTGGGCTCAAGCCACATGTTTTGTGCCTGCGGTATTTCAGCCTTGCCACACCAGAGGCATAAGAACTACAGGCTGGTCCATAAGGTCCACCACAGGTGGCCCAATTGTGTCTTGCAATGGTTGACCGGCATTGTCCGCAAAATGTCATCTCTTTGATGAATTATTATGACAGCATCATAAACCTCTAGCAAAATAGATCACACACTCAACTTTCAGCAAACCCAATGTGTCTTATTAATTAATGTACATTTGTAAACATGAAAGTCAGCTGTTGCATTTTTAAGAACTAGCAAAGAAAATAGCCCCCAGAGTAGATGTGAAAAGTGGAAACTTTTTCAGTTTCTTTCAAGACAAAAAATATGCAGCACTAAAAAAAGAGAGAGTGAGAGAGTGGTGGCCCTTAAAAAAAGGATGAACCCCTTTAATTGATTGGAATGGGAAGGACAGCTTGCCTTGATCAAACTGCCTTACCCAATTCAATTTATGTACATACCCTTCCAATTCATCTTCTCCTAGGGGCAAAAGCTAACCTAAAACTTCTGTCATCAGTTTACCAAAGGCTTCCTCAACCCTGGCCCTCCAGATGTTTTTGGCCTACAACTCCCATGATCCCTAGCTAGCAGAGCCAGTGGTCAGGGATGATGGGAACTGTAGTCTCAAAAACATCTAGAGGGCCAAGTTTGACGAAGCTTGGTTTCCTACAACTTGCATAATCACTGGCAGAAAATTGCAATTGACAGGGATTGTGGGAATTGTAGTTCAACTCCCATGATCCCCAAGCAGAAGGAAACTTGCTGTGTCAGGACACTGGCTGTGCCTCCTCTCAATTTTGCAGAGAAAGGAGTGGGAGGTGAGATAGGCCTTTTTCACCCAAGGAGTAACCACACTAGCTAGAGCCTCCACTGCTACCTGCCTGGTTCCAAGTTAGCTTTTGCCTAAGAGCAAAGATAGGCTCTTAGGCAAAAGCTAACTTGTATAGTTAAAGCCATGGTTTTCCCAGTAGTGATGTATGGAAGTGAGAGCTGGACCCTAAAGAAGGCAGATCACCGAAGAATTGATGCTTTTGAATTATGGTGCTGGAGGAGACTCTTGAGAGTCCCATGGACTGCAAGAAGATCAAACGCATCCATTCTTAAGGAAATTAGCCCTGAGTGCTCACTGGAAGGACAGATCATGAAGCTGAGGCTCCAATACTTTGGCCACCTCATGAGAAGAGAAGACTCCCTGGAAAAGACCCTGATGTTGGGAAACATTGAGGGCACAAGGAGAAGGGGACGACAGAGGACGAGATGGTTGGACATTGTTCTTGAAGCTACAAACATGAGTCTGACCAAACTGCGAGAGGCAGTGGAAGACAGGAGTGCCTGGCATGCTCTGGTCCATGGGGTGACGAAGAGTCGGACACGCCTGAACAACTAAACAACAACAACAACAACAAAGATAGGCTCGCAAAGAGGAGGAGGAGGAAAGGAGGGTGGGTGGAATTAAGGAAAGAATCAGTCACAAGAACTGATGTTCAAGAGGGCTTGATTCATTTTCAGGGTGAACAGCCTCCTGCTTGCCTATTCCTACGCTGCATATAAAATGAAAATGAGGACAAATTATTTATTGCATTCGTACATAAATTTCAGAAACATCAGCAACTTTTGAAATTGCTGAAGACAACACTGGAAGGAAGGACATATATTTTGGATTATATGTTACTAGTTCATCCTAACCACAAGTGCATTTGTTTCAGAAAATGCATTTCCCAGGGTCTTGGCAGCCATAATATAGCTGCAGGGTGAATGAAGGCCATAGCAACATCTCTTCTTATTGATGTCACCACTACCTCCAGCTAAGTTTCAGAAGGAAAGGAGAAAAAGCAATCACAACTTAATTATGAACTGAGCCTGATCTTTATAGAGGTTTGCCATAGACATGTGATTAGCTTGAAAGTTCCAAATGGCAGATGTTCTTGCTACAGGTTCCCCCAGTTCTGAATTGAGGCAATATCACAAACACAGGTTCATTTTGCTTTTGTGTTTATTTCTAGTAAATGAAACAGACACTTGTGAAATGCATTGGATCAATAACACTAGGAGCAAAATTACTTCAATAATTTATGAAACTACCACAATTCAGTGGCAGCTAACAACTCAAAGCTGAACTGAGTTAAATTGGGCAGGCTGTGGGGAAATTAATTCATGCATATGACACATTTAGATTTTCTCATGAATCTAGAAGCAATAATTACTGGCAGGATCAACCCTATGTCTAAACTGGAATCAAAAGGGAACCAAAGCAAATACCATCCAATTTTCTAGCCCAATCTGTAGTTCTCTTTGATTCACACCCACCCCCTTTTCCCTTATATAACTTATACAAAGGTTTCTAAATTTTGTATAACTCAAATTGTAAATATCTGTAGGTTCACCAAATAATGTGTTTCAATATGGGTTGACAATATAGATTACGGGTTGTATGTAACTAAATCCTACTCAAAGTAGACCCAGTGAAATTAATGGATCCAAGTTAGTTATGTCCATTAACTTCCATAAAGCTACTCTGAATGGGACTAATGTTGAATACCTCCCAAAAATATTCTGGTATAGGCATTATGTTGTACACTAGTGTTATGATTTGCCAATAGCATAAGAATTTTTCAGATTATATTTCATGTAAAAACCTTTCCCTTTTAGAATAAATGTACAGCTGCAGCATTTGGTGTTATTCTTACAAATTTTTTTCTTTGGGATTCCATTTGGTGTAGATAAGGAGATTCAGATAAATAAGCTAAAGGTGAATTCACATGTTACATTATTCAGGTTTTATCTGCCATCAGCACTTGATAACACGAACATGTGAAGCTTCTATAATCAGCCTCTGCATAAATCATTGGTTGTTATCATTTCACACCATTGTTCAATAATGGAAGTCAAGGTGGGAGGTAAATTGGCTATCACCCATCTTGAGTCTAGCACTTAAAATGGATGTATGAACTTGCCCTTGTTTTCTTATGGTTTTTCACATGCTGATAAGATCTACATTCTGTCCCCTTTTTTTGCTCCACTGAAAGTTTTTGTTCAGCTGTGTGGAGAGAAAAAATGGGAGTACCAATAATTTAAGGAGACTATGGTTAGGCATTTATATATTGTTTATTGAAACAGATTTATTGTCTTTATCTTGCAAGGTTTTGAACCCAGGCAATATACTACGAAGATCATGTTTGTTTCGAAAACGAAGAAAGCAGACCACATCCTTTCCAGAGAGACTGAGTCATCTGGTATGTACATTTCCCTAGAAAGACCACATATTTGCAGTTGAAATGCATGGTTTTTATTTCACTAAGACAGGGGTGGGAAACCTCAGACCTAGGGACCAAATGCAACCCTCCACCTAGTCTCTTGAAAACTCCCCATGCCACAGCCCTAGTCTCTTGAAAACTCCCCATTGCCCTGCTTTGCATCTAGCTAGAATTTGTCCATCTCTGACAATGCCTATTGTTTATCTGAATGGAGGATAGGGTACTACAACACAAACATTGATTCATATTTGTTTGTTTACCCAACTTTTGTCTCTGGGCCGGCCTACCATCTTATGAGGCCTTCAGAAGGCTGCCCGCAAAGGAGGGAATGCAGCCTCAGGCTAAAAATTGGCTTCTGATTCCTCCTGTAAGACATGAAATTCTAGTGTCAGTGGGAGGTTCCTAATTCCGGATTGTAGAATTAGAAAGGATGTAACGATACTTCTCAACTCTGTGGCACGAAACAAAAACTAAGGGCTTATCCACACTTACCACGGAAATTACAAATTGGAACAAGCTTGTTTTCTCCTGCTGTGTAGGGTAGGACTCAAACCAATCGCTTCAAGTTATAAGAAAGGAGTTTCCAACTAAACATACAGAAAAACTTCTCCCACGAGAAGTGGTGGATTCTCCTTCCTTGGATGTTTTTAAGCAGAGGTTGGATGGCCTAATTTCATGGATGCTTTATCTGAGATTCCAGCATTGCAGGCATGACCCTTGGGTCCCTTCCAACCCTACGATTCTATGCTATTTGTTGCACTTCAACTTTAAAGAGCAGATTTTTGCAGAGAAAGCTGCAAGTCAGGGGGGAAACATACTCTCCAACATTCTTCAGATGAAGATGGGGACATTTCTCCCTCCTTCCCCTCACTGACCCTCCATTTCCACCCCCACGAACATTTCCTATCAGAAGACGGGTGAGTGTCACCGCTAACACAGCACAGACACCTTCCACCGTCCTGAGAAAACCCCTTAAAAATAAAATAAAATAAAATCGGGATTGCTTTTGGTTTTTTTTATTTATTTGGTAGATTTACAAAAAGAAAAGCACACACCACTAAACAAAGTTCAGAAAGTCACAAAACTAGACATGGATGGACAAAGCATTAAAAAAATAATAATCAAGATTTATTACCCCATCATAACACCTGAAGAAAGCTGTATAAATGGCAAAAAAATGCCCTTGTTTCGCCTAAGATTTGACATCTTTGCGCAGGGCCTGAAATACGGAGCTGTTCTGACAGGCCTTTGGTCGGGGCCCAGTCTGCCCCCCCTTTTTTGTTATAAGACCCAATAAGTAAGTGGCTTTCCTAACCCTTTCCACCGGCTCATATAAGACATATATAAAACAGTTGGACCTAGTGAGCACTCAATGTTCCCATCCCCTATAGTTATAATCCATGGGTTGCCATTTGATTTTATTCTGCTCCAAATTTGATTTTAAGCTGTATTTTAATGGATTGTTTGATTTATGTTTATAATGTATCATACTTTGATGTTAGCCGCCCTGAGCCCGGTCTTTGCCAGGGCGGGCAGGGTATAAATAAAAATTATTATTATTATTATTATTATTATTATTATTATTAAGCATTTGCAAAGGACAGTCTCAAGCAAGATGCTTCACCTCACTTGTCTCCAGTCCTAAGGCTACTCAGGGGACAGGGCTATTTCTCTCCCCCCCCCCCCCGCCCGCCATTTTCTTTTAACTGTAGAGCAACTTTGTTTCTCTACAGCGACAATTCTGGGGTGCCTCCAGTCTGTCAGTACAGTGGTACCTCAGGTTAAGAACTTAATTCGTTCTGGAGGTCTGTTCCTAACCTGAAACTGTTCTTAACCAGAAGGACCACTTTAGCTAATGGGGCTTCCTGCTGCCGACGCACCACCTGAGCATGATTTCTGTTCTCATCCTGAAGCAAAGTTCTTAACCCGAGCTACCATTTCTGGGTTAGCGGAGTCTGTAACCTGAAGTGTCTGTAACCTGAAGCGTCTGTAACCCGAGGTACCACTGTATTCTGTGGGAAGGATTTGACCACATCCATAAATTTAGATTGATGTTGATTTAGTGCAACAAATCCACCTCTTTTTTAAAAGGACTTTTTGCAGTTAAGAAAGCATATTGTTAATAATTTCCTTTTTCTTTTAATTTTCATTGTTTAATTTGTTATTGTTATATCCTGCTCTTGGGTCTTAGGGGGCGAAATCAGAAAGTAATAAATAAAATAGTTGAACATGGTATTGACAGTGCAGGCTTACCAGGCAAGTTAAAAATCTGTTTTAAAAGTAAAAAAGAGCCAGGTGTTCAATCACCATCATATTAGCAGACCTTTAAAGTTGAAAATGGAGCTATTTCTATAAGGCAAATCTTGTTAATTACCAGGACCAGAGTCTGTGCTAGTGTATTTGTACTGAAATACACTGAAAACGGCTCACTGATTTTGGATCCTGGCAGCTGCAACTAAGAAAAGCAGAGAGTACATCTCATGCGTTGTGTTTTCAAGACATCTCCTTTTACAGCTATCCATATGTTCCACTAATAATTTCAGATGTTAAGCAGCAGGGCTCAGAGAGTCATACCATGCCATAATCCCCTAAACAAATGGGGCCTTAAAATATGTTAAAGAAGCAGGTCCCTCCTCAAAACAACTTTGTTTTCTGTCTGTGTGCTCATAATAGTTGTTGCAACAGCTTGTTCATATAGGACCAAAATATACAACATTAAGCCTAAGTAGCAAAAGTCACTGACATAGGCTCCTCACAATTTACTTTCATCTCTTCTACAGGACCAAAAAATAAAAATAAAAATGAACTTGACGGGTAAAGCAACTGCAAAATACTGGATTTTTTTCACTTGGCAATTTTGAGAGATTATGCGCAGAGGCCCTGAAAGTCCTGATTCCCAAATATCACATGAGACAAGTTGGTCTTAGGATGACACCAGTGCCTATTTTTCTAGAAAAAGAGGTGCATGAATGCCTCCCTTGTTTTGTTAGAAGGGCAATGGTGCCCACCTGAGAGATGCCAGAACTGAGTTCCAGGTGAAAAAGCCCAAGAAAACACAGAACAGTGTCAACACATTTTCACCACATGAGGAAGCAGTTGAATCTTCAAGTCTCATATTACAATTCCTTTCTAGAAGCACAATACTGTATTTTTTTAAAACCACGTCTACTTCAGCCTTATGTTTTATATAGTTTTTGCCTCTGAAGTAGAATTGGCTTTTCATAAGCACTCTCCCACCCTATCAAATAAGGCAACTAGTGGTCTATAATTCACTAGCAGGCTATTGTGAAGTCCTATTTTTTAATGCAACAGTTAAGTGGGGAAAGGGGCAGTGGAATGTATTAATTTCAAGGAATCGTACTATATTTCGGAAACAACAAAACTATCAACCATCCATTTACACACCCAAAAAAAAGTAGAGGTGGTGTCCATTTTATGTTCTGGGTCACCTTTTCATATTTACTGTTTTTTTTAAAAAAAAAGCTTCTAAAAAGCTCTCCTTTTTAAAAGTCTTGTAAGTTTCTTTTAGGTACCTGAGAAACAGCTAGAAATATCTTTTAGACTGGCAGTCAAAGCTATGCTGTAAGTAGTAAGTCATTTTCTGTTGAGGTACAAAAGGTCAATAAGGACCTGAAGGTCTGAACATTAGTAGAAAAACATACGTAAGTCTATTTGTCAATCCCATTTCTACCTTGAAGCAAAGTATCAGAATACTACAGAAGGCATAATACACAGGAGTCTATTCCCTGCAGAGTAAAGTAGAATTTGCTACTGGGGAAGCAGATCCAGGCAAAGTGAATCTGGTGTTTAATCTGAGTCATTCCTTGAAGCATCATTGGCATCAAGCCTGAGAAGATGAACCACACAACTGGATCTTCTGATATCATACATTTCCTGGAACGAGTGATGCTATCCAGGACCCCCACTAAGCAGAATGAGCAGAAGGGTATCCAAATACAGCCGGCCAGCTCACCACGTTTTGAAGCAAGTTAAACAACACACATTAGCCTCCAAATCAAGGGTGGGGAACCTGCCCCCCCCAATGTTACTGAGCCACAACTCAGCCCCAGCAAGCATGGCCATTGGCTGGGAATGATGGAAGATGTAGTAATGCAGCATCTGCAGAGCCAGAGGTTCTCTACACCCGCTCTAAATGGAGAATCAAGACACGCACTTTATTACAACAAGAGTCTGCACATGGCATGGAAAATCTCAGTGCAATGATAGTAGACCAGGCCAGGCCGAATTGAGACCTTTAGAGGTCCTAAGCACCAAAAAGATTATTGTGCTACCTGTATATGTAATTCAAAATAAAAACAATAAAATAAAAGGTTGATTTTTCATTAAAAAATGAAACTTACAGGTATGCTGAAATTAAAATATATTCTTTCTATATTTTCTAGATGACTACTTTTATGCTTTTTTATGTCTCAAATGTCATATTCCTTTATTTTGCCCCTGCTTTGTAGGTGCCCCAAACACGTGCTTAGCTCGTCAGTAGGGTAACCCAGCACTGAAAGTAAGCATCTCTAAATCTTATGAGTAGGGCAGGGATCACGCACTAAAAGCAAGTTGTTTCCAGCAGTGCCCCATGAGGTCTAGATACACCGGCTCTTCATTTCATGCTTCTCATAACAACTTTCTTTGGAATATTAGGGAAATATTGGTCTTGACAGAGATTTGAATTGCAGCTGAAGCATTTATCCTCTTAGCATGGAAAGAAAGGGAGAGGGAGCTTATCTTCTTAAGGCAAGACTCAGTCCTACCATAATGCTGCTAGTATTTATTAGCATTTGAGAAACAATCCTATTCTCCTCCTCCAGGTTTTAAGGTAGTCAATGTCTTTGTCAGGACTGCATAATCGCAACTAGTCTTTACTTTCTTTTTAAGCACACACAAACATCGCCTCAACTATTTCATTGCGGCAAAGCTCGCGAAATACAGTTGTCAGACATCATAACAAAATGCATTAAATGTCAGTCAGAAATTTCTCCTTCGAAGGATAATCACGTTAAAGCTTATGTCTTAGGCTTCTGAAACCCTACAGGGGAAAAACCCTCTAAAAATAACCTGGCTTCAAATACCAGTGATGGGACACCTGTGGCACTCCAAGTGTTATATTTATTTTATTAAATTTATATCCCGCCCTTCACCAGTTCCATGTTTGGACTCTGGCTCCCATCAGCCCCGGCAACATGGCCAATGACCAGAGATTATCAGAGTTGTAGCTGTAGATAACTTGGGGGGTGCAAGGCAGGGCATGTGGGACACAATTTTGTCCTCTAGTAGTTGGAGGGCTACTGCCACTACCTTCCAGTATGCTGCCTGAGGCAGTTACCTCATTCTGCCTAATGTTTGGGTTGGCCTTATCGCATCAGCAGGGCCCACCAGTGCTGATGCTGGGTCCAGCCAGACCTGCTTTTTATTGGCCTGTTGGCCATTACAGACAGAAGCACGAGGACCATGCAGCTGGCCCTGCCATGGTAAGGGTGGGACAATGTGCACGGCCCCAGTGCTCCTTTCTATGCCACTGCTGGGCTCCCTGCCCACTTGGCACCACCTGACACCACCTCAGCAGCACTGGCTATCCAGCAGTGCTGGGTCCACCACACCACCATGTCTAGCTAGCAATGCCATACGTATGAACAGCACTGCAATATGGGGAACTTAAAATGAGGGAGAAGCACACCAGACTTGTGCTGTAGTCAGCACCACTGGATGCTAACCTTTGGAAAGCTGCTAACACCACCACCACCAGGTAAACTGGCTTGGAGCTCATTCCATTGGGCCCACTGAGGACTCTAACCCAAAGCCCTCTTGCATGTGAAACTGGCCCTGTCTCTAATAGCAAAGTCAGTGGCTCATGCTGATCAGTTTGGGAGCAAAATTGGAGAGGGGGGATTGACTGAGATTTTTGCAGATGTATATAGTGGTGTGCTGCTCAAATTGGATGACCTGCTCTCTCAAACTTGTGGAACAAATCAGAGGGGATATGGTGTGGGAAGCCTAATCCTCTTGCTTGCACTGAGGTTGCTTCCTCTCACCTAAGATACCCAGCTCTCAGGCACCCTGTTTGCTTTAGCAAACAGCAATAGCAATAGAAATAGCAATAGCAAGGAACAGGCAGGTGAGTGAGGAAGGACAGCAACACTTGGTTTCCTTGAATGCACTTCTCTCCTTTCATCTGCAAAGCAAAGATCTGAAGTATGAAGTATCTGTTTTTAATGTTACGTCAGTCTACTCTTGAGCTCTTAAGGTGAATGGCAGACAATTGCCTACCCTTTCAGCCAGTTTGAAGGAAGTCTGCAAAAGTTACAGGTTGATGCCAGGGGTTGCAGTCAAAATTGAGACTATAGAAGGATGACATGGGTCAGTCATTCTGCAAAGATAGTGAAAGACTGGCCTCTGGGGCTGCTCTTCAAAGAGTCTAGCAGTTCCCTAGAGAGAAAAAGCAAGAGTTTGCTAAGTTAAGAGGCTTTTGTTCTTCCTCAACTTGAGTTGCTTTGATCTAAATTTGACAACGGATGTGATGTGTGTATTGCTCAATGAAAACAGTTGTTTAGCTTTTAGATTTTTAAACAAATAGCCTGTGGGTCAAAGTCTACTCTGCAATAGGCGCACACAGCTCCCACTGACTTATGATTATTAAGTATGAAAAACTGCTCAGGGATCTTGAGCACCAAACAAAGGCTTTCCTTTCTAAGAAATGTAACCTCCAGTCAAGCAGTTGGATTTATGGACATGAGACCAAACTTACTGGAAGGGATTTTGAGATTTGTGCTGCTTAAATTCAGCACCAAATGCAAACCTGCTGCTTTCTGGCAGAGCTCAGAGACACTCCTCCAGATCAAATTGATGCTATCATATGATGTCAGGTGATTCACAGGTAGGCAGACCTGCCCACCAGTCAAATGTGGCCCATGGAGAGTTGGCCTGTTTTTGATCCAACCCACTGGATAGAAATGGTTCTACATCCCTGATGTAAAACAATGACAGTACACTAATAACGAAAAATTCCTAAGGGCTGGGGCGATCCCATTGCAAAGGAATACACATATTTGACCATTTTGATCTGCAAAATTCACACTTTTACAAGTGCCATATAATGTTTGCATTTGCAGAGCATTGATATTTCAGTGCGACAGCACTTATGTTTTGAAACTCCCTGCCTATCACTTTTGATTTCAGCAAGCCTACCCATACATATAATACATCTGTTATTGTATAGTGTATATTTGTTTTAAAATATTTTGATAATTTTGATCTGTGTTTTACAGATAATTTTACTATATATACCACTTGGGCAGTTTTCTGATTAAATCATATCTACATCATTCTAAATAAAAATAAATAAAACAAATAACATATCTGTATAAAATAATTCACACATCTTAACATTTGAGTGGCATAATCAATCGGGAATGGCAAAAATTTCCTTTGGCAGGAGCTCCCTGCACTTTCCATACAGATTCTCCCCAACACTGTGGATCTGGGAGTACCTATGATGGTCATGCCACCAATTTACACAAGTTATTTGCCTTGAATGGCTTGCATCATTTTTGGGAATACAAAGTCCTTTGTAGTACAAAAACCATCTACATCTTTGGCAAAAAGCATTATCCTCTTTCAATATTGTCTAAATAAATAGCAGTAATAGCATCAATACCTTCAACGATCCATGCTTTAAAGCCTCTACCTGCATGTTTTCAAGACTGACATGTCAGCAGCTATCACAGTCCTTTTCACAATGTTTTAGCCATGCTTTGATGCTCACAAAGCCTCTTGATTTTGATTAATTTATTTAGTGTGTGTGTGTGTGTGTGTGTGTGTGTGTGTGTGTATCTGTATACCACCCAATTAACATTGTCCTCTGGGCAATTAACAACAATTAACTGTGCCTTAAAACTATTCACTTTTAAATGCAAGCTAAGACAGAAACTTTGCTAAATAAATGACACCCCCACATGACTTTCAACTGACATATAATTCTGAATATGCACACCCCCACAGGTATTGTCAAACTTTTTCCCGTTACTGATTATATTGCAAAAAAAAAAAAACCACACATTTCCATCTCGCCTCCCAAGAGACCTAAATGGCATGTGTTACAATATGGCAAAATTAGTACAAAATGATGCAGTGTAGCACTGGAAATAGTAGTAGTAGATGCCTACTGGTAGTGCTTTTTTTCTAGAAAAAGAGGTGCTGGTACTGTGTGCCCTTGAGTACCCCCTGGAAAAAAGGCACTAATTATATGTATGGTCCCTTGAAATCAAGTTCCACTAAATTTTGTGGGGTGCTTTTGTCCCTTGCAAGTGAGTGTGTGTACATATGATTTATTGATTTTTATCTATATTTTGATAATTTTATTAAGTCTGCTTGTTTATAAAGTATGTTGATTTTCTTGGGGTTTTTTTTATGTAAACCACTCAGATCCTTGCCAAATAAATAAATAAGGTTGCCCTCCCACCTTTCTCACACAGTGCTCCCAAAGTTCACAAATGATCTCAGCCAGTTTAATTAAAGTCATTTTGATCAAACTGGAAGCACCGAGCCAGTACACTTGGAGAGACGGGTTGATTGCTCTAAAATCTGTCTGCAATTGCATCCAGTGCAGCTACATTTTCCCTTCACAGTAGCTAGAGTGAATGGAAGCCTCCTATTAATTCATAGGTAGAGAAACCCTTAGTGTGTCTCTTCCAGATACCATGATAAATGGAAAATATGTAGGTTCCCTGGAGGGTTCAGTAATAATAACTCTAAGGCTATGTCATCAAGAAGGAGCCCAGATAGTAAAGTAAGAGTAACAAAGCAATAAACTTCAGACTAGCACTTCAGACTGTCCCTAGTGAAATGGTCCCCTTTTTTGTTAAGTGAGAAAGCAGACTGTACAAATGGGTTTTTCCTTTCCTTTCAATTTCTCCCCTTCTTTTTAGCAGCTGCTTTCCCCCGCCCCCAGCAAGAACTTTATTCCAAGAGCCAACAGAAGAAAGACTGCTCGTTCAGGAAAGGCAAAAGCTCAGGGACAGAGGACTCCCTTCATTAAACTTGATGATCCCAGGGTGGTTTTACCTGTGAAAGGCTCCATGCCTCTCAATGTAGGGCCAGTGTGGTGTAGTGGTTAAGAGCAGTAGTCTCGTAATCTGGGGAACCGGGTTCGCATCTCCGCTCCTCCACATGCAAAGTGATAAAGCGGGATATCAAATCCAAACTCCTCCTCCTCCTCTTCTTCTTCAAGGAAACACACCTGTCTAAAATACTGCTAGCAAAGGCAGGCCAGTCTTTCCCAACCTGGTGCCCTCCAGATGCTTTAGATAAGAACTTCCATCAGCCTCAGCAACCATGACGAATATTCAGGGATGAAAGAAATTGTCCAAAAATCTGGACACAGCAACTTGGGGGAATGCTGGTGTAGATAATGCTGAGCTAGATAAGGCAGGTTTAAACATTATTTTTCATTTCCTCATGCACTAGATACTTCATGTTATCACTCATAGCTATGACTGCAATTTTTTATAAAGGTAAGGCTGTTTAAATCCCACTGAAGTCAATGGGATCTAAGTCTGCACAATTCTGGAGCATTACAGTGCAATCCTATACTGTACATGTCTACCCAAATTCAAGTCCCACTGAGTTCAGTGGGGCTTACTTCCAGGCTAGCTAGTATAGATTGGAGCCTAAACATCTTGCATTACGAGGGTAGCATATCCAAATTCTCTCTGCAGAGCTAATCCTGTAGGATTGTGTACTATGGTTCAGGGGTCTTTTTCCAATATCCTACAGTACTGATGATGTTATTAAATCATTCATTGGTTAACCAGGAGCAACACTTAATTCCAGACTAGAAAGGGACTCACTCTCAATATATACTGATATGTGTGTTTAAGCATGGACTTGTTTAAGCATTTCCCCTGGTGTCTGAAGTAAACCTAGTCTTCCATAATGGAAATTTTACAAATCTGAATGCCCAACTTATACTTTCCTCAATATTTATTTGCCTACAGCTGACAAAAGTTAGTGGCCTTTACTGTTCAGTTTAAATAGTTGCAATGTATTCTGTTTGGTAAAAAAATATAAGCTACACCTGGCAGGAATTCTGAAATCAAGGACCATAGGTCTTGGTTTGCTGGAATCGGTTTTTTTAAAAAAGCAATGGGCAAAGAAATGTACAAAGTTTGAGCTGAAATAGATTGCTCACACTGTTTTGCTGCCAATGGGTTTTTTCTTTACAGCCTCAAATGCTCTGATCAGCCAATAAATAAAAATGGAAAGAATCGTTTCAAGCATTTGTCATAAGTATACAGGAATAATAAAACACCACACAAAAAACGTTCTAAGTGCAAAACTGGCTCTCAGGATATGTATTCCTGGAATACGAAAAATAGTGACAGGAAATTGATTGCCTTCTAAATGCCCTATATCTACCTCACATTAAGTTTCAAATGCTAAGCATCAGAGAAGGGCTATTTGCTTTGACAGAAGAGTGTGAAGAATCCATGTACAATATGACAGAGCTTAACTTCTTATACTAGTCTAACCAGATCTTCTTTGGATGAAATGACACTAATTGATTGAGGCTGCAATTCTGTACTTGCTTATCTGGGGACATTGAACTCAGTGAGTCCCATTGAACTCAGTGGGGCTGACTTATGAGTAGACATGTACAGCATTAAACAGTATAGGATTAAATTTAAGCCACAAGTATTAAATGAACTAAAATAAACCAGAGATGAGGATTCCGTGGCCTTCCAGATGTTGTTGAACTACGACTCCCAACATCCCTGGCAATTGGCTTGGGATAATAAGTTGGAGACCAACAGCACTGGGAAATAAACCATATGATCCCTCTTATATCTCACGACAGGATATCATATGGCCTGTACTAAAGTACCTCTGGTGCCTGACCTTTTGAAGACCTCCAAAGGTCCCACAAATTCCTGAGGCAGCTTGTTCCCTTCTTGAATTGCTCATACATTTAAGAAGCTGATCCTAATATTTAAATGGGAATCTACTTTCTGTTAGAAAATAAGCAAGTAAGGCTCTGTTCACACATTCTCAGTGTGTGGATGAGAGTTCTCCTCTGGTGTTTGGAAGTGTGAGGATACTTCCATTGTCCTGTTTTCTGAACAGTCATCAGGTTAGGAGAAGTTCTGAGTTCTGTCTGGACCCCATAACTAGAAACTTTGTCACAGGTGGGGCTTAATGGAGCATGCAATCATTGAAAGAACATACAAATAAACACAGGTAGCCTTATTTTTTCAAAGCTATTGAATTGAATATTAGTAAAATTAAGCTCTAGAGTGCTTGTTATTTATCCCAGAGACTATGCACCAACTGGCAAGAATGTAGAGATTTATTTATTGTAGGTATTTTTATATCTCTCTATCTTCAAGTCAAATTTCCAGGCAGCGGCAAATTTACTTTATCATGAGCAATGGTATAGAAGGCTAGCCTGCCTCATGATTTTGCCTAGTCAGACAAGATCAAATGACACCTGAGCAAATGATGAGCGATCATTTAAGAATGCAGCCAGGGCTGCCAAAGATGTTTTCCCCCCGCCCAAAGTGTTTCTATGGAAAATAAAATTCTTATCATGGGTAAATTTTCTCCATTTTAAATTTTACAGTCCATACACACAACCACTATGAAAGCATTGTGCTTCAAATATAATAGTCCTTTGAGAGTGTAGAATATAGCAAAATGCCCCTACAATATTTAACTAAAGCACCTTGCTAGTAAGCCAGCCAAGGCAGGAGCAGCCACCCCACCCACAAAAGAGGGGCTGTTGCGATGCAATATTTTAGCTGTTACCACACCAGTCACTATAAGCTCTTGTTACATACTAATAAAATACTAAATAATTGTCTACCCTCCTCAGGTGGTAGAACAAATTTTGTGGGACTTAAATAGTGTCATTCCTTTCAAGAATATATTTGAAAAATGTCTAATGCACACAGGAATCTATCAATAAATATTTATATTTTATGAAACCTATCAATAACTAGCATTTTGGGGCAAGAGCTTTTATATGAGCGTGGAGGCTAAAGCGGATTTTATAGCAAAATAAAGCAACAACATTGTCCTCTTATTACAAACGGCAAAACCAAGGGATATCCCTATTTGAAGGCATATGTTAATTGAAAGCCCTGGGAAAGTTATCCTTGTTACACACACATATGCGTTTTCCTCACATTTTCATAAATTATTAGAAAGCTGTGATGTCAGTGTTCGAGGAAGAGACAAGAATAGGTAAATATAAATTAGCTGAGGGAATTAAAACACCTCACAATAGCGGTGCTTGGTGCATATAAAATAGCATTTGGAAAAGGCCTTTGGCATCTTGGGTATAGAAGGAACCCCTCAGAACTCCAGCAATGGATTTTGAATTTCAAATATTTCTTTTGGGTCCTTTTCCAGCCTCATATGAATATTAGTCCACCTGCTAATTCTGCTGCAGAAAAAGAAGTCGCACAAAAGATAAGAGGCTTGTAAAAATCAAGAACTGAATGTGGTGAATAGAGTGTGTGTGCATTTGTATTGTATTGTATTGTATTCTCCAAGGCACAAAGCCATCTATTTTATCCTAAATTGAGTGAGAGCAGAAAGTTAAGAGAAATGAGATATTAAAAACAAATCCCTTTGGGGCTTGCTACTCAGATGGCTTTAGCCAAACCTAAGCAGATTATTGTTATTGTCTTTATTTTGACCTCAGATGGTATGCAATTAGAAATTTTAAACTTTAAATATACACATGAATTAACACATGTAGAATCTCTTATATTAACAATAGAATGAAAAGCATTGCTGTTTTTTTCTTCTCTTTTTAGGGCCCAGCCCTGATATTCTGATATACAGAAATTCAGCAAGTGAAACTTTTTCTGGCATGGAGATAAGTAGTAATTTATCAATAATTTGGGATGTAAGATGGCGCCATTTTCTGTTCTGGTCTGTATTCATTGCATGCAGCACTGTTTCCATTCCGCTCCCGTTCACCTTCCACCAAAACCTTCCATTGTGGCAAAATTATGTAACTTCTGATTGTGTTATCCCACCCCATTAATTTCACTGCAAAGGAAATACAGATACAGTATGTATCATTTGCAGACAGAAAGCAACAACAACTGCAAAGACCGAATGTATTCACTGGATTTGTTTCTGTTCTGGGCGTGGAACAAATACGTGAATACAGTGGTACCTCAGTTTTCAAACGTAATCCGTTCCGGAAGACGGTTCGAGTTCCAAAACGTTCGGAAACTGAAACTCAATAGCCGACAGCCAGGCTTCAGGTATTGCACTCAACGGAAGCCGCATAGCATCTTCGACTTCCAAGGCATGTTCAAAAACCAAAGCATTTACTTCCGGGTTTATGGCGTTCGAGTTCCAAAATGTTTGTCAGCGTTCAAAAACCGAGGTACCACTGCATTGGCAATTTCCTCTCCCATTTCCCTTGGAATTCTCCAACATCCCTACCAGTAACATGTCATGAAAATATGAATAGCCACTGTATTTTGTTTTCTCTCAGATAGAATGGCAACACTCCTCAAGAAGGAAGGTGGGTGAGTAAGAGCTTCACCCAGAAAACTGAGAGGAAATGGGTAAGAAGAAAGAAGAAACAAACAAAGTAATGGCAGGAAAATGGTGAAAATGCTGACTGTTGGACAAGCACAAAGGCCTGGTTCGCGCCACATGGGAAGCCAGAATATGGCTTGTCATGTGGTTACAGGTTGTGGTTTAAGGCTTTTTGTGCTTTTTGAAAATGCCGTTTCTATTTGCCTAAATAGCAGATTGCATGAGGCTTAAGGTTCACCATTTAATCTTGTCCCCATTGTTCAGAGATCAATAAGGTTTAAAGCACAGATGGAGATCACCCACACATTACAGAGTTCAGGTGTTCATTACACCATTCTAATGGAATCTCTGGCACGTAATCTACAGGGTACAGGAGCACTACCCTCGACAAAATGTTTTCTTAGTCACCAGCTGCACCGTGGTAATATGCGTTATCATTCATACAGTGCAATCTTTGCGATGCAGGGCTGCATTTTTATGTGTAGATTTCTATAAAATTATGTCCGGAAATCAATCCCTGACTGTTACTGAGCAACAGCAACAGTTGCTGTGTTACAGAAAAGGAATGGCATCTATGAACATCTTCTCCTGTTTTGCTTCCGCCTTTACAATTTACCTTGCCTTCCCTCACACTGTTTTATGCTGGCATTAACCCCATGCTAGTGAGGAGAAAGCTTCAAGGGGAGAAAGATGAAGTGCAAAATCTTTACAGCGGAGCCAGATTATTATGTAACAGAGAATAATTCACGGTGGGAAGTAGAACTTGAACCTAAGTCAATAATTGCAGCATATCACGCTCGCTAACGCATTTGTCAATAATATCCCCTCTGAGCTAAGTGTATCCTATCCAATATTCCAAAAAAAATAATGCTGAAATAAAACAGAGTTCTATTTTTTTTCTTCATTTCTTTCTAAAGCAAAGTTGGTGGCCCTATGCCAAGCAGTGTTGGGGGGGGTGGACAGACTCAGCTACAAACAAGAGGAAAGTTTTTGGCGGTTCCGAAGGCAATCTGCAAGATTGCTGGCAACTGTAGTTTGTTAAGGGCCCTGGAAATTGTAGTTCTGTGAGACTACAGTTCCCAGAACTCTTTGGATAAAGCCATGTGCTTTAAATGTGCTTTAAATATATGGTGTGGGCGTGACCCTGCAAAAATAAACATGGACATATCCAGCCATTGTGATGAGCTATAATATTAGAGTGTACTTACTTTATATATTAGAAATATTTGTTCAGATTAGACTTAGTCACTCAGTGGATGGCCATATGAGTAATAACCTGAGTTGGGAGATGTCATGCCAGAAAGACAGTGGCATGCTTGGCCAAGTAGTCCTGAACTGAGAATCTTATAAGGCTGCCATGAAAGTAGGGAAGAGCTAAACTGCATACCATTTTGGTCCTTTCCAGCTGTTTGGATTTCTTTAAAAAGAATAAGCACATTTACAGGCTCTCACTCTTTGGGTGGGTTTCAATCACAGAATAGCAAATTCAGGTTATACAACTAATATTGATTTGGAGCTCCTGCGCAACAACCGCCCCCCCCCCCCCGCCCAAAAAAACCCCAACTTCTTGTGATAAGGAAAGGGATGGGAAAATGCACTAGAATTTGACAGACACGTGCAACAACATCTAACCACCTCACAAAAAATCCAGAATGAATGCTAAATACATAGTGTTGGCTAATCTCCCTGCAAACTTTGTGCAAACAATCAAGTTGAACAAGTCATCGGGAAGAGACCTGTAAAGCAGAGAGAAACATGAAGAAAATGCCACTATTGCCAACAAAATGCATGAAATAAAACCCTCCTTTTCTTTTTCTCTGCAGTTGAAGCATAACCTAACCTTGTATTTTACAACTACAGCCGGCGATAGGTCATTTTGCTTAGAAGTTGACTCATTCCTCCTATTCAGGTGCTAGGAATAAATAGCATTTCAGAGCAAAGCAATTCTGGTATTCGCAATAGCACCTTTTTCAATCAAGGCTCAATGTTTATTGCACATTTGAAAAGGCAGATTATCACCTTGCATTCACTTCTATTTCAGGATCTTCTTCACACCTTCTGCCAAAAAGCCAGCAATATGAATCACTACTGGCTTAATTTTTCCATAAGCAAAATTAATGTAATTTTACACATCCCTCCTACACTTAGCCTTGCTAACCAGATTAGGAAAACTTAATAAAATTAGTTTATTCTAATTACAATAACATGTTGCCACCCCATATAATCATGGGTCTAGAGGAGGTCAATGAGGTCCAATCCTTTACCCTGAGGATGACCATTTTTAGTGGTGTAGTTGTTACTTTTTCAGGATTTTTGGCATGCAGCCACAAAGCTTTGTCATTATTCAGCTAGTATTCTGGAATAATGCACTAAAATAGTGCTTTCTATTTTGCGGAAAGTCCAGACTGAATCTTCAGTGTTTTCATTTGTGTGGCATATGTACAAGCATCATCCTGTATTTTTCGTATGGAGGGGTTGGGGGATGGTGGGCATGGTTTTGGAGAGACATGTTTTGTCCCATTTTTCTCTTGACTAACACAAGTTGTCCATATGTGAAGTCCCGTCAGAGAAGAGATATGGCAGATAAAGATGATGGCACTGAGTCAAAGTACTACCCATGACAGCAATCATTAGCTGTAGACAAAATTTTGTCACAATAACCAGGCTGGCTGTATCTCAAGCAGACATGTAGTTCCTCTTCTGATCTTCTACACTTCCACAAGATTAGAACTCCAGAACCCTAGGTATTAAATATGCACACACAAAAACTGCAAAATGTCTATCTCCGTGTGCATGGTGGTAACTCCAACATTTACTGGCTCAAACTTGAGGATCACAGCCATGGAACTTTTCTCAGTTTGGGCACAACCTACCATCAGTGTGCACAGGAAAAACCCTGCATTCACTCTCTAATAACAGTGGCATGCACCAACAGAGCAGACAGTCATCTTCAAATGACCTCTTAATAACGTCGGCTCAGACAGAAACTATGCCACTATAAATGGCAAGTGTGGAAAGGCTATCAGTATATCAATCACCACAGTTTAGCCTACATATTTCAGAGTAGGCAAAATCGCCTGCACCTGACCAAGATAGCTACAGGTGGCATCTGTGCAGTTTGTACAGTTCTCAGCAGTGTCCGTACTAAATAAGTGTCGTTTATCATTGCCCTTATTATCTGTTGCATCCCTGCTAGTATCTCTGTCTCTTATTATTTGTAGGCTGTATGACAGTATACACATACAGGTATAGCCCAGGAGCAGACTTGGCCCTGATGCATATTCAGTAGAACTTGTGAAAGACTGGCAAATTTAAATTAAAGTAATTGAAGTTGATTTGCTGTTCTTGCACAACAAACCCACTTCTGGGGGAAAGCACACTGGAAGATGTGGGGTTGCATTTTTTTTTGACGTGGTGCCATATAACCTTCCCACAGGCAAAGTCCAATGAACGCTCAATATCCAATATCATCTAACTGTCTGCACCGCAAACTTTGTGCAAATAGATCAGGATGAATGCTCAGTAAAGAGACCATCTGGAAGCAACCTGCCTCTCAGGAGTGGCTGGGGTTGCCCAGATTGGCCATTGCCTCTCGCCACCCACCCACCCCAACCTGGAAGGACTATGGAAGACTTCCTCTTCAAACTGGAACTTTACCTGGACTGCAACAGTGGCTTGTGACTTGTGGCAGCCAGATCTGACAGGAAGGCCTAAGCTCTGTGCTCTATCCTGAAGCATTAAAACATCTATTAGCAGCGCTCTGAGGTGTAGAAACAAAATGTGCTGTTTCTTGTAAATGCAATACACGGAACATTTAAGAACAGGGGCTGAGTATGAAGGGCCATACCAATGGATTACACACCCTGTTCTCCTGGCATATGTGCCTTCACAGCACCTTCAAGGCCCTGTGTATCAAGAAAAGCTGGTGTTTTTGCTTCTGCTGCCTTCAGTGCATGCCAGGAAACTGGCATAGACAGAGGTATCATAGAACTGCAGAGCTGGAAGGTACCAAGAGGGTCACCTCGTTCAACCCCCCACCCCAATGCAGGAATCTCAACTAGATCATGCATGACAGATGGCCATCCAACCTCTGCTTAAAAACCCCCAAGGTAGGAGAGTCCACCACTGGACTCCCAAGGGAGTCCATTCCACTGTCGAACAACTTTTACTGTCAGGAAACTCTTCCTGATGTTTAGTCAGAATCTCCTTTCTTGTAACTTGAAGCCATTGGCTCGGGTCCTAGCCTCCAAAACAGGAGTAAACAAGCTTGCTCCACCCTCCATGTGACAGCCCTTTAGATATTTGAAGGTGGCTATCATATCTCCTTTAAGTCACCCTCAAGTTGCATGCAGTTGCTTTTAAGCTACATTCTAATTTCATGATGGCTGGCAAACTGATAATGTACAGAACAACGTTAAAATAATCTCAAAATGTAAGAGTATAAAACTACAACAAAAGACCTACAACAAAACCAGCAAGTCTGTTTGTGCTGCCGCAACCGACATCTCATCCGCTGTCACTGGTATATCTCCTAAGCAACGGGGCCCAACCCCCAAATCGGTTTCCATAATCATCTCATTCCTCCTCCCACTATCACTAGCTCTGCCAAGAAGCCTCCATGGGGTTTCTATCAATAATACGGCAACTACGTAGCTGCTTCAGATGGAAAGCACGGTGCAAAAACAACATAATAAGTATGGGGGGAGTCACTGGAAATCCCATAATAAAGGGGCAAAAGTAAAGGAGTGCCTACAGGTTGGTTCTTGTGCCAGGCACCCCATGAGCAAGCAAGAAGCAGTCCTGGGATGGAGGTTGCCCATGTGGATTGGGTCCCAGTGTCCAGAACGCCTGGAGTTGTGGTTGAGCAAATAGGATAGTTTACCATATTTTATCCTTGCCTTGACAGCTGTCTGGCACAGAGATTAGACAGATGATTCCCCTCCCCCCCAAGCTAAATAAACTGATGCTGAAAGCTTCACCTGTTCATTTCTTTGTGTCAACTTCTGTTACATGCACAGGACCAGCTGTGAAGGGGTGGGGACTTTCCAGAAGCAAAGAAACTTAGGAAGCCAGAGAATTGTGGACCAACAAAACATAAGGTTATCTGATTCGAAACTGAGTGGTTTTGACCAGCATAATATCTCAGTAAAGACCAAGGATCCCAATGGTGTTTTTAAGGGGTCCTCAAGGGGTCTAATATTAAATTACAAATTAAATTTGAATGCTATACTGAGTTCTTTAATGCTAGAAGTTCATTTTTCAGCATCTTCACCCTCATTCCATGTTCTGCCCATATATCAGCTAGGCTCCTCTTTAACTTGCTCCCAGGGCACCCAAAGTGTTGTTGCTGTAAATTATTGTTGTTGAATACACTAATTTCAGGAGGGGGGAAATGTAACATTTGATCCTTGCCTGTGCAACATTATTAGATGTGCACATTTCAAAATCAATCAAATACTGCATGGGGGTTTTGTCTGTATGTTCTTGGCTTTGTTCAGATAATATTTTTCACAGACCAGAGCTACAATGCTCAACACATTTACTAGGCCAGGGAGGAGCATCATCAGACACAATGGGACGTACTTCTGAATAAATGCCATAGGATTGCGCTGTTAAATTTTTTTGGTAGAAATCATAGGTTGCCAACCTTTTCAGGCCTGTGTGCACATTTGGAAAAGTGAAAAATTCCATTTCATCCCCAGCCATCTTAGCCAATGGTCAAGAATGATGATAGTCGTAGTCCAGCAACAACTGATGCCCTGTGATTGAAGCATACTATAACTTGATTTTTCTACCTTAGGCTGATGTTGAGCACAGCTAGCTCAGACTGTCCAAGTGTCCCTATTTTCCAGGAACAGTCTCAGATTTACAGAAGTCATCCCAGTTTCCGGAATATCTCACTTTACCTTAGGATGTCCCTATTTTCATTGGAGAAATGTTGGAGGGTATGGAGTTATGCGACCCCCGAGCCAAGGAGATAAGTAACTATAGAACCTTTAGAAGACATCTGAAGGCAGCCCTGTATAGGGAAGTTTTTTAATGTTCAATGTTTTGTCATGTTTTTATATATGTTGGAAGCCGCCCAGAGTGGCTGGGGCATAAAAAATAAAATTATTATTATTATTATTATTATGGAATAGGACATCCCTATTTTCATTGGATAAATGCTGGAGGATATGCTAGTGTCATGACTGTGTGGGAATCTGAACCAGTCCTAATTTAGCAGGTTTACCACTACAACACAGTGGCTTCCACAGTTGCCAGTTTAGGACTTGGGCACAATCTGCAATTTCCCAATTTCAATTTCAATCTGCAATTTCAGCATGGTTGCTGAATTTACCTCTTGGAATCAGCAGGCCTAATTCTGGGCATGGTTTTCTCCACTGAAGATAATTCTAGAAGCATAAATGCATGGCTCTGCCAAAAATCTGAGTGCTGTTGCAGTCAATGTTGGTTTCAGCAAAATTGCTCAGTTGAGACCTCTGCAGTGTTAGCCATCTAATGCTCAGCTGAGCCCTTAATCAACATTGCCACCCCAACAGCAGCCTCCCAGGTGTGCTGAATCCAGGTGCCCACCAAATTGCCTCATTAATTCCAGTTTCTTCATCATTCTTTTGTTGAGGGTCACTGCCAATAAGCATTACAATGGGATTATTGTTTTACACTCCGCGTGAAAGAGGCGCTTAGCAGGAAGAAATATGTTTAATCGAGCTAAAATCAGTTTAAGAAATGAATGCAAATTGAAATTATTTGGAGCACTGCTAGAGTTTGGAAATTAATGCCACATAGTAAAGGAATTAAAACATCTCACTGGCTGAACTGGCTGGTGCATCAGTCTGTATTTTTCATTAACACCCACACAAACACAAGCACAGCTACATCCTGCTAATAAAACCCACCATCCAAATACTGAATCCTCGTGAATACTTGTTGTACAGATAAATATGTTAAGTGTACTGCACGCCCAAATGTACCGTATTTTTCCGTGTATAAGACTAGGTTTTCTAACCAAAAAATTGGTTTAAAATTGGGGCTCATCTTATACATGGGTAGTGCTGAGGGATGTTTTCTTAATTTGGAGTCCCCCCAAATAGGGGGTGTCTTATACATGGGGATGTCTTATACACGGAAAAATACGGTAACTAGCAATTGTTTGAACTTCTGATTATCCAAATGGTTTCGTAGGACCTACATATATGTTTCATGGAAATGGGACTGTAATGGACATAGGTCAAGCTGATAAGGATTATTTTTGCCTGGTAATGTGGCTATTCAAAGCAAATGAAATGGGCCTGTTGGTAAAATATTCATCATTGTTGAAATATTTCGATCTCCTTTTAATTATAGAATCAAATAAGTTGAAAGAGGCTATTGTATTCTGCCCAGCTTGTCCCCCACCTGAAACCCCTTAATGGCTCAGATCCAAGGCCAGACAAATACCAGAGGGAGAGTAGTCTGGCCGTGTTCAGTGGCCTCTCCCGCTAACAAGTCGGCTAAACAGAGAAAAGGTCTGAAAGCTTCAAAGTAGACATTAGCAGGGAATTGGCTCACACTAGATTTCTGCTATCAGCCTGCAGTTCCCTTCCCTGAAGGGGGGGGGGAATCACTACATGACTCCCCTGAGCTCCCAATTCAACACCAGCAGCACCTGACTCTAAAGGCAGCGTTGTCTACCACCCACTGATAATACTGATCACCTGTTGGAACAGAGGGGCCACAACCTGGTGCCCTCCCTCGGGGGCCCTCCAGTTACCATTTTTATGGTGCATTCCTGATAATTTGTGTTGCTTTTGCTATGGGGGTGGGTCACACAGAATTCCACTCTCAGTACTGTTTGCACTTAAACATTTTGAACCTTGCACGCTGCTTCCTTTGCACTCGGCACCTATCCTGAAAGTTCCTCCTGGAATCCCATAGCTTTTTAAATACCCCAAATGTTTTATCTTTGTTCCACTTTTGTTGAATCACAGGATTTTGTCGGACAGCACTAATGTGAGGGGAGCATCACATGACAACTAATAAAGCGGAATCAATTCACCACTGGTGCACTGTTACTGTGTCAAGAACATGTTGCAGGATAAACCTTACTGCTGTCCTTAACAGGCAGCAGTAACTCTCTTAGGCAGAATAGGATGGATGCCTGGCCTACTCAGCTGGCCTAGACAATGAATAGCTTTGAACAGGCTGGAACAGTACCTGGCAAGGTGGCCATTCTAGCCCTTTCCAAAGCTTTGATAGATGGTAGGAGGTACTTGATTTAGCAGACAGTAGCATGGAGTAAGTGATGAGATGGAGGGAACCCTTCTTAGCTAAAGGATTTCACTACAAATTAATCTTTCCATTTCAGTCTGTTCTAACACGGGATGCCAGAGTAAAAAAGAATTACTGGTGTCAGTTCACATATTTAGCTACAAATCTTCTCAAGTACCGAGTAATCAAGTATTGAAGTGATGTATATGCATGTGTGAACCATCCCTTAGAACTGCAGGCCGGACAAGAAAAATACGTTTGAGGTAATGAGAGATTTTTTTATTTCTTTTTAAATTCCAATGCTTAAATTACAGTGGGGGGGGGGGAGATGGAACCTTCTTATATTTTTTGTCAAACACTCTTAGCTGTTGTTTTTACAAAGCAACAGAGGACATGATTTGGCTAAACTTTAGTGAGTCCAAGGGTGGGGTTTCTGGATTTCATTAAGCCTCTCCACACACACACACACACACACACACAAGCACATTATATTTGTATTTGTTGGAAATTATCAGTTGAAACTACAGTGGTACCTCGGGTTACATACACTTCAGGTTACATACGCTTCAGATTACAAACTCCGCTAACCCAGAAATAGTACCTCAGGTTAAGAACTTTGCTTCAGGATGAGAACAGAAATTGTGCTCCGGCGGCACGGCAGCAGTGGGAAACCCCATTAGCTAAAATGGTGCTTCAGGTTAAGAACAGTTTCAGGTTAAGTATGGACCTCCGGAACAAATTAAGTACTTAACCTGAGGTACCACTGTACAGTTATCCGGTGATGGGCTTACATGTGAAAACTGGAACACTGAAGAACCCTGTTAGTAAAATTGCAAGATAAAAACAAATATCAACAAGAACTACTTAAGGTGGATGTAATAAAGAAAACAAATCAATTTGTGCAAGGTCAGGCTAGGTGCCACCTGGATAAAATAAAAAGATGAACAGGCACCAGTGCTCATCGATGCACAAAGCCCATTCTCCCCTTTGTTTAGTTCCTTTAAGTTGCTCCCCCCTCCCCGCCTTGCACTTAGGTAGCACGTGAGACAGGATGTAAAAACTGGAACCAACACACCTGTTCAGCATCAGTACAAGCATATATGAACCAGTACAAAACAAGGAAACAACTCAGACTTACACCTAAGTCAAAGATATAAAACAACAGTACAGTTGTAAGGTGCCATAATATATGTGTGCCTCAAACTGGGGGCACCAGAAGCCACTTCCTAATACTCTGCTTTCTCCTCATACCTGAATGACTAAGCATTGCAGCACAAGGATACCAGGTCAGGCAGCAGTAATTGTCTGCTGACACCATCACACCATGTCAGTTGTTGTTCATCTAGCCCTAAAAAGCTACAGCCTCAAAGCTCACACATCCAACTTTCATTAGGAGCAGCAGCAGCCCCACTGCCTTCTCTGGAACTCAGCCTTTGGCTCAGTTTTGACTATGCTGCTGCCTCTGGCCCCTTGGACTGTGATCTGCTTTCCTGAAGCCTGACCTGGCCCCTGAGATCCTAATCTGCTTGCTCTGACCTAGACGGTGCCTGTCCAGACTATGCCCTTGCCTCAGAGCTTGGTGACCAAGAGAAGATTCTGGTTAAGGCCTGACAAGATGTGACCCGAGTCCAAGGCAGGAGGTTGAAATGGAAAATTAATCCTCATGACTGGCAGGCCTCTTTATCAGCATCTCTCATGCCTTATCAGAAGTAGCAAATTGCCTCCATTGCAGCATATTATCCAAAAGAAAAATAGATATTTCATGCTTCAGCTAAAATAATTAATGCAAGGGAATGACCTGGTGGAAATGGGCCAATTATGCCAAAGACATTGTGAGCATAGAGTGCTGTAGCGCTGCTCATTGTCGACGTGACCTTGTCTTTCCATCACATATTAAGCATCACAGTGTATTTGAGATAGTAGAAAGTTGCTGTTGATAGAAGGTTCCAGGGCAGGGCAATGCGGTAGGTGAGAATGTTTTCTCGCTGTGTGATCTCTCAAAAGTTTTGAGACAAAACACTATTCTGAATCAAATGTGTTCAGTTTTCTTTATTAATCCCAAAGCTAACACCCAAAACTGTGCTTTACATTGACATGATTTCATTCTTTGGCACAATCCTAGTCCCAGTTCCTACTATAAACCTAGACACATACAACTGAAATAATGGTGTTATGCACACCCCAACCTCCAAGCGGGGTGCCCAGAACATAGTTGGTTTTGGTTTCCTTGAACAAAGGTAACTGGAGAGTGAGGGCATTTTCTGCAATGTTAAGATTTATTTACACACATTATATATGCAGGCTGAGCATAAGATGGATGGGCTCATAGTATTAACTCTCCAACAGATCACGGTCCCCCATTAGGAGGGAGCCACCAAAGCAATAGTTTTAGATTATGCAGACAGCAAGACAGGCCTCTGTCTCTCTTTTTTCATGTCTATTACCAAGACTGTTCTCTTTCATACACCCCCAGTGACATCTCCAGCCAGGGGAAGGGGAGGAAGAGAGACACACTCCCTTCTGCTAATCTTCCAGAAGAACCATTGTCCTAGCCTACATTACAAAGCAGACACTTAGCAGACCTGGCTAAGTGGGAAGCTAGAGGGCATCTGAAATACACAGCATTACGTGCTTGTGGTTTTCGCTGAGAACAATAGACTCCAGGTGAGCCTGGGTGTCTGAATAGCACATGCCCCATCATGACAAAAGTTGAGGTGTTCTGGGCCTAACAATTAAAATCCCTGAAACCAGTACAAATGCTGCCAATTCTTCCACCTCACATTCCCAATATGGTGCTTCGATGATCACCACGCAACATGTTGATTATCTTCTTCACAAAAACGCAGAGGAAGTTCTGGGTTCTTTCTCCAATGGTGCCAAACGCTGGTCATAATCAAGTAAATTAACCTCTCTGCCATGATCCAAAAATACATTTGTACCTTGAGAACTGAACACCCAAACCACGTTTCAAGTCATTTCCCTCTACCCCAGCTTGAGGGTGAGATTCCCATGTAGGCTGCCCTCTGGAACTGGGGTGGATCTAAACACAGGAAAAAACGCTATAAATAAGTAAGAAATTAGATTGTTCTAACGAAAGAAAGAAAAAACCTCTAACGGAAAATTGCGTTTTAACATTTCCTGCTCTCTGGCACCATCTGGTGTTGCATGTTTATAGCGCATACAAATCACTGTTTCTTTACTAATGTAGACATTGCGGCCAGAGAGAAAAGTGGGCAGGGGAAGAAGCAAAAGTGGGTGGGGCAATGGATGTGGCTCTCACCTTTCTACAGCAGGTTATATTCCAGCCAGGCAAAAGCCAGAGGTGTCTATGCATACCCACACACCTCTCTCCATCCATCTAGGTGAGCAAAATGCTATTATCACATACTGGCCATGTGAAAGCATCCAAGGAGGCCACAGCAGGGCTGGGTGAGGGATATGACCTGAAGAGACGATTTATGGCTCTGGAGAATCCCAAGCACTGCTTATCCTCCATTGGCTCTATTCCACACAGAGCTTGTGTGGTGTATATTATTATGGCACAAATGCTATAGAAAGCCCAGTCGAACATATGTATCATGGTCTGGAACGTTTTGTGTTTCTATGTATCCAGACATTAGTAAATATTTTTTACTTAAAGTCAGGGCAATCTTATTTCTCTTTATGTGGGGTATATTTGCATTAATGAAAGCCAACACTTTGAAAAGAGGCACAAACAACTATTTCTAGATGTTCCTGGAAACTCTCATCAAGTTGCAGACAATGTTGTTTGTAGACTGGGCACACCTGCATCCAGCTGTTAGCCTACGTTTCCTGAATTCTATTCAGCCCAACAATGGGCAAAAACGTTGTTTTCTTATTATTTTTCCCCTCACAATATTGCACGTCACTTGTATACTGTACTGATCTTACCCTGTTCTCTTCCAGCCATTCCAACAGAGCGGGGATTAGCATTGTTAGTGGATAATTTCTCTTAAAAACAAATGGAGGAAAAACATAATTTAAGCCTTTCCTCACAGAGGGTAAACACTTATACACTGTTTTGTTTTGAAACTGATACCTAACCACTGGCAAGCAAGTTCAGCTCAGGGGATTTTTCTGAGCATGAATTAAGGCCAAAGAATTCCTAAGCTGGCTTTCATAATGCAACCTCAGTTCACAACGGACAGGGCCTATTCAAATGATACATGTTTTCCACTTCAGAGTATTATCAGGCCCACAATTATTATTACTATAGCTATTTATATATTCAGTGTTGAAAGTGAACTAATATTTCCTAAGAATTCCCATGATGTTATTTTGGCACATCAAGTTTGTTTTTGCATTCATTCATTCATTCATTCAAAATAGTTTTATTTAGCCTTCCCATAGTAAACAACCCTCAGGACAGCTCACAACATTTTAAAAGAACAACAAATATAACAAAGATTCAAATTACAAAATAAGAGGCAAGTCTCTTACTTTGTTTTTATTATTATTATTGTGTTTTAAATATATAGCAAGCCACCTCAAGAACTATAGTTGACAGCCAGGCTTTAAATACAGTGGTACCTCAGGTTAAGTATTTAATTCGTTCCGGGGGTCCGTTCTTAAGCTGAAACTGTTCTTAACCTGAAGCACCACTTTAGCTAATGAGGCCTCCTGCTGCCGCTGCGCCGCCGAAGCACGATTTCTGTTCTCATCCTGAAGCAAAGTTCTTAACCTGAAGCACTATTTCTGGGTTAGCGGAGTCTGTAACCTGAAGCGTATGTAACCTGAGGTACCACTGTACTCCAAAATAAATCAAATTGTAACAACTTACAGTGAAATCCTACAAATGTCTACTCAGAACTTAATCAGTTTCATTCAGTGAAGCTTACTCTCAGGTAATAGGAATGCATGCTAAGCAGTCAGCAGACAGGCACAGCACAAACCAATACAGAAAATAAGGAAGGTAGCAAGTTCTGATCCTGCTCCGTTAAATTCCCCTAGATGTCTCAGCTAACATATCAAAAAAGACATACAGTATGTACTTATTATTTCTTTAACAAGATTTACAGTCTGCTTAATAATAATAATAAGTCTTGGGTAAAGGACTTACATAAAATAGTATATTCATGAGAAAATACTGATAAAATTGATAAATTTTAAAATAAATAGAATATAGATAAAATAAACAGAGTTTAAGAAAAAGCACGTATAATAAAATTACATGTCTGCATAGCCTTGCCTAAACAAAATGCTTTTTAGCAGGCATCAAAACAACACAATGATGGCTATTATTGCATATGGCTGCTTGTTGTATTGCAGACACTGATATTTACAGAGGAAATATATGGAGGCACATGCAATTAAATGAGTCTGGCCATGTTACAGCCTTGACTGATATTGTGACTTTTCCCATTAATACCAGTCCTAATATTCTTTATGCAGCACACTTTCCCTGCCTTTAATAAAAGCATGTTCAACTCTTTGAGCAGTAGTTCCTTGATTGGATCTTCAAAAATATATAATAAAAGAATCTTAGGCTCTAAGAATACTTTCTGATTAAGTGTGACAGACTTCTGCAAACCATAAAAATAGAAGAACAGCAGTCACAGTAGACAATAAAATTTAGCAGAGCAGATAAAGCCATGGTTAAAAGCAGCTTACACCACATGCTAGAGTGTAACTTTTAAGAAAACAAACTCACCTGGTGCCAGAATGACATGAGAGATGAAGGGGGCATTCCATAAGTGATGGGCCTTCCCTCCAGTCATCCTCTGCTTAACATCAAATGATGGGAAGATGCAGAAAAGGGTCTCCAATGGTTCTGATGGCAAAACATTTGGGTGTGTTTTGAATTCTAAGTGAACCGATTTCCTGAAAGCAAACCTATTTCTATTAATTGTATTCCAAATTTCCCCTGAATCTAAACCTCCTGCACTTACCGATGCTCTTGTCTTGTTATATGCTACGGTTAGAAGGATACTTTGGTTTTATTTTGGAGAAACTGGAATGCATACTAATGTAGCATTATTTGAGCAACAGGGCCACCCGGGATCACGTTCTGTTCAAACAAGCCATTTTCTCACCAGTATCAAGCTAAGGGTGGGGGAGACACAGTTTGGTAAATTTGCAGCAGAAGTCAGCTGTATGCAGTACTGATTGGCTGATCTCTAGGGTGGCCAATTATGCATTGCCAAAGAAAGACAGGCACACTTCACCAAAATAATGACATAGTTGCGTAATGTTTCTATATCTTAATTTATATTAATTTAATTTATATTAATTTAACACATGCACATTTATGAATTAATATAATTTAAATAGAAATATAATTTATAATAACATATAAGAATGATAATAATGATAATAAGAATGAATGGGACGCGGGTGGCGCTGTGGGTAAAACCTCAGTGCCTAGGGCTTGCTGATCGCATGGTCGGCGGTTCGAATCCCCGCGGTGGGGTGAGCTCCCGTTTTTCGGTCCCAGCTCCTGCCCACCTAGCAGTTCGAAAGCACCCCGAAGTGCAAGTAGATAAATAGGTACCGCTTTATAGCGGGAAGGTAAACAGCGTTTCCGAGTGCTGCGCTGGTGCTGGCTCACCAGAGCAGCTTCGTCACGCTAGCCACGTGACCCGGAAGTGTCTCCGGACAGCGCTGGCCCCCGGCCTCTTAAGTGAGATGGGCGCACAACCCTAGAGTCGGACACGACTCGCCCATACAGGCAAGGGTACCTTTACCTTTACCTTTATAAGAATGATAGTACATCTCACTCTAGTGGAGCAGATTGTTGTTAGGTTGCCTGTGTACGTGTTCAGTCTGCTGCCCAGGTGCTTTTCTACCTGTTGATGAGCCAGCATGTACTGATTAGAGTGCCAGACTAGGACCTGGAAAACCATACCTTTTGTGCAAAATAAATGAGGAGGAGAACCATGTATGCCACCTGAAGCTCCTTGGAGACAAAGGTGGGATATAAATGTAATCAACAAACAAACAAATTTCATGGTCCACCCAGTGGCGGAGCTTCATGCTCTGGCACCGGAGGGGGCGGAGAGCAGGCAGGGGCAGGGCTGGCACACATCCCGGGGTCGTGGCACCCAGCGCAGGTGGGAGGCAGTCGTGATCGCACCCCACTGGGATCGCGCTGCTGGGGGGGGTGCGCTCCCTCCGCATTCCTCTTCCTCCACCAGTGGGCCCACCCTGCTCTCCCTGTGTCACAATCTGGTCTACGGGCAATCAAAGTCCCGGCTGAGGACGTCAGGACCGGGGGCAAGATGGCGGGGCGGGAGCAGGAACGAGAGTCCAGAAGCTAGGGGTCTGAGGGTCAGGAAGCAGGGAGTCATGAAGTCAAGGGTCCGAGGATCAGGAAGCAAGGAACCAAACGCAGCAAGGCAGGAAACGTGTTGCTGTGGCAAAGAGCCAAAGGGAAATGCTGACCTTATATCCCTTCCTGGCTCTTGCCACCACTTGCAGTGAGTTACTAAGTGGCCTCACCTGTGCGGCCGCGCCTTGCCTCTCCAGAACAAACTTAGGAAGGCCCCAGTCCTGCGAAGCTCTACTGGTCACAGGGGCTGGCTCCTGCATGCACTCCTGACACCCTCTTTACGGTTGTACAGTGGTACCTCGGGTTACATATGTTTCAGGTTACATACACTTCAGGTTACAGACTCCGCTAACCCAGAAATAGTACCTCGGGTTAAGAACTTTGCTTCAGGATGAGAACAGAAATCGTGCTCCGGCAGCACGGTGGCAGCTGGAGGCCCCATTAGCTAAAGTGGTGCTTCAGGTTAAGAACAGTTTCAGGTTAAGAACGGACCTCCGGAACAAATTAAGTACTTAACCCGAAGTACCACTGTAGATCTTCAAACCAGACTTAGACTGGGCAGCCCTTCAAAATATAGGACTGCGCTCTGCAAAATTTGACATCAAGCCCACCCTACGCAAACTCATGTCCTCTCCATCTCTGGATAAGTTTTGCATGAATATCTAACAGAATAAAAACTTTAAAATATATAAAGACAAAGCGGACAATGAACCATTGTTGGTAGAACAAGACTTAGAAGTGAAGCACCGTTCAACGTGCTGATTTGTTGGTCTGTCACTTAATATTGCAGAGACAGGAACATGCTGGGCTTCCCTCAGGGGAAAAAATCTGTCATGACTCTGCTTTTAAGGTTGGATCTATCTAGAAACACAATGAGGTGCCTCCAGATGCCTAGATGTCCAATTGTAAGGGAGGGGAGGCAATATTTGTGATTATCCACAATGGTGGGGAACAATTACAACCTTTATTTGACATTTTTCATTTTAGCAGGGTCATGCCCTGTGGACTAAAGCAAGGGACCACTCTGCTGTGCCAACACCTTACATTTGAAACAGCAGCAACAATTCCTAATCAATCTTGCAAGGAGTTTAAGCACACTGAGTGCTAGTGTGGTGATTTCGGACCTAGATCTTACCGTAAGCTCTGCATGAAACCTGCAGCCCTGCAGAGCATAAAATGCTGTTGGTGTGCTACTAGCCCTGCAGGGATTATCCCAAAGGCAAAATTGCTGATTGTTCTAAGCTAGAGGTAATATAATTAACGTGCATTCCTAGTCCTTCCTGAGCTGTTAAAATAATTTCTGTGAGGATGTAAAATTACTTCACACACGCACTTTCTCTCTGAAACGCTTACAATGAGGAAAGGAAACAGATAATCTCTCTAGATCTGCCCCACCCCCTGCTCCATACCTTTATTCAGATATATAATATCCAACCCCTACTGAGGCTTTATTTACAATCTATTTCATCTTTTGAAATGCACACAGTGGTTTGCTCATTATACCAGGGAGGCTGTACTGTGTATGCTTACACGTAAACACTGCGACTTCCAAAGAGATTTGAATTGATTACTGGAAATGCAGAACAAAATTGAAGAGGCAGCATGATTTGCAGAGGAGGGCCAGGAATCAGTATGAATCATTTCAGCACTAACCAAGTTCGGTTACAGAGCGATAGGTATGCCTCTCCTCTGTCCCCTTCGCCAACCCTGATGAGATCACGTATAGTACTGCCATTAGCAACAGGAGGATTTTTTTTTAAAAAAAGAGCCGAGATCTTAAAACTGATATTTTAAAAGACTTCACTGGCAATTCCAGTAACTTAGATCACTCATTGCTGAAGCATAAATTAACGCAAATGTGTCAAGATTCCAGGAGGTATACATTTCAATGAGGAAAAGAACTCCCACCTAGATGTCTTCTCATGTTCTGGGTAATTTGCCATGTAAAGCAAGTTTTCACACAATTGCGTTACAGTGATGTACATTTTCTGGCGGCATGACAGTCACAATATCATTTTTGTATGAAAGCGAGCTGTTCCTGAGAGACATAAGAGGTTGCTAGATATAATATATCCATAGCACAGAGACTCCCTCTGACAATCACGCGTAATCAGTCCTGTAGGGAAGGCGGTCATCGCCCATGTCACATCTGCATAACAGCAGCCAAGATGGCGATGTGTGATATTGGCTAATCGAATTCTGCAGCGAGAGAATAGCACAATACTCATGATAAAATCCAGTGGGGAGAGAAGAATAAAACAGTTTCAATCAGCATGGGCAGAAAACTGGGAGCTCTTCAATGGGCAGGTTCCATTGTTGCACATACAGCGTCTGTGCAAATACAATTTGTACATGCACCATTTTTTTCATAGGGGACTGGATCAGTGTGCATTAGCTTGCTCGCTTCAACACGAGCTTGCATGTTCAACATAGGCCCCATGGGGGGCGGGTAATAGAATGAAAAAACTTCGTGGGGTTGGGGGCTACAGAAAAAAGCTTTTGGCATCATGGCATCATTTGGGGAAACAATAGGAACAATTTTAAAAAGTTAAGGTAACAAATTGGAAGGAGTCTTGGGAGCTCCAAAAGCATGGTGGGTCAGGAGTGGACTGTGGGTTAGTTGCCCCAACTTAGGATGTGATTTGTCCTTAAGTGAGCTGGTTCCTGCTGCTTGCAGCATATGTCTAATCATTCATATCCCAAAACCATCTACTTCTAAAGGTTTAATCTTTCTACATATTATCTTAGGTAGGGTTTGATTGTTATCCTCACTTTGATAGAAGTAGGGTCAAGCCAAGTTACAGGGAACCAGGCAGAGGGCCTTCTTGGTAGTGGCACCCGCCCTGTGGAACGCCCTCCCACCAGATGTCAAAGAGAAAAATAACTACCAAACTTTTAGAAGACATCTGAAGGCAGCCCTGTTTAGGGAAGCTTTTAATGTTTAACAGGTTATTGTATTTTAGTGTTTTGTTGGAAGCCGCCCAGAGTAGCTGGGGAAACCCAGCCAGATGGGCGGGGTATAAATAATAAATAATAAATTATTATTATTATTATTATTATTATTATTATTACCACAATTATTATTATTATTACGATTATTATTATTATTGTCTTCCTAGTACCTTTCTGTCCGACAGGATGACCTAATTTTTCTAGTAAATGCACAAAGAGTGGACCAGTGGTTATGCAGCAAAATGAGCTTCCGTGTGTGTGTAAGTAGAAAAACCATATTTTTAAGGCCAGTTCCCATAATGAGGAAAAAATTGTATTTATAAAACAAAGAGCTGTTGATCGGTAGGAAACTGATTGAATAGAGCAAAATTCATATTTCAAAAGCTTCTTAATGTTAAGAATTAGTCGTGGGGAGGGGGAGGTCATACAAATAACATCAAATCCAGCAGCTTTGCTTAGCAAAATCCAGATACCACAACCATGCTGACCTTCCAATTTCTAATTTTTCAATCTGCTGGAAATAATGCTGGAATCAGACTTTCAATGGCAAATGTGGCAGAGACAATTCTGATAGCACTGAAACGCAGGAAGCTGTCTTATCCTGAACCAGACCCCTGGCTCATCTAGTTCAGTAGTGTCTGCACAATAATGAACTACACAGTAATGATCCAGTAGGACCATTTTGCCCTTCCAACAGATGGTGCAAGACAGCCTGAACTGACCCCATGTAGACATCATGTTGCATGGCTGTTGGTCTCCAGGTTTCATGCAGGGGTGTCTCCCAGATCCACACGGGAGTGTCAAGGCCTAAACTTGAGACCTTATGAATTCAAATCAGGAGCTCTGCCATGAATAATGGCCCTTGATCAATCTGAACACACACATTGCTGTTGGTGTGACATGAGAAGAATGTTTATAACCAGCAGCTAATAGCTGACAAGTAGCAAAATTAATTCCTCGTCAGTTGCACAAAGTAACCACCAAGTGGCTGCTCACATGTGGCTAGTGACTAAAAGGCTGAGTCGGGAGATAATCCTACAACCGAATATCAAGGCAATGTAAAGGACTGATTTGAAAGGAAAAATGAAGGTGTGCGTTATTGGGTGGGGGTGGGAGAAAAATCATGTATTCAAAGCATGCCTCTTGCCTGTAACAGCTGTACTATACTAAGAACCGGGGAAGGGGGATTTGCATTACAGAGGATCTCTCTTCGGATTCTTTCGAGTAGCTCAGCATGGAGGCACTAGCAATATCACAACAAACGCAAAAGCAGCTTTAGTGTATTCTTGGTAGTGGAATATGTCTGAGGAGACTTTTAAAGTTAAGATGCATTCTACTCACAGGAAAAGAGAGACATTACCAAAGGTTGTGGGATTTTTGTGTGTGTGTCTGTGTGCGTTTTCTTGCTTTTATATTGTAATAAGTCCGGTTATTACAAAGAAATTCAGAATGTTAAAACGTTGGAAGACGAGGCAAGTCACTAAAGTGGATTATCTTATAATATTGTCCATTTGTTTTAATACAGATTTGGTGCTGGTGAATGTTTCTGGAAGTTTAACTTGAGTTGCTATGATTCTGAAATATCCATTTGTAATGTTGTGTTTACAAGATACAAAAAGTGTTTTTTTTTATCTGATCAAAGGAAATCTAGCATTGTGGCCAGCCATATGTTTTCAAAAGCTTACCAATTCCCCTGGTTTTTTGTCTCCCTCATCCAGGAATGGAAGGCTGCCTCTAATCATGGAGGTGCCATTTAGTTTTCATGGCTAATATAAAAGCCATATTTTCAACTGATTTGCCAAAAAAAAAAAAAGTCTTAACACTTATTTAAAACAGTAAGAGAATGAAATTCCTATACCCAGGGTCTGTCAGGTGAGACAAACCACCAGCACAAAAAGATATGCCAGCCAATGAAAATTGGTGAAAATATATTGGCAGAATGAAGCAGCAGGGTTATGGGTGGTCCAAGGGAAGGCATATTCATGCCAAATCTTATGCTACCCCAGATTGTGACCACTCCCTTGCCACTGGTGCAATTTTACAGCAGTCTCGGATGTAGTGGAAATAATTTCCATCCCAACAGGAAAATATTTTAAAACCTGCCCTGCATCAGCAGTTGCCCCATCCACATCACTATGGCAGAGCACACAGCACAGATTTCCCCAACACAGGTTGAAGATACGTATTTTCAAGTTTCAAGTTTTTAAACAAAAACTGAAGAAACTTGCACTTAATATATACCGGTATATATTCTTCACCACCAGGAGGTCAGTAGTTACTCTAAAGACCAACATCCTTGCACACATACCAAGACCACCGCCTCTTTAATAGCTAGCTGGAGCTAATATCTCCACACAAGTGTCAAGGTTACTTGTCTAAATGGCAAATTGGGATAAGAGTGCCTCTATTAAAGACCTTGCCCCTTTAGGTCTTGAGCACGAGTCCTCTTCCTGATCACTCTTAACAGGGTGCCAGCTGTAATTTTAGAGGAATCCAAATCCATTCGGTAAGCCAATCAGAGCCGTGTAGTTCATATTAAGTCATTTATTAGCTAAACATTGATAACAAAGACATCACGACTAAGAAGGCTTTCTCCTTTGAACTAGAATTTGCACAGCTCAAATCCCATTCCCTCAGTCAGTGGATTAATGTCTACATTATCTGTGTGTATGAAGGCATCTCTGTTCTCCGGGCTTTGTAAAAAAAGGGGGGGCTGTTTTCCTCGTGTTGTCAGGATATACAGATTTGTGTGTTATTTGCCAGGAGCTCCTACTTCAGGGCAGCACAGCGTATCTTTGGGGGTGGCATGTGGGATAAAGTGTATTACCATTAGAAAGCTCCCATGCTGGGTATTAGACATTATTTCTCTCCTACATTATATGTTGTAATAGGATCTGAATGCAGTAATGCCTCTTTGAAATATAGCTGGAAGTAAGGCCCTGCAGAGAGCAAGAGATAAATCCATTTTATAAGCTAACCTATTCCATGCTAGTACCATCTTTAGCCAAGACTACATGAGACCCTTCTGCTGAAATTAAGACAGAGTGTTTATATAAATTTGGAAACATGCCTTAGCCTTATCTGGTTTGTAACTTAGCAACCTCTAATTTAGGTTTTCTTGCTGCTGCTTATATAGCAGCTGATAAATCTAGCCAGGTTTGCACGATATACTTGCGCTGGGTGTGCGCACGATGTAATTTCACACACGTAGCCTACAAATACCTGGCGCTACATCGACTGCACCGACGTTTAATTCTACCTATAAAGACAAGCACAGAAACACCCACTGTTCAAAGTCATGTTTAATCAGGCTGAATGGATTTATAAAAGCTGACACTGTTGCTGGAAGGAAAACAGAAATTTTTGGGCCACAGAAGCTTCTTGGGAGAACATTTTGCCTTGTGAGGTGTCTCCGTCTCATTTGAATCCCCCATCAACCCTCCTGAAAGACATTTCTCTGTATGAAATATCCTGGCACTTTGTTCCCTTTCCCTTTCAGCTCCCCCCACCCACAAAACAAGGGTTTTGAAATTCATTATGGCTTTATATAGTGCTTTTTTCTAGAAAAATGGGTGCCGGTAGTCACCATGAAGCTGTTACAGTAAGTGCCACACATTTTAACAACAACAAAAAGAGGTGCCATTACTGTGTACCCTTGAGTACCCCCTGGGGGGGGAAAGCACTGACTTTATATTCATTAATTTTTATATTTATATATAAAGAAGTGTTTCTGAGTGCCAATCAGCTGGGGAATTTCATAATTATGAATAGTAATACTACTTTAAAAAACCACCCCTTCACTCATTTAAGCTGGGGCTCTTTATTTAGAGAAGGACCTAACCTAATGCCTGTTAAAATAAAGTAATAAAGGCAGAGCATGATGAACATCTTGATTTCGGCATTGTCTTGGCCCCCCACTGAATAAGATGCTGTGCTATAGGCAGCCTTCTTCATCCATAAAGAAAAGGCCATTATATTAAACGGGGCCTCAGAGCTTTTCTCTGTAGTGTGGCAAAGCTCTGAATGACACATTCATCAAAGGTGGTTGGCATATTCATTGCAGATGTTCACCTTTATGAAAGGCATTTGGTACATGGCAAATGGATTCCTCTTCACGTACTGGCAGTTGCAGAACAAGCTTTCCTTTCTCAGGGCATTATTCAGCCATGTTTCCTCCTGGAATTGTATTGTATCCCACTGAATGTTGAAAAGGTACGTTTGAAGAGCCAGGATGCTTCCAACAAGGGTTGCAGGTATATGCTTTGGCTGAAAATCTGCAGCCTGTTTCTTTTCTTTTCTTTTTCACAGCAAAGACATTGTTTACCGAATCTCCCTGTCCCATTCTTTCTTTCTGAAAGCATTTTCCTCCCAAAGAGTATAAGCACCAAAGCACAAAGTTTTATTTGCTACATGTATATCCCACAGTTTCCTTTATGCACTCAGGAAAGCATACCTGGATTTGTCCTCCATTTATCCTCACACATAAGAGTGCTTCCCCACCAGACAACAATATTGTGATAGCATTGGAGAAGCACTGCAGGAGAAACTAAAGTGGAAAAAGTCCAGCACAATGAGCTACCATTTTGTTAAGAGCATGTTGCAGGCTGTACCTGCAATAAAACATCCTGGGAGGTGGATTTTGCTGAGAGACAATTATTGGGTGAAGCTTTATAGCTGAGCAGAGATTTGAACCCAGGTCAGCCTGATTTAAAACCTACATTCTATCCAATTCACCACTCTGACGTAAGTAATAAATGGATATTTCAGTGGTGCCCGGAAGTCAGTTCTGTCCCCAGGCGGGGGGACAGATAGTCTTAACCAATGCCTAAACAACCACTCATGGTTTAGTATTTAAATAAAGTTGTGGCCAAAATTATGCCAAAAACCTTAAACAAAAATTAAGTGTGCGTTGTGAGTTATTTGGGGGGTGGCTTGGGGACCTCGACACGCAACTTATTTTGACCAGACAGCTATTCATAATATAAGAAAAGCCACAGATTTGCTTCATTTTTTTAAAGAGGCAATAATTTCTTAATGATCTATAGTGACAAAATTATTTCAGAGAAACACAGAATCAGACACATGGGTGGACATTCTCTCTGCCTGGTGGAACAGTTCCAAAATTTTGTGCACGTTTAAGCAGATAATCTTTGCTTCCTTCTGTCTTGTTTATACTCGGTTACCCAAATAATCCTACTTCCAAGTTGTAAAATTGTGCCTGCTGTAACCCAAGAAATCTATAGGTTTCATATCACCATGCATCAGCAATATTCTTTTGCTCAGGAAAAAATAATAATCTATTTCACATCCTCCAGTTATCCACAGATTTAGAGGAAGGTAATTTAAGATTGCATAAATTGTCCAAGGGAATAAAATCCCTATACAAAGTTCTTTTGGAGCGGAGATCCCATACACCCCCAGCTCAGCTCCCTCACCTTGTATATGTTATATACAAGGTGGGTTTTTTGTTCTGCTTTGGTGCCAAACAGGAGGGTTTGCAACTATCGTTTCCATTTATAGCCCGTTGGCAGGCACACAACTGGAAGCAGCTGTAACCGAAATAAAGCAGCTAGAAAGAGTGAATCAGGCTGTGTACACACCATACATTTAAAGCACATTTAAAGCTTATTCCACCCACCCACCCAGGCCAAAGAAACTTGGGAACTGTAGTTTTTAAGGTGCTATGAAGTGAAGAAGAGAGCTCAAGTGAAGAAGAGAAGACTCCCTGGAAAAGACCCTGATGTTGGGAAAGACGGAGGGCACAAAGAGAAGGGGATGACAGAGGACGAGATGGGTGGATAGTGTTCTCAAAGCCACCAGCATGAGTTTGACCAAGCTGTGGGAGGCAGTGGAAGACAGGAGTGCCTGGCGTGCTCTGGTCCATGGGGTCACAAAGAGTTGGACACGACTAAATGACTAAACAACATGAAGTGAAAAATTGTGTGGGATAAACTACATTTTCCAAGATTCTGTTGGGAAGGGATGCTTTTAATGTTCTTTAAATGTAGAGCATGGTGTTGTGTAATGAAAATGTTGTCTACTGCACCTATGTTATGAGATATATTAAGAGAGAAATGATAGGCGGATTCTGCCATATTCTGAGATGATCCTGGAAAATGTGTTTTTGTGTTCTTTTTCTCTCTTCCTTTTATTCCCTATAATGCAACCTGTATTACCTTGCGGGAGTCTAAATTTCGCTTTGCTAATGTGACATCCACCTTCAGGCAGGTACACTAAGGATTGAATCGCAAGACAGTCATGGCTAAAGGCACAGCTCCTGACAGAGATAGGCTGCCTCAGAATGTTAATTCTGGATGGTTCAGGCGCCGAGCACGACTTGTAAGCTTGCCTTCAGCCCTCAAGGGATTCCCGCTCCCCTTAAACTCGGCCTTTCATGTGATGTGCAATTTCCCTTCCCGGACTAGGCTGCACAAACAATTGCTTCCGCGGATCTGATAATTAGTCACATCTCTTCCTCCAACTTTCCCAATTCAGCTTCAGTTAACCTCAGGCCAAGATGGGTTCAACCATCCACCTATCATCATATTCATTTCAGCGTCTGACAGTGAGGTTTGACGGGGAAAGCAATTGGAACGGTTTCCCCTGGAGCTTCACTGTATCGCTTGCACTCACTCTTATGCTTCCTGCCCTCCGGAAAAAGAGGCATGTTCATATCACATTAAGTACATAGGCACATATCTGTGATCTTGGCTTAGGGGAGCAGGAATGGCGATGTCCTTCTCTCTGTACAAGATATGGGGCTTTTTTGACTTGACAAAATATAATTTTTTCTGTTTTCAGTCATCACATCGATTTAACTAACCTTCTCTTCATTCAGAAGGGGCAAGTGGTCTGGAACACAGGCGCTTAATTGATTCTGACAGCACTGCCTGTCCAAATAGGCGTCAAAAAGGCATATCTGCATTAGAAGTGAAAAGCAAGCAAGCAACACCTGAGAACAGCAGGTCACACGGTTGCCATTTGCCTTGCGCAATCCTGTGCATGCTTACTCAGGAGTAAACCCTGGTGGGGCTTACTCCAAAGGAAGCATGCACAGGATTTTGGCCTGTGTGCTTGGAATGTGGGAGGAAGTGCCATCTAACAGTGTTTACAGGTAGGAGGATAAAGTGAATTAGAAGTACACAGGGTCTCTTCTCTTTTATAGCCCTCCCACCATTCCTTGGGAATCTGGTGGCTCTGCCACTGTACCCAAGACCTGGATGAACAAGCAAGCGAGCTAGGTGGGGCAGACCTGATTCAGCTGTGCCCACTAAGGTTCTTGAAGAAGCACTGGCACAAGCTGGAAGGGGGGACGGGGGTCATTGTGGTTGATGAAGATTCCATCTCTTACTTCTGGGGTGGCATTGAAGGACCTACATCTAAAGGGTCAGGTGGAGGCTGCTGTTGGTGTACCACCCAGCCGGCTGCACAGCAGCTTCGGCAGATGAAGTCTTAGGTCTTGGAGAGTTCCAGGACAACCGGTTCTGCTCATCTCAGGATTTTGTGGCTTCAATTTCAACCATGGAGGTGTCCCAGCTTGTTATGGGGCCCATTCACAGGGCAGGACATGCCCTGGATTTGGCTATTATCCCAGGGTTTGGGAGGGATAACCTGAATGTAGGAGGACTTCCGATAAGCCTCTTGGCATGCCCCGGTCGTGGAAGGAGAACCATTAGGAATCTCCATGCCCAGAGACTTATGGAATTTTAGAGATTCCTGAATGCTATTTCACAACAGTTAGGACTTAGTCTTGTGGGATGCTACTAAAGCCCTTGTCGCTGGAGGCCCACATCGCCACAGGTGTGAGAAGCACCATTCCTGGACAAGGACAGCCTTGCTACAGCGGCTGACACATTGGTCATCTTGATTACCAATCACTTTAATGCATTCTGTGTGGGGCTGCCCTTAATATTGGTTCGGAAGCTTTTGCTGACTACTCATGGAAGCCATTATGAAATTTAAGGAGATAGTTCCTGCCAGATTGTTTCTTTCACTGTATTTTAATAATTTCAGTTGGATTTACTTTATGACATTGTTATTGTGCACTGAGATAACTGCATAGCAGGCAGCATCTAAGTATTTTAATAAACAGATATATAAATTGTGGGTGTATTTCTCTCAGTGATCTTGAAATGCCCTGCCTGAATGTGGGAGGAAATAAGTAGGTGCCAATGACAACAGGAAGGCTATACTTCAGGTATCTTTGACAGGGATTCTGGAAATTGCCATGGAGAATTATGGATATGCAAATACTTCAGCAAATCTAGGATAAACGCTTCCCCCAGGTGAAACAGATAGTAAGTATTCCTCTTATACCTGGCAGCTCAGGGTAATATGCACTCTCAGTTTGGTTTTTCCCTTAAAAGCTATGTTTGTATGAGATTCTGCCTCATGATTTTAAACTCTAAAGAAACTCTATTACATTTCTGCTCCCTGGTCTCTGAGGCTGTGTACACATCATTCATTAAAAATACATTTAAAGCATTCGGGCACACACAAATAAATAAATCCAGGGAACTGTAGTTTACCCCTCACAAAGCTACAGTTCCCAGCACCTACAGTCCCCCAGAATTATTTGGGGTAATATGTTTTAAAGGTACATAGCTTCTGTCTTGCTCCCAAGTCATTATCTGCAGGGTAGTCTGACACAGCTTTACAGAAAAATAAATTTATACGCACATTACTATTACACTATATGTAACAAAACAATAATGATTCATTGGTTCATAATATTCCACCACAAATGCTATAAATAAAATTAGATTTTCTTCATTCACAACACAAGGTCAGTGGGACCTTTTATCAGCTCTTTCTTTTGTTGCAAAGTCTGCACCCTATTTTGAACACAAAGGATCTTGCCACACTTATCCATGCTTTCATAACTTCTATAATTGACTGCTGTACTGTGTTCTATGTGGTGTTGTCATTGGTGATAACTCAGAAGGTAGAGCAGGTTGCCATGGCTCATCTCCTGGAAAATTCTGGGAAACAAAAGTGTATTCTCTTTTTGGCACCCACACTGGCTGTAAACCCACCTGTAAACTCCAAGCCCAGTTTAAGATTCTAGTGCTTGCCTTTGAGCCTTTTATGATCTGGAACAAAAATGCATCTGAGAGCATTTCTGCCTCTTCATGCCTCAGCACCAATTGCAGTCATTAGACTGGGGCCTGCTCTGTATATTCTCATTATGTGAGGTAAAAATGTCATTGCTTTGGAATGATGTCCGTAGTGAAGTCAACCATTGTTTTCTCTCATCATGCCCTTTGAAGAGGGTTGTCTAATCTAGCTGTTTTGGAAGGCTTCTGAGCTGTCAGTTTGATTACAAACTGTTTTGATGATGCTCAGCTGCCATTTTTGATGGTTCTGTTTTAATTAATTGATTGTTGTTCATTGTAATTATCATTGTAATGATCATTATCACATCAAAACATAAAGAATAGTGTTAATAATTTGTAATTAATTGCCTTGCATAACCTGCTTGGAGTGAGGGGAAACCAATACAGAAATATTTTAAATAGATAGTGAACAAACAACTGTAAGGTTACCTTCCCCCCGCCGCCCCCCGTACCCAGCATTTACATGAATATGAAGGTCTACTTTAAGGCAGGGATGGGGAAAGCCTTCGGCCCTCCAGATGTTCTTAGACTCCAACCTCCATTGTTCTCATCCATCATAGTCAATGGTCAGCACTGATGAGTATTGCAGCTCGTGTGAAGGTATCTGAAGAAGTGTGCATGCACACGAAAGCTTATACCCAGAACAAACTTAGTTGGTCTCTAAGGTGCTACTGGACAATTTTTTGATTTTATTTATTTTGCCCACAAGCACTGGTTTTGCTCCAGTTCCAGTCTTTGAGGGATACTTCCATACTGGACACTTCGTATGGAATTGCCATCACCATTGCCACTTTTTATGGTGATCCACCCCACCCATCATGCTTAGCACATGTTCCTTATGCTTCAGTAGGAAGATTATCCTACACTGGTCCATCACTCAAACCTTAGGAACCATAAAGAGAGATGAATAGGATAAAAGGCAGCGGAGTGAGGATTGTTTGTGGACTTATTTCCACAAGGATCATAAGAGATTCTGCAAAGTCTTCTCCAACTTAGTATAATCTCTTACCCAGGCTTTGCTGTCAAATATACAATAATCTGGTGTGTTTTCTCCCTTATGTATCACATGTCTAATGGGACCATTTTCCCTTGAGAACCTCCATCGTGTATGAAGTTTAATAACAGATGAACAACAATTTGGATTTGGTTTCTTGTTGTTTTCTCCTCACATTTACCCAGCATACACAGCTCTGTACATATTTTAAATACCTTTCAGGGCCTTTTAGTTAGCTAGATTGCCACTTCTGTGGAGTATCTGAATGGGTTTTTTTTTCCCTTGAAGATACAGTCTCTAAAATTATGCAGTCCAGGCTGCTTATATTGTGACTACAGCCAAGCACTACTTAGATCCAGCCAGTGCCTTGTGTCTGATTCTGCTGGCACTTGTGCAGACCATTACAAAACCCCATCTGTTCCTTAAAACGATCAAGTTCTCATTCTTTCATCTCATGTAAGCACATTGTGAAGAACTTGCTGGCAACAAAATAAGCTATCTATCTCTAACCCGTTTGCTCTTGAATCATAGCTTCAGTTCTTTGGGTATGCTTCTCATTGTTGTTGTTTAGTCGTTTAGTCGTGTCCGACTCTTCGTGACCCCATGGACCAGACCACACCAGGCACTCCTGTCTTCCACTACCCCCCGCAGTGTGGTCAGACTGGTCATACTGGTAGCTTCAAGAACACTATCCAACCATCTCGTCCTCTGTCTTCCCCTTCTCCTTGTATGCTTCTCATACATCTCTGATATATGTAATAGCATGGTTTTAACCCTGCATTCACATCAGATTTTTTTCTGGGGTTTGAGTAAAATGAGCTCTTCTAAAAGAGAACTTCAAATGCCCTGCCCACCGCTGCAGCTCATGCACTCTAAACTAGATTACTGCAATGCAATCTTTATGGGGCTGCCCCTGGGCCTGGTCTGGAGCAGGCAGCAGGTCTTCTAGGACTCACAGGCAAGATGGTCTCTGGGCTCTTCAGCAGCCTCAACTTTTTTTTCAGCTGCAGTATCAAACCCCAGTGCAAAGTATAGCTGCCTGAAAAGCTAGTGAAATAGTGTGTGCTGTGAGACTGAGTTAAAACATCAGCTTATACATCCCTTCTGATTGCCTATCTGCTGACATAGCAGATCTTAGGAAGATAAGTTGCTTCTTACATGAGAATAATTGTTTTTCATAGATGTTACTGCTTCTTCTTCAGATAGGCTGCTGCGTGGCGTTTTGTATTTGTGGTTTTCTCTATCTCTCAGATTTATATCTTAACTTATTCTGTAGGCTATTCACATGTGCCCTAATATGCAGCATTTGCAAATTATCAGCTTCTCTTCATACTTCATTTGTAAGGACAAATAGGATCTTTCTGGATGGGTAAATAATTGGAACTATTAATCTGTTTGTAATCCTTCCAGACATTCTGGGTCTTAGATGCCACTGGAGGATTCTTGCAGGATGCCTCTTTTGTTCACTGCTGCGCTCTGGAATATATAAACAACTCGGTTTTCTTTCTTGGACAAAATCCATTGGGGATTGGTCTTATGGAGGCCCCACTGAAATGAATGGATGTTGAACTAGAGTACTGTATATACACTGTTCATTTCAGAGAAGTTCACAGAAAAAAGGGGAATCTGTTTTGAACAAGTCATGTTTTAAGCACATTCAATTCAATCAATATTTCCAGCACATCCCTTAAACTCTCCACACAACCCCAGTTGCAATTATATTTGGAATTTAATGCCAGCAATAGTGTGCTTATATTTTACTTCTTTATTGTCTTGCACCAAATGGCAATAATCCTTTCTTTTGGCTATGATCCTAAGCATATTCCGTTATAAATTCTAACCATGCAGAGTAAATATGTTTAAGCTTTGGGGTAATGATAACACAAATAATTTTGTCAACTGATTGTGATATAGGAAGTAAAGAGCAACTGTTAAACTGAATTGTCTCAGGTGGCAGAAGGAGGGAATACATAGGGCAGTGTTTTTCAACCAGTGTGCTGCGGGCAACACTGGCTTCTGTCCTTCTTTCCTTCCCTCCGTCCTTTTATGCCTCTGGGGCTGACCAGGGGGTGCTGGTTGCCAGGAGCTGAAGTGGCCTCAGAGTAAGTAAGCAAGCAAGCAAGCGGGCAAGGGAGCTCAGCAAGACACTCTGCCAGACCTTGCTGTTGGGAATGGACAGATAAGTCCCAGGCTCCTGTGGGGCAGTGTGAGGAGGAACCTCTCTTTGGGGTGGCAGGGCGGCGGGAGGAAGTTCAGAGATCAGGAGTAGCAGCAGCTGTTGCCCAGAGGACTCCCAAGGAGAGGGGAGAGGAGGCTGAGAGAACACTCCACAAGGGAGGGTGTTCAAGAAAGGGTTGAGAGGCTACCAGCTTTGTAGTCAAGGGGTGACATAACTGGGCTCCTGAGCCCCACAGGGGTGCCACAGAAAGAATGTACAGTGGTACCTCAGGTTACATATGCTTCAGGTTACAGACTCCGCTAACCCAGAAATAGTGCTTCAGGTTTAGAACTTTGCTTCAAGATGAGAACAGAAATTGTGCTCCGGCAGCATGGCGGCAGCAGGAGGCCCCATTAGCTAAAGTGGTGCTTCAGGTTAAGAACAGTTTCAGGTTAAGAACGGACCTCAGGAACGAATTAAGTACTTAACCCGAGGTACCACTGTAGTTGGTCAAGGGAGCCATGGATTCAAAAAGGTTGAAAACCTTTGACATAGGGAGTTGTGGCATACACCACCCAAGCTAATCTAAAAGCATAAAAAGCTAAGAGCCCTGTTGTGACTATGTCTTTCAATTTGGTAAAAAAAAAACTGTTCAGAAGCTTGCAAAATCATGCTTACAGTGCAATAACCATACTTTCTTGCATATGAAGTAATCAAATCAAGCAAAAGCTATCAACTCGTTGATGTCATTATCAAGGATGTTTTGGCATCCACCCTTGAACTCAAGCCAGAGGTCAACTACAAGAAGCCAAAGTATACTGAAAAAGTATGGTGGGATAATGCACTGTGTCCAAGGCAATAAATCTCAAAAGAAAAAAGTGTGATATCTAGAATACTGACACCCTGATTGAATGATAAGGATGGAAACTCTGCATTTTGAAACACTGTGTTTGACTCTAGATATTATGAGTTTGGAATGGTTGCCACCAGATTCAAGTTAAGTCATTATGCCAACCAGGTGCCCAAGAGGCATAGGAATGGCTAACAATATCATTGCACGTATTATGGCTTTAGCTCCTACCATAAAGAAGCAGGTTTTCAGTGGCAACCATACTGTACTCATAATATCTGAAGATAATCTAAATTAAGTTTCCTGGAGTGTAACAAAATCTGAGTTCCATTAAGCTATATTTCAGTGGACAGATTTTACAGTGGAAAACGAAGTTCACTATTTCAGCTGCAAAGCAGCACGTACAAAGAAATGCTGATGTTTCTTAATAGTTCCAATGTATCCAAATTGGGTGTAATAGAGCTGTTACTTACTTTTAAAGCATCTGAAGAGTTTAAAGAATGGCATCATTATCCTAAACATTTGCCACAGTACATCTGGCTACACATTTTGCTGTCCCCTTCAGTTTATTGTAGCTTGACCTGCTTTGCTTTCTAAAGTGCTTTTTACCTTGCTCATCTGGCACAATGTCTGGATTGTGTAAATTGATCTGCGATGCCGAATAAATAGCCCTGCTTTGCAGCAAGGACTGATACAATGCAACAGTGCAGCATCATTGCAAAAGCCATCTAGTTTTACGTTTTTGCAATGAAGTGGTGTGCTTCGGAACAACTGTGGCTCATCTGTTCTTAAGATGGGGATGTTAGGCTGAAATCATGCTCTTGAAAAACAACTTACAGTGACTAATCTAAGAATAATTGTATAGCTGTAGTGGTTCTCATGCTCAGCATGTTGAGAACACACAATAAGCACCTGGATGCAGTGCTATTTTTTGAGGAAAGGAGGTGCCTGAACTCACCATGAATGCATGCCTTGTTCTCTTATAATGGTAATGGCGCCCACCTGAGAGGTGCCAAAACTGTGTACCAATGAGTTCCTGCTGAAAAAAGCCCTGCCTCAATGTATGCAGCATCCATCATCAGACATCGTTTGTTGTGTGCTCTGTTCAATGACCTAGGAATCCATGAAGAAAAAGTGTGATACTCTGGAAATCAATCAAATGTCAAGTTTAGTGTTTCATCCATGCAGCCAGCAGGACTCTCTGCAGTCCTTCCCCTAGAGTATCCCCACCCTGCCCTGTCAGAATGGGCTGCTCCATAATTAACAGAGAAGTATGGAATACCGTACTTGCAAATTTCAGCAGTGTCTCCTGTGCAAAGCCAAAATTTGAGACCACCTCCCCCTGCCTCTTCCCTTCTGTTCTGCTCAATTTACTCTGTCATAGTTGTGGCACCCTGCAGCACCCCCCCTAAGCTCAGCGCCCAGTGCAGTGGAACCAGCCTTGTACAATTGTACCTTGGAAGTTGAACAGAATCCATTCTGGAAGTTCTTTCGACTTCCAAATCATTTGGAAACCAAAGTGTGGCTTCTGATTGGCTGCAGGAAGCTCCAACCCCTTGCAACGCAAGAATCTTTTGCCCAACATGGGGCTCCAATCCATGTCCCTGAGTTTAAGAGTCTCATGCTCTTCTTTCACTTTGAAAAAATCCTAGTCTGGTCCCTTTTTTTCCATTCAAAATCCTTCAGTTAATGTTAAGTGTGTTCCTTTCATAATTTTTCTCAAGCTCTTCTGGCTGCCCTTTCCTCCTAAAGCATATAAGAAATGCCTTGTCTTTTAAAGAGATACACAGTACCTTAGAAAGCAGTTGTCAAATATATCTTTTCCAAACGCAGTGGCAGAGCTTCATGCTCTGGCACAGGGGGCGGAGAGCAGGCAGGGGTGTGGCACGCGTCCCAGGGGCATGGCACCCCACCCTCAGGGGCATGGCATGTCCCGGGGGTGTGGTGCACTGCCCGCAGGGGCATGGTGCATGTCCCGGGAATGTGGCACGCTGCCTGCACGGGGCGTGGTGCGCATCCTGGGGCGTAACGTGCCGTCTGTGGGGGCGTGGCGGCCAGGGGGGCCAGCCACGATGGCGCCCCACTGGGATCGTGGTGCCGGGGGCAGTGCGCTTCCTCCACCCCCCTCTTCCTCCGCCAGTGCAAACAGGAATACTAACCTTCATTATTATCACGTTAAGCCTGTAGAAAAGAACCCTGATTCCCCCCCCCCATGCCGACTCATAGAGCTAGTTCCTATTTTATGAAATGACCCAGATTCATGGGAGCAACTGCCCCATATGAAAGGGAACGGAGAACTGCAGCCTATTACCCAGAAAGTATCCAAAGTATCCACTGTTTCTCCCAAAAGTACTCTGACCTCACTCCTCTTATAAATCAACTTCTATAACATGCCACTGTTTGTATCAATCAGGGCTGATTTACAACACGTAATCAGCTCTTAAAATGTTACATAACTTCTTCTTTTTTTACTTTCTGATGAATCCCATTTTAAATCCAGATATATTGTGGAGTTGTGCTTACTTAAGTTTTAATTCCATGCTCCAACGCTCCATCCATCTCTCTTCTCACCAAAATGAAGGCCTACAGTCCATGTCCACCTTGTCATCCTATTGGTTCATGAATTGTGTGTGCGTTACCATTCTCCTACAGCATTATTTTTTTTCTAGAGGCACCTTGAAATAGAAAAATTAATATTAACTATTCCACAGGAACTAACATTTTAGAGAATATGGCTGAGCAGCATTTGAAAGCACAGCAGGTCCCTTGGAACAAATTGACACTTATAGGATGGTGATGGTAGAATGTTGCCTCAGGTTGGTATCAGGAATGGAGGAGAAATTTGATCCAGTTTGCATGTAAAGGGGAATTTATCTAATTTGCAGTCTATGAAGCAATATGTGAACCAAATCACAGCCACCTTTCAAAATCTACACATGGCCGAATTTTGCTTTGCAGTTCTCTGGCGGAGTAATACATGCAAAAATGCGTATGCTAGGGTGAGGTGTGCATGGAAATGCATATAACAAGGAAACTAGCATACATGTGCATTATACAAAAGGAGCATTGCTTTGCAAGAATGTGTATATTTGGTAAAGCTATCCAAGCAGAGTAAAAATCATCGCTAAAATGTTGGTGAATTTTCATAAGGACTTTTAAAAAATAAAATAATGTAAATGGATGTGGAAATGTGGAGACCTGAAGATTTGAAAACAAGAATATAAGAGAAATCAAAACTGGCAGATTTTCCCGTCCCTATTTGGTATCCAAATGAATCAGGTAAATTCAACCACAGAGCATGGATTTAGTGGACCCGTAAAGGATGTTGGAAATAAGAAACCAAGGATGGATGGTGGAAATGGCAGCAGGATAGGAACCGCCTCAGTGGAACAGGCTGTGTGATCTTTTTAAGCAAGATAAGAGAAGAGAATAGGCAGAACACATCATGATTCACTGTTTTCAGTGGGAGAACTAAGAAAACCCTAAACAATAGTAGATTGTGCTCCGTGTTTGCATATATAAACACCAGAAAGCCTTTTTTCTTTAATTAAGAAAAAACTTATCTGTAGAAGTGTAACATCGTTCCACACCACCAATCAGCCCAATTAAAAAAAAATCCCCATGCAAATTATCCCTTAGCATTCGTTCTCTGAATAACACCACAAAATACTAATCATATTTTGATTCTTTCTCCAAACAATTAGCAAATAAATCTGTGCATCACTGTTATTTTTGCACTTTTATTTTATTTGTGCTTTTATATCTGCCCTACTTTCAAAACAGTTTGTTTGTTTTTTTAAATGAAACAATGAGACAATCAATGTACACCTTCTTAGCAAGGATAAAGTATTGCGACAAATACCAATTTTACAATAGTCTCAAATGCTTAGATTTTTGCTTTCATACTACGTTACATGAAGGAATGGCCTAGCGAGTATACATGTGTAATGAAAGCATCACAATAGACATCCTGTGTGGAAAGGGAGGGAAAGACAAATAATAATACTGAGAGTGTAAGAGGATTGTCATCCCCCCCTTTTTTTTGTTATGTACAAGCTCAGTACCAGCCCTGGCATTTCAGACACTGCCTAAGAAGAGCCAATTTACATTCCTACATTGTTGCATGTCTCCTGCCATGGCCGGATGCCAGAAAGGGCATTGTCCAGCTTACTGCTCCCCAGAGAGGGAGCTTCTGCGCTCTCTGCCACAACAGCCACCAAATCTTGTGTGTTTTATGTGACACAACATCTATAGTCTGTCAAGACAAAGCTTTTGAGCATAGCCTTGCATGCCGGTGCGTCGCTTACAGAGCTACAAGAAGATTAATTTTGCGCTTTCCTTCAGAGCAATCTGAATCGTGCTGATGCTTAAAGCTCTTGTTAAAGCAGCCTGATTTACCCTTCTGCCTTACCCTTTAGCTAGGAAACGGCTGCCACTGAAATGCTGCGGAAAGGAGACAACTGGCAATATCTCTAGCTGTGACACTTTCATTTGTGGCATTGAACCAGCCTAGATGTCAGACTGCAAAATTTATATCGGGGGAGAGATTTGATATTTGGACTAGATCTGAGGCTTTTTTCACGCCATCAAGAATCAGAGGCTGTTGCCTTTGTATTGCTAGCGTGATGTAACAAACCCCTCTGTCTATGTAATTGCATAATGTTTTCGCCATTGTAATAATAATAATAATAATAATAATAATAATAATAATAATAATTTATTATTTATACCCCACCCATCTGGCTGGGTTTCCCCAGCCACTCTGGGCAGCTTCCAACAGAATATTAAAATACAATAATCTATTAAACATTAAAAGCTTTCCTGAACAGGGCTGCCTTCAGATGTCTTCTAAAAGTCTGGTAGTTATTTTTCTCTTTGACATCTGGTGGGAGGGTGTTCCACAGGGCGGGTGCCACTACCGAGAAGGCCCTCTGCCTGGTTCCCTGTACTTGGCTTCTCACAGTGAGGGAACTGCCAGAAGGCCCTCAGCACTGGACCTCAGTGTCTGGGCAGAACGATGAAGGTGGAGACGCTCCTTCAGGTATACTGGACCAAGGCCGTTCCCCGCTAGGTTTCTTAGATCACACACAGCTTGCCCCATTTCTTTATATATTTATTTCATAAAAAATTGTATGCCGCTTGATCGTAAGAAACCTCAAAGCGGTTTACAAAAAGAGGGAGAATCGTGAATTTATATCTGCTAGAGCTAGTAAAACTTAAAACACTTGCTCATCTTGAGTCGTCGAGATATCTTACTTGCTTCTGAGTCAATCTTTTCACAGGGCAATCCTACGAATGTCTACATATATGTTTAGTTCAATGGTGTCTGCTCCCATATTGCAGTCTCAGAACATCCTGGGATTATGTATATAATCGAGTTCATGGTCTCCTATCACTTGGTAAAATGCAGAGTAAACAGTCCATTACTCATATCTCATTTGCATGAACTTAAACATTTCTGGAGGTATTTTTTATTATAAGGACATTTTCATGCTAGTGTGGAAGCAGACAGCGCAGTGTTGGGCTATCATGGGATGATTTATGATCAAGTTAATGGATGCATCGCTGCATCTGTATTCCTTTAGCACATGGCAAGATTATAAATATATTGGACTGAAACACTGGGAATCAACTCAGCTTCTTGGATATACAGCTGCAGTGTAAAAGAATTGTGTACTGAAGAGTCTGAGTTCCAGGCTTCTAAATGGTTTTTTGAAGCCATAAGCCATATTGATAGTATAAAACAAAAAACCAGTCATGTAGATGGCAGGTGGGAGAAATTCCACCGGAAATCTATCTGGGGAAATAATGGGAATACTCCAAGAGCTTACTGAAAGTTTCTTAAGCTGAAACTTTTGAATTGCTATTCTAGCAGGCTAGTATCCTATTAGGGGTATTGTCAAAGGAAAACAAGCTGTGTTCTCAGCCCCAAATGCTAACCTATTTAAATGGTTAGACTTCTCTCTTGGGGGGGGAAAAATCAGATTGAAACTTAAGAATATTGTGCATTAACAGAGACTGACTCATTTATTAAGCCAGGGAATAGATGGGCCTTGCAAACATGATGCACTTATCTGCATTTAGAGGGAAGAGCCTTTTGTCAAATTGATTGGTGGTGCAAGCTGTTCAGCGGTGTAGTGCCAAAAAAACACCCCTTGTTTCAATACTAAGCAAGAGACCTTTTCCCCCCTCTTCTATTCATGGAATGTGCAAAACCTGTCATGAGTTTCACAAAGTTAAAAATACATAATAAGCTTTGTTTCCAAGATATTGTTTGAGTGCGTTTCTTAGCTATCTGCATGGGGTGGGAGAGTGCTATTGCAAGCACTTCTCCTGATAGACACTGCAGCCTGTGAAACCTGCGGCCCGAGAGCTCAATGCAGCCCTCAGCATAATTCCATGTGGGTGGCAAGGAGGAAAAATTGGGGGAAGGATGACAGAGAGAAAGGAAGAGGGATATGCCTCCCATTTTTAGCTTGAGCACCACCCACCTCTGGCCACTGCTGGCATGCCACCTGACAGATTAACGCCAAAGGAATGCCTCCCGTGACGGAGAAAAAAATATCTCCCATGGATTTAACATATATTTTAAACAACAGCAGAGAGGGGACAGGAATGTTACTTAGATATGCACCTCTTTTTGCCTAATACAATTCTGGTTGACATTAAGCTACATTTGAATCTTGTTGCATGGAATATATGTAAACATCTGGGATCCAGGACTGAATCTTTCCCTTGCTGGCCTCAGTTCTACATAATACCATTCCTCCCAGCTCTTTTCATCTGAGACCAGAGGAATTTTTTTGGTTAATTTATCTGCAGTAAGAGTGATGTTCAAACAGCCAAAGGCTCTTCAGCACGAAACAAAATAAGCCATGCCCAGATTCTATTTATCTGCCATATTGCTTGCATAGAGGCTCCTGAATGTTCCACATTGTCTCTAGGATTTTGCTGCCAAGCTATTTTTAGGATAGCTCAGTTGGTTAGAGCATCGTGCTGATAACACCAAGGTTGTAGGTTCAATCCCTATATGGGACAGCTGCATATTCCTGCACTGCAGGGGGTTGGACTAGATGATCCTCGGGGTCCCTTCTACAAGTCTATGAGTCTATTTTGCTTGTTTTCTTTAATAGTACCTTAGTGCCAATGCAATGCTTAGTGCCAATGGTGGGCTGCTCCAGATGACCTTTCTATTCAGTATTCATCCTGATTTGCTTGCACAAAATGTACGGTAAAACTATGTCCTGTTTTTATGGAGCATTTGTTCTGATTTGCGCACAGGGCAGTTATACAACAATCAGCACTCATTCTGAGTTTAGGCATCTTCCCATTACACATTTTTCAATGGATTTCCCCATCACTTTCCAAACTGCAAAAAGTCATTTTTTTAAAAAAGTGAATTTCCTGTGCTTTAGATGACCTTTAATTGAATCCCTCCTGCCATTTATAGGTATGATTTCTGGAACTCCTGCTTGCCAAATACTTCTTTAGGTTCAGAGAGACAGAGATACGTACACAGAGAGAGAGAAAGCTCCAGTTACAAAAATCCACAGCTTTCTTGAGTAACCTATTCAACTCCCCAATTGCTTCTGCAGTGAACAGACATTCATTTTTCATTTCTGAGGATGCATTTACACTAGTAAGTTCCTTAATTGCCTTGGTAACTTCCTCTCTTCAGGTACATTCATACTTCTTCCGCCGCCACAGCAATTACTCCCAAGCAGCTTGCAATTCTCCTACACTTTTTTAGGCCAACCATAATGGACAAAGGTAGCAAAGGGACAGATCAACTTAAGTAACCCATGGCAACCAGGAGATTATCTCTCATATCCATCTCCACACAAATTTTTTTTTTGTAACTTGCTCAAGCTTTATCATGAACATCTGCCCTTCTCCAAATGGTGTAACCTGAAATGCCAACACCAATTTCCAGATGTGGGTCAGTTGTTCTTCAGCTCTGCAGACAAGCCCTCCAGCCTTTTATACTGTTTTTCTCTCCCCCATCAATACACAGCCCAAAAAGACTTTAAGAAGTGCTGCAAACAGAATGGGATTCGGCACTTGATAACATTGCCTCCTGGTTGGGCAGCGTTGCTTGAAGATCAGATCATTTCTTGTTAGTTTCACGAAGTGTCACAATGACAGAACAAGCAAGCAAAACAAGGGAGAAAGGAACAGTATACAAGACCCAAACGAAACACGGCAAAACAGAAATAGCTAGGATTATCCTTACTATTCCAACATCTTTTTTAAAAAAATTCTGTTTACAGCTAGTTTTGCAAATCTGACAACATAAAAAGAAATGCTGTTGAACTACCATGCTGAAAATCTGAGAAAACCAAAGTTGTGGATTTCACCTGCCAGAGTTATCAGGGTCCCAATCCACCAAAAAAAAATATGTATCAACTAATTCCCTTTATATTAAAACAAATATATATCACTCAATGGCAAAGTACTGGATTTAAAGTCTGACAGCACATCTAGTTCCTATGGAGCTGGGATGGGGAACATGTGGCCCTACAGATGTTGTTGGGCTAAAATGTCCCTCATTCCTGACCATCGACCATGCTGGCCTGGACTGATGAGAGTTGCAGTCAAACAACATCTAGGAGGCCACAGGTTAGCTACCTCAGTTATAGAGCTAATTTTTCTACAATGTGTTGTTTTCTTCCACTGAGTTACAACAAATCTCACAGCACCTGAAAGATAGTAGGGGGTTTTTTTCGTTTTCTTCTCCCTCTTTCTATATACCAAAGTCCATTTATAGTTCTGGACAAATTAAGTTGTTATTGTACATCTGCTGCTGTAAACATCAGCTTGAAATGGCGATTTAGTTCTGACATTTGTTGGTGAAAAGGAATATCCGCCTAAGCAATATTTACTTATCACACAGTGCTGCTTGTGCAGGAAGGAACCATAAACCAGTCGTGCTTGGAAAGTTATGCTGTTAGCTAGACGGCCAGATGCCATAAAGTGATATGCAAGTTAACAGAAATGTCTCTTGCTTATGACTGAAGCTCACAGAGGAGCCGCTGCCCAGAAGTGGGTGGTAAGGCAGTGAGTATTCTGTGGGTCAAACTACATGTGACAACAACAACAACAACAACAATTATACCCCGTCCATCTGGTTGGGTTTCCCCAGCCACTCTGGGCAGTTACAACATATCTTAAAACATAATAAAAACATCAGTCCTTAAAAATGTCCTTAAACAGGGAAGCTAGTATTTGCCAGTGGTGGGAGGAATCCCCCATTGGCGCCTGCTCTGATCAAAGCAAAATGCAATCTGGAAGGAAGTCTCTCTTTTTTTGTCTGAGAAATGACTGTTGCTTGGAAAGGTCTGAGATAGAAATGTCAGAGTCCAGATCCTGGGCCAAGACAGAGTGGAAGAAGAAAGCAATTAAGTCTGTTGGACTTAGTTCTCTCAGTCAGACTCCTCATATGGATTCTACAACTGTTTGATCATTGTGAGCCAGTAAGTACCGGTAATAGCAATCACTTTAGCCAGTTTAGTACCATAAGCACCCCAACTACCATCATCTAAGGACTGCTTGAAATGTTACTTTTTCTTAAACAATGTTCAGTCTTATATTGTCACATCCACAAACTGTGTACAGCATGCAGTAGACAGCTGCCTTGCTTTAATTTTGTGAAGTCAGTTGGTGCTGGTTTCTTGCATTAAATTATCTCCTCTAAGAAAATACATTCATTTGAATTTAGTTTTAGTTACTAAGCCAGAACTAACCGTTGTTTATTGTTCTAGTGTGACTGAAATTTGAAGTGCAGGGAGGGAGAGGCTTCTTTAACCCTTTCTCCTTGCACCACTTCCTTACAGAAAATCACCTCTTCAGTTTCATCCCGCTGGAAAAGCATATAGATAAACTTTAATCAGTGGGGAGATCGTGAGCTTGGGGAGTCTGTGATTTCCAGCAAAAATAGGCTGGGGTAGCCAACACGGAGTCCTAAAACTGCCATGGCAAGTGGTCAGGGATGATGGGAGTTGTAGTCCAACATTTGGAGGGCACCATGTTGCCATATTATTTCACTGAAACGTTCTGTTTATATTATAGCCCCAATAGATGCATTTGCGCTACATAAAAAAAAACAATCACAAACCCCAAATGCATTTCTATGCAAGAATTCTATGCAATGCATAGTTCCACACTAGCCAGCTCCATCTTGGGTGTTCAAAAGAGATGGTAGCAGCACTTAGAAGAACACTTATAAAACTGGTGAAATAAAATGCACAATGAAATATCAGGGGCTGAACTGATTTGAGCTGAAACCTATATACTGTACATTTATCGGGACTAAGCACCATTGAATTCAGTGGGATTTACAGGTGACTCTTAACTTAAGGGCGAGGATACATTCCAGGGATAATCCGTAAAGCCAAAACTAAGAATAGTCCAATGGGTTCAATGGTGGGTGGGATTGCCAAAGCCTTTTTTCTTGGGCACCCACCCCCTTTCTGCCCCCTTTTTATTTCATTTTTGCCAAGTGCAGAAAGCTGAATGTGCACACATTAAATATGCGTAAGCTGTGCATTACCTGTATTTCTAATTAGATATGTATAGGACTGAACAGTTAAATGTGCTTCTACAGTACTATGATGCATTCCCAAATAAATATATACCTGTGGACATCTATTCCTGCCATTGAAATGGACACATGGCATAGGCATGACATCATAAAAGGAAGTCCTCTTGATTTCTGTCCATGGAAGTTTCCTGATTATGTAAACAGTTTCCTCTTGCAGGTTGAAATGGTGACTTGGTCGTGGCTTTTCCCAGTATGTCAAATGGAGTGAACGCATCCCCTTATAATCAGCAAGGCTCAGAGAACTATTTGAACAAGACCTATTACAACCAAGGAACGTCTGCTATAGCTTCATTGGTTCATGCTCTCTTGAATTCATTTACTCCCTAAAGTCTGGTTCCCTTAATAATCTACTCCTTTTTTGATATGACTGGGAGCTAATAAAGTTTGTCAGGTAGTCTCAGTCTGTGTCCTGATGCAAGAAATTGATCCAGCTGGGGAGTACACCACTGACACAGAATAAGAAGAATGGGAGGCCTTTTCTATACAGCCATACCTTGGAAGTTGAACAGAATCCATTCCAGAAGTCTGCTCGACTTCCAAAACATTTGAAAGCCAAAGCGCAGCTTCTGATTGGCTGCAGGAAGACATTCAGCTTCCAAAAAAAGTTCACAAACTGGAACAGTCACTTCTGGGTTTGCGACGTTGGGAGTGGCTCAGAACTTACAGGGTTAAGAGTTCTGAGTGATGACGCCTCACATTCTGAGGGCGGGGATAGAACACTGGGAGTGGCCAGTATCTCTGAGAGAGAGAGAGAAAGACGCATGCAGTGTGAGAGAGAGTCGACATGAGTTGCGTCTCACCGGGAAGATTTACGATGTGTTGATCTGTACGAGAATAAAGACTTTAAGATAAGGAGAGCTGCGTGTCAGCCTGAGTTATTGCCACCACACGACAGAACGTTTCAAGCTTCTACTTCCGCTGTGTTTACTCTGCTGGAGTCAAAGGTCTTTGAGAAGGGTCAGAGCTGCGCGAGGGAAGTGTGCCGGACCCCCCGGACTAAATTGACTTCGAACAGGTTATGGGAGATCAGCAATAAAGATAAGCAACGTTCGTGCGTGTGAGAGGACGGCACCCAGAGGCCAGCTGATGAGACGCTGGGGAAAGTGAAACTGCAGGCAGAATCGGCTGAGGAGCAGCCAAAGGCCAGCTAAGGAGAAGCTGGTGCCAGCTAGAGCGAAGGGAGCTCGCTGGGAAGGATCTGCCGGACCGGGAGGTACCTGTAAGTAATCTGGGCCCCCGGGGAGAGATGGCAGACAGCCAGGAATCGCGTACAGTCCCTTTTGAAGAGGCAGACGGGAAGGAGCCCTGGGGAGAGTGGCAGGCACAGAGAAGAGTGGGAGCCACACCAGAGGGGGCCAAGAGCTGCACAGGGGCTGAGGAACGCCCAGAAAGCCCAGAGGGGGCTGGGACTGTGTTGGAGGGCTGCCGGAATGCCCCTACACGTGAGCTGCATGCTGCAGAGCGGCTGAGAGAAGAGAGGAGCTTTGCACCAGAGAATGGGGGTGCAAGCCATTCCAAGGGTCTTGAGAGTGCCCAGGCTGTTTGGCAGGAGCTGGAAGGGGTTTGCAGAGAAACCACAGCAGAAGCCAAAAGCCATTTTCCCAACGGCAGAAAAGCCTCAAGGAGGAGTGCTGCTGGAAAGGTTGGGGGGGCAGAAAAGACCAAAGGCAAAGTTGCAAAGTTTTCCACTCGGAGATGTTTTGCTTGCGGTTCCCCGGAGCACCTGCGCAGAAGCTGTCCACAGCGAGACAAAGGGCAGGAAAGTCCCAAGGACATTTCCCATGGGAACCAGCCGGGTTTCCATGGCAACAGCGCAAGCAGGCGTGAGAGCGTTTATCAGCTGACTGCGTCGATGGCGGTTCTGGAAAACACCACCTGCAACGAGAGCTCCAAGGTCGGGGGCAGCAGGAAGTCAGTTGCTAAGGCAACAAAGAAGGACAGCTCCAGAGGGGGGAGAGTCCTACGTTGGGTTGTTGACTCTGCTGCGAATGCCCATCTGGTCACAGCGCCACCTGATGGACAAATGTGGAACTGCAAGGCTGTTTCCACTGAGAAAACAGTTAGATTTGCTACAGGTTCACAGGCACGTGTAACCCATGTTTCTAACATGTTTGTCTCTTTCTTACAGGCTGAATTGAAGGTTTATGTTCTCCCTGAGTTAAAACATTGCCTGCTGTCTGTACCATGTCATTTACAGGAGGGATATTCTGTGAGTTTTGGAAAAAATGTTTGTACAATTTCCAGAGATGGGAAGGAGCTCGTAAGTGTTGGAAAGGATCAAAACAACCTCTTTGTTTTGGAAACACCTCTAGAGGGAGGGGGCACACTCATGTGTCGTGTGCTTGCGTGTGGCACAAGAGGATGTCACATGGGTCCTGTGAGGACGTCCAGATGTTATCAGAGTGCACCAAAGGATGCAAGGTAAAAGAATGTGGTAAACCTTTGAATTGCAAGGCTTGCAGGAAAGCCAGAAACAAGGGATTTAGCCACCCCAGAGTGGAGAGGGTGACCACAAGGCCTTTTGAGCTTGTGCATGCAGACCTTTTAGGTATGCCACAGCCAAGTCTGGGCAAGGCCAAATGGCTGATGGTGCTGACAGATGATTATACTAGGAACGCATGGGCTTTCACGCTGAAAGCTAAGGAGGTAGCAGCGCAACTGATCAAAGATTGGGTTGCGGAGGTGGAACAGAGGTTCTCCACCAAGGTGCAAGGTTTCCAGTTTGACCGTGGTTCTGAGGTCACTGGGTCTGCTCTAAAGGGTTTCTTTCGCCAGAGGGGGATACGTCACAAGGTGACTTCTCCTCAGAAGAGTGGCGTGGCAGAGCTGAGGAGTAAAGCTCTGGTTCGAGCATCCGAGATTTTACTGGATGACTCTGGTTTGCCTCACAGTTTTTGGGGGGAGGCGGTAAAGATGGCCAATTTCATGATGAACAGGTGCTACAATGCAGTGGTAGGTGACACCCCATATTTCTTGCTCAACGGACAGAAGCCACAGGTGCATTTCTTCCGTTCGTTTGGTTGCAGGGCCATGGTGCCTGTACCAAAGTGGTTGCAGCAAGAGGGTGGTCCAAAATACCAGGAAATGATCTTCTGTGGGTATGAACCCGCGACAAAGGGGTGGAGGTTTGCGTACCCAGAAGGTGATCAGACCAAGCTTCTGGTCAGTAAGCATGCTGAGTTCAAAGAGCAGCAGGGAAATAGGTCAAGGCGCAAAGTTAGCCATGACACAGTCTCAGATTGTCTGTCTGAATCCGAATCTGAGCAGGAGGGAGAGCCAGGTAATGGTGATCTGGTCGATGATCAGGATCAGGACCAGGGGAAGGCGTCTCCACAGATTGTGAAAGGAGTGTCCAAGAGTGAGCCCTCATCTCCTGTGCGCATAATGGAGAAAGCTCACAGACGTGTCAAGTCAGAGGGGGACTCTGATGAGGAAGACGCACAAGCTGGCCCCAGTGGGTCAGGAGAAGAACCCCAGTTTGTGCCCAGGCGGTCTTCACGGGCAACAAAGGGAATTCCACCTGAGAGGTTTCAGGTCACAAATGCGTGGGTTGGTTTCGCACAGTGCGAACCTGAGGTTTGTGAGGTTCAACAGGTGCCTAACAACGATGCCAGGAAGGGGCGGAAGGCAATGGGGAAGGTGTTGAACACTCAGAGGTCCTCTCAGAACGTGATTCGAGAGGGGGTGTTGGGAGTGGCTCAGAACTTACAGGGTTAAGAGTTCTGAGTGATGACGCCTCACATTCTGAGGGCGGGGATAGAACACTGGGAGTGGCCAGTATCTCTGAGAGAGAGAAAGACGCACGCAGTGTGAGAGAGAGTCGACATGAGTTGCGTCTCACCGGGAAGATTTACGATGTGTTGATCTGTACGAGAATAAAGACTTTAAGATAAGGAGAGCTGCGTGTCAGCCTGAGTTATTGCCACCACACGACAGAACGTTTCAAGCTTCTACTTCCGCTGTGTTTACTCTGCTGGAGTCAAAGGTCTTTGAGAAGGGTCAGAGCTGCGCGAGGGAAGTGTGCCGGACCCCCCGGACTAAATTGACTTCGAACATTGGGATCCAAAACATTCGGGAAGTAAGCTGTTCAAATATATTACAGTTGTGAAGTAGGAGCTACTTCACACGGGGCTTCAATCCACAGGGACAATCTTATGGGTCCTTTCCACCTGCTTGCCCGTGAGCAATGATTAAATGGGAAGGATCCATATGCTTGGCCTTGGTCACATTCTCCTGGACCTTCAAATGTTACAGCATCACCATGGGATGAAGCTATGGAAGAATGGCTCCCATGCCACGGCTGCTACTTGGTTATGTCCCCTGGATTCTTCCATCCTAACTTGTCCATCTTGTATGCAAACACTTTGTAATATTGGGTTTGAGCGGACCTGAATTCAATACCATATTGCTATGTGGGTGCATCTAATTTCCGCAGCTACTGAAGGCCTTGAACCAACTGGGAAAACTCAGGCAAGCTGGTGCTTGTATCTGCCAGTCTTGGACTGGACTCCATAGGGAGGAGACAAATGACTCAACAATGACTGAATCTCATTATGTTTACTATTGTGTTCTATGCTAATTCTTATTTACTATTTCAGTGTTGCTATAACGATGTGGTGTCTTGTTATTACTGTCAAAATGTTTGCAAACCTCTGCAATTTGTTTATTCTTAAAGATGCCCTGTGCTGGATAAGAAGCGTGCCTGAAGGTATAATGCACGTATCTAAAACAATTTGGGGAAGCAATTATTACTACCAATGTAAGAGAATTAAATCTACGCTTAATTCATACAAATAAATAGGCAAATGTACCAAAGGAGGAAAATGTGTTGGGTTTGACCAATTTTTGCTTTGTGCTAGTTTGAAGAAAATGCCTCTTCTTCAATGTTGTCTCACATGACATGTGCCTATTAAAAAGGAAGAATGCTTTGTTCTTCAGAAGTGTTTTATTTAGATATGAAGGTGCGCATAGGCGGCACAATGAATTTATATTAACGTATGAATTAATCTACATTTATTGATGTTTTAATAAACTAAAATAATATACTAAATCAGTATTATTTAATCAAGTGACAGCCCTGTAGAAAGCAGTTGAAGACCACAAGCACAAATAATTTAAAATACTTCATGCAGTGCTTTCCCTTACCTCTTGCAATTTGGAGTGATGCAAGATACTGCCGTTTGTTATTAAACATTCACTGCTCTTCTACTACAACATCAATGAAAAGAACATTTGCTACAAAGTGATGTCCAACATCCTGTGGCACCTTTAGCTGGACTGGTCCATATTTTGCAACCATGTGCCACTCAGGCTCTTCAAGAAAGTGCAGTAAAGGTGGTTCTGTGTCATCTCCTGTTTAGGCTACTGACTTCTCTAGAAATGCTAAGAACGAAAAACTTTCAGAAGTCACTATAAACTGACTTGTCTAGCTGTTTAATGACGCTTGTCACAGAGTAGTGCCGGGAATGCAAATGTAATGAATGGTTTTAGGCAGAGTATCATGAATGCATACCCAACATTTTCACCTCATCCATATTTAGCAACCTAACAAGTTAATTTATTTTTTAAAAAAGATTAACAAAGGAAAAAATAGAATTAAATGGTGAACCTACAAATTAGCATAACTTCGGTGATTTATTATTCTCCTTACAGCAGCAGATTCATTCATATTCACTGGTTTTTCGCTTCTTATCATGCGTCCTCTACACTGCGCAGTTAATTTAATTCTCTCTCTTACACACACACATCAATGCGTAGATATGGATTTTGGATAGCTCCACTTCTACAATGATCTTTCCTCCTTTTTCCAGCTTAACATCACTCTGCTGTTTTCACTGACATACATTTTGATTAGCCAGTAGTGCACCTGATTTGAAAAGACGTGAAGAGAGAATTGATGCAGATTTGGTATGCGATATATCCTTTTCCTACTGGAGCGTTTCAAAGTGCAATAGTGGTAAGTGGTACTTTTTTTTTTCCTGTTCTACTGGTGAAAAGTAATTTCTCTCCCCCACTCCTGTTCCACACACACACCCGCCACCCCACTTGAGCATCTCCTTAGAGATGCCATAGCAACTGGTGTGACTCTTTCCAACTGTGGAGGCTGAATGCATACAGAAAAGCGACATTCTGCCACTGTTCCTACACCCAGCTCTACACTTTCATTGGCTCAGTGTGTGCTAAGCCGCTGTGTGTTCTGATGCATGCAAAAAAGCAGTGTAGAGGCAGCTCATATGTATACAACTGGCAAGTGTGTAGGTTTTGTGAACCCTGCTGCGCTCTTGCATACAGTAGTGCCTGTAAACAACAAAGCACCACTTGCTGGGAGGAGATCTAAGGGTGGTTCAGAGAAAACACACACGGGGATTGTAGGGCTGCATACCTGTTACGAAGGCTGTGCAGCACCCGCAATCTCTGCCAAGCAGGAACAAGACTCCAAGGGGACTCCAGGCTCTCACCCAGGGTTGTGTTTCTGTTGGGAAAAATTGAGGCATAGCAGAAACTAGCGTTTTTAAGACATATGGTTTATTGTACACATATTTACACCTAGAGTCTTCAGTAGAGAAGGTGCAGAACATTATACCCCAAGATTCTCATAGATGATAGAGAGATAGATATACGGTAGATCTTCTGCTAAATACTCATTTAAACATCCTTACAATATCAATGACTTCCTTTCTTCTCTTTCCATGGTTCATTTTGCATACCATAAATCCCTGCATATTTTACATAAACTAAACCATGGGTAGGCAAACTAAGGCCCCGGGGGCCAGATCTGGCCCAATCACCTTCTTAATCCGGCCAGCGGACGGTCCAGGAATCAGCATGTTTTTACATGAGTAGAATGTTTCCTTTTATTTAAAATGCATCTCTGGGTTATTTGTGGGGCCTGCCTGGTGTTTTTACATGTGTTGAATGTGTGCTTTTACTTAAAATGCATCTCTGGGTTATTTGTGGGGCATAGGAATTCATTCCCCCCAAAATATATATATATATAGTCTGGCCCCCCACAAGGTCTGAGGGACAGTGGACCAGCCCCCTGCTGAAAAAGTTTGCTGACCCCTGAACTAAACCATTCAGTATTCCATTATTACATCCATCAAAATTTACTAACACTGTTGAATTTATCTTAATGCTGCCAGCGTTTTCAAGTGTACACAATTCCCCCCCCCATATATTCAATAAACATTTTCCAGTCTTCTGTAAACGTATGTTCTTCTTGTTCTCTTATTCTATATGTTACATCCGCAAGCTGTGCATATTCCATCAGCTTAAGTTGGCATTCTTCTTTAGTTGGGACCTCGCTCATTTTCCATTTTGTGGCTAACAAAACACAGGCTGCAGTAGTGGCATACATAAATAACCTTTTTTGAGACCTGGGAATTTCTGTCTGAATTATCCCCAACTAAAAGGATTGTGGTTTTTGGGGGGAATGTACTTTTGAACATTTTTTTCAATTCATTGTGGATCATTTCCCAATACTCTTTTACCCTTTTACAAGTCCAACCCAAGAATATCTCTCATTGCCCCCCTCTCATAGCTTCAGCAAGTGTGGGTCCAGAGCAGCAGTCAGTCATGGCTCCTGGTTCTGCAGTGCAGCCTCCAAGAGGTGCCAAGATGCTTCTGCCTACTTCCTCCTTCTTGTTCCCAGAACCCCATTAGATTTCAAAAGGAACACATTTTCCCATGACATCACACCCCCTGTCATCCTGGCAATCTCCTGTCCACTCCTCAGGATCCCAACTTCAATCAAGTATGAGACGATGTGTGCAGAACTAGGTATACACACAATGGAATATTGGATGTGGGCTGGCGCTATAAAATACTGGTTGCATTGCCATTTTCATTGCTAACCTTCGAGTCTGCTTTCTGGCTTACTTAAAGACTCTTATAAATCCAGATGGTTCCAAATCTTACATAGCAAAATTAGATCTATTGGTATCGACTTGGAACTCTTGTATAATTCAGGTGAGCAATATATTTATCGCAACATTCAAACCAGATTAAGGGACATTGAAAAACAAAACATTGTGTCAGCTGTAAATAAAATGTGCTCCCCCAAGTTTGATGGTTTAAATACAACAGATAACAGGGTCACTTGTATTTCAAAATCAATAATTCCAGTCCAATGCAGGGCCTTTATGTTAACCCGACTGAACGTTTTTCCCCTCAGCTTTTGTCAAGGGCAGATATTGAAACATCCCCAGAAGCGATAGACATTGTGGATGTTCTTTGAAAGTGCCGGACACTGTAGAACATATTCTTTTCTACTGTCCATTGTACAAATGCGTGTTATCCCCTTTTTTGGGTAGTCTAACATCACGTCACAATGATTCTATCTGCCTGACATTAACCCGGAAGTAACTGCAAAGGTGGCTGAGTTTTTGTCACTATTTAGCACTATTTAGCAGGAAGAAACTCCACTGAAAATCCTCATTATTACGTATTTTACGTGGTTGTTTTTGTATATACAGTGGTACCTCGGGTTACATACGCTTCAGGTTACATACACTTCAGCTTACAGACTCCGCTAACCCAGAAATAGTACCTCAGGTTAAGAACTTTGCTTCAGGATGAGAACAGAAATCGTGCTCTGGTGGCCCGGTGGCAGCAGGAGGCCCCATTAGCTAAAGTGGTGCTTCAGGTTAAGAACAGTTTCAGGTTAAGAACGGACCTCCGGAACGAATTAAGTACTTAACCCGAGGTACCGCTGTATTTCAAAATTTTATATATGAATTTTTATGATTGCTTTCATTTGTAATGCCTAATAAAGGTTTGGCAAAGTAAAGTAGCACACGCCTCAGAGGGGGATGGGGACAGTTCTTCTGCATTGCCAGTGACCCCTAAAGGCTCAGTACTTGGCTCCTCATTGTTCCTAGAATCATAGAATCAGAGCTGTAGACTTGGAAGGAACGCACCAATCTTTCACCCAATGTGGGGCGACCTTAATGACTCTGCAACCTTAATGACTCTGTCCCTCCACCTCTGATATACCCAACTGTCAAGGGGCAGTTGTGGGTGTGGGACTAATCCATACAGCCCTACTGCTCCCTTACATGTGCTTTTAATACTTAAAAGCATTTGTCTGAATTATTCTGCAGCCTAAGAATCCTGGAGACAAGGGAAGGTATGGGAAGATATTTGGCCTGCTTCTTGAATTCCTTACTGAATGCTGTAGCAGTTGTGCAGGTTCTGCTTATAAAAACACACCTTGCTTGGACTTAACTCACAGTTCTGCTGCTTGACATAACATATGCAGGCACCAAGAAATCTGCAGAGATCAGGGCTGGACCACTAACAGGATCTTGCTCCCTGTTCAGACAACATGGTGTTCGTGTTCAGTGTTTGTGTACATGTTCAGACCACAGGGTCAGAAAAGTGTGCAAAGTGGGATTAAGAGGCTGAACTATGAAGCAGGGAGACCCTGGATTGAATTTCACCTGATAAGGTGCCCTATAGACAAGACACTAAATCCTAGCCTCACCACAATGGTGCATCTGCAGTATAGGCATCCTAATAATGACCCTATGGATAGCATCATTACAGTAATACCTCGGAAGTCGAACGGAATCCGTTCCAGAAGTACGTTTGACTTCCAAAACGTTCGGAAACCAAGGTGTGGCTTCCAATTGCTCAGGCGCGTTGGAAACAATAGCGGAAGCCGCGCCGGACGTTCGGCTTCCAAAAAAGTTTGAATACCGGAACACTCACCTCCAGTTTTTTATCATTCGGGAGCCAGAACATTCGACTTCCAAGGCGTTCAGGAGCCAAGGTATGACTGTATATAGTTTAGCCACCAGAAAGCACTGGACCTAGTTGTATCTGGGTAGAGTCAGGGGGTTTGTGTCGCTGCCTTCCATGACACTTACATCATAGGGTTTTATTGTGAGGACTATTATTCACATATACATTATATTTGTATGTGCAATGCTTTGAACACTCTAAAGATGATGTATAAATAACTATTATTCATCACTGTGAACCCTGTATGAATAATACCAATCAAAATCTCAAAGTACAGTGGTACCTTGGTTTAAGAACAGCTTAGTTTATGAACAACTTGGATTAAGAACACTGCAAACCCAGAAGTAGGTGTTTTGGTTTATGAACTTTGCCTTGGAATAAGAACATGTTTTGCTTCCTGTTGAGTGTGTTCCATTTGTAAATTGAGTCCCCTGCTGCTATGGGAAAGCACGCCTTGGTTTAAGAATGCTTTGGTTTAAGAATGGACTTCCAGAACAGATTAAGTTCGCAAACCAAGTTACCACTGTATTGTAACAGAGTAAATCCCCTGTATTCAATACAGATTGTTACTGCCGATTTAATAATATAGGTTCATTGATGGCCTCAATATAATGTTATCAATATACAGGAATTTATATGCTGATGTCTGCAAAGTTTGCAGGATTTGGGGGAACAGGCATAATGGGAATAGATCAGAGAGGAATGGTGGCCCCACGACAACACCCGAATTCTCAACAGAAAATAGAAGCCAGCTGCATGGCAAAAACTGTAAGATGTAGACCATAAAAGATGAGAATTGTTATGAAATTGGGGGTTGGAACAGATCATTTCAAAGGTGCCTTTTCACACTATGATTCTGTTGTTCTGATACTGGAATCTGAACAAAAGGAAGATTGCTAAAGTGGTAAAACCAGTGAGCCAGGCCTAGCCTGGCATGTTCTTTTGTTAGTAAAACAGGGTGATATGTTGCCATGGGAACTAACTGTTACACCATCTTTCGGATCAATTAAGAAATAGCCAGAGACTCTTCCGAAGTGGGAGAGCCATTTTGTAGAAGGAAGCTCACCTTCCTCCATCCCTTGGCTGTCATCAAGTTTTCTGAGCCTCAAGAAGGAAACAAAAGCAAAATTTTGAGGCAGCCTGAGAATAGATCTGTTACAAAACCATAAATTTAAAGCAGATTACTTCCCCCCCCCCCCAAAAAAATATCCTGGGTATTGTGACTTGTTAAGGGGACAGGGAATTGTAGCTCTGTGAGGGGGGAACTGCAGTATCCAGGATTCTTTGGGGGAAGTCATGTACTTTAAATGTGAATTGGATGTGCTTTGAATGTATGGTGTGGATCTGTAAAGAGTCCGAGAACCAAGCACTGGGCTATGAAAAGCTAACAACATTTTGGGCTACTAGCTGTCTCCCTGGAAGAAGTGGTATTTGAGTGTCTGCTTGAATGTTTAACCCACATATGAAGTGTAGCCGTCCAGGTGTTGTTGAACACCAACTCTAGTCAGCCCTAATGAGGGATGATGGGAGTTGTAGTCCAATATAATTTGGAGGGCCACTGGCTTAAACTATGCCTTCACCTATGCACAGCCTTGTATTTGTGCATAAATACAAAATACCACAATTTCCCTAAGGCCTCCTTTCAAAGGAAACGAAATCAAACTCCTCCCACAGGACACAGTGACATGCCACACACTGCCCACACTATCTAAATGTGGGAGCATGCCACAGGCACATACAGTGAATGTTCATCAGTCACAATCTCACAAAGGGAAAGGGACAGACTAAATAAAGACCTCCATAGAAAATGCAGCTCACAAACTATTGTCGAGGAACAGGATGCTGAATTGTTTGCATCAGTGTAATTGCTAGTGTAGCAACCGTCCTTCGTAGACATCACAGGATCTCATTATTATTGATAATATTAGCAATGAAGTGCATATACCTGGTACTGTACAGATGGAAGCGCCACAGTAACTTGGAGCAGGGCTTTCCTGTTGAGATATGACAGGAACTTGCTCTCTGCGCTTTCTGGAAACAATAGAAAACATTTTTGTTCAAACAAGCTTTCACAGCTAGATAAATAGGTATCTGCTGTGGATGTCCATTTTGTATTATTGTAAAAGATCCATCTTTATTTTTGTGTTGTTTTGAACTGCTTTTAATTGCTTTTCTTAAATTTCATACATCACCTTGATATAAATATATGGAAGGAGAAGGAGATGTCTTGTATTCAGACAGGCATATTGACCTCTGCAAGATCTGAAAGTCCTTGAGCACTACCTCTGATCTTGTTGGATAGAAAACTAGATTTAGAAATGGGTTCAAATCCCACCTCAGTAATGAATGGATATGGCTGTGTTGGCTGATTTGTTTATTTCGCAGCCGTGCGCTCTCTTGAGTGGAAGTGAAATAACCCTGACCTTACTTCACAGGGTTGTTGTGGGGATAAAACACAATATTGGGTTTGAAATTATCACTCATATTAAAAGTAACCTATTACAATAGTAACATACATGTCAGGGAACTGCCATCGGAACTAGAGGAGGAGGCGAGGCTCCACAGCGATGCTGGAGAGGGGCCAAGCAGGGAGAGAGGCAGGTCTCCGGCTGGGGAAGAAAATTAGCGCAACACCAGGGATAGAGGGGGGCCGATGGGGGAAGCAGAGAGGAGGCTCCAGGACTCTTCACAGGAGACCAGCGAGGAGAGCACAGGTCCTCCGCTGCCCACACCCACCCTGCGCAGAAGACTTCCGCGCAGGGAAAGTAGGCGGCGACTTGGCGTCAAAGAACTTCTTTGCTGGAAGAGGTTCAAGAAACGCCCACTGACGGATTCTGCTAGTGACTGAACAGCCACGGAGTGGCAACCTAGCCCAGAGCGGGGGTAACTTACGCACAAGCAACCCCTAAAGCCATTACAATACACTAAAAATGTTAATGTCAAAATCAAACCAAAATATAAAATTGGGAGGATAGAGGGTGACAGTGGGAGTAAAGTTATCATTGCTAAAGAACAAAAAATCTCAATAATACTGTAATTTGAATTCATTTGGAGGCACCATCTTTGAAAAGTCACCTTCGTTTAAATTCTTGGATCTTGCTGAAGCAGCCATCAAGCATGGCAATTACACTGACCCCTTCAATGTTACCTTGGTTAAACATTCCTCAAATTTCAATTAGTTTTGCTAACTACGAGAGTCCAAGTGAGCTTCGGGCTGGTGACTGGAGAGTAGAGGCTCTGCAGCTCATCCCCAATTCTGTGAACCATTTGTTATGCCCTGTGAATATAAATTTATAGATGTATGACAAATCAGTGAGTGAAATACAACTGAAACAGCTGAGATGAAATGAATGGCATTATTCCCTAGTCCAGCGCTTTGGTCTGAAGGATGGTATTTACATCATCCTTCAATTTACAGCCATCCTCTTTCACAGTTTCATCAAAGCTGTAAGGATAAAAAAGAACATCGCAAAGTACAAAAAGAAAGGCTGCCCTCTCCCTATGCCCTACCTAAGATAAGATGTAAAATTAAATTGGCTACATCAAACCATTTCCTTGCTGATTTTACAGCCACATAAGAAAACAATGAGATGAGATGTTCTGGCACTGAATAATTTCATTGGGTCAGAAAGATGTACTTAGGAAAAAAAATGTGAGAAATAAGTGATGTAGAGAATTCCGCTTTACAGTGCAGCGTGTCTACACCATATAGATTTACTATAGAAATGGTGCTTAATTTCTTAGAGATGAGGAGCCAGATCTCAAGCCCACTTATAAGTAAAGCCCTTTGGTCTGGAAATTATTTCATTTATTCCCAGATGTGTGGGCTATGGTTCAAATTACTCAGCAGCAGCAGGAAAGGGAAAGGATTACATTCTGTTATGAAATTCACTGCTACAGGATGGATTAAACTGGATTAGACAAATTCATAGAATAAATGTTTGTCAATGGCTCCTAATCATCCACGATCTGAAGCAGAAGAGGCCTGTTGCTTCTGTCATGGGCTGAGTGAGTTCTAGCTCCTCATCCCCAACACTTGACTCAGAAGACCAGAGTGTGAGCTGTTAACCTGGCAACTACCAACAAGGAGAGGCCTGCTGCCATCTTGCACTGAGCCAGCCCTTCCAAGTGTCCATATTTTCCAGGGACAGCCCTGGATTTACAGAAGCAGTCCTGGTTTCTGATTTGATCCTGGAATGTTCCACTTTTCCTTAGGATGTCCCTATTTTAAATGGAGAAATGTTGGAGGGTATGGAGTTTTGTGACCCACAAGCCGAGGAGATAAGTAACTATACAACCTTTAGAAGACATCTGAAGGCAGCCTTGTGTAGGGAAGATTTTTTTTAAGTGTTCGATGATTTATTATGATTTTATATATGCTGAGTGGCTGGGGCAACCCAGTCAGATGGGCGGGGTATAAATAATAAAATGATAGTGATGATGATGATGATGATGATGATGATGATGATGATGATGAAATAGGACATCCCTGCCTAATGAAGATTCCACACAAGTTTAAATATAAATAAGCATTTTCCTCTACAGCTGGTCCATTGGGTCTTGTCCTCCCACTTCTTCTGCTTCATTAGTGTGAAGATTATTTCAAATCCTCGGTTGTGTTCAGCAAACTCATCAATACTTCCCAAAAGGCTATTTATGAGGCACCTGAGAGTGATTCTTATGGTTAGGAATGCATTACAAAACGAGATTAAGTGGGAGGATAGTGAGTCTCAATAGGGCATCTATTAAGTGGGATAGTTTAGAGATATACTTTCCTGCTCAAGGTGACCCTAAGCCCCTCAGTGTTAAATATAGGGAGTAAATTACAGGTTAGATCTTTCCATAACTGCCCCTGTAGTTTTAATACGTTTCTTTTTAAAGGCCTCAGGTGGGGTTTTAATGATAGAGAATGGTGTTGTTCAAGAGAAATGAAGAACTGGGAAATTTTGCTAAGCCTACTATTAAAATTCTATGAGGCCAAATTAAGCTTTGTGAGCGATTGCAGCCAATATGGGTATTAGCCTCTCCCTCCCTCTCTCTTTTTTGAAAGTTTCCTCCACTGATCTTAAAGCAAGTTGGATACAGGTTCTTCTCTGCCTTTTAAACTGCTGTTGTGTGTCTACAACTAGACTGAAGGAGTAAACAAATGAAAACTAATAACTGGAATATAAATACATTATTTCACTACATGGAAAAGAGAACTTCTTTTTCCTCCTTCAAGACACAAAGGCATTCAGGCAAACAGGAAGAAGTTAATGGCTCTTCAGTCAAAGTTCTGCCTTTAAGTCTGTGTGTGTGTGTGTGTGTGTGTGTGTGTGTGTGTGTGTGTGTGTTGGGGGTGGGGTTGGAATTGTTGGATGCAATTACGTTTGGATCAAAATTTGATCCTCAAAAATAAAAAATATGTTTCTTCTCCTCACAATGGACTCTCATATTTAATTTTCAGGGTTACGTTAAAGACCTCCCTTGTACAAGTCCTTGGCAGTTCTGTTGAGACCACTTCAAGAGGCTGAAATGGTTTCTCATGCCTTCCTTTTATTTTGCTCAGCACAAAGTGGATGGTGAAATTTGATAGCATAAGGTGCAATCCAACAGGCCGAGTCACTGTGCAGCTTTCGTTACTCTCACTTAAGTTTGCACAAAAGCCCCTTCCCCCGCCCAGTTTACAATAAACCGATTTGAGGAATTCCCACATACCTACGGAATTTGTACTGTTTCCCAAAGATCAGTTATCTCAATACTTACTGAATATACCACAGGACATTGTTCCTTGTTAAGGATGAAGGAGGGGAAAATTCACTGCAGATGGAAGTGGGTCCAGAGCAAGGGAGCAGTGTTTGATTTCTTAACTATAGCTTAGAGATATTGAACCTCATGCTATAGTAGCCCAGTTCAATGCAAGATGCACATATGTGTGTTTGAGTGAACTGGATCATGCTTATTACCTTAGGAAACTGGGATTATCACTCCAGTCCTGATAAGGAGATCCATACATGTGTATCCCTTGCTAAATCAAGAACTATACATTTACCTTTGATGTGTACAGATGCTAAATATGCATGTGGATCTGAACATGGATCCAAATGTGGAAATGGCCTATCCACAGTACATTATTTTAAACTGGATATGCATTCAGAAGCACACCTGCACCCATGACCCCTACATTATGCTGCTTTTGCCTACAGCTGCATCAGAGAGCAACTGAAATTTCGGAACCATCGCTGCTGTTGTCCTGTTGTTCTTCCATACTGCTTGCTTGGCATCTTGATGATCTCATCTTGATTGATACCTGCCACTTTCCCCCTTCATGTGAAAGCATGAATGCGTTCCTGTTGAAATAGATTGGTACCCAAGAGCTACTGGATTTTATAGCCTAGACATCTTTCCATTTCCTATGCATCTACTGTTGCCTTTATAGGGTCATCCACTGTTTTTTCAGAACCACCAGAAACAGATCTTCTCTCAGTAAAAATGACCTGAAAGGCACAAAGGAGACAAAGGTAGAATATAAGTGTAGCTTTTTATAATGTCACGCTTTTGAAGAAGTTCCTAGATTCTATATCCAACTGCAAGGTTTTTTAGACTCTAATCAAATTCTAGGATCAAGTAAAATTAGTGTACTGCATACATATAAGCTAAAAAAAAATGTACTATCTTGAGAATTCTAGATGGATACACCAAATGAATGAATAAACTTCACTTTGAGAGAAAGGAAGGAATTACCATAGTAAATGAAACATTTAGCTCATTATCCTCTTTCCAACAATGACTCTACCAGATGCTGTAGAGCAATATTTCTTTTTTTAAAAAAACTGAGTTAGTAAGATAATCTTTGAATATTTCTCAAAGTTACTGTACACATTCAATGCTTTGTGAATTTCCAAAGCACTGCAGATTTTTTCAATCAGGTCAGAAATTCAACCATCTCCTGCTTGCCAGCTTGTTATCCCCTTGTTGATTGCAGCTATCATGGTTCACACTTCAGGCAAGTAAAAGACATTGGAATCATGGAGTCAGAAGATCTGGACTAATTTTCTGAAATGAAGTGTTGAGTGGTGGGGTAGTTTTTTATCACAAATTGACTGGTATCAGTGCAAAAGCTGCATTGCAAACATGTACCATAGACACAGAAAGCAAAGATTTTCTACCCACTATGAGCTGATTGTTGCTTGAGACCAAGACCTTGTACAAGGGCTGATTTGTTTACTTTTTTTTTTTAGCAGCACAGACATCAGCTTCCTGTACTTCACTATGCTTGTATTATCCCTGATTCTCCAGGGACAGCATGAAAACTGTTCAGACATAATGGAGGAGGAGAATCTTTCTGCAGGGAGCTAGCCCTTCAGTGGGAGAAAGATACCTCTTCCCCCCAAATAAACAAACAGCCAGTGGGATTGCTGGCAGGGAAAAACACACCTCCTTCAAAGTGGGTGGGCGGCAGGAGCAGAAAAAGTTTTTAATAATAATAATAATAATAATAATAATAATAATAATAATAATAATAATTTATACCCCGCCCATCTGGCTGGGTTTCCCTAGCCACTCTGGGCGGCTTCCAACAAAACACTAAAATACAATAACCTATTAAACATTAAAAGCTTCCCTAAACAGGGCTGCCTTTAGATGTCTTCTAAAAGTTTGGTAGTTGTTGTTCTCTTTGACATCTGGTGGGAGGGCGTTCCACAGGGCGGGTGCCACTACCGAGAAGACCCTCTGTCTGCTTCCCTGTAACTTGGCTTCTCGCAGCGAGGGAACCGCCAGAAGGCTCTCGGTGCTGGACCTCAGTGTCCGGGCAGAACAATGGAGGTGGAGACGCTCCTTCAGGTATGCTGGACATTTGTATGAGAAAGGGAATAGCCTTACAATCACCCCTTCCAATTATTAAAAGGGCTACATGAGGACCTGTGCAGAGAAGCTAAGAATTGTGCAACATGGAAAGTACTAAAATAACTATTAGCGAACACAAACCTTTAAAATGCTGGTATGCATGGGCATTAGCAATGATAACATGCACTACTCTGTTCTACTGGCCTGGACATTGTCGCTAGCACTGCTCCTAGATCTGATCTGGGGAGAAGGGTACTTAGCGATGGGGCAGAGAGACAGCCAGAAAACCACCACTGACTTTGGCAAGGGAGGAGGGTAACTCCATCAAGCTCCCTCCTTTCAGGATTCTAGCTGCCATCAAGTCAGTTGTCTGAGGGAAGCACTGTGTGGCAGGAGCTAACCCTGTCTTCCTGGCCTGAAGGTTGCTCTGTTGTTGTTGGATCTGATCTGGGGGTGAGGGCAGGGACTGCAAGACAGCCCAGAAGTGCCACTGAAATCAGCTATAACTTCAAGAACTGTAACATTAAGAACTTGAGCTTGCTTTTATCTCCTCCCTCCCACTTGTTTTTCCTTGTATGCCATGTATTTTTCTGCTCTGAGCCTGAGATCCATCTTAGAACTGGCTTAGAACTAGAGCCAGTGTGGTATAGTAGTTAAGAGCAGTGGACTCGTAATCTGGGGAACTGGGTTCGCGTCTCTGCTCCTCCACATGCAGCTGCTGGGTGACCTTGGGCTAGTCACACTTCTCTGAAGTCTCTCAGCCCCACTCACCTCACAGAGTGTTTGTTGTGGGGGAGGAAGGGAAAGGAGAATGTTAGCCGCTTTGAGACTCCTTCGGGTAGTGATAAAGCGGCATATCAAATCCAAACTCTTCAAACTCTTCTTATGTAAGCCGTTCTGAGGGCCTCTGATTGGATAGAAATGCTGTATAAATAAGCAAACAAATATGAACTTATGGTTTAACTTATTATTTAACATGGAGGTTTCTTTGAAACAAACAAAAAAATCATGGAACAAGCCTAATTTCTCAAAACAAAACAAAAGGAGGGGAAGGGGAAAATAATGTATATATTCATTTCTTAACGAACAAGATGCTGTTACCAAAATGAAGCTTACCTCTCTTGAAGGCTGTTGAATTAAGACTCTTTTTATGACAGTTGATCTATGATAGGTTTTGGGACATAAGCACTTTGAATTGAGCCTAGAAATTAACAAGTAGACAATGAAAATAAATTAATACCGGAGTCTTTTGCTCTAATAGTCTCCAGGTAAGAAACAGGTGGCAGCATTTTCTCACTGAATTTTTTTACACACTTTTCACGGACAGCCTCACATAAAGTGTCTTATAAGCGATATAGTCAGAACGCTGCTAAGACCTGAATTTCGGTGTCCAAGTCTTTCTTCTCTTGGAAGGGGTATAGCCACCATGCCAGACTAGGCTGCTAAAAAAAGCATCCCTAGTCACTACTATCATTTCAGTATTCAAAAGCAGGACTGAATCAAGTAGCACTCCCAAGGCGCAAACCTATTATCAGTGCGACACCATCGAAGGCAGGTCATTGTACTCCTGCTGCTGGTTAAACTAAAATACTGTTATGTATTGAAGTTCTCACCCTGGCCACCAGGAGTATTGTATATGTAGTTTTCACTCAGGTCCACGTCAGTTATTTTAGGCGGGAAACCCTGGGTTGTTGTTGATACAATGCTGACAGCCGGCTGCCTATAAAAGCAGGCCAGCTGAGCTGTTTGCTGTTCAGTTCTGTCCAGCTTACAAATAAAGAGCTGCTTTGGAAAAATCGCTGTGTCGTCTGATATGTTCGCCCACAACTTAACAAATACTATGGAAAATACTTCCACCTTATCTGGATGAAGTGTCAGTTTGTTCTCCTTCATCCCTTTCTTTACTGCCCCAACATTGAGGAGATTTCACCCCTCCCATATCCAAGAATCTCCTGATGAGTCTGGTGATTCTCCAGAGAGAAGGAGACGTGTTCTGCTCTCTACTTATTCTGCTCCAGCACCACATCAAAGAGTCAGTCAGTCAGTCAGTGTGTCGGAGAGAGAGAGACTGAGTGTTAGAGATCGTGTGTATAGATAAGGTTGCTGCTAAGAGCAGCTGCAGACACTCAGTGCAGTGCAGCATTCATTTATGCTTAGACCTCATTTAGCTCTGTATATAGTTGTATAATAGTTGTAGATAGAATAAAGAAGTTATTCTACAGAGCTGCTCTCCAAGTCGTTTATACTCTGCTATACTCTGCTATACTCTGCTGTGCAACGACTGTCTACTTGTGGAAGTGAATCCGGTGCTCACAACTCTAAGCTGTGAGTCCACAGCACTTTGACCTGTTCCTGTGCAGAAGGTGGTCTCTGGAAGTGCTACCCAGCTCGCCTAGCCCAGTCGGGGCTGAAGTGTATGAGTCCAGTTGGTGGCACTGGCTCAAGGGCGATGCTGACAAACATTTCAGTTTGATTTCCACTATCTCCTTAGGATCTGATAAAAGTGAGAGACAGAGCTGAACAGGGCTTTTTTTCAGGAGGGACTCAGTTCCATCACCTCTCAGATGGGTGCCGTTGCCATTTTAAGAGAACAACTGAGGCATTCACGGTGAGTTCCAGCACCTCTTTTTCTAGAAAAATAGCACTGGAGCTGAGTATCATTAGCATGCTGGTGGTAACACTCTGGTCCCACTCAGTAATTTAATGCAGGTGTTAAAAAGCACATGGGGCAAGATGGACTCTTGCTGTATCCCATAGGGCAATGGCTGTGAGGCTGGCCAGCAGTAATTCTTAACAACTTTTTGGCTCCTGGCTCTTAGAAATCAGGTCTTCCCTTAAAGAGGGCACGTGTTGCGGTGAGACCTGGCAACCAAACCCTGTCTTGTGGATGCATATGATTGGATAGCCACAACACCCAATTGGTAGGTCCCTTGATGCTGGGTTTAATCAGGCCGATGAGATGCATGCTAAACAGATCAAGTTTATACCTATGCAGCTTCCTCTTTCAGCACGTGCATTCGGAACATCAGCCCACCTCTCCCTATATTTAGGGCTGTGCGCTTGACCTTGCTATGCCATCGTGTGTCGTCTGTCGTTGGGACAGGGGCACGGCAGGAATTTTCCCCACTTGGCTGATTGGCTGGTGCCATTTGGGTTTCGCCTGCTGCGTAGCAAATCGTCACAACTTGTAAGGTTATGAATAGGCTCTTGCTCAGGTGATAGGGATGGGAAAACGCTCTCGCCAATCCTATGTGAAGGGTATTCCGTTAAAGGAATCCAGGGACTCAATGGTTTGGTCAACCCCTGTGAGGGGGTTGTGCTTGTGCCTGAGTCTAGGGGGGCATTTGGGTGGCGGAGCTAGCCTGTTCCCGGCTTTCTGCTTATCCAGGTTTTCACCCTAGGCTGACCTATGCTGGTGCCCTGGGTCAGCGCTACCTGCATGGCAGTGAGCTAGTCGAACCAGAGCCTATGCAAGCACTCACTTGCTGTAATCAATAAAGTTGTGGCCTAAATTCTGCCAAAAACCAAACCAAAATCTGAGTCTTGTCTGAATTTATTTAAGGGGAGGTTTAAAGGTCTGAACACACAATTGACCAATGCTAGTTGTAGTGTTCCCCAACTCCACTCACGAGAGATAACCCAGAAGACATCATGCATGGTACTGAATGCTACTGAGAATCCAAAGGGATGAACTGCCCCACCAATCTCCCGGTGCAAGTCATCCAAGCACATTCTTCCTCACAAAGGATTCTGGGTGTTGTAGTTTACCCCTATCAGAGTTGCAGTTCCCAGCAGCCACTAACAAACTACAGTACCCAGAATTCTTTGAGGGAAAGAATGTGCTTTGAATGTGCTTTAATGGCATAGCGTGTGCACAGCTCAAGGCAGTTTCGGTATCAAACCAGGATGGAAGCTAGACTGAAAGGGATCCAAATAATCAGCTTCATCCAGGAAAAAAAAATATAAACAATGCCCATTATAATGTCTATAAAAGCATGTTTCTATGCTTGGTCAAGATGAAGACAATGAATTACATGAAATGGTGAAATATAATTGCCGATACTGGACAGAGGTTGGGGCACATGAATCAAAAATGCCTGCAATAACAAAACTGTAAGTGGAAGAGGGAGGGAACATGAGCATAATTTGCATAGGTGATCTGTTGGCATGCATAGCCTCATACACATGCACTCAATACACACGCACCCACACCCATTTGTTCTTTAACCATGAAGAACTGTAACTGCTTTCTTTAAAACCTGGCATAATTTCAAAAAGCAATTTATGGGTTTGACAGGATCGGAGACAAAACAAGCAGAAAACCTCAGAGTTCATGCAGATCTAGGGCATGCGCCCCTGTGGATCCCTGATTGTGTGTTTTTAGGCCTTTGAATTTGCGGCACGAGCCATTCATTCACGGGATGGCTTGAAAAGAGGGGACTGTTCCCTAGCCTGCAGAATTGATTACCTACCCTTTCAAGAAAAGAAAAAGGGGAAGAAGAAGAAAAAAAAAACCCAGTGCTATCTATTTTAAGCAGCATGTCATTTCAGCAAACTGCAAGCTACGTTAGCGACCTCTGTCAGCCCATATTCTGCGGATTTCACACAATTATAAGAGGTCACAGAGCTTTGATAATTATTTTCACTTTTCACCTGCTTTACCAAAGCAGCTGTAAGAGATTAATTTCAAGCTATGAGTGAATTCCCAGAGGTATGGGGAGCATCGGATTGCACAGGCTGCAGCTCATCCACTCAGGCTAGAGACAACATCACTGCAGCATAATTACGCAGTTTATGTCTGCAATGCCAATGGTAGCATTAGCACCCCAGAGGCTAAATCCTAGATCAAGATTCCAGACATGGGCTCTTAATTTTTTTTTTAACCTAACTACAAAAAAACATACACGACAGAATGACCGTGAGCTACAGAAATGCTTCACAGCTGACCACAAACAGATGTTTCAAGGTTTCATTAAAGACGAACACTCAACAGCCATTTAAAATGAATCTGGCTAGCCGTCCTTATGACAGCTATCACTTTATAATAGGATTAGATTTGTGTACAGGGTCAATAGTTAAAAAGCTTCCCTTGCCAGAAAACCTATGAAGCACAACATTTAAATCAGGCTGACTAACAGTCTCTTCTGGTTAATGATGAAGTCTTTGTACCACTGATATTTGGCTTATAAACAAATAGCCCAAGCTCTTTACAATGAGCAGTCTGCACTTATGTGGGTTTTTATCCTGCCCCAAAGCTTTGGGGGTGAATAATAATACATTAATAAATCCACGTGAAGCTTTTGAATATGGTTAGATTCCATCCATAGGGCCAGATACTAAGACCTAGTACAGTGGTACCTTGGGTTACATACGCTTCAGGTTACAGACTCCGCTAACCCAGAAACAGTGCTTCAGGTTCAGAACTTTGCTTCAGGATAAGAACAGAAATCGTGCTCCGGCGGTGCAGCAGCAGTGGGAGGCTCCATTAGCTAAAGTGGTGCTTCAGGTTAAGAACAGTTTCAGATTAAGAACGGACCTCCGGAACGAATTACCTAAGTACTTAATCCAAGGTACCACTGCACTAGGATTCCCAACATGGAACATGTAGAAGGCATCACTATCCTGAGGAAAGTGATATACCTGAATGAATTATTTCATTTATTTATTACATTTGCTACAGATTCCCAGTGTGAATGCCAGTCCTTGCTTTATAACCCTGCTCAGCAACTACTGGTACTTTTGCTGGTGGACCCACACACTTATTTCTATACACCGTTTATATAGCACCTTTCAACACAGTTTCCAAGGTGAGTTACATCATAAAAACTTTTTAAACAACAACATTAGAAACAAACAGCAAAAGAAATTCAGTTTCCAAAAGCTTGGCAGAATGGGAGTGTTTTACTTGCTTCTGAAAGAAAACAAGAGAAGGGGATCAATGGACCTATTGAGAGCCTTGTATAAATTGGGAGCCACTACAGATAAGACCCTGCTCCTTTTAGATGACACTCAGAAATCCATAAAGGGTGGCATTTGGAGCAGGGACTTCTTCATTTATCCCCAGATCATGTGTGTGGCCACTCTGCCTGAGGGAGTGACTTCACTCACATGTTTCTAGCAACCACTTTGAAAAGGTAGGTGGGGACAGCTCCACCCTCCAACATAACCTGCAAGTGAAGTTATGTTGCGACAGCCCTCTGTGCCCTGCCTTTCACAACTTGTTTGACAACTTTAAATTCACATTTGGCCCAAGGGCTGACAGTGGATGAGGTGAGCCTACTTTACATGTCGTTTACCAGTAGATGGAGCCTGACAACTGTCTATTTCCGTTTTAGTTAAGGATATCCCTAGCATGCAGTGATGTTGTTTTAGAATACTGTGTTTTGCCCATTATTAAATGAAATTCCTCCCAACCTTAACCTGTTGAATGAAATTAAGGGTACCTAACTGTAGAATCTGGACATATGTCAATAAATTATTTCTACCTGGAAAATTATGGCCACCATATTTCTTAGAAAAGTGCAGAAGAAGAATACAAGTTCTTCAACAAGAAGAATACATTACTCAGAGGTTCGTTTCACCTATATTTGTAGGAAGCTTTACCAGAGATTTAACCAAGTAAATGACAGGTGGATCATGGAGCAAAATCCAATGCAGATATGCCAAGAATAAAATTTTGTCTTGAGAACGTACTAGACATGATGGTACATGTTTTTTGTTTTGTTTTTGTTTTTGTTTGTTTATGTATTTGTTATATGTTTGTTATTGTTATAAAAACCTTTAATAAAAAATTATTTAAAAAAAAAAAGAGAACGTACTAGACATGTCCTTCCCATATTCACTTATAGAAACTACACTGTTCAGATCCATTTCTTGTGCTCCAATCCTTAGGATTTATGTTTGTCCAAATCACCTTTCCTGCATTCCTCCAAATTACCTTTCATCTTATTTTCGAATGCTTCAGAAATACACTCTAAAACAGAACTGCACATTTAAGCACACAACCGAGTTATGACTTTCTCTGTAAATGAACTCCAGAATTGTTGGTATGGAGAGTGTCAGATGTTGGCTGATCGTACATATTAGCATTCAAGCTAGAGGCATGAATGAGAAAAGAGTTACTAATTTTCAGAAAATGCTCAGGGAAAAGGCACACAGTTTGGAACAGTAGTTACTGCATTAATTTCCAGGAAAATATTCCTTCCCTGCAATTTATTTAAAAGCCACCATGCCCTACATTCAGTTGGTCCACTGCAGAGATTGGCTATTGGAAGGGATTGGGGGGGAAATAAAAAGTTATATCGTGGTATTTATTGGAAGAATGGCTCCCAGGCAAAGGTAATCACAATAAAATAGACAATTTCAATATTTTCACAATATGATCTTTTTACACAGCCCTTTCCCCCTATATGGTTAAACCATGTAGATTAAGTGTCACAAATGGCCCTACACCAATTTCATTGCCTCATTGAGAGTGTTGTTCTACTCAGAAGTAAAAAAAGGTAAAGATAAAGGACCCCTGGACGGTTAAGACCAGTCAAAGGCGACTATGGGGTTGCGGCACTCATCTCACTTTCAGGTCAAGGGAGCCAGTGTTTGACCACAGACAGCTTTCCGGTTCATGTGGCTAGCATGACTAAACCGCTTCTGGTGCAACGGGACACTGTGACAGAAACCAGAGCACATGGAAATGCCATTTACCTTCCCACCGCAATGGTACCTATTTATCTACTTGTACTGGCATGCTTTCTAACTGCTAGGTTGGCAGGAGCTGGGACAGAGCAACGGGAGCTCACTCGGTTGCATGGATTTGAACCACCCATCTTCTGATCGGCAAGCCCAAGAGGCTCAGTGGTTTAGACGACAGCACCACCTGCATCCTTAGTAAACCTAAAAGTAAGCCTCATTGAGTTCAACAGGGACTACTTTCAGGTAGGTTGGTATAGGATTGCAGACATTGCATACATTATAATTATATTCAGTCAATAAATTTCTTTAATTAACCAAAGTTGTCTACTCTTATCCAACTTCCATTATAAAGTCTTGAGAGAGGATAAAAACATTTCGGCTGCGATCCTGCAAAGGCTAGAGTATCAGCAACTGTGGACTGTATTGCAACTTTTGCCAAAATGTTAGCAAAAATTCAGCGTGGGTGCTTAATGGAAGCCTGAGCTCTTGATACAGTGTTCTATGACAAGCAAGTGAGTTTTTATGCGATGATAGCTGATCTCTACACAAATGTTCACTGCACATATATATATAAGTCTCATGGTTAGCTCATGTTTAAACATTAAATACGTAAAAATGCCAAATTTAATTTGAATAAGTACTTCTATAAATATTTTCAGGGGATAAAAAGCAATTTATATTCAGAGGCATTTTTAACCAAGAGCAAAACCAGCCAATGCACCAGGTTATTCAAAACAGTATCGGGCTCTTTCCAGCTGTCCAGCAAAGAGATGGAATAGCATTTAAATCAGCAAGATACATCATATTTATGATCACTAGTGGATGCTGACAAGTGCTTGGACCTCTGCCTCCCTGTCTTTCACCAACCAGAGATTTGCAATTGCAATCAATATATAGTCACACTCTGCTAAGAACACACATACACACACCACAGCTCATGCAATATTTTACTTTAGCATCGAAATTATGTCAAATCAGTGTCACATTGTGGTTGTTTAATTACAGATCAATTAAATCCATCGTTTAACAGCAATATGTTATTAGCCATGGTGAAAGTTCACAGAGCTAGGGCAAATATCCAGTGTATCTATTGTGTCAGTGTGGCAGAAAGTGAGTATCACCATAGAATAGCATGAGGTTTCTGTGGGCGTTTTGGCAATGGTGAAATTGCAGATTAGGACAGGGTGAGTAATGCAGAAAAAAGAGCTTGAGATGATCCGAGCTTGCTCTGTTGGCTAGCCTGAAGGCAGCAGATGTAAATGGTGCTTGGATGACAGAATGCTTCATAATCTGCACCATCATTGGGAATTTAAGGATATACTTCTGCATGGTGAACTCCCAGAAATGTTGGGAACCGTCCAATCTATTTATAACCAGTCATACATCATTGTTTGTTCAATTGTGAGGGTTCCCCCCCCCCAAAAAAAAAATGTACATGGTGTTATTGTGACTGAAAATGTCTGGTATAGTTACAGATTTCTAATCAAATAATTTAAAAAGATTAAATTAAACATTTTAGAAATCCATTAAAATAATTTTAAAAACACAAATAATGTTTTTGGTTTTTTTAAAAAAAGAATGACTGTCTTTCTAGCAAGTTACAACATACTGGAAACCTTAGTAAGCAACTTTGAAAGGAGAAATGTTTGACTTTCTTGAAAGGAATGACTACGCTAAAAAAAACCCTAACAGTTTCCTGTTGTGGTTATTAATTTCCCCATCTCCCAGTGATCAGAGCTGTTCAATTAAGCTAAATTTGAAGTATGTGTTTGATCACTTTGATACTGAAACTAAAAGAAGAAGAAATAAATCAATATTTTATCAATTACCAGTAGTTAAGACTTGTCAGCCTGAAACTGACTTAAGTAAAAGTCACAAGCAACCTGAGAAGGCAATAGAAGTAACCAGCCGAACAAAAAAGGAATGCTGAATCAGCAGACTTCCATCTAGGCGACAAAAAGGAAAACACAGAACACTAATATCCTTAGCAACACAGCTTATATGTTCAGTATCGCTTGGATGTTTTCCTCCCCCAAAGGGTCTCACATTAGAACTTCAGTTCAGCAGTTTGGCTGCACTGGCATTTACTTCCCTGAATGACTTTATGGCGTTTTTTAATGTGTGTTGTGAAAATAACGGCCAATATTAAGCAATTACACGGAATCATGGGTACTACTATTACTTGTAAATCTCAATTAAAGGAAATTCAGTCGACCAATCCTGTGAGTCTTAATAGATTAACTGATCAAATCTACATAGGAATATACTAATGACTCTCAAGAAAAGAAAAGAAAAAGTACTGTTATGGGATGGGATGGTTTGGATGATGCCTCTGGTTTCCAACTAGGTCTGTAATCTTGTATCTGTAAGAAAGGAGTTTGTAGTAGAAGTGGCTGCTGAACTGGTCAAACCAACCTCTTTGTTAAAATAATGGGCCTGGCCAAGTCTGTTAGGCAACCATTTACAGTGGTACCTCGGGTTACATATGCTTCAGGTTACATACGCTTCAGGTTACATATGCTTCAGGTTACATACGCTTCAGGTTACATACGCTTCAGTTTAGACACAATCCGCTAACCTAGAAATAGTGCTTCAGGTTAAGAACTTTGCCTCAGGATAAGAACAGAAATCGGGCTCCGGCGGCGCGGCGGCAGCAGGAGGCCCCATTAGCTAAAGTGGTGCTTCAGGTTAAGAACAGTTTCAGGTTAAGTACGGACCTCCAGAACGAATTAGGTACTTAACTCGAGGTACCACTGTATGTGCCTAAAGAGCTGGTAAAGTACAGATGTCTTGCCATAGAGACAACTGGCTGGTGATCTCTTACGGGAGGGCTATAAATAATAAATTGTTGTTGTTGTTATTTTATTGGGGGGGTAGGCATCCCCCACCTCACCTGACTGGAGGCTGCTTTATCTTGTAGGCAGGAGAACAGTCCATGAGATATTCTTTGTTTAATTGGTATGAAGTTGGGAGCTGGAAAAAGACAGAGAGTGTTGTTATCCAATCTGATAGTGTGCAGTAATGGTCGTCCCCCCATCAATGTAAATACAGTAGTAGGGCAGTGAGAGAGGCTGGTTGATTGTAGCAACAATATACAAGGAGGGGTGGCTATCTCACCTGTGAAGGGATATTGGGATTCTTGAGGCGGGTGGGTTGGTGGCACTGCTGGTACAAACACTTAAATGGGCATTTTATCCTCACAACAACCCTGTGATATAGGTTTGTGCTGAGAGACAGTGAATGGCCAAAGGGCACCAAATGAGCTTTATGGCTGAATGGCGATTTCAAACCCCTTTTGCTCAGGAAATGAAAAAGAAAGAAAATGCTGCTGCTATTATGAGGCATTAATACATAACCACAGCAAATGAATAAGGTGCTTGCTTTTCAACTATTTAAATCTTTAATTTATCCGAGCATGAGCATCTGAACTGAATTGGTGTAAATCTTAAATCACCTTTGCTCCCCTGCCAGGTCTGATCTTGCCCTGAACGTAGTATTGCCGCCCTAAGATCAGCTGATGAAAGATTTACAGTTAACATGACTCACCTACAATTTGTGAAACTTGGGTTCTCCCAAGACTGAGAGCTGGCATTAGAGGAGAGCAGAGCTCTCATGTCTTTAATAGATATGTGGCAGGTAGATGTTAAACAAAGTAAGCCTTTTGTAGTATGGATCTACAATTATGGGGAAAGAATTGCCAGTTTGATAGTCTGTCTGTCGGACATCTTATTACTTGTGCGTGACCCATTTTATGTTTGGGTCATGTGCAAAAAAGGGTAGATATCTTCATGTTACATTAAGTGTATGAAAATTTTATGCAAACTTGTGTCTGATTTGGTGAGTGCCACAGAGGGCCCTAGGGATGCGGGTGGCGCTGTGGGTTAAACCACAGAGCCTAGGACTTGCCGATCAGAAGGTCGGCAGTTCGAATCCCCGCGACGGAGTGAGCTCCCGTTGCTCAGTCCCTGCTCCTGCCAACCTAGCAGTTCGAAAGCACGTCAAAGTGCAAGTAGATAAATAGGTACCGCTCCGGCGGGAAGGTAAACGGCATTTCCGTGCGCTGCTCTGGTTCGCCAGAAGCAGCTTAGTCATGCTGGCCACATGACCCGGAAGCTGTACACCAGCTCCCTCGGCCAATAAAGCGAAATGAGCGCCGCAACCATGACTGGACCTAATGGTCAGGGGTCCCTTTACCTGTACCTTTACAGAGGGCCCTATCTGTGCCAAGAGCCAGGAGCAAGTGGTGAGGCACTGGGAAAGTGTTATGTGCCAGGTGGCCTGCCCTGCACCCTCTAAACCAGCCTGGTGTCCTTGGGTGTAGTGGAAGATGCTGTCTTGTCTAGCGCTGGGCAATATCAGCTTTCAACATCGCAGTGCATTACCAGGCAAACATCACAGTTTGGCAATATACCATGATGCTGAAAAAACAAGATGCACTGGCCCCTGCTCACGAGACACCGGGTGAAACTGCCCCAGCTCTCATCCTTGAGAGCAGAGGCGGTTTCACCCAGGCTTGCAGGCTGGGACAATGCAGCTTGTCCGCCCCCCCCCCAGCCAAGACAGGCAACTGCGCTCCCCTCAGCTGAGCAGTTTCACAGACCCTCCACCCCACTGCCAGCTTGCAGGAGCCAGCGCCGGGCTGGGGGCTCCTTTAACTGCTTGACTGAGGCAAGGGCAGCTGCACACTCCTCAGTTGAGCAGAGGGGGGAACAAGCTGTATCGACGCCTCACTGATACAGCTTGTTTCTCCCTCTCTATAGTATGATGGCAGAGTGGGATGGCCAGTGCCGGATTTATGTATAGGATAAGTAGGCTGAAGCCTAGGGCGTCTAAATCTAGGGTGCCTCGCCTGCCCACCCACTCCGCAGCGGGCAGTCTTCCCTCTCCCAAAATTGCAAACACAAGACTTCATTCGAGGGCAGGACAACTTGGGCCTCTAAATCTATGGGGCCTCTCCAGCCTGCTCACTCCCCAGTGCTGCAGTCTCCTCTCCCAAAATTGAAAACCCCCTGCTGTGCAGATAATGGAGAAAGCTCATAAATTGTATCCCTTCTGGCATCCTGGCCAACTCTATTACGCTGGTGTAAACCCTGGTGCACCAGAAGCCCAGAATAGCAGCAAATAAAATTCGCTCATACGTCAGCGACTGATCAGACTTGTCAACCAGTTCTTCCAGTCTTCCTAAATTATAAAGCTCCAAAATACAGGCCAAAAGAGAGCAGGTCTGGGAAGAGCGAGGCATACAATGGGCACCACCAGTGAAAAGGCCCTGCTCTGTGTAACTCCTGCCCTGTCATTTGATAGGGTGCCCACTTGCCCTCATAGAATGCTCTCGATTGGAGTCTCCAGGTCCAGTACAAAGGTCATTAGAAGGGAGAGCAGGGACCTTGAAGTTTCCAACAGCTGTTAAGCAAGCAAGCAAGCACACAGGTCACCTTTGTCACAGTCAGGACACCTATGTCCTGGACCAAAGCACTCATCAGGAGAGCTAGGAGATTCAGGTGAGGGTCAGATGCCTTGTCAATCCCAGCAGGTATATAACAGGAAGACCCAGCCAGGCCTGCGGCCTGCAGTAGTTCAGTTATTGCAAAAGTTTTTCAGCGTTAATTTTATGCATTTTTTTAAAAATCACCATGGTATTTAACAATAATATCTTACGTTATTTAAAAGAGAAATTGTGAATTGCAGAATTTTAAATACCCGTCGTCATCCTTGGCTTCACTGAATTTTGTTTATAACGCTCTTCCACTTTCTTCTAGTTGTGTGGGTGGGGGAGGGGGAGGGGCCTCACAAGTGGAGTAGCCTAGCACTTCTCTTCATCCAAATCCGGCCCTGGGGATGGAGGTTTCACCCAGCGATACATTGCTGGTGAAACCACCACCGCTCCTGAGTCCCTATGCTAGCATCGCCCACTGGAAGAAGGAACTCTTGACTCCCTCCAGGGGACGCTGCTAGCAGAGGGACTCGGGTGCGGTGGTGGTTTCACCAGCAATACACCACTGAGTGAAACTGACATCACAATTTGCTCCTCATACCGGTCCTGGGCAATATGTCACCTAGGCCTAGTCATGTCATCAGGAGTGAAGATTCAGCTGCCAGTGCAGTTAGCTTTGGGGATGAGTAGGTGCCATGTTGTTATTCTCAGGTAGCAAAATGTATTGGACTGGCTCTGTATAAAGCTACATTTAGAGCAAAACAAGTGCATGGGTGAGGATTCTAACATCTCCCTGTACCTCCTCAGAGTCCATATCCTGTATATCTTTCTCCTACACCAAGCTCCCATACTGGAAGTAAATTCCACTTGAAATGCTTGGAGACAGGAATGTAAGTGTTGGTGGTGGGTGCCTCTTTTGCTCTCAATGTCAGATTACTCAAAAGTCATTTCATACATGGTTAGGGCAGACCAAGATTTAGACAAATGAGTCTGCCTGTTGTCACTGTGTGTCCCTGATGTTAGTGAGGCTGAGTTGGGCCCAGGTGACATCTTCTCAAGACAGCTCCATGTTCACAGTTGCATCAAGTCAACCTTGGAACCTGCCTTGTCCAAACTTGATACTTTGCCATTATCTGGGTCAAAGTCATGAAAAAGATTGCTGTCTATCCAACACTGAAAAGCACCTTAGTTTCCAAAGTGTGTGAAACCGCTTCTATATCTGGCACAGCCAGCTTGTCTTATGGGTCATGCTGTTCCCCAGTTACTCGTTTGGGTGTCAGAAGTGTACTTCGTTATGCAGCTCAATCTTTAACAGGCAGTCAGGCTCTATAACTAAGTCACTACCACTTAGATTTTTAAGGTTTAAGGCTTAGGGAACACATAGATTTGGGCATGGACAGGGGGCTACATTAAAAAAAAAATCCCCAAAGAGATGCAACCTTTTTGAATACTTCATATAACTTTGATTTCTCTCTCTCTTTTTAAATATGGGCATTCTGCTGTACTTGGTAGGGACATCTGGAGACTAATAAAATTGCTTTCTGGTCCAAAGCTGCTACATAAGCACACATGTCAATATGGAACGATCCAACAGGTTTCTTGCTACAGGTGTGCAGCTAGTCATAGCTTTCAGGTAGAGAACGTACTCACAGCAGCGCAACCTCCTCACAAGCCTCCCCAGCTTACAGATGAGCACTTTTTTACGTGTAGGAAATCCCTAACGTGTGAAGAAGCAACTCTGAATGAAGGGTTCATCCAGGCTTCCTTTTGTGCCGCATTTCTAGCCACAGGGCGCCTGGCTTTAATCTGACCTGATGCATTAAAAGGTGGGAATCAAGTGAAAATTCTGCCAGCCAGGCAAACTGGGCGCATTTAAATTATTTATCAAACTGCACGTCTGAATGTGCCTATTTTCCAGAAACGCTTGTCTGCCAGGAAAACAAAAGGGCGCTTCGTTTTATTCTGTATTTCCCTCTGGGAAAGCTCCGTACTTCCTGTCATCGCTAGGCGATTCCAGGCGGGGCCCGAGCTGCCAACGGCAGACTTGCAAGGGAGGGAGGAAGCCGAGCGGTCCCGCCACCCTTCGCAGCGTCGCCTAGGATCAGGTTTCCCCCCCTTCAGCTTTCCCCATCTGTTCCCTTGCGCCGCCTCTCATTATCCGGAGCTGCCCGCTTCTCCTGCCTAGCGACAGCGGCGGCGGCGGGGCGGCCCAGGTGGCGCAAGGTGGGAGGAGGGCGGCAGAGGCGGCGGGGAAACAGCCGCAAGGCTCCCCACCGCGTCGGCGCGGGACCTTGGGACAAGAGCGCGCCGAATGCCGCGCCAAACTCGCCGAGCCAGGGCTTCGATCTGATTGGCGGGAACGCCAGGGGGACGCCCCGTCGGAGAGAGCCTGATTGGCCGGATTGTAAAAATATGTTGCAGGGCGCCAGAATAGAAGCTTTAGCGCCTAGTGGAATCTCGGGGCTGCGGGGAAGCGGCCAGTGCAGGCACGTCGCAAGCGCAAGCAAGGGAGGAAGGGCGCGGGAGGTCAACGCCGAATTGGGGCGGGGGGCTCTTTTTCTTCCCCTTCGGAGGCACCCCCATGAGCCTCAAGCCCGGCTGCGGCTTGAGCGGGCCCGGAGGCGCTGACGCGAAGGGCTCCCTTTGAGAGGACAGGAAGGAAACTCGAGAAAAAATGTAAGCTTCTTGAACTTTTCTTGCGGGGCGGGAAAAATGGGAGGTGGGTCTCCCGCGCTTGTGCCGCCGTCTTCTTTCCTACGGCTGCACCGAGGGGGCGGCCGAGCCAGAGGCTTCATGGCGGGGGGCGGGAGACCACCTTTTTGGGAGGGGGGCCGGGGTCTCTCCCGCTCTCAGGGCGCGAGTCTCGCTCAACCGCCTTGGGCTGCGAGGTGGGCAGTTTCTGTCCCGCTTCAGTTTCAAAGCTGGGATTTCACTTCCAGGTTCTTTGCGCCAAAAGTAACTGATCCCGGGGCGAACACCCTGAGCTCCCAAATGACAGATTCGCCCTCAGAAGATCCCCACTTTTCGGGGACACCCACCTCCTCTCCCAGGCCAATTTCTACCTAGTCTACTGAATCTGAAGATATTTTAATACTGTAATATGTTTCTTCACCGCCGCCTTGGCCCCCAATCTGACCCTTCTATTATTTTGGGTTGTTGTTTTTTTAATTTAGTGTTTAGAAAACACTGTGAACTAAATAAGCTTTGCCCAAATTATTTTAGGTTTGAAGAGGACCCGAAAGCTGATTTTTTTTTTTTTAAGGTGGGAGATGATGTAAGGTGCTGACCCTCTTGTGCAACTTTCAGTTTTACAGATGGAGGTTAACTGCTTAACGCTAAAAGACCTGATCAGCTCGAGACATGGAAAAAGGGATTTTATAGATGAAGATGGGGAAAGTGCTCAAAAGGTAAGCAGGTGCCTAAACACCCAGTTCAGTATTTTCAAATCTGCTCACGGCAGTCAGGCTTTGTTCTAAACTGTGTTCTCATTTATTAAAATCATGGTGAAACTTACAATACTGTATTCCAAAGTAGTAAAACCTACCTGTAATGTCCAACTCAAAAAAACAAAACCATTTTAAGTATGATTATAGTTAGCTCCATTAAGTTTAAAAATAAAATTGTAACAATATACATATTTAATCACTCTTTCAGTTGGGCACTTCTCTCAGAAACTTGCAAAAGATCTTCCCCTTGGTTCTAATTTCACAGAAAGCCAGTTTCTCCACCCTGCCCTTTAAAGGAAATGAGGAGTCATTTTTTTCTATTAATGAGATTTTGTGCAAGACATTTGCCATATGGGCATGGGATTATGGACAATCCTGTCATTCCTGATTGGATGTTTGTGGCAGACTCTTATACCTGTGAAAGGGTTGAAGCTGATGCAGTACTGTATCCTACTAGTGCTCTCACTGAGCAAAATGGATTGATACCTGGTTTCAGATATGAAACAGTAAACCTGAAGAGGTGCTCCTGATTAAACAGAAAGCACAGCAAGAAAAATGTCTCCAGTGTCAAGTGTTTTTACTTTAATGCAGTGGTCTGGATTTGAATGGAGCAGTGGCATTGGGGGAGGGGTACTTAACCCTTTATCTTCCAACCATTCTGAAGCTGCTGTTAACCAAATGAGAGGAGTGGAGTTATATGCTCCGCTGCAGCTTCAGAGATGAGCTTTCCTTCCAGGAAAGGGCTGTTCCGTTCAAACTGGGACACACACTCTTGGCAGTTGCATTAAAGCAAAAACAGAATACATCAAGAGATCTCCTGTATCAATGAGGCGTACAAGTCAATGTAATGGATTGGTTTCTCCTGAGATGCTACATTCTATGTTGACTGGAACCTCACATTATATCTAAGGGGGGAAGCACAACCTTCACCTCAAAATAGCACTTTTTAATCTGCAAAAGCAGTGACTAGCTGCTAGTGGAACAATAGGCCTGGAAATTTACAAGCAATGTGTGTGTAGAAGCCAGAAGAAAGCTCAATTAAGTATACAAATAATCTTGCTCTCTGATTCAATAGTTTTAAAGCATTAAAAATTTTTTTAAAAAAATGCTTGTCTCAGTTTGCTGCCATTGTAGGTATTAATCAGTTCAAGTTCTGCAATCACTTTTGGCTCTTTTGACATTGTCGGTTATCTATAGTAGATCTCTAACACTAGCTAACCAAACAGGCAATGTAAGTCTATATGACTGTTGACTGCTGTGGTTATATTCCCACCAGAAAAGCTAGATAGATGTCCCAGTGAGGGCAGTACAATTTTTTTCAGCCTTGTAAAGTTTCCAAAAGCAGGAGGTTTAAGTAAGAAACATGGTACTGGTACAGCAGTGTGCATTGGCATGACCATATTGGTAAGATGTATTAAATCTGAAGTAGCAGAAAACTAAGGTGTCTTGCAGGAGAAACGCAGTACGAAAGAAAACTCAATTTGGCCCTCACAAAGTGAGTTCTATAGGATGGAATAAGCAGACTAAAGTTTGGGCCACAGCTGAGAGGGAATTCTGTGGCTTCATTTGCATGTCACAGTAAGCCAAACTCTGGTTTATTGGGACCTTGCAGCCCCAGTCTATTTTTACTCCTGAGCTCAGCCAAGGTTGGCTTAGCATGTCATTGATACCTGGGTCCACGGTTATGCTTTTCCTCACTACAACTTGTGTTTAGTGAGAAGAGTCCTTAACTACAAGCCTGGGTTTGAATGACACCATACAGCACATGGTTAGTGAAGAGGGAGCTGAAACATGAACCTGCATTTGTGTGGGATGCTAAGTCAGACTTTGCAGGCAAAGTGACTTGTGGGCTTTCTCAGGAGCCCACTTGCACGGAACCTTTACCACAGTGTGTGAACCAGGCCTGCGTCTCTGGCATTTAAGTCAAGCAAAATATGCAATAGACCAGATTAGTGAGTCTGTTAAATCCCTGCCAAATGAACTTAATCACTGGTTAAAGAATACATGAGTCAGTATGATATATCACACAGAACAGGGATGAGATACTTGTTCAATAGACAGTTTTCTTCAGAGACTTGTACAATCATACCTTGGCAATTCCCACGGATAGAAATGTATAGTTTCAATGTGAAATTTTCTCCAAGTGCATTCATCAACTTAGCAACTATTTTTAACCCAGTTAATTTGATTTTAATTGAGATTTTTTAAAGAGAATTGTGTGTATGTATTTTTGTTATCCCTTCCAGAAAAGAGTGAAAGCATTGCACAATTTAAAAACTGGTTTTCCCCTGTATTTTAAGTATTGGTAACCAATATAAGATTTCAGAATGTACAGAAGTAATTTCCATAGGTTCTGTCATGTTCTTCTGTGACCAAGAAATAGTATCCTGGACATAGCTGTCAACGTTTCCCTTTTTTTAAGGTAAATTCCCTTATTCCGAATAGGATTCCTCGCAAGAAAAGGGAAAAGTTGACAGCTATGATCCTGGATAGGTTTATGAAAATGTCAAGGGCCTATGCTGGTGAATGGCTTCCACTGCGTTCTATGAACAGGGTAAATAGGCTTAAATTTGACACAAGTGGACTCTCCCCACATATTGTGGTCATCAGAGTCTGGGACAAAAAGTTGTCCCCCCCTCCCCCCCCGGGTTGTTCCAATCCACTGTCTGGTTTCAGTCCACTTTTCACCCATTTACATGAAGGGCGTTTAATCCTATGGCAAAAATTAAATCGCTAATCTTAGGAACAATGCTAACCTTGAGCATTGTTCCCTGACCATAAAACTGTATTTTGGTCTCTGCTACTGGACTGACAGGTATTTAGCTCAGGCACAATATGTTTGAACAAAATGCCTGTCATTGTATTGGGTGAAGCGTGTTTAGAGGGAGGGCCTGTGTGGCTGTGTGATAACTTGCTCTTAAAACATCCTAGCACCTCAGGGTAGTGTCCGTTGGTGGGGGCTGGGATGTGAGGGGGGTCACAGATATTTATTTCATTTATTTTTATTTAACAAAATTTACATACTGCTTGGGTGTAATAGAGCCTCTAAGTGGCTTACATGAAATATTAAAATTTACAGTTAAAAACATTTTAAAATGATAGAAAAATTAACAGTACAAGAGACTGAAACACCCCAACTTCTACATGTTGGGATGGACCTGCCTAAACAAAACCTGTTTTGAGCAGGTCCCGAAAAGAGCCAGCAGAGGTTCTTGTCTGCTGTCAGTAGGCAGGGAGTTCTAATATGCAGGTATTAAAATGTCACTTTCTTTCAGTTGTGGAATAATATTATGTGGCAGCTGTAATGGTGCCAGTTCCCCAGACTGAAGCAGTTGAGTGGGCATGTAGGAAGTAAAATATAGTCGTACCTCGGAAGTCGAATGGAATCCGTTTTGGAACTCCATTCCACCTCCGAAACATTGGACTTCCAAAATGCAGCTTCTGATTGGCTGCAGGAAGCTCATGCAGCCAATCAGAAGCTGTGGAAGCCCCATTGGATGTTCAGCTTCCAAAAGAACGTTCAAAAACTGGAACACTCGTGTCCAGTTTTCGATTGTTCCGGAGCCGAAACGTACGAGCTCCGGGGCATTCGAGAACTGAGGTACGACTGTATAGTAGTAGAGTTCTTCTAAAGTGCATCGCTTTATTTCCTGCCTATATGGCTAAGGTAAAGCAATGCACTGGATATAAACTTGTCTCCTTCCTTTGGGACACAAGGGTCTGGGATGAGGTTCTCTCTCAACTCCATCCTAAATTTTAGCCTGTGTATCTTGCCCCATAGATCTCTATGGGAGCCATTTGGGAGCAGGCCACCGTTTCTTGGTACAATAGGACCACAGCATTGATTGGCTGCTTCTCTGCCTTCCAGTTATCTCCAAAGCTATCTTTTCTTTCTAATAGGAAAACATATTTGATCGACCCAGAATGACCCCAAAGACTCCCATGAAAAATGAACCCATTGATTTGTCAAAGCAAAAAACCTGTACCCCCGAGAGAAGTCCAATTACACCTGTTAAGCTGACGGATAGGCCCCTGGCAGATCCATGGACCCCCACAGCTAACCTAAAGATGCTTATTAGTGCTGCTAGCCCTGACATGCGGGACAGAGAAAAGAAGAAGGAGCTCTTCAGGCCAATTGAGAACAATGAATTTAATGACGCTTTTCCCGATTCCTTGCAGGTAAGAGAGACTTTCCACAGCACATTTGTTTTGAATTAGTCATTTATTATCTGTTTAAACTAAATAATATTTCATTTGTAGCTGTCTCGGCACCTTCGTTTATCTGATTTGTGGACAGCTCTCCCAAATTGTTCTGATTTGACTTTTTGCAGCCATTCTCCTATTTCTGCTCACATAACCAAAGTGCCACTTCCTTTGTTGTCTCTTCGCCTGCCATTTTGAGCTGTACTGTCACATATTACTTCCTCTGCACAGCTGCTTCACGGGGCCACCAGCATAGAAGATTTAGAGAATGTGAACCTTCCTTAGAAACAAGAATGCATGGGGGAGCAGGCAGACTCTTTGTGCTTTCCAAGTGACACGAGCAAGAGACTTAATTTTCTAAACCTTCCCCCCCTCCCCAAAATATTACTGCCATTACAAATATATTGCACAATAAATGACTACCAGCTGTTGTGTCACTGGAATCATGAATTAAAAAGATGTAATTATGTATACATAAAATGTGAAAAAATTCTACTCCTGTTTTTCAGAAATCCTCATGTCACCAAGTTGACCCCTCCCTGGTTCAAAGCGGGGTGAGGGAGGGGCGTAGGTGGTAGATTGGGATCCACTGGTAGATCTCTAGATAGTTTGCAGCAGAGCAGTGATTTCTGGCTCCCAATTGTTTTACAAAAGCAGTAACAATGTTATTTTTTAATTTATTTTATTTATATACCGCCCTTCATCAAAAGCTCCCAGGGTGGTGTGCAACATTAAAAACATACTTTATGGAGCATAATAATAATATAATACAAAGAATAACAACATACAGCATAATAATAAAACAATCATAATCATAGCCCGTACAACTTTCCCCTCTGAAATTAGGCTGCCGAAATGAAGAAAGCTCATTAGCATGAGTTAGACTTTGAGCTCGGTTTTTGTACTGAAAAGGGATTCCTTGGCTCACTGTGTATCTTACACCGGACTGTTCGGTACATCCTCGGGTTCCAGCAGCAGGAGGCAGAGGAGCAGTGTGGGTGGGCACTGGCTGCTGCCCCAACCTGCCCATGCCGTGTGTTTCTGCTGCTTACGGAGAATGAGAGGGACAAGGCGCAGGGAGCTCAGGGTGGTAGCAGAGCCAATACACTTGCTGCTGCACACACGCCACCCTGAGCTCCTTGGATCTCCCTCGGTCAGCCCCTGTGACATGCAGCATTGGGAAGTCAGGGTAGCAATGTGGCCCCACCCTGCTGGCTGCTGCTGGGTTCTAATAAAAAGCAAAGGAGGTCCAGTGAGCCTTATGCTACCCATTCGTGGTTTAAAGTACACTCCGATCCAGCTGCTGCATTGTGCCTCTGGTGAACTTCTCCAAATAATGCTGGCTGTTCCCAGTTCGAAGCATGATTACTTGTACTCACTGGCCGTATTAATCTTGCTCCCCTTGGATAAAATCAGCAGTTCCTGTTTAGAAACGCTTTCTGCAAATTCTTTAAAATACAAAGGCATAGATTCCAAAATCTGCCCCCACCATGCAAGGTCCATAAAACATAGTGCTACCTAAGGCAGCCAAAATCTTCCTGAGAATGGTCACTCCCAGAGCCAATCTAGTGAGAACCGCTTTCATACATTATTGCTTAAAATACAACTTCAGGGGGTGGGGGAATGAAAGCTGCAGTTTCTTTCAGCATTTGAGGCTGTTTTAACAAATATTCCTTTTAAGAACCACTTGTTGCACTGCAGTAGCCCTCAAAGTTATTTACTGGAGCCGTTCCAGCATCTTTTAAGATTTCTCTTAGGTGCAGAGGCCAATTAAACTCACTATAGTGTAAGAGGCTTCAGAAGTTTTCTTTTGTGGTACGAAACCTGGCCTTTGGGGTTGCTAAAGATCTTTCTCTCAAAATTGCCCTCTTTCCTCTGCATCCAGTTTTCCTTGTGTTGTGCCTTTGGGGCTGTAAGCCTGCAGGCATCAGAAGGGCTACAGCTCAGTGGCAGAGTATCTGCTTGGCATGCAGAAGCATCTACAGGTAGGGATGGGAATGTCCCTTCTGAAACCCTGGAGAGCTGCTGCCAGTCAGTGTGGGCAAAAGCTAGATGGACCAGCTACTTGGCTTAGTAAAAGGCAGCTTCCTATGCCCCTAGGCCAATTGTTTTTAATTGGTATGGGGTGCTTCGTGAAGTTTAAATGCTCTACTCCTCTAGAGATAGGTGGAAAGGCTCCCGATCAAAACTAATGTGCAGTGTTGCTCATTACGTTCAACACTGGACCAGTTTTATCCTTGCCGCCTTGCAAACCACGACATTCCCAGTACTGTCCTGCTTGTCAGAGGAGCTACCAGTGTCCAAGACCTGTCCGCCATGCTGCTGTCTTGGCCCAATGGTCAGGGGAGATGGGAGTTGTAGTCAAGCAACGTCCGGAGGTTACTTGGCTATCCTTGATCTACAACTCCACTTTCTAGAATTGCTTAATACCTTATGCATGTATTTCGTTTTCCTGCTGAAAGTCCAGATCTTACGTATTAAAAATACAACATGTATTGCTGGTGCCGTGCTATATAACAAAGTGTTATTTAAAAAACCAGGCAACCACAACCCATTTTATTTGTTTCTAGTGTGGCACCGTAGATGATGGAACAGTGGATGAATATGAAAAGCAGAGACCCAGCAGAAAGCAGAAAAGCTTAGGGCTGCTGTGCCAAAAGTTCTTAGCCCGCTACCCCAGTTATCCTTTATCAGCAGAAAAAACAACAATTTCTTTGGACGAAGTGGCTTCTAGTCTTGGTACGTATGCCAGGAAGCAATACTGACTGCAGGAATGAATGCTCCGGTTGAACTAGATAGTAGCCCCTTTAAGGCAAGCAGTTCTCCTTACAAACCCCATTTAAATTAACTATCCCCTCATGAAATTTCCCATGCATTTCAGTGGTGTTTCCATGGAAGAAGGTACGGGGGGGGGGGGTTGGCATAAAAACTCAATGACTGAAACTGAAAATATTCCCCCCTGATGCTACTTATCAATTATCTGAAACAGGATATTTAATATATACAGCACCATGTTTCTTATTGGATGTAAACCTGAGGTGCAAAATCAGATGGACCCAAATATGTTTTATTTAACTAGATTTGGGCTGTAGCATTCTATGCATTTCTTGTTGTGAGCTGCCCTGAAAATTCTGTGGCCTATAAATTACATTAAAATGGCCTGCACACAAGTATTTGGAAGAGCACGTTTCTTCCAAGAATTGTAACTGCTAGGTCTTGCTTCTAAGCAAATTGTTTCAGGACTGAAATAGAAAACTGCTTTGGGGGCAGAATTTGCTCAGTTCAACTCCTGTAATTTCGAGTTAAAAGGAGCAGGTTGCAGATAATAGGGAAGACCTCTGTCGGAGAGCTTGGATAGCCACTGGTAGTCATAAGAGGCAACACTGGGATATGTATAAGGCAAAGCAGCTTTTTTAATGTTCCAGTAAGAGTAAAGCAGTATTGAGCTCAATAGTCTGATCTGGCACAGAAGGAAGTTTCACATAAATATGTATAAAGTTATTTTTCATCTTTCTGTTTGCATAGCATATTTTCTTAAAATGGATTTTTGACATGGTGTTGTTAGGGCAGATTTGTGTAGCCTTTTGCTAAAGGAAGTTTAATGGAAGATGTAATGAGATGTGACAGCGTCAAGAAATATTGAGCAGGGCACTAAGTCATTTTCACTATAGGCTCGCCGCCCCAGATCTGCTGCTGAAAGGGGGGGGCACCTCTCCGCTTCCACTTGAGCACCATTTTCATAGTTCCCTAAACTCCAATTAATAGTGTCATCTGTGGCTTAGCCTGTGAGTGATGATGCAGGGACACTGCTTGGTCCCAGCTGTAAATCTTCACCTGGAGCATGAATAATGGGTGGGTGACTCTACCACAAGTTCGCGGTACCATCCCCTTTCCCAGGTGAATTCCAAGCCTTGTTGAAGCGGACGTCGACATTGTAATTCAAGGGAGCTCTACATCACAGCGACAACTCAACTACACCCAGAGCCCAACAGTTTCAAATCTTCTGCCTGTCCATCCTAGAATAGTAGTAATAAATACTTGAAGGAGGTGGGTGGCAACTGTGTTTTAATACAAAGTAGGCTGCCTTCTCTTGCCCCATCAGCATACCGCTGCACTGCTGTCCACTCCGAATAACCCTAAAGAGCAGCCAATGTAGTGCCCATCAGATCTTACGGACTACAAGTCCAATCATCCCTGACCATAGGCTGTGTTGTTTGGGGATGATGTATGCCAGGCATCCCCAACCTACGGCCCTCCAGATGTTTTGGCCTACAACTCCCATGATCCCTAGCTAAGAGGACCAGTGGTCAGGGATGGTGGGAATTGTAGTCCAAAACATCTGGAGGGCCGAAGGTTGGGGGTGCCTCATGTATGCCTATAACACCTGGAGGGTACCACATTGGCTACCGCTGGAATAACTTTCTCTCTCTCTGAGGACTTGACTGCAGTTTACAGTTTAGTAGCATTTCTTCTGTTAACGGGGATAATTTATGGATGTTGCCATGCAAATTTAAGGATCGTTGCGTAGATTTTAATGCTGTAACAAGCGCCACAAAGCCACATGCTGTTTTTGACTAAGTAACTATACATTATTTACTCTCTTATTGGGGGTGGGGGAGAGACAGAGATTCTAACTACGTGAAGATTTCCTATCACCGCCACACTAATTCCTCAGAAGGCGGTGTTGTTAGGAACTCTGGTACTTTTGTTTGTCCCTTAAGCAGTGGCAAAGGCCGCTTAGTTTAACACTGGGATGGTAGTCAGCAACCTGTTCTCTCTTGTTCTGCGTGACAAACTAATAACTGCCTAATTGATATTTTAAATTAAATTAAATGTCTAGGTATAGACAATCATGAGCTACTTCTCACATAAAGCTTTTCATTCCGGGATTGGCTTTTTTAAATGATAACGAGAGTGTCTAGACATGAAAGGATGATGTAGGGATTGACTATTCATGTAGCACTTCTCAAGCTGAATGCTTCCACCTTGAGGCACCCAAACGAAGATAAATCATTTTAACAGAAGTAGCTATGTAGGCTACGATCCATATTGTGAATAAGCCATAAAAGCCCTCCTATAGGATACCTCTGAGCCAAAGGACCTGGACAGGTTACTTTGAACACACAGTCCTATGCAGGCCTGCTCAGAAGCGGTCTCCGGGGTGCCTCCCTCAAAAACAAGTTGTTGAGGCTGAGGGGGAGACAATATGCTTGGGAACTGTTTTTAAGCCGGAGACACCATATTAACCCTCTGGTGTTACCTAACACACACATGCCAGGCAGACCATGAGACATCACAGACGCTGTGATGCAAATGCTTCAGCAAGAATTATGTGAAAGTCTCTATGACTTGTATAATATGGAAAGTAGCCCCGAAGAGACCAGTTTTCTCCTGTTATATAACTTTACAGCACATCTCTAATGAGCCACTGAAAAGTTTTGCTCTTTTGACAGCTGTTGTGTCTGTATCTTGTCTGGTTGCTAAACAGTAGAACACGAGTCCATAATTGTGTTCCTTGTTTTGGAAGTAGAATACTGTACCACCATGACTTGTCTTGTATTGTGCCCGGGAAAGGGAGTTTTGTTTTGTTTGGTATATTTTGCGATGTTTTGCTTTTATTCACTTTGTCTTGCTTTTCGTTCCACATCTAGGGGTTGAGCGTAGACGAATTTATGACATAGTGAATGTCTTGGAGTCTCTTGATCTCGTTAGCCGAGTAGCTAAGAATCAGTACTGTTGGCACGGTCGTCACAGCTTGAGTCAAACGCTCAAAAACCTCCAGGAAATAGGAGAGCTGCAGAAATATGAAGAACTTATGGCTTCTTTCCAGCATAAAGAGCTAGACCTTGACTGTAAATTTGGAGAACACAAAAAAGAGACCTTTCTAGATTTCCAAGACCGGCAGTTGCTTGACTTCTCGGAGACAGATTGTCCGTCTGGTAAGTTAGCAAAGGCTACTGGCAGAATAAGAGAGAGGTCCTTGCCATCATCAACATGTGACAGGTGTTCGATTTTTATTTTTGAAATAAATTACTGCATTGAAACATGATTGTATCTTTTGGGGGGACAAGACTTCTTTTCGTCCAAATGGTGGAACTATATCAGGGTCAGCTCTTGCGTCATTGCCATCTCCTGTTGCCCCAAACGCTGCCCTGATATTGCAGATAATAATAATAATAATAATATAATATATTCATACCCCGCCCATCTGGCTGGGTCTCCTCAGCCACTCTGGGCAGCTCCCAACAGAATATTAAAAACACAATAAAACATCAAACATTAAAAACTTCCCTAAACAGGGCTGCCTTCAGATGTCTTCTAAAAGTCAGATAGTTGTTTATTTCCTTGACATCTGATGGCAGGACAATCTACAGGGCGGGCGCCACTACCGAAAAGGCCCTCTGCCTGGTTCCCTGTAACTTTGCTTCTCACAGTGAGGGAACCATCAGAAGGCCCTCGGCGCTTATCTCAGTGTCCGGACAGAACGATGGGGGTAGAGACGCTCCTTCAAGTATACGAGGCCAAGGCCGTTTATAAATGGTGCTATATAAATGCTTTTATAAATAGATAAAATAAGTTATCCGACATATCCTTTTTCTTCTGGTGCTTCCTTCTAACTTCTGATTTCACTCTTCTTTGCTCCTATATTATACGCAGAATAAAATCCTCAGATTGTCCTGCTTTCCACATACTCCTTCAAGATACTTTGCTATGACCTTCCTTCTTTCCTTAAGAGAGTTAAAGTGCAACTGCCCATCTGCTACAGGCAATTATTTTCTGCTCATTAAAAAAACCTGCTTCCCAACAAGGAAATGTTTTTCTTTTTTTTCTGCTTGAGAAGCCTTCAAAACGCTTTCTTGGCTGTGATAGATGTAGCATGCTGAGACTTGGGTTGTGTTTGTAATACAGCGTCTGCAAACAGCAGAAAGGACAAGTCGTTGAGGATTATGAGCCAAAAATTTGTCATGCTGTTCCTCGTCTCCAAGACCAAGATAGTTACTCTCGACATAGCAGCGAAAATATTGATAGAAGAAAGCCAGGATACAGCAGATCACAGCAAGTTTAAAAGTAAGATTGTTTCTGGGATGAATTATCATTTAGTCACTGCGGAGAATAACAGTCATACTGACATCACAAGGGAACATACTTGGTTTTTCAGATTTTTTTAGGGGGGTGGGATTCATATGGAACACGATGGCCCTGCATCATGTCATGCAGGTGATACAGGAGCCTAGTTCAAACCTTAGCCTGTGCAGGATGCAAAGTGTGTGCATTCGTGTACACGAATATTAAATGATTACTTGGCCACTGTGCACTGAAAACAGATTTTTAAAACTAAACGATAAAATGATCCCCTGTGGTCCTGCCTAAAATGAAAACAGCACACAAAGCTCTGAAACGAAATTTATTATCCTAGATTGGGTTATGAATGTATTTTAAAGAAGCTGCAATCCTGCTGGATTAAAATCAATTCATTGATTTATGTAGGACCAAGGTTTGAACTCAAGGACTATAATATAAAACAATTAGTTTTATGGTTTTTTTCTTATTGAATATGGCGTATTCATGTTCCAGATATAAATCTTTATGCATAGTAATTTTGCTAGGACATTCATCCACCGGTCAAGAGTAATAGTTCAGACCACATCCACTCACCCCAAAGACCTAAAATATATTATATTTTTTGTACCCAGTCCTCATGGGGAGCCAGTGTGGTGGTGTGGTTAAGAGCGGTGGACTCGTAATCTGGTGAACCGGGTTCGCATCTCCGCTCCTCCACATGCAGCTGCTGGGTGACCTTGGGCTAGTCACACTTCTCTGAAGTCTCTCAGCCTCACTCACCTCACAAAGTGTTTGTTGTGGGGGAGGAAGGGAAAGGAGAATGTTAGCCGCTTTGAGGCTCCTTCGGGTAGTGATAAAGCGGGATATCAAATCCAAACTGTTCTTCATGATTTGACTTCTGGGTTCTCTGGTAGCAGTTCTTCAGCCTGGTTAGTTACATCTTAATGTAACATAATGCATTTGTTCAATAATTAAACTTGTTTTCTTTTAGCAAAGGTACGGAGATTGTACGATATTGCCAATGTCCTGACAAGCCTTGGGCTCATCGAGAAAGTGCATGTAACAGAAGAAAGAGGTCGTAAGCCAGCCTTCAAATGGATTGGGCCGGTGGAGTTCACTGGAGACAATGGTAATATTCTTATATTATGTCATTATCACTTATGCATTTCTTACAGCTTTAACAGCACCAACCTGCCCCAGGTTGGCGCAAATGGTTTTTCATATTTTTGTAAAGGAGACTTGAGTAATGTGAAGAATAGAAAGCCCAACCCTTAACATTGCAAGGGTACCATCCAAGGGGCCTCAGTAGGCAGCTTCCGATTATAACTGTTCTACTTCACCTGCAAAGTGTCTTGCTTTGTCAATGGAACTGGTTTATTGCCCAAGTGATGCTCCAGGGCTTCTTCATGTTGAGCGTGGCTTGCGAATCATCCTTTGGCGAGCTGATTTTAACGAAGAATGCATCTGTTTAGGTGGCATAAAGATGGAGATTCCGACCTGTGCTGCTTTGACGAAAGCGAAAGGGGCGGCACGTGTCCCCCATCAATCCTGTACCAGTAGGAAAGAGCGGCTCTCCCGACATGCTTCTTTTGGCGCGGCTCAGCCTTCCGAAGTGGCCAAGAGGAAGGCCAGCTCAGAACCCAGCAGCCCACGCAGGGGAAAACAAGGTAACCTGGGAAGGGCTTGTGCTCCTCCAACCCACCAGCTCTGCTAACAAGCTTCCAGCTAACAGCCGTGCGTCTGTGCATCTCTTTTCGGGTAAAGCAGCTCCCTTTCCACAAGCTTAAACTTAGAGCGCGCTCCTTTTGTTAGAATTTGGCACAGACAGATTAAAGCCCTTTAAATGGAAAGAGAACATATTATTTTATGGTTGCTGGTAAGATGGAGCTGGCTGGAACAATCCTGTTTATAGTACTTTCACACTTCAGCACTGTCAGGCTTTATAAAGTGATTTGAAGGTTTTACTAGAATGGCAATTGGCCCATCTCTGCCTGGTGCACGGCGCCCAGCTCAGAAAGCACTGTGTTACCTTGGCCTATGGAACAATAGAGTTGCCTCTCTCCAACTGCGAAAAAACTGTGCTTGAGTGTAAGTTGGAGGTATCGGGGCTGAGCTATAGAATATGTTTAAAAAATCAGTCTGAATTCCAGGCCACCATTTTCACGGGGGGGTCCATAAATTCCTGGGATAGGAAGGAGGAAACAGTTTCTGCAATTCCACTGAACCTCAGAGACACTTGGAGGGTACAGCTTCAAGAACAATCCTACACAGGACCCCCCCTCCCAGCTCAAAAGAAATGTGTATCTATATTGTGATGTTCTTCAGGGCCTTTTCAAGGATCTCTGAAGTGCAGCACAATTGCGGGAACTCTGGGCTCAAGAGAAGAGCTGGGCTAGACCTGGGATAGCTCAGTTGGTAGAGAATGAGACTCTTAACCTCAGGGTCATGGGGCTGAGCCCCACATTGGGCAAAAGATTCCTGCATTGCAGGGGGTTGGATGAGATAACCCTCCTGGTCCCTTCCAACTCCACAATTCTATGATTCTATCATGCTTAGCTTTGGAAGAGGAGCTCAACGTGAACATGCTAGAGAGCTGTGGGGTGAGTGGGAAGATGATTATTCTCACAGTCATACGCATTCCCAAGCTCAGCGGCGAGTGGGGAAGCATCCTGGCAACCAGATGTTTTAGCTGTCGACGATGACCAGCCAAAATTTGTGGGCACCTGTATTTTCATATAGGCTAGAGAAGGGACCTGCAGTGTCCAGCCTACTGCAAATCACTTTGAGGGTGACGGTCATCTGAAATCTGATGTCAAGTGATTGAAACTTCAGGTTGTGACTTCAAAGGAAGAACTGGGAGCGTAGCGAAGAATGCTCTCAATACTTCCATTGCAGCCCCATCTGAGACAGAGCCTAGAAAATGCATAATTACCAGATCCTATATACATGGTCCCTGAAACAGTACTCATCAACGGTGCTGCCTGTCTTCCTAAGTCTCTCTGTGCATTCTAGTTGTTTCTCAAGAGAAGACATGATTGGGTGTTTGCATGGCTGTTTCTCATACGGTACAAACATAACCGTCACCCGTTGGTAATTAATTCAGCGTTCTGCTTTTCCTTCATTCTTCAGATGACTGCTGCTCCAAAATGATAAATCTAGCATCTGTTTGCTGCCAGAAGATGGAAGATGACGCAAGGTATGTTGTGGATTTTAAAGCTTGATACTCTGCTAAAGCTTTGGTCTGCATTAAAACGAGCTTCAGTCTTCCAAGTTTAGCTGTTGTGCAACATCCATATGTTATGAGAACAGGCCATGGTTCAGTAACAGTTTGTGCCTTTGCGTGTTACACAAAGAGTTTCATGGGGTACAGCAGCTGCTCCAGTTGGATTGCTCATTAGACTTGAACAAATTTTGGCTTTGCACAAGGTGCAGCACACAGAATAAAGTGAACTCAGGGTGTGATGTTTCCTTGATAGTTGTGAAAATATGCATCCCACTAAGTGAAGTAAACAACTATCTAACGTTTTAGCAAAGGTAGACATTTTGAAGCTCTCTAATTTGAAGTTTTGGTTGCACTAAAATATAATGAATGGCACCTCCGAAAATTATCTGTGCTACCATGGAGAGACTGAATAACAAATCTAAAGAGGAAGCTGGATTTAAATAAAGCTTGTGTTACCCAGTGGCCATTTTATCCTGATAACACAGGTGTTCTAATATTGCGATGGATTAAATCCAAGGATGTGGTCCTTTATGTGAATTTAAAGTTGAGTAAAATGTGTATGGGACCATCTTAAATTTAAACACGGCAGAGACAGCTTGCTGAGAATCTTGTTTGGCCTCCAGTGCTCGTTTCATAAGGCAAATAAAAATTCCTGAAATGAGTACTCATCATTGTGAGTGTTGTCATGAATAACACTGATCAGCTAGCACCTTGGCCACACAGCTCTTTATAGAGTGTCAGTTCTCCTATTCTTTTACAAGTCTAGCATAAATTTTAAACCCCTTTTACCTTTTGCACAGAAAATTGCTCATGTAATAACATGGTGACTTATCACATAATGTTCTAGTTAGTGTCTGAATCTAGGTGAAGCTAGTAAAAAGGGTGGCAATGGTGGTAGGAGGGTGTGGTTTTTTTATTTGGCACTGCCATTTTGTGACAGAACAGATTGTTTATTTTAATTTGTTTTTCTCGCCCTTCTGGTGTGAAGGCCTTCAGTGCACGTCAGAATATTGCAACAAGCCTTCCTCGGGCCTAATCTTGTTCATTGGATTTTTCCATCCTAAACTGGAATAAATAGACACATGCATGCAAACCTTTTGGTGATTTAGTTCTTTCCTAAGCCAGTAGAATAAATCAGGTTTTTCTTAGTAGAGCAAGAATAGCGTGTTCCATGGTTCTAGGCTAACTATCTCTCCCTTTGTCTTTATAGCAAAGGTCTTGAAGCGGCAGGAAACCTGGGCATCATTTCCCCTTTCTCTGTTCTTTCTGGAGACTCAGACTATTGTCTTAACACCTTCCCTCCCTCAAATGCAAGCTCAGACACGTCACAGCCGTCTCTGCCAAATAGGATAAATGACCAAGGATTATCGGCTTCCAAGTCAGAGACTGGCAAAACCACTGTGCTCTCCAGCCAACCTTTTGTTTACTTGCCATCTCCCTCTCTGTACATGCTGTGCGGCAGTCTTCATGAGAGTCTCTCGAGGGGAAGTCCTCCAGAAAAGGGAAATTGGGACCTCAAGGGCCAGGCTTCACCCTGCCCATCAGAAGGGGCCGAGTCTCCACTTAAAGGTCAGAAGCGGAGTTCCCAATGGCGTGTTCCTCCCACTGAAGAGGAACCGACGGCAAAAAGGCAGAGTCTGGAGCAGAGCGATGGTCCCATTTCACTGGTGGTATCTAAGGTAAGAGAAATACATTGGACCAATATCCAGGTTTTGACTGCAGCAGGAGAAATGGAAGTTTATACTTGAAATGACCCTTACCTAGACGAATTAGCATACTGCAGAGAACTAGGCAGCATTCATTGCCCCTGACGTGTTTGCTGTAAAGCGTGAGGTATTTGCTTCCCCTCTGTGCTGCAGAAGTCATCATAGAGACATGTGATAAATGGCAAGGAACGTTTTTTTGGCTAGCGCAGTTTGTTAAGAGCGTGGTGCTGAGAACACCGAGGTTGCAGGTTCAGTCCCGATATGGGACAGCTGTGTATTCCTGCATTGAAGGAATCTCTTCCTTAGGGTCCCTTCCAACTCTATGATTCTGTGTGCAATCCCTCCAGTATTGGAAGAGGAAAGCAAATAAATGAAACGTCTCTTAGAGTTTGAAGAAGTCAAAATGCCATTTGGCCCCCGCCATTTGCTCAGAAGCACCAATCCACCAACACCTCCGCAATGTGCCACATGCCATGCACATAAGCCTGGATGAGTCATTCCAGTGAATCAAATCAGACATTGTAGCAGAAGGATTCCCTAATGAGTGGATTTGGATGCAAAATCACTCCCAAGTTATCAGTCAGACTGAGCAAGGGCAAAACGCTATCTCTAAGTCATTGCCCACCCAGCTTCCTGTTCCAGATTGTGGCAGTCCTTGCTGTATCTCATTCAGAAACAAATAATTGGTTCTTACTACTTTGTCATTTTTTGCCAGTTGCATGAATTAACTCCAGCCAGTTCTGCATTGGAAATCAAAGCTTCATTTCGTTTTTGGGTTTGGTGGGTAGGGGAGGACCCTAATAAAAAAAAGGTATTTTATGATAAATTTATCCCTTGATCAACTATTTTTAACCTTTCAAAGCTAGACATAATTTGTGCTAGGGTCCTAGTCCCATAATAGAGCTGCACCTCTTTTGTTTTGCATTTCTTTAATGAAATGAATTGTGCATTTGTTTTTCTTAGAAGAACGCTAAGCCAACAGATGCAGAATCTGCCTCAGATCGTAACTGCAGTCCCATTGACCAACTTCAGTCCAAAGCAGGGGTGCCTGCTGCTATAGAAGCTGCTAAATCTTTGGAAACTTGGGAGCAAGAAAAGCCTTTTAGGAATAAATGTTTGAAAGAAAATGCAAAGGAAAATGAACAGACCTCTCAAGAAAATGGCAAGCAGTCCTTCTTGCCACAGTATCTCTATGTGCAGCCTGCAGCTGGTAAGGCTACTCTTGGGAACTAGGTACTGATGTAGCATCTAGCCAGAACATACTTTAAACTAGGTGCATGCAAAACGCCGACCGATTACTAGGTAGGGAGGTGGAGTTTCCAAATCGAAATCCTTTCACTGTTACCTATCCCCTTTGTTGTAGCATAGCTTGCCCCAAGTCTGGGGTGGCATGGAGAAGTCGTGCTATCTATCTACTAGATCATCTCTACTTCGTAAAGCTTAGCAGAAGCTGTCCAGATTTTTTTATTTTTCAAGCTTAACACTCATGCCCTGTAGAAAGAGTAGCGGGCAAGGTAGTGCCCCGGATGCTGTGCCCCCCAACTCTCAAAAGCCCCAGCTACTATGGCCACCGGGCCAGTAGTTTGCCAACGTAATCTACAGTAGAGCTGGAGAACCCCTAGCCCATGAACCAACCTTGGCCCTTTCTCAAGAGAAAAGGATATACAGTGGGTGGAATTCAATGTTGCGTTTCCCCAGTATTTTGGTCTGGAGGTTCTCATCACACACACACAACACACACACATCAGTTTGGGGGAGGAGAACCCCATTGTGCAAGCAGAAGTCGAACAGGGCTTACACTGGTGGGGCCAACTAGGCGAATCCCACCAGTTACTGTCTCATCTAACTGCAAATGTCTGCCTCTGTTCTTCTCTCTGTTGTTTAGGATTGAATGGGTTTAATTTCCTGTTTCCTGCCAACCAAGCTCCTGGTCCCGTCAACCTGTCTTCAAGCCGTTTGCCTTCGCTTAACGTTCCCTGTATGATGGTTCCATCTACGGCCTTGGCACCGTTCCCTCTCATCTATTCCCCGGCAGTCACAAGCCAACTTTCTTCCGCTCCTGCCGGCTCCTTCTCAAATGTCACGTGCATGAATTTCAGAATGCCTGGCCTGGCACCTACAACACCTGTTTTCATTGGGACCCCAGCAGCAGTCGTCACTCCAAATTCATCACAGCTACCAACGCTGGAGCCGCACCAGCAGATTCAGCCAGCTGTACACCTGAGCCCTGTCCTCGGGTCTGCCTGCGGCTCCGTTAAAGCAGACTCGCCGGTTTGCATGGGGCACCCAGTCACCCTCCTGAAATTCCAGCAGGTGAGAATGCAAAGATAGGGTGTGAATGAAGCTCAGATTGGGAGCGCGTAAAATGCATCTGTTTAAACCAAATCACCTTATGTTTCAAAACTCTGGCGCTTTTGTGGCAGCTGAAGATCATAAAATTGCTAAACGTTTTATTTTATTATTTTGTAAACAGCAGTTCCTATTTATGAAATCAGCCAGGTGCTTATTTATAAATGAAGCTAGGATTTAGGATTCTCCTCCCCTCACTCGCGCAGGTCGAAGTCACTCATCTTTATAATAAGCTCCAGCACATATATGGACTTAAGACCTACACAGGTTTTATGTATTTATTGCTTTTTCTCCAAGTTGCTCAAGGTTTTCCTCTTCTTTCTTTCATCCCTACATCCCTGCAAGGTGGTTTAGGCTGTGACTGGCCACCCATTGAGTTTCATGGCTGAGTGTGGATTTGGTCTCTGGTCTCCCAAGTCTTAATCTGACACTAGCCCCTAGACCACAGTAACTCTCTTGTTGATTTCAGTAAAGAAATTCCTTATATTGAGTGTCACCCAATCAGGAACCATGCAACTAGGGCGAATTAATGCAATCCTATACAACTGAGTCCATGCTTAAAAGTTAAGCACTCTTGTTTTAATGTTAAACATCATCATTCTCTGGAATGCTTGTGAGTGGAGTCCAGCTTTGTTTTTTTGACTGGAGCCTCTTAAAGGCTGGGATAATTAGATATTTGGGTAAGTGCTGCTAATACAGGGGTTGTCCTGAACTGTTGATAGTGGCATACATTCATTCATACAAGATTTGAATGGTTTCTGTTCTGTGTGGTGGTCAAATTCAAATAGGCTGAGGGACAAACTTCCTTGCACCCATGGTTTTTCCACCAAAACAGCTTTAATGGGGGAAGAGACCGGTTATAAGACCATGGCTATCAGCTAGAAATTGCTCGCTCCGTTCAACCTCAATCTGCAACTCATTTTAGTGATCGCAGAGGCAGGGAACCTCAAAATGATGCTGAACTCTTTACAGCCTCAGCCGGAATAGCCAAGGGTCAGAGATTATGAGAGTTGTAACCTCGCAGTATCTAAAGGGCCACAGGTTCCCCCCACCTCTGAGCTAGATGAATTGGATTTGAGAGAGAACAGCTACTGAATTGCTTTTGTCTCTCCCTACGAATAGTCTTCTGCAGCCCCGCTGACTCCTAAGAACATGCATTCCACACCCCAAGAAGTGTTTTTCAAGACCCCTGGCAGCCTTGAAGACCCTGTGGCATGGCGGAAAAGCGAAGGCAACCAGAGCAGAACGGCAAGCTCTGTTCAAAGAAGATTAGAGATCTCCAGCAACAGCTCTGACTAATCCCGCTCACAGCAGAGGTGTGGGCAGTTTAGGATGCAGAGCCTTAAACTTTTTTTACAGAAATAATCAGTTATTACACAAAAAGGAGAGAAGAGGTTTTGAAAACAGGCACACTTGCCACTGTGCATTTGCCCACTACCCTGTTGACATTCTTCGTCGTGAATCAACCCAGCTGTGGAAATACTAATACCCGTTAAAATCTGAATTATGTGCATGCTGATACAAGGGAGCGTCAGGTTCTCTTTGGGAAGTTTATAAAATTGTATTAGTGATCAGTTATGTGAGCAGGTTTACCAGGGTCTGTCCAAAACTGGGGGAAGCTGGCTAGCACTTATATAGGGGAAATGCTCTTTTACAAACATGTTATCCTGCTTAAGTATGCAGGATAGGCCAAGGGGGACCTCTAAGTAAAAAAAAAAAGTGTAGGAGCCGGTGCTTCTTTGCTACAACATTGAAGTATTGCAACTTCAGAAAAACAGACTTTTGTGGAGTACTTGAATGTTATTGATGTACAGTTTCCCCTGCACTTGTTAAAAGCGGAGACGTCTGATAACTTACAGTAGGAGTGAATGTATTCATGTGAAATACTTTAAGACCAAAACAACTGTGAAGTTTAAAATATTTCAGTGGGGTTTGTATTAGTGAACTTCGTAGTTTCTCTGTGTCCTTGTTTTCTGCACAAAACGTACCAGCCAATTATCAATTGATAAAAAGGCCTGTCCCCAACACTATAGGGGGTGTAATAGGTTGCTTCAAGAATAAGGAGTCTCTGAAGTGTGTATGGTAGAAATTCATCCCTAGTTTAAATATACAGTGGTACCTTGGTTCTCGAACTTAATCCATTCCGGGAGTCCGTTCGACTCCCGAAACCGTTCGAAAACCAAGCTGCGGCTTCTGATTTGGTTGCAGGAGTTTCCTGCAGTCAAGCGGAAGCTGCGTCGGACGTTCAGCTTCCCAAAAATGTTCGCAAACCAGAACACTTACTTTCAGGTTTGCGGCATTTGGGAGCCAATTTGTTCAGGAGCCAAGCCATTTGAGAACCAAGGTACCACTGTAGTGTAATTCTATACTTATCTACTTGGAAATATTCCCCATTAAATAGAATGGGGTTTACTGCCAGGTAAGTGTAAAGGATTGCAGTGACAATCCCATATACAGTGGCACCTCGGTTTTCAAGCATCTCTGAAGCCGAACACCGAAAACCCAGAAGTAATTGCTTCGGAAGTCGAATGGCTTCCGCTGCATTTTTTTTTTTTTTCTCCATTGACTTTGCTGACCGCCCTTTGTGCCTCGGTTGTCTAACGTTTCAACAGTCTTCCGGAACGGATTACATTTGACAACCAAGGTACCACTGTGTTTTTCTTACTGAGCCAAGGTTCAATATACGGCAAAGCATGTTCTGTAATTCTGCCACTGGCTCTGAAGCTTGAAAGAAATTGTCGTTAGTTGGGCAGATTTGCCTATAATGTGGACTTGTGTGAATTACACAATAACAGATCTAGTTTTCATCAAGATAATCCTTTGAGCACAGTATTTATGGCATGAGTGGCTGCTGAGGAAAGATTGGATTTATGACAGAAAGAAATAGAGGATCTGTATCCCGGCATGGAAATAGAAAAATTAGGGAGTGATCAGTGAAAGGGTTGCATTAATTTATGGGCCACTCTTCATTTACTTACACCATAGAAAGGAAACAAGTCAGTTTAGAGTCTGCTGCTGGAAATGGGTTAACTTTTTACAAATTAACTGGGCAGTGCATACTTTTGCATTTATTTCACCAGTTTCCTAGACTAACGTGACACTCATTGCTGATTTTAAAAGAAAATTCATCATGATATTTTTCATTTTTAAATCAAGTAAATAGATAGTGTGGCTGGCTCTCTCTTCTTCTTTTTAACCTAGGGATGACTTTGTAGCCATGATGTACGTTTCTTGAGGTCAGAAAAGTTTTCTGAACTTTCATTTCACCAGGTTTAAGAAAGAACAATGGTTTTGTGTGACAAGATATTTTGGTTCATTTAGTTTTGAATAATGAATGTGTTATGAAAATTAAGTAATTAATTTTAGAGCTGCAAAATAATTTGGGAATATTGTATTTTTATGTTAGAATAGACCAATAACAGCCTTACAAGGAGTGTAGTGCAACTGAATGTTTCTTAAATCTCTTTAGTTCAATCACAATAGGAGATTGAAGAACATGAAGGAAGAGGACCTTAAAACAAAACTTTTTACACTACAGAATTTTCACGTTTTTGTGACTTTTACCCAATGCATTGTTTTATGCACCCACATTCAAGTTTTCCCACATGAAGTGTAATCTTCTGTTTAGTAACAACTGTTGCCAAGCATAATTGCGGCAGGTGCCTGATTTACTGGTGTACTCAAGTCTGTTCCTCTTTTGCTCAAAGGATACTGTTTCTCTTAACAGAAAGACAGCTGATGTGCCTGCTCTTGATTAGTAATCCCTCCTCCATATGCATTACATGTGGCAATAAAGGGGTGGTTCTCAGCAATTAAGGCCGATGGAAAAACTCTTGATTCTAAAACATTAAAAGACGGTATGTCTTGTTTTTTCATGATCAATAGAACTATACATTCAGTAACCAATACAGTAGTACCTCGGAAGTCAAACGCCTTGTGACTTGAAGGTTTTGGCTCCCGAGCACCGCAAAGCCGGAGGTGAGTGTTCCCAAATGTCCAACATTGGTTCTGCAACTTCTGGGTTGCAGAAGCTGTGCCTTGGTTTCCGAATGTTTTGGAAGTCAAACGGACTTCCGGAACGGATTCCGTTCGACTTCCGAGGTACGACTGTACTTGCTTTCTTGGGCATATTTTAGCTGCGTTGGTGACAGCATAGGAAGTGGCGGGGGGGGGGAGGTGAAGTGATTGATTGAACATCCAGCATCACAGAACTACCAGGGCAAAAAAGCTATCTGTAAGGCACGAACATCTGCAAACCGCTGCCACTTTATCCCTAGGCTGGAAGTTTAAGACTGTAGCTGCGCTAGGCTTGCCGCTACCTCTCTCAGCTGTATTTGCAAGCAAGGTGTGGGGAGGAGAGAGAAGTTAAAGATACTCGGGTTGCGTGAACTGGAGAATCGGCTAGATTCAAATTTTCTATGCACCAGCATGAAGTGAGACCTGTTGCATATAGCTAGCGAGAGGGGAGTCAGATTTGGTGGCAGCCAAGGTGAACAGGCCAAGGTTTGCTTCTGGGGCTGACCTTACTATTAAAAGACTGGTTGTAAACAGAAGCAAGTGTGAAACTGCAGCTTTTGGTGGTGAAAGCAGGAGCCTGCAGGTCTGGTGACCCAGAATGTGGTGTTTTGTCTTTTGACTCCTGTTTCACAGAACCTGTGGCAAAACTGCTTCAGCAGAGGCAAGCATTCATTTGCACTGATGCAAGTGCTCATGCACTGACCTGTGCAGGATTTCAGGGCTTGTGAAAAACCTTAACTCTGGTACTATGGCACTAACCCGTTTGCAGGGGGGAGAGTGTGTGTATAACTTAATACTTGAATAATATAATATACCACGTTTACGTATCTCAGTTCCTTTTGTAAAAGGTGCTATTTCTGTATTTAAAAAGCTGTATTGTTTTTGATAATGTAAAGCTGCTTCATGTTTATAACATTGCACTGCTAGTTTATTATCTTTGTATTAACGTCTCAATTGCTTGTGGGTCTTCACTGGTTAGAAATTGCTCTCTGCCTGTCTTAGGTTCTTTGCTACACTCTGCATTCAAAACTATTAAGAGCACACACTATTTGAACGGGGGAGGGGGGCATATTTTTATACTTAAATTAGATAACTCCTAATCTTTGTAAAATAATAAACATAAAGCCAAAAGTAAAAGGGACTGCTTCTTTTTGTTTCTTGCAAAACCACCAGCCACCATGTATTTAATAATTCCTCAGCTCTGAACGCAGTTGATCACAGCGATCCCATGCATCTCTTCCCTCTGACGGGGCCAAATGAGATGCAGTTCAACATGTACATTATAAGGGCTCCTGACATTTCTCCCCACCACAACCACTTTTTATTAAAAGCATCTTACATGGGCAACCACTTTGGGTTGCAGCTGCAGTAGAGGAGGGACATTTAACCCCAGGCTATTTTATTGGCCTAAACTGTAAAGGTAAAGGGACGCCTGACTGTTGAAATAAAAAAAATTCACTTGCCAGCGATGAGGGAGCCAGTCTGGCCTCTTGAGGAAGGGCATTCCAAAGCCTGGGAGCAGCCACTGAGAAGGCCCTCTCCCATATCTGCACCTGTGGTGGTGAAAGGGCAGAGAAAAGGGCCTCTTCTGAAGATCTCTCAGCCCAGGCAGGTTCATATGTGATAATATGGTCTTTCAGATAGCCTGGGCCTAAGCCAGGTGGTCATAACCAGCCCTTTGAATTGTGCCTGGAAATACACTGCTACATGCCACCCCCAAGCTCCACAGCAGTGTGAGATTCCAGGGAGTTCCAGGCACACTTGACAGCAAGTCTGTGTTTCCTTTTGGACAATGAGGCACAGCGGAGACTGCGGTGTCTTTATGATATATGGTTTGTTTTTGTGATATATGGTTTGTTTACATGTACAGTGGTACCTCTAGTTACGAACTCGATCTGTTCTAGGGTGCCATTCGCACCCTGAAAAGTCCGCAACTAGAGCAGCACTTCTGTGCAAGCACGAAAGCACTTCTGCGCATGTGCGAAGCGCGCATGGTGAAACCCAGAAGTATACACTTCCAGGTTTGCCGGGTTCGCAACATGAACCTATCGCAACATGAGTTATGAGATATGACTGTATATACAACCCAAGAGGGCCCCTGATTCTTCCATACGGACAGCAGCATCCTTGCCCTGCCACTTACGTTGCTCCCTCAAGCCACATCTCTTGCTAACCTATTCCCCTGCTTTTTGTAACACTGGGAGAGGCCAGATTCCCCTTTAATCCTCTTTTGTTAACGACCCATTACCCCAGGCTAACTCATCAAAGGAAATAATCATACATGTTAATTTCCTAGGCCTAGAAGTGTCTAATACACAATTTAGGAAGCTTGCCTATGGAATTAGTCTTTCTCACATGCTAATTTAAGGATTAGAAGTGTCTACTACACACTAGCTTTGATTACATTCTAAGACTTGGGGGTCTGATACACAGCTTTAACACACAAGCCTTAAATAAATTCTAGCCTCTACAAGTCCTATAACAATATATATCTACGGACAGTCAAGTTTTTGCCAGCAGCATAGACTGAGTTACATAATGGTCCTAAAAAAAACCTAGGCAAAGAACACATAAGACTTGTCAAAGAAGTGCAGCCCATTCTCTTTGAACAATGTTTCTTAACCCATAGGCTGCATACTCACAATATATTTAAAGCACGTTACTTCCTCCAAAGAATCTTGGGTACTGTAGTTTTACTCTCACAGAGTTACAAGTCTCAGCACCCTTAACAAACTACAACCCCCAGGATTCCTTGGGAGAAGTCATGTGCTGTAAACATTTGGTTTAGTTTGGCCTACAGTCACCCTACATGTATGTTGGCAGTTCTAATACCTGACAAGAAAAGCTCCCTGAAGTGTGAAACTGCAACATCGCCGTTGTTTTGAGGCCTGTGTTAATTGTGTGTGTATGTTCTAGATATTGGGCATGAGTATTTTAATCAAATGAGACATGAGGCTTCCAAGAGTTCTGTTCTCTTTTTGTTGTACCACTCCCGATTCAAAGAATTTGTCTTGGCTCACCACACGATGGCAGTAGTGCTTATGTGACAAACTAGAAAACTAACCATGCATATTTTTAAAAGGGCAGAGAAACATCCTAGTTTGGATATTTCTGGGTGACCCTCTATAATTTTTAGCAACATCTCCTTTGGCTATCCTGCAGCTCTAAGCCTCAGACCAGTTGCTTTATTTCCTGATAATAATAAAAATATTTTTTATTAATAATAAAATAAAATGTAAAGCAAAAGTAGCCCATGCTGGTCCATAAGGGGGAAAAACCTCTAAAATCCACAACTGGGGGAAGAACTTTGTTTGTATCGTACTTTGAAAACCACTTAGAAGCCAATCTTGGCATTGAACAGCAAATAAATAAATACCAACCAAAATGTCACAATATTGGGACAAGCTTTTGAGCTCTCTTTTAAAATGAACAGATATGGTGACTAATAAGATACAGGTTAACAACAGTAGCAGATATGGGTACAGTGATACCTCAGGTTATGAACTTAATTCGTTCCAGAGGTCCATTCTTAACCCAAAACTGTTCTTCACCTGGGGCAAAGGTCATAACCCGAGGTACTACTTCCAGGTTAGCGGAGTTTGTAACCTGAAGCGTTTGTAACCCAAGGTACCACTGTATTAACATTAGCATTATCACACAGCCAATGTTGTGTGGAACATGCTGTCCGCTTGTTTTCTTAAATTCTCTCAAAACATCCCGTCTACTTTATGGGCTGAGTTTTTGTTGCAATGACAACATGCCAGGTGACATCAATGGAGCTTCTGTACTGTTTTTGCTAGGGGTGCCAACCTGAATACAATATGGGGGGGGGGGAGGTAAGCCCCGCCTTGCATAATCAAATCACATGACACTGCATGCACGCTATTTGAATCGCCATGCCCAACAGCTTTTTTGGGGGTAGTTCCTATGGGTTTGGCATTCCTACAGCTGGGGGTATACCCCCTCCAGCTTTGCACAGGCTATGTGACCTAGAGTGCTTGCAATGGTTTGAATTCCGCTGTAGTAAAAGCCAGTGTGAGATTATCATTTTTCTAACCCACCAAAACATAGTTTGCTTGAAACTGCTCCCACAAAGAAATCTGAAACCAAGAGATTTTTGTGACGTGGGGATGGGGGAACTACTTAATAGTCTAGTCTGGACTTTAGCAGCACCAAATTGCTTCTCCTAATGCAATTTCCAGGAGAACCTTTGTGCAATCTGTACAGAAAGTAGCATATTCGTGCTTGCCTGCGCTTGGAAACGTTTCAGCTAATTTCATTCAAACGAACTGAATGTAGCAGAATGCTTCTGCATCTCTTATTTTCATTCCCCATTTTATTGGCCCATTGATTCTATATAATAACATTCCTTGGTGCTGTAGGTGAAGCCATGGGCTGCGTCAGCAATAACCCATAAATCAATCTGAGAACTGATGAAGACATTGGAAACCTCTAAAGTCCCACACATTGTGACAGGGTCATCAAATTTATAATAAAGCAGTGCAGCTGCTCACACAGGAATCAAAACTTGAATGGCTATAATTAAGCACCAACTTAATAGTCAACTGTTTCCTTTTGCATAAATTGCAAAATGTTGGAAAATGTTAGAAAGTACATTTCACATAAGAACTTTGATCGTAAATATGCCTGGCTTTTAGAGTCCCTTCTTTATCAACATGTCCTTCCTTTAAACATGATGAAAGCACCCAAGAAAAATAAACTGTAAGAAAGGATTTCTAAGTCTTTACATATGTAGAAGAACTTGAGATTGCTTGCTAAAGTTCTATGCTGCAGTAAATATATTAATTAATTTAAGTATTTTATGCTGATAGTCAAATATATATGTTGGGGTTTACAAAATACAACAATAAAACAGCATCCAATAAATCTGACAAATCAATAAACCAGCCACAGTAAACTGCAGTAGAATCAGCACAACCAACAGGACAAAGGCAACCAGCCTTTATATAAACAATAAAAAAAATAAAAAAGTCAAAGCCCTTATGAAACACTGTCCAGCTATCTCTAAAACAACAACAGGGAAGAGGCTACCACAAAGAATGCCCCGTATTTCCTTCCTCCACTGTGGGGATCCTACATACAATTTATTACATGCATATTATGTCTCTCCAGAATTGCAGTAAGCTTGCCCTCTGCAATGTTGGGCTTTCTTGTGTTTGCAATTATGGAGGGTTATGATTTCTTGAGGATTATTTTTCTAAATATTCTGAGCCCAGTGCTGGTTTGAATCACATCTATACATCCAGATGTCTCAAATTCTGCTGTACTAGAGGATCACTTGGCTGTCATAGCTAATGTAGAAGATGCATTCCAATGCTCTAATCCAGCAAAGGAGGAATGAATAAAACACCTGCCTTATACTGAGTCAGACCATCTCACTTAGCATTGTCTACACAGGGCACTGATCTCTGGTTCCTCTCCCAGTTAGCTAAAGCTACAAAAATAGCTTTTGTATGCTGATTCCTTTGTTGTGGGATGCATATGCATGTCCAGATGCTCATCTGCATTGCAAGGTGCGTTTGGAGTTGAGTCATCAATGCAGTCCCCATTTATGCAATAAAATACAAGGAGAGGGGGGGACACATTTTCAGAGGCAGTGGAATACAGATAGGAATGCACATCTCCAAGCAGTGTAAACGGAGAAATCGAGCAAATTCTGCTCAGGCATTTTTCCAGATTCTGAACAAATAGGTGAACTAATGTGAATGTCACAGTGTTACCATATCTCTAAACCCTTGCAGCATAAATTCTGTCTCCGCCATGCTAAAATATTCCAACAAGCTTCAGTTTCTCTGACTGCGAACATACCAGCAGCAAGAACAGGCCACAAATGATTACTTCTCATTGTTCCACTCTGTAAGAAACTTGCAATTTTTCATGTTTTGTGGACAATTCAAAATTCAATATGCTTAAAATAAAAAATAAAAAACTTTCTCCTGACATATATTCTATGAGACTATCAGTCTCCAAAGGACTGAAATAAATAGGCTCAGCATGGAGCAGCCGATTTGTGTTTAGAATTTGGAGCAGCCATAAGATAATGCATTCAGGCTTCCAAATGTGTAAAGATTTATCATAGTTTCCCCAGAGCACTTTGGGGGTTGGGTTACAAGGAGAATATAGAGAAGGTTTGGAATGTATTTGTGCTACAAGCGTGGGCCAAGTTTCTGTCCTCTCTGCTTAAAGCTGCAATTATTTATCAGGTCCACTGATCCAATTTTAGTTGTTTAATAATGTGATGCGCCATAATCAAGCAGTTACAGCCATAAGCTTTTCCTCTGAGCAAAAAGTTGAATGCCTCAGAGGTTGGTTGGTTGGTTGGTTGGTTGGTTAAGGTAAAGTTAAAGGGAACCCTGACCATTAGGTCCAATCGTGACCGACTCTGGGGTTGCGGCACTCATCTCGCTTTATTGGCCGAGGGAGCCGGCGTACAGCTTCCGGGTCATGTGGCCGGCATGACTAAGCCCCTTCTGGCGAACCAGACCAGCACACAGAAACGACCTTCTGATCAGCAAGTCCTAGGCTCTGTGGTTTAACCCACAGCGCCACCCTATGGTTGGTTGGTTGGTTTGTAGCAAATGTTTATGACCCACTCTTCATCTATATGAAGACCAGGGCAGGGTACAAAACATAACAGAAAAATAACCCACTGATTCATAAAATGTAACACTACGTATAAAATGGACCATCAAACAAACAGGGCAGCTACAACAGACCAAGTTAAACAATGATCAGTTGGTGCTGCTTACTGTATGAAAAGATCACAGAATAATAAAATTCTGCTTCCCTGGCAGTTCTGACTTATAGAGTGTTTGGGAATAGTCAAGAGTTTCACCCAACTAGTTGTAGCTAGTTGTAGACTAGCAATAAATGGAGCCCCACAGGTCTTCAACACCTATAGTTGAGTATCAGAGCCAGAGCACATTATTTATCATAATAAGTCAGCTATGGGCAAATGAAATCATGTGCTATGCTCAGATTTGGGTTATGATGGTCTTCTGCCAGCACACGGATGTGTTTCCCCCTGACTACTTTGGCACCAAACTTATATTCAATTCAAATCAATGAAGGGGTTCTACTCATTGGGGGACATCACCCACTGAGAACATATCCTCACTGGGTTTGAAGAGGACCAGATCTGTGGAGGAGAACTCCTCTGTTTATACTCAGCCCATTCATTTCAATGGATCTTGTACATCAAATGTTTTCATACTGCCTTGAGGTATGTCGGCTCTGCAAACGTAGAGGAGTGGGAGCTGGTTTCTTTCAACTGTTTGCTCTGAATATAAAACATATTAAGTAAAGAATGTCAGATGACCTCAGCATTCCTATTAAAAAAATCTTTTCTACATATTGTATGGATTATGGCCCACCCATAATACCTCTAAAAATGAAAGCTGATTGGAAATGGTAGTTCCAGAGATGTACAATGGTGCACTCTGCAATTTCTTAACATGAACATTAAAAAATCCATTTGAAGGTTTAGAAATGAGACATTGCCAGCTCTAACCCACCTTTCTCATAACCCTGTGTGTCCACAGAGAATGCCTGTTGGATCAAACAATTTTCAGCTGGCATTAATCACATCTTTCCCCCACCCTTCTTTCAGGCTGTTTCTCTCCTACCGCTTTTACCTTCACAACAACTCGTGAGAGGTAGGCTAGGTTAAAAGATGATGACTGGCTTAGGATCACTCAGTGACTTTTCTGACTTTAATATGGACTGGAGCTTGGGTCGCCTCAGTCTTAATTCAACTCTCCAACCACTATACCATGCTAACACTTCTTAGCATAATTGCAAGGTATTCATCACCTCCTATCTCTGGTCACCTAGCTCACTAGGAATCTTACTTATTCTGGAAATTATTCAGTGTCGAAGGGCCTTCTGTTTGTTGAGAGTAGGGCTAGCTTTGAGCACCACAAGCATGTGAGTGTCTTCTGCTCACTTCCTTTAGCACAAATGTGGAGTAAATGCAATCATAGTCTTGCTCATTGAGCTGAGGGAGTATGAAACAATAGCTCTCAACAAGATTTTAATAGCTCTCAACGATATTTCTTATTGCTTCCTTGTGCTGAAACAGTCTACTAGCAGCATATTAAACTAAATCATGCTGAAACGTCAAGGCCAAAGTCCAACAGCTGACTTTTAAAACAATTCTTGCCAATATTCTCACAGATTCAGCACTAGATAAAGGCACACATTTTAAACTTATTTCGTTTTAATGGTTATTCCTGGTTCTAAATGGGATTTTGCTGCTAGCCAGGGAAATTAAATGCTGCAGGATGCATGAATCATTCCTTATAGAAATGATTTCTAGCAAATCATGTTGAGGCTTGGAGAAGATGACTTTTCCCTTGTGTCCTGTATTTTTCTTTTAAAAGATCCAGGTAATTGATTGTTTTAATTAATGGCTGCAATTACTAACGGAATTAGGATAAAATATGGGAACATGCAACAGATTGGTGGAGCAAGTAGCATAAAGCGCAGAGATGCAACCAGCCCAGAGCCAATGGTGCCTTTCTGCGTTCTGAGGGTTTTCTGCTTGGTGCAGCCTGCGTGAGCTTCATTAACTACGAACCCAAAATCTTGGGATCTCCTCCAAACCTGTGCCAAAGTTTTACAGTCGTTTTGCAGCAAAACTAACCCCTGGCATTTTGCAGTGCCCCCAAACTGAGTAATTGACACTCAAGTTATGGATCATAGGTATCAGCCAAAAACCCAGTGTTGTCCAATTCACTCCAAAAACTTTGGCACAGGTTTGGAGTGGGATCCCAAATTTTGGGGTCTCAACATTCCTTGCCAGTATAGAGTCATTCTCAGCATATCCTATGCCCCTCCTATGGCCTGGAGGCTAGGAATTGCACTGTAACTAGCCTCCAGGCCATAGGAGGGGTATGGAGATATCTACTCACACCTAATCAGCACATCTCCATTGCTAAGAAAAAGCATGACTGGCTGACCACCATAACTTTGCCTGGACATTTTTAAGGTTATCACCCACACCTTGAATTGTGCCTAAAAGCTGACATCCGCATTTCTCTACAGATAAGGGACAGGTGGGAACTCTCCAATATATATTTTATATAGCTTGTGAAAGTTCATATGGAGAGAAGTGCTAGCTAAAATATCCTGGAGCCAGGCCATAAAGGGCTTTATAAATCAAAACTAGCACCACAAATCGTGCCGAGCAGATAATCAGTAACCACTGCAGTTGCCACAAAGGTGGCCTTTCACAGCAGCCCTGACCTAAAGACATAAAGCAGCTGAAACATTTCCAATTGCTTTTTCTTCCTGGGGGGCAAGGGGGAAGGGAAAGAATTCTTCATGCCTTTGGATCAGGCTGCTGTAATCACAAAAGCAAAGTCAGAACGAAGGTGGCAGCAGGCTGGATATGTTATCACTGTCTTCTTACCTGTTATGATGACGACGACAATGATTTCTATACCACCCTATACCCATTGATATCAGGGCCGTTCACAACATAAAATTTAAATATAAAAAACACAAAATACATAATAGAAATATGAACAAAAACAAACCAACACAGTGGTACCTTGGTTCTCAAACTTAATCCGTTCCGGAAGTCTGTTCTAAAACCAAAGTGTTCCAAAACCAAGGCGCGCTTTCCCATAGAAAGTAATGCAAAATGGATTAATCCATTCCAGACTTTTAAAAACAACCTCTAAAACAGCAATTTAACATGAATTTTACTATTTAACAAGACCATTGATCCATAAAATGAAAGCAATAATCAATGTACTGTACTATAAAATAAATAAGACAGTATTGTAGATGATCAAAATTAAAATATATTTTTTTCCCTTACCTGCACTGATGATAGTCATTGTTTGGATGGGGGCTTTTATCCATTTCCACAGTCACACAATCAATCAATCAGTAGCTGAACTGGGTTCCACACAGTCACAAAAACAAATTAACCGAAAAAGCCTCAAAAACAAAAACACAAATAGCAAAAACAAAAGCGCCAAACTTAATCCGTTCCAGAAGTCCGTTTGACTTCCAAAATGTTCGGAAACCAAGGAGCAGCTTCTGATTGGTGCAGGCACCCCGGAAACAATAGCCGACAGCTGCATCAGACATTCGGCTTCTGAAAAACGTTCGAAAACCAGAACACTTACTTCCGGGTTTTCAGCATTTGGGAACCAAGGTGTTTGAGTACCAAGGCATTTGAGAACCAAGGTACCGCTGTAATCCCTCCTTCTACAACCAAGTGCTATTCTTCTAGAAAAAGAGGTGTCACCATGAATGCATCCCTTGTTTTCTTATAATGACAATGGCACCCCCTGTGAGGAGCCAGAACTGAGTTCTGGTGAACTCCAGCTGAAAAAACGCCCTGTCCACAACCCATTTAAAAGGGCATTGGGTGTCAGTTAGCCAAAGGTAAAGGTAAAGGGACCCCTGACCATTAGGTCCAGTCGTGGCCGACTCTGGGGTTGCGGCGCTCATCTTGCTTTATTGGCCGAGGGAGCCGATGTACAGCTTCCAGGACATGTGGCCAGCATGACTAAGCTGCTTCTGGCGAACCAGAGCAGCACACGGAAACACCGTTTACCTTCCCGCAGGAGCGGTACCTATTTATCTACTTGCACTTTGACATGCTTTCAAACTGCTAGGTAGGCAGGAGCAGGGACCAAGCAACGGGAGCTCACTCCGTCGCGGGGATTCAAACCGCCAACCTTCTGATCAGCAAGTCATAGGCTCTGTGGTTTAACCCACAGCGCCTGTTAAAGACGCATGTCTTTGCTTGGCACTTAAAGGTGTATAATGAAGGTGCCAGGCGAACCTCTCTGGGGGAGCCACTGCAGAAAAGCCACTTTGGAACCAACTTGCATCACCCAAATAATTTTCAGTCTCATATTGATGTGCTTAGCAGACAGAGAGATCCTCAGTAGCTGGAGCAGTTCACACTCTGGGTAAAAAGGCATGAATGATGGCAGCAAGACCCCCTGGCACAACCTGTAAATGATGGTACCCTGTGTCCATCTCTTGCAGGATGTGGCCAAAACCTTCCACACCAAACCAGTTATGAAAACCAAAGTCTGCTGATGAGCTGAGCGACAGAAAAGACAAAAGAAGTCACCAACTGGAATCAGGCTTTTGCTTTTTCCCCCTGGTGTTGCAGCCTCCTAAATGCAGACTGTTCCTGGAACTTTAATCACAAAGCGTATAAAATCAAAACAAGCTCTTTTGTCACCAGGAGGATATTCATCAGCATTACTTTGTTATGTAAAGTGCCTCAGGCAGTGGTGAAGATTGATCTGGCTGCATTTATGTGGCTGTTAACTGTGGTGTTCTTCCCCCTGCTGTCAGGCAAAACAAACAGGGGCTAAACAAAATAATGAACCACACACAGAGAGAGAAAGGCTGCTAAAACAAGCCTCTGGTGTCATTGGGAGCCACTGGCATGGATAGTTACAACAAAGAGTTACACTGCTTAGCTCTGCTTCCCCGACAGGCTTCTGACATAATAATCCATCCTTAATTCATGGATGTTGAGCACAACCACCCTTTTGCCGCCGGAGCTACAGGCAAACACATCCTACAAACGGATTTTTTTTCCTTGGTGGCATTGTCTTCTGGGTCCTTGTAGCACCACCAGGGGGCTGAACGTGGCACTCACTTGCTGTGCAGCTTTGCTTGTGCGCTAGCAGAGAAGTTAAATGTCTTTTCTTTATCATTCAGAGGAAATGTGTATTACAGTGAGGGGAGCAGCCTTGCAAACCTGATCCTTTAAAATGGCTTCGGCATGGCGAGAAGACAAATTAAAGTTTGTTATTTTGTACTTCTTATAGCACATATTTTTGGATGCTCAAGGTAACAAACACCGGTCTTCCCACCTCCATTTTATCCTCGCCACAACTCTATGAGGCACATTGGACTGAGCAGCAGTGAGTGGTGCAAGGTCATGGGAGTTGAAGCCTGGGTCTTTGTGATCCAAATCCAGCATTCGTCAAGGGCTTTTTTTCAGCAGAAACTCACCAGAACTCAGTTCCTCTCAAGTGGGCACTATTGCCATTACAGTCAAACCTCGGCTCCCAAATGGCTCCGTTTCAGCTCCCGAATGACAGAAACCCAGCTCCGGTTTTCAAACGTTTTTTGGAAGACAAACGTCCAACGCAGCTTCCACTTGAGTGCAGGAGGCTCCTGCAGCCAGTCAGAAGCCGCGCCTCGGTTGTCGAACATTTCAGAAGCCGAACGGGCTTCTGGAACGGATTACATTCGACAGCAGAATTTTGACTGTATAAGAGAATAAGGGAGGCATTCGTGGTGAGTTCCAGCACATTTTTCTAGAAAAATAGCACAAGCCAGGCATGTTGGTAGCAGGTGGCCCAGGTCCCCCAAGTGACCTACATGCCAATAATAAGAATTTTTTTAAAATTTTAAATCATGTACAGTGGTACCTCAGGTTACATACGCTTCAGGTTACAGACTCCACTAACCCAGAAATAGTGCTTCAGGTTAAGAACTTTGCTTCAGGATGAGAACAGAAATTGTGCTTTGGTGGCGCGGCAGCAGCGGGAGGCCCCATTAGCTAAAGTGGTGCTTCAGGTTAAGAACAGTTTCAGGTTAAGAACAGACCTCCAGAACGAATTAAGTGCTTAACCCGAGGTACCACTGTACACAAAAAGTCAGTGGGGAAAGGCCAGAGCTCAGTGGTAAAGCATCTGCTATCCATGCACATAGGCTCCCAATTTCAATCCTCAGCCTCTCCAGGTAGGGAGAGACACTGGCAGTCAGTGTGACCAAAAGTCTGCCTCTCTATTAGGCAGCTTCCTCTGTTCCTAAAAAGCCTCTCTGTGAGTTAAAATGAATAAACAGCATATAATGCCTTCAAGTACAAACCCTAACATATAAAACAAATACAGTGGTACCTCGGGTTACAAACACCTCAGGTTACAGACTCCACTAACCCGGAAGTAGTACCTCAGGTTAAGAACAGAAATTGTGCGGTGGCGGCACAGCAGCAGCAGGAGGCCACATTAGCTAAAGTGGTACCTCAGGTTAAGAACGGTTTCAGGTTAAGAACGGACCTCCGGAACGAATTAAGTACGTAACCAGAGGTACCACTGCATTCAAAAATCAGCAGATAACTGCATGATGTGCAACACAAATCCCTGCCTGAGATTTAACAAACTTTATAAATTATAAACTAAAATGATGGCTGACAAAAGACTATAAACAGGCAAAAATGCTCAAATCTGTTTAAAAGCTGGGGAGAAAATAAGTCTATCACTGTAAAAATAGCAAAGTTCTCCAGAGGAACTTCCCTGGGAAGAGCTTCTTGCAGCTGGGGGGGTCATCACTGGAAAAGCCCTCTCCATGTATGCTCCAAAATGCAACAAGAGGGGATTCTCAGCGGAGGGACTCTGCAGATGAAATTAATGCCACGACTATGAAATTAACTATCTGAAATATACTCGGAGTTGAGAGTGGATTTCATGCTCTTCATTCAGCTCATTTGTGGTGAGGAGGAATGTCTGCTTTATATACATTATTTACAAAATTGGCCCCATGAGATTGGCTAATTCTGGGATTCTCCTGTAGGCCAATCAGGTTGCGGATTCACTTCCACCTGGAGCTGGATTGGGTGGTTCCTGTGGACCAATCAGACTGCTGCATTCTGTATCCTATTGTTCTAGGACCAATCAGACTGCTGCATTCTGTATCCTATTGTTCTAGGACCAATCAGACTGCTGCCTTTTGGATCCTATTCAACTCAGTACATAACACTATCCATTTTCCTTAAGTTTAGACTCAGTACATAACACTATCCATTTTCCTTAAGTTTAGATTTTTACTCTCTTGCGGTGGTTATATTTTTGGAGAAACGAACCTTCTTGATCATCTATCAAGTCATGTGAAAAACTATCTAGCAATACTAACACAGTTACCAAAAACATATGCATTAATTAGATAATCATGTATTGCAGTGTAAATCTATATCTATGGCTATTGATGTTTTTATATTTTTTTAAAACAAAATACTTTTTAAACGTCATAGATAAAGAATTCTTAGCTATAAATAATATACCAGGCACCTGATTTTAAACAACATGGTGCTGAGTTTCCATTTGACAGAAAACATTATCGAATTTTAAATGTATCACACTTCGCTGAAACGCAATTCAGTTTTAAAATGTAATCTAAAACATCTCAATTACATTAGACATTGGCATGGAGGCAAATTCTGTCTCCTAAGAATATTTAATTATAGTAAATCACATTCCACCTCAGAAATGGAACAAAAACACACCTGGGGAATGGAGGAGACTGTTTCATGAGAGATACAGGAGAAGGAAGCGAGAAGGCAGAATTAGCTATCAATGGCTACTATTCAAAGTGGATATGGTTTCCCTCAGTTCTCAGAGGCCCAAGCTGGGAATCACAAGTGGAGCAGGTACTATTAAACTCAAGTCCTTCTGGACTTGCAATAGGCATCTGGTTGGGCACTGTGAAAACAGGATGCTGGGGCTTGGTGGGTCTCTAGCTTGATCTAGCAGAATTATTCGTATGTTCTTATCTCTTTAAAGCATCAGATGCTCTTATATGTGTCGATTTCCAAGTGAGAAGGCTTTCTCTGTTGTGATATGACTTCGGAGAGACTCGGTGGGCATTCCAGCGCCAGATGAACACTTTTTTAATCTCCCAGGTTTAAAAACAGTAAGCTGTGAGTTTACTGTTTTGAACCTCTCTTTATTTTTCTCTCTGCTGGGAATGTTTAGGCTGCAGGCTGTTTTATTATATTGGTGGGGGGGGTTAATTGTATTTTATCATGTTATGCTTCTGAGCTGTTATTGAGCGGCCTTCTATAAATATAGTAAATTATATAATGAAATAAATAAATCATGACCATTTTCTGATGTCTGTTGAAAGCTGCTTGGGGGATAAATCCCGGAACTGAAAATATATATACCGTATATTAAGCCCAAAGAGATACAGTTAAGGATTTGATATCAAGACACATTAATTACATGTGTGCCATGAGATTTAAATACATCATGGCATCCAATGGTACCGTACAAGCAAAACACCAAACATAGTTTGTAGAAAGGCAAGGAGAGCGTTAAAAGGAATAAAAGTGTTATTTTTCAATAGTTTTTCAAGACTTCACAAGCTAGTTAAACAAACAGATAAAAGAGACCTAGAAAGGAAGCATATCCTATCACCAAAGAGCCATTTTAAATAGTAAAAATATACATCTGGTAAGAAAAGAAGGAAATGCGTATTTTGTACATTCTGTAAACTTCTGGGCTAGTGTGAAAGTTGATATCAGAACAGAGAAGTCCCATATATCCTGCAAATGATAACAATTCAAACAAACAATCTGAAAGCCACCCGCACACTCCTCTCTACTCTTATGAACACTGACATGAATGCCTTCAGAAATGTAGAAGCGGTTTGTCTTGGAAGAGTTATAGAGCAGGTCTGTATTATATTTATATTATGTAATTTCTTCTGTAACAACCAATCTGTATTGCAAATGCACATTATCTGCATCGGCGAATTTACAACTCTGTTGTCTCTTGTAAGCTCTGCTCACTTTGTTCTTTAAATACATGGTTCATACATTTTTTATTCATTTTCATTTCTATCCCACCATTCCTCCAATCAGGTAGCTAACATGGCGTCCATATTGTTGAACCAGAACTCCCATCAGCCCCCATATGAGCCCAGTAAGTCAGCAATTTGGGGAATTGTAGTCCTACAACATGTTTTAGATTATGTTTGCAATTTTTTTAGTGATAACATTATCTTTCTATCTTTTTTGAAAAGCGCTTTGAGGTTCTCTACAATTAAGTGGTATATAAAATTTATGAAACAAACAAACAAACAAACAAACAAACCACAGCTGTAGGGCACCGTGTTGGCTGTCCCCGCACTACCTTCTGACAATGTTGTTGCTGTGGGAGAGACCAAAGAATGCAGTGCACATTCTAAACCAATATATGCGTAGGTTTTCTATCTGCACTGTAGATCAAACTAGTCATGTGAAAGCAACTTTGGCCTGTGGGTGGTGTCTTAATGGACTATGCATTGTAGTAATGCTACAGTGTGTAGGGAAAAGAACCAGTGGGAATGCAGGAGAGGAATAGACAGACGCTAGGATTTATTTCAGAGACAGGAGGAAGCAAGAAGGCCAACTCAGGTAGGTATACAATGTAAAGTTAAGCCACAGAACAGGAATGAACAGGATCCAGTAATGGCATTAGACTTAGTAACAGCATTAAAAGTCTCTTTGATGTGCCTCTCGCTACACCGTCCTGGGATGTGCAGTTCTATGCCTCAGGCTCTGTCACACAAACCCTGGTTGTATACAGCTGTGAGGAAGCAAAAGGTGACTGCTGTTCTCTCCATGGTTCCCCTTTTTCTGTAATCTCCTTATTCTCTCTGTCTATGCTAATATTCAACTCTCCTGGGAATCACCTCCCAGTCTCCTCAGACCCATCCCTTCTGGGCAGCTGGAAAAGGGTAGAAAAGGTTTCTGCTATAGTTATCCCACAGAGAGGCTGCACCAAACAGGATTACACTTACAAATGAGCTATGCTAATTTGAAATAGATGAGTTCTATGTGATTATATCTCAGATATCACCACCATTTTGTATACGTGTGGGGAATGAGAAACCAAGGTAGGATTTCAGGGAGATGTAACTGTGGAATGAAATTCACACACACACACACTCAGGACAAGTGTGTTTGTGTACACACACACTTATCCTAAATTCCACTGAAATCAATGGGAGTTTCAACAAAATATGTTTAGAATTGTGGTGCTATGCTACTTTTCAAGCAAGGGGTAGGAACAGTAATGTCAAAAGCAGTTTTGTCAGAATATAGGCATTGGGGGAAAATATTCTGCAATTGCAAATCAAGGCTCACAATCTACCCAGTGGGGTATACAGTATCATGCGTGCATTTCTTGAGAGTAACCCACCATTAATACCACCACATGGCAAAGCACTTTTGAAACTGAGGGGGAATTTAAAATTTATTGTGGGTGGTGGGGCTGCTGTTCAAGGAATCAAGCCTAAATCCCACTGAGTGCTCCCAGGCTTTTTGACTGCTGCTAAAGCAGCTTTCTGGATTGTGGCCATGGAGTTTTACAAGACTGAAAGCCTGCTTCGGGTCTCTTTCCGCCACTTGTTCCATTTTTATTTTTATTTTGGAAGAAAGGACAAGCCCTCCTTTTTGTCTTGTCTGCCTTACAGAGCTCCACTCAGTAAGTCAGAAACCTGTTACCATCATATGTAATGCTTCCTGCAGCTTGAAAGGTTTTTAAGGCCTCCTTCCTGCCTTTTATATCTGGCAGCATGATTTTAACAGAGCTGCCTTTGTTGGCTTCTTTCCTTATCTTACTCACACACAGGTATTCTCTACCTCCATCAACAGAACTGGGTGTTTCTTGTACCAAAAAGAATGCTGGCGTTCCCTTCACCTCCACTTGCCTTCTGCCACACAGTTCAAGGAATCTTTTCAGTCAGGCTGGCACCTGAGCAATTCTGCTCACACCTGTCTCCCTGGACGCTCTGGCCTCATTTTAACCAGCAGGCTTGTTTTTCAAAAGAGTTTCCATCTTAATCACCTTGCTGGTATTTTTATTTTACCACAGCAATAAAAAAACAAAACAGCCATGTAAATAAGCCCACAGGGGCTAACAGCCCAATTCACACAACTACTCTAATGCCCCCTTATAGCCATACACATACAGCCTAACAGAGCAAGGTTTAAGAAAGGAGCAGAGGAGGGAGAAGGAGGCATCTGAGAGTCACAACTTTCAGCCTCTCGATGAGGATTGAGGGAGAGAGAAGAGTCCCAATTCCTAAATTGGCTAGTAGCATTTTTATGGGCAAATCTGAACTTAATAATCAGCACAACAGGAATACAGTGGTACCTCGGGTTAAGTACTTAATTTGTTCCAGAGGTCTGTACTTAACCTGAAACTGTTCTTAACCTGAAGCACCACTTTAGCTAATGGGGCCTCCTGCTGCTGCCGCGCCACTGAAGCACGATTTCTGTTCTCATCCTGAAGCAAAGTTCTTAACCTGAAGCACTATTTCTGGGTTAGCAGGGTCTGTAACCTGAAGTGTATGTAACCTGAAGCGTATGTAACCCGAGCTACCACTGTATGTTATTGCCGTCTGATAGCTGTTGGGGTACTGAAAGTTTTCAAGGTTGTGATAGCAAGAGAGAATTTGTTATCTAAAATGTGGATCTTCTTCCTGCTATCCAGGCAGGTAAGTGAGGAGAGAGATTAGCCTGTCTTGGGGGCCTCTCTGGCAGGAGCCCCAAGGCATTCCAACTTCTTGTCTGGTAGCTGTAGGGGGGGGAAGAGAAGGCAGGAGAGATGTTTCATTAACATTTTATTTCCTGGCTTTCAAAAGAAGTCCTCTGTCTGGTGCTTTTTGTTTGTTTGATTAAGTATAAATTCAAAAAGTAATAACAGGAAAGAACGACAATGTTGTGCCGTGCACATTTTACACAAATGAGACAGCATTCAATAGATTTAGCAAGAGCTGACTTCCTGGCTTCCATAACAGAGGCCTTTTTGTCACCTCTTCAACCTGAAACGGAGCTTCCTTCTTAGGTGTAGGCTACCATTCTTACCTGGTACCTTCGTTACATATCTTTAGGCACCAAGCAAAAACATTCCTCAACTCCCAGGCCTTTGGCTAATTAAACAACTTATGGCCTTTTGAACTGGGGGAAGGAGAGCGAGAGAGTATTATTTTTATTTGTTACAATAGTATGTATTTCTGTGTGTTTGTATCGTAAACTGCCCTGAAATCCTCAGATAAAGAGCAGTATAGAAATTTAACAATAAATATAGCAAAAGCTGCCCTTTAGGGGTACAATCTCCTCACTCCTGCTGTATCTGTGGATCCTCATGAAGATGCCGACAGGACATGGAAGTACAAGAACCATGGCCCGTGAAGGTTGTTTTGCACTTAGGGTGATCTTTGGATAAGGATTATAGACCAGGCCTGTAGAGCAAGGATGTGGAACCTGTCTCTCTCAAGCTGTTGTTGGACTACAACTCCCATAGGCCATGCTGGCTGAGCCTGAGAGGACCTGGAGTCCAAGAACATCTGGACAGCCACATTTTTCTCATTACTGCTATCCAGAACCCTGTACTAGCCAGAAACAGACTTAGGAACTCATTTGCACCAATGTTGCTGTTCATTATGGCTCAGTATTTGAATATCATGATTTAAAGTCATGTCTGAAGCCCATGGCATAAGCAACACACATAAATAATAAATCAGTCACATAAATCTGAGCAGGATTGCAGCTGGAATTATTTCTACACAGAAAACAATAATATTTCCAAGATGAACACTTTAATATGAATCAAACTTATTTCAACTAAAATATGATGTACTAGGATACATGTATATGCAAATATAGGCATATACATGCACACACATACAGAGTTCAGTATGTTATATGACAATGAACTTGCTAGACTGATAAGTGAAAATCACTTCCAGGATTGTGTCAGTTTGTAATTCTGCATGATTGATGACCCAGTTATAAAGAGGACTTCTCTACTTTACGCTGATCGGTCAGCACAGCACAGCTTCAACTCATTCAATTTTATTTTAAGCACAGTGAAATGCCCTCTTCAAGAAAAGCTCATAGGGAGCTGTTTCATGGTTATATACTTTTGACATTTATTAACTTGAAGCCAATTCATAGGTCACTTTTTTCCAACGCTGAGATTAACGTTCACCTCATTAAAAGCACCATGTGAAATGTTCCTTGAAAAAAGCCCCACAATCATCTGTTTCACTCCCACCATGCACTGGGAATCCAATATGGATATTGATTTCTCAAGGTGTATATTGAGAACAGCCAGCCATACAGCTAAGTAGAGCTTAAGATTTCATTTCTGAAAAAAGACTTTCCTCTATCAGGAAAAAAACACGAAATTTTCAGAGCATTTCACAAGACAAGCAAACTTCATTTTAAGATTTATCACAAGTATCAAATCAGAACAAAACCCATAATTAGAAAGACCCTAAAATGAAAAAACTTGAAATTAAATAGGGTGTTTTACTGCAACTTTATAAAGAGACAAACTTAATGGCAGTACTGCTTGTTAAAATTGCTGAAGGATAAGTACTGATGATACAGTCTCCAGTGATAACATTTTCTTTAAAAGAGGGTAGCTCTTTTTTTTATCTTGCTCCCATATCTTTAACAGCACCCTAACATACAAAAATTAAGAAGAGAATGAAATTATGCAGAAAGCTTCATCAACTAACTTTCTCTGTTTCTGGCCGCTATTAAATGCCCAGGAAAAGGGCCAGTAAAAACCTGGCAACCCTAGTTAAATTGCAGTTGCTGTTAAGACAAAAAATAAATCCTTTCCTTATCCAGTCTATAGTCTGAATACATAAAGACTGCTTCCTACATGAAAAGTTTATGGGTCCAAGCAAAATATTCCAAATGTTTGGATAATGGGTGCTATAATTCCACTATATATACGGTACCTTATTATGGTTTTTAATACGTTGTGGGAATCTGTGTTAATCAAAACTTCTACCTGTTTCACCATGTTTACTATTATAAAGTTAAAGAGATGTTTGAGGAGATGGAGGATTCAGTTAGTCAGTTCAATTAATTGTGTCTAGCGAACAGCCATTACACACATAAAAATAGTAAGAACAATACTACTACTACTCATAGTGATTTACATTTCTACTCCCCGACCTTTAGTAGGAGATGGAGAATTGCGTATTACATATTACACATGAATGGCATACAGTGGCACCTCGGTTTAAGTACTTAATTCATTCCGGAGGTACGAATTCGTTCCGGAAGTACGAAGTACTTAATTCGTTTCTTAACCTGAAACTGTTCTAACCTGAAGCACCACTTTAGCTAATGGGGCCTCCTGCTGCCGCCGCGCCGCCGGAGCCCGATTTCTGTTCTTATCCTGAAGCAAAGTTCTTAATGTGAAGCACTGTTTCTGGCTTAGTGGAGTGTGTAACCTGAAGCGTATGTAACCCGAGGTACCACTGTATTAGTATGTACATTACCGAGCTAACTAGTATAACATATTCAATATGTTTCACATATCTAACAGGACTCGAACAGTTCAACACTGGAGGCAAGTACCATGGAAAAATATGGCATAATTCAACCCCCTTGGCTGGTGTATGGTAAAAACAGTTCTCCAGGGCTATTTGGTAAATGTAAGGGGTGGCCAGATCCAGCTGTCCAGTACTGCTCAGAGCACTGCTGTTGCCACCTACCATCACTGCCAAGTATCTCCACCAAAGCCTAACTCTGGAATGCTGGGGGAGGCCCCATGAGAGGACACTTTGCCTAGGACTCCCTCAGACCTGGAGCCAACTGCTTTTGTTTTACACTGCAATTATCGACACGTTTTTCTACCTCCATGTTTCTGATGTTCTCCAGAAACAGAGGGCTGTGCCTTCCGCTCTGTTTGTTGTACAGCTTAGCATTCACATGCAGCATAGCCAGATATCCTCTAGGGCATTAGTGAATAATAATTAAGCGTTTTGAAGAAGAGGTGTGTGTGAAAGAATCGTACATGTGGAAACCATCACTGCAAACCTTCCCACTATTTGGCTACCTTTACTGGAATAATGCTGAAAGGTACTTCTCCTCCGAGTAGACTATGCTCCTCTTACTTTCCACCCACCATATTTTAATACTAAAGAGCTGCTCAAGAATTCCTACAAATTGTGTGTGTGCCATCTACATCAGTAGAGGCCTGCCCCCTGCAACACTGCTCTCCCAAGTGAAAATTCAAGGAAAGTTGGTTAAATTCTCCACCGTCCACAGCTCAAATCCACACCCTTTCCTGTCCCCCACAAACTTGTATTTCTTCCATTTGTACTTAAAGAGACTCCTGGAGATATTTCCATCAACCTCCTGTTCTCTGGCCAATTTGCTCTCTGCACCACTCAGGTAAACTGAATCCAAAACGATATTGCTAAGGCCAAGATGGTCCCTCCCATCCATCTCCAGGCAGAAAAATCACTTGTTTGTAGCATAAATTTTTTTTTTACTTAAATCGTTTTTGTTTTAAGAATGGAGACTGAAAGGACTTAAACTGTTTTTAAACATGTGTCTGCCAATCCTGCAGTAGTTTACTTCCGATTGATGCTGATGGAATTGGAAAAGCCTTATTCTGAGAGGGTGGAGGGAAAGATGCCTGAAGGATTGCACCCAGATGATGAGCAGAGGGTTCAATCCTGCTGAATTTGATGTTGTGTGTGGTGTGTGTTCTCCTGCTGGGAACAGGCACATGCAGCCAAAGCTCGCTCTTTCTGCACAACATGCCACCACCTGACAGCTCCAGGAGGTGTACCTGTTCAAACTGGAGCAGTCTGTCTTCACTTGGTCAAAGCCCAGTTCCATCCAAATCAACCCAATTTGGTTCAGGATTTGGACGAAAGTGCCTCCCCCTTTAAGAATTCTGGGCACCGTTGTTTACCCCTCACAGAACTACAACTCCCAGCAAGTCTGAACAAGCCATCTTGCAATCCTGTACGTATGCACTGGAATTCAGCAAGACCTACTTCTGAGTAACATATGTTTATTGTGATGTCTCTAGAAATTGTGACATCTGTTGTAAACTATTAGGTATTTATACCACTGAAATGTGTTTACTAGCCTTTCTTTGAACAGCTGGAGGACAGGGCGAGAACCAGAACAGCGGGAGGCCGCATAATTTTTTCTGCCAGGAGACAAGCAACTGTGACAGCAGAGACCGCTTCTGAACCCAAGTAAGACACCTTGCAGTTTAATTAGGTGCTGAGTACAACTGCAACTGCTTAGGTGACTACAGTATCTTTGCAAGGGAGGAGGTTGGGGAGAAAACCAGAATAACTGGGCCACATCTCTGTGAGATCCTAGAGCACTGCCACGTCTACTGATTGCCAGCCCCCACTGGTTTGCATGCATGTTTATGTGCATGTGTATATCTATATTGATAAATTGATAATTCTTCATTTACACACTCCAACCATTTGGGTTTTGGCCCCGAGGAAGAAAAAGGCTGGAAAATTTCAGCTTTGGAATGTGGGGGACATTTCAAGAAATTATGAACAAATTAAACAGGCCTTAAAGCAGAAATGATAGCTGCGGTTCAGTTTCTTTCTCTCTCTCTCTCTCATATATATATATATATATATATATATATATATATATATATATATTCACAATCTCTTTGGCTGTTTCAGGGATTCCTTGTTTTGCACATATGCAGTTCATTTGAAAGGCTCTTTCTATTCATATACCGTAGGAACAGTAGGGAGTTGTTTGTATATGAATCTGTTATGTTAATGATGTAATGTTCATTAGATATTCTGCACTAATGGAAGATTTCTGTAAACTGCAGTGAAACAACAAGCCACACCATTCATAATCCCATGGTCAAAAGTACTGATGTGCACATTTATAACATCACATTAAGACCTCAGTTTTGATTTAGTTATTTTAAAAAAACCCAACAACCTGGAGATGGGTATTAACAGCCTTCACACCTGTAAAAAGCACAAGCCTCCATTTTGTCTGTTATGATAACTAAGGGCTGGTAACATTTGCTCTTGAACCATTCGGGTGTTTTTTTCCAAAAAGTACATAAATACCTGCATGCATATCCAGGACAGAAAAGGATAGTGAAGGGTCAATAATTGAGGGAATGGGAGAAGGGAAAACACTTCCAGATACATTTTGTCAAGTTCTGCCTGTTGGTATGGATGTCAAACAGATGATTAGGAATAAATATTTAAAACTGTGGTTATTTGGGATTCCAGCATTTCTTGGCATCCCAAACACATTTGTTTGATTGGAGTTTTTGTACTGTGGCGCTGGAGGAATGACCTACCTGCCTTTGATGGGAAAAGTGATCAAAATACGCAACTTAATACTGTAAGGACAAATGGCGAAAAAAATTTAACAGAAATGGTGCTTTTCAAGGATGGACCTTCTTGAATAATCTTTTTAAAGGATTTTGAGGATTTACAGCAGGTTATTTGACGAATTACACCTTCAACCTCTATTTCACACACAAAAAGGTCCCTTTCATTAGAGGATTTAATGACTGCTAAGATTCATTAGCAAAGGTAATTTTGGCCTAATTAGCCCTCTAATGTATCTGTTATTCCTTGCAGGAATATGCCCTTAGAAATTAGTAAAATGGCTTATAATTTATGTTAATCACCTTAATCTGATTTGTCTTTAATTATACATGCAGTGGGGGATCTAATAAGAAAATGAAGGGTATTCTGAAAAGGTCCAAAACTTATGTAAATTAGAACAGAAGCAGTATTTTATTTCTTCTTAAAAGGGAATGTGTGGGATGTGTGTGTTAAGCGAAGAATAGTAGTTCAGTTGTGGAAATGTAAAGCGACTTTGTTACAAGGACTTTGCTGTGTCGAGTCTGGTTTATAAATATTATAATCATACTTAATACTTGGAAATTTTTACAGTATGATCATTCAGCCCACTTTATGTACGTTATCTGGTAATCTTGTTGTAAAGGAATAAAAGTTCCCCAACTGCGTAATTAACATTGTTTTAGCATTTGAGTAGTAGGAAGTTCTGGAAAATTTAGCAGTTTGTGACGTAAATAATGAATAGAGGTCATTTTCCAAACTCTGCTACGAGCACTTCCTCCAGGCGAAAAATTTATTCCAGGAAAAGAAAATTGCATTAAATATGGATCTGTAACATCTGGCTAGTTTAAGGAATGACTGAGTCAAAGAAGTCATAGGTACACATATATAGATCATCCACTTTTATTTATGGTAAGGCTCCTGTGTCCTTTCCTGCAGAAATTCAGCATTTCCCAGTTGTGCCAAGAAAGGCATCATTTGCCGAACTGCTTCTTGTGATATAGGCACTAAAGATGCAGAATCCCTACCTGGTAAAAAGTACACATGCACACTGATTTATTATTAAATGTCTATCCCACCCTTCCCTCCCAAAGGAGCCCAAGAGTGGCAACCTTGCGTCAGGATTTGCGTGTTTGGTGGGGTGTGTACATGAATGTTGAACCGAGTACACAGCTAGAAGGTAGAGCCAAAACAAGAGAGACTCACGGCAAGAGCAAACTGCCTTCATCTGGGCAGGGAATCACTGTCAACCTTTTACAGCTCCAACCGCTGGCTTTTGCTCCATGCTGAGTTTTGACGTGCGTTTCAAAGGGCTTTCCCTTCTGCTGCTCCCTTTGTTTCACATCCACCTCCGTTCTATTCCTTTCTCGGTTATTTCCATTAAGTGCCGTCCACAGAAGGTCAAGGAAGGCCAAAGGCAAGCAGGAACCGATGACTGCCAAACCAGAGTAAACGGTTCATGCTCCGAGGAGGAGCCACATGATTTTATTCTTTGCAGAACCACTTGAACTGGTTATGGGATTGTAGACAGACGGAGGACTGCACTTTCGATGACATCTGCTAATCTCTTCAGGAGAGTGAAATATGCAACAGGAACTGCAGTAAGTTTGCAACCCATCAGTAATTTTTCTTTGCTTACTTTGTTGTCGTCATGATGTGCCATTGCACATTTGCCAATTTGGCATTAGACAATGCTGTTCCTTTGATTACCACCAAAACAAACAGAATCGTCATATTTGAATAATATTTCTTACATACACAAGAATTTCTTTATAAGTGAATAATTGCAAGGCTGCTCTAGTGTTCTATGTGTGTTAAACACAACACAGAGAACAGCAGATATATATTTCTAAAAACAATACAAAGTCAACACATGTGGCAGAGACCCATTCATTCAGCTGGGAAAGCCCATCAGAACCAAAATGTCTTCAGTTGTTTTCAGAAACCATTGCGCCTGTTGTATCTCAACAGAAATGCTATTCCACAGAACTAATAATGTACAAATAATGAATGAAGTTTTAACAAATGTTATTTTCATTTCTTCGTTTTTCGGGCCTTTATGCCCAATAATGAGATGGTGGTGGTGGTAGTAGAAGTAATTTTATTATTTGTACCCCACCCATCTGACTCGATTGCCCCAGCCACACATTGAGCCTGCAACCTTTGGAACACTTGGAAGTAAATTCCATTGAATGGATTGGGATTTACACTTACTCCTGTGTAACCATGCGTAGGCTTATGCAGTGCAGTTAAAATAGAATATCAGCCAGCGGGCTCCCCAAGTGTCTACAGGTGGCAGTTTTTGTGGAGCTGCAGTCAAGTTTCCAATTGACAGAAGAACCCCAAGACACCAAGGTGACTTCATGCTTTCCCAAAGGAAGTCTAGTAAGGAATTCTTATAGCTCTGAAAGCTAATCACATCTCCTGAGGCCGTTCACATGCTGGATTGTCTCCAAAGTTCCACTGTGCAAACTCAAGCACCACAGATTTATGAAAAATCAGAATACAAGCACAGCTGTGGTGTGGATGTGAGTAACTGTAGATGGCATTTGACATTACTGTTAATGGTTGTTATAGTTATTACTAAATTTTACCATTTAGGCTGTGGAAAACTTGTGCCTTTGGGAATCCATTTACTTGGAGCCTTTATCTAGGCAACATGACCATTAGAGGCAAATTCTCCTTCGCTCCATTATTAACAGCAGTACTATTAATAAAGTCTGGTATTATGCATGTGGCAGTGATGTCATAGGGGAAATCTGTGAAAAGCCAGTGTTTGCATGGCAAGCAACAGTGTTAACAAAAGGCAGTGCTGTGCGGCAATAGGGCTGTAGCATTTCGGAACTTGGCAAATGTGAACCAATTAAACGTCCCTTTACCCTGTGAGGTACATCTATAAGCAGTTTAGCTCTCTAAGTACCGTAAATTAATCCCAGTGGCTAATCTGTTAATCCTGGTGCTCGCCAGTCATTCTCTGCTAAGCACATTGCTCTCCAATCCAACACCAGTATTACTGGCACATCAGCGGACAGATTCAATATTGCCTGCAGGGGCTTGGAAAGGATCCTTACATGCAGAGATTCTTGAGGGAAGGGAGCAGGGCTCCAGAGCCAAAGAGTATTAGCAGTTAGGCAGGGCTTCCAAGCTGGCAGCAAGCACAGGCCTTGGATTCAATACTGGTGAATACCAAAGGGAAGACAGGGTTCCAGAATGGTGAGATAAGAACAAATGTTGTCTAGGAACTCTTGCATTATTTTATTATATCTTTCAGGCATCAGATGTGTATAATCTACATGTTATCTAAGCAAATGTAAATGTTAAATATGAGTTTCTCGGTCACTCTATGATGAAGATACTTCCTTCTTCTTCTTCGGCGATCGCTTGTAGCCGAGTAAGATTGTCTTCCATGAAAACGATCTTAACCATGAGTCAGTGACTGTGGAGGCCAATTCTAGATTCCACAGTGGGATCATAGGTTTCCGGGTGGGAGTTGATCACGGTGAGGGTTTGCCAGATGTGCCTTCCTCTTAACTCGTTCTTCTTTTCGTTCTGAGTTTGTGCTTCTTCAAAGTCTGCAACACCTTTGGGTAAAGGCTGTTCTCCAATTGGAGCACTTGCAGGCCAGTGTTTTCAAGTAATCAGTGCTTATACTACATTTTTTTAGATTGTGCAGTGGAACTCCCCCCTACTCTTCCTGTGTTCTACTCAGTGGCGTAGCGTGGGGGGTGCAGGGGGGGCGGGCCGCACCGGGCGCAACATCTGGGGTTAGGGCAAATCCATGGGTTAGGGGGCGCAAATCCACGGGTTAGGGGGCGCAAATCCATGGGTTAGGGGGCGCAAATTACTTGCCTTGCCCCGGGTGCTGACAACCCACGCTACACCACTGGTTCTACTGTTGAAGCTTGGGAGGAACCCAGAACAGATTAACATGGGAGAGGAGAAGAAGTTCCATTATGCAGCCAAATGTCCTTGGCTGATGGGATGAGTTAGTTGAAAACCTCACAATGTTTTGTTGTATTGTATTTGTTATTTGTATTGTTCCTTTCTATTATTTGTAGTATCTCTCACTCCCCTGATTGGTTCAACACTAACACTTATTCCAGTCTAACTTGGTATAAGGCAATTTACTATGAAATATCCTGATGGGTAACATTTTGGTTTTAAGAAATACATACCGGCAACATGATCCAGCCAATATTAAACAGTTTTAATGCCCTATATAACTGTGTCCGTAAATGTCCCATTAAAATAAATGGGATTTATACGTGGTTGGGATAGATTATGGTTGGCACACAGGCAGTAGTTTTACTTGTTTTATTTTATTTACTTAATGGGATTATATGCAATTTAATCAACAAATACCTCTAAGCAGCTTACATAAAACAATATAAAATATTCATTAAAAATACCAATAAAAGCAAACATGAAAAGCAAACATTTCTGCTGAACTTTACTTGCCTAAACAAAGCATTTGTCAGTGGAAGCCAAAAAACAAAACAGAGAAGCTGCCTGCCTAATATTCATAGGCAAGGAGCTCGAGAGAGCAGGTGCGGCCACGCTGAAGGACTGATTCCTTGCAAGTGTGGAATGAACATTATGTGACACTTGTTTTAGGCATTATGTTTGAAAAGAAGGAAAACAGATGCAGAAGCCACTTGGGTCTCCTCTTCCCGCTTTCCATGCAGCTTTTAAAGCACTATTATCCGGGAAGCTGCACTTGGTAGATGTCAGACCACTTTAGACTGGGGTGGAAATAATTTCACAAACCAGGGGTTTCTGTCTATCTTGCCTTTATTGCTTCACACAAGAAGTTGATAGTGGACATTCAGGGGGAATTATGCAATTAGCACTTCTCTTTTGAATTAAGCTGAAGTCTCTCTCTGTTAAAACAAACCAACAAACCCCAAAGCAATCTAATTCTTCACTGAACAGAGGAGGAATGGTATTTGCTTTATCACTGCAATAGAGGAGGAATTTTAGCATTTCTAGATACAGGAGGGAGGGGGGAATTCCCCTCGAACACTCCTGATGTCAATCGCTCCTGTCAGTAATTTGATTAATGTGGAACCTACAAAGGCAACAATGTAGTCCGGAAATCTTTATTAGCTGTCACTTGCTACCTCAAAGTTAATGATTGTTAATGATTTATTAACAATTGTTCCAACCCCAAAATGAGTTCCTCTAGCAATTGGATGAAATTATATAGGAAATTACTATGCTGTGGCACATCAGATAATTGATTCCCCAAGTGTACATTTAGAGATGTAAATTGCACAGGAAAAAGCAGCATAACCATTACCAGAACTAATGACTCCTGGAACTTGTGATCTTGTTTACCTTTTATTTTGTGCTTCTGGAACAGACCCATGTAACAGCCATGAAAGGCAGCATTATGTAGAGCAACATCTGATGAAGGCCATCAGTTTAGCTCCCGTCCGTCTCCTGACTAGGAGAGAATAGTCTTTTCATGCTACCTGGCAGATGTCAGGACAAGATGCATAATTGCAGTGGCACTTTAAAAAGAATATTTCTGCTCTAATAAAAACTAAAGAATGGGATGGGCTAGTCATCAGGTTGTTTTTGCCTAAATATTAAGCAACAGTGCTGCACAAAGATCAAAGTCTATTGTCTGGATTGTTGTGTTCTCTACATATTGCTATGAGTTTGGGGGGACAGGGCGTCAGGCTGAATGCCTCCCCCCACCCTTCTAAATCCTGGATCCAGCAATGATTCAATTGCTGGAATAGTCAGGCCAGCCTGGTAATAGCCTGCTAAAGTTGGATCATTAAGGGAAACAAAGGAATGACTCTGTGCCAGAGGGCAAATGAATGGGTCTCCATCCCTCAACTGTCTGTCAGTTAGAAAGACAAAAGGCCAGAGTTTGCTGCAATGTGAGCTAGAAGCTGGGAGGGCGGGGGACCAACAACAAGCGGATGATCAGAGAGCCATGGCTGATTTCTGCTTGAATCAAAGGAAGAATGAACTGGGAAAAGCAGGAACCTTGTGGGGTGTTAATGCTTTGAACCCCTCCATCATAGACTATATATGTTATATATAATTATATAATATATAATATATAATATATATATAATTATATAATATATAATATAGTTATATATAAAGGTAAAGGTAACCCTGACCGTTAGGTCCAGTTGCTGATGATTCTGGGGTTGCGCGCTCATCTCGTGCTATAGGCCGAGAGAGCCAGCATTTGTCCGCAGACAGCTTCCAGATAATGTGGCCAGCATGACTAAGCCGCTTCTGGCGAACCAGAGCAGCGCACGGAAACGCCGTTTACCTTCCCACCAGAGCAGTACCTATTTATCTACTTGTACTTGATGTGCTTTTGAACTGTTAGGTGGGCAGGAGCTGGGACCAAAGAACAGGAGCTCACCTCATCGCAGGGATTCGAGCTGCCGACCAGCAAGCCCTAGGCTCCATGGTTTAGACCACAGCGCCACCCGCGTGGTGTATATATATATATGTATATGTATGTATGTGTGTGTGTGTGTGTGTGTGTGTGTGTGTGTGTGTGTAAATAAACCATGTATCATAAAAACACCACACTCTCCGCTGTGCCTTATTCCCAAAAGGAAACACAGACCTTGGGTAAGCGCCTGGAACCCCTGGAATTTCACGCAGCTCTGAGACTGGGGTGGGTTATTGCCGTTTTAGATGTTCAGCTTCCATTACATGTCCATGATGAGTGCTGGCAGAATGTTTTCCCCCCATCTAGATGTTGAAATATGTAAGGGCTAGCAGAACATTGGTAGCTTAGAAGGCTGCCTAAACCCACCTGCACATGTCTGTCTGCACTGGAGGTCCAGCTGTGTGTTCCACCTCCATCTCAGGTGCCACTGATGGGCATGAGGGACAGGGTCTTTGTGGTAGTTGCACCCAGCTTGTGGAACACCTGACTATGAGAATTCACTAGCCTCTTCTCGATAAGTCCTCAAGTGCAACTTGTGCTTTTTTAGATGTGCCTTTCTGTGATGAAAGCAACTATTTGTATTTTTAGTTATGATGTTCACTTGTTGTTTTTAATATTTGCTACTGTCACTCGTGCTGCTGTTCCACAACAATATACAACCTTGTGCAGACTTACCTGGGAGTAAGTCCACTGAAGCTAGACTTCTTTCTGAGTAAACATGTATGGAAAGGTGCTATGTTTTTTATGTTTGTCAACTTTCCTTTGGCTTTTATTTATTTATTTTTTATTAAATATTTTCTTGATTTACAAAAGTGTTTGCAATGTCTCTCTCTCGTATTCCCCCCCCCCCCCATGTAACATTTTTACAAATCAGTTTCATTTGTTGAGACATTAGGAAGAAAAGGGGGAAAGAGGTGGGGGAGAGATGGCAATGTTTCTATTTTACATACTATATTTCTTTCCTTTCCTTTGGCTTTTAATGTTATGAACCACCCTTGGTGGTCCCATGGTAGCAGACTAAACATATTTTAATAAATGAAAATAAATACCTAAATATTATCTAAAGTGCTACATAAACTGGAGAAAAATTAAGAAATATGAAAAACTTTAATATGTAAATCCAAAATAAGAAGAAACATATAAAGGTTTTCATCATGCAATTGGATCTTGTTTAGCAAAATTGGTTCCTGAACTGAAAGGTGAGTCACACTGGGGGGAAAATCTTCAGATTATTCCACCACTTCCAGCAAGCATTGTTAAAACATGTCAGCTGTAGTTTTAGCAAAGGCTGCCTGGCTCTGGTATTTATAAGAGCTTCAAGCGAAACTTGCTGGAAGTGAATAAAAGGCATATGAAAACGAATCACAGTTTAAAGAAACTGAACTTAACTGAACTTTTAAACACTGATCAGCTGAGGAACTAATTTATGCTGCAATCCTATCCACATTTAATTTGTGGATGGCAGGGCAACAATTCTGCTCTGAAGTAGGCCCTTTTGAGTTCTATTGTTATTATTTTATCCAAGGAGCTCAGTGGGATATATGGTTCTCCCACACCACTCTAATTTTATCCCCACCACAACCCTTTGGGTTTGGTTAGACTGATGATGATTGCTGCAAGGGCACCCAGTAAGTTCCTTGGATGTCTCCTGTCCTAATCCAGCACTCTAACTGCTACATCACTAAACAGCTTAGAAGCCTGTTTTGGCATTAAGCAGCATACCAATTAATAATAAATAATAACCACACTGCCTTACTTTCTACCGAACTCCAGAATTAGCTGTAGGCATTGTGACCCTGGAGTCAGATTTCTCATCTTAAGGGGATGAGGGCAAGGACTCTGAAGCAGAAGGGAGAGGTCAGCCCCAGAAATATGTCCACCAGAAGAGCCATTGGTGCTGTTGTCATGGGCCTGATACAGTATTGTACAGTGGTACCTCAGGTTAAGTACTTAACTCGTTCCGGAGGTCTGTACTTAACCTGAAACTGTTCTTAACCTGAAGCACCACTTTAGCTAATGGGGCCTCCCGCTGCTGCTGCGCCGCCGGAGCACGATTTCTGTTCTCATCCTGAAGCAAAGTTCTTAACCTGAGGTACTATTTCTGGGTTAGCGGAGTCTGTAACCTGAAGCGTATGTAACCCGAGGTACCACTGTATTCCTCAGACGTGGAAGACTCCAGTGCCAAAGGCCCAGTCAGACCAGAGTTTCTCCTGCCCTGTCACAGTAGCTGATGACAGCGAAGGCTGAAAAGCAGAATGTTGCAGGAAAGGTGGTGCGAACAGTTAGGCTGCACCTACTGCTATTTATCTTATACGGGGTCAGTTTCAGCTTGCTGCTTGCTGGAGCTCTGCTTTCGCATGTTTCATAATATGGTGCAGCACCTTGTCTCTTGCCTACTCCTTGCCTTATGCCCAGTCTGAGTCCAACCTTGCCTCAAGTCAATGCTTGCCATGTGATGGTAAGTTCTATCTCTGACCTGGAGCCCATCAAGGTGTGCAGGAGGAATCAGAAAAAATGCCTCCATAAAAACAGAAGATCACAAAAGCTAACTAGTTTGTGCGAGTTCCCTAGCTCTAGGCCAAATTACCGTATAACCCATGTCTAATTGCAAATAAATATAGTTTATTACAGAAGTGCAGTTGGATGGATAAGGTAGCGAATGGAACAGATTCATATTAAATCACAGCAAATGCAAACTTCTAGGCAAGGAGTGGGGAACTTTTACCCCTCTAAAATGCTGCTGAACTACAGCTCCCATAATCCCTGACCCTTCCTTAAAGTGAGGAAAAAATATCCTTTTCTGTAGTGGTTGCTGACCCTATGGACCTGTTCACAAGATCACACTGTTGCTAATACTCTCCTATTACAATAAGCATGCTTGAATTATTAACAGGAGGTATTATTTGATTAGGGACGCGGGTGGTGCTGTGGGTTAAACCACAGAGCCTAGGGCTTGCTGATCAGAAGGTCGGCGGTTTGAATCCCTGTGACAGGGTGAGCTCCCGTTGCTCGGTTCCTGCTCCTGTCAACCTAGCAGTTCGAAAGCATGTCAAAGTGCAAATAAATAGGTACCGCTTTGGCGGGAAGGTAAATGGCGTTTCCGTGCGCTGCTCTGGTTCGCCAGAAGCGGCTTAGTCATGCTGGCCACATGCCCCGTAGCTGTACGCCGGCTCCCTCAGCCAATAAAGCAAGATGAGCGCCGCAACCCCAGAGTCGGTCACGTCTGAACCTAATGGTCAGGGGTCCCTTTACCCTTTACTTTATTCTTTGATTGCTTAAAGTGCTAGTATTGGGGACATGCCCAGGTCTCAATGTTGAAAGAGACCAGAAGGGGTGTCAGGGTTGTACATGGGAACTTCAGGCTTGCATGCCGTCTTGCGCAATCCATAACACTTTTCCTAGCATAGTATTCACTGCCACACGTTGGGTCAACATTTCCCTGTCTCCCTCCATAAAGATCTGTTTCATCAGCTGTACGCTGCAGATTTTTAAAAATCCTCCCACCTCCAGCCAAGGAACAGCAGTGGCTGTACAAGGAGGAGGAGGGATGCGATTACTGAATATACTCAGCTGATAAGTGCAGTAAGCTGGAAGCCACCCTGAAAATTAAGCCCAATGTCGGCTCGATTCCCTTTTATTACTATGCTCTTTCCAAGTATAGGTGTGTCTGCTTAACATACAGCATCATTCCATTTCCTCTGCTCTGTTTTCCTTGCTCAGTTCTCCCCACTCCTTGCTTCATTATTCACTTGGCTGACATAGCCTGGATGTTAAGTTGTGGGTGAACATATCAGACGACACAGCGATTCTTCAAACAGCTCTTGTTTATTCAGAGGCCAGAACAGAACTGACTGAAGGCTTCAGCCAGCCTGCTTATATAGAGCTCCACTAGAACGCAACAGTAACCATTTTCTGTAACTATCCAATCACTGAACGTCACTTTCAATCCCTTATTTGCATATGTGGACCTGAGTGAAAACTATCTACAGTATCCCCCTGCTGGCCCAGGGTGAGAACTTCAGTACATAACACTGGACATTTACTTTTGTGTATGCATCAACTCAAATATTTGATTGTTTTTGTAATTTTGAACAATATATTTGCACTAAGATAACCGTTCCCTCATTTGAAACTGTTGCCTTCTTAATTTGTATTATATATTTTCTTTTTTAAAAAAAAGTTGTAGAAAAATTGTATCTGAAGAAGACAGAACTTTGAAGAAATCCCACTATTTTTCCAACTTTCATTTTCAGAGTCTGTTCAGCGGGAATGGGAGGGATCAACTCAAGAAAATGTAAACAGATCATCACTAAGCTGGAAGTCACACACAATTCCCTCAATATCAAGAAGCAGCACCAAGCTTGGAATATAGCCGAAATGCATAAAGTGAGTGACATCCAGATTGATCACTGGGATAAAGTTCAAGACAATGAGCTTAATTGGAGTCTGCTTTGTGAAAACTAAATAAAGCTGACGGTCCTGAAATGACAACTTGAGACAAACAGCAACAGTTGCTGCACCAGTGAAGAATACAAAAATACCACATGCTCAGTTTAGGAGTGGAAATAGTTTCTAGGTCAATTCACATGGCAGAAGTGCTTGGGATATGCAAACTGTACTAGGGATCAGGAAGCTGCGTTCCCGGTGGCACTTCCAAACCTATTTCACATCTCCATTGGCAATTAGGATTAATATCTGTTCAGGAAACTTAAGTCAGACTCAGACTATATGCACTGAAAATAATGAGCTTAAATTAAGCCCATTGATTTCAGTGGTCCTGTTAGAGTAGGACTAACATTGAGCATCAACCACATTTTGAAATACAGTAGAGTTTACTGGAATAGACTTATTCCTAATTATTGTGTGTTTGTGTTTTATATGAAGTTTGTATATTGTTTTATTATCTTTCTGGCTAAGATTGATTCAAGGTCCCTGCAGAATCCTCTTCACCACCCTCTTTCACTACTTGCTTTGCAAATTGTACAGGGAGTCCTGTCCACGGGAAACAAAAGCTATAAAATTTCCTTCTGGCCTAGAGCAATAGTTTCTGAGATGTCTGGAAATAACTTAAATGTGTATCTGATACTGAAAGACAGTAGCAAGATTGACAGTTGCTACTCCCGAAATAATGAATACTGGCATTGCAAGGAAACTGGTACATTATTACATGGGTTCTGAAGACACCGTGCACATAAACCCTCTGAGACCCCAGCTAATAAAAGTACACCTAATACTGTCTGTGGGAGGGAGTGTTCAGAATAGTCAAAGCCCTGGCGTATCATAGCAAATCTAAAGTCAACAGAAAGTCAGAAACAGAACAAAGGAAATTCATAAATAGCTGCGTCTAGTGCCAAAAAAAATTAAATGGAAGACTTTATCTATTTTCCCAAAAGTACAGTGCTCTGTATTTTGAGCAGCTCTGGAAAGTATCTCATTTTTGCCAACAATAATAGACACCTTTAATCAAATATAATCCCTTCCCTATGACTTATGACATATGGCTACTTAAGACAAAATACAGCAGGCATATCTACATTCTATAACCTTAATTACCTATATAGTCATATTTAAAACATAATAATTCATGATTATGCTTCGTCTGTGTTTTCCATTATACATTTATTTGTCCAGATAGTCTTCGGTATTTTTTTTATAACTGAAATGGAAACAGGGACTTTTAGTCCATCAGTACGTTGTGCTTTAAAGAAGCAGGGGAGGGAAATGAACTGTTGCAAGCAGATGTGAACAATGCACCGACTTGCTCTGAAATATTTGAAATTGTAAATGAATCTCTTTCTCTTTCAGTTCCTTAGAAAAAAGAGAGTCATTCAAAACTGTGAAAGAGAAGAAAAAGGATATGGGCTACATGGTGAACTGAGTCAGCATTCAGCAGAGGAATAAGAGGGCATGAACCTAAGGTAAGAATAGTTCCCAGCTCTGAGGGGAAAAAAACATTGGAACAAAGGCTGAATTGCATTCAGAATGGAAATTGCCACAGGTCCTCATAGGTTATCGCTGCACTGACCTTGGGGTTTGTGACTATCATTACTAGAAGTGTCATTTATAACCTATGTGCTAGATCTGGGGTTCATAGTCCTATGTGGACATTAATGCTCCTGCGTTACTCAACACAGGAGCAAGGAGTTGCTGAGTAACCCTGACCCCCATCCTTTGTGTGAAGAGTGCAGCCATCTGTTGCGACGGGGCTTCAATGCAGACTGCTATAGGTAGCAAAGGCTTTTACATAAACGGAAAGCATGTGCAACTGGAGTTCTGGGTCACATTGATCCCTTCACACATACAACTGTACGCAGCAAGCATGTCACTAAAAACCATCAAGCTCTTCATACAACGGCTAAAGGGCAGGTCTACCTTGGCAATGTCCCCCTCTCCAGTTTTGAGTAACAGGAGCATTAAGGCCTGGCTACTGATATACTTTGGTTTCTGTGAGTGCCCTTCCAAATGGTTAGCCTTACTCCATCTTGCACAGTGAGACGAGTGAGTATCAAGTGCTTCAGGTAGTTGTTACAAAGGGTACAGTTATGATTTTAAAAAGGTAAAGGTAAAGGACCTCTGACAGTTAAGTCCAGTCGCGAACGACTCTGGGGTTGCTGCGTTCATCTCGCTTTCAGGCCGAGGGAGCTGGCGTTTGTCCGCAGACAGCTTCTGGGTCATGTGGCCAGCATGACTAAGCCGCTTCTGGCGAAACCAGAGCAGCACACGGAAACACCGTTTACCTTCCTGCCAGAGCGATACCTATTTATCTACTTGCATTTCGGGCGTTCTTTCGAACTGCTAAATTGGCAGGAGCTGGGACTAAGCAATGGGAGCTCACCCCATCGTGGGGATTCGAACCGCCAACCTTCTGATCGGCAAGCCCTAGGCTCAGTGGCAGTGGCGTAGCGTGGGGGGTGCAGGGGGGGCGGGCCGCACCGGGCGCAACATCTGGGGTTAGGGCAAATCCATGGGTTAGGGGGCGCAAATCCACGGGTTAGGGGGCGCAAATCCACGGGTTAGGGGGCGCAAATTACTTGCCTTGCCCCGGGTGCTGACAACCCACGCTACACCACTGCTCAGTGGTTTAGACCACAGTGCCACCTGCGTGTAATGTTTACTCTCATACAAAAACATCTTAAACAAGAAGTGTCAACTTAACCGCTGAATCTTGTAGACAATCAGGATTTTTTTTTTCTGTCCAGGAAATGAGGGGGGAAATTCTTCTTCCAAACTAAAAAGGGGGGGAAGGGGGGGTCCTAGTATTCATTGGGAACAACCTCCAACTGAACCTGGCTAGAAGCTCTCTAACTACACACTTGAGAATTGATCTGGCTAAGGTAGGTAATTGAACTTGGAATGTACAAAGCGCAGCAACAAATACAGACTCTCACTGGAGAAGCAGTGAGAGCAACAGGATTTACAAATTAAATAAAGCTTGTTTTATATTAGGAAATAGGGGAATAATGCCATAAACCACGAAGAAGACACAAAAGGAGGGAACAGTTTATGTGTGTGTATATCCAACGAAGAACTAAAATGGAACAATGGGTCATACGGGATACAGACAAATAGAAAGTGAAGGGAGCTATTGAGGAGGAGCAAAGAAAGCAGTACATATTATCCCACGTATGAAAAGCAATACAATGAAGCTCATAAAGTGTATATATACCTTTTACACCAGAACATCCTAAAATAAGATATGCATGTATGTTCTGCCTTCTGGGCTTCCCAGAGACATCTGGTTGGCCACTGTGGATGCTAGATTAGATGGGTCTTAATCTGATATGGAAGGGCTGTACTGTTCCATGCTTTTACCTTCTTAAAATGAATCATTAGCTTGCTTATCTTGGGCCTGATCCTCAGTTCAGCAAGGTGTGCTAGAATCAATATCCTCTAAAACAAAAATTCATTCTCCAGCACACCTGTAAAACAGAACTGTAGCTGAAAATTCTATGACCCTGTATTGTATGTCCAGTAGGGTGGTTAGAATGTGATTGTCTAAAACATCTGGATTTGTTTGTTTTCCAAATATTGCTTAAGATAGTTTCAAGGGAGGAAAAGGAGACAGGGAAAGAAACAATAGAAAGGAAGTAATTAGAAAAATCTATGGAGAGTTCTTAGAATTGCCGCTAGTGTGGTGGCTCTATTCATTTTTACTCAAAAATAAGTCCCACTGCGTTCATTAGGGCTACTCCCAGGTAAGTGTGAAAAGGACTGCTGCTGGAAAATTGAATGAAGAGCAACAGAAGAAATATTGTGGACTGTTGTTTTGGATTGTAGCCTAAAGCAGAAAAAACAGAATAGGGAGAATAAGAGCTCAAAAACATTTCCAGGGAATGTAAGCCATATTTCCAAAGGAGTGGTGAGCAAAAGAACTTTTATTTAAACTGTCAGCATTTATTTCGACCAAGAGCTTCAGCAGAAAGCCTGCAATACTCTGCACACCTGGGGATTTCGAGTAAATGACTTTATTATGCATATATCAAAGGCTATTCAATGTTCTTCCTGCAACATCAGCTTCCATAAACTTTACATTTGCACAAATTTATTTTGCTTTCAGGGAATACACTTCTTACAGGTGATGGTAATAGAAAGTCTATAGATCACTCAGCTATTTATTAAACCTTTTAGGTGACAATGAAGGTAACACACATGCAGGCAGCTGGGAAAAGATAGCATCGGATAATGTCCAGACACCAAAGCTAGCATACAGTCAAGTGCTCAAGCCAAATGCCTTCCAAAATAAATGTGTTCCAAAATATGATAAAAAGGTTTCTGAGTTTGAAGCGATCAAGCTCAGACATCCTATCTGGTAGGGTTGCCATGGCGGAAGAGATAGTGAACAAAGAAATCATCACCCAAGATGAGGGGGTGTGGCCTAGTCAAGTCTAGCCAAAACAGCATACTCTACTATCTTAACCCCTTCATGCAAAGCATGCTGGTTTATATTTCCCAGACCAATCAATCCAGATTCTGAGTGAAAGCATTCCAGAATGATATAACTGCACAACCCTGAGTTGGGAGATTCAGAAGTAGAGGTCCAGCTTTTGGCAGGTGCTCACAAAGTAAATCAGTAGCTGCCCAGGGCAGTTCAAGGACTGCATTTAATAATTTGGTTACTCCCTGTCCTGACTGAGAGGTACAAACACTGACCCGTGACAGTTTCTGTTGTTTAATACCACAAAGACTTTCCATCTCTCCAACAAGGAAACAGCAGCATGACCAAATAGCAGTGCAAGTGTATCTTACAATATTGTTCTGTCCTATCCCTTTTGTTGTTTAGCCTACTGAACATTTATACAATTAGAAATTATTTCCACAGAAACTGCATTTGCTCTATTTTCTTCTGAGCAGTCTCCATACAAGTTTTTCCAACTACAGAGAAATGCACTGTACATGCTCTGATCAGCCACAGAAAGCTGCCTTTGTACAGCATTATAGGAGTAAGTGTTACATAACTATTCCCTTTTCTAAGTGGATGGCGTTGTTGGAGGACAATTACCGAGCAAAGTGTTGAAAACAGATTATCATCAGTACACAAAAGAAGCTCTCACTGTCCTTGTCACTCTTCGGCTACTCCAGTTCTCTTCACAGTAAGGGGGAATTGTTGCCAAGGTGGTGCTTTGACAAGTCCTCTTTTGGGTACAAAGCTGTTTTACCTCAGTAGCTGAGTCAAGAAGTAGAGCATTGTATAAACTGCAGGAAACAGAAGTTTCCGTGGGGTGTAGTGGCTTGTATGTGGGACCAGGACTCAGGAGCCCTAGATTCAAATCTCCACTCAATCATGAAACTCACTTTGAGTCTGTCTGTGTCTGCCTGTCTTTCTCTGCAGTAGGTTAAAATGAGGGGTGGGAAACCATGTACACGATCCTGAACACCTTGGAAGAAGACAAGTTGCCATCTGGCTCGCCAGCAAAGGAACATCAACCTGCTGCTCCTTCTATCACTAGGTGGTGAAACAGAAGTCAGTTTAAGTCAGTAGTACTACCAGCTTCCACTAGCTCCTGAGTTATTTCACTGGGCAGCCTCCTCACTTGAGGCCAAACTAAGTCTTTGAGCATAGGTTCCAACTCCCTGGGGCCCTTAGGTGCCTGAGCACACACAACAATTTCCCATGAAGAGGCTGAGCACCCATGAACTCTGCATGGCACCCATGGCCCCAGGCACCCACAGTCATGGGACCAAGTTGGCACTCCTGTCTTTGAGCAACAGGTCTTGCCCCAGCTGCACACCAGTAGTTCCTGCACCCCCATCCTCCTGCATGATCAAGCACTTAAGCTGCTGGTAGTAGTCCTATTGACCCCTTGGGGTAGAGTTTTATCCTCCCAGATCTCCAGATAGGGCTGTGTACCTGCATCCCAAAGCACCCCACCGTGTCCCCTCTGCAGCCTCCAGAAAAAGCTTGGTCTCTTCTCTCCTTCTTTCCTCTCCACCTGCTCCACCTTGCTCCCTCTGGCTCCTAAGGCAATTTAAATGGCCCAGCGCTGGTGAGCAGCCATCTGTGTCCATCGTTCTGTTATGCCGCCTGTTGACTAATATAGACAGTAGACCCACTTTCCTTAAATCAGTGGGTGGCAGCCACTGGTGCTCAAATCACAGCTTTTTAGAAGGCTACTGGGGGAAGGCAGCATGATTAACTCAAAGTGGAGTCAAGGATTGACACTTGTGGGTTTCTTTTAATGATACCACCACCTTTTCGCCCATAATTCAAGACCTGACAGGCTACATTAATGTAGAGCGGAGTATGTTTGCCTCTACTCCACACAATATTTTTCCTGCTGAAGGGGCATACATGTTACTTTCCCAGGGTATACTGAAAGTATAGAAGCCGATATAAACAGGTAATTTAGCCATGACCTTCCTAAACAAGATTAAAGCTGTTAACGTGTACACCATCAGAATAAGTATAACTGCCTTTTAGAAATCAGTGGTGCTATTTCACCTTCCCCTTCAAAGCAGTGGTTAAGATTAGCAAGTGTTGAATTATGCTGCAAAGGGATTTTGAACTATATCTTCCTGGTATCAGGAAATGCCAGAGTCCCCATATGCCCGCCATAAGGCCAACATGCATGTCGGAAATATCTGAGGAAAACTAGATATTATAGAATCATAGAATTGTAGAGTTAGAACGGGCCACATGGGTCATCTGGTCCAACTCGCCTAATACCCATGACATCGTTTCTATTCTCTAAAGTTACAGATATTTTGCTTAAAAGAAAGAAAGAATTTAAGCTGGGCAGTGGAACCAATCTTAATAGGTCCCTATTATTATTATTATTATTATTATTATTATTATTATTATTATCCCACCTCTTTCCCTGACAGGGGCTCAAGGTGAAATATGAAATAATAACAGCTAAAAACTTGGGATTTGTTATTAAAAATAATTGAACACACATATATAAATCTGTTCAAAACATACAGCTAATTACAATAAAGACAGCACAGTACCAGCCTTTCATTAATAGCAGTCATTTCCACCAAGCCTGTTGGAATAAAAAGGTCTTCACCTGCTGGCAAAAGGGCAAAGAGAGAGTTCCAAAGTTTGGGTGCAACCACTGAGAAGGCCCTACATTCCTACCAAGCATTCCTGGGAGGGTGGCAGGACCAAGAGAAGGACCAATAAATCTCAGAACCCAGGCAGGTTTGTATTAGGGAATGCAGTTTTTCAGATAGCTTGTACCTAAGCCTTATAGGGTTTTATAGGTCATCAGCAGCACTTTTAATTCTGCCTGGAAACAGACTGATAGGCTGTGGAGCTATGGTAACAAGGGAGTTGCATGCTCCCTATAACTCGCCCCAGACAACAATCTGGCTGAAGCTCTTTAAGCCAGTTGAACTGCACTGAGTTATCAAAATCAGCAGCAGAATTGGGCAATTTCAGAGAGATTAAGTTTTAGCCCAGGAGCTAGCAACCTTTAGCCTGGAGGGAGAGAAGAAGTGCAAGCAGAGAAACATTGGGACAGGGGGAGGCCTATAACAGATGGAGGGGCCATTCTGTAAACAGTCAATCAGACCTCTGACAAGAGCAATCTATACCCACCCCAAAAGCCTGCTGAGTGGATGAGAGGCAAGAGAAAACGGTTGAGAGAGAGAAAAGATGGCTCTGCCCAGTTCTGGCTGCTGACTTTTGCCTTGCATCCAGCTTCTAACAGTGTTATAAGCTAATGCAGTCTTAGACTAAGGTCCTCCCCAGACAACCTGTTTATTGATCATTCATCCTGGTTTGCTTGTACAGAGCTTACACAGAGGTTAAATTATATCCAGTCTTTATTGCACATCAGTTCCAATTCATTTGTGGGGCAGTTATATGACAATGAACAGGCAGAGGGCCTTCTCAGTAGTGGCGCCCTCCCTGTGGAACTCCCCCCGCCCTTCCGATGTCAAGGAGATAAAGAATTACACAACTTTTAGAAGATATCTGAAGGCAGCCCTGTATCAGGAGGTTTTTAATAATAATATTCATTCATTCCCTGCCCATCTGGCTGGGTTTCCCCAGCCACTCTGGGCGGCTTCCAACAAAATATTAAAAATACATTAAAACACCAGTCATTAAAAACTTCCCTAAAGAGGGCTGCCTTCAGATGTCTTCTAAAAGTCAGTTGTTTATTTCCTTGACATCTGATGGTAGGGTGTTCCACAGGACAGGCGCCACTACCAAGAAGGCCCTCTGCCTGGTTCCCTGTAACTTCACTTCTCACAGTGAGGGAACTGCCAGAAGACCCTCAGCGCTGGACCTCAGTGTCCGAGCTGAATGATGGGAGTGGAGATGCTCCTTTTTAATGTTCGATGTTTTTATAATGTTTTTATATATCCTGTAAGCTGCCCAGAGTGGCTGGGGAAACCCAGCCAGATGTGCAGGGTATAAATAATAAAATTCATTCATCCCACATTTTAAAAAATGCATTTCCCCATCACTTTCAACAAAGTGGGTTTGTTGCATTAGGATGTCACAGACCTTTAATAAACGTCAACCATACTCACCTAAAGTTCCAGCATGTGCTTGAATACCTTCCACAAAACAGTCACACCCTGGAGACTCCCCCACCCAAAAGGTTATTCATCACTGTTTTAGCTAACAGAATTCTTCACAGTACAATATTACAATGATATAATAAAACAAGCTCAACTTTTTAGAGAAATACCTTGTCCTAAATTATATTCCCTACTGCGAATGATTACTGGAGATATTGAAATTCTATGGAACAGGTTCCTTCAATGGAGCTTGTGTTGGGCTAAGCTATTCAAAGCGTTCTGTCCAGGGTTCTCAGATCTTTAATTTAATAACCTCCTTATTTTGCTGTGCTTATCACATCCAGGTGCCATGATAGCATCTGTACCTGCGGTCTGCACTACACATTGTTTCTCTAATTGCATTTAGGATTACATATAAATTGCATGCTGCTCTCACCTTCTTAGATAAACCTACTAGCATCTCAAGTGGAGTTTAAACTACGGGCAAATTTTTTAAAAAAAAGAATTAAAAAAAGATATCATCTCTCTAAACATGCTTCCTAAGTTGCTGAAATATTTTTTCTTTAACTTTGTACTCAATACATTTAACAAGCAGCTCTGTTCTTCATGAGGATGTACCATATTTTTCGCTCTATAGGATGCACCGGACTACAAGACGCACCTAGTTTTTAGAGGGGGAAATCAAGAAAAAAAATATTATTTCCCCTCCCCAGCCCCAAAGAGCTGCGCGCAGCCTGTCCGCTTCTCCCAGAGCTTCTCGGGGCTGCGGGGGAAGCCTGGGTTTTCCCCCCCCCCCAGCCCCAAAGAGCAAAGAAGCCAAGACAGCGAGCGGGACAACCTCTCCAGCTGGGAGCTAAACCTCTCCAGCGCGGCTAAAGAAGTGTGGCTAAAGAAGCCAAGGCAGCGAGCATGATCCATCCCGCTCGCTGCCTTGGCTTCCTCTTTAGCCTTGCGCAACCTCCCCCGGCTGGAGAGGCTGCTATGGCAATTCCCCCACCTCCTGCAAAAGCCCACAGGAGCCGCGCACCCTTTAAGGAGCGCACGGCTCCTGCGGGCTTTTCTACGAGGAGGGAGAAGGGACTGACTGGCCGTGTCAGTCCTTTCTCCCTCCTGGGGAAAAGCCCACAAGAAGCTTGTGTGCAGCTCTTGGGGGCTTTTTCTGCCTGCCTCCCCCCTGCATTCGCGCCATAGGACGCACAGACTTCCCCCCTTAGTTTTTAAGAGGGAAAAAGTGCGTCCTATGGAGCGAAAAATACGGTAAGTTTTATTGCCGACAGAATCATTCACCTTTAAGATTGTTATTTAGCCCAGTCTACTGGCCAGTCTTCTTTTGCCACATTTAGCATTTTACTGTACTCTGTGTGATGGATGCTAGGATATAAAGAGCACCATATTAATTGAAACAAGTTTGTAAATCAACCTGGAGAACTCCAGAGCCGTTAACAGATTTGAAATCACTCCAATACATATAATTGCCTTGGTTTTAACAAGGTTGTGTCTATGCTAGAGACCTTTAGGCATTGCCTTTTCTTAGTCACCTAGATGTGGAATTAAAACAAGAGTATCTTCACAGCACTGTCCCAGAATTTAGAGGCTTTTATGATGTTTCCTTGCCATGGCCTTGGTCTTAAGCTAAGAGTAGGAGTAGGAGACCGCTGAGCCTAGAGCTGTGGTGATACCAGCTGAGGAACTTGACTTATGGCTACAGATGCACCAAACAGTGCCTGGAGCACACCAAGCTGGTGGTCACAAAAAGGCAAGTGATTGTGCTCCTCTTCCCTTTGCTAGATGGTTGGGGTAACTTTCAGTGGCTGTGTGTGCACTGTAGCTTTAAAAGCATATAAAAAACACATTACTTCCCTCAAATGATTATGTGCACTGTAGTTAAGGGTTGCTTGGAATTGTAACTCTGTGAAGGGTAAGCTACAGTGCCCAGAATTATTATTTTTTTTTGGGGGGGGGGAATGTGCTTTAAAGGTACAGTGTGTACATGGCCAGCAACTCATCATCCTACGAAAATAGGTCTATTCTGCAAAATTCTGCAATGGAAGTGGGCAGGCCAGCAACAGTTGCTCCTAGGTGGGAAACCAAAGAGGCTGCAGGTATAAATTTACCAGGGTTCTTGATATTTTCATCTTTCCACAGCAGGACAAGTGATGTGGATTTTACCCTGACTTGAGATTTATACTCAAATACTGCCATTAATTTTGTACATGTCCCATAAATGTATCACGAATAGGAAACAAAACAGCTTGTTCAGCAGCTTCCCAACTGCATAGAACACACACACACAAAAATAATTTAGAGTGAAAAGCATATTAGCGTTCATCCTTATTATCCATATGCCTTTTATACACGAATCCATTCATTGTTTATATAAATGTGATTACTTTGGTCTCTGCAGTTCAACTCCCCCCCCCCCCCAATAAATAATAATCCTTCACTTAGAGCAATTACATTTTTGTATGAAAATACTTACCTTCAATGGAAGATAATAGTTTTCTATTGTGGCATTATTCAGAAGTTATGCCTGTGTGACAAAATAAAACAAAAAGAGCTTTGTGTTTAGAAATACTCAGCTGATACAAAGACTGATCCTCAGAAGTTCTGTTGTACAGACTGAATTAGGGCTTTTTAGTATATCAAGAAGATAAGTCTAGCTGCAGGGCAGCTAGTGTTACTGTGTGTGGCACGGAAGGAGGAGCCACATTCCTGATCTAATTCTTTTTATTCAGTTAATTCTTACATTAATTTGCTGCTGTGCAAAGACCCAGCCTACATAGAAATTTCAAAAAGAAAATGTTCACAAAATGGTAGGACATTGTTCTTGGGGAATGGACAACAATATTTATCTTTATGCTTTTCAAAGGGCTGGATGAGCACTCAACTTGGATATTACAACTAGGGAAATTCAACCTCTAAACTACAGGTGGGGAACAGCCCGTGGCCCACCGGGTCTCTCCATTTAGCTTGCATGGCCATTTTGACCAAACCACACCTACCTGCCCTAAACCTGACATATGCTATCAGGTGTGGGGCAGGTAAGGGCCTGTGGTTTGGTTGAAAGGGTCTTTCCAGACCCTACTTCCTAAGTGCTGATTGTTGGGCACTTTGGAAAGCACTGTGCTTGGTGCTGCAGAGCACTCAAACATCTGACAACCAGCTGGTTGTGAGGTGCTTTGGCAGCACTGTGCTTAAAGAAGAAGATGAAGAAGAAGAGTTTGGATTTGATATCGCACTTTAACACTACCTGAAGGAGTCTCAACGCCGCTAACATTCTCCTTTCCCTTCCTCCCCCACAACAAACACTCTGTGAGGTGAGTGAGGCTGAGAGACTTCAGAGAAGTGTGACTGGCCCAAGGTCACCCAGCAGCTGCATGTGGAGGAGCGGAGACACGAACCTGGTTCACCAGATTACGAGTCCACTGCTCTTAACCACTATATCACACTGGCATTTCCCAAGCACAGGGTTTGTAAAGCCCACCACTTCTGGTTATTGGTCCAGTTATTGGTTGGTTATTTGTCCAGTTATTGGTCCACGTCCACCTTGCCCTGGAATATATACTTCAGTCAGCAGTAGCTCTCTGGGGTGTAAGGTTTTCTCTCTGTCTCCCAAATCTTGCTTTTCAGAACGGGTGCTAGACTCTAAAGAAACCTTTTCCAACCTGGTGCCATCCAGATTTTGAACTGTGGTCAAGCTGACAGGGAGTGAGGGAAGTTATAGTCCAAATTGTTTAGAGAGTACAAGCATAAAGAACACAGCTATACTGAAACAGGGACATAACAATCTGCCATCTCAGACCAAAGGCAAAGGCTGCGGCTCAGTAGAGAATCCACTTTGCCTGCAGAAGATCTCAGGTTCAATCCCAAGCATCTTCACAGGACTACGAGAGAAGTCGGAGAGCTGCTGCCAGTCAGTGTAGGCGAAGCTGGCCCAATGGGACAATGGTCTGTCTTGGCATAAGCCATAAGGCATCTTCCTAGGTCTCATGTAGTTACATTTGTTTTGCAATTCAACTGTTACACAAGTCACTCAGAGAGCGTTATGTTTTAAGGCAGCGTACAAATGTTGTAAATATACGATAATAAGAACAATAGTCCAGCACAGTGCTTGCCACAATGGCCAACCAGGTCCCTTCAGGAAGGCCACAAGCAGGGCTCAGAAGGCAATATCTTTCTCCAAAGAAAAAAGACATTCCAAGCTGATTTTACTTTTTAAGCTGTAAGCCGTACCAAAGAAAAAAGACATTCCAAGCTGAGCCACAAATTTGAATCTTTATTTCCAGCGGGCAGTCAACACTCAAATGGAGAAGAGAGCTTTATTTTCCTTGTCCAGCAGGAAAAACAACCCCCACCACAAATTCCGACTACTAGACACAATACATTTTTTTTTAATTTCATGGGGACCTTTATAATATAGAGAAGTCTGGATCTTCAGGAAAGGCTCTGCTTTGGAAAGCAATGCATGTCGAGCTTCCTCAGCCCTCCCCCTCAAGTCTGTACTGTAAAAGGGGAAAACATCAAAGGCCTATTTCTAATGGGCGGCGCCGCTGGAACGTGTGAACAGTTGCGGGCCGTCAGAACGCTCGCGGGCGGGGGAAAGCGAAACGGGAGCGAGCGAGGGAAGGCAGCCCTTTTGGGCGAGGGCGCGCCGAGCTCCTTGGCGTCGGCCGCTGGAGCGCGCAGGGCGGGGCCTCGCGAGCCGCGGAAAGAGAAAGGGCGGCCCAGAGGGAAGGGGCTTGCTCGGCTACGCTCCGTCGCAGCACCGCCCCCTTGTGGGACGCTATAAACAGCTGCAAGGGAAACCCGGCGGGCTTCTGCGGGGCGCGCGCTTGTCGCACTTGTGGCGGAGTTGGTGGGGAGCCCTGGGAGAAAGAGCTTCCGAAGCAGCTGGTGGCCGCGCGCCCAGGTAAGACGCGGCGGCGGCGCTTCGTCAGCGGCTGGCTTGATTTTGTTCCCCTTCTGTGTTCGTCCTCCACAGTCTCGCCTTTCTGCACAGGCTGGGCGCTTCGCTTTCCTAGGTTTTTAACGGGGGCGCGGGCCACGCTGGGCTGGCGCCTCTGAGATACCTTGTGCCATCTCTTTCGTAAGCGGGCGTCCAAAGCGGCTGGAAATCTCCTGGCGGTGGGCATATCCACGACCCCTGGGACGCCCGGCTCTGTTGCTCCGCGCGTGTGGATGCTCCTGCTGCTCTTCTGCGAGGAAGAAGAGGAGTATAAATCTCTGCACATGCTCGGAGAAGCGAGTTGGGTTCAGTGTATTCCCGTGTTTTCGTGGGCTCTCTTGGTCCTAACCCTAGTCAGAGGCAATTTTATCTTCTCCCTTCTCCTGCCACTTCTCCCCCCACTTTGCGCAGCCATCGCAGTTCATGGAAGCCGGGTGTGAACCCAGCTGTAAGCTGTGCTTCTCTCAAAGCTTTGCATATAGCGCCCAGCAGGGCCCAGTGTTTCTGGAAAGGTGAACGTTTCAGAATTGAACCCATTTTATGGCAGCCTTTTCTTCTGCTCCTGAGCACCTTTTGGAAAAGTTTCACTGGGAACTTCGGGTGGGGTGAGATAATGAGGTTAAAGGAATTTGTTTAACTCTTGCCTGGAAGCTGCTCTGTTTCCCAGCTCCCTGTGCTCATTTGTAAAGTTTGGCTTATTGGTGAGAAAGCAGAAAAGCTACTCGGCGCACTTCTTGTTTCTAAATGATGCTACGTCTAGTGATGTGAGCGAGCAGTGTGTCTGGAAACGGGTTCCCTTTAACGAGCATTGGGTAGAGTCTCTTGGGGACATACAGCTACCTATGGATAGTTGACTGCTATCCTGTTAATAAACCAATTCTTAAAAGCTTATTCAGGTTGGCCCTGCATACTAATCTATAATGGAAGAAACTACTGCTTGGTAAATATCCATGTTACGCTGTAGGTATTTTGCTTCATTTATAGATCCTGTTGAACAATCTTTGGGCAGTTTGTTTTTCCAAGTTTGTGAAATGGCTCTTTTAATAGGCATGGATTAATTAGGAAAAGACCAGCTACGTGTCATAAACCCCTTAGTGGAAAGCTAAATGCTGTAGGTAATGGGATTTAGTTGCAAGTCACATGCCCTGACAGCAAGTTCAAGTCACCTGCTTGTTAATTGTCTTGACCCCAAAATTAGCTACTGCCAGGTTGAAGATAGGCTAGTGGCAGGTTTTTAGTCTTCTAAAAATGAGTGTGCAGCTGTTGACATAAGAAGTAGAACAGAATTGCTGCAAAATCCATTTAAAGTAGGTGACTCTGGAGACTTTTTATTCCAGTGTCTGGATATATAGAATTTAGAATGTATAAATATTTATTGGCTATATGCCATTGTAGTAGTAATCTTGGCCAGTATACGGTATTCTGCTTTTCAAGAAGCCCTTTTATGAGAGACAAAATGCATAACTGTCTCCCTCACTGCAAGGATTTGGTAAACTTCATGCAATACCCCTTCTTCCACACTTTTAAACCATTTTCTTTGGGTTTTGTTTGAAATTGTTGTAAGCAGCGCCAAATTGCTTTTTGACTGAAGAGCGGTGGTACAAAATATTGTAACAGATAATAGTAGATGCAAGAGTTATGGCTTTTGGGTTTATAACCCCATAATTGCTTACGGGGGGGGGACTCCCCATTTTTTTGCAACAGATTTTTATTTCTTCAACACCTAAAACAGGTTCTGTCATGAACTGCAAGAGTCAGGAGGATGGAAATGGAAAACTGAATCCCATTGGCCCTTGAAGGTAGTTGCATAATTCCTTGGCTCTGTCATGCCTGATTCTTCAGACTTGTTTAACAGCCTGGATACTATCCTGTAGAACAGTGTAGATTATTTTCTAGCCTAGAATGCCTTCTCTGTGGTTGCTGTTGGATCAGCACTCTTAAAGTTACTCTAACACTTTTAAAGTTTAACAATTAATATATTTACATATTTTGTTGTTGTTTTTTAAAGCATTTTTACCTTGCCTTCTGTCACACTCAAGGCAGTTTACAATGCAAAATTAGATGCCACAAATTAAAATAACAAAAACAGACATAGTAGCACCACAATATTGTATGGACAAACAGAATCAAATGTGTGGGGACTACTAGAATTACTGAGATCTAGAATCTGTAAGGAGTTAGACAGGGTATTTCTTTTCTAGCACAGCAAATAGTATATTCCTCCAAGCTGGGAGAACTGGCATTGGAATGGTAAATACATAAGACAAATTCATTGAGACTAAAGCTCTCAAATACCACTAGCTATGCTGGTTCCCCCTTCTGAAATTACGGTAGCAATGAAAGCTTCCTTCTTGGTGGAAAAAACAGTAGCTTCGTGAGGACAGGGAGGTATTCCTCAGAATGACAGCATAAAGCGATGTTTGTTTTTTTAAAAAAATGCATCCTGTAATCTTGGTCCTGATCTTGCAGCTGCTACTTATCTTTCTGTTAAATATGCGTGTTAATTGCAGTTGTTCAAGTAAGGTTGCATCTAGTTTAGCCCTGAGAAATGCCAACTTGCTGAAGATCTCCTACTAAACTCTTTGCCAAAGCTGACTTCTTATTCCCAAATCATATGTACTGCTGAATCCAACTGCACTAGCAGGCACTTTCTGCTTACTAGGAATTTCAGAATAGTTCTAGAGTTGTAATCCACAGTAGATCTCTTCTGTAGAGAGAGATTTTTCAAATGGAGCAAGTTGTGTTCCAAGATGGACCGCTTGGTGGTTTCCGAAGTCTCTCCTGCAAGTGGTTCGTGAGTGCCGCCTTCTTGTAGACTTGTATTATTATTTATTATTTAGTTAATTTTCTGTACCAACCCTCATCCGAGAATCATAAGGTGGTTTACAATACAAAAACACAAAAATATAAAACATTCTGACAAACAGAAATAATACCCGCCCAGTTTAAAAAGCCATAGGTTGCCTAATTAGCCAAAGACAGGAGAGAAGAAGAATGCTTTTGCCTGGCACCTAAAAATATGTAACTAAGGTACCAGGCAAGCCTCTCTGGAGAGAGCATTCCACAAATGGGAAACCGCTGCAAGAAGGGGAGATTGGCAATTGGCTAGTAATTAGATTTTCCAAACTGAGGGAGGGTTTTTTGAGGACTGCTTTTACCACTGCCTCCTTCAAGCAGGCAAGGGCCCCCTGTCTCACCAGGAAGCATTAATAATCTCCTTGGCCTAGTCAGCTGTCTCCTCCCTACTAGTTTTTATCAGCCAAGAGGCTGACTGATCCCAAGCACCTTATCCACCCTTACTGAAACTCATCCAACATAACCAAACTAGACAGTGCTCTGGACACCTTTTGAGATTCACCTGTTGTAACATTGGAGTCAAGGTCCAGGCGGATGCAAGTGATTTTATCCTTAAAATGCTTTGCAAACAAGTGACAGCGAACTACCATCTGTTCTACCACCTCCACACCAGTGTTAGATTGCATTCGACTGGAGTTTTCCTCCATCTGTGTTCAAGCTATCTTCTAGCTTGCCTCATTGCCTGAAGCTGTGGAGTATACTAAGGAGCCAAAAGGGCTCTATGAAGCAGGAGAGGTTGCTCAGGAGTGATCATGTCAACAGCCCAAGCCATTTGAATGTACCAGAGATCAGCCAGCACTTTGACAGGAGTGCAAATCATAGCAGCCAGAAAATTCCCCAGAGCTGTCTGGAAACCCATTGGATCCATCAGCCTCTGAAGGGTGGACCATCACATTAGGCCTATGAAGAAGGGAAAAGGTGCCGGAAGCCTAAATCTCAACAGGAAGTGATGTGACCATGACAAGGGATTGTGATATCAATAGCACCCTCTTTCTGCCCAGCCGAGAAAACAAGGTCCAGAGTGTTGCCTGCTACATGCAGTGGCCAATGGCATGTTGGGACAGCCCCATGGTCATGGCAGCCACCCCAGAGTCAGTCACCTTGGCATGGATGTTGAAGTCCTCCAAAACTAGCAGTCTGGGAGTCCTCAACATCGCCTCTGAGACCAGTTCTGTCAGTTCAGGCAGGGAGACTGCTAGGCAGCGAGGTAGGTGGCGTTAATTGAATACTGCTTGACAGGTGTATCAAAGCACTGTATTGTTAGGGAAAGGATTTGAAGAATGGTAGCTTAGAACTCTATGCTGCAGAGCACAATTGGCTCCACATCATGCAAAGGTTTACTGCAGTGTTCTTAAATATGTTATGGGCATGCCATTACTAGCTGAGGGCACATCAGAAATGGAAACAATTACTATAGTAAACCAAATCTGGATGTATATTAAGCACATTCATCTTGAATATAAAGCCCAAGTACAGATATTGGTGTTAATAATGAATGTTGACCAAGTGCCCTCAGCTGCTTATTAGAAGTCAACTCTCCTGACATCTGTTGATAAAATTGGTTCAACGCCATTATTTCCTCTTCTGTACCAAAATGAGTATTTACATTAGCGCAGACATATCGTATGGCAGTTGTGCAGTTCTGAGAGGCTGCGTCCGTGCATCAAATGATGCTACACTTGCCACATGTGCTTATATGCATGCAAATATAAATGCAAAAGTTTCCCAGTGCAATCTTGTTCTGATGACTTGTTTGTGGAATGAGTACCAAAGGCAGGGCCAGCCTACTCATGGAGAATTGTTTTTATGGGAAAGAGAAATAGCCAGACCAGGCAGTTGCCATTTCTTTGTCCATTACTGTTACTATTATTGTACACATTTGTACACCACTTTATGGCATAAAACCATTGAAGCAACATATAGGGTAAAATACAGAATAAAATACAGAAGCACAATAAAACGAATTCAACAAACTCTTAAATTTTTTTTTCATGAAAATGGAGAATTGATCTTTCCTAAATAACTGGGTGACACCTCAAGGAAAGCTTTTCTAAACAAAAAATGTATTCAGTAGGTGCCTAAATATCATGATGCTACATGCCTATCTGATTGTGGCTGAAAAATGAATCCGGAGAGTTGGGGCTAAAAGCCCAGTGCAGACTAATTGAACCTCTGTGTCAGACATATGGTATTCTCAGCAGTATCCTATCTGAGGAGCACAGTCGCTGTACGGGAGTGTCTTGGGCAAGACGATGCCTTAGATATTCTCGTCTCAAGTTTAGGGCACTAAATAGTAAAAACAAGACCTTGAATTGTGCCTGGTAGCATTTTGGCAGCTAGTGCAGCTCCTTCAGCAGAGGATCTGTGATGTTGATGGGGTACCCCAGTCTAGCTGCTGCATTCTGCACCAGCTGCAGCTTCCAGATTTAGACCAAGTGAAGCCCCACGTAGAACACATAGCAATAATCCAGTCTTGAGGTTACCAGTGCCAAGGTGAATTCTTTAGAGTATGTGGTCTTCAAAGTGGAAGGAAATGAACTTATACATACACATTAAAGTTGGTTGCCAACAAAGGAACAACAGAACCCCAGTTAAAATTAAGTTCCTAGTGGGTTTACTCTTTAGGAGATGCTATAAAGTGGGAAGGAATCTTATACTGCAAAGTTCTGGAGAAAGGAATGCAGCTTATATCCGTCTTAGGGTCCTGTTTGCTATGATTGATATCAGCTGCTACATAGTAGTGCAGCCAAACCCTTGGATAAATGTAATGGAATCCCGACATTTTAGATTCCAGTGGTGCCAAGAATGACAAAATAATAGTATATGTCGTAAGTAACCGTTTCAACCTCATCTTGACCATTATATAATGCCAAATCCTGGAAAAGCAGTATTAAACTCTTGAGGACTCTTAAAGGGATGTGCTAAGTAGTTAAAATTAATGTTGCTACCTAAAATGGAGCTACTAGGGTCATGCAGAAGAAGACTTGTAATTGCTGGGTAGGGAATGCACTAAAATGTCCTGATCTGGATTAATCATTAATCTTCTTTTCCTACATTCCAAGAATGGTTTACTCTATACAATGGTCACTTAGCTGTGCAGCTCTGCTTCGTAAGATTTTCTGGGTCACTCTCTCCATAACGACTAAGCTGAACTTGGGTTCAAGCTATCTGAAAAAGCTAATAGAACAGCAATGATTTATAGAAAGATTCTTTTATTTGTACACTTAAAGGAGTTGGCTGCTGTTGTTTTTCGCTGTTTATCCAAAATCATTAGGAGTTGGGCCAGGTTCACAATGTGACCCGACCCAACACACACACACGGAACTGTGTATCAGAGCGACCTTGTCTGCAAGGCAGCAGCTCCAGTATTTCAGCTACACAATATGTGTTCTTGAAGCATCAGCGTCAACGGAAGTGGTTGCAGTTACTATTTCATCTGTGAACTTCTGTCTTACATTGTCTGGTTTGTCCAAAGGGCTATTTGTCAGCAAAAAGAGCTGTTAGATAAGGATGTATGGATAGGTATCATTATTTTCTGGTGACTGGAATGCTGTGCCCCTTGAAACTTTACTAACTGAGAGGTTAATTTGAGAAAAGGTGATTTAAACCAGTTAGTTGTTAAATAAAAGATTAAATAAAATAAGATTCCTAATAGAGGAATCTTCACAATCAGCTTCAAAATCTAGCACAGTCGTACCTTGGATCCCAAATGCCTTGCAACTCGAACATTTTGGCTCCCGAATGCCGCAAACCCGGAAGTGAGTGCTCTGGTTTGAGAACGTTCTTTGGAACCCGAATGTCTTACATGGCTTCCGCAGATTCTGATTGAGTGCAGGAAACTCCTGCAGCCAATCAGAAGCCGCGCCTTGGTTGTTCGAACATTTTCAGAAGTTGAATGGACTTCTGGAATGGATTCTGTTTGACAACCAAGGTACGACTGTAGTTGAATGAAATTGAAAAACTTCCCATTCAAAAATTAATGGCCCATGGAAGACGGGCAAACAAGATTGCCTTATCAGCAGCTCAGAGGGAGTTTAGCTTCATTGAGTATCAATAGTTTGAGGCCTGAATATCTTGGGGGCAATTGCTGCTTCCAATGTGGACTTCACTTGACTTAGACTCTTCTAGTTGTCTCTCACCCACTAAACAAATGTTTAGTGGGACAGATGTTCTCTCTGCCCCACATCGCCCCCGCTAAGCAAGCAGAAACTGTGTTTCAACAGGCATACTAAAAGATTTTTAAAAGCACCTTTTATTAGTTTTTCCTTGTTTGTTCTTGGGCTGCATGTTAAAATGGAAAACAAAGGTCACCTTTTCGCCACATAGAGATGTTCCATTTACCAATTTTAAAAATTTGGATACACCTTTCTAAGCAAATACCCACTCCAGGCAATATTTTAAAATATTTGTTTTCCTTTTTACACTTTCTAGTTGTGTGCTAACCCCCACTGGAGGATAGAAACTGGCTTTGTGTTTTTGAGGCATTTCTCTCAAAACTAATCTGTGTCCTTGGTCAGTAGAGTTTAATAATGTTCCTTGCTCCTTTCCACCCCAAAATATATTTTCTTTTGCGCCTTCAGGATCTGCTCATGGTTCCAGCTTGCATCCTTCTCTCTTCTATGGAAGAGGGAGCTGTGAAGAGTTTACTGATGTTGGATTAGGGAGACTGCACCAGAGACATTTAGGAGAATGAGCCATTTGCTATTGTCCCTTGCACCCCTCCAGTGGGGTATGGTGCTGCACATGTTCACTTCCTCTGCTGATTGGAAAATAGGTGTGTGTGAGAGACAACATGCACTGGGGCATGCTGTTTCTGGTTCCAGTTGTGTGAATGAGGGTGAGGTTACTCCCCTGCTTTCTGAGCATGATGGAGTTGTCTTGAACAATTGCTGCACTCCAGTGGATACTCCCAACTCTGCTTTCATCACATTGCTATAATCATTCTCTTACACGGAATATCTATGGAATGCTCTTACGATGTTGTAAGAAATCTATGCATGACAAATGATTTGTTCCCTTAAACCTAGTATGAAGGCTTTACTGTTTGAGAAATGTATGAAAACTTACCTCAGCCTGCAGTTACTCCGGGCTGTAACTCCCAACTCTCTCCCCCGCCTTCCCCCCAGCAGCAAGATATCTATGACAAAAGTGTGTCTCTCTCTAAATGTAAACGAATTGTGAAAAAGACTCTTAGGAATTGAAAATGGAGACGATAGACGTACCCTTCCCTGTTCATTTGTTTTGTAACACACACAAAAATCCTTAATAAAACTTAAAACAAAAACTGGTGGAGTGGGAGTTGGAGGGAAAAATTAAGATTGTTCTAGAAAAGTTATTGTTATTTTCTACAAATGTTAGCAAAGCTCCTGCTATGGAAACACAACCTTTACCTTGTTGCTAATTGCTAGCATCTCTTTTGCAGACTCAAAATGCCAAACTGGGGAGGTGGCAACAAGTGTGGGGCCTGTGGCAGAACAGTGTACCATGCAGAAGAAGTTCAGTGTGATGGGAGAAGCTTCCACAGATGCTGCTTTCTTTGTAGTAAGTACTTTTTTCAGCTGAAACAGTGAATGGGCAGTGCAAGTCGTGAGCAGCAGGACCATAATTTTTGCTATTCAGCTCCAAAGACAATCTTATGGCCTCGAGGAACAAACAGTGTAAAATACCAAGCACTATCTATGCTGCCTTGAGCAATCTTGAGTTCCTTTCTTCTCAGGATGACTCGAGAGGACTGTATCTTCAGCAGAGGAATGCAGTAGTCTTTGTCAGGAGAGCATTTTCAGACACTGCATTACCACCACAGGAAGTGGACCTACTTGAATGTCTCATATAACTGAGCACATAAACAATAAGAAGCTGCTCTAGCTGTTCTTTGGAAGAGAAGTGGACCAGCTCTGTCCAGTACTGAGAGTATTAAAAGGACTAGAATTAGCGGGATTCAAGACTGAGCTATATCACCATCTTTGCAAATGAAAGGCTTAGGTCAGTGGTTGGCCGGTTATGGTCCTCCAGTTGTGTGGGGGCTGCAACTTCTATTGGCCTCAGCAAGCATGGTCAATGGAGTTGTAGTCTCAGAACATCTGGAGGGCCACAGGTCCCCCATGCCTGGTTTAGGTTTTCACTTTGCTACATGTTGGTCACTTCAAATCAAAGCCACCATTTCAGTTGGCTCTGAGCTGAATTTATATTCTAAGATTAAGCATGTTAACAAAATACCAAGTTTAATCCATAAAAATGCCTGTTTCACACTGTAAGTTGTTCCAGCAGTTTACATTTTAAAGATCATTTTGTGAGAATTCATTAGTTGGCTCTCTTCCTCATCCATACCAAATAAGTTAATTGAATGATCTGGTTGATTTTCTATTTCAGCACAGTGGAGCCAAAATTCTGTTGGGCTTTGGCACAGGAGGCTGTTGATTGTCTTAAATGAGCAGAGTCTATGCGATTATGTTTCAGGCCAACAGCTTATTGAAGAATTGCATTTTTGTACTAAAAAGCATGTTCATTAGATACTAAGCAAAGGATTGCATCAAATAACTGCCTTGTGATGCAGCTGCCACAAAGAAGAGCAATATTGTTGTGACATTAAATGTGGATTGTAGTTTACCCAAGCTCATGTCATGAAATTAGTAAGAGCAACAAGCAATTTGGGTGGGGGAGGCAGGGCCTGGAATTTTCAGTAGCTGCACTTCAGGAAAAGCAGGGCAGTTGATAACAGCTGTCAAACCTCATGGTAGCAAGAAAGTCAGTGAGCTAAGCAGCAAGGCTGGGAAGGTAACAGAATAAGCTCAAACTATTTGCAGTTTAGGTTCAGGATTGCTTCTTCCTGTTTAGGCTTAGACATGGAAAATATGAAGGGATAAGTTTCTGAGGATGCATAAAGAATTCAGCTGTGAAGGAATTGGTTATCTCATTTGGCCTCTACAAATCTAGGATTAAAGGCGAGAGCCCTCCTAGTCAGAAGGTATGACTTTTCCGGACAACTTTTTTCATGAAACTAAACAGTGTCTTGTGAGATAATAATGGAACACATTGTACACTATACAATTCGACTACAGGAGTCAAAACCCAAAGTGTGGCACTGCTCTGCTTCAAAAGGAAGCAAAAACGCACACAATAGAATCTAGTTCTGCAATGCATCTTGACTCACATTTGATGTGGAATAGTGATGGGCAGGCGAGACATGAGCAGAAATGCATTTGTATCTTCGTAACCTTTGCAATGCCAGTTAAAAGGTGGGTACTGTATTTTCATTGGGCGTGAGAAATGGCTAGTGCTGGTGTCAATCCTCTGTGCTGTGATCTTGACTGCCACTCCCCTGTGGCTGCAGTGTGCAAAAAATTATAAGAGTGGAGATACATTTGTGCACCTATTGTTATGTCACATTTTGTCCTGATACAGACCATTAAATGCAAAAGCTCTTGCAGTCTTGTGGATCAATATATATATTTTTCTTACTAGGTGAGTTCTGAACTGCCTGTTTCTGGTGATATGCAAAATACTGAATTTTGAAGTGGTAGTGGTGTTAACTAAAGCATGTTGCCCTGAAGTAAACTTCTTGAATGTGAATGGTGGAGAGCACATGGACTCTGTTGTGCTGAGTGCTCATATAGAACTGCCCATATTTTCTCATTAACAGAGAAATTCTGGCCTCATTCCCAGGAAACAGAACAAGCAACTTAAAATTGTAAAAGCAGAAATAGGTTACTAATGGTATTTCAGGACATGGATTTAAGTTGGGTCAGTATTCCCAGTAAGTTTCTCAAATGGAGTACCCATAGAAGGTGCACTAATTATTTTTTTTTAGTGTCTCTAGTTATGGATACTTTGTAAAGTAAAAGTGGGAACTGTTGCATAATTAAACATGTTGTGTGGTTTTAAAAAAAGCAGGAGGGAAAATTGCTGACCTCAGTTCCTGGCTTCTTTTGTAGCCTTGTTAATTAAACTGCATCAAGCTTCCATTCTGTAAATGTCACAATTAAGAATGGGAAGTAGGGACAAGTCCCTCAGCAGAGCAAAATATAATCCAGCAATTCAAAAACATTCCCCTCTTTTCATTTTCCAGTAGTCCGCTAAGGTTTAAGAACTACCAGAAGCACTTCCCCCCCCGGCACTTAATGTTCCTTTCTGTTAATAAATAGGCATCCGTTTTTTGAAGAAGTAAATTATTTATTTCTTTCTTTTCCAGTGGTCTGCCGGAAAAACTTAGACAGCACAACAGTAGCCATCCATGACGAAGAGGTCTACTGCAAATCATGCTATGGAAAGAAGTATGGTCCAAAAGGCTATGGCTATGGCCAAGGAGCAGGCACTCTTAATATGGACAGAGGGGAGAGGCTGGGCATCAAGCATGACAAGTAAGTGTAACTTGCATTCTACTTGAGCTACTTGTAACTGCAGCTGGCTGTGTGACCCTACATGAAACAGCCTGCAGCCATGCTTTTGTCATGTCTGTATTGTGTATTGTCCCTAAGCAATGGTGGAATGGTAAAGTTCACTCTGATTATATAACTAAGCCTTCATTATTAGCAGCTGTCCAGGGAACAAACATCTCTGGAAATGAGTCAACCCTGGTTTGCTCTCTGTGTGTAATAGTGATTCAGTTTTCTCAGAAAGCTGTTTATTATGGAAGTGACGCAGCTAGGCTCTGCTGGCAAGTGTTTTATAATTAAGGGTCCACCTCTTAAATCATGTTATGTTACTTTAGAATCTCATGAATATCCAGCCTAGTATATATAATGGGGTAAACCAATGCCTAATTCACATGTGACACCAAGCCATGGTTTGGGCACAATGAGAATTGTGCTTGCTTGCACTTCCTCCTCTCTTTATGCACTCGGCTTCAGTTGCTTCCTCTTGAATCAAAACCAGTGCACATTGGCTTGTGCAGCAGCAGCAGCAGCAGCAGTTGTGGCTTCAGTAAGCCAGGAGCATTGGGGGCGGGTAGTAATTGCGAGCAAGGCTTGGTATTTCATTTGAACAGTCTCAACATGTTGGATGCTGAGCAGTTCCTTCTGTTCAGGTGAAGGCTTCAAAGCCTTGATATTATGCCTCAGATGAATTTATAATTCTCAAGGCTATAGAGCACCTTCACTGTAAAATGAAAAGCCATGATGTAGTCCACCATAACCTCATTGATTGTAGTAGGATTTTCAGGGCCCTCTAAATGGATAAGAATACTTGGCTGGTGAGGGCACCTCCCAAATGACAGGGGATTTGTTTTAAAGACAAACAAGCCACAAGGCAAAAAGAAACTCAGATCTGTAGAACGGCTGCATTTTAAAGAATACAGGGAATACTGTGGCAGTCTTTATCATAGCCAGAACTTCAGGCACAAATGAGGCTGTATTGATGTGGGCTTTTGATAAAAGTTGTTTTTATAAATTCCAGTAAACTTTAGAGCAAAAATCCTGATGTGAGGCAGTCTTAAATAAGTACATTTTTAGCAGTGCATATTTGTAAACCTAGCCATTGTTCAAACTAAGGGATAATTTGCGAACATGGCTGTCTTTAAAAACCTTTCATATTACAGGTGCGAATTGAGGGGAAATCGTTACAACAGCATTGTGAGAGTTCAGTGAATCAGCATAGAGAAGTATAACTATGGGCTAGTATGCATCTAAACCAGGTTATTGGTTTGTGGTGTTTCCCCCTGTTGTTTTTATTATGTATTTTGTGTTTTTATTTTGTATTTTTATGTTGTGAACCGTCCTTTGATCTATGGATGAAGGGCAGGACACAAATTTAATAATAATAATTAATGGATTCCACTGAAATTGGATATTCACGCGAGGGCAACTTTACTTTATTTTAGCGCACCTTCTCACCGACCTACAACAAGTCCAAATACTTCAAAGTTTGCCCAAAAATTTGGAGGAGCAGAGAAATGTTCCAGGTGTGGTGATTCTGTGTATGCAGCCGAGAAAGTAATAGGAGCTGGAAAGGTAAGGTGGCATAATGTTGCAGATACCTTGCCAAGCAACACTGACATTTTTCAGATTCATTAATTGTAGATAAAATCTTGGCTTGTTAAGAGTGGGGTAGCTTGCTCTCTTACAAGAGGTGAGCAAGTCGATCTCTTTGAGGAGGAAGAGATTTGCAGTCTTGAGACAGTGGCCAGCTGAATCCAGTTTCTCAAACATTTGTACTTAAGTGCTTTTTACTAATAGATCAAGCTCATATGAATAGCAAGATAACTCTAAGAAGACAACTTTTTTTTGAAAATAAAGATTTGGAATTTTTTTAATGGTGCAATACAGAAGCCTAAAATAAATGTGCTCTCTTTCTATCTAGCCTTGGCACAAAAACTGCTTTCGCTGTGCCAAGTGTGGGAAAAGTCTTGAATCAACAACTCTGACAGAGAAGGATGGTGAAATCTATTGCAAAGGTAAGAGGCTAAGGCAAATGGCATAAAAATTGCTTGTTCCGGTGAAGAGTTGTATGGTTTGATTCCAGGAAGGTGTGGCCAATAGGTCAAAGGAATCTATTCTGCAACTGTTCTTTAAGTGGATAAATAGTTTCTCAATTTAAGTGATAGTTGGAGAATAATGAAGGTATCAGGTTTTCAGCAAAGGAAGTAAATCTTAAATCATTGCTGTGGATGGTGTAGGGACAACTATTTTACACCAGCCAAAAGGATTTGTATAGCAGTTTCCTTCTTTTAGAAGTGACAGCTCTATAGGTATAAGGAATAGTTTTGCCCTGGAAAACAATAGAAACTCATTTTAAAAAATGTTCTGTAAATCTGCTCGAGTACCTGATTTTATTATTTCACCAAAACAACTGCTAGAATTGAACTGATAGTCTACTATTTATCCTTGCAGGTTGTTATGCGAAGAACTTTGGCCCCAAAGGATTTGGCTATGGGCAGGGAGCTGGTGCTCTGGTTCACGCTCAATGATTCGTTAGTGCCATTGCACTGAAATGGTTCTATAGTTACAACTTAAATGCCACTAATTACTGTGAAACTGATAACTAGTGTCCTATGCCGTTGCTTGTCTTAAAGTATTGCATTTTCTCAAGCCTTAAAAGCACACTTTTTACATGCACTGTCAATTGGGTTCAGTAAATCTTTTTTGCTTAGAAGATTAGTGTGTTGAAAGGCCCCCTGGAGAAAATTGTTCTGTTTCTACTGCCTACAGATCTGCATCTATATATTGCTTTGCCTGCAACATTTAAAGCATGGTATGAGTTGCTTGCTGCCTAAACAAGCACTTCATCAGGCAATAGGAAGACTGGGAGTAAAAAGCATGTTAATCCATTATAGCCAAGTCTGTCATTGTAGATTTGCAGTAGCCCTGCTCAGGCATTAACCTTCCCAATTATGCTCACTGGTCTTGCCTACTCCACTCTGGAGAAGTAACTTCTAAAACAGGAACCTGCTCTACTCATGGAGTCCATAATTTAGAATCCTGGTGTTACTCCACTAAGTATAGCAGGCTCCCTTCTAGGGAATGATGGGATAATGGCAGAGTTAAGGCCAATAAGCTGACAACCACCCATCCCTTGCTCTGCCCCTTTTATAGGGGATGAACACCTGAACAGGGCTAGTGCAAAATGGCCATCATAGCACTATGTTAACTGTCCATCTCAGTAGTTTCACAGACAACATATGTGAGGTTACCTTGATGTCAGAAAGGCAGCAACTTCTAAAAATGCAACTGAGGTATCTTCTGCAGTAGATCTCTGCTCTGGCTATTCTAATTCATGGTATCCTAAAGAGAGACTGGGGGGGACAGGACCATAGCTTGACTCACAAGGAAGTTCCCTCCTCTCTCCTTCCCTACTCCCATTTCAGCTGCACATGCTGTTTGGGAAGAGGTTGGATGGAGCACAGGGGGAACTCTATGAACTCAAGTTTACTATAAGATCCAAGTCTATGATATATACTGCAGTTATGAGAACATTAAGAGTCTGGAGTAACTTCTAGAAAGCCTCAAATCTTGTTATTACTCTTTGAATACTGATGTTCTGAATTGCTTGTAGAGTTAGCCCTACAACTATTGCTACTCTATCCATAATTGGCCAGGGTTATAACATTTTGGAATATACACAGTAACAAAAATGTCATTTGTGATTCAGACTTCTGCAAAGGGACCAGTACTTCTAACCACTTACTAGGGTATCTTCAACATTGTGGATGAGGCAAGTTCACCAAGGCACTAATTTCTGGGGACAGGGGAAGAAGCAGACAGGACAGTAACTAGAAAGCGTAGGGAAACTAAGGTTTCACTTGTTAAACAGTTTCTTGTGTTATAGACAAAAACAATTTTTGTCAGATTTTATTCATTTGGTAACTTGTTCCCATATCCCTACTCCATAGTAGACTTCACTACAGAGATTTTAGACATCTAAGTATATATGAACTATGGGCTTTGCTATTTTTGCAGTATGAACTGGGATAATGGACATCTTATTTCAAGCCAAGATGCTATTTTGCTTTTGTTAATCATGCAAGTTTGCTTGGTATGCTTATGTACATGTGGGTCATTTTGAAATTTTTGAAGCAAGGACAAAGTATGCATGTCTCAACAATAAATGGTTAGGCTGCCAAAGAAATGACTTCATATCTCCTTTCAACGTCATCTGTGTGCACAGCACAATTCTGAACAAGGATCCCCAAATCAGAGTACTAATTATTCTTTAACTCTGTGTTCTTACAACCATATAATTAACAAATCGAGGCCAAGGGCATATACAATAAGAGCAAGAAATGCTTATGCAATAACAACAGTTAAAGCTATTTTCACTACTTAACCAGTCATTTTGGCCAAACTGCAGCTACCTGACAAACTAGAGATCTGCTGTTCCCAATCTAAGCACCACAGTAAGTGTTACTATTCTTTCATAGCAAAAAGCAGCTCTGTCACCCACCTCAGAAATTATTCTTTTGCCTCCCCAGCTTTCAGTTCAGGCTGGGGGTGCAAAAGGAGAGACATGGCTTTAACTTTGCATCACCTCTTCTCCCCGTGATATCAGGTGGGTGCAGTGCAGGGCCGGGCCTGGACCAGTTCTTGATTCAACTAGCCCACCCCCGCTATAGAGCATAATTGCTATTAAAGCCTTCCTGCATGATCTTGGCTCTCAAAGGCTGGAGGGCAGGTGGGAGAGGGAAAGTACAAAGTTGGTTTAAGAATAACCTGTGGATCAGAGCTCCCCAAACTGTTTCTCGCAACATGTTAAGTGTGTCGCATGAACGCTCCCCGCACTTCTCCAGAGGCTGGAAAACCGAAGAACTGTGTGGTGAAATGATGCATGTCTACAAAGTGTCACCAACATGCAAAGTTTAACTCCAATACTGAAAAAAAATGCTCTGCCAGTCTACTTACTGAGGTAGCAATGGGCTCTTTGGCTCCTTTTCTGCTAATTAGAAGGTTACTCCAATCTCCTAAGAATAAATTCCTGAGTGTTCTGAGCAGGAGAACAAGAAACTCTTGCTGAAGTAAAGACAAATGCTAGCATCTAGGAGACAAGTATTTATTTGATTAATAACTTACAAAAAATGACAATTTTAATTTATGTAAGGAGTGCTATTTTTATTAAACATTTTACAGATTTTGTTCACCATGTAATACATCAACATTTTGACAGTAGTAAAATAATGCTTGGCACAGTTATAAATAAGGTAAATTAAAAAAATACTCAGTTTTAAACAATGATGCTCTTATGCATATTAACTGTTAAAACAACTTAGGAGAGCATTGAGAAACTTAAAACCTGCAAAAAGAAAATAGCTTATGTAGGGCAGAAACAAATTTTTCATTTGCTTGTTCTGAATAGATCAATGAACATCTATCCAGTATATTTGGATCGCTTTCATGCAGCCCTCTAGAATGGTGTGGTCTGCTGCAATAAATAACAGAGTTCTTGGTAGAAAAAAATGCTGCATAGATACTCCCCCCCACCCAATCTGTCAGATTTCAGAAAAAAACCCTTCAGTATTTCAGACTACTAGAATTATTCTAGCTGCCTCAGATGTAGAACCTTCTTCTGGGCAATTCTAACTCCATTATATTTTCTTTTTGCAGCATAGAGTTAAGCAAAATTTACACCCAAGTATTTTGGCTCAACTGAAGTAGGATTTATTTTCACTATCAAGGACACAATTATTTGTACAAGGAATCCATATGGTGCACATTACTGTAACTTGCAAAAGAAATATAGATGTATATTACACAGATTTTTCTGGAGCTATGAAATATATTTAGCAAATAGATTACGGAGGGCTTTCAACATCAAATGAGATTCTGCAGAGCTACGCTTTCTCCAAAAGGGAGTCAACTCCATGTAATGTAAAATAAGAAATAGATGGCTCTGCTCAAACATGTTCAGCTTGAAACTAAAGTTTACAAGTAGTGTTGTAAGAATAATATATTCTTATTATAGTTCTAAGTTGTATCTGACAAAATGGCACAGGCCTCTTTTGCCATCCCTGCACCCAACTTCATTCTCTTTCCCTCAAAAATAGTGTGTCAAAGACAAAGTTGAATTTTTCCAGTATTAAACATTCAAGTACACTAATGTTGCACTTCTGTAAATCTTGATATCTGGTACTTGCAAACTATGCACACCTGGTGATCAAAGAAACGGCTAGAGGGAAAATGCCTACTTGAAAATACTGAACATCAACTATTTACAGTTTCACTGCTCCTCTTACTAAGGCAAGGGGCGGGAATACCACTAGATTGCTTTAATACCTGTAATCTGCATATTACAGGAAATGCTAGTTTTGCCAAGCATCAAACATGCAGTGAAGTTGCAGTGTACAGTGCCTATTAACAGCAATATTGATCATTACTAACAAGCCCATTAGATATCTTCCTACATTTTTGGTTGGATAAAATGAAATGAGCAGCTTTTAAATATACTAACACACACACACACACACACACACACACACAAAGAGAAAACTATTTGATAAATTATGTATATACAGATAAACATTCTTTACACTGGTCTCGATCATCTGTATTAAGGTCCCCTCCCCAAATCCCCCTCACAGGATTCTCGAACCACTATGTTGCTACAGCACTTAAAAAGAGAACTTAACCGATTTTTCAAGTCTCTCTGTAAACAATAGTTAAGGAAGCAGTGAATAATCCACAAGGAATATATAAAAATGCTGTAACATAAAATCAGTGCATCACATTCAACAACATAAAACTCTTCTGGAATGCAACTTCATACCACTCCTTACCTTTCAAATATATCTGGTTCTGGTAACTTTGAGACAAACAAAAGTTAAGGGTGTTTTCCCACTTGTCATTACCATATTCTTCAAGAAGCCATGTAATTTTTCCCCCCACTTAAATCTGCTACAAAGGAATTATAACTTTCTTTAGCTTGAATTCCATCATTTTATGTAAAGCAAAAGAGTTATTTGTTAATCAGTTTTTACTTCTCCAGCAGCCACATTCAATTTAACTGCAGTCATATCCTTCCCCGCTCCCCTATTACTGAGAGCTGGCCCTTTCACTCTTTGGTTCCACCTACATGACTTTGCACATCTTCCAACGCTCCAATGACTGTAGACTACCTCATGCAGAACTGTACCTACTACTTAGGTACCAGCATTTCACTGACTGCATATATTATACGTATTTATTTAGTTTTTGCAGATTATTATGCTATATTTTGTTTTGTGGTCTAATTTTCAAAAGTCGTATCATGCACCTAAGTAGGGCTTTATACTGGACGAGAGAGATGTAATTTTGTGCAACTTCACCCACCCTCCCCGAATATACATCTTCACACAAGGCTTATTACGAGTAACTCAATATATCGGAAACAAGACAGCTTTAACAGCCAACAGCCATTACATTTACGTAACAGTTTTGTGACTAACATCCTTCTGCGTCCTGCTTCCAACAACTTCACGCTTTATGGTGGATTCCCAATAAGACCACATGATTCTTCGGAGTACTGAATGCACATTTTCAATGCACATAATACTATAGCAAATCTGTACAAAAATTCCATTACAGGAAATATAATACATTGATCTCAAAGTCTGGCTGCTTTGTAAAATTTGACTTTAATTCCAATGAAATTGTTCAAATTATGAAATAAATATTTCATGTTCAGCACAGCATGACTTTAGTATGTTTGTATTTTAACAATCTCATGCTCCATTGTGAAAGCAGTTAAAAGGAAAGAAAATGGCGTGAATATGTCTTTGTGAATCATTCCCACGGTAAGGACAGTTAAAATCCCTTTCTTATCTTCCTCCTCATTGTCAGGATTGGCAGTTTATTCTGTCCTTTGATTACATCTGTTAATAAAACTGATGTAGAGAAGGTACCATTAGATTCACTGTTAGCTCTATTCATAGCATGCTACTGTTCAAGGGATGTGGATTTGAGAGAAACAAATTTTCAGGCACCACTCAGATACGATATGCTCACAGGTTTGGAGGTGGGTGTTACACTAGCTGGTAGCCACTTCCAGTTGTTTGGTCATATTCTATTGTATACTGCCTTGTCCAGTCCACAATAACAGGACGAAAAAGACCGCAGCATCTGAATTCAAAGAAGTCTATAATGTTTCTTATGCATCCATGGCTAAAAAATACAAACAGAAACGGTTACATAAATATATGTTAGTTCAGCAAGTGCAACGATGTTAGTCAACATTAATGAGGACTCACCCCCCCCCTTACGTATAACTGTGCTTGTTGATACTTACAGAAACATTCACTGCTATGGAGGAGTGAAAAGCGTCAGCTATCAACCAAGAAGCCACACAGGGTTGTAAACTCTCAATAGGAAGTTTTAGGAAAGCTATGATTTCTTGGCTTCAGTTTATCTGCCCCCTTTATAATGGGGATAATACTTCTGACCTAGTGTATTGGGTTTGGGGAAGGACTGATTACATAGCACATGTGAGATATTACAAATACCCATTTAAATTGGCTAGAACTGAGTGAATTCATGGTTCTGACGGAACACAATTCACATATCTAATGTGGTTGCACAGTCTGGCCACTCCCACAAGTGAGAGTATGATCACTATTTCATCAGATATTCTATAAGTCTCTGGATGCTGCTTTCAACAGCTCTGGATATGGTCATGTTCCCCCTAAAACAGCTTGCCAAACTTTTTATGTTGGTGACATACTTTTTAGACATGCATTATTTTGCGGCACAGTAATTCAGTTTTATTAGCAAACTGGAGGTTAAACTAACCCATTTCCCCAGGAGGAGCGTAGGGAGTGTTTGCATGGCACACCTACACACTGCAGCTGACACACTAATGTGTCGCGACACACGGTTTGGAAAGCTCTGCCCTAAAAGTTCAGGTCTGTGGTTTGTGGGTTCTCATGGATCAATTACTATCGCCAGAGACAAAAGTGGTCTCAATGGCTTGAGTGCCTTTATAGCTTTGTCTGATGGCCCACTCCTTATGGATAATCCGACTTCAGTGGTTTCCTCCTTGTTAACCTTATTTAGACAACTACTGGAAAACTGTTATATGTAGGGCTGCCTTTGAAGACAGTCCAGAAACTGCAGCCTGTGCAAACAGACTGCTGATTAGACTTTTACTTTTTGATGTTATTAGATTGCTGCTGTTTGATCATACTATTGGTGCCCTTAATTCCAAAGGAAGAAAGATACACAAGAGGAAGAATAAGGCAGGGTGAACGGGATAAAGAGGTTTGGGGAAAGAAGAAAATGTAGGAGTCTTTGTCAATTATTAATGGGATCGTAGAGAAGAGAAAATGGGACCAAATTAGGGAAAGAGAAAGCAGATGTCTGTGTACTCTAAAGTATTTTTTTCTAAGGAATAATCTTTCATTTATGATAATGTTTATTTTGAATGTTACTAGGTGGCTAGGATTTTTTGTGCACGTCAGTACTAATGGCGTAATTGCTTCCAAGAGAATCCAAGTATGTGAACAATATGAAATGGTAAATATTTGCATATGCATGCATATGCATGAGGGAGAGAGAAAATGAAGTGTATGCTTTTTAGTTTTAGTTTTGAATTTGAGGGTGCTAAAAGAGAAATGTGTTTCTGCTCATGTTCCAGTTATTTGTTTAAGGAAGTTGTAGTCCACATTTCAATTTGTATAAAATTCCCAGAGCAGGTAAACTATACAACAAAAAATACTTTTGATACCCTTCAAACAGTTTTCCCAATCAAGATCACAACTCTAGCTCAGCTGCTTTCCTGGGAACAAGTGGAAAGAGATTCACATTTCTGTGGCTACCTTTTAGGAAAGGGGGGAAACAACCCAGTACACAGAATCCATTCACATGCGCTATTTAAGCTTTCCCTAACTTGTGAATACCACCCGCATGTTTGTATAAACACATTTCCATGTCTCTTTATCTATGTACTTACTTAAATGGGCTTTCGATAGATGTTGTCGTAACTTTAAAGTGCTTATATCGTCTTGCATTCATCCTTTCATTTGTAGTAATACCTAAACAAGAGATCTGGGAGAAAGGGAGGAGGGGAAGTATTCAGAGTCTTTGAAGATGTAGCATATAAACCCGCTAAAGGAGGCATGGGGAACTTCCAGCCCCTAATTCTTATTAGGCCTGGAACAGGTCCCAATTTGGTCCACAAGGTGGTTCCACCATGTCCATCTGCCCACATCTGATATCATATACACATCAGGCGTGGGGTAGGGAGAGATGCAGCTGCCAATATACAACAGGGAGCCTTTAAGCACTTTCCCAACTGCTAATTAGCAAGGGAGACTTACTATCACCACCAATCGACTGTCTACTGGGATCAGCAGGCCTGCTGGTATAGACTGTGCTATGCAGCTTCTCATGGGGCACTCCACAGCACAGCAAACTGCCTGTTGAACTCGATAGTGCAGCAAATCCAAATGGCCTTGAAGTGAGAACCTAGCAGCTGACAGGTAGTGACGTAAAGCCCACTGGAATAAGATGCACTATCAAAACCCCTAAAGGGAAATCTGTAGCATAGGCAATCCCTGCAGAAAGTGGAGGTTGAAGCCAGAACTGTTCTGCTGTAACTTCAAGACCACCTTTGACAGCTTAGTACAAAGATGGAACAAGTTATAGCTAAATGGAATACTTTTTCTGTATTGCATGCTAATGTTTGCTGTTAATGCACAAAAAAAACTTCTTTGATACACTGGATATATACTGATGGTTGCTCTGAACCATGATGAACTTAATAATAACTGTGAGTTAACAGGTTCAATGATTTATTTTCAAAAACAGTCAAGCAGTAACTTTGGGCCTGCTAAAGAGAAAGTTTGTCATGTTAACATTTTCCTTTCCCTACCCGACGAAACATTGTTAGTGTTATATTACTTTGCCTATTATTTTGAGACACTGACACAAATAGGCTGTGCTTGGATTATCATAGTACATCTTAATAATCCAAGATAAGAAAGAGCTTAGCGCCTCCATTTCTGCAAGTGAGGGAACATGCCAGGACGTCCCAGTTAACAATAGTTTCTTTTTGTGTCTTAATTGCTGACCATCATTATCTAAGCAAACCCTCACCCCCAAACACTAATGGCTACTTGGACCAATTTCTTTAGTGAGACTTTGCATGCTCTGAACTTGCCTGGGTAAAGTCTTTATTGACTGTGTAAAAACAGTCAATTGCGTTTCAGTGATGCAAATTCCTTGCCAGCAGAACAGCTGCATCCAATATGTACTTGACGCCAAGTCTTTTCTATTCTCCTGTGTGTTTCTGTCACTCATGATCATTTATGATAAGAGATACATGAAAACAGATTTGAAACTAGCCACTTATTTTTTTCAACATTTTTGTATACCAAACCCAACCAAGTTCCATAGTGCTGGCAATCAAACCTGGTGGCACCCAAAGGCTTGGGAAATAAGTGCATTTCAAGCTTGATGCTTTGCATTAAAGAGAGAAACAGCCAAGGACTTCAATATGCATTCAGATCCTCACATATGCAATGGAATTAACCCCCGGATTCTCAGGAAGGTTTCTGTCAGCAGAATGAGGAGGTAAGCACTTTTCAGTGATTTCCCATCTCCTCTGCAGCCCTCCCTCAACCCCAAATCTGCTCTGGAGAATCTCCCATCCCTCTGAAGCAGATTTAGGAGGCTGGGTGCAAGGGGAAGGGTGGGGAAAGTTCTCTTGTCCCTATTCAACTGGCCTTACTGCTTTACTGTCAGTGAGCAACACTGCTGAATGCAACCCTGCTTGTTTGCATATTAAGTGCTTTCTCCTACCTGATACATCTGACACATTAGCAGCACAGCCACCCACATGAAGTGAAACACGCTATTCAAAAACATCCAGAACATCCAAGGTGAACAGGTGGCTATTTGTGTAATATATGTCCAAAATCCATCTGCTGTGTAAGTAGTGTGACAGTGGATTCCCCAGTCTGGAATTAAAAAATACGTATCATTGGATTAGAATATGATATCATTGGATTAGAAAATGTTCCTGAACATGAGCCTGCAGAATACAGGGCATGTTGCATGGGGAACATTTCCAAAAGCATTTTTTATGAGAAAAGAAAAACCCTACCAGGGAACAATCAAGGTATAGGTTAACCTTCACACAGAACATTGCAGTCACAGTAGGACTTAAACTAGGCATTAAGAAAATGGTTCAGGAAACAATACTCACAAGAGATACATCCATAAATCATCCAGCAAATCATGAATAGTAAAAAGAATAGATAGCCCATGAAGTAACGATGGTTGCCAGCTCCTGAGAAGAAAGAATGGAAGTAAATGTATTTGTTTTTAATGCTGTTTTAACAAGAGACCAGAAAGGGTCTTCTAGTAATACATAATATATAAAGCATAGCTTTCCCTGCCACAAGACTAGGAGAGTCTAGAAGAATCTTATTTCAGCACGGCAATGCAGTTCATCACATGTTTTGCAAATAAAGCACAAGCTCCCCTGGGGAAAGAATTGGGAAGTATTCAAGAAGTAAATGAATAAGTGAGCATAAATATGCAATATGCAAATATACAATACAAAGCTGACCTTCAGCCCAGTAACCTTTTCTTCTCCAAAATAAAACTATTTCATTTGTTTATGAATACTAATATTACCCTGAAATTTATTTATTTATTTGAATATTTATAAACCACAAACTCAAAAAAAAGAAAGTGGTACACAATAAAACTATTAATGCATCATAAAATTGTAAAAGAAAAAAAGACCAACACTATATCAAATCAGTTCTCTAAAAATGCTCAGGCATTCTGTTGAGATGAATCCATTTGGAAGTGCTTCAAATGCAAAGCTTAAAGACTGTGTCTTAGCTTCACAGTCACTAAGATTTGTGACCATACTTGCTTCAAGATCACCTACCAAACATTCACATGAAAAACCTGTGTTCCCACAAAAAAGCAACCCTGCTCTCTGCTGTATTCATTTGCTATACTGCTTTAGCTCCCAGTGACAAAGACCGTTGGAGGTCAAGAGGCAGGCTGAGCTTGTTTATGTTTCTAAACTATAGAATAAAAAATGTTTGGCATCTTCTTGGTCTGATAGCAGTGGTGAATACATGAATACTAAGAAACTGTACTATGCTAAATGCACATACTATTTGAGATTGAAAGCTAAACATGATGGAAATTTTCTATTCCTTATCAGTACTTACCTACGCAGTTACCAACCCAGGGGCAGTGATGATCAAACTTGGCTATACATCGATTGCACACACCACAGTGTTTGGACCTCACCGGTTTCCGTATCTGTTCAACAGATTTTTATATGCATACAATGTAACCCGCTTTTCATATTATCAATCTTTAATACGAATTTTGAACACAATGTTGCTATTGTTGCTTCTACTACTCATGCATGTCATGATACCAAGAATTTAAGAATGTAACCACGTGGAGCCTGTAGTTCTAGCTTCACCTAGCAAAAACATACCTCCCTTACTTTAACTTTCCTCTAAACAGAAGCTTTGTATTTGTCACCTACACCCACTAGACAAGTCTTATATCCTATACACAAGTCTTACAGCATTTGCAATCGCCAATCTAAATTAAATTGAAACAAGAAAATTCTCCTTTTCATTGCGAAACAGAATTTCCCACCGTTCTATTTACTGCCGACACTGAAACTCTGAATTAGAGATCAAAGAAACTGATGACGATACTGATGGGAAAGCTTGCAGAGTTTACAAAAGATTAAGTATTTTGGTGATTTTTATCGTCTGCAGTTAGATCAGTTACTTATGGGTGGATGCATAAATAACTTGTATTCCATATAGAAAAAACTGAGCAAAACACTGCTGTAATGCTGTCGGTGAAAACATTTCATCAAAACAAATGTTAGCGCACAAAATACATTTTATCTTACACCTACAACGCTTAACATTTGCATTTTAAAAATAGTGTATCTATCAAGTAATAAACAATTTGTCTGAAATACAAAATACTCAGATCTGTAGTCAAGACTATCTTATCAATGTCCCAAAGTAAGAGAACACTTATGTTTCACCATATCTCAAGTTCTTAAAAGATTTTCATACAGAGCAACAAGTTTTTAAGTACCATTATAGTATCAAATAATTTATGCAACATGATATATGGTATTTAGTTTTAAAGGTTTTATATTAAAGAGTCCAGAGTTGCATGTATTTAGATTCTGGATAGGAATATAAATGTATCATAACAATCTCACAATTCCTGTATATTTTGAGAACATTATTATATAAAGCACATTCTGCTTACTTCATTACAGATGTTTTAGATAAGGCAAAACTTTTACTGAAGTGCCAGTTGATAATAACTAATGTTGATATTTACTTTATACACACCACAAACTGAACAACTAAATTTCCTACAAAATATCCAGTATAAGATGTGTGTGTATCTAAAATGGCACTGTAAATTTAATCTGAAGTTGTTAATGGAAGTATTTTCATGGTTTTGCTCTATACTCGGAGATCTATGCACTTGTTTGATTTAGTCACAATCTGAAGTAGTCCTGTTCTCTCTCCTATTTTTAGGATTCTAATCCAAGGTTGTCATTCTAATCCAGGGTTGTCATTAAGATACATAGGAACAACAATAACTTTAAGAATTACTAGGAACTCTTGTATTGCTCCTGCTAAATACTTTGGTAGTGGAAAGTCTTACCACAGGGAGTGGCAACAGATACCGTAGCACACCTAGTGTACTAGAACATATCTTTTTCTATTTGAAGCTCTGGAACGGTCTGCTGCCCAGATTTCTATACTGACTTAAGAGAGCCACTGTATTTTGATATAAAAACCTGTGGGTGTTTTAAGTTAAGCTTCTACCCAAATCCATCTGAACTTGTGTCAAGGACATCCCACTGGAATACAGAGTCCTAACACGGTGGGACAGGGACTCCAGTAAGGAATTTTGATATCCTGCTTTCTTCTGGATCCATCACAACCACACTATGGACTTGCCTTTTCCTATCCCTAGGAAGCGTGGCATTCATAAGCCCAAATACTGGCTTAGTATTTTAGTTGGCAGAGGCTCACTTATACCCTGTATGAATATTGCAAGGTCAAAGAATACACACATTTTCTAAACAGACGTGATGTTAAAATTGGTAATTTAATTACATGTAAGCAAAAAAGCATACTACCAAACAGGTACTGCAGAATATACTAAGGTCCAGACTTCCTGTCTCTGCAAGTTCCACTATTGTCTGCAGAAAAGCAAAAAGAAGAATATTTAATCATTTAAGAACCATATTCATACATGCTTCATAAGTCGACAAACTTATGTCATAAAACAATTTGTTAGCCTTCAAGGTGCCAGGAGATTCTTCGTTGTTTTTACTGCAAAAGCTACCCCACTAGAAATCCAAACTTCTATTAACACACTCAGATTAGTTTAACACCATCTCAGGCTTGGGCAAAAAGATCTTAATGCCATTTTATTCACATCAAAGAAATTCGGCACCACTAGAGCCTACATAAACACACGTGTAATTGGTTCTGCCCCACTTGCCTCTAAGATACAAGGGGACTCTATCCAGCAGCAAGATCAGTAGTTTCTGGCTGCTTCTCAAGATTGCACCAGCATTAGGGCTGTTGGGTCACTCCCGTAACAGGCATATCCTTCCCAACCTCAAAAATGTATCCCCTTGCATTCAGTTTGAAGCCGTTACTACCACCCTACGTTCTGCTGCGGTGACATGAAGAGGATAGCTGGGATACATTAAAATCTCCCAACACACAGAACACTATATCGGGAAGGAGAGTATACAGCCTAGTCTTTTTTCTGGACGTGCTGGTTTCCTTTCAAGGATGACATCTTCACCTTCATTTTCAACTGGTTCAAAAACAATTACACCATGTGATGAGTAATCTGTCTGGGCTTAACCTTCAAGGTGCCACAACTCTTTCCACAATTATTTCTTGGAAGTTAAGATGCATACTTGAGGGATTGTGTGTGTGTGTGTGTGTGTGTGTGTGTGTGAGTGAGAGAGAGAGAGAGAGAGAGAGAGAATGTGTGTGTATCTACACACACACACACACACGCACACAAGTTTTAAACAAACACCAGAAATATCTGGATGACCTCAGCAGATTTCTCAGTAGCAAAGCATTCACTCTGCTTAGACTACAATTACCTCTGATGTTCTTAAATGGAACAACTTGGCAAAACAGAGACAGAAACAATTTTCAGCAACTCTCTGTCGCCTCTGCAGCCCCCTGTGCCCCTCTGCGGGAGGCTGGGTGAGGGACACTTTCCTGTAATTGCTTTGATTAGAAAACACTTTGAGTGTGTACACAGAAAATCTAAACAATATCTTCAACCACTAACAAGAATGGACTGTTTTGCTTTTTACCTTTTTCTTTTGTTCTTCTGTGGCTTTAATTATTCCTGGGTCTGATTTCCAAGATTTTCCAAAATTGTAGAAAAGTGCAACACTATTAGCAAGAAATGGAAGGTGGATGAACACAAAATTTAGATGTATTAAATGTTAAGGAATTTAAATATGTTTTCTTTCCTGTTAAAAATAATTATTATCTGAAAATAATAGAATTCTGCAATACACTTTTTTTGTTGCTAATGCATTTCACAGGGAATGTACTAGATGCACGTCAAGACATCTAATAATCCTTTTTTGTCATTATATGCTGTTCAAGTGTATCATCTTGTCTTAATTAGTTTGATAGCTCCAAAATTAACAGTGCAACATTATAAATGTTCTCTCAGAAGTCTGAATTCAGTTGAGCTTATTTCCTAGTCAATGTGTTTAGGATTGCAGCTTTTGTATCTCTTTAAATCATTTTCTGACAGAAAACATTCAAATGGTCAACCATTTTTTAATATATTTTTTACTGTTTATGCCTATTAGTGGCCTGAAATTCCAGCTAAATCACAAAAAACACTCTATAATAAAAGAGATTATACAGGGAATGATGAATACAATAATAATCTCTTTTGGGGGGAGGATTACATTCATGTTAAAGATTCCTCGCCAGTATTTGAATTCCAGCTGCTTCACAATTTGAAATTAACTTTGTTAATACCTAGGTATCTGTATTTTCTTCACATTAATTTGCACATAGTAAAAGCTAATTATATTTTAACAAATATTTTCTACCATGAAATTACAAATGGCCCCAGTAGCACCTTTTCTGCTTCAGTGCCTCAGCATTTATACACTCCATTGCCAAGGGAATGGCAAGCTCTAAACACACACACTTAAAACCTATTTAGCTAACATCACAAATTTCAATGGTAACCCATCAGTTTCAAGTACAAATATGACACATTGGAAAATATTTTTAGCATATGTAAAGGGGTTCTATAGCACTGAAATCAATGTGGGAAAGAGTTCCCTGAAGTTAGAAAGCCTGAAAAACCACTGTGTTGTTGCAGATCATCAACAAGAAAACAATGAGCCTTAAACTTACAAGCCTGGTTTGCACATTAGTGCCAACACACAGCATGTTGGTGCAACACGGCTGAAACTGTGGGTGCTTCATTCCCTGCTTGTTCCTGCCATGCTGCTAAGTGCTATGTCCAGATCCAGACTCATGGTTTGTTTCTGAGAGCAATTCCCGCAGAGGCTTGGGAGGGAAGCTGCATGCCCGCCAGCCGTATGGTTGGCGGGGCGCAGCTGGTGGGCGGGCAGGGAAAGGGGAGGCCGCCGGCAAAGCTGTGCAGCTCCCCCACTCGCTGGGGCGCCCCTGAGAGACCGGCGCCCTGGCGCGATGCACCACTAAGCCCTATGGGAAAGACGGCTCTGCAGACAAAACACCAAGTCAAACCATGCACTTGTTTCTCAGCAGTCTGGTAGGAGGAGCACACTGCGTGTTCACATTAAACCATACTTGATTTAATGTTATATGCAAAGAAAACCATGGTCACTTAAGCCCATTTAGCCAAGACACAAATTTCAATTGGACTTCATCACCTTTGTGTAGAAAAATGTCATTATAACAGGGCTTTTGAGTCTAAGTCTCATGCAGTTAAAGCTCCCAAAAGAATACGGTACAGTCATACCTTGGAAGTCGAAAGGAATCTGTTCTGGAAGTCTGTTCGACTTCCAAAACTGAAGTGTGGCTTCTGATTGGCTGCAGGAAACTAAACCACATGTTTAGACCACTAAAAAGAAGCTAGCAGAGAAAACTGTATTATGTTCTACTATGAAAAAGGAGATGCCCTTAATTGTCTGTCTGGCATTAAACCTCTGACAGAGAGATGCTTTCAAAACTGGACAGTATGTTCCTGTGACTAAGAAGCAAGAGATAGGTCCAAGCCAAAGGAAGAGATTAGATGGTTCCCCCCTACCCTTGTATGGTCACATTTGCCTGCTTTTAGTGCTCTACACAATGTGCTAACAGAACTACCTCTGCGGTTGGGCCTCTGAACTTATATAAGTGGGGAAAGTTAAGAAGACATTGCTACATGAAATGCAGACATTTTGAAAAGCACTTGCTTTAACAGGAATAGAGGACAACATATCCTTTATCCTAATAATGGTGAGGAAAGTACGTAAGAGTACTGAGGGGGATTGCATGGTATCATCCAACACAAATTTCTCTCTTTTATAGGTTGTCTTTCCTGCTGTTATAGGCTATTATTGAAGCTAACCAGATTCCCTCTTATGTTAAGGTTTATAAAACAGTATCAAAGCCTGTTTTGATGCAAGGTTAGAAGGGAACCCTAGACAGCACAGAAATAACTAAACAGACCTCAAGAGTCCCAAGTGGAATGCAGTGAGTAAATACAAAATATTACTTTTCATCATAATTCTAGTGACAAGTTAAAAGTCAATTCTAGATATTTAAATTAATCAATCTGGATGCCCTTTTATTTCTGATCAAAACATATTCCAGAAACAGATTTATAAAAAGCTGCCACAGAGACATTTAGTCAGATATCACATTATTCTTCCTACTGAGAAGAAAGAAGGTACTGTTCTCTGATGCAACTGATTTCATCAAACTGTAAGACATATGAGAATAAATTCTTACCCTGACCACAATTTTTCTACTTCATTCTATAAAACAGAGCACATGTCATATATTTTTTTCTAACAAGTTGCAGACAAGCTGACTGACAGCAGAACTTGAATGGCTAGAAGAACTAATAATTGAGGCTGGCAACATTAATCAGTTAAAGTAAACTGACATGTAGGATTTAGAGGGGACTGTTCTGGCAGCACCCACATCACAAACGTAGTATCTACTTGTACTCTGCTATAATGTCATTAAATGTTCATAAATATTAACTTCAGAAGGAGCCAGTAATCGGGATATGACAATCAGCACAGCTACTGAGAAAGCAAAGTCAACATGAGCAAGAAGGAAACACTTATGTAGAGCCAAAAAAAAGGAAGAGACTGAAAGCAAGGGGTAGAAGACTAGGACTAAATATTGCTAGGTTTAAGAACTTGTTCAAAAACATCTTATTTTAACTTATTTTGCCACAAATCAGTAAAACCTGTGAGCTTGTGTTTTGAGTAATTTAACTAATGGGTATACACACACACAATTAACCATGTTGTCTGGGGATAATGGGAATCCAACAAAAGATTCCCCATCCCTGCCTTATGTAATTAAGTCTGTCCCCTTCAATCTGTATGTCCTACTATCTGCTTTTACTTGTTCCATCTGGCCCAGTCCCCTTTTACTTACTGTCATGCTTCACTCCCTCTCGTGTTCGCTTGTCTCCTGCTTCAGCTTCACTGAAGTCCCTTAACCCTTTTTCATGACCAGTCTGAACCATAAAACTTCCACATCCTCTTGCTAAAACTTCAATTTCTTAAAATTCTAGCCTCTTAATTTTCTTGAATGTGAGCACTGGAATATAACCCACTAAAATGAAAAAATTCAAATGCTGAGCACAATATAAAGGATATCGTTCCAAAACCAGAAAAACCATGTCACATACATCCAGAATTTTGTTGCTAGGTAGATTCCAAGGGGCAGTGCACTATGCATTGAGTGATCAAAGAATGATCTGTGAAACAAAGAACATAATAGGTTATTGCATATTCAAATATGGGTGTGCTAGCTCATTCACAAACAAGTAAATATAGCCTTATTTTTAAAAAACAAAGAAACAAACACTAGAGCTTTAAATAACCTGTCCGTTTGCTACAAAAGGTCTTAATAATCTAAATTACTCAACAACCAGCAAGCACTTTTTTAGACCTCAGAATGTTGCAAGAGTTCATAATTACAAGGTTCAGAACATGAATCTGTTCAGTTTGTAATGTTCAAATGAAGAAGATTTTACATATGCATGATCAGAGTTCAGGATGACCAGGCTGCTTTGTAAGCATGTTCACAAATGTTGTTAACCACTGCATTAAATTATTAATTTAAATTACGTGACCACCTGAACAGACAGATTTTATTTTTTTGTTTGTTTGTAATTTTTGCTTTTTAGGTCAATTTTCCCAATTGTTACTTGCATACATATTACTTATCCTGTCCCCATACCAGGTCTAAAACAGTTTCATACTCCTGCTTGCATGTGTTTTGTCAAAGTAGATTTGGAAATAAAGTTTTCTTCTAAAGCCACATTTTGACAGCAGTTAAAAATAAGGCTGAACAGCACACTCAGCAAAACTCAAAATGATAGTTATTTTAACAGACTTTGAAGAAAAAGCCAAACCCAGAACATGAGCTGTAGTAATATAATCTCTTATACTTACACAAGAGATTCCAGTGTTTAAAATATTTATCTGACATGTGCTATATTACACTGACAATAAATAAATTTAAGATACTCAACCATGCAAACTTTCTTTGTTTAACAATGTTCTTACTACGAATGGATTTCTCTTTGCCATTAAAATTAGAGTCATAAAAATTAAGAGGCATATACAGGCTATCATTGTGTTGCACAGGGTTTCTGCTCCGAAACCCTGTGCTTGTCAGTGGAGCCCGTGTAAGCCCACCCCACCCCTTTTGTGATGTTTTTGGGCCCCTTCCAGGTTCAGAGCCATGCACATATGCACAATCAAGTATCATTTGAACATGCCTAAACTGGGCATTGCCTGTAATAATTCTTGTCCTTTTTTATCCACTCAATGAATACTAAGATCCCTTTAAAAAAATCCAAAAATATCCTCCTTAAAGAAGTCTGCTTATTACAGACCATTACGTTATGGAAATAAAAGAGTAGGGTATTTTCATTTCTATAGAAAATAAGCTAATCATTTTATTGAGGGATTTCAATATTTGGTTTGTGAAAGAGAAAACATTAATGTTGGGCAGGCAGACACATTTTCATACAACACAACTAGTTGATGATTCATAATGTGACTGATGTGGTATTTAAGGTTCTTTTTGCTCAGAGCTAAAATATGAATGCCACTTCAATCTAGCACAGTAGGTCTCCTATAAACTAACTGGAAGACAGGATGGAAGGGCATCAAAACACAATTTTCTTTACTTATCCTGAACAATCATTTAATGGAAGAGTGATTTAGGTAAAATATTTCCCCCCAAGAGCGGGGCTTTTATACATCTGTCAGTATTTTATGTAAAACCAAACCATCTACTCCAACATATTCCCTAATTAAATACTTACTTGGAAAGAAATTGAACCATAGCCCAAACACCACCATACATTAGTCCTTTAATGAGCCAAGAATCAATATCAAGGTCGGCTATAAACCCAACTAGCCAAATAACTAGGAAAGGTGTTCCCAGCATCACTTTCTGACGAAATTCCTACATAAAAAGACAAACAACAATTAATTAGCCTGGATCTTTATGAACTGTATAAAAAGTTAGTGCTTCATTTTAACACTCAGATACTGCATAGCAAGTTTAATATGTACAAAGAGGGGTTTATCTGCAAGACTAGGAAGGATCCTAGATTCAGAAAAATGGAAGATGCCTAGGATTGGTCAATCATTTCTCACTGCAGTGAGAGGAGAATGGCAAATTTGGGGATGAGAAAGACGCGTAAACCCAAGACTCCCAATACCTCCTGGTATAAACTGTAGTGGGGTGTCATCTAAGCAGGGTCAGAAATTATTTTTAAAAGAACACATTACATGAGTCATCACTTAAAGATTCTTCTCACCTTATCAGCCCTCAGCTTTCTGAGAAATGATGGATTGTCATACCCCTTTGCCTGCCTTGCCTCCTGTAGATGATTTATCATCCAAACATTTTTTCTTTGCTTTGCTAAATCAAGTGGTGATTCACCCTGTCAAGAGTATGAAAGATTAACAATTTTAAAAAGGAAAAAAAGCACAACAATTTCACTTTTAGAAATAGTAACTTAAGCATTTAAAACTATTTAAGAGTTTTAAAACATGTAATATTACTATGTTGCTGTTCTTATAAAGCATTATTTTGGTTGCTAATTTATTTTATGCTACGGAGAGTTACTTTCTTCCAATCTTTTCTCAGTTTAATCAGTTTCATCAAATGAAATAACATCTTTGCTATTTCTGTGTATTGAAACAATGAGTTCATTCATTATCCTTAGTGTGCACATGTAATAATTAATGGGAGTTTAAAAGTTGCTTAGCTCTCTAGTTTGGAATAATTGGTTCTCCCTCAAATATTAACAAGCAGCAATATCCATTCATGGAATTTCACAAACAGTGAACAATGCTTATTGCTTAGTTATCAATGCCATGTACATTCAGTTGGTACAGATGTTCAATCTCTACCTCTTGTGGACTGCACGTGTAGGTGTGTATTAGGTTGTTGTTCTGATGCACTTACATGCAGTGAAAAATCAAAACTATACTTGCTTACCCTACTCCTACGAGATTTTCACATTTTGGATTTAACACTTTGATGGGTAGAGTCACACACACCTAGGTTCTACCAGAATGTTCTATATATCTTTTACTGTGTACAGATTACATATTTGTAGGATTCTACGTATGTAAGCCCTAAAGCATGTGGTTGTTAGAAGCCTTTCATGGGGACCCAGAGCTAATCAGGATTACTCAAATGTGAAGAGAGTGTTCCTTTTGAGTTCAGACATGCTCTCTGGCTTGCCCAAACTCAGCACTAAACAGGTGGTCCTGCTTACTGCTGGCCCCATTATTTTAGCATTGTTCCAGGTTTAATGAGGGTGGGAGATACTTCAGAGAGAAGGTTGGCAAACCACTCTCTGAGTGCCCCCTCCCTGTTAAACGTCCTGGAACACTGTTAAAAGCAGGGTGGGATGTGCTTCAGAGAGTGATTTCTGAAGCATTCTCTGAAGCTCCCCTTGCCCTCCTTTAAACATTGCTACAGCAAGGGATTTTGACATGTAGGTGAAGCAGTCCACCTGTATGCAGATGGAACATCTGCATGCGTGGATCTGGTACACACATTAAAAGCACATGGAAACAGATAGGTTTTTCACAATTCACTAGTACTCTAAACAACCACCACTAAAAGTCTAAAAAATGAAACAAACTAATGTATTGATTGCGGATACCTGATTGGCAGCTTGTATTATTCACCGAGCATTCAGAAATACCTTTACTAGCCAAGCAATGACTAATTTTTATAATCTCCTCCCCAATTCAGAAGGTTGAACAAAATGCCCTATAATAGGTACCCATCTACAGCTATTTTAGGCAAATGTGATTCTCCATTCTTCCTCCCCACCCCACCCCCAGTGCATGCACTGCTAACAATTCGTGGTTGCTTCCCTGAGCAAGCCCCACCCACTTTGCGTAAAATAACAATGTCAAAGGACAAAGATATGTGAAGTTATGACTCCAACTGCATGAGTTCAGAGCAAGGTAATTCCTTTAGATCACTCTACTGTAGAAATCCTCCCTATCTAAAAAGCAAAAGAAAACCCCAAAATGAAAATTGCCTCACAATATATGGGGTTGTACCCTAAATCTATCACAGTGATTTCTTACAGAACCGTACTGCCTCAAGAAAGAAAGAAAAGGTTGTGACTGTTCTTGTAGTATAGAGGAGGCAAAAAACAACCAACTGAAGGTACCTCCAGCTCCAGTTTTGCACTCCTCCACTCTTCTACTGAAGGTAACTCCCCTCCTAAACAAAGCATTCATGGAGGCTTGAAAAATGGCTGAATCCTCCATCGTTCGGCCCCCGCCTAAAAAAAAACGAGACAGGTACCAGAAACTGAAAAATCACCCAAGGAAAGGCAAATAGCCTTTGAGACAAGAGTACAAATGCCAAGGAGTACACGTTTAAATTCCAGCATCAGTAGAGACTAGACACCTAATCAGAGTTAGGCATTTAATTTCTATTGATAGGATTTGTGCACCAAAACCTTATGGGTGACTTGGAAATTTAGCCCAATGATGATCCCGAAAGCAGCAAAAACCAGGCAACAATATTTATTGGTCTCCAAAGGGAGAGTTTCCTTCCACTTGAACAGTGTATTGAAAAAGCTTAGGCCACAAAGATATCAATTTACCAAACAGGACTTTCCCCACCAGAAGCAAAAGAAATGAGCTCAAAAGCACCAATGCCCTGCTAGTCAGTACATCCACTCATTTCCTATATTTGCACAGCTTCGGAAACAATTATCAATGATACAGGGTGAGTTTTTTAAAAGAGGCCCCATGGAACATGTGTACTCTGTATTCACAGGGCCTCTTTTAAAGGACTCACCCTGTAGATAGATAGATAGATAGATAGATAGAGATGATGATAGATAGATAGATGATACATAGATAGATAGATAGATAGATAGATAGATAGATAGATATGATAGATAGGAGAGAGACACCATACAAATCAACTAACCAAATTTGAGGCTTCTCTCAGTAATATGAAGCCATGGATGGGGAACCCTCCAGAGCAGATGGGGGGAGAGGGGCAGGGAATGGAGGACTGACGAAAATTCCCTCCCTCCCAGTTCTGCTGACAGAAGCCTTATTGTCAGCTGTGGGAATAGATACAATAGGTGACTCTTAAAAGTAGAATTACAGGTTACTTTTAGAGGAATAACTAGAGTTGCAAAACCAAAGTTAAAAGTAGATATGTATGCTTTTCTTTCAAATATATGGCAGGAAAAGACCACTATATATTAATTACGAATATATACCATGTTCTATATCATAGCAAATGAGATCTGAATCACCAAAAAACTTCCTAACATAAGCTTCTAGTGTATATTTGTATTTTTACCTAGCAAGTTCTTTAAAGCCACTCCTGTAGCACATTCACTATTAGTATGCATACTTTCCTATTATTTTTCCTGGTCCCCCCTCCCCCATAATCACAATATCCAAGATAAAAAAAAGTAAAATTATATCCATACTCAGGCCCTAAATTAGATCACACCAAGATACCTCTCATATTAGTTTTTTTTTAAAAAAAGAGGGAGCATGCTTTTGCTCACTTCGGTGCCCTGATGTCTAACAAAGGCACAATACTGCCTGTTCAAAAATAAATTTATGTTACTGAAGTCATTATGTACTTGCTATCCAATCAAAAAGGCAGGCTTTTCTTTTTCTTTTTAAGTATTAGGTTTAAAAGTGTCTCAGAGGAGATGTTCCAGTAAAAACAAAGAATTCTGCAAGTTAAGGGCATAATTTATTATAAGACTTATCACGCCTTTCAAGGATCAAGGGGGGGAAAAACCCTTAAAAGGCTAAAGAATGACAGTAACTTTATCCCTACAATTTAAGCTGAGCGTCAGAAGATACAGCCAGAAATAAAGCAACAGTTTAAAAAAAACGTTATTACTCCCCTCAAAGGGTATACCACAATTCAATGGGTATGATCTGCCACCCTGTTGCAGGGCTTAAGATTCTACAGGCTTCCTCTTGTTACAAACAACCAGTAACATGTTTGTATCTCTTACAATTTAGAGAGGGGAAAAGAAAGAGAAAATACTTAAACCCACCCCGAGGCCCTAGGACAGGCAGAAAGCCAAGATGATACTCATGAAAAAACTGAGATAACCTACAGGGAAGAAGCTTGCCAAAGTACCCTACTACTCACTTGACTATTTCATTACATACTTCTATTATACACTGGCCAAGGTACCCAGCCATATGCCTAGAAACTCCATGCTAAAACTAAAAACAGCTATTTGATTTCAACCCAATCAAATCAAAATGACGTTCCTGACAGCTTAAAAGGCAAATTCAGGCAGAGGGAACATCCAACTTTTCACTCATTTCTCACCGCAGCCTGGGGAAGTTTGCTTTTCTCTGTCAAATCCCTCTGATAACCACATGTAGTGTGAAACACACACAAGAAACCTAACAGTCCATTTTAAGAAGTTTACTAAGGATGGTGGTAAGAGAACAAAGGGGAAAGGGAGAATGGTGATTTAGGAAATAAGGAAAACCTTTTAGAAAAACAGGCTAAGTCTATGATCTGTATACTCACAAAGCTAGGGCCTTCATCATAAATAATGCAGCATCTTGGGTGGTCAGAGGGGAGGGTAATGGATGACAGAATGTTGGTAACATTCCAGTTTTTAGGGTTCTCAACCCAAGTAAGATTTGATTGACAGATGGCTTTAAACAGCCGATCAGATAAGTGGCACACAGCCAAGAAAGGTGCTACCACCTTTGGGAAGTTGGGAGATGGGGCTGATAAGACCTTAATGACTGCCAGATTTAGCCAACTTCCCTGCTAGATAACAGGCTTTCCTTAGTTGGTGTATTTGGACTTGGTGTGGAGCTACATGGTATGTCTGCCTCTATGTCAGCAGTGGCAGAGGTGTATGGTGGCAGCACTGGCCATACTGAGTTCTCCCACCACCAAACTCAAACACATCTTCACTGCAGCAGCAATGATGAGTTGACTCACACCAGAGGCTGGCAGCACAACTACCATTGGGAGCAAGGCCAGTCTTACTACCAGAACCACCAAGAGTTCTCTTATTGTTAAGCAGGAGGCAAGGCTGTGTCACTGGCTAATACTGGCAAGGTCAGCTTGTAAGGTGTGGAACTTGAGCAGGGTATCCCAGAGGAGCTGTCAGATGCAGTGTATATCTCACCTGTCACCTGGGAGCAGCCAGACTGCCTCAGTGGGACAGATGGGAAACACGGATCACTCCCAACAACCAGCTTGATCAGTCACCTCCTACCACTGAAGTGTGCTGCTTGGTCATTTTAAGAACAACTGCTTAAGAATTAATGTTGGACTTTGATTCCCCCCCCCCCCCTTTTCCTTCCCTTTTTCCTTGTGCACCATATTTTTGTAGATTGCAAGCCTGTAGCCTTATTTTAATTGATTCCATGTATGCCACTCTAGAAGCCTTTTTAGCTGAAAAGCGAGCTACAAATCCTCTTAATAATAATGATGATCTTCAGTATCCTTTCCTCAAGAGAGGCAGCAGCATGGCAGTGGTGGGCGCTGGGGAGGAAAAGGAACAGCAACCAGCAATTCTCTCTCCTATACTACCACCACTCATCCTGTGAAAAGCCACCAGCCCATCACACCAAGCACATGAGATGGGATTACTTTGAGCTGGCAGTGGACCCAAACTATGCCATCTGCCTGCACTGCAGGAAGCAGCTGAGTAGGAGGAAGGTTCCAAGGCATTGCATCACCAGCAACTTTATAATGTACTTGCACAGGCAGCACCAGTCCTCTTGATTAGGGAAAAGGCAGAGCCCAACAAGTCAATCAGGAAGGGCAAGAGGTGCACACGGCAGAATGACTCTCAAGCTGCCCCCCGCCCCCACAAACACCCAAAAAAGCAGCAGCTCAGGCAGTAACAATGCAGGATACGCGGTAGGGAAGTATGGATCCACCAGATGAATGCTTCCAATTCCTATGCCAACCTACTACTCAAATCACTTTTCTTGCCGCTTTGTGTGCACTGCTACCTGGGTGCCCATAAACAAAACCACTAGGAGAAAACTGAATCTCTTCAGCCACCCCACCCGCAAAAAATCAACTTTAAAGGCGGCTAGTACAAAAACCTTCTTGTCTAAAATTTGGCAGGTTCTAAACCTAGGGGGCCTCATACCTCCCCTTTTTATAACAATTGCTGACAAAACACATGGGGAAACAGAGGGAATCTTTTTCTTTTAGCCATTTCCCAAAAGGCTACCCTTTGCAGGAAGAGTCATCCGCTCAGTAAGGAACAAATTTTATCCAATTCTCTTAAAAAAATAACACTGAAGATTATCTATAAATATAATTTAAAGGAGCGCAGCACTAAATCTCCTGGACCTATTTGCAGGCTTTATCCACTCTGAATAGGCTACAACACCTGCAAATTTTACATCCAGTTCTGTCAAAAGGGGAGAAAAGAAAGGTACCATCATTTTTTACATTTTCCTTTAACAGTGAAGTGGGTTCAGCCTCAGACCCTGCTCTGAATCAGGCAGACTCTGGAAGCACACACTCAAGTTGGTGTAACATCTTGACAACACTTTCCCAGTCTGGGCAAAATGGGGAGCTATGGTTAGTTAGAGGTTTCCTGCTTTGTTTGCTCACACCATACAGGGAGATTTGAAGTAAAAAGTTCATTCAGACCTCAGATACAATCAAAGATGGTCACTGTGTCACTTCAACTGAATTACTCTTTTTGAAGACACAATGCCCTTAGAAGTCAAAAGCAGCTCACAACACATAGTTCGCAACAGCTAACAGTTCAAGGAGTCACCTTTTTTCATATTGCATAAATCCAATTCTGCATTAATATACACCAGTGTTTTACTGAGAGTAGGATCGGTATACTTTTTAGACATCCTAAAAAAGTAATTCAGCAACTAGCTCTGCAGGCAGCTCAGCCAGGGAAAGGCAATGATGAATACTTCTCCATTGCCTTCTTTGCTTCTCTTCCCAGCCTTCTTTATACGGCCCAGAGGGAGAGAGAGGAATAAGGCCACTTTCAAACTTTTGCAACCTCCTTTCTCCTTCCCTCAACCTGGGCCATTTGAGGTAACATGGGATGAGACTTTGTGCAAGAGTTCTAAAGATTAGGATAGGGAAGAAAAAATGAGTAAAGGTGTATATTCTTTACTCTTGCAACACTTGCTTTGCAATTTCAAGGAGCACAAAGCAAACTACAGCAACAGGTCACCTCAGGAGTCTGAATTTTGCTGGCTGCAACTAGTACTCGCCTGAACCCTACAGGTAGGCCTGCTATACGTCTGGAAAATTCTGACATACCAGGAAATTGGATGCCTAAAATGGAGTCCTGGGGAAATTTTTTGAATTTTAAGAAATGTCTGAAATTTCCTGTATGTATGGAAACCCAGTTTTTTATTTCTGTTTTCTGTCCCCCACCCCCACGCCCCACTGAGTAGTGGAAGGAATGTCCCCTCTTATGTGGGAGACCCAAAGCACGCTTGTGACCCCAGCCTCCCCACAAGCAGCAGCCCCAACTGAGGAGGAGGAGGAGGGGAGCGCGGAGGACAGTGGAAAGAGGGCAAGAGCAGTCCCGAGCATCCACCAACCATCAGCAGAGGGAAATAAAGATGACTCAATTATGCTGCTCCCAACTTCCTCCTCCCCTGAGAGCCACTGCGTTATCTTCTCGAAGCTGCCATGGCTGCTGCCTCGAGGAAGACAATCACTCCCCTTTTCAGGATGCAGAGCAGGAGGCAAGGAGTCCATCTAGAAGAGAACAGGGCACCTGTGGCTACTTGCTCTGGAGCAGGTCCAAAGGAACTTATCTCCTCAGTCCCACTCTCCCAAAGCAAGGGGTGGGGACTCTCAACAAGGAATCTCCCTTTCTTTCCCTGCTAGAAGAAGAAGAATTAGCTCTTGGAGATGCTGGGGGGGGGGGAGTGTTGGTCTTTTTGGTTTTTTGGGAGGAGGCCGTGCCAATGACTCTTCCCCCTGTTTTTTTCCCTTTGGGAGTGTCAGGAATTTTACTTTTTGAAATATGGCAAGCCTACCTGCTGTCCTAGATGCATTTAGATTACAACAGTTGTGTATTCTTAATAGGTGGCAATATTTTGTATCAATCCATCAATATTTTTACCAACAGGCAGTGTAGCAGAACCAATGTGTACTGTCCACTGTGCACAGATTAGGGTGCAGAGACAACACAGACATACGTCTACTCTACCCTGGGTCTATTAAGGATAAAGAAAAGAGAAAAAACAACAGGTAAAAGGAACAAAACAGCATGGGCCGGCAAAATATGGCAGAATACCTACGATTTTGCACAATACTTGCAAACAAAGAGAGAGAGAGCTTTTAATCCCCAATACAGAGTCAACAAAAGGCACAAAGATACATAATTTCTTCTACTGTACTGACTGGAAGGGAGGGATTATTTAGCTTCCTGGTGCAATCAAGTGTAAGTGGCCTGCTGGCGGCTTCCAAGAGATACCGGCTTCAAATTTTTGAGAAGTATTAACCTGCAGCATTTTACTAATATTATGAATAGGAGCTTTCAGTTCAAGTATCTGACCACTTTTGTTTATTCTCTCTTCCAAACATTTCAAAGACTAAATAAAATATTCTCCCTGCAACTCTTATCTGCCAAGATGGAGAGAGCTTCCTGTGTTTTCTCTATAACGTATTAATATGGTACTTTATTTATGTATGTGGTTACATGTTCTTATATGTTGTTTCTTTTTATTGGTATCCCATTGCTTCGTATGAAAAAGTATGTCTGCAGAAAGGTACCATGGCATACTGCTGCTTGCCATTAACTGAAGAGAAAACACAAATGTTCCAGACTAGAGGAGCTGTATTTAGGGAGATCTAGAAGTAAACGAAAACATATTGACAGTAGAAAATTTTAAGTGAAAATTGCTTTGTATGAAAGCAATGTTATAAACACTGGGTTGTATCCAACTGGATTTAGGTTGGTCATTAATTTAACATGGTTTATTCTGAGAATAACCAATGTTGGATACAACTGGGGTGGCAGGAAGCTAAGTGGGAAAGGGCTCAAGGAGATAAGGGAGTTAAACTAGCCCAATCCAAGTCATGGCAGCTCAAAGAACAAAGGTGGAGTACTAAAACCATGAGTGTGGGTGGGAGGGACGGGAGGATGTGCATGAAATGGTAGGGACTGAGGGTAGAAAAGCATAGCAGTGAGCATGGGTTTAGAGTAAGAGGAAAGAGGGTTCATGGATGTACAGGATGCAAGTGGGAGAACCTCCCATAGTTGTATGAACAGGAGTACCTGATTTTCACATGGCTCAGAACCAACCAACCGAATGTGCAGGTTTCTGTTAGAACAAACATAGATTTACCTTGATATTTTGGGCATCAACATTTGCTCCAGCTTCTAGAAGAAGACTAATCACTGTGGTATTTCCTGCTAGCACTGCCCAATGTAGTGCTGTGTTCTTATGATATTTGTCTCCCAGATTCACTGAAACGTTAAAAGTAAGTAGCAACCGAGTGGGGTCCACACTGCAAAATAAAAGCAAAATTAAATCCATAAAAACATGTACTTATCATTATCTTCATATTAATCCAGGGATCAGATCCCCTTGGAGATAATTTATTTGATCAATACTAATCAGATTTCTTTCTCCAGTATTAAAAGCACTAATGAGCAGGGGGAGGGGATTTTCTTCCATGGAACTCTATAAAATACTCTATGAAATAAGAGTTAATGATTAGGGTTGGGGTTTTTTACTCTCTGAGGCAGCATTTTATACAGAGAGCCCCAATTCCCAGAAGCGGTAAAAAAAAAAAAATCATTAGCAATTTTAAGACAAGACTAGATATTTGATCTGCATTGCATGAATTAATATTCTTCCCCCTCCTTATCTCAGATGCCCAGGGGTCAATTTCAACATGAAATCACAAAAATGACATTTCAGCTTATATCTAGGATATTAACAGAGGGAGGGAGAACACATAGTTCAGTGGTCCCCAAATTGCTATGTGCTAGATGCCGTATGATTCCTAAATGTATTGTATTGCTTCTTTTATTTCTTGTATTGTATTTTATTTCATTGTATTATAATTTGAATTCCATAGAATTAAAATTGTGTGTTCTTCACAGCCACAGACCATAGTCTGAAAACACCCAACCTGGTTTAGACATACAATTGGACCTGCCTTCAAAATGTGATGTTCCTTCTTTCGAAAACAGTATTACTATTTAGCCCCTTTCCAAAAGTTTTATTTTTCTTAACACAGACAATACTGGTGACAGTTTAATCTGAAGAATATTTGCCTACTCAGAAAACACACAAAAAATAGCCAGCTTCTGCTCAGAGTAGACTACTGAAATTAGCAGGGTTAGGTTAGTCATGTTCAAGACTTTCTTTCAGCCAGAGCTCACCAGAACACAGTTACAGCACCTTTCAGGTGGGTGCCATTGCCATAAGAGAATAAGGGAGGTGTTCATGGTGAGTTATGGTACCTCTTTTTCTAGAAAAATAGAACTGATTATGTCCACTCATTTCAAAAGGGCTTTATTGTGAGTAGGTTTAATGTTGGATGCAGTCAGAATATTTTGACTCTTCTTCTCCATAATAACCTAAAGTTGGGACAGAATCAAATTTTGAAAATGAGGGAGGTGTGCTGAACCTAGAAAATACCTTGTGTCTGTCTCTGAAGTTGATAACAGGAAGGAAAGTGTGTAAAAAAATCCACTTTGTGTAAATGCCACAAAGACAAATATTTTCAACATATGTCAACATAACATGCTAGGAATGTTGGTCCCAATGTGACATTCCTGTAATGCTGAATCAGTTTTCCTGCTCATGAATTCTTAGAAATAAAGCTCCCTTTACTAAAATAACAAAAAAAGATTAATCACCTCTAAGGTAAAAATATATTACACATTTTGTATAGTTCATTATTCTATTTGATTAGTACAAAATGCTTCAGATTGGTTTAGTTTTCAATGAGCAAATTACCTGTGTGTTCTATAAGCTGCCCACATCAAAGGAGTCATTCCATTTTGATCCATCATATCTACATCCTGATGAAAAGAGCAACAGTAATCAGACATGCACATTTATTGAAGTTGAAGAAAAAATATCAAGGACAAACTTCCAGATGTCTAGTCTGGAAGGGGTCAATAAATCATTATAAACCAGGGGTAGGAACCTGTGGTCCTTTGGATGTTGTTGGACTCCCAACTTACATAAGCCCCAGTCACCGTAGCCAATGGCCCCAGATGAAGTGAACTGTAGTCCAGGAACATCTGGAGGACCACATGTTTCCCATCTCTGTTAAATGGTGTTAAATGGTACAGTGATGTAAATAAGCAAATATTTTAAATAGTGAGGTTTTCACACACTGCAAAATGCATAATAAACCACATTGTATGCATGTAATATAAGAGATCAAACATCATAATATATGCTACAGCACCATCTGCTGTTACAACTCTGCCATTTTTGCAAATGAACTACCCAAATAATAATATGTACATCTTCCAATCAGAATTAACAATGAAGTAGGAAGAATGAAATAATCACACTGGGCAGGATCCAAATAAATGTTCAACTGGTTCTGTGGACCTACTTTTGTTTCTTGAACAGATGGCTTCTATGCCACGTTTTAAACAGCTTTCAAAGAGGAGGGAACCTTGTTATACATCACAGAGTTTTGTGCAATGTAAGAAAGTTAAGAATCAAGAATATTCCACTCTATAGGTACAAGACTTTGGCAGTTTGACTAAAGGAATCTTTGGATGCGAACAATAATTTGAAACTCCTCGTGTTTAACAATATCATATTGGTTAATCTACAGTTCAATCCTTTTAAGAGTCACAGATGCTTCAGAAATAATCTGCAAACTTGAAAACCATGAAGATTTGATACAGGTCCATTAGATGTAACTTTGAGCCCTGCTTGTCCCATGATAATGAATGCTTTTCAACTTGTGCAGCTCAAGGACATGGAGAGGATCTTTGGAAATCTGAGACTTACCACATCTGTGCCAGAACCGTGCCCTTCCTGGCTCATTAAAGGGCCAGTGGGTCATGGGTTGAGTGGATAAAGGGAGTGATCAATGCCTTGCTTAACACAAGGCAGGGTCTTAGCATTTATAAGACCTATACGAATTGAAAAAGCCCTCCCTGAATCCCACCATATTGGATAATTATTGGCAAGTTTCCAATATCCCATTTACTGTATGGGGAAGGTACTGGAATGTGTGGTGGTATCTCAGCTCCATGGGTTTCTTGATGAGGTGGATTATCTAGATCCATTTCAATATGGTTTCAGGCCTAGTTATGGGAAACAGACAGCTTTGGTCACCTTGATGGATGACTTACAACAGGGAATTGAACTGGGCTTATGTCTTGATTCTGCTAGACCTCAACTCTGCTAGACCATGGTGCTGCATCTGCACAGACCTTATATTTCATACATACATTTTATTAAGCAGATGCACTATCTAGAATACAAATCTAAGAAAAATATACAGCCAGCAATCAGCAACAATCCCTCCACAACCGGAGGGATCGCTTCCGCGAATGCATGCGGCGCGGTAGAGCACTTCTGTGCATGCGGCGAAACACTTCCAGGTTTGCCGCTTTCACAAACCGAAGTTTACGTTACCCAAGGGTAATGTAAGCTAAGGTGCTACTGTATGTGATCCTTGAATAATGAAGAGCTCAGAGAGAAACATGGAGTAAAATGTGGAGGTCCTACTGCATAGGTATGGTACAACTGATCAAGGGCTTTTATTCAAACTATGCAAAATTGATGGTGCAATCCTAAGCATGATTAATTCAGAAACAACTCTTACTGAGTTAAACAGGATTTACTGTGAGGTAAGTGTGCAAAGAATTACAGCTCTAATAGTAGCTTATTAATGTGGAGAACAACTTCATTTTGTGATATATAAAGATGTGTTTTAAAAACCCAGGAAGACTGGGTCTTTAGATTCTACCACCACTAAAAACTACAGAAAGTTAAGTACATACATACCTGCCCCTTGGCTATTAAATAAGCAACTATCGAGGTATGTCCAAACTGAGCTGCCAAGTGAATACAACTACATCCTTCCCCATCAATTAATGATGGATCTGCACCATATTTCATTAGCTGTACAACCATTGATAAATGACCCTGTCTGAAATAATAAGAATATAAGATTGAAAAAGCTTTAGACTGTAGTAAACCACATTAAGAACTTTACATTGACAAACATTAAGGTTCAACAAATCAAGAACTCAAAAACAGCGTTTGCAATGTATTTTGAATCCTAGTTAAGCAACATAGGTTCATTTTTATTTTGGTACAAAAAAAATGCACATATAGAAGGAAGCAAACATGAATCTGATCCCCTGATATCTGGCAGGGTCATCTATCCACTAGACACTTTGTCCTAAGTTAAGGAAGACAACAAGGTTCCACAAGTAGAAAGAAGATGCAATGGAAAAAAATAGTGCAAACTCTTAAGAGTGAGGTCATTTCGACACCATAAATTTAAAGCAATCTTATAACAGCCATGACTTCACTCTAAGAATCCTGAGAACTGCAGTTTGTTGCGGGTGCTGGGAATTGTAGTTCTGGGAGGTGCCTCCAAACAACTCTCAGCACTCCTAACAAACTACAGCTCCCAGGAGTTTTATGGCAGGGCAAGCCATGACTGCCAAAGTGGTATAAGGGTGTTTTAAATGTATGGCGAGGATGTGACCTGAATAAGCCACACAATACAATAGATGTGTTTGGAGCCCATCTGTGCCAGCGGTTTATTCGAGTCACACAATCCTGCGTGGATAGCACTCTACTTTTGGGTTTTGTTCCAAGGACTCAAAAACATCCTCCCACCCCAATTTTTTTAACTGCTCAAGAATAAGCTACTTTAAATTTACTTAAGTCAACTTGTCCTGTTGTCAAAACCACACAGAAGATTAGAATTTTATTTGGGGTATTTCTAGTCATTAAGAATTTGGACAGCCAAGCACCTGGGAGTTCTATCTTTCTGTAACTTAACCAATCTGTTTTTAAAACTTCTACATGGTTTTTATTGTCTATGCTCATGAAAGATTTTTAAATATTTCGTTCTGAATAGCAGTATACAAATATATTCATACTATCTATAAACAGACTATCTATAAATAAAATCAAGAGAAGGACATGAGTGAAAGTGCCTTTCAGCAGCATGCTGCCTCCAAGCCTAAAGGCAATATATAATCATCATTAATATTAGCCATTGACAGCCTTATCCTCCATTAATTCACTTAATCCCCTTTTAAAGCTATCCATGTTGGTGGCCATTAATGCATCTTTTGGTAATAAAAGCCTTAGTTTAACTATGTACTGTCATGTTGCACCTACCATGTTGAATGGTAGGTGAGTCAGGGCAGACAAAAAGAAGTACTCACCTACCATTCAACATCACTGGATGACCCAGATTCTAGCATGATGACAGGACAGAAAAACATCTTCATATCCATTTTCTCCATACCCTGCATAATTTTATTTGCACATATCATGCCTGCCCCTACCCCTTACCTCCCCCCCAACTAAGAAACCCCAAACTTGTAACCTTTCTACATGAGGACATTTCTCCAGCCCCTTGATAATTTTGGTTGCATTGGCTGCATCATTTCCAGCTCTTCAATGTCCTCTCTGAGATGCAGTGATTAATAATCAACAAATTTCCTCTGACAAAACAGAAGAGAAAAACGCTGAAATCTTCCCCACCTTGTTGCCCAGTGAAGTGGTGTGGAGTTCAGGTCCCCTCCTAGCTGGTCAACAATAGCACCTTTTGATATGTAGTACCTGCAGTCATAAAACAGGTGCAAATGTAGTAATGCAAGATAGTAATTAAAGACATGGGTATAAAGAGGTGTAACACATTAAGAGCAACTATGGAAATGAATATAATTTCACAGCTTGCCCAGTAATTATGTTCTCCTTTATAACAGTGGCTTAAGATTAAGGAGAAACCAGGTACTTTTAGTGACTAGAGTTTAAATAACATATTTATAATTATCATTTATTTTAATATACAGCAATTAACTAATGAAAAAAGTTTTGACATGGGAGAGTATCCATGCTGTCAGCATTACTTTTTGACTGAGGAAAGAAAATCACACCACACACAAGTCCATATCCACTGTAGAGAGTAAACACTGCAATTGAAAACATCACAACTCAAGGCGCATCCTCAGAAGTCTTACGGGCAGTGTAAAGCCAGTGTCCAACATCAACCTCCTTGTACACTGAGGTCATCTGCAATGCTTTCTTTTGAGTGCCCCTCACTGATGAGGTGGATGATGACTGGAGAAAGGATATTTTCAGTTGTGACACACCATTTATGGAATTTCTCCCCCAAGAATGCTTGCCTGATGCCTATGCATCTATCTCTTCAGTGACAAAACAACACCTTTCTATTTTTCGGGGCCTTAAAAGCAATGTTTTTCATTTGATGGTTTTTCTACATTTATCTTATTTTTAAAAAAATGGTCTCCCTATTCTGCTTTCTTGAGGTTTTTTGTTATTGTTCACAGAATATATATAATCTTATGAATAAAATCTCAGAAGTTGCATTTCTATAGAGCTCATCAATATGAGCAAACTGATATCTACAGTTCTAGTGAAATCCATAGCTATTAGGAGGCTGAATAAGAAGCCTGTTGATGGTCCGCCTCCGCTCCGCACTAAGCAGTGTTCCTGTGATTCTCTGATGACCTGCCTAACAGCAGATCCTTTTCAGATCAGTTAACACATGTAATGGAACATCACTGCACAGGAAAATTGAAATATACTGTTAAAAAAATGACAACCAAAAGCCATAAGTAATGTTGACTTCATTTTTGGTATCATCTATATTTATTTATTTGGAAATATATATAAGCTATTAATCAGAGCAGTATGCATCATAAAATTGTAGTTAAAACACACCTAACACCTTCAAAACTATTTAAAAACAATATACATGAAATAATTATCATTACCACACAGTTAAAATCAATAGGCAAGGAGTTGCAAAGGACATGTACTGCTACACTAAAACAGCGACTCCTTGCAAATGCAGAACAAATACTATGTGGCACTTGTAAAAGTGCAAGTTCTGCAGATATAAGCAGTCAACTAGGCATGTGTAGGCAATGTGATTCTTGAAGTAAACTGGCCCTAAGTTGTTATGGCCTTTATATACAATTAGTAAAACCTTGAATTTGGACCAGAAACAAACTGGCAGCCAGTGCAAATCTTTGAGCACATGTATAATATGTTGACAGAATCTCATTCCCATCAGTAATCACGATGCAGCGTTCTGCACTAACTGCAGTTTCCAGATCAGCCACAAGGCAAGCTCCACATAAAAGTGCATTGTAGTAATGCAACCTTGAAGGAACCAATGTGGCCAAGAAGGGTCAAACTCTTATACCTGCAGAAGTTGGTAGAATGAAGCTTTGGGGAGTGACACAAAACCATGCAGTATAAAAAGTAATAGCTATTTAAATTACTTTGCTTTGATGCACTCATTTATTCTAATATAGCAGGGTTTTATTGATGTATGCTTCTAATGATGAATTCATTTTGTTAGCAGAGTACTACTTACTTCACTAAATCTAATCTATTGTTGATTGCAGCCCAGTGAAGAAGTGTAACATTTTCTTTATCTGGTTGCCGTACATCGTAGCCTGCTTCCACCAACTCTCGACAACGTTCATAAATTCCATACCTAGACAAAAGATTCCATTATGATAATCAGATATTTTCGACAAATAAAGACAAAGCAGATTTGAATCCTAATATCTTATTTTATATATACTGCGTCTGTGATTTTAAAAACAGGACACAATCTATAAAAAATACCAGTGTGTCCCCACGGAGCTCAGTTACTTTATTTTCCTTCCTCAGATGTTCCTTGATGCGAACTGTAGTTTATTCACAATCTATCCTTCACATACTTCCAAGGTCCCAGATGTCAAGTTGTGCTTGCCCTTCACAATCAATTACTTCAATAAAAACTGAATACATTTTCAGTACTGAAACCAAGGTGAGGCCAAATTTGTTGGTCATATTAGATTAATCACAGTAAGAATGTATACTTTATGATACTGTTGCAAGCCTTGCATTTTACTGTTTCTAAATACTTAAGCAAATGGAGCAAGATCTAATTAAGTCATACCTGGAGTAAGCCTACTGAAATAAGTGAAAATTCACCTGCCCATTGATTTCAATAGTTCTACTCCAAGTAGGACAAACATTGGATATCACCCATGCTTAATTACCCTCAACTACATTTCTGCTCTTCAAGTACGTTTTTCTATAAATGTGTGTATGTACAGAAAGAGAGACATAAATATCTGAACACATAAACGTATTCCACTGCAACTATGTTAAAGTGCAGTGCATGTAATTCCCAAATACAGGAGTTCACAACAGCAAAAGCATCAGTACTCCATAGAATGAAAAGAAAAAAGGCTCTTCAGCTGAATATACAGTAGATCTGCAACTTACGTGGCAGTTATGCCAAAATTGTGTATTGTCAAAACCCATTTGATTCAATGGCAGGTGGGATTGCCAAAGTCATTTTCCCCCAAACCCCACCCTTTTTCTTTTCTTCTTTTTTTGCCACTCAGATAATGTTGAATGTGCACAAGTTAAATGCATGCAAGCTGCAGGCTTACTGTACCACATTTTAAGTATTCTAACTTATTACAGTGTCTTGTAAGACTCCATACTACAGTGGTACCTCGGGTTAAGTACTTAACTCGTTCCGGAGGTCTGTACTTAACCTGAAACTGTTCTTAACCTGAAGCACCACTTTAGCTAATGAGGCCTCCCGCTGCTGCCGCACGATTTCTGTTCTCATCCTGAAGCAAAGTTCTTAACCCAAGGTACTATTTCTGGGTTAGCGGAGTCTGTAACCTGAAGCATCTGTAACCTGAAGCGTCTGTAACCTGAGGTACCACTGTACTTCCGCAGTTTAGACAAAATGGTTTTCAGGTTTACTTTTACACATACAAATGCAAAATTGAGGTTTACTTTGCATAACTAAAGCAAAAGTAACATAAACCTTCAATCTACTATAAACCATTAATTTTGGGCTTTATTATTAACTAAATGCACAATCTTAGCTTGTTCAGGGACAGCAGAAAAGAAAATTAGTGTTCAGATATTAAAACATTGTTGCTATTTTTAGGCAAAACATTAGATGGTGCTCACTTCCACATTTCTCTTAAGTATAAAACAGCTTTTACTAATATCTTAAGGTAAAACACTATCATCACCATTTATATTTGCATGAAATCTTCTTCCAGCTGTTATCCAGTTTAACTTACAACCTTAACTGGATCTTGGGAACAGAAGGGAGATAATTCATCTTCAATTTTATCTCATTTTGCTCTCTAAGTTATCACATTTGTAAGACAAACACCTTTATTCTAGTATTACAGCTATGGGAAGAACAATGCATACTCTGCATGACCGTGATTCTATTAAGTAAATCTTAACACTAGACTGTGAAGAGGGGGGAAATATAGAAGAGATTAAATACAAATTCCTCTTCTCTTGGCACTTCCATTATTAAAACTGCTGTTGGTGGCTCTCTGCATAGGTACCTGCTTGAATGAAGAGATATGATTCAAGTTAAGTATAATCACATCTGAGAAATGAGAGAAGGCAGAAAAATAGCTACATCAATCAAGGTGTACTGTTTCCATGGTGTAGTGCAGGGGTCACCAATGCATCACCTACAAGCACCAGTGTGTCTGCCAATACTTCCTATGTCTGCAAAAGGTCTCAGTAAATGTCCTCTCAAAACTCCACAATGCACAAGTGACTGTTTGCTCTTCCTTTGTTTCCACTTGTGCTGGGTTAGTCTCTCCTACACTGAACACAGCCCCTTAAACATGTCCACATTTCAGTGGATACCAGGATTGGACACCCACCCTCCCATCTTCCTACTTTCACACTTTAACAGTTGGTAGCAACAGCTGCAGCATTAGGAGAGTAACAGGGCAAAAGCATATATTGTAGTAATGGCTGCTGTCTTTGCAGTGTTAAGTAGCTGGCAGGAAGAGGGTAGTAGGGCTGGCGAACAGAGGACTGGTGAAATGTAACTGGGCAAATATACTCTGTGATGCTCTTATTCTAATTATTTTAACACTCACATTATTGGATTCTTAAACTGAAGCTACAGACAAACAAGACTGAAGTGTGTTTGCATACGCATTCTTTCCTCCACAGACTTTTCAAGAAGTACCAGTCCAAAATTGCTGTTCCGTTCCTCAAAATCTTTATGCAGACACTTTCAGAGGATTGTTTTCCACATGGTGCCAAAATAGACAAGCTGTCAAATAAACCCACTTACTGTGTAGCTTTGACGATATCCCATGTGCTATAATCATCAATGTGACTTTTGCGCCCAAGAGATTCACTGTATCCATGGGTATAATGTGCTTGGGGCTTGATTTCCTACAAAAAGAAGTTCATTACACTATTAGATTCATTTTAAGATTTCTAAAACAGAAGAAAAGCTCTGCTGCATCAGGCAATTGGTCCACCCATTCCAGCATGCTGTTTCCCCAGAGTGGTTGCAGCGAACCCCCTCTTAACTACAGGCTAATTTATAGTTATTTAAAGTCTGGCACTTGGAGACTTGGGGAAGTTAAGCAAGAAAAAGACTTTGTTTTAGAACAAAACTGGTAAAACATAAAGTGTTTCTTCAGCTAATTATATAGGTGTTATTCCTAATACTTGGGTTCCTAAACAAGGTGGTTCTTTATGTGAGTTTCCCAATCTTCTTTAAATCACACTCCTGAGGCTTCTCTAGCAGTATAACAGACCACCACACCCCTCCAACTGATTTGGGATTCTTCTCTTTCTCTATCCCCTTTTTACTGAATGGAGAAAAGCTGAGCTATGGAACTCCTTGCCATGAGGAAAACACTATGACAAAGCAATATCCAAAGATAGATTAGATATCAGTACAAAATGGTGCCAGTAATTCTCAACTGATTATGCCACATTCTGCTTCTATCTGCCGTTACGTTGAGACTGGCTGTGTCACTGAACCACCATTTTGTGACTGGTGGGCATCAGCAATTTTCAGCCACCTCTAGTGGGCCCCAGACAACCCCTGATTTAAAAAGAATTATTTCAACAATTCTAGGTTGATTTCAGTGCAGTTTATACTATTTAAAGCATTTGTTTCTAAATAGCAACCTGTGCTAATTACGAGAGAGTAAATAAGGTATATATGAACAACCTGCAAGTGTTGACATTTAACAGAAAATGGATTTAGATTTAACAGATGCACTAGCCTCTAGGGGGCGGGAAATCAAAAAAATCCACAGTTGGGAAATGTCACAAAAGTATGGCAAGTTTTCAAGTTCTCTGTGAACTCTTCCATCAGGCTAGATGTCACACAAAGCAGGGAGTATGGCAAGTTAAAAGCTTGTCACATGTGTGTGACTTTTCAGTTTGTCCTAATAAAGATACTGTCTAACTCTAGATTTTGGAATTTATTCTCATGGACCAACACAACTAGCTTTAATTTTTCAATGTACATTTTAGGAAACCATTTTGGTTTGCTTGAAATAATTGATAACTAGTTTAAAACACCTACTATTAGGAGGAAGGAAATACACGTTACACAGCAGACACAGAATAGCTTCATCTTTTGCCTTGTGCCAAAGCTTTCCAAACTTCCAAGCTTTCTACGTAATGGAACCCTTCATCAAATTTGGAAACCACAACCAATGCCAGTGATGAATTCACAAAATGGACTGATGGAAAAGATTCTACAGCATTCTATTAACCACCCCTAATTTAGGGAAAGTTGTGAACAGTAAAATGGGCCAATCCCTACATATAATGGAGATTTAGTACGAGCCACTGCTTCCCTTATATGCATGCTTCAGTAAGATAACCCAGCTTCTGCTGCTGGATAATTTAGAAGGGTGCCTGGCAGTTGAATTATTTGGCAAGAATCTCTTCATTTCAAACCCAATTATAGATGATAACCAATCCTTCAGGAAAAGAAATCCATCTAATGTCTAGTAACAAATATTCAAATTCAGTTGGGAGAAGCTGCAAAATGTACAGCAGACAGTATATTGCAAGTACTAAAGGAACATCTTGATTGCACCTCCTAAGGAAATGGAAAAACACTGCATCATTGCTTTTATTTTTCTATCCAGAGCACCAAGAATAACTCAATCTACTATAATTCCAAGATCTTCTTTCCCTTGCTGGTGACCACAAAAAGTGACACTAATCAATATATTATTGCATTCAGTCTATTAAAGATGAGGCGCCACTAGGCAGAGTTGTGGCTACTACCTTTCTAACAGTATAGCAGCTGTGTATGTAAACTCATCCTCCTCTTCCAGTGCATCAGATGCCCAGAGAAGAGCTACCATAACTAGCACATCCCAAACTCTTCCAACAAAGTCGGGAAAGAGTACAGAGCACACTGAGCTGAGGAGCTCTCACAGTCACCATCAATGCGTGTTGGAGTAGAAGTGGAAAGAAGAGGAAGGAAAGGCTTGCCCTGGCCAGCTACTGCTAGGAAGCTGCTAAGCATGCAAGCACCCTCTGCCTTCTTGTAGTCGTACCTTGGAAGCTGAACGGAATCTGTTCCGGAAGTCCATTTGACTTCCAAAACATTCGATTTCCAAGGCACGGCTTCTGATTGGAAGCCGCAGAAGCCCCACCGGACATTCGGCTTCCAAAAGAATGTTTGCAAACCGGAACACTCACTTCTGGGTTTGTGGAGTTCAGGAGCCAAAACGTTTAACTGCTAAGGCATTTGTCAACCAAGGTATGACTGTATCTTCCCATAGTCCAAAAAGAGTGAGGTGGAATCAAAACTGATATGTACATCAATCAAAATGGAAGGTAGTTGCATGCAAATATGTGGAAAAGTCAGCCAGACTGCAAGCAGGAAACAGTGGCTCAGTTTGCATGTCATTATGAAATAAAGTTAATCATTTATTAGGAACGCGCTGATTTCACCTGCTTTGCTCCTCCTCACTAGCATGACAAACAAACCACAATTTTTGGCTTAGCATTACATCTGATTCAAAGATTGTGGCTTGTTTTGCTCGAATAATAATTTCTTGCGTATTTAGTAAAATCCACAAACTTCTTTTTTAACACAACTACAGTTTAATGTGACATTTGAACAAAGCCAGTAGTTAAGAGTTTTGTTTTAGCTTACAAAGTTAATGTTAAGACAGGCTTGCTCAACCTCGGCCCTCCAGATGTTTTTGGCCTACAACTCCCATGATCCCTAGCTAGCAGGACCAGTTGTCAGGGATGATGGGAATTGTAGTCTCAAAACATTTGGAGGGCCGAGGAAGCCTGCGTTAAGACTTTCAAAGACTTTTAATTATAATTATTTATTTGGGGGGGGGGTTATTGTTAGTCAATGTTCTATTAGAAATGTACTGAGGCCTATTTGGTTATTGGGTGAGATACAAATAAGGTCACCACTAGAAAGCACTTCAGCTTGGGCAAGTCAGGGCATCTGTTTTCCCCCCAATTCCCCTACGCTGCACCAGACTACGCTGCACCAGAAAAAAGCTTTTCATAAAAACTGAGACACACTCTTCAACAATATGGAATACAGTAGAGAAAGGTGCAGTAGATGTGGCCAGTGGTGGCAGTGGAGGCAGAGATCAGTGAAAACTGGATGGCATGCACTGCATAAGCAATTTCCACTAGTGCAAAGCCACAATGGATGTAACCCAATTGGCTACAGTTCAGTGGCCAATCACATGCTTTGCAAGCAAAAGGTCTCAGGTTTAATCCGTGACCTAGAATCTCCATGTAAGGTTGGGGAAATATTTCTGTCCGATGGACCAGTGGTCTGACTTGGTATAAGGCAGCTTCTTATATCCCAAACCCATTATACTGACTCGAACAATGTACTCCAATGCTTTGCTGTGGTTGTGCACAAATTATTACTCTTGCTACCAATTATCTTTGTTTAACTAACAATTGTTTTCAGTTTGGTTTCAGTTATTTATTAGTTTACAAACTTGGCCAATTATTTTGAAAGATGGAATATGCTATTAAAAAATAACTGACTACATGCGTGTAACATGGGCAAAAGGACTTCAGACTGATATTCTGTGAGTGCTAGCTTTGCATAGAGAAGAGAATATGCTAGAGATCCTTAGGCTGTTTTTTCTGCAGGAGAAAGTGTGTGCCATTATAAATATAAAAACTAAATCGCTAACTGCAGAAACAAGAAGCACAATGTTTAAAACAATTTATGAAAGCAAACAGCACCAACAAATCACATTTTTTCAAAAATATTCAAAAATAGTTCTCATAAACTAACAGAAAACAACGGGGGAATTTTATTCAGCAAGAATCAGTCATTTAACTAACTGATTAATCCTGCATTCTCCAATGTGCTTATGCTGTTTTTACATAACAAAGGGATGGACAGATGCATGACCAGAGCTTTTAATCCAAACACTGCATTTGGAGGTCAGAAAGATCATGTGATTTCATGCACAGCTGGCATGGAATAAGCTGTCACTTTTTTTTTTTAATGGACCATTCAGATTAGTTAAATTTTACTCATTCAAGCTGAAATACACATGCATTAAAATCAATGGGAGATTTTCCTCTATTGACTTCACCAGTCCATAGAATCTGCTGTGTCAATCTATGTTTTTTTAAGAAGTATTAAAAGGGTCAAGTATTCTTGTCAAAGTGTTCTTCTATACTTACATAACATCTTCAAACATTTGTTTACTGAGAACACCTCTTTAACAGCATATGGATTTAGTTAAATTTCTAAGAATAGCATTTGTTCATGTAGCATAAATTTAAATGGGGTAAATGTAACAAAGACTTTACAAAAAAAAACCTGGGTATAATAGAATCTACAGTTAAGCATGCTTAAATCCTGTTGATTTCAGTAAGATTTACATGTGCTCAACTATGTAGTGTATTATTACCATTCTCAAACTTGAGTCTTTAGCTACTGTTGAACTACAACTCCCATCATGCCTAGCTAGTAAGACCAGTGGTCAGGGAGAGTGGAGTGGAGACCCAACTACAAGTGGAGTGGAGATCCAAGTTTGAGAAACGTTGTCCTATTCCATTGCCCCACCAGAACCATCCCAGTCTCTACTGTAGGTCTTCAGAAATGGGAGGCAGTGAGGTTGGAAAGCGGGGAAAGTTATGAAGCAGCTACACAACTAGAAAAGGAAGTTGAGGGACATGGAAGAGACACGTGGATAAAAGAGCAGGGTTCTTCCATCTCTACATACACCACACAAAATTACAAGCAGTATCAGACAGTCTTTAATATGCCACAGGAAACCCTGTGTTAAACACAAAGAGCTATGTGAAGAATTAGAACAGCTGCTAGTGCTGTTTCACAGCCATTTGCACACAAAGAGTTCCTGGTACATTCATGCAGGTAAATTATCCAGCAATTCTTTTGATTCCACTTGAGCAGCAGCCTGCACACATGGAAAAACCTATTTGGGTTTTAGTTTCACTTTTCTAGTTCAACACACAGGAACAGTTTTGGATCCAACCCTCTGTTGTTTTCGTTGCAATAGAAAACCTGACTGCTATTCTAGCATTCGTCACATTTTCTTTAAATCAGTGCAGCCTATTTTGACATAAAAGCAACTGTCCAGCAGGGAACAATGGAAAGGAGACCACTGAAAAACTTTATGGCATGCACCAATGTTTTGTGCACATAGGCTAATGAATGTCTTACAAGCCAACTCTTAATAATTTCTGCTTCAGAAAATATACACTAGAGATGAGGCACAGTAACTCTTAACGGAATTAAACAGTACCTTGCAGGGATAGTTCTTACACTACAGACATGGGCTGGAGCTACCAAGTTTAGACAGAGGATCTTAGTCACATTTGTTAAATAAATACTGGTATTTATCAAGACTACTTACTATCTCATGAACCATGTTTGAAGTTGTTTGTATAACAAAACAGTATGAATATTATATGTGCTAATGTGTTCCGTCGTATCTCAGGTGAGGCCTAAACCAGGGTCCAGATGCAGAAATGGACTGGATCCTGGCAAGACTATGGGTGGGTGGATTCCAATCCAGGAGTTGGGTGATGAAACCAACCTATTTTAGATGGAGTTGCGCTTCCTGCAAAGGACTATATATGCCATTTGAGAGTACACTGTGACTCTTCTTTGTTCATAGGAGTCCAGGTGGCTATGGTGACTAGGAGTGCCTTCTACTGGATTGGCTGATATATCAAATGCTCCAAGTCTTGGACCAGGACAGCCTGGCTTCTGTGACCTATGCATTGGTAACTTCTAGACTGGATTACTATAATGCCCTCAATGCAAAGTTCCCTTTGAGGTTGGTTTGGAAGCTCCAGTTGGTGCAGGATACTGCAGTGAGGTTACTTGGTGGAGCATCCTACTGTGCCCAGGGTCAGACTTGGGGAAACCTGGATGGTGAGGGATGTCTTCCCCATATTCAGCACTTCCACAGGAGCTGTTGCTAGAAGTGGAACCCAGACGCCTTTGGTAGCAGTTGTGGGTTGCCACAAGGCAGCCGCTTGGCGGTACTGCTGCCATGTTTCTTTGTTCTTGTGCAAGTTGTAAACCCTTTAAGACTTAACGCTGAGCTCAGCAAAATCCTAGCCGTTTCAGACCACAGGTGACCTGGCTGGGGGGGGGGCGCTAGGTGATGGAGCCCATTTGCAAAGGAGATAGTAGGAGTATACTCCACGCACACCCAAAAACACCGAGGGGTATATGGATTTCAGAGGCCCTCTTTGTTGTGCCACAATCTTGTTTAGTGACAACTAGTGTCCGCCATCAAGGGATGCGGGTGGCGCTGTGGGTTAAACCTCAGAGCCTAGGACTTGCTGATCAGAAGGTCGGTGGTTCGAATCCCCGCGACGGGGTGAGCTCCCGTTGCTCGGTCCCTGCTCCTGCCAACCTAGCAGTTCAAAAGCACGTCAAAGTGCAAGTAGATAAATAGGTACCGCTCCGGCGGGAAGGTAAACAGCATTTCCGTGTGCTGCTCTGGTTCGCCAGAAGCGGCTTAGTCATGCTGGCCACATGACCCAGAAGCTGTACGCCGGCTCCCTCGGCCAATAAAGCGAGATGAGAGTCGGTCACAACTGGACCTAATGGTCAGGGGTCCCTTTACCTTTAGTGTCCGCCATAGCTGCCCACTTCCTATAGAATTACTTATTTATGGAGCTCCAATAAGCACAAAATGCTAAGGATATTTCTGTATTCCCTAAAAATACACCTGCACACTCAAGGCTCTTCTGATGTTTAATGTCAAGAATTAATTAATGGTGTGAGACTTTTACATTCTAGCTAATCACCATTCATCAACAGCACAGAGTTAGGGCTTCCATGTTACCGACCCAAAAGTAAGAGTCACTCAATTTTACACTTTTTAGGGTGTTTAAAAATGTCCAAACTTACGTTTTAATTCTGCATTTAAGAATGTGTGCATTTATTTCGTGTCAGTTACTACTGACACAAGTGCTACTACAGTCAATCATGGTCACGTACCGCCTGCAGGTTAATAAAAAGTGTTATGCTGATATCAGCTGAGACCCACTCCTTCCATTAAAACCTCTACTCACAGTTCCATTTACTTGGCAGTCTCACACCATCTCTGTGTCTACAGACCATATGCTCCATCTCTATAATTACCTCTGAAGTTGTGAGACTGGAACAAAATATTCTTATCTGCCTCTGCCAGGTCTCATACCAGAAAAAAGCAATGAAAGAGCCCTGCTGGATCAAACCAAACACCTAACCAGTCCAACACTCTGTTTTTACAGGTGCCAACTATGGGAACCCTGCAAGCAAGACCCAAGTGGAGCAGTACTCTCCCCACTTGTGATGCCCAGCAAATGGCATCAGGTACAGTGCCTCTGACTGTGGCGGTAGAACACAGCCATCATGACTAACAGTTATTAATAGATCAATCCACCATGAATTTGTCTAATCCTTTATTAAATCCATTCAAGTTGATGGCCATCACTTAATCTTTGGGAAGCAAGATCTAGAAGTAAACTATGTGCAAAGTGAAAAAGTATTTTCTTTTGTCTGTGCTGAATCTTTCAACATTCAGCTTTTCTTGGGTGGCCACCAGCAGCATCTCTCCTACATAAAGAAAATACCTTAAGAAACCATGTTTTGGAAAAAGCTGAGGATATACACTTTAACTTACAACAGCAATCTAGAGAATGTTAAAATCTCACGAACTCAATCACACTCTTGATCAGTCTCAACTTAGAATCAGAACCACACACTATAAGAAGACTACTTAAATCAACCATCAGTCTTCCAGCTCTGCCATCTCTGTTAAGTTTTAGTTTGATCTAAAAAAGACCAGGAATTGTTGAGAATGTTCAGATCCAGCCCCTCCTCTCTCCACCTGCTTCCCCATTATCTTAGTTTCCCTTTAACATTTCCTTATTATATATCCATCATTAAAATGATTTAGCTATCATTAAAAGGTTAATCAACATTCAATGACCGGATAGCCTTTAAATGTATCATATGTGGCTTTCTCAACAAAAGACTACTTGTAGTGGAGCATGAAAATAACTACACAGAAAAAGTATTATGGCTTTCATTAATTGTAGAGACTTAACTACACCATGCATGGACATCGCTGAGAACACAGGCTCAGATACAACAATCAAAAATTGTCTTCTTTTTCCCATTTTCTTTTTTGACATTCAGTGAATGTGTTTGGGGATCATGCTAAATCACAGTTTAGCATCATGGGAATGAGCTGCAGTGAGCCTTAGACTCAAGGCAGCAATGCTTCTGAATATCAGCTGCTGGAAAACACAAAAGGGGAGAGTGCTCTTGTACTTGAATCCTGATTGCAGGTTTCCCACAGGCAGTCACTATGAGAACAGGATACTGAACTAGATGGGCCATTGGCCTGATCCAGCAGGGTCTTCTTATGTTCTTACATGTTCCATCATTCCCATTCTTCCTCTGGTATAGCTGCATCAAGTTTGGAAGCTTTTGCTTCTTTTTTTATTTAACCACAGTTTGTTGTAGTGTACAAACTAACGAACAGTGATTAATGTTAACTCTTTGTCTGAAACAAGCTAACATCCAACACAGTTCATTGGCTCATTTTCATGTTGGCACTCTCACTGGCAAAGTTCCCAACTAGTGGATTGTATTGATGTTTCTAGAGGTGCTGGGCACATATCTGCTATTTATATGCCATTTTTAAATTTTCTGATTGTGTATAGCCAGCCCTGGAAGCGGGTGGGTGAAACACAGACTATGGGGGTGATTACACTAGTACAGTGGTGATCTCCCCAGCTCCCCTCCCCAATTGGAGTATAGGATTGCTATGTAAAATACTCCCAAGTGTATGGCATTTTCTTAGCCATGTCTTGCTATTATTTTACTTCTTTTTACCATAAATATTTTATTGTGTACATTCAATTACATTACTTTCACTGATGAAATCAAAAGGAAGGAAAAGGATTATTAAATTTAAGATACAGCCTTAGACAAATCCTCAATAAGTTGACTAAGAAAAATACCATCTGCTCAGTAAAAAAACAAACCCAAACACCCCCCGATATTTGGCACACCTTTTAGTGACATAATATTTCATAATTAACCAAAGCATGTCCTTCATTATACTATGCAGGAAGCAGCTATAAAACTAAAAAAAAGGCCTTCAAGACCATTTATTATAGGGCTGCAGCCCTATAAAGTGATTAGATTTTGAGTACTAGAATATTGACAAGTTAACGTTTCAAAATAAGATGACTACCAAAGGATTTTCTTGGCACAGGTTATCTCTGCTACTGTTCCACCACCAGCATCTAAACAGCAAAATATAATATGTCCCTGCTATACTGGATGACTAGTCTTTCTGGGGCAGGAAAGACTGGATTTTTAAAATGTAGAAGACTTATAAATCTTCAAAAGAAAGGTAAGCACAATGGACAGAGAAACAGTTGGAATTTGTTTTTTGTTTTTAAGTGCACTGGCATTTTTAAGTACACTGGCAGGTAACTGACAGCTAAGGCACCTATTAATGACAACATAGAGCACTATTCATTAGGTGCCCATAACACCACTGCAGTCATCTTCCTGATAGTCACGCTTATGAGAGTAGAAAAGAAATTGGTGTTTCCCAGCAACTGATTGCCTGGAAGCCAGTAAATCTTACAAAGAAGTCTATTCTTTGTAAGTCTGTAACTAATTAGTCTGTAACTAATGCAACTTCCAGAAACTCTGTTAATCTGTCAGAGAGAAAAACATCACTTTCAACACCTTTAAAAACAAATATACAAGGTGAGTCCTTTAAAAGAGACACCGTGGATACAGAGTACACATGTTCCACGGGGCCTCTTTTAAAACACTCACCCTGTATTAGGTCCTCAAAACCAACAAATACTTTACGCCTTAAAAAAATTAACAAAAGTTTATCCCATAATAAATATGCCCATCTTCAGAGAGCTACCACATTCTTTGTTGTTCCCCTAATTTATAGGACCAAGCTGTAAGCCACAATAGGCCCCAAACTCTACAGCAAAAAGGGGGAAAGGAGATCAATGACCCCACGAGACCAGAGAGAGTATTGCTCTTGTTTAAATCTAGCTCTGAATCCTTTTACTCAAACAGGCAGAGAACAGCCAAACCAGAAAGCTGCCCTGCGGGCCCCTAAATTGTGCAATTGCGCGCTTGGGCCATTAGCAGGTTCAAAAGCCTTTTTCAGCGTTTAACTAGAGGAGTGTGATACTTCTCTCTTGAGGTTTTTGAGTCTCAGGACACCCCCCCCTTTTCTTTTTTTCAAGTAAACTCAAGGCACCTGCAGTTCCTCGCTCCTTTATGTGTGATTAAGGGAAGGTACGGATTGCCAGGAGGACACCCCCTCCCCATCCAGTTTCCACCCCAAATATCCTTGTGAGGGAATCAGAATTAACAAAAGCGGGGGGTCAGGGCAAAGCCTCGTCCTCTACCTACCCACCCCTGCTGGGCACTGGGGAGCTTGCCTGCCCAGCCTGTTCCCTTCCCCTCCCGGCAGCCCAGCCAAGGCGCACCCGCCGCCGCCGCTTCTCCCTCCCAGACAATCCTGCCCGCGCCTCCGGGCCAACCTCCGCCCCCGCCTGGGAAAGGAGTGCCAAGAGGAGGGCGGAGGCCTCCGCTGCCGCCGCCACTTTCCGCTCCTCCTCCTCCCTCTCACCGCCACCCAGCTTCTTCTCCAGGCTGACGGGATTGCGAGGGAGGCCTTAAAGCCAGCAGGGCCTCACCTCAGGGTGCAGGATAGGGACGCAGCCCGCTTCTTTCTCGTACTCCTCCAGAGGCGCCGCCATCTTGGTGCGAACGCGCCTCCCGCTGCATGCCGGGTAACGCGCTCCCTCGCGACCTCGCTCCTGCTCTCTCGCGCTCTGCGCCGGTGGAAGCGGGGGGGGGGGGGAGAGAGGGAGAGCGGATGGGCCGCCAGACGGGGAGAGCCGAGGCGCGAGAGAGGAAGCGAACGCTCTCCAGTAGTAGCCGCACGGCCCCGCCGCTCACGCCTGTGGTTTTGCTGCGCGTGGATTCCAGATAGGGCCTTAGATTGGGGTGGGGGGAAGGCCGCCTAGGTCCACCCACGTCACCCAAAGCAAATGACAGCGGCCCATAAGTAGAGGGGGGAAAGGTAGACTTCAGAAAAGTGCCTTGCGTGGGCCGATACCCCCGAAGCCAGGATGTCCCACACTCAGGTCATGCAAGCGAGTCAAGCCATGTCAGTGGCAGCAAAGAGTCGGGGCTTCCAACATGCTGTTGACCCAAAAGCAAGTTTTTGCACTTTTAAAGGTGTTTAAAAATGTCCGTCTTTACGTTTTAATTCTGCATTTAAAGAATGTGTGCGTTTCTTCGGTGTCAGTGACTGCTGACACAAGTGCTGTTACAGTCAATCACGATCACGTACTGCCTAGAAGTTAGTAAGTGTTATCCCGATATCAGATGAGACCCACTCCTTCCATTAAAACCTCTACTCACAGTTCCGTTTACTTGGCAGTCTCATTTGGCAGCTCCCACCACCACCACCCCACACACACACCGCAGCTGTAATATTCAGACCTGCTCTGCCACTTTTGCCTTCTTTTCTCCATCTGGCAGGTTCTCTGTGGGCCAAATCTAGACTTAGCCCTGTAAGGCTTTGCCCCCAGCTGCCTTTTTTTTTCCTGGCTCCCCCCGCTCCCCCCCCCCAGCCCTAGGGCTAGGCAAAATCCTTTATGTAAAACTCCCCTGCTTCTATAGCCTAGTTTATTCACTGGACAAACCAGATATGGAACATTTCATTGCCTTGTCTTCTGTCCTCATACACAGCTGTGTTCCTGAATAGGCTTTTGCCCATAAATGCTTGAGTCAGGAGGATAGCCAGGCCATTTCTAGTGCACAAGAGAAACTCTGCCTCAGATTCAATACATAGGGGGGGGGGGAGAAAACACTTGTCACATATATGAGTGCAATGCATCACACAACCATTGTGTTATATGCTTCAAGTGCCATGGGAGTTGCTGCTCCTTACAGACTAAGGGAGGCTAAGCTGCTGCTCTCCGGATGTTGGGCTAGAACACCCATCATCTACAACCATGCTGGCTGCGGCAGATGGGAATTAGAGTCCAACAACACCTGAAGGATTACAGGAAGATTCCCTAAGAACATATGACAACATAATAAGAGCCTGCTGAATCAGACCTATGCATCTCAATTCTAGCATCCTGTTCTCACAGTGGCCACTCAGATGCCTGTGGGAAACCAGCAAACAGGTCCTAGCGTACTCTCCCCTCCTGTGGTTTTCCGCAAGTGGTATTTAGAAGCGTACTACCTCCTACTGTGGAGGCAGAAAACAGCTATCACGGTTAGTAGTCATTGATAGCCTGAACCTCCAGGAATTTGTCCAATCCTCTTTTAAAGCCACTCAAATTAGGATTATTTTTATTATTTTATTATCTGTGCCCTGCCCACCCAGCTGGGTTGCTCCAACCATTCTGGGCGGCTTCCAACAAGTTCTATAGTTGGCTTTGGACAGTATGAAGAACTTCCTTTAATCTGTCCTGAATTTCCCTTACCCCTGTTATAGGCAAAGAGCCAATGTGATGCATGATTAGTATATTGGACTAGGTTTGTGGAAACCCAGGTTCACATCCACTTGAGTCAATATACTTATTGGGCAACTCTGAGCCAATAAATCATCTTCAGCCTACCTAGCCCATGGGTAAGCAAACTAAGGCCTGGGGCCCGGATCTAGCCCAATCGCCTTCTAAATCCAGCCTGTGGACAGTTCAGGAATAAGTGTGTTTTTACATGAGTAGAATGTGTGCTTTTATTTAAAATGCATCTCTGGGTTATTTGTGGGGCATGGGAATTTGTTCATTCCCCCCCCAAAAAAAATATAGTCCCGTCCCCCACAAGGTCTGAAGGACAGTGGACCGGCCCCCTGCTGAAAACGTTTGTTGACCCCTGGCCCTGTCTCACATGTTGGATAAGATGCAAAATTCTAATGACAAACTTGTGTCTGTCCTTGGATAAAATTTATTCTAGGTGTCCAGTATGCTTTAAATTTATTAATGAAAACTTGGGACTCCTCCAGACAACCTGTTTATTGAGCATTCATCCTGATTTGCTTGCCAGCTATACAGCAATGCACATTTATCCCAAATTCATCCTGATTTATATGTCCCAGTTGCGCATCCTACCCTTTTCAGTGCAGTTCACCAACACTTTCCTAACTCCAACTAAGTGTTTGGAAGTGGTGATGGGCTGGATGTGGGCAAATAAATTGATGCTGAATTCAGAAAAGGCTGAGAGGCAAGGTGGAGTCCAGAAAACTCCAGGAGGAGGAGGAACTGGAAGAACCTGGGTGCCCAATGAACTGCAGTCTTTGTGTGAAGAAAGGAGCCACCCAGGGTCTCTGAAGGAGGTAAGTGTAGACAGGGAAGCAGATCTCATTATGTAGACCCTTTTACCTCAGTATTTACTTATGTAGAAATGTGGGGAAAATCTGGAATAAAAAAAGAGAAAGATTTTCCTTTCTTCATGCCTATTCCAGAAAAATGCTGAGTCTGAGATGCCAGGAGAAAAACTGCCTTGCTTGAATAATAATAGTAAGGCTTACTGCTTGCAGGACAGCTCTTGAATGTGATCAGTGGTATGAACTGAGGTATTTAGAGTGTGCTGCAATACCGAATGCCTAATAGCTTTTGAGTTCTATATACGATACTTTGTGGCTGTGTCTACGTGTATAAGGAAGATGTCAGCAGTAGAAATGCACCTGCCCAGAGATGCCCAATAGGACAGTACAATTTTGTACTTTTTATTTTGCGCCTGGGACCCCCAACATGGAACCTATGAGCACCATTACACTCTCAGACACTGCCCTCGGCATCTACCAAGACTGCCTATCCCTCACAATTTTTATTTTATTTTAAGTTTTGTGCCCCCCCCAAAGTTGGGAGCCTTTGCTTTCTACCCTGCTATAGTGAATCTGCCTTACCTGCAGCTTAATACTGCAAGCTCACCTATAGGACAAATTGAGCATTTATCCAAGGTACTGCCTGTGGTGGGATACTGACTGAGCACCCATATTTACAGCCTCTATGCCGACTGAATGACTGGGGGTTTTTACAGCTGCAATTTTGATTTGTAAAACCAGGTGGGACGTGAGAAGACATTCTGGGACAGAGCAACAGTTCCAGGGATCAGCACCTGTCCAGTGTCCCAAGGACCACCAGAACTGTCACATTTACAGTATGTTGTTCTAGTGTAGTAAGACTGTGATGGAATTAAGTAATGGAGAGCTGCATTGTTCTGACTGACTTGTTCAGTTTAAGCTGCTGATTAGCTAAGTGGTCTAAAACACATTTTTGAAATAATAATAATCACAATGCTTTTTCATTAATTGCATTGGAGTTTGGGGGGCCTTCCTCCTCATTTTCTATGCTGTTTTCCTCCACATTTGTGAAGAGTGGGTTCTTACATAATTTGTATTATGCTATAATGCATTATGCTTATGAGCTTAAAAAGTAACCCGGATGATCCACCTCTTTATTACTCACTGTTTATCTCACATTGAATCTAATGTAAGAGCACGGGGGTGGGGTGGGGGAGAGAAAGATATAGAATGCCAAAGCTGTAGGTGTAAATATATATATATATATATATATATATATATATATATATATATATTGGTAACTATAATAACATTGAAGAAATTGTTAAGCAGAAGTAGGCAACTGTATTTGCCAATAGATTACAGTGGTACCTCAGGTTACAGACGCTTCAGGTTACAGACTCCGCTAACCCAGAAATAGTACCTCAGGTTAAGAACTTTGCTTCAGGATGAGAACAGAAATCGCACGGCGGCAGCGGGAGGCCCCATTAGCTAAAGTGGTACCTCAGGTTAATAACAGTTTCAGGTTAAGAACGGACCTCCAGAACGGATTAAGTTCTTAACCTGAGGTACCACTGTACTTGTGAACAAAGGCAGCAGGCTAAGCCTCACCATCCCTGCCTCTGAAGTGCAAGCATTTCCCTATAATTCATATTGATTCAGTGAACGCACAGCAGCTACCCAAAGCCCTCTGCGTCTTCACCTTTTGGGGCAATCAGCAATCAAAGACCTGGATGCACACACTATAGCCACTGGCATGTTACTCGTTCAAGAAACTCTGAGCTGCTGGACCATTCTCTGCTTTGTGAGGAGTGAGGTGGTGGTAATAGTCTGGGCATGACTTGCTTGTACACTTCCCGTAGGCCAAAGGTGCGGAACAGAATCTGTCCACCCCACCCACAAGAGTCATTTTGAGAAGTCGGTGGGGCTACGGACCTGTCAATCACAAAGGAATTTTTTTCCCCTTTGTGGATGCAGCTCGAGGTCCTTTGCACTGCAGGCTTGAATTAAAGTACAGTGGTACCTTAAAGTTCTTAACCTGAAGCAATTTCTGGGTTAGCGGAGTCTGTAACCTGAAGCGTATGTAACCCGAGGTACCACTGTAGGTGATTCCAAGGAAGAATCAATAACATCTTCCTTTGCATTGTGACTGTGGGGATGGGAAGGAGGAGGTGCCAGTACAGATGTCTTGGGATCTCTGCTAACTTCAAGGGAATGTTTTAACTTGCACCACTTCGTTTGAAGGTGTAACATGATGCCAGGTGGAGAGGAATGCATGGTACCAACCTCTAAATAAGCCTAGGGTTTAAAGCCAGGCTTGTTCCATCCCCACCAAGCCCCAGCCACCTTGAGTTTTTCCTGTTGAACCACTAACGTAACAGTGGAGTTTACAGTCATGCTGGCATTATGTAATGCCTACACAAAATAATTGCAACAGCAGTCTACATCTACAACCCCATTATATCTTTGTGTTGCACCCAGCAAGAGATTTTTTTTTACCACAATCCTGTTCTCTTCTAGTAAGTGTAACTCGAAGAAAGGATTGCACTGTTAGGTTTTTAGAGATCTCATATTTAACAATGTTATTTGATATGTCAGTTGCCATTGTATTTTAGCTGCTGTGTTCAGTTGTAATCTTATTATGATTATGTTAACAACTTGTTGCATTTTATGTGTCTGGGAAGCATATAAATTTAAGAAACTATAAATATTGAAAGTGGAATCTGTGTCTTTTTCTTGGTGGAGTTCCTTTGTCAATTTCACTCCAAATGGTATCTGACAAGCCCCATACTAGTCCTATGTGATTTGAATAATGTTTTAAACTCTTTTTACCCATCTCTTTCATCCAATGGGAGGAAGATCTGTCTAACAGCCAGCTTTGTTTCAGCACCCTCCATAGCAGATCTTATCAAATATATTTCAAAGCCTTTGCTGAAGTCATGACAGCTGAAAGCTCCCTTCTCATATGTCTACATTTTACAGCTGTGATTTCCATTATTTGAATTGGAAACTGTCTTCATAACCTGGGTACTACAGGCTGTAAAATTATAAGAGAGTCCTTAAAATTAAAAAAATGAATATATTGCATCTCTGGCTAAACATTTTCTGTCTATATAGGAAGGCTGGTAGGTATTTACTTTTAATGTTTTTGTTAGTGTCTGGATGCTTTGCTAACACACAGTATACATGCAATCAACATTTTCTCACTTTACTTGTGACGATTACAGGTGTCAAGATGTACAGGCAAATTTAGATTTTAAATCAGGGTTTCCACAATGTATACCAAGGGCATTTTTAGAAGTAGCACCAAGAACTTTCTGTTTCCAGAGCATCACTCCTATCAATAATATGAAATTGAAAATTGAAAGATTATTTTAAAATGGAAAGTCATTTTAAAAGGTTGTTTGTTTGTTTGCTTGCTTGCTTGCTTGCTTGCTTGCTTAGGAGAGTTATATCCTGCTTTTTTACTTGAGTCCTCAAAGTGACTAACAGCATTTATAAAACATAGCAGATACATTAAACTCCACTGAAGCAGTGTTCAAAAATATAAAACAAACAAAACAAAAAAGCCAGGACTCTCAGTCACCTTCCCCTTGCCAAAGGAACTGAGTACCACCCATCCTACTACACTAGTCCAATGGAACAGAGAGCAGAGCAGGTAGAAGGCTGAGGAACACAGACATGCCCATCTAGGGTTGGCCCTTAAGGATTGCAGTTCTCATAAAGTGGGTGGAGCCCAAGAGATGGACTGGAGGCAGAAGGCCTTGGTCCACCTCTGTTAAGAGTTAAGTTGCTCACTCGGACATCTTCATGGTGCTGCTGCCTTGCCCAAACCACTCACCACACCACCAGTCTGCTATGTAATGGAAGAGTTCCAAGGAGTAGATGCCAGATTTCCATATTGTGTATATTCCATATTGTGTGGAATGGACCTCTTGATAAGATGGTATCTGGAAGATGCTCTCTCCTGCAGAGTTGGAAGAGACCATGAAGGACATCTAGTCCAAGCCCCTGCAATACGGGAATCTTTTGCCCAACATGGGACTCAGACCCACAACCCTGAGATTATGAGTCTCATGCTCTTACCAGCTGAGCTATCCCACTGCCCTCAAGTTGAGTATCAGTTGAGTGTATAAGGGATGAGAGCATCTTTCAGGTATTCTGGTCTCAAGTTGTATAGTTTTGTACACCAAGCCCAATACTTTGAATGTAGCCCAATTGCTGACTGGCTGCCAATGCAAATTGTGGATTATAGCACTTAAATTGTATGCATTTCAGTAGCTTACCATATTCAGAGAAGGCCAGTTTGTAGCACATCAGTAAATAAAGACAACAGAGTTGACACAAGACAATTTGTTGCCTGTGGCACATCAAGCAATGAAGCCCACCTACCTCAAGTCAAGGTGCAGTATCCAAAGCTGGTCAAGTAATTTTGGCACCCGAGGCAGAAAAGTGTCTATAAGAATAATATTATAGATAGCAATTTGCTATCCTTTTTGACACCCAAAAACAGCTACCTGAGGCGACTGTCTCATTCTGCCTAATGGTAGGAGCATCCCTTTTAATTTTTTAAAAAATGTCACTTTACAACCTTTACGATCTGCTTCTTTTCCATTCCCAGTAATTAGGCCAGCATCACTACAGCCGCTCCAGGCAATGACAGGCAGGGGCTAGCCAGTGTGTGCTGTGGTCCAGCCCATGCTCTATTCAGGCACAAAGCCTCATTGTTAGCCAGAAAGTGGTAATTCATTTAAATAAATGAAATGTAAGGTGTTATTTTTCTTTGGACAGGGTACAATCTCCTGCTGTTGAACATATATAAAGGATCTGTTTACTGTTTGCCATCTAAAGATTATACTTGCAACACCATGTTTCGACATCCATTTCTTCCTGTTCTCTGTTGAAGGAAATCCTGTGTTTGTAAAGGAAGCTTGTCACAATCCATCACAGCTATGAATGCAAGGAGTGAGGTTTGCTTCACACAAGAAATTGTGTTTGCCACAGCTACACAGGTTTTGCACCAGCATCTCCTCTCAGTAAATGTGTGTAGTGTGAAAGGTAGACATTTCCAAAATAAATAATAATAATAATATTTATTTATTTTATTTTTTTACCCTACCCATCTGGCATGCATCAAGAATCCTGGCATGCCTTCTTGAATATTTAAGGAGGTGGATTCAAGGTTCAAAGCAATGTAAGGAAAGATTATACCCTCCATAAATTATTAAGAGAATCCTTCATTGTGTCTGTCAATGTTACTGAGAATAGCCTGCCACCTGCTGGACTGTGGAATAGAGAAATACTTTCTCTCTGAAACTTCTGGACAATAGCAGGGATGAGGAACTGGATGAAGCGAGCTTCATGGCTGAGTAGAGATCTCCCCCCACCCCCAAACACAGGTCACACTGGTCTTAGTCTGGACCAGGATCAAGTTGCTGTCCTGACTTGTCAACAAATTGTGACTTCAACAAACCACCATTTAGATCTCTTCCTCCTGCACATGATGGACAAGGAACAGCATGCAAGTCCAAGGCTCATACTAGCTTGTTCTTATAACAGCAAAACCACAGTTACTTGTTTAGTCTCTCTTACTACTCAATAAGCCATATACTATAAGCTAACTGCGGTCAATTTTTAGACTCTTAGGCTGCGATCCTATAGTGTGTAGAAACCTACCTGGGAGTAAACCCCATTGAAGTCAATGGAACTTCTGAATAGACTGTGCTGTTGAACAATTTAATGGTCTCACTTACTCCTTTTTTTTACTCTTCTTACCCCAATTTTCATTCCTCCATTGGGCATTGGGTTTTTCCAAACCCCGATTGAAATTCCAGCTGTCTCATTGCAGTGATGCTGCTAACTACTTAAATGGGTTAGAGATTCTCCTTTTTGTTGGAGTGATAATGTTCCAAACAATTTAGTTGGTTAAACTCCATGGCTAACTGAAAAATAAAACATTCTTCTGAACAAAAGGAATTCCTAATATAGCCCATTATATTTGTAGAAATTATTATAGATTCTGACAGACATTGGTGCCAACAATATTGGAAATGCATCGAGCATGGTGTGGGAAAACCTCACTACTAAAAACATCGAATCAATAGAGATGCACCTTCTGTACCTAGCAATATTTTGTTTATGTAAGCAAGTACTACAGATAGTATGCCCCCAAAGGGGGGGGGGAGCTGTAAGTGAAAAAGACTGTCAGAGGCTGCTTGTTATCATCTCCATCCAGCTGCAAAGAGAAGATTAATTCTTCCACCTGGCTGAAACATGCAAAATGCAGAGGGCAACAACAACAAACATATCCTTCCCTCTGTAGTGAAAAAAGAAGCAGAATGCTGATCCAAGCAACACGCTGATAATTGGAGTAGTGACAGTTGCTTGAATCTGGGTTGGGTTTCCCTGCTGCTTTATAACACATAGAAAGCATGCTCAAGAGAACATCATACTAGAGACAGCCTGCAAAAAATTCAAACAATTTTATTTCCAGTAGTGATATAAACATAATAGTCAACTGAATCACTGACAGTTTCAGTGTCTCTTGGAAGACCTTTTGATGCCCATAGGCCAATGCTGCTTCTTATTTTTATTTTATTAGCCAGTCACTTTAATGATTCTCTGTATTGTTTTTAATGGAGTTTTCTGTTGTACACCACCCCAATCTTTTATGAAATGACAATACATTCATACCTTTATAAATACCTTTATATAAAAGGGTCATGGCTCATTTGCAAAGTTCTGCAGATCATCAGCAGAAAATCTAAATACAGTGGTACCTCAGGTTACATATGCTTCAGGTTACATACGCTTCAGGTTACAGACTCCACTAACCCATAAATAGTGCTTCAGGTTAAGAACTTTGCTTTAGGATGAGAACAGAAATCGTGCTCCGGCGGCGCGGCAGCAGGAGGCCCCATTAGCTAAAGTGGTGCTTCAGGTTAAGAACAGTTGCAGGTTAAGTACGGACCTCCAGAACGAATTAAGTACTTAACCTGAGGTACCACTGTAGTAAAAGAAGAAAAGAGATGTCACTGCCTTAATTGAACCAACAATATGGCCATCAATTGTTACCTGGTCCAGAGATGTGAATATATGCAGTAATGCAACAAATAATGGAATACTCCCTCTTAAAAAAAAAAATGGCGCTGAAGCAGCAGCAAATCAAGGGGCTTTGAACAGTCATGAAAAATGAGTGCAAACAGCAGCACTTACTTTTGTGGACCTTTTCACCATGTTGAATTGGCAACTTTCAGATTGAAAATCAAATCTCACACAACTGCGGCACAGCAGTCAAGAGTAGTATAAAAGAATGAAGCAGCAGCTGCCAATTCATAGCATCAATAAAGGGTGTTGTTGAGAAAAACCACAAAGGGGCCTCTTTTAAAATAAACAACGTTTAAAAGTGAGTTGCTGAGCTCTGCGATAGCAGCAACATGGTTGACTACCCTTTTGTGAAAACCCATACCATTTTAAAAATGGAAAGTTATCAGCAAATTACTTTGTGAACCTGCATGAAAACGTAGCAGTCTCCAAGCAGATGTTCTGCAGTGCTGATGGGCTATTTTCTAATTGACTTCTACTAATTCCTATCAGATTGCTGTAAGGTTCTTGTTGGATAAAATCTGAGAGAAAGTCTGGGCTTAGTGACGCCAAGTTGTAAAAAAAACCCTCATCCACTCACTCGCATTATCAGGAAAACTGATATATGCATTGGCACAAACTTAATTGCAAACTTAGAGAGCAAGGGGGAACAGAGCATTGTGCCTTGGGATTTAGCAGGGAAAGCATAATATCTTATCTCTATTCCGAATTTTCTTCCTTTACTCCTCTTGCGGAACCCAAAACAATCACAGACACGTGGATTGTATTGGAGAATATGTTTTCATTTACAATGTCAATGATATGAACGTGGGGTGAAGAGAAATCAAGTCTTCCTATTGCTACTCCAGAATACTATTTATCTAAATGGATAGCCTGACCTATCCAGATGACTCAAGGCAGGTACCCAAAGCATAAGCTTTCTAGTAAAATTTAATGCATCATGAGCTGGCATGATGACTGATAAGAAGCAATCAAAATAAGGGAATTAAAGGGGACTGGGTAAAATCCAGGTGGGGTTTCAGGATGGAAAACCCTAGTAATGTAATGGGGAAGGTTCTGGTAAGTGGTAGACTGTGGCATATAAACAAGCAAGGATGGCTCATCTGGAAGGTTTTACCTTGTGTATAGTCCTCCTGAATGGATTTGCCTATCAAGAACAATGATTACGGCAAGTGACTTCTTGTTGCCTTGCACATGCTACTGTTTTATCTGGTCTACATTTCTACCGAATTTCTGTGTGGTAGAGGAAGCTTGCGCCTTGCATATGAAAGTGATCTTTAGTTCACCAGTACCTTATTACCATTATTGCAACATAGCTTTCTAGTGAGTCAAATGAACTTTCTGGATCCTCATGATCTTACTGGCAAGAAGGTCAAGCACAGATAAATCAATGGCAAGATTATAAATAAGGTCAAACCCATCTTTGGTTCACCCCTGAGCACAAAATGGAGGCTAACAGTGAAATACTCATAACAGTTTCCATGTTTATCCCATATGAGATGAGGCAAAAATAGCAGTACTCTGAGGCCAATGTCACTGATTAATTGGCTTTTGAAATATGTAATTTCACTGACACAGCTACAGCTCTAATAGTGACTGTGCTTGGCATCCCAACAAGCTTAATCCATTATCAAACAAACACAGGATATTACTAACTCAAAGCCACAGCTCTTTGCTATCAAGATGAGTATGCTACAGGTAAGTAAGGATACAAATATTTAATATGCGAAAACATGACAAACCCATTTTCAACACAGCTAAATTATGATAAAACAGATTTAAAAAAACAGATACTGGAGCCCAGCAGTTGGAACAGGAGGAGAAGCAGGTGTACTCTGCGCTTTTGCTGCCAAGCAATTCATCTCATCAAGGCTCTCAAATTAATAATCTGCTGCAACAGCTAAATATAGTATGATGGAAATGTCATGTGCTATGAGCAAGTAAGTCTTTGTGCAGGTAGAGGTGACTATATTTGACTGGGGAAACAGTCAAAATGTGGAAAACGGGGAATGTGGCATGATAAATGTTGGTGAGAAAAAAATGTTTTGTTTTAGCTACAGCTAAAATAGATTGTTTTGGAGGAAAGGACCTCCTTTTGGTACTGGATAGTGGAAAACTAGAATTATCTTGCTGAATTGTCAGAAATGATAACTGTGCTGAAATCAGATAATGTCCATCATAGAATTCATATGAGAGCCGTGGAGCTCCTTTTACAAAAACACACCAATGTAATAATCTTATATTCAGCTTTCAGAAGCAGATAGAATTAAAACAAGGCTCTATAATAATTTTTTTATTATGAAAAGAGGTTGTGTTTATAGCAGCTAAACAGAACAAAGACCTAAGATAGGATATGTTAAAGGTCAAGGATATTTAGATATTTAGCATCTACTGGTGAAGTTAATCACTCAATCAAAACACAGCTAAACAATGATGAATTTGTATCCATTTTCTTAGCCATGTGAAATTGTTTCAGAATTTTTTGTATAGTACCAAGCCAGCATACAAAAGACCTTAGTAATGAGATATATTGTGTATTTAATGGTGGAAATATCAAGGTCCCGTGTCAACAAAAACAAAAGATTTGTGTTCCTGCATAAGCCTTCTCCATAAGGCATGCTCACACAGAATCTTTCTCGAGTTCCTGTTCTAATGATTATGGCATGACCTAATTCATGAATTAGGTCATGTTCTCTAGAATTCTCTAGAATGGAACATAATGAAGTGTCCAGAAAAACACTAGGACCTAGATTTTGCAGCTCCATGCCCTGTGTGGCCCTAACTGTGCTGTTCATTATTTTCTGGCCTGGTTCAGACATAATGTTAAGCCATAGTTGAGTGATCTGGGAATTAACCTGCCTGAGCCTTGAGCATAACCCCATGTTTATCTCCTTTGGTGAGAAAAGATGGAGGTTGGAAACATCTGCTTCCTGGTTCAAACTAACTGCAGATTGTCATTATGTTGAACTCCGAAACTGAGGTTAGTTTAAACAAGGATTGGGAAATCTTACCACTAAGGTCTGCATTTCCCTAAGAGGAAATAGGTTGGGGATGATATGATAGCTATTGGCAGGGCTAAGGACGGAGCCAGTGGAGGTTGAGGCCAGACCCACCCAACCCTCTTTCTCTCTTGAGATCATCACAACCTCACACCATTTCTTTCCCTCTTTTAAAAGTATCTTGAAAAAGAGAAATAAACTAAGCATTGTGGGATGATGGTAATACCAAATCAAATAATTATTTAGATCCCTGTAAGGACTGCTGACCCTTGATGCAATCCAGAAAAATTATTTAAGTCAAATATGCTTAAATGACATTACAGTAGATATTGTGGGTGGTATTCAACTAAGTTTTACTCAAGAGTAGACTGACTTAAATTAATGGACCTAATTCATGTTCATTAATTTCAGTGGGTCTGCTCTGAATAAAACTTAGTTGAATACCACCCTCTATAATTCTGGCTTAATTTATTCTGGAAGTAATTCTTTAAATGCCTTGGAGAGGTCAACTGGAAACTTCAGAGAGTATGTGTTCTGTATCAAAACTACTGATAACATAACCACAGCTTTTAAATCCAGCACTGTTTTAAGTCAAAACAAGAACTAGAGTCTAGCTCAGAAAAGATTCAACCTGGGACCATGTCCTATTCTTATTTAGAGCATCCGATTCACTCATAAATAGACTGAAGGAAGCCTAACCGATTGCCAGCATAAGCTCCAGGACCATCCTGTGTGAGTAATGAGTCAAAAGTAATTCTAGTGTAGCCATATGTCCTAGTTCATAATGACAGTTCCCTGTTTAAAGGCTGTCAAGTCTGAGTCCAGTATACAGACAAAGTACCATTAAAAAGGGGCTTGTCGTTACTCATCATCACTTACGCACTTGGACAACACACTGAGACGGCATTCGGTCATCTGTCATCTGTCTTCCCCATGGTGGTGAAGTTGTTGCATTTCTATTTAAATTGCAGTAATTATTTCTAAATTTCCATCAATACATATACTTTGGCCCATGCAGATATTTTGCAAATCTGTGTCCTCTATTTTTGGCCGGGGGGAGAGGTTTGATGCATTACCTCTCTTTTTCTTTGGTGATGCTTAAGTAGCTATCCAAAGTGTGTTAACTGGGGCGTACTCCCAGGTGTGCATAGAACTGCAGCCTGGCTCACACATACTTTAGCTAATACTTGGCTTTTTATTATGGAGAGATAGAATGGTTGTGTCTCCAATCTCCCACACAAATAATATCACTTGCAACCTGGGTGCTCCAAGCACTGACCATGTAGAGAGCCTATTCATGAGGTTTTCCACTCCTCTCTCAAAAGAGACCTTTCCAATAAATGTAAGGTGGGGAGAAGAATCGCACAATTAGGACTTTCATGCAATCAGTCTTTCACATGAGTGCCCAGCTCCCAGGTGACATTATCTGCTTATGGAGGGTTGGTGTGCCTATGCTTCTCCTCCATGGCATGAAGCTGTTTACCAACCTAGGTACGTATAAAATCAGGTTTATGAGAAAAGACACTGGGTTCAGTCAAATGATAGTTACTTAAAACACACCTGTGTTTGCCAATGGGTGTAAGCTAATCAGACACCCAAGCCGGGGCTTTTGGCAGGTGTATTTGTATAATACACAAGTTCAAACAAGCTTGTCATGTTTATCCTTTACATTTTCACATGTACATGCAAAATTGTTTTACCTTACAAATGCAGTATATGAAGCAGACCTGAGAGAGCTCACTGCTGCCAACCTCTTCCAATTTTTTTGTCCAGAAAAAGGCAGTGGTTAAAGTAAGTACTATTATTATTTTTGTCCTAGGCAGAAGTCTTTCCCAGTAGAGCTTCTTAATTTACCTCTCTTCTTCAGCAATTCTTCTGTCAGGGATGATAGAAGAGATTGCCTGCGGAATACAAAATGGAAATTTTAAAAAATGGCTCAGATAGAGCTACTTCTTAGCTAGGAAGTAATTTTTCATTCATGTTATCATTCATTCTCATCTTTTTAATTTGTTCAATCCTTCACGGTCCCTCACCCCCAATGTAAAGATGTCCATTTTCATCATACATCTGATGCAGTAGACTTGAGTATATAAAAGCTCGTGTCCCAGTAAACAAGGGCTGAGGAATCTCAGATCTGCTCTACATTCTTCTCAAGTATTTTTGCCTGGCTCTAATGTGTCCTTGAACTGCAATAATGCTTCTTGCTTGCCTGGGTGAAAGATGTGCACGTGAGCGGTGAGTGTATAGAAACTGCTAACACTTGCATAACTGGAATGTAGTTTTCTGCACAAAGGTAGGAGTTACTCTGCCCACTTTTTTGCTTCTGACCCTGCCTACCTGTGGCATGCAGTCTCCACAATGTAATAAAAACCTTGGGCTGAAAAAGTTTACCCACTCCTGTCACAAACCACTTCATATCTGAAGTGTTCCAAGATTCATTTGTGTGCTTGCTTCATCAAAAACACAGTGCAATAATAAATGGCCTCCATGTTTCCTGGTTACAGCTGAGAAGCCAGCAATCTCAGCTTTTCAGTGCCTTCACTTTTGGAATTTGTCTTTTCCTCTTGTGTATGAAATATCCCGAAGGAATTCTACTGAATCAAGAAAGGCAAAGACTAGTAGAAGCATTCAGAAGTGAGCTTATTCCAATGCAGTAAGACTAAATATCCATGACTGGAGAAAGGTAAGCAGGACTTTCATAGTGGCAAATTAGTATAAGGGAGATAAAAGAACACAAAAGCACAACAGAGAATGAAGCTTGAGCCCAAGAAGTATTTACAATTTTTTCCTACTTTGTCACTAGACCTCATGATGGTTTGGGGTCCATCAATCCCTGTTTTATTAGTACGGTACAAAGAGTTTCAACACATTGCCAAGTTAATCAAGGAATCTAAAGGGATTTGAGTGTGGTTGTCCCACATCAAAGGGTATGCTGCTGTATTAGTGTTAATTTTGGATTTTGTAAAAGTTCAGGGTTAGCTAGCAAATATTAACTGCCACATTGGAAGTGCCTAAATAATGTATTTTCCTTCAGTGAGCTACTGAAATCTTTACGGAAGGAAGCATTAAGTCTTCGCGAGGGAGACTGTGCACTCAAGGGCTTTCTCCCTTTCCTGTGGCTGCAATCCAATGAAACTGACCTGGGAATAGGCCTAGTTGAACATAGTGGAACTTGTTTCTGAGTAAGCATACACAGAATTGGGTTGTAAAAGCTGTGTCCACTCACCACTGGGATATTCCTGGAATGAGGGCAGCCAACGGCCTTCCCTCTGTCTTTATTAGCCACACCAAACCAAAATTAGAGCAGGCATAGGTTTTACTAGTGTAAAAATGCAGTGGGGACAAAAACTCACTTGTTATATTCTGCTTGCCTTGTGTTTTTCAAAGTCACAGGAGATTTCTCCTCCCCAAACAGGCAACTTTAGCACATAGCCTTTTCAGTGGAAAAGGCGAACAGGGGGATTATGTATGTATTTGTTGACAGTCAAAAGCATATTTCCCCCACTTTTAGGGAAATCTGTTATTTATATTGTGTAGGTCTATTTGTTTCATGGATTGACTAATAGGGTGGTTTCCAGCTGTATTTCTAAGTAGTTGTGGCTGCTGGTTGTCTTCTTCCCACTGATCCTTATCCACACAATCTAACTACTTTGAAAAATTCTATGTATTAGATTTTGACATTTCAGGATCTGAAAGGCTGAGGCTCTTGGCTTCTCAGTTCTGTGTTGCCAGGGACTATAAATCGATTAATTATATTGTGCTTTTGTTAGAAGTGTAACTCATGCTGATGAAATAAAGAGATGAAATCATACCACTCAGGTCTAATGTGATTTATTTATTGTCATGTGAACTAAATTTTGCTCTTCCTTCATTATGAGTAATTATTTTAACAGTTGCTCTAAGACTCATGTTTTTTAATCCACTCAAGCCAGCAATGTTAAGAGAATGGAATCTACTTTGTGATAGAATAAATGAATGTGCCCAACTTAGCAACAGTCCCTTCTACTTTTGTTAATCAATCTTATACAGTACTGAAGATCTGTTGGCTGAGGGATTACAGCTGGAACACTCAGATGGCAGAAAATGGAGTCATGAGTGTGTCATGATGAAGTAGCAGGCCTCTTAAACACAACTGTCATATAGTGCTATAAAATGAGACTGCAAAAAAGGCCTCGCCTTGGAGCTCTGAGGCTTGCAAAGCACAGGAGCTAAAGAGATTCAAAAAGCATTACAATGAGACACAGGATCCCCTGGCATACATAACACCGAGTGGCACAGGGGAGGAGTATACACTTACATGGGACCCACAAACGTTCAGTCTTCAACCACACCCTCATCAAAGGTATGACTTTACACTAGCCCCAGACCCAGGAGAAAAAAATTCCATTCCAAATCATTGCATTCAGTGCAAGGGGAGATATTGTTCTCTTTTGCTCCAAAGTTGTGGTTGTGAGAAGCGTGAAGATGATTGGAATGCTTGAAAGGGTGGCTTTGGAATTGGAAGTAGCATTGTTGGCATTGCCACTAGGGTTGATGAATTGTGGATGCTCTGGCAATGTTTGCTTGCTGTGTGTTATGACACTGGGGACATGTTCCCACTGTTAAGAGTTCATTTCAGTGTTGCATGTGGGCTATGTTGCTGGAACAGTCCCTGACTGGTGGGCTGTGGAAATGTTTGATTTTCTGGTTGTGTGTTTTCATCCTCCTCTCCCAGACTTAGCACGCACTGAATGTAAGAGCTGCTCATCTGGCATTGTGCTTAGTGTATGTCTGGTTCTGGTGCAATGTGAGAAGAGAATTGCTCTGTCCGGTTTCCTGCTTGTTTTTGTTCTGATCAGTTTCACTTAAGTAGTATGCTTAAGCATTTAGGTCTCTAATGAAGTTTCATAAACATTATTATTCTCAATTAGAAGATTAGCATTGCATCACTTGAGCTACTAGATGAGAGCAGAACACCCATGCAGATGTTTCTCAGCAACTCCTCTACAACTTACTTAAATGTAAATAGGTTAGCCAAAGCTACACATCATGGAGCTATTTTTAACAGCCTTTTAATTTCAAAATATTATGTACAATTTATTTTAAAACTTGCTTGTAGTGTCTCCTAAGGAACAGGATCTGAATGAATTCCAAGTATCAGTGGTTGCTGGGCTGTCCAATTTTCTCCTTAGGTTGAACTGATACAGTATAAACAACATCTAAATGGCATCCAGCACAACAAAGTGATCCCTGCTCAACTATTTTCTCAAAAGCCCTTTAAAAGCTCACAAGTGAATATATTTAGCAATTTCTACTTGTGCATCAAATAGTCCATCCTTATCTCACACCCTCTTGAGAAAACAGTAGAGTGGTACCTTGGTTCTCGAACTAAATCCGTTCCGGATGTCCGTTCAGTTTCCAAAACGTTCGACAACCAAAGTGTGTTTCCCAAAGAAAGTAATGCAAAATGGATTAATCCGTTCCAGACGATTAAAAACAACCCCTAAAACAGCAATTTAACATGAATTTTACTATCTAACGAGACCAATGATCCATAAAATGAAAGCAATAAACAATGTATTGTACTGTAAAATAAATAAAACGGTATTGCACATGATAAAAATGAAAATGTAATTTTTTCTTTCCTGCACTGATGATAGTTGTTGTTTGGATGGAGGGTCGGGGTCCTCTTCCAGAATCACAATCGGTGACTCCTCTCCTACCATTCCTTCCCTTGCTTTTTTTAAACCACTGACATCTGGTTCAGACCCGCTAATTCTTTTCCTCACTAAAAAGGAAAGTTGCTTTTTCCAATGTTTTAAAAATTGTCTAAAGTGAGACATAACATTTTCATTGAAAGTGTAAGTGGCATGAATTACAGCAGCTTTATCAGGGTGATATTTTTCAACAAAAGTTTGCATGTCAGCCCATTTTGCAAGCATTTCTTTCATCATTGCAGTAGATATACTTTTTCTGCTCTCCTCCTGCTCTGAAGATATTTCCTCAGTTGCTGTCTGTTGCTGCTCCATCATAATGTTTTGAAGTTCTTCTGTGATGAGCTCAGTTTTGTGGTCCTTCACTAACTCCTCCACATCATCACTACTCACTTGCAAGCCCATGGACTTGTTGTTCTGTTAGTGGTTCTCTTGGTTTTGCAGCTTTTATCCATTTCCGCACAGTCACACAATCAAATTGCAAGAGTGCTTCTGAAAATACTGTAGCTGAACTGGGTTCCACAGTCACAAAAACAAATAAACCGAAAAAGTTGCAAAAACAAAATCGCCAAATAAGTCGCAAAAACAAAATCACCAAATATAAGCTCCAAATATCACCTCTGTGTTGCGTGGGTGCTCGGGACTCGCCAGCCGACAGACCTCAGCAGAAGCACTCAGAACAGAAGCGTAGCACGTTTGGCTTCCGAAAAAAGTTTGCAAACCAAAGCATCTCCTTCTGGGTTTGCGGCGTTTGGCTTCCGATTTGTTCATCAACTAAGCCATTTGAGAACCAAGGTTCCACTGTATTCCACTTCCATCTAGAAGACAAGATAACTGGGACAGGGAAGGTAGATTCATTGGCCATCTTCTCCCCCTCCATAGCTCACAAGCCAAAGCCGTCTAAAGATAGGGAGTTAGCAAATCTATTGAAATCTTACACTTGGAGAGCATTTAATGTTTGACTCTTGGGAATATTTCTGTTATGTAGGAGTTTTATTTATAGAGGTTTGCTCTAAGGGAAGAATTATTAATAAAATACACCAAAGACAGCAAAACCTGTCTTCAAGGAACAAAACTGTGATGTAAACAAACATTAGAATCAGATAATGAAGCTTTTGTGCTGCAGTCATATCACAAAGGAAAAACAGAAAAATGCTTACTGAAAAGGTTGCTGAGCTGGAAAGCTTGTTATAAAGGCCAAAAACGCAGAACAGTTTTCTGAATTATGAGTCAAGCAACATTTTAGTTCACAGTAAAAGCAGTGACAACCCATCCTATTCAGCTGCCCGGGATGTAATTTTCTATCTCATCCTTATTCAACAGGGACCCTCCATATATTTTGGACAATTTCCATTACCCTGACGATTAGCCATGCTGGCTGGGGCTGATGCCAGTTGTAGTCCAAAACATCTGGAGGGTACCTGGTTGGGGATGCTGCTCTAACTGCAACCTGGCATGGTAGTTCATTTTACCACCTCCTACCACTGCATTTAGATCCAGCCTCTCTTCTACATGTTATCTAAAGCCAGCCACACTTAAGCTAGTGCTTGTGAGCAGGGAAGGAGCAGTTTCTTAATTCTTTCCCTTCACGTATTAGTTGAAACACTAAAAACACCCACTCACCTTATATGCTTTACGATCAGCTGGCACTTCCTTGTCTCTCTATATTTCAATTCTATATAGCTGCTCTCAACAGTACAGTGGTTCCTCGGGTTACATACGCTACAGGTTACATACGCTATAGGTTACAGACTCTGCTAACCCATAAATAGTGCTTCAAGTTAAGAACTTTGCTTCAGGATGAGAACAGAAATCGTGCTCTGGCGGCGCGGCAGCAGGAGGCCCCATTAGCTAAAGTGGTGCTTCAGGTTAAGAACAGTTTCAGGTTAAGTATGGACCTCCGGAACGAATTAAGTACTTAACCTGAGGCACCACTGTATAGGTTAGCCCAATAAAAGTGGTAAGAAAGCAAATTCTCTTGGAGCTCTCCCCACCCATTTCTGGAAGCCTTCTACAAAAACTCAATTTGGTAGCCCATTTCGAAGGAAAACTCTGTAAAACTTTAAACTGCACCACAGTAGGTGGGTGTCCAGTAACTAACAACCATCAATCAGTCAGTCACCAACTATGATGTACAATCCAAGCCTATCCTATCAAGAGAGGCGTGCCTAAACCCGCTGAACTCAATAGGCTTAAGCACACATAACTCTTCTCAAGCTTTTAGTCTTAAGCAGCCATCACTAAGCCATCCATGTCCATTACACAAGTATATTTAGCTATTAAGCTACATATAAAAGTAGGCGTGGGGGGGGGGCAGTGTAGAGAATCACACATCCAAAGAGTATGCTTCCAAATTAGTGCGGCTTGTCCGAAAGATGCACAGTGTTTTAAGAAGTTTCTAGGGAGGGGGCTGCAAGATCAAACACGAACTCCGATAATGATTTCAGCTATGTATAGGAAGCAGCAGCTAGCTGGATAATTGCATAACCAGACGTTTAAATTGTTAACATAATTTCAGGTCCCGGATGAATGAGCAAAAATTTGCTTTTAGCAACAGTTCAGATCTTACATAAAACATTGTTTTAATGGAAGAAAACTAATGGAAAAAAGATTACGCTTATTTGAGCTTATTCCACATCTTCCCTAGTAATGCCTAGTAATGAAGTTCCAGAGGTTGCAACCCTGATGGGAGGGAGACGGGGGTGTGATGATCTGGGCTAAATATCCTGCTGCGACGACTGCAGCAAAAGCTCAAAAAATTGCCTTTTCTGTCTATGGGGTGGCACCCTGAACGCGCACCGGCCCCCCTAAGTCCTGAGCTGCTTGGCCCTGGGGAAAGAAGAGAGCGCGCGCGTGTTTATATGCGTGCGTGTGAACTCGAGCCAAGTACGTATTCTCTCGCCAGGCTGTTCTGCGCAGGGACACCGGGAGACAAAAAGGGCGGGCCCACAGCGCGAGGCCTGCATGTAGCTCTGCAGAACCAGCGGATTAAAAAAAATTAAAACCCCAGAGGGCGGCGTCTCCGCCTGTTACCTCAGCGCCGTGCCCAGGATCCCCTATCACGTGATCCCAGAGAAGGGCGTGGTTGCGCGCGAAAGGCTCACCCTCCCGCCCTCCGCGCGCCGGTCCCCTTCCACAGCAGGGTCTGTGCGCAGGAGGCGATAGAGAGGTAGCGCGGCGGCCGTTGATGAGAGCATCAAGCGGCGACTCCGAACCTGCAACGGCAGCGAGTCCGCGAGGGAGAGTGAGGAGGGGAGGGGGAGAAGAGCGAGCAGGCGGGCGCGCGGCCGACCGGCTCCAGTCAGCGCGAGCGGCGGCGTGAGGGGAGGGCGGCGGAGGCAGCGCTTCCCTCAGCGGCGTCCCGCTTTTCTCCTCCTCAAGCCATCTCTGGTCGCTCTGGCCCGGCCCCTCTCTCCGGGGGTGGCGGGTCCGGGGGACGGAGGGGGTCACTCCGCCCCTTCGCCCGGGGACCCCTGGGAACCGAGGTAAGAAGGACGGGGCTGGGGTGGGGTGGGGGGCGTTGCCCTAGCGAGCCGTGGGGCGCCCTTGTCCCACTGGGCGTTTGCTGGCTCAGAGTGAGGATGCGCGGCGGTGGGGAAGACGCGGAGGTGGGGCCCCTGCGCATTCAGACGAGCGTCTGTGGGAGGGGGGTCCCGGGTTGGGCGCTGGCGCGGCGTGACCTTGGGCACGTCTCCCAGCCCTGGCGGTTTTGACAGCAGCCACGGAGGCGAGAGGGGACTCCGGTGCTGCTGTCATAAAAAAAAGTTAAAGAGCTGTTGTGGCCCAAGGGAGCGGGGGTGGAAGCGATGGAAACTGGCAACTACTGGGAGTGAGTCCTAATTCTTATACCTGCTCTCTGGTCTTGCCCACGTGGGTTTTATCTCTGTAACAATAGGTCAGGTGAATAAAGGTTCCTGACAAGGCACATTTTAATGTGCCGTACTCTACTTGAATTCATCATATTTATATATTCGGTTTATAACACGTGTTTTCAGTTTTCTGTAACTTCCTGTAAATAGAGGGCAATCAGGCAATTTTTCTCTTGCTTCCTCCACCTATAACTAAGGGTGCCAGTTACCCTGCCCCTCTGCAGAGCTGCTAAGGGATATATATATATATATATATATATATATAACCAATTTGCGGGCGGAGGGGAATTGAAAGGTGCTGCAAGAGGCTTAAGCAAGAAAACCAGGCAATAGGGTGGTGCCATATAAGTTGCAAAGTAATCACACCCTACCTTGTTGTTGTCATTGCCAATAATTGGCAGGTCCCACAAATTGACATGGATTTTTCAGTACTTGCTTTCCTTCCTCCAATTAGTCAACCCTGTGCAAGTGGGTTGGTCAGTTGTTTACTAGGAGTCTGAGTGTATGACAGCAGCTGGGTTATTTGTTCTGAGGATAGGTATGTATTATGTGCTCCTAAATAATTATGAATGCAATTTCTAGTTGGTTCTATGCAAATTTATCTGCCAGCATATCCCTCTAATTTATATAGTGCTTGTTTCTGAAGGGGTATATGGGGTGTTGTGGTGGGAAATACTACCTCTAGTGGGACATGTTGTGCCCTTTGTCCCCACCCTGCACTCAGTTCTCACCTGTGGCTCCTAGAAGCTGTCAGCATGTGACAGTGGCCACACCCAGGGAACATCTTCAACTGGCCTGCTAAACCAGGTGAGTATAACTGATGTGTCTCAAACCCTCAGTGAGTTAGGGACTTCCCCTGCATTCAAAGACAGGATCCAGCAGATTAAGAGGATGAGACCAATAACGGGTCCAGTGGTCAAGAAAGCAGTTTCTTCATGTGCTGCAGAGGGAAGTGAGGGACAAATGGGGCTTGTCAAGGTAAGGTAAGGGAAGGTAACCCATCTAGGAGAAGGAAAACTATGATTCTAAACTTCTGCTGCTTTGCGGGATATCTTTGGGAGATGAAAAGGCTAAGGAGTAAATCCTACACAAATCTGGAGTCCCTAAGACAATTGGATGGCACCTTGTACGCCTCCTTCTATCAACTCCTGCATCCAAGCTGGTGCCAAACGTATTGCTTTTCTTTCCTTTGGACCACATCATCAAAGCCAAGAGGAGGGATCTTTTCTTCTGGACAGCCCAGGACCTCCATACACACTGTTCAGGCTTGCATCCCAGGGAGGTCACTCAGGTGCTGCTAACGCAGCGGTTTGACTTTAACCCCGGAGGTGCACTGCTTTGTCTCTGGAGACAGATGCCAACAACATGTTTCTAACTAGACCATGATTCTGTTCACACTTTAGATTTTGTGACTGGTGTTATAACATAGAAACAGAGTTGAATCAATAGAAGCTTTCCCTCAGTTCTGTGGTGCATCCTTGCACCATTCAGAAATTCTGCAGCTACAGAAAATAATGGAAAAAATGAGTTGTAAAACATCTGAGGAAAGGATGAGTTGTTGCAAGGTCAGAGGACCAGCTAGACTTTCTGTATATGGCCTGCAGTTGTGTTTGGCAAGATTGGGCAATTTTTTAGTACCAAGCCAGGTTTAAGAATACTCTATAGTTGGTTTGACTGTTTAAAACAGCCTCCCCTGTGCTGATGTCGCCTCTATCCTAGCAAACATCAACATGTCTTTTGCACTCACTGCAGGTGCAGGAGGATATATTTTTGTGGTGAATCCAGCATGATGCACGCATACATAATTTGCCAGTTGTCGTGGCAATGAACAGGTCTCTGTTTGCATGAATCTGTAGAGGCAGGGCTGTTTTTACCAGCAGTGTCACCAAGTTGAGGTAGGTTGCAAGTACAAGAGTTTTACAGCCTTTTATTCGGGAACCTCACCAGAATCTAGCTTCTGGATACTTTGCTGTTAAAAAATAACATAAAAAATGCAGTGGGGCATAGGAAAGGAAAAAGACAAAAGGAAATTTAATAGGGGTGGGGAAAAGAGAATTATCAGCAGTGATGATAGCAGGTAAGGAGTAGTGGGATTTTTTAAATCCCATTTTCCACATTGCCGACTGCTCATGCTTGACTCTGGAAATGAGGCTAGCTCTAGTTTCTGGTGGCTCATTGCCACTGGCTCACCTTTTATAAATTAAACAGCATTGATTACTGTATTGTGTCCATGATCCAGTGAATTCTTCTGTTACAACATCTAGGATGTATATAACACCAAACATTTATTTATTTGTGGATATATCACCTTTCTTCCCTAATAATGGCTCCAAGACAGGTTACAAAAGTTAAAATGAAATAAAAACCAATTTAAACAATATCAAGATTAGAATATCAAAAACCAAAAAGAGCAGTGTTAAACTTTCAGTCTCAAGTTAAAAAAAGGCAAGTAGAATAAAAAATACATAGCCCACCCTAATGTCATGGGGGCCAGTGATGGAGACCGTCTAACTTCCCTAGTAAGAGAATTCCATAGCAATGTGCTGCCACAGAAAAGGCCCTATCCCATATTTCTGCTAACTAACCCTTTGTTGGTGGTAGGGTATACAGCAGTGTCTTGGGTTATTATTTTATCCGACAGGCAGGTTCATATGGAAGAAGGGAGTGTTTCAAATATCTTAGCCCTGTTTAGGGTTTCAGTGGTAAATACCAGCACCTTGAATTGGGCTGTAAAAAATAGAGCTTATTTACATACACAAATCTCTTTAGTCTGGTCAACTAATACTGTTTTGTGAAGAGGCCAGTTTAAAGTGATTAAAACCTTAATCCTGATTTTTGTGAACTTGTGATCTAGATCACTTCTGCTTCATGGTTCTGTGTAACTAAAAAACTTGCACATTTCCATGTCAACACAAGTTTATTGAATTTAATAAGGAGACTGCTTTGTCTGTTTTGTTTTTTGTAACTACAGAGACCATACAGCTGTGGAAGAATACTTCAGCATAGATGTTTATAATATATGTGGTTGTCTTCAAAATCATTGTACAAGAGACAGGATTTTGAGTGTGTGCATGCAAGTGTATAGTTCTGTTTCTGTGATTGCCCAGGTGCTTGAGGGCTGACTGTTGGAAAAAGCTATACGTCCTTCAGTAATATGTGCATTTATCTCCTTTGCCCCACGTTTACTGTATTCCTTCCAGTCTCCCTGCTGCCTCATTTCTTTAGTAACAGTTATTGCAGTAAAGATTTTTTCGTTCTTTATTGGATGTCTTTCTGAGGTACCGTATTTTTCGCCCTATAGGATGCACTGGCCCATAGGACGCACCTAGTTTTCGGGGGGGGGGGGAATCAAGTAAAAAAATATGATCCCCCCCCCCCCGCAGCTCTGGGAGCAGTGGACAGGCTGCACGCAGCCTGTGCGCTACTCCAAGACCTTCTCCCTGCTTTTGTGGGAGGTGGCGGAATTCCCCCACCTCCCGCAAAAGTCCACAGGAGCCCAGCGTGACTCCTGCGGGCTTTTTGACCAGAAGGGAGAAGGGACTGAAATGGCCAGTCAGTCCCTTCTCCCTCCTCGAGGAAAAGCCCCCAAGAGCGGCGCGCTCTTTAAAGGGTGCGCGGCTCCTGCGGGCTTTTCTAGGAGGTGGGGGAATTCTCCCCCCCCCCCCGTAGAAAAGCCAGCAGAAGCCGTGGAGCCCCTTTAAAGAGCGCACGGCTTTTGCCTGCTTTTGCGGGAGGTGGGGGAATTCCCCCATCTCCCACAAAAGCCCACAGGAGGGTTGGAGAGTAGCGGGAAGGCGTCGTGCGCCTCCCCGCTGCCCCCCATCCTCTGGGGCTGGCGATGGGGGAAGCGCTGCTTTCCTCACCGCCAGCCTCGAAGCTGGGTTGGAGAGTAGCAGGAAGGCGTTGCGCGCCTTCCTGCTGCCCCCCATCCTCTGGGGCTGGCGATGGGGGAAGCGCTGCTTTCCCCACCGCCAGCCTCGAAACCGGGTTGGAGAGTAGCGGGAAGGTGTCGCGCGCCTTCCTGCTGCCCCCCATCCTCTGGGGCTGGCGATGGGGGAAGCGCTGCTTTCCCCACCGCCAGCCTCGAAGCCGGGTTGGAGAGTAGCGGGAAGGCGTTGCGCGCCTTCCTGCTGCCCCCCATCATCTGGGGCGGGCGATGGGGGAAGCGCTGCTTTCCCCACCGCCAGCCTCAAAGAGCAGACTCTCCTGGCTTCAGCGGAAGCAACGCGAAGCCTCCGGAGCGCAGGCTTCGGAGGCTTCGCGTTGCTATCACTGAAGCCAAGGAGCCTGCATTCGCCCCATAAGACGCACACACATTTCCCCTTCATTTTTGGAGGGGGAAAATTGCGTCTTATAGGGCGAAAAATACGGTATATCTTTCCCCACTGGGCTGCCTTTCTCAGAAATCTCAGTGATTTTGCTTCCATATAGCAAAAATGTTTCTTTCCCATTTGAGAGCAGACAGGATTTCCTTGTACAAATTCAGTTTGAGTATGATTTAATCTGTGACTCTACCTCCAGTATCCTTTTTCCAAGTTCTACTTTTTCAAGCATGTCGGAATCAGCTTATGATTGGAAAGTTTGTCTGCTGACATTTGCTTTTCTATTGCACACTACCTTTAATATATCTGGGAGTCTTGACAGATGCAGGGCTTTTAAAAAATCTTTTTCCCTGTAAAATGATTCTAATTCCATTAGAAATTTTGCAAACATTATTTTCGTTTCCTGTGGAGTAATTTTACTTTTACATTTTTTCAAGGGCCCTCAGTCCTAAAAAATCTCATGAAAACTAGTCATTTCACATATGTTGCACATATACTACAAGTGATTTGTTTTCTTTCTTTACCTTGCTGGCATTTTTGTGAATCCCCAAAAGGATGCAACTGGATCTTGGCTCTCTGAAGAACAGAACTCTAAACCAAAAACAAATATTGGTTGGTTTCACTGCTGTGCAAATATCTGTAGCAGCCAACAGAACAATATGCTAGTTTAATTTTAGACTGCAGCTCAGTCGTCTAGTGTGCAATTCAAATATGCATAAAAAAAACCCCTTTCACTGAATTACATAGATCAGATTACTATCTGATATAAAATGTAACATTTCATTAAAAAATATGTAGTTGCCCAGATTTGTTCCTTATTCCCTAAATATGATTGTTTTCACATAATATTTTTGCATAATAGTTTTCTCTAGCGGTCAGAGATAAATTAGTGTGCCACATATAGCACCAGTGTTCTATTGTTTACTCTTTTTCTTATGCAGAGTTACCAGGCAAATTTTCTTCAAACTAGAGTGTATGAGTGCCTTTGGAACCATGCATTCCTTGTCTTAATATTATTTTGTATTCCTCTACTTTCCTCCCATCCTTTAAAGTGTTGATTTAGTTTCAAATTTCTCAGTGTATGCTTACAATTCTCAAATGGTTTTTCCTTTGGGGATTCTATCTGTACAAGTGCTTTGAGGACTGTCTGTAAACTTACTTTACTCTATTTATCAGGTCTTCAAGATCTTATTCTGCTTTTGCCGCCTTTGGAAATAATTTGGGAAATGGTTGCCTTGGCTGACTTGCATAGATTACTTAGAAAAATTTACACTTGTTATGATATCTTATCAAAGATTCTGCAGCACTGTTGTTCAAACTGCAGATTCATATAGCAGTAAGGAGGCTTGTTGTCAGTTTAAAAACATTAGTTTTAAGTGTGGAAAGCGGAAAAAAGACGGGACGGTTTGCAAACTGAGCTGCATGTGCTGCAATATACACAGATAATTTTATGTTATGCTAATAGATTTATTTATTTATTATGTTAACTAACATGGAATATTATTGCAGTGGCTTACAAAAATAGTGAAATGTTTATACAAATAAACAAATAAAATACATTAACTCTAAACTAAATCACTTACAAGTAAAAATGAACTAGCTGTCTATAAAACTCATTAAAATGTAGCAACTGACAGCCTTCTTGATTTTTTTTATTTTGCTTTATCAACTGTGTGAGAGGTAAGAGAAGTAAGGCAAGTGGATCTCACAATTGAGGAAGCTACCACAAAGAAGGCCCAAGTCCATATGGTGTTTTGAGTCATCTGGAGAATTCCTGGAGAAGGTGGTATCATTCAGAGGAAGAATGGGAGGAGCTCAGGGACCTGGAGGAATCCAATCTGGACAAGGGCTCTAGTGGGTTGGGGATTGATGATTCAGGAACCCAAGAAGTGGGTGGTTCACAGGAAGTGGGGGGGATGAAGAGGTTCAGATCCACAGGAGGGATCTGTGAATTGCCTGTGGGCCTTCTGAAGGCTTCAGTACTTGCAAGTGAATTGCCTGTGGGCCTTCTGAAGGCTTCAGTACTTGCAAGTGAGCTGCCTTGAGTCCCTTTTCCTGTGAGGGAGTGGCTGTCTGCTTTGAGAGAGGCACCTGGGTAGAAAATGGATAGTGAGCCAGCTTTGATGCCTTCATCTTCATCTTCACTCATGACAGTGCTGCATGCCCAGTCTGCTCAGAGGCGTGCTTGGCCAGTCTTCAGACTTGGGCTGCTTGCTGCACAAATAGTCATGCCCATGCATTCAAAAGCAGAGTCTAGGATATGTGTCACTTGTTGGATAAACGTCTTAGCAATACCTAGTCATGCACCTTAGAGGTCTTCTGTGCTTTATGACATTGCAACCTGTAGGCTCAAGTTTGTGCGCCGTACTGAATTGCTAAATAAAAGCTTTAAACAACCTGCTTGTGGTGACAGTGTGAGTTCCAAGTCCAATGATGGGGATCAGGATATATAGCTGCACTCCAGAAAAAGTGCTCCAAAGCTTTTAGACAATCTTAAAAGTATGTCTTGGAGGTTCTCCTTCTAGTGAAGTCATTGTTATGTGGTTCTGTTCCTCTGTTTAAAATTGTATAAAGCTAGTTGTTGACTAAGGATTTGTAAAGTTGAAGGCAGTGGTGACTACCTTTTGCTTCCTACTATCCTGTTTCTGCTATGGTGTCTTGTTCTGCATATGTTAGCTGCTCTTGTTTCATTTCCATTCTCTCGTTTTCATCTTGACTCTGCTTTTATTTTACTGTCTTTGCCCACTTGTTAGAGAAGTGAAAGAAAGTGGTTACTGGCCATTTAAAGGATCTTGGTGTGTATTATTGGAGGCAGAGTAGAATAAATCTATAATTTGTAGCATTTGTGGTAATAGTGATCTCCTAATCCTACACATTAATTCCCCTTCTTTTCCCCAGCTGCCCTTTATCTGAAGGCTTTTGCAGCAGAGGTGCTGTGTGGGGCATTCTCTCCCTGGATATGCTAATCTGATGTCAAATTTAATGACCTTTTGGTACTAAAGATCTTTTATTTATCTTGATCTTTAAAAATCTTTAATTCTTACAATTCTGCTGTCTGCTGATGGTTTTATTTATCTATTATTAAAATCCTCAATGGCTAAGAGAAAGGCTGCGTCAAGACCTCACTAACATAGTGCAATATTTTGTCAGTGGTATTCAGTTTCTGCTAGGAAAGACTTTGTGAGTTGCTCACTAGTTTGCCCACAGCTATGTATTTTCAGGAACAAGCAGGATCAAAGGTTATACAGATTATTTGAATTTGTCTAAAATGTTCGCAGGTTGCTCAAGAAACTGCCTAGAGGTATGGTTGTTTCTTCTTTGCAGAAAGTCTCCAGTTCACTGCAAGAGACTTCCATGTTCTTTTTTGTTGTTAGTGAAACTTTTCAGCATAATAATAATAATAATAATAATAATAATAATAATAAACCTTTAATGTCACTACACCACCTGTGTGCAGTGAAATTAAACAATACAATTAAAAAATTGAGACTCACTTAGGCAGTTATTGTGCTGTCTTGTTGCCATTATATCTCTTGTAGCCTGCTCATCATGTCCACAGCTTGGACTTTACTCCATAGTAAGGTAAAGGTAAACGACCCCTGGACAGTTAAGTCCACCCAAAGGCGACTATGGGATGCGGCACTAATCTCCACTATCAGGCCAAGGGAGCCAGTGTTTGTCCACAGACAGCTTTCCGGGTCATGTGGCCAGCATGACTAAACTGCTTCTGGCGCAACGGAACACCGTGACGGAAGCTAGAGCACGCGGAAATGCCGTTTACTTAATTTTATTACATTATTATTTTTTTATTTCTATACCGCTTTATATTTTTAATAAAAATCTCAAAGCGGTTTACAGCATACTAAATCAATAAATCAATAAAACAATAGCTGGGCGATGTTCCTCTGGCCTCATGAGGAGCCTCTTTTGTGGGGCTGGTAGGTGTGGGCCCCGCCCCCCTAGGCCAGGTGGAAGGGGCCTTGCGGGGAGTGGCCTTCCCGCTGCAGTGGTACCTGTTTATCTACTTGCACCGGTGTTCTTTCAAACTGCTAGGTTGGCAGAAGCTGGGACATAGCAACGGGAGCTCACCCCCTCGCATGGATTCAAACTGCCGACTTCCAATCAGCAAGCCCAAGAGGCTCAGTGGTTTAAATCACAGCACCACCCGTGTCCCTTACTCCTCCATAGTATCTCTGTATGGTAAAGAGTAAAAAGCAGTGTGATTTGTCCTGAACTCTGAAATATGAGAGGAACTCATTTTTGTTTAACCCAAGCAAAATGGCTATTTAATGGGGTAAAACCTATTTATCTGGTTCACAACATTATATACTGCTTGATTGTATTTTTTTATTAAAAAAAACCTCTCAAAGCGTATGATTATGAGCTATGGGATTCAAAGCAGTGTGCTTTGCAGCTGAGCAATCCTGAGACATTAAGTTTGGCATTGTCTCTTTTCTGTTCAAACATTTATCTGCTAAATGATTTGGCCTGAAAATAGAAGCTGCATATTGCTACAAGCCTCCTGGTCTCTCAGCTTATTGTGGGAGCTGCTGCATGCCATGCTGGAGTTGTTATGAAGAGTCAGTTTACTGTTTGGCAAAGGAGATGTAAATGTCCCCCTGGAATTTCCCTTTGCCACTTGGTTGCTAAGTGATCATCTTTATGGGCATAGGAATTCTGCTCTCCACCTTCATGACAGGGTAGTGGAGCTCCTAGAAATGGGATATCGTGAATGTGTGACATGTATACAAAGTACTTCCTTGCACATAGCATATGGGATGCCTTTTTGGAATGACTGCTTAACATTATTGTCACAAAGTATCTCTGTGATTTGGTACTCTGATTCATTGCCCAATTAACACTTGACAGCCTCTCATTCTTACCTTTCTATTTGTCTTGATAAACTGGAAAGCTTGATTTTCAGTAATTCCAAAGAAGCCCAAGGCTGTAACAGGGCTACCTTAATTAGTAGCCTTTCCAGTAGATTATCCAAAGGGGTGATATCGTTTATTGGTAATATTATCTTCCTTAAAGCTAGTAACTGTTTATAGTCTTACCTTCTTCTGATCAGTAATATTTTTTTCATTAATTACAGTAATAAATTGAATTGCTCATTTATGAAGCATTGCTGACTTTGATCTGTGATAGTGTGAAAAATTTAACATCTAATATTTCAGAAGGTAATTGTGTTGAAAATGCAGTGGAAGCTATGCTGCATACTATAGCCACAATGTAAAAGTTTTGTCAGAAATAACTACTTTCTGACTTTCCCACATTTACTCACATTGTTACTGCTTCCATTATAACAGTTTGAATGGATTTGTGGGGTACGATTCCAAAGACACCATGTTTAATCATGTATTTAATTTGTTTGCGGCACTTAAATCAAGTTTGCTCATTGTAGTTCCTTGGGTCATTTTGAAGCCCATAAGGGACTGACTTTAAATAAACTATAGTAGTGAGAAAAACAAGCAGCCATGTCTTCTTTACTGAAATTATTTGACCACTAGGGCCGCTTATTTCATGAATTCACTGGTCAACAACAAATTTGTTGTCTGCGCTTTTTCAGTTGATTTAGGATGAATCTGATGTGCTGAATCCAAAAATCACATTGGTTTTGCTCAATCAGGTCAAGTTTTTGAGCTATGGCCACATGTCTTTTTTTACATTTTTGTTCACATGTACACTTGTGTGGAGCATTTTAGAAGAAGTTGGTGGGGGTAAAATGCCATGTCGAATAATTGTTTTGATTGGAAATGATTATTTTAATGACAAGAAGTATTCAGGTCCGATAGTTCTGGATGATTATGTCGAAAAGGGATCAGTTTGAAGTCATAAAACCTCGAAATCTTCCAGAAATTGGTGCAGCAAAGCATAAAGTTGGGGGATCAAAACTAAGTTAATGGGGCAGCCGCCCCACGAAGTATCCTGATCTTCAATCAGCACATCGTCCTGTAGCTCATTGTGATGAAATTCCAGTGCCCATCTTTGGAGAAGTTCCTGACATTAGTGACGAAGATGCCTCCAGTGTTGAAGGACATGAAGAAGAAGTGGTTCTTGAAGATGATGCTCCACATCCATTTTCCCAAAAGGAGTTGAATGATCTAGTTCGCGACCTCAGCTTGTCAAAGGACTCTGCCGAACTGTTGGCATCCAAATTGAAGGAAAAAAACCTCCTCTCTGACAGTGCTCGCATCAGCTTCTTCCGCAACAGGCATCAAGAGTACCTCCGTTTTTTCTCGGAAGAGAAGGACTTGGTGTACTGTGCAGATATTGCGCAGCTTCTGCTCAAGCTTGGAGTGCCACAGTACGAACCCAAAGATTGGAGACTGTTCATTGACAGCAGCAAGCGATCACTGAAATGTGTTCTGCTACACAACGGCAACCAGTTTGCCTCTATACCCCTGGCTCACTCGACTACACTGAAGGAGAACTATGAAGCGGTGAAGTATGTGCTGGAGAAAATTGGTTATGATCAGCATAAGTGGTTTATTTGTGTTGACCTGAAGATGGTGAACTTTTTGTTGGGACAACAGTCTGGCTTCACCAAGTACCCGTGTTTTCTGTGCATGTGGGATAGTAGGGACCGTGCTCAGCATTACACGAAGAAGGACTGGCCTGTGCGGGAGGAATGGGTGCCTTGCAAAGAAAGGAACGTCATCAACGACCCTCTGGTGGACAGAGACAGAATACTCTTCCCACCGCTGCACATCAAGCTCGGCTTAATCAAGCAGTTCACCAAGGCTCTGGACAAGGATGGTGACTGCTTTACTTACTTGTGCCAGGCTTTTCCAGGATTGACCATGGAGAAGTTGAAACCTGGCATCTTTGATGGTCCTCAGATCCGTCAGCTCATCAGAGATCCAGAGTTCGGAAACTCAATGAACGAAGTGGAACTGGAAGCGTGGAAGGCATTTGTTCTGGTAGTGACGAACTTTCTTGGCAACAATAAGGCCAGAAACTACGCAGAACTTGTCAACAACATGCTGACTGCTTTCAGAAACCTGGGCTGCAACATGAGCGTCAAGATGCACTACCTATTTTCACATATGGACCGGTTTCCTGAGAACCTGGGTTCAATGACTGATGAGCAGGGGGAGAGATTCCATCAGGACATGAAAGAGATGGACACCAGGTATCAGGGTCGCTGGGACGCAGTCATGATGGCAGACTACTGTTGGACTCTGAAGAGAGGCCTCCCTGCCGCTGAGCATTCCAGTAGTTCCAAGAAATGGAAGTTCAAGCCCTGAAGTTTAAAAAATGGTGAAGCAACATGCAATTTATGTGTACTTACCTTTATCAATGCCCACCATTCAGTTTACAGTAAACCTGACCTGATGGAGAGAAACGGATGCCATTTCCTGATTCAGCAGTGCAAAAATACCCTAAATCAGTTGTAGAAATCTAGACAACATTCAAAAAGTAAAAAAATTGTTGCCCAGTGATCTGTAACAGGTTGGCCCAACTTTTCATACCAAGTGGACTGCAAGAGTACTTTGACACAGAATTTGTGATTTTTAAGGAAAGGGAAGTAACATTATTGCCACGTAACAGGGAAGGTTATATTATGGTAACTTTCCTTTGTGTGAGACTGTTGGATATCATTTTTAGATTTCTGTTTCTCGTATGTGTTGTTTAAAAGCTCAGTAAAAAACATTTTAAAAATGGAAGATTATAAATAGAGAAGAAACTTTTGCTTGAAAACTACTCAGAGTAAATGAGCTTATACATCTCATCTGAGTGAATGAGAAACATTGTAATTATGTAGACTTCGTAGTACTAAATGGATAAAATGACCATGCAAGTTTCATAAATGTGGTAAGCCATGGGATTCACAGTAAATACATATTGCTACATATTGCAACTTCTGGTTGACAGAAGGTGTTTTTAACTATGGTGTTAGGAATTTGCCTAATGGTTAGGTATGGGCCGAATAGGGAAAGAATTCAAATATCTGTTCCTCTGCTTCTGAAGATACAATATGACAATTTGCATTTTCATGTTTTGGGACTGAATGATTATGCAGGTTAATTATAAACAGTATATAGAAATAGGTGGCAGTTGCATGTTGAAAGCGTTGGAGGTGTTACTTCATTTTCTTCTCACTTAAGCCTTAATTGCTGAATGAGGAAAATACTTGTAAATGCCCATCTGTTGGATTAGTGAGTGTAGTATTTTTCCCCCATTTATAAATTTGAATTTTACATTTCTGTCTAAGTGATGTTAAGCATAAATATCTTTGGCTAAGAGAACATGTATCATTGTTTAGAATTGTCTTTATTTTTAGAATATACAGCCAAAATTTTTGCCTGCAGAAACTTCTCTCTGTAACTGATTGGAGAAGAAATATGTGTTACATGACCAAGCAGTGACTATTTTGAAGTCCTTTGCTGGGGATGGTGGAGACTTCATTTGACCCACATTTTAAGCAAATTGACTTAAATCACAGCCCCTGGAATATAAGTATCTTCAGGTTTTGCACTTCTTTAAATTTTGTGATACAGTTCTCAGCTTTATAAAGTGTAAACATATTTTATAAATGCATGTTTTAGGATAAAATATGTTTAGAATGCATACATTGAGAGTAAATACATTTTAAAATACATATTTTGGTATAGATTTTGTGGTTTAAATGTGAGGCTGGAATAAACCAATGAATCCCTACCCTTTGCTGTCCCCAAATGTGTAAGTCCTGTGTCCTAAGCAAATGACTAAACTTAAAACTTTGAAATAACATGAAATTTGGCCATTCTATTTTAGTATGTATATTTTAATTCAAATTTCATTTTGGTGGCCATGTAGAGTTGGTATATTCCAGAAGGCAGTATCAAATTCACCCCTTCCTTCTTCTTTTGCATAGATAACCTATGGGGGTAGATCCTGTGGTTGAACTGTGGTGGAGTTACAGCAAAATGCATGGATGCATGAACTTGTAGCCTTGCACATTGCTGGGTGGGGTGGGGGAGTTGCTAACATTACCATGGCTTCCACTGCTGTTCGGAACAAAATAATCAGGGCTTTGCCTGTTCTGTGCAGTAAGTATGAGGCCTTACCTCTAAAAGTTAAATTCAGCTGAAGTTTTCTTTAGGCCCAGTGCAGACATTAGTATCTTCATCTGATAATGATAGTGTTCACATATTTTTCCTAACGCTTCCCTCTCCCTTTGTGTGTCCACCTTTGATGGAATTTTCATGGTTTCTTTAATCCAGTTTTCTAGGAAGTTTGAACAAAAAAAACCACCTCATTTCAAACCAGGATCTGATTCTACTTTCAGGTCTTGATTTGGGGGAAGCCTTAAAACTACTGTTTCATGGTTCAGACAACACAAGAAGCTGTGGCTTCACAAACCAGGTATCTTAATCAATGTTGAGTGTATGATGGAAGGTGGGAAGGAATGACTAGAAAGGTACAAGGCTTGTTCCTGAATTGATAAACAGTGGTTCATTGGAGTGGGGTCTTTATACTTCAACTGGACCTCAATCTGCAATGCTATGTGCACTGGCACCTCGGAAGTAAATTACTTCAGAGGAAATATGCATATGATTGGGTTGTTAGTTGCGTAGATTTTTATTGATTTGTTTTTGTCCTGGCATTGCTCAAATGCATTGATGCAAACAAGCTTTTGATATCTGTCTCTATCTAGAAGTTTGTGTGTTATTAGAGAGAATGAAAGAAACATTTCCTGCTGGGATGTGTTTCTTTCACCATCTTGCTGCTTTGATTTTAAGGATTTAAAGACTCTTCTTTCTGTTATGGCATTTCTGTTGTTGCTAACATCAATAACAAAATTATTTTGGCTTCTTTTATAGGGGAAGGGTGGATTTATAAACTTTTTCCAGCACTAGTCACTGTCAGTAGTTCTTGTACAACGGCAAAAAAATTCTGTGTGTTGTGCTTTCAGTACTATTGGATAGTACTGTTTATATTCAATACAGAAAATTTAGTGGAAACCACAATTTCTGCGAGCAGTTCACATCATGGCTGCAGATACTGTAGACCAGTTGTTGAGGATGGTATACACAGGATTGTGGGAATTTAATTGGCATTGATAATGATGATGAAATTGTACTTCAAAACTTCTTAAACAGAAGTGATTTATATGCAAATTGGTTACAGTAGGTATGGGAAACCTTTTTCAGCCTGAGGGCCACATCCCCTTATAGCTAACCTTATGGGGGCCACATGCCTGTTTTAGACGCACCCAATGCAAAAAGTCGATGGGGTCATTCCCTCTCTTGTACACACACACACACACACACACATACACATGCATTCATACAACCCCACACATAGCACCCACTCACCCCTCCTCTCTTTCTTTCACTTACCACACCACATGGAACTTTAGCTTTTTTAAAAAAACATAATTGCTGGAGGACTGTGTTATTTTCATGGAGATTGCATCAGATGAAAAAGTGTTGACCTTTCCTTCCTCAGTTGTAACCCCCAACTTCCCAGTGCACCAATTATGCTTAAAACAGCTTTCTGTGTTTTTGCTCGTATAACGTCTTGAGGGGAAGTCCTTTCATGATTTCCCAAAAGCTAATAACATCAACTACAATAGTGGTTTTCAAACTTTTTTCTCTGGGCCACACTCTCAGGAAAAAAAATTGCTCTTGCAACACCAACTTTTTTATGGATAAGAAATACATTGGAAAGCAAAAAGAAAGAGCTCCTAATAGTGCTTGATTTATAACACGGGACACAATTACTTTGTAATATGATCCTGGGACACCCAGAAAGTATAAAACATGAATCATTCCCAAAATATAATTATAAATGAGCCTCTTACATATGTACCTTAAATATTTATACAAACTCAATGAGAGATGTGAGCTTGTAGTATCACTTGGTTAGGGTTGCCATATTTCAAAAAGTTCAAATCCAGGCACAAAAGTTGCTGAGGTTTTTTTTGAGTTATTTTTTAGGAAATTCACCCCCCAAAAAGGGCTGCCATATGCCCAGATTTTCCTGGACATTTTAATCGCTTTCTGAGAAATCTGCCCGGACGCTATTTTCGGAGGATGAATCCCAAATGTATGGCAGCCCTACACTTGACGTTCTTGCTCTCATTTTGAAAAGCTATCTATCCATATTCTGCAAATTAAAAAACAACAACTATTTTGATACTATATGCTATATTACACTGAAATGTTTAAATATTTCTTTGACTGTCCTTGAATTTTCCTGCCACACTTGCCACCCCCTCCTGCCACACCAGTGTGGCTTGCCACACTCTTTGACAACCTCTGAACTGCAAAGAACTATGAAATCGATTCTAGCTTGTTCATTGTATCATCAGCTTATTTTCATCAACTTATTGATTTAAATTGAGAGTCAAGTAATCTTCACATAGCCTATTACTGAATAGCGATCTGTATCCAGTTAGCTATCGTGTAAATACTTTGGAGAACAAAATTTGCTCACCTATCTACCTTTTCTTTATTTTCTAACAAAGTCAGCAGTATATCATCTACAAATACTGCTTTCTTGTTTATTTTTAGAAATAAATAGTATTGGTGGTGAACAATGTGTCCTGCTGTGTTACTCATCAAACGTAATTCGTTCAGTTGCAATATGTTACCTATATTCACAGTTAATTTTAGGTGTGTTTTTTCTTGATAGATACAGAATGGAAGGACTTTAAGTGAAAGACAAGTTCTGCTTCATTATGGAGACAACTAGCTTTGAAGGGGAGCCGGATAGAACTTCGGTAAGTAATTTTGTACATAGTGACTGGCAATGGTTAAATCCTAAACAAAGGGCATTTCCTCAGACAGCCATTTAGCTTCACAACCAACTAATACTGCAATCCTAAACATGTCTACTCAGAAGTAATTCCATTGAGTTCAGGAGGACTTAATCTCAGGTAAGTGGGAATAGGGGTGCCCCTTCCCATTTACAATAAACATCAACAATTTTCCCCACTGGGAAGGTGTGTAAAAGAGAGTTATTTGAGGTTTGAGCACATATCGTCAGAAGAATTCCCTACCCCCAAAAAAGAAAAAAAGAGGGAAATGCTTTGGTGGGTTTGTTCTTTTGGTAGCACCTAATTTAAACCACAAAAGCAGATGAATTTTAGTAGAAAGTGTAGAGTAGAACCTTGCAGTGTTTCATAACTTGCGTGTCTACAATGTAAAAACTTCCCAACAAATTGAATATCAAATATACTTTTTATAAACTCTTGCAGTTTGCTTGCTTTTTCCCTTTTCACACTTCTGATTTAATTTAAACCAGCCGCCACCAACCTGGTGCCCTCCAGATCTCTTGGACTAAAACTCTCATCAGCATGGGTGGGCTGGCAAGAGCTGTAGTCCCAAACTTCTGGTGGGCCCCAGGTTGGTGACAGCTGGTTTAAACTGGTCCAGTAGAAAACTCATGTTGAACCTGGTAGGAAATAAGAAATAACAGGGTTACACAAGAAGCAGAATATATAGCAACTGCAACAGGAAATGGTAGTGGTAGATAAAGAATTGTGAAAGCAACCGCCTTCCATCATGTGGTAGTTTGCAAAGATTTGGAATATTGTTAGAACAGAAAAAGCATAGAAGAAGCATAGAAGATCTCAGTGTTAAACAAAACGCCATTCTGAAAATTGGGCTGCTTTTCCTGAACTATGTGGAAGGTAAGAGTGTGAGATAGCACTACCAAATTGGAATATACTTCTTAATTTAAAGCTTCAATTTAATGATATTGTGGCCAGGACAAAAAAATCAAAGGCAAATAGATGCCACTGACTAGTGAAATTATTCATTTTTCCTGTCTCTAATGGATGCGCCTGTATTCTAGGCTCACCAGAATCAGCTTGAGATTTAGAAAAATGTTTAAATGAACAAGTGAAAGAAATAACTATATCTCCAATCTCTATATCTCTAATTAGGTAAGCAACATGATAGAAAATGTTGAATCCCAGTTTTTGAAAAAGTCATTTTCTTCTATATAAATTGTTATATTCAACAAGTAAACTGCTACATTGTAAGAGTTTGAAAAACTAAATTCTTGCTTATTTTCTACATAATATGAGCTGTAATATGAGCTGTCAAATTGTAGTTTAGCTCTTTTAATTAGTTTGCGGCAGTACAGTATATATAGGGATTTTTTTCACGAGTACAATATAGCAGTAGCAGATCTCAGTAGACTTGTGTGTTAGCCTGTTGCTTAGGAGCTCCTTGAAAGTAATTAGCTATGCAGTGCTGAAATATTTACATACTGGCCATTACAATAATCTTGGACGATCAGCTTTTATCTGCTTCACTCAGCTTTCCCATTTCAGTGCTTCTCTTGTTGGCATTTGCTCAGTTGTACAGGCTTGTGGAGGTCTTAATGGCTAGACTATCCTCTGCTCTATTTTATCATGTAAGTACTGATAATATAGTTGCTCCATTGTAAGACTCATCTGAGTCATTTATGCTTAAGATGCTATTTCTGTCTTTCTCCTCCTCTTTTCTTCAAAGCATTGCATGAGAGATGACATGTAGTTTTCACAATGAGCTTGGAAGACATTCATTTAGCAAGTGATTATTCTAGTTGATTTGCAACACTCGATCTATTGTTTCATGACAGTTTGACTTACCATTATTATTATTTAAATCTATAACTAAAATAAAAGTCCGTTAAAATGTGTAGCATTGCTCTCAGATGTGTTATGCTAACTTCAAACAGTCCCAAAGTGCCTCCATAACATTATCAGTGCAAACATATTCCATAATCTTGAACATTATTTAATTATGTTACCGCCAATGCAAGGCAAAAGTTCTCTTGTAGCGAGTTGTTTTTCAAACTTTTCAGATACTGAACTTGCTTATAACCTTTTATCTGCAATACGGGACACAGTCCTGATTGTTATTTTTATTTTTGACTGTGTGCAGATCTTCCTACTTTTCTTAGCAAAAGTGTTGCTAGTTTAACCTACTTCAGAGTGCGTCATGATCCACTCCCCATGTTTTTGAAACATGGGGAGCTGCCTTATACAGCCTGACTAAGAACTACATAGCTCAGGAGTAACCAGTGTGGTGTCCTTTAGATGTTGAACTACAACTCCCCACTCCCACAAGCCCTCACCAAAAACTGGAAGGCTACCCCTGATCTAGCACACTATTGTCTGCACTGACTGACAATAGCTTTCTAGGATTCCAGACAGAGATGTTTCTCATCCCTCTCTGGAGGTTTTAGGGATTGATCCTGAGACCACATAGTCTACCACTGAGCTATGCTAGCCCCCCCCCCCAAAAAAAACTTGATTTAATATGGTACATTTTCTTTTCCTTTAGTAGAGATAACAGACAGGAATCTTTAAACAGAGAAGGAAGTATTTTAATAGATTTGAGGTAAGGTTTTTAGTTAACACCATAGTTTAAGCATAATGAATTTCAGATGCATACTGAATATTATTATTATTATAGTAATGAACATGTAAATATTCAGCCATGCAACTATTTAGACAGTTGCTTATTAAGGTAGGTACGAATCAAGTTTAGACTGCATAGCAGATCTTTCACTTTTAACAAAAGAACACCTCCAAAAGGATACTATTTTAAAAATCATACATTTCTGATTTTATCATGATTTTTTTTTTCTTTCTCCACTAAAGTGCTGAATGACAAAGAACTGTTAGACACATGTGTTTCTGGCTTTCCCATATCTGTAAGGGCCAAAAGAGATGTGTGTGATGGTCTGTGTTTCTTTTTATATTAAAAGTAACCATGGAAGAAAGACTACACTACCCTCCCTTCAGAATGTATTGTTCAAAATCCCCCACAGCTAATTTTCTTCCCCAAGGAAGAACTCCCCCTACCCCTGTACTCATCTCTAAACCCCCCCCCCCAGTGGAAAAGCAGCTGGGGGAGACATGTTTGAACAAGGGGAGGAGAGACGAAAATGAAGAAGGCCAAGCATCTCTTCCTCTGCTTAGACTGACAGCCTTTTACAGCAACTCTTGCTAACAGTTTTGATGTACTATTAGTAGTTGTTTGTGCCGGTCAGGTTTTAAATAATTTAAATGCATGGTGCAATTTTAAAACAATGCTTAATAATAACAAAGGATATTGTATAATTCTTTCAGTATGTAATTTTATATCATTCAAGTGGGAACCCAAAGAGTTGTAGAACATCCCGTCTATGAGAGGAGTTCTATTCAGAGCTTTAGCTGAATGGAAATGGGAATCTTCTCATGATGTTCAGGTTGCATTCTTCATCATGCTAAGAAAACATGCCAGTTTAGGGGTACCCAGGAGAGGTTGTGTAGCAACAAATGGAAATGGGAGTTGCACAGAATGAACATTTGGTGGTGGTGGTGCTTCTGCTTGGAGCAGTTGCCTCACTTTGCCTAATGTCAGGGTTGACTTATCTCACTGTAGTTGAAGGAAGGAAGTATTTTTAACTTTCATACTATTCATCAAACGTTTTTCTCACCCACTTCCCCAAGGCTGCCTATGGACTACCCCCCCCACTTCACCCCCCACCTTTTTTTGGGTTACCCTGTTTTGCTTCCAAATTGATATTCATTCAATTACCACAGTTTGCTATTGGAAGAAATTATTATGCCTAGTTGAAATCCATATTTTTAATAATATACTTGACAATATTGTATGCATCTCCCTCAGAGCAAGATTTCATTCTAACTCACTATATTTGATGTAGTATTATACAGTAGAATTTAGTTAGCTGTTGTCAACTGAAGGTAAAGACTTGATTTTAAGTTCTGCAGCTACTTTCTACTATTAATAGATTGAATGAAAATTAAACTTCCTTTATTGTAAAAGGCATCCCTTTTACAGTGGAAGTTGGTGTGTTATGTGATTGGATGAGTGAAAAATAATTTTGAAAAGTATTTGTACTTCTGGAGAAATTAGTCATTCATTAACTGTAGCAAAGCTAATAATGGCCTGTTGCTAAGCACACTTGTTTTGTTTTCTCTCTTTTTTTGTGCTATGTTGTTCTTAAGAAAATTAATCGGGACTGATGTGCATTTTTTATTTTTAGTTTCAAACTAACATGCTGTTTCCCTTTCTCTCTCTTGCCTTTAATTGTGGCTGCCTCCTCTGCTAAATTCTCCCTCTCCATTTTTGGCCTTGCTGCTTTTGTCTGCTGTTCTGCGTACTCAATTGCACGTCACCTCAAGCATCATGATGAGATCAAAGACTGCCAGGGATCCTCAAGTAAGTAAATGATTTCTGCTACAACATGTAAAGAGCTATATTATCATATTCCCAGATCGTGACATGATTAGCTTCTTCCACTAGACACTGTCAAGTGCCGAGCTTTTAATGAATGATCAGACACAAGAGTAGCAGAGGGAGGTGGAATAGCTGAACTACAGAAACTGCACATTTGTGTGCAAGCACATGTGTGTGTACATGCGCACAAGCTTAAGTCTGCTGTGACTTAAGAAAATAAACAAGAATGTGAAAATAGTAGGGGCCTTAGGTTTTTTTAAAGTTGGAAAACTAAATTTAAATCATTCTCAAAATGGAACACGTATATATGGCTCGGTTGATTAGAGTATAATTTAGTCTGTACGATAGTGACTAGTAACCTTGTTCTGTTGGCGATAATCTCCCTGTTTTAATAGAAAAGTGGAAGCTAGTAGCCATCCATGTGATAGTAAACAAATAAAAGATCTTGCTAATAGATAAAGCACAGAATTGTGTTGTTTCTATATTGACTTGCTGTCTTAAATATCTTTAGCTATTTTTTAATTAATTATTTAAATTTGCTAAGGTTCTCTTGTGGGGTTATATCTCAGTATTTTGATTTTATTACTGCAGTGCTGTTGCTTGATGAAGGAAATCTTATTCAATTAATCATCTGAGTTTTGCTTTAAATCTGCCTAAGTTTGCATGTGAATAATGCAATAGTTCTGAAGAATATTTCATTGGCCTAGTTCGCATGACCCAGTAAGCCGAACTATGGCTGTGGGACTGCACAGGCTTTTGGAGAAGTCACAGATACTTTGCTTCTTCAAGCCTTTTTTATTCCCATGTTTAGCATGCCACCGAAAACCAAGTGTGTGGTGAAGTTCTCTCTTAACTAGCCATGAGCTGTAGCCAGGGTTTATTCTTGTCTACAACTCAAAATTAACAAGATGAGAGCTTAACTGTGAGCCCAGGTTTGAACACCACACTTTGCCAAACCGTGGATTAGCTCAGTGCAATAAAGAAGGACTAGAGAGAGAAGCAAAGAGGGATGAGCTCCTCTTCAGGAGCCTATGCATTCCTGGTAAGCTCTAATTAGCTTACTGTGTAATGCAAAGAATCATGGCGTTTTGGCGGGGGCTAAACAGTGTGTTACTTGTTTTAAGCTTTTTTAAAAGTGTGCATAATGCTGCTGCTCCTATTTTGAAGAGAGAGCAGCTGAGAGGCCTTGATTCAGTACCATGTTCCTAATCCAGCCAGGGGTTCTTGCTAGAACCCAATATTGGAGAGATAAATGAAAAATATATAGGCAGCTATCAAATGTTTCTCTTGGGACTATAAATAAGCAATATTTAGCACTACTCCTGTTGGAATACAATTAAAAGGAACTGCCTGCTAAAGTCTTCTCAGATAGCTGACACCATTCTTTTGAAGAGCTCTTCTCTTAACTAATTGTAACACACTACTATAGTGAGCAAGGTTGACAAGCTCTTTTTTGTACTGGAAAAGTCTTGAGACATCATATGTAGAGACTGAGATCCAAAGTTTCACACAACTAGTTCCATTGTGTGAATTTCTGTTTTGAATTTGTACTTCTTAAACAGTTTAGGCACTCTGTAGTCATTTTAAAAAAGAAAAATGTATAGTTGCGACTATCAATATATCTGCTCGTAACTGAATTTCTGCTGTGTGAATGTTGCATTTACTCAACATTCAAACACCAATATTTTGTCACTTGTTCTCGCCCAATCCCAGCTTCTCAGTTGAGATTGCCAGGGAAGTGCTGAATGGAATCCAGTCGTAAGTGCATTGTGGGGCTCCTGTTGGATAGTGTCTAGTCACAACCGGGTGGGGCAGTTACACAAATTTTAGCCTTGCACAGGGTGCCATATTTTCAAAGTGTGCCCTGCTCGGATATTGCTTCAGCAGCAGTTAGTCTTAGACTGAGCCCTATATAGGAGCAGCAGTTCTGTCTCACCTGGAAGTTCCACCGTCACTGAAAGGTGCCTCTTCAGTAAATCATGTTACTGGAACTGAATGGTGAGAGTTTGGATTCCTGTTTTTCTGGTTTATGTTAGTGTCTGGGATCTCTTCTCAGTATCCACATTCAGTGTGTGTGACTGCAAGTTGAGAAGAGGATTTCCCTTCCTTGCCTAGCAGATTGTACCCCAAGGAATGGGGAACCTGTTAAACACCAACTCCCATCAACCCCAACGAGCATAGCCAGTGGTCAGGTATGATGGCAGTTGTATAGTCTAGCAACATCTGAAGGCCACAGATTCCCTACCAATGCGGTAGCTCAGCTCACTTGTTCTTTGAACGCAAGTGGGCTTCAAGCAACTAAAAGCTTTTATGGTTGCTTAATAACATCTCTGAAGGAACTCCTATCCAAGACTTTACCTCATAACTAAATGCTTAATCCTTCTAGTGGGCTAAGCCTTCACCTTTTAAGTATAAGACTAAACTATGTGTATTTCTTATTATAATTACTGCCCACATTACACTTATATTAAAGAGCCATAGGCGTCATTCTGTAATTAAGGTGTGAGACAATCTATTAAAACCACAAATTCTGTTCCTTTATAAAAATCAGTATGACTCATATTACCCATATGAAATTTGAAATGGAGGATTCAGGGAGGGGGGTGGGCTGCAAGCCTTTCAAAATTCAGAATGAAAAATTAGGTATATATGTTAATTCATTTCCCTTCCCTAAAGTCTTGTGTGCTCAGTGTTATAATGTTTTTCACTTGCCACGTTGAATCAATGAAGAAAAGTGTAGTTTTGTCATATATACAGAGTGGCAACTGCCACTAGGGGATGCAGTGGGTTTATATTGCTGTGTTTATAACTGGGACAGGGTTTGGTAGTTTAGTAAGAAGAGAACAGCTATGCAAGGCCAGCTCAAGTCAACCTAGGCAAGATAAATCTCTACTGACCCCCTGCTTTCCCAAAGGAAAGAGGTTGAACTGAGTGGGAAGCAAAGGATAGATGGTTGCTGTGTGTAAAAAGAGGCTGAGGAAAAGAGATTTTGCTCAATCTTCAGGAAGAATAGGAGGTTCTGGCAAAGGGAGATCTGAGGATTCATTCTTAAATTTTGCAGATAAATCAGTGGCTTAACCTGTCATGTCAGGATCTTCTCTACGGTAGAGTAATCTTGGTAATTACGCCCTAATTATCATTGAGGGGGTAAAATCTCTGAGATGTTCTGCTTCTAAGTGCATGTGACCAATTGCAGAATCAAATGTTCCTCCATCTGAAAAATATTTAAAACCCCATGCAACTTTCTCCTTGATACCTGCTTTTCTATGTGGATGGGATTTACTTGTATCCTAAAATATTCAACATGGGAGTTTCCACTTGGAAGTGGTACATCTCAGATATTCTACTAATGCTTTGAGAACTAGGATGCTTTCATGCCTATGTGTGTTGGACAGCTGTATGTTGGAGTAATTTAATTACCGTAGATATTTTGTACATACACAACCCTTTGGTGAGCTTGTGGAGGATCCAGCCTGTATGGTTGTATACCTATATGGTTGAAGCCTTTGGGATTTTATATCCCAGCAAGTATTTTATATAAAATGGAGCTGACCTTCTAGGTAGTTCAGCCACTTTGGGCAATCATTTGCCAATAAGCTCCAGCATAAACATCACAAAAATAAAAGGAACGTGTTCCACAGATTCTTTGTTGTTGTTGTTTAGTCGTTTAGTCGTGTCCGACTCTTCGTGACCCCATGGACCAGAGCACGCCAGGCACTTCTGTCTTCCACTGCCTCCCGCAGTTTGGTCAGACTCATGTTTGTTGCTTCGAGAACACACATTCTACCTCTTGGTTATTATGAGTAAAAGCCACACTGTGTTTAAATACATGCATACTCCTAAAATACTCCTAAAATAAGCAGCTAACTGAAAAGGAGCATAATAAAAAAATGTCTAAGGAACAAGATGAGCAGGTTGCGGATGAGTAATCCAAAAGGTCTGGAAAAGAAATATCCCTTAGAATTTGCTTTACCTAAGCTTTTGCTTTGAATTTTGCCCTATACTTAAGAGTATGGTACATTGTATCGCTTTATTTTTGGTCTTATCTCTGGTCTGTTAACCACAATAAATTTATGGTGGATATTTTAATATTGAGAGTACAATATTTTCCAAGAGCAGAACAGAATCCCTACTGGTGGAAAAATTGAAGAAATTTGCACTTTCATAGTGAAGTCTCTAGAGGGCAATATAGCAGTATTGAAAGATTTAAAAAGTGGGGGCTTTGAAGCAACATGGCATGACATCAGAATGTGCAATTCTTATTAACAAAAAGCAGTATCTCAAAAATAAACAGGTATGTTTTATTAGATTGGAAGTTGATGCACTATAAAAGCTATACTCTTGGGATTGAATCTATGAATGGGTGTTAGGATGTTTTGGGTATTACTTAAGCTGTTAATTAAAATGTGTACAACTCTTAAGACATAGCTATTTCATTTTTTGAACATGGAAGAATCTGTCCAGTTTGTTGGTACCACTATTTGGTTAGCTTTAGAAATTTAATATTGGGAATGTTTGGTCTAAAGGTTATAGGAAGATGTGATTAATAGTATAGGTAGGACTGAAAATGCTGCGCAAAAAAAATTCTGAAATTGATATAGGAAGAAGTTTTATAGACCTCTGGATTGGGAAGCAGCTGTGTTCATAGGCTTGTGCCTGAAATGATATTTTAAAGCTATCAGAGTGGCATGGGATGACCACATGGGACAGCAAATCCCATTTTACTCTTAGTAACACTGGAAGACATTCATATGTCTTTACTCATGAAATGTTGTAGGGAGTGAGGAATAGCATGTCTATTGTGAGGACTAATGTGTCCACCCTGATCTTCCCACTCTTATATCCAGTGCATCCCTACCCATAATTTTACCTCGTCCAGCTCCAGCCCCTGAAGAAATCCTGCTTTCTCAAAAGATGCCACCCTTTCCTCCCATATTTGCAACCATTTCCCAGAACAACTGTGCGTTCTTACTTTCCTTTAAATCCTCCCTCAAATCCTACCATTTATGTGAAGCCATTGGTGTAAGCCTCTCATTCCCATGCCATACTGTAACTTGGCCTAAGCTCAACAACTCCGGGGCATCCCCCCCCCAAAACTCAACTCTGGTAGACCACTGCCAGTTTTTTTTAATTGGAAGTAGATCGCAGTCTCTTGGGAGTTGGTTGGGCCTCCTATATACCCTGCCTTCGGTTTGTCCCTTCTCCTTGTGCATGGACCTGTACTCTGTAAAACACCGTGTGCAGTGAATAATTAATTAATAATCCTCTTTGTTTTTCAGGTGTGGTAACAAACAACGATGAAGCTCATGTTCTGAGTCCAGGAAAGATGAGCCAGCGTCAAGGAAAAGAAGGCTATCTTACTCCAACCAAAGATCTACAGCAGCCATCATTTAGTCCAGGAACAGTCCATGGCCATGGTAAGAAGCATTTCATTAGATGACTGGAATGTCAAACTGGATAAAGGGTGGAATTCAACCTAGCCCTAAATAGATTGTTTCATCAGCAGAAGCATTTCTGCTTGTCTGATTGAATAATCCCCTCCTCTCCCCCCGCCCCCCGCTATTCTGGGAGTTCGCCCAACCCTCCAGAGCAGATCTGGGATAAGAGGAGGGAGGAAATCTTCATTGTGCCAATGGGAACCCTTGCACAGGCTTCAATAGTCTTCAATAGTTACTGCAGCTCTTGCAGCAAATGTGTTCATCTACATGCCAGTAAAACTGTTTAAAAATGTGGAATCCTTTGGATGAGCTGAAAATTGTTCTCTGTTCTTTGCCTCTCATCTGGTTCAGAAAATAATTTCTTACCTTAATAAATGTGTAAGTTTTTATCTTCTCTTTTCAGTCTGCTGTTTCAGGTTGCATTTGTATGCATCTTAAAAGCATTTGTAAGACAGTTTTGTACACCATTAATGGCTATTCAAATTTCTGAAATTTTTAAATAGAATGAAGCGTCAAAAGGTTAAAATTGGGAATTTGTGCTTTGTACTGCTTGAAATTCCTTGCAGTTTGTGAACAGTTTCCACTCCTGCGATTCAGATTTGAATTGATTAGAATGTTTCTTAATAACAGAGAACACCAATTGGTTGAATTAATACCCTCTACATAAATTAGGGGGTGGGACCAGATATTGGTGGATTACAAATACACTCATTCCTTACCATTGAACTGCTATTGATTGGGGTGATGGGAAATGTCATCCAGTAACATCTGGAGGCTTGCAGATTAGCCTGCCCTTTGCTAAATAGTGTTCTGAGACTTTAGTCCTATTCGTGCTTGCATGATCTCTGTTGGAGTAAGCATACTGTATGCTGTAAGGCTGTAAGGCTGCTATTCTGTGCACACTTACCTAGAAACAAGCCTCACTGTCCAAAATAACACTTCTGAGGAAATGCTAAGGATTTGGGCTGTAAATGTTTAGGTGCTTCCAGTTGCCTCAGAACTCTTCTTTGAACTGAGGAAAAGCAATTCTACTTTTGGGGAATCTTTTCTCCAGCTTTCTGATGCACGGATTGATAAAGAGAGAAAACTTAACTTGTGCTGTTGTGCTGTTCATTTTTTTGTAGCAGAGATTATGCTTGCCAGGTTTCCAGGCCAATTGCAAGCTGAATAAACTACCAAGAAAATGGAAATATTTCAAATTTTCTAATTCCAATTACTGTAGTTTTTGTTTCTTTTCAAAATCATAGTGAGATGGGTTGTAAAGAGGCATTATGACGATTTTAGAGAATATTTAGCTTGAATGTGTCTGTTTGGTGCCATTACTTGCCCTTTCTTCCTTTTATCAGTTGTCACTACTAGCCCCTATGGCTAGTTACCCTTGGCTTTTTATGGCAAGTTGTCTGTAGAATAATATGTGTACATATTGTTGTAAACTTATGCAGCCTTTGTGGGCAAAACTTGAAGAGAATGGGCAGGTAAAGCAAGCTGAACTTGGTATATAGAAAGCTGCAAGTCATTTCTTTCTTCCTGTAACATTTCAGATTACTTAGAACAGTTGTGCTCTCCAGAGATTCTTAGACTCCAACTCTCATAAGCAGCAGCCAGCATGACCGGCAGACAGGGATGATGAGTGTTGTAGTCCAACAATATCTGGAGGGTTCCATGTTGGTATCCCTGACCTGTATTATAATTTATTTCTGGCGTGCATCATGGTTCATTATTCTTAAATAACAACAACTGTTTTGTCCCAGCAACCTGGTCTGAAACTCATTGTGTTGCTTAAGCATTTCCTGAGTGAGGACACTTCCAGTCTGTTGCCATTTTCAGGTGACCCTTCCAAGTCTACAATTCTATGATTCTTCTTCTCAAAGCTGTTTCTTTCTTCTTCACTCTGCCTTGGCACAGCCCCATCCTCACAAAAACAGAGTATCAAACAAAAATGAAATGCCTGTGAGTGATAGGTCGAAGTAGGGCTTGATATTTACTGAGCAAACCAGAACAATTTGTTTTCATGAGATGAAAATGAAATGCCTGTGTAAATATTAACATTTGAGAAGTGATCAAATTGGTTCATCACTTACGTACAGACGCCTCCTTAAACTATGTCTCTGGCAGAGGTATTGATCAGTTGAGATGTAAACTATATAGTTAACATCCTTATACTATATGATACCAAAATTTAATATTACCATACTTAATTAAAGGAAATTTAGTATTCACAACATTTTGTGAAAATGTCATTCTGACATAATTTTTTTAAAAATTTAATTGAAAAATACTACATCATTGATTTTTATTCCCCCTGCTTTTGGTCCCTGGATCCTCTGGGACTGACTTAGAGCCATAGGAAGGACACGCCATATACATATGGATACTCAAGTTCATGTGGAGTAATGTGGTTGCTTTATTAACAGGCTCTCACAGCTTAGAGATGAAGTAAACATCTGCCAATTTTGCAGAACTGTATCCTCAATCTCATACAACTTTCCAAGTGGTACAGTCCAAGGGAAGATTACATATATTCACCTTCCACTGCATTGTAACATTCCCAGACCCAGTGACCTGTCTCATTTTTGTAACCACCCTCCCTGTGTTTCCCTCTTTAGATTGCAAATTCACTTGTGAGACCAATTACGTTCTCCTACCCAAAATGGCAGGGCCCCCCTTCCCCTCTATCCACGGTACTTTCATGGGCTATCCTATAAGCTTTTTATTTGCCACTGCTCTCAGAATAGGTCATTTTTGGATCCATACATTATGGATGAATAACTTTGTTCCTCCCCACAGTAGTGGTAGCCAAAGGGGCATGCTATGTTCTCAGAGGGTAGTTTCATTTCAGTTCCTTCAACCATGCTAAGCTTATGCTTTGGTGTAATCCATGTTTACAGATAGCAGGACAACTGCGTTTACTGAGAACAGCTGTATTGGTGTTTATGTGCTGGAAGTTTTCATTTTCTGTTATATTCCTCTCGAGAGGGTTTGGTATCTAGACACCCACAAGTGTCATTTGTGCATAGGTATTTTTGATTTGTTAAGTACAAGAAAGACTTATCAAGTCCTCCAGGATTGTTACAGACTCTGAGGCAGTACCATACTTTTTCAAATTCAAGTATTGCTAGCTTACTGTGGAAGGAAGGCTGAATGTAGTCTTGTAAGAGAAAAACAGAGCTGATGTTCATTGGTTCTTGTTCGCAAGCTTTTTTTCCTCTGACTACTTTATTATTATTAATCAAATCAAAGCACATACCACAACTCATATTTTAAGAGCACTTTTTCTTTAGCACCAGCATAATCAAATCAGCATCATATTGTGAAAATCATGGATTTCCCTATCTGATAATCCAGCTAAGTCAAAACAACCTTGATCTCCATCAGAAAAATAATAATCAAGTGCAGGACCAAGCACTGTTCTGCAACCTTTTATGGATCACCTGAATTGAGTTTGTGATTTATAGGCCACAGTTTGAGGATTTTTACATCAACTCTTGCCACTATCTGCTTTTCAGCATTGGACCTTTTGATTGCATTTAATACAACAAAAACTGATGTTTGGAACCGACTTGACACAATTCTGTTTCTTCAGAACAATAAACAACTTGAAGTTAAAAGCTGGCAATGTGGATTCAACCCTGACTTATTGTTACACATGATGTGGCAATGCCCAGTAGTGGCTTTCTTCTTAGAAGAGATGTGCTTTCAGATAAATCATGTGAAAACTGGTCTAAGATTCTCCTACATGAACCTCTCTCTAAAATATTGAGTGGTCTGAGGCCTTTCAGAAGCCCACAAGAGGTAGATGTTTATGCCTTCTATTGTTAAAATGGCTAGCACTCCAATACTTGAAGAACAAATCCTCTGCATCTGCTTACCAAAGAGTAGAAGTCTTGAGTGCTGCACCCTTTTGAGTGCATGGCATACCACCACCCATTGTCTCATAGGTACCTCTTCAATTCTGTGAACAGTTTTTTTTCTTGTTGTAACTATTTTTGGCTCCTTTCCCCTGATAAGTGAATTCTTACTCTTCTTTCTTTCTTCCTTTCTACTGGCTTTGTTTATTTGTGTCCTGTTTGTTTTATAAAAATATTGGAAATAAATATGACAATAAACCTACATTCTAAAATGTTAATTTCTGTTGGTCTCCTGTTTAAGTTTTTCTTAGAGATTGTGGCTGCTCAACTAACCATTTTGACCTTCTCTAATACATTAAGTAGGCAGGAACATTCATATTGCTACTGTACAGCTAATGTCCAACATTTTAGACAACTATGTTTGTAAAATGCCTGCTTATATATTGCTATTTTTAAATTGGTTAACATTTATCAAGCTAGCAGAAAGCCAGCTCCATCTACTTTATGGAAATTAAGAACAGTTTATAGTTGATTCACATGTCTTTGAATGTAGTACAATGCCTTTGAGTCATTATCATACATGTTGCCGCATTTGCAATCTCAACAACCTCTGTACATACATATCTGGCTGGTCTATAATGTAACACAGCAGCTCATTGACTAAAATGTATTCTGCATTGTAAGTGAAGAAAATGATTTTATTGTGAGTAGAATTGTGGGTGCCAAGGGATAAGGGAACGGTCATTTAACTGGGAAGAACAATAAAAGGTAAAGGTAAAGATACCCCTGCCCGTACGGGCCAGTCGTGACCGACTCTGGGGTTGCGTGCCCATCTCGCTTAAAAGGCCGGGGGCCAGCGCTGTCCGGAGACACTTCCGGGTCACGTGGCCAGCGTGACGAAGCTGCTCTGGCGAGCCAGCACCAGCGCAGCAGACGGAAACGCCGTTTACCTTCCTGCTATAAAGCGGTACCTATTTATCTACTTGCACTTAGGGGTGCTTTCGAACTGCTAGGTGGGCAGGAGCTGGGACCGAAAGACGGGAGCTCACCCCGCCCTGGGGATTCGAACCGCCGACCATACGATCAGCAAGTCCTAGGCACTGAGGTTTTACCCACAGCGCCACCCGTGCGTGTCCCAAGAGGGAAGAACAATAGACCTAAGGAATTATTACAGTATTGTAGTTTTGGGTCAATCTGTCTAACAGTACTGTAGGGGAATGGAATGGAATGTGTTTTTTGTCAAATGTAGGTATTTGGGGAAATTTTATTCAAGGACTTTTATGCCACCATTTCATTAAAAATATCAGGTGGTCTACACTCTAAAACATAGAAGATCATTCAGAAATTAAAATACATATGCAGATAATCATTCAGGTGACAGACTAATAAAAAATTAAACGACTGTAGGCACAAAACATCTCTGTTGGAAGAGTGTTCCATGGACTAGCAACACTAAATGCCCAACTTCTAATTATAGTCAGTTAGTCCTTTGTAACATTGGGGACAATTAACAGTGCTCCTCCAGATGATTTCAGTGGTTCTGAAGGTACACTGGACCCAATTCTTTAAGGGCTTTGTACAGGCAACTCTCAACTTGCGTGGGGGGTCATGTTTCAGGGATAGCACATAAAGCCCAAATCACATGCAACTCAAAGATTTTCACTAGTTCCTAGAAAAGTGTGAAAACTATTTTAAATACCTTCTTCTTTCCTTTCAACTTGATCTTTTATTTCCTCAAACCCCAGAACATTGGGGCAAAGCATTGGACTAGAATATGTTTCATTTTCCTTTCAAACCATTATATCTTACTTTGATTGGGGGAGGGGGACATCCCTGTATTGTACCAGTACATGTTTCTGTGCTTGCACAGTGTAAAATCCATTTACCACTAAAATATGTGAAGGTGGTATCCACACGTCCTGTGACATGTATATTTCATAAGCTTTCTGCAGCTCTAACTATTCCATTCTTCTCAGATGGGATCCCTTTCATATACGGCTCTTTAAAAGATTGCCACCTTATGGGTTTTTTTGTTGATAATGACTGGGAGTGGAACCAAGTTACAGAGTAGTCATTTAGACGCTGTGCAATAAAGAATGGAGCATTTCAGACATGGCACAGCAAGGATCCTGAATTTCAGCTTTTTCTTAATTTTGTAATTAAGGTTACCAAGATCTGCACTTGGTAGCAAGTAGCAATAGTACCATATATATGAATCAAATCAAATCAGGCTGCAGTTTCCCTTGCCCCACTGGGTGACAGGGCAACGCAATGGTAGATGAGAAAAAACAGAGTAAGCACATTGTAACAAAAGTCTAAACTGAGTCGAACACAAGTTTATAGAATTACACATGGTTTGGAGGAAGTAGATAGAGAAAAGTTTTTCTCATTACTCTAGAACTCATGGACATTCAGTGAAGCTGAATGTTGGAAGATTTGGGACAGATAAAAGAAAGTACTTTTTGCAGCACACTATGGAACTAGCCCCTACAGGAGGCAGTGATGGACACCAACCTAAAAGAAGATTAGACAGATTCATGGAGAAGAGGGCTATTAATAGCTGCTAGCTATGATGGCTACGCTTTGCCTCCACAGTTGGAGGCAGTAATGTTTCTGAATACCAGTTGCTGGAAACCACCGGAGGGGAGAATCCTGCTTGCAGGTTTCCCACAGGCATCTGGTTGGCTGCTGTGAAAACATAATGCCATTGGCCTAATCCAGCAGGCTCTTCTTACGTTCTTATACCATGCCTCATATTTTATCTAACCTCCCCTTCATGAGAAGCAAGCTCTCTGTGGGTTATTTGGGGATTGTCTGTTTTGCTGAAACTGTCTAAACTAGTTTTAAAGTATCTACCAGAATGCATTGAGCAGAATTGTGTGTGCTGTGTCCAACCATTTTGATTGGGTATTAGCAGAGGAACCCTGTGTGTTTAAAAGGCATCTGAATAGCATAGAGCAGTGGCAAGGCTGCTGCTGAGATCCCGTTTTCCTCTCTATATGTATTTGTTCACCCTGGATATATAATTAGAATAGTGCTTTTTGTCTTGGCTTATTGTTCTCTTGTTGTAAAGAAAGGACTTGTCAACAAATCTTTCTTTAGGAATTAAATTTGGCCAGTTTGACCCATTTGAGCCTAATCTGTTGTCCTTGTAATTCAGAGGTCTTGCTTGGGATAAAATAACTGAAACCTGAGTAGTCAACAAGTGTGTGGGAGGAGTTGTGGAACAGAGCAGTTTGAGATGCAAGTCTACGGCCAAGCAAGCTGCTTTTATAAAAAGTGCCAGAGCTGTAACCCGGTGTACTGAGAGGAACTGCTTCAGGAGAAATTCAGATTGCATTGATTCTGTCAACCTTGGGAATACTAGTTTTTGGGTTGTAAAACAGTTTGCCATTCTTGTAATATACAGTTGTTTTGTGTTTTGGATTTCCATTCGTGTGAGTTGGAGACACATCTCTAAAGGCAAGTATATCTCTTAAATATCTTTTAAGTTGGATTGCATATTATACAGCAGTAGCTTGATAGCTACTAGCAGCTGACTTTGTTTTCCAAACAAACTCATTGCATGAGGAAGGTCACATGTTGCACATAGATGTAGGTAATGCAGATTTAATTACAGGTTTCTTTCTTATGGTAGGTTTGTTGATGTAATAAGTTTGTGTGTTGTAGTGTTTAATCATATTAACCAGAAAAGTGGCTTGACAGTAGTGGGACTAATAAGCTGACTCTCCACAACACCACCACCTCAGGATGAACACAGAGTCACAAATTGATTTTGTGAGCTGTCTTGGATATCTAACACATTCTAATATCTGTTGCTGCTACAGCAGCAAAAGGATTAATTTTGGGGGGGCCGGTTTCAAAAAGCCCTTATATTTCAAGTTGAGCATATGTCAAGGTTATGTCCTATTTTGTTCTTATTTCAGCTTATGTTTATTATTTTGAAGTAGAAAATCTGCATTTTTAACATGCAATTGAACTTTAATTTCTAGATTAAAATTCATTGATAGCCAAATTAATGAGTGTGGCATATGTATAGCAATATGCCATGTTACAGTACAATTAGCGCTATATGTTAAAATAACTAGTACTGATGGAATTCAAACCCATCTGAATAGCTGTCGGGAACAGAGCACCAAATATATTTTGAAAATGAGCAATGATGTTTAATTTCAATAGTTTAAAAGCATCAGTTATTGGGAAACAACTAGGAGGAATAGTTGTTGTACTCACGACGTGTTTGTAGACTTCTAGTCAGCCGCTGTGAGAACAGAATACTGGATTAGGTAGACTTTTTATCTGTTCCAACAATGCTCTTTAATTATTCCTGTAATAATAATAATGACTAAAATCATGCTGAATATCAAAACTGGTAATGTTCAGTAATGACTCCCTAGGGAATCATTTTTGGAAGCTGTTCTTTTAGATACAAATAAGCAATGAACCATAATATGTGAATGTTATTTCTGCGTAACTGAAAACCATAGGCATGTCATTGTTACAAAAAAGTATATAAATACATCAGAAACTATCAACATTTTCAGCTACACTGATTTTTGTAATACTTAAAGGGAGAAACAAAAGGACAAAGAAAGATCAGTTACTTAAGTTTAGTGTTCTAGCAAATGGTTAAAGTGATTTTTGTGGCAAAGCTCATGCCAAAGAGAGTGACTTCGCAATGCTGAATACCTTTGTAATAACCTTACTTTGTATATGACACCAAAATGACTCTTCTTGTTAGGTATTCTGCATCAGTGTTGCTCACCCCCATAGCCAAGACTCTTGTTCTTGATCTTGTTAGCTACAGTCTTGTAGCGAAGAATCTCCATCAGTTCAATTTTTGTGCAAGTACCAGGCAGTGTTGGGTGGCCATTCCTAAAGCAGGACTTGCAGACATCAGGGTCTGCAGTTCCATGCCCTGATTACCTGCAAAGGCTGTTTCCCCGTCACATAACTCCTCACCCAAGTGAGTGGTGGCACTTCTGTATGAGGGCTGCTTAGCTCCCATATCCTTTCAAAGTGGGCATTATAGAATCCCCCAAATTCATTGCGGTTCCCATAAAGAAATGCCACTTCCACCTGCTCTGGCAAGGACATGGGGGCAGCGGGTTAGGACATGGGGGTAGGGGGAGGTGAAAGTAATGAGGGGGAGGGGAGGGAAAATTGGAGGAGGGAAAGGAGTGACCATGATTGGTACAGTCATGATAGAGTTGATGGGGAAGATTCTGAGAGGTTTTTTTTGGGGGGGGGAGTTAATCTGGAGAGGGTATCTTAAGTGGGAGGCAGTCATTTTGTGAATAGTTATGCCTCAATGGCAGTGATTTTGTGGTTGTGCCCTTGTCAGTTTTTCAAAATTCTGAATGTGTCCTCGGGCCCAAAAATGATTAGGGAACCCTGGTATAAGGCTTTGAAAGTAATGGCTAACACAGTTTGATGATTTTCACTGATCGCCTTCTGTATTCATAGTCTTAATGACCCTGCAATCCTTACAATTTCTTTGCTCTTTGGGCTTCATTAGACAGAGAATCTTGTATGGTTTTGTCTCACTGGCTGAACAATACCATCTTAATAGTGAACCTGAATTTTCAAGGTAGCAGTCACCAGAGTGGTTGAAGGGTTCCCCCTCCCTTTTTTTCTTTTACCAGCAACCACTGCAAATGTTTTTTACTTGAAACAGATTATTTCTGTGCGTACAATAATTGACACCCATTTGTTTTTTCCAGTATCCTGTGCAGAAACTATACTGTTAATTGTGTTTTCTGTGGAGTTTAACCATGCCTCAGTTGCATTTTAATGAGGTTTTGGAACAGTAGCCTATTTTCTTACAGCACAATCCTAACCATGTCTACTTAAAAGTATGTCCTATTGAATTTAAGGGGGCTTACTCCCAGATAAGTGTAGTTAGGATTGCAGCCTTAAATGATCCAATGGTAAGATAACTTGTTTTTTGGGTCCTGAAACTTTGCATTGCTTAAGTCGCCATGTTTCAGTATTTAAATCTTGTACTTTTACTGGAGTAAACTGGTGCACATATAAATGTAACAAATAAAATAATAATTGTTAAGTAGCTATCATTGTTGATTACCTTCTTGAATTTACCTTGGAGGAGCATCGATGATTATTTTTGCTGCTCTGCATGCATCTCTGTCTCAGATTGCTGTTCTTCTGGCTCTTTCTTCATTTTGTCCCCTGCCAGACCACAAGATGGAGGATGCTTTATCTTTACTATTTGTAATGAAGATTTTTCAAAATACTAACCCTTTCCCTATAACATTATATTTAATTGCATTGAATAGGCAGCATATAAATGTCAAAGAATGAAATAAGTTTTGTTGTGAAAGAGTGCTGAGCCCGTTTTCTCCTCTAGAATCTGATGACTGCTGTGAGGTTCTTATGCCTTTCAATGCACCATGCATGAGTAAGAAAATGAATTAACAGAGGAAGTAGCAAAAATAATAATCAAAAAATCCCAAGAATGGATGTTTGCCAAAAGCTGTTTGTTGTGGGTTATGGAAAAGAATAATAGAATATTGTTGGCACTGAAATGTATTTCCACAGTGTAAAAAAACAGTCTGCAAAGAGAACCATCATATTGACATAGGAATACACAGTGGAAACAAATCACATTGCACTTTGTTCCTGCTGCCTTCCTGATGTAGAGAGTGCTCAGGAGGGTGGGGCAGCAAAAGAGGAAGGGGAGATAGAGATCAATAAAGAGATCAATAAAGATATCAGGAAGAAGAAAAAGATAGATAGTGAGGAAGTTAGGCCTGGGAATTTGGAGCAGGGATATAAGGAAAGGGAGAAAGATATGTAGGATTTAGAGGTAAAGCTGATATAAGGCTGATATAAAAAAGACTTGACAATGGAAATTGATACAAGAAGGATATATGTAAAAGTTCACCACTTTATACCTGACAAATTTATTTATGTATTTAATAAATAAATAAAAACTAAGTTTGGGCAGTGGTGTTCCACTATCAGCTTTGGCCTGGAGATTTAAAAGCGGCAAATTTGTGTCTTTGTTGAACTGTTTCAGACTGCAAGTGAGGGCTCACATGATGGCAAGTTGCTCAAGTTTAAAAACAACACACACACCTTGCCTATAGAAAGTTAGATGTTGCAAAGAAGGATTACAGTGTAGCTTTGCCCCTGGTATGGTGCCTTTCTGTGTGTCAGAATTTTTTGTCATAATGGAACATTCCATCTTGCAAGTAAGTCTGTTTCTACAGCTAAAAGCAGAACATCACAGGCATGTATACATCTCGGCAAAACTAAGTCCGAGTGCGAACTTCCTTTCCAAGCAGGCATGCCAAATCACCAGGTGATTAGAGACCTCTTTAAGCAGAAATAAGCTCCAGTAATAGGGATTAGTATGAGTGTTCAACATGTGACGCCTGGGAAAAAATCTGTAGAAAATATTGGTGCTGTAGCATAGATGTAAAAAAACACACCAAACCACAACAACCCTCTGCTTCAGAATATTGAATCAAAATTACATTACTTAATAATGATGATGCTTTCTCACTAGATATCTTCTGATCCATGTTTATCTATAATCATAATAATAATTTATTACTTGTACCCCACCCATCTTGACTGGGTTGCCCCAGCCACTCTGGGCAGCTTCCAATAGAATATAAAACATACACGATACACCAGACATGAAAAGCTTCCTGATAGAGGGCTGCCTTCAGGCTATCTATGGGAGGTTGTACAATTTGTTATCTCTTTGACATCTGATAGGAGGGCATTCCATAGGTTGGGTGCCAATACCAAGAAGGCCCTCTGCCTGGTTCCCTGTAACTTCACTTCTCGCAATGAGGGAACCGCCAGAAGGCCCTCGGAGCCTGGACCTAAGTGTCTGGGCTGAACAATGGGGGTGGAGACCCTGTTTTTTTTGTTTTTTTTTTGAGTAGTTAAACCATATGACAGATTTGGGGTGCACTCCTTTTTGAATATTTACCGTCCATTAGTGTTTTCATGGCTAACAAGCATATTATAGGGTAAAAGGCACTTACCAAGGAGGGTCAGTGGCAAGAGGGAGGGGGGTGCTTAATCCTCCCATGCAGGGTGATTTATTTTCACAAATGTTCTTGGTTTTCTCTCCGTTGAGCTTATTTCCTGTTTCATGGCCTGGCTGGGGAGATACAAATTTTAAGTAGCCAGTTGGGGTGTGTGTGTGTGTGGATTTGTAGGGTAGAACTCGTGAATAGAGAACGGATTAAATACTATTATTCCCCCACCCCACTGATTTTCTCCTTCAGGTGCCTCCCTTTCCCACTTTGCTGTTGCTAAGGAAACCATTGTTTCTCTTGTAACCTCAAGTTCCGTTCTTAGATCCCTATGCTCAAGAGCAGGTTCTGTGGGTGTGTTAATATTATAATACGTATCATTATAATAAATAGTCAAACTGCCCTTTTTTTCTTTTTAAATAGCATGACATTTCCCATTATTAAAGTGAAAAAAATATAATGCGAGCCTTTGTGGTGCAAAGGTTATAACAGATTGTACCTATGAGAACTAAGCTCTGTCATAGCTTTCAGTTAACAGTTTTCTAGCTGTTAAGGGGATCTAAGCTGTGTCCATATGTAGAGTTATATGGATTTCACATACAGCGTGAGAAATTGAGAGTGAGATGTATGAAAGGTATCCAAAGCAGAATATCTTACTTTGGAATGTTGGCACTGTCTTGCTTCTATACTGGAAAAGCAGGCAGGAGGGAAAGGAGTCTAATAGGATGTGTGTGACCTTCTGTGTGAGCTCAGAGGATGAGGATTCCCATCAGGTCAGGGAGGGATATATTAGTGGTTTGTGTTCTGTTAATGGGCCAGAACATTTGGTATCTAGTAATGAAAAGCATGAGATCCAAAAGAATATGAATAGAATGATGGTGGGCCCTTCTTTTACATACACACATACTCACTCTCTCTCTTTGCCGTTTTGGGAGACAGTAATTGTCTGAAAAGCAGGATAAAAATATAGTAAATTAATATATTTTTATTGTATAGCTTAAACCTGACAGTTGCCAGATTTATATGGTACAAATAGTTGGATCCAAGTCATTTCTGTTTTGTTAGTCATTGAGATTAAATAGTTTGAAATCTTAAGACTTTTCTTGATCATCATCTAATATAAGAAAAGTATTTTATTGGTTTAATCCCCCCCCCACTGTACAAGCTTTTAGATTTCTTGCTATATTTCATTTCATGAATTCAGGCAAAATGATGGCTTAAAAAACAACCTTGGCTCTCAGCTATAGAATATCTGTTGTTGTTTTTTAATGACTCATCAAAGCAAGGGGAAATTGACTAGGAAGGGTTTTTTTAATTAAAAATGTTGTGTAAAGTTAGACATTTCGAATGGAAAGCAGGCAAAACTGACCACCTAACTAATTTGCATGATGAGCAAATGAAGCATTCAAATGCTTGCAAAATTTTGAATGAAATTTTAAGCTTAAATTCTGTTTCAGTTGTTTCCATTAAAAGAGTTAGCCTGTGGTTTCTAAAGATAACATTTTTACTTATATTTATTGAGTATTGTTGTTGTATAGTGTTGAGCAAATACCATAGCTTGTATTTAAACACGTTGAAAACATGTCAAACTATTTAATGAAAAAGTGACCCCCTTTCTCTGGAGTTGTTAATTATGTTAAAAAGCAAAGTCATCAATAAACACTTTACACTTTTTTGATACTTGTTACTCTGTACTAAATTCTGGAAATTGCTGACGGAAGTTCTGACTCCTGTATCAGAAATTATTTTGGCAAGGGTCTGTTTGGTGGTATTGCTTAAATGATATGAGTTAGTGCCTGCCTTCTAAAATGTACCCTAATACTGCATTCAGAAGCAGTGCTTTTTCTTTCAGGGCCATTTATGTGAGTTCTTGCTGGCAAATGCTATTTAATCCACAATAAAAAGTACTGAAAAGAAATGGGTTTCCATTTAATGGAAATTCCTTCTCTGATTCTCAGTAGTACTCTTAATTTTCTTGAGTGAATTTTAGAAGTATACTCATAATTGTTCTGTGTGCAATAAAATAGAACTTGAATGATTAGGCAGCAAAGGAATTTCTTTAATAACTCCTCCATTCTGATGTACTTTGTCATGACAGTTGTCTGGTGCCTGCAAAACAATGAAGAGTAACAGCTTGTCTCGGGGCATGCTGACTGAAATATGACATGTTATTGATGGAGGAATGGTAGCAGCTTGGATTGAATTCATAAACATCTCTTAGCTTGGTTACAAAGTTCAATAGCCTCTGGCATCTCTCCTTGTTCAAAGCGTGCACATGGCACTTGATCTTTGTGGGTCTTGCATGCTGCTAATCTGAATGTGAAGGGAAAAGACTTTCTGCAACGTTCTTATTCCCGTCATCCTTCTGAATGAAAATAATCATTATACAGAGCATCTAACTCATGAAGGCAGAAGGTCCACAGCGACGTAGGTTTTCTTCATGTGCTGGAGTTTCGCTGCCTCCACGGGCTGATGGTCGGAAACTTGTCCGGAATGCTTCATTCGGAGGATACAATGCACTTTCACCAGTCTTCCGAGGTTTGTTTTGTCTCACTTTTTAATGTTCTCATGAAAATATTTATTGTAAAAGCTTCTACAAATACCACTTTTTTTAAAAAAAGCAATTTTCTAAGCTGAAAAAGCACTTGGATTCACGTTGAATAAAATAAAATGAGGTTTGGAAATAATGATTCATGGTTGGCATGTGTTCTTGGGCAGCGCTTTCTTTAAGTTCAGCATTAAGAACGAAGTGCTTCATTGTAGATTGCGTGGGATTGTACATGATGATGATGATGCTGATATTATATAATGAGAATGATACTTGACTGAATATGGGTGGTGTCTTTCTTACCTGCAATTTAAGAGAATTTTCAACATACTGGAATCTACAACCAAATGATTTTCAAGTAAACGGAACATGGCTTCTAATTAGGTGCAGGTCCTTTTGAAATCTGGAGTAGACAACACAGCAGGACTTTTGACTGTTAGAAGTAATCTTAAAATGTAAAATTTGAGGCCATGTTAATCAGTGTTGTGTCCTTTAATCCTTACATTCCTTAATAATGTAAATAATAACTTGGAAATACTCATAATGTTGTAATCTAGTTTGCATTGGTTCTAATGGACTTGATCAGTCTTGAAAATGCACAATTGCAAGGTTACTGTAAATGTGTGAGTTAGTACTACTGTAAAAATTGATTTATTTAAGACAATTGCAACCTTCAAGCTAATTGCATTTTAATGTACCTATTAGTTGTCTACCTCTTCTTTTGTGGTTAGTAGTTTCAACACAAACATGATGTGAATCCCCTGGAAACTAGAAATAATGTTCCCTCTTTTCATGTTTTTTTGTGTAAGTAATAAACGTTTATACAACAAAACAAAGGACAAGCAGATTTGCTGTACTTGTATAACTGCAGCTTCAATCACTTATTGCAGAGTTCTGAATGTGACCACAACATTGCATGTTTCCTTTTCATAGTTTGGTTTTCAGGATATCTGAACCAAGCCAGTAAGTTGCATAACAACTCTTGTAAGGAAGTATGTTGTTATTTTTACTGAGTTTTTGCCATATCTTACTAAAAGTCCAGCTTGACATTTAGAGTGGTTTAATACTCACAGATGACAAAGTGAGATGTATGTGTGCTAGATCTCAAATGCAAGACAGTGTAGTTAACTTAGGTACTGCAACCTTACCTTAATTATAGCCTTTTAGATGAATTATCTGGGCGAGGGAAACACAGTATCTGTTGTTATGAATTTCATGCTGTTGAATATGTCAGTGGTTGGCATTTGATTCACATTCCTTCTTTCTTTTTTAAAACCAGTTTTTGTGCGTGTAACTTGCTCACTGACTTTGTATGAAGAGTAGAGCACCCTAGACATTAATTATGGTGTCATGAGCCCCATTCTCTAGACATATCACAAGGTACATGAATGCTTGGAGCAGTAAGATGTTGCGCACTGGCCCTTGCCCATACAAATGTCCAAAGACATTTGGACACATACAGGCTGTGCATGTAGAAGTTGCTGCCAAATCTCAGTTAATCCCAAATTGTTCTAGGGAATTTCCCAAGCTCCTGGTAAGTTTACCAGGAAGATAACATTTGCAGCTAATACTTTGCTGAGGAATTTCTGATTAAGATAAGTGAATTCACTTGCCGCTTTGTGGTTACTCCGATCTGCCTTTATTAACACAAGGAGTAGAAATGGCTTGTTAGCACTACTCTCCTTACTTGGCTTTGCACAAGCTCTGCTTCATTCTGTTTTATGCTCCATTGATTAGTTCACATCCCTGGATGTGTGTGGTGGTATGGTGTGAATATGATAATGCCTAATCCTAGCGGCTTACTCGATCATGAATTTATTATTAGATCCACTTCCATCTTATTTTTCTGATGCCTGATGAGAAGGCTTTGCATTGTTGGAACTGCTGTAACCTGGGGCTGGGCTGGCAAGCCAGTTCTCCCGTGGACTGAAACTCTCTGTGCTTATCTATGTTGTGCTACGTGCTACTAGTACTGTAGTTGGATATTTTCATATAACTGAGTAATTGAGGTAGCTCTGAATGCCTGGAAGGTAAAATACAAATGCATTAAATTGGGACAGGGTTGATAACTACCATTCATGCTTGGAACTTTGTAGGTTGGGAACATAACCACTTTTGGACCCTAGGTCTCACACAACATGGCTTTAATATTAAACAAAAAAAATCCTAGTTGTAAAGGAATTACAAAAACATTTGGTGAACAAATGGTGACATATACACCATGTCCCTAAGTATATTTGGTCAGAGTTTTAATAGCTTTGACTTATTTAGGATTTCAACCTTAATGGCATATGGGATACACTGATTTTTTGAAACCATTTCAATTTCTCTTCAAGGTTTTGACAGAGGGAAGGATGATGCCTCACAAAGTAAAGATGATTCTACACAATCAATGTCAAAAAGCAAGGTGAGCACCTTAACCTTCAGACAGCATAGTTCAGTTTGATGCATCTAAGTGAGCTTGGGTACGTAGTTGCAATTAATTTAATCTTTTCCCTACCTATCTCATTTGTGGCTTATTTTAAATAGTAAGGTGAATTATGTTTATGTGTAATCTTTGGTTATAGCACAAAAACAAGCACTAATATTTGTTTTTAAAGCCAGTTTGTGAAAAAAAGTGAGGGCTGCTCAGGAGATGCAGTGGGCCTTTGGTGAATTCTATTAGCTACTTGGTTAAGTATGAGGCATATTATTTTAGATGAACTAGCCATAGCTGGCAATAGGCATTGGAGCCTCCAATGACAAGGTAGAATCCACAAGTAAACCTGCAATTTATGTGCATTTCACTTGTGCACATTCAGCTTTACATGCATGTCAATTAAAAAATAGAAAGGGGATGGGGTTCTGGGGAAAATGACTTTGGCAATCCTCTCTGCCGTTGAATCCAATGAATTTTGACTATACATGATTTTGGTTTTAGGCGCAATCCCCAGAACATAGCCCCCAGGTAAGTTGCGGGTTTTACTGTACTACATGCTATATGTTTTATGGTGAGTGCAACTCACACTTGAACAAGATACAAACTACCAAGCCATAGAACGCTTCTCAGGGTTCAGGCTTGGTTTTTGGCTCCCATCCAGACCACCCACTCGTCCCCACCCCAGGCACAAGTTCAGCTTCTGAACAGCTTCATCTGCTTCTGTTGGAAAAGATATAGAGCAGAGTGCCTTGATGATGACTCATCCAGAATCCTTTGATGATGGCACCCAATGACTTCACTTAGGTGTTAAACAGCATGGAAGACAGAATTGATCCCCACAATATAATTCCATGGGAACAAACAGAAATCTCCCAGAGCGGTTCTCTAAACTTGGGCCATCAAATAGGGACAGAACCACAGTAATACACTGCCTCCAACTTCTGTTTAATGGAGCCAGTCCATGAGGATACCATGGTCAATGGTATGAAGAGCCATTGAGAGCTCAAGGAGAAGCAACAACGTTGGAGTTCCTCTCCTCATACAAATAAAAAGCCAAGGTGACCAAAGCTTTCACTGTGCCAAATCCAGGTTAAGAAAGTATGTACTTTCGTATGTGTACATGTGGCTGAGCTTGGTAGATTAGAGTTTTTGTCTCATTTTCTTGAGATTGGTGGGTGTTTATGTGTGTGCTCTCTCGCTTTCCCTCCCTCCCTCCCTCCCTCCCTCCCTCCCTCCCTCTGTCTGTCTCTGAAAACTTAGTAAAATAGTTTTTTTTGGGGGGGGGGAATAGCCTTAATTTTAGCCAGCAGATTTGGCTGGCTCCTGGGCATCTCAGTATTAAACAATTTGTGTCAATAAAACGTGTTTTCCTATACAGGGTAACAAATGCCTTGTAACTCATCCAAAGTTTATTTTTAGTCAGTACAAGATGCTGAGACGTTCCTAATGAGTTAACTTGGTTACATTATCAACCAATGTTGAGTGATGATAGACTGCTAGAATAGCTCTGCAACTCTGCAGGGTTCATCTGTCATTCTCAACCAGCCCCCCCCCCAAGCTATTGGGTGGCACATGCAGAGAAACCATTTTTAGAACTTTCAAGGCAGGATAAATAAAAGCCATGTGATGCCACAGCAGCATGTTTAATAAAGAAATATTTTCAGTGGTAAAGGCACTTAAGTGAGGTGAAGTTATGGATCTCTAGAATTAGGGTGTTTTGGGGAAATAATAATGTATTTGAATAACACCGATATAACAGATTCAGGGAGCAGATCTTAGTCTGGAGAAATTCCATGTTTTACTTGAGGGGCCAGGGGGTAAGTAAGTGTGTAGGTGGCACTGGACAAGAAAAGCTATTTGTGTTTGCATGTGTAAAGCTCAGTGGACAATGTCAAGTTTTTGACTCCTTTCTTCAAACTGGGTTATTGTTAAATGATATGACAGAAGAAGCCAATGTTTTGAAGTACCACACGAAGGATTCATTTACAAGCTCTTTCTATGCCTTGATTAAATGAAGCGACATAAAGGGAGCAAGCAGCAATCTGAAAAACTTGTAGCTTCTATGTTTCACTTGAAGTTTGACTGAACAGCAACTGCTCTAATCCTTCATTAATTATTTCCTTGTGTTATGTATATTTTCAGTCAGAATCTAAGCTTTATAATGGCTCTGAGAAGGACATCACTGCCTCCTCCCCCAGCTCCTCTACTACCAAGCTCACAAAGAAGGAGTCTCTTAAGGTGAGTTGCTTTCCAGAATAGAAAACCTACCATCTCCAGCCTTTTGGCTATAGAATACGACACCTCTAAGTGGTCTCAGAAGACAAATGTGAGATACACAATAACTTTAAAGAAATGCTAGAACATTCCAAGATGTGCTGCTGTTTCTTCAACCAATGTCGTAATTTTCTCTAGAATTCACTGTGTTTTTCTAGCCTGAACATAGCCCTCTAGTTCTAGAGTGTGGGAGAGGACACAGAAGAAGCTAAATTACTTTTTGCCCTCTGCAGATCTGGTTCTCATTTGAGTTTGTAAACCTGTTTATGGGCTCACTTTCATGCAGGTATTATTCAGGCTTATTAACTCCCACCTGTGGTCTAAAATGGTGTAGCCCAGACATGACTTCATCACCTTTGTAAAAACTAGGCTACAGATAAAGTATATATGGTGTGCTGGTTGCTGCTGCTAGGGATGCACAGAAGCTGTCCACCACTTTGAATGTGGCATGACTTGTTTCTGCTGGAAATATTAAATGTGTTACCAGCCCATTACTACTTTGCTGAGTGAAAAGCCTTCCATGGGTTCTTCCACCCCACTGCCTCTCATATTATTTTATTTATTTATTATATAACATATTTATATCCTGCCAAGTTGAAATTCAAGGCGGCTTACAACATTTAAAAACACCAGTCATAGAACAAAGAATAATAAAAACAAACTGCTTAAAAAACAATACTTAAAATGCACCACTATATATCTAAAACCAGCAATTAAAATTTGAACTGGCGGCAGCAGCCCAGTCATCAGCATCGTCCGCATCTTAGTTTCCAAATGCACAAAGCCTTTACTGCAAAAGTAAATTGTTGCTTCCTTGCCTGTACAGAAGCAGGAGCCAAGCCAAGCCAAACTGATCGTATCAGGAAGAAGAAACTTTGTTTGCCGATTCTCTGTCCACAGCACTGCTGAGGACCAAAGATTCCTATAAGCAAGCAAATAAGATCCACAAGGCTCTTGTAGAGACTCTAATGTCTGCTTAGCCTGATAATATGCTGGGTGTCTATTCTGTCATGTGGATCTTATGAGGGGGAAAGAAACATTGTTTGCTTATCAGATCAGCCAGGAAGCTGGGTCTCTATTCTGCCTAGCAAGAAGTGAGGTGTGTGCCTTAAACCAACCTGCATAACAAAAGCAAGAGCAAAGCCACGTGGATATTTGCTGATCAGAATCTCCCTCCCTTGGCAGGGAAGCTTATTGCTATGCTGGGTCTGTCTTACGCCTTACAGATTTTGCAGGCAGAAAGCAGCTTTTACTTCAAAGTAAAGCCTTTTACTCTGCAACGCCAGCTGGGAGGCGGCATGGGCTTATGCCTTGCAGATTGGGCAGGCAAAAAACATGGCCTTTACTTTGCAGTAAAGTGTTGCTTCCTGCCTGCAAGCTGGGCAGTGCATTCTCAATATATTACAGGGTAAAAAAATATGAAACATTTATTGCGGTCTGGAGTTCATAGCAGTAAGAGACAAAATATCAATATATCATAACCCACCCCTACTTCAAGTCTCCAGATGTTGCTGAACTCCCATCATCCCTGACCACTGGCCATGCTGGCTGGGGCTGATGGGGGCTGTAGAGTTAATATCTGAAGGGTCTCAGGTTCCCCAATTCCTGCTTTATATGAAATTGGTTTGAAGGCAATATTATGTAATGCCACTGTTTCGTTTTCTTCATACTACTATGGATTGAACTAAGCATGTTGCAGTTTGTTTTGACCTTTGCATTTATGGCTCCACGACTTCCATTTTCTTAAATTTCTTACCCTCTGAATTTATTGTTCGTTCATTATTTACAGGTTCAAAAGAAAAATTACAGGGAAGAGAAGAAAAGAGCCACAAAAGAACTACTTAGCACAATCACAGACCCATCAGTCATTGTTATGGCTGACTGGCTGAAGGTCAGGAATTATGTGTAATATTGAGTGAAAGTTGTAGCTGTTGTTTATTTGTCAGAATGTAAAAGAATTCAGATCCTAGTTGGTTGCTGATTGATGTTTACCACTAGAAAAATCTCCATTAATTATATCCCAGAGGCTCAGTACTTGATGCATAGGGAACCAACGGGGACACCTTGCCACTGCTTTACAGTGGTTGCCATGGCTACATCTGTCTGCAGTGACTAATTGAATTGGTGATCACTTTATATTCAATACAATGTGAATTATGAGTGATTCCTCTGGAAACAGGAAACTGTTACTTTAAAACAGATTCCTTCTTGCAGACTCACCAAGCCACATTTCATACATGATAGCCTAAAGCTCTGGGAGTTTCAAATGTGTGAATTTCAATGATGATATGAATAGCTCCAGGAAGAGGACGTAAAAGTAGCACGGGTATCAAATAATCTAAGCTGCTTAATGTCAGTGTGTTTCTTGCACGTCACAGGAGAATTAAATTACTTCTGCTGATCAATAAAATATTCCACCTGAACTTGTTGTTTGTACCTTGTTTTACTGTATTGGCTAAAGTGTAAGGGCTGTTAACATACTACTTTTTTTCATTGATTGATTACATTTGTATCCTGCTCTTCTCAAAGGCAATGTTTTATCCTCACAAACCCATGAAAGTTAAATTAGGTTGAGAGAGTGTGATTTGTTCAAGGCTACAAAGTGATCTTTGTTTCTGATTAGGGATTTGAACCTGCATTTCATATTTCAAGTACATTCCCTAACCAGTAGGTTCTACTGGTGTCAGTTGAGACATATTCTGCAGGCATGGGAATCATCTCAAGTTTCTGTATTTATTTACATATGTAAAATAACGTCTGACATAGTAAATTAGTTTTCATTTTAAAGGAATACTGTCTGCATGGTGCAGTTGATATCCTTTGGTAATTTGATTTACTAGTTACACTCAATTACCAGTATACAAACATTAAGATGTGTTGTGCCTATAAGTATTTGTGTGAGATTTGAATAACTCTTCTTCATTTTTGCAATTCTGAACTGGTTGTGTATATTGTAAGAAGGGTCTTACTGCTTAGCCAGGAGGGATTGGGACTGAAATGTACTTAAAAATGTACTTACAATTAAAAGTCTCTTTTTTCTGTTAAGATTCGAGGTACACTGAAAAGCTGGACCAAACTTTGGTGTGTGTTGAAACCTGGAGTACTGCTTATTTACAAAACTCCCAAAAACGGCCAGTGGGTGGGAACAGTACTTCTGAACGCTTGTGAACTCATTGAGCGGCCTTCAAAAAAGGATGGATTTTGTTTCAAACTTTTCCATCCTTTGGAGCAATCCATCTGGGCTGTTAAGGTAAGTGAATATGTATTCTTAATGCAGGTGGCGTTGAATAGAACATTACACCAATGACACATTAAACCTATCTGCACTGTTAAATATTAATGATCTCAGTGTGCTTTCAGTTGTCAGCTCAGCTATCCCTTTGCTAAATTTGCTTGATTTTCTGACATACCAAAGCCCTGAGCAGTGTGGTTGCATTGGAGAAGTATTGGCCCTCTGCATAATCCTGTGTGGTCTTTATTGTGAAAGCAGCCACTAATCATAATCTTTGCCCATACAAAATGTGCACAGTAATGCTGTGTAACAGCGCCTGAATCCCTAATGGTACCTATTTTATTATCTTGTAGGCATTAGGATAATATTTTTTCATTCTCTCAGGCTTTTTAATGATTTGTGCTTTAAAATTGTATTGGGAAGATTCTCTTTTAAAACATCAAAAATTGCCACATTTTTACTTTGCTGTTTTAAGTTCCTGTTTGTTACTTTTTATTGGTCTTATGTTGTGCCTCCATACCCCACCTAGAGTCCACTTAAAATGGGTTAGCAGCAGAAATCAGCCCTGGATATTAGGAACAAAGGCATCACCTGAATTACATGTACTTTCATCCCCAAGACAGCCAAAAAGGGCCCAGTCCATTTGTGGATGGATCTCTTGTGATAATCCATAATTACACTTAATGATGTTTGGATCTCTTGATACATGAGGCAGTATAACTTCTATGCCTTTTGGCTCTGCTACTGAATATTCTGAATGCTAACCAGTAAACCCAACCAAAATGTTTGGGCGGTTGTATGGGGCAGCTCCCTTGTGAGGAAAGGTTGACTTCTTCACACAGCGTATCGTTAACTATGGAACTCGCTACTACAGGAGGAAGTGATGGTCATCAATTTAGATGGTTTCTAATGAAGATTAAATAAATTAATTAATTGAGAAGACTGTCAATAGCTACATGATGGCTATGTTCCACCTCCACTGCCAGACGAGAAGTTGTTGGGAGATCCAGCAGACTCTTCTTATGTACTAAGTTGTAGTGTCCTCTGTCCACCCCCTCCTGTTTATCTACACACATTTGGGAGTCCATGAGCTTCAAATGAGGATCATTCCAACTCTCCAGACGTTTTTCTTGTAGCTGAGCTACCTTCCAATTTCTCAACAGTGATTGAAGAAAGGAAGCGTACAGATGGTGTTGGCTGTGCCTTTCTTCTTCGCCAGCTGCATGTTCTGCTTAAATGTATTCTTGCTGTCATTTCTTTCTTGCTTCCCACCCCAACATGAATGAGTAATCAGAGTTTTTAATGCCACCAATATTTTGGCCTCTATAATGTTTTTTTCTTAGAAAAATAATAATACAGGAGTGAGTGTGAGAAGCACCTGGAAATTTTAGTTCTAAAGATCTTTTAAGAGGAGGAGGGGGATCCAAAATAGGAGATATTTTTTAAATTAATCTGAAGAGCAGATTCCAGTGAAGTATGACCATTGGTCACATAGTTATTGCAATAGCAATTGCTGATTGACAGAGAATCCTAGATATTTTATTAAAATTGTGCCTTCAAATTTAATCTAAATCTCTTGCATCTATATTGTTTGTATTTTAAGGGTCCTAAAGGTGAAGCTGTTGGATCCATAACACAACCATTACCCAGCAGCTACTTGATCATCCGAGCAGCTTCAGAATCAGATGGTAAATAAAAGCACATTCTGTCAATAACATTTTCTGCGAAGGGCAACACAGTAAATCCTAATGTGATTAAACAGTTTCAGGAAATATTTTTTTACCAGCAACACCGTGTGTAGCCCAGATGTTTTTTGTCCCCAGATTTTTTTTTCTCAAAATATTCACAGTAAGATAAATGTGGATTAAAAAATATGAAAACCAGAGCTAGGTAATACAAAGATAGTGCAATATAGGTACAGCTTCCCTGCAGAAGACTTCAGCCTTATAAGACTTATAAGGCACAGCTGGTCGAATGTACATGACTCATTGATTCTGTGGCTATATATTCAGACTCCTGCCTTTGCAACGAGACTTCCTTTTCCCCACCTCTGCTCCATAGGGGGTTTTTTTTGGGGGGGGGGAACCTTGAGAACAGATTGGGGGGATTTGCAGAAAGAGAAGAGGGAGAGGAACTCCTTGTGCTAACGAGGAAAGACTTTTTTGGATACAGACCAAAGTTCAGTGCCTCCCCCCCCCAGTATATCAGAAGCTACTAGTGCTGCAGTCCCAAACATACGTGAATAAAAACATGTCCTATTGAAGTAAATGAGACTTAACCAAAAATATACCGTATTTTTCGCCCTATAGGACGCAATTTTTCCCCTCCAAAAATGAAGGGGAAATGTGTGTGCGTCCTATGGGGTGAATGCAGGCTTTCGCTGAAGCCTGGAGAGCGGGAGGGGTCGGTGCGCACCAACCCCTCTCGCTCTCCAGGCTTCAGGAAGCTATCCGCAAGCCTTGGGAGCCCAGTGCGACTTCCCGCCGGGCTCCCAAGGCTTGCGGACAGCAGCCTGCAGCCCGAAACCCGGGAAGCGCAGCAGAGCGCGCCCCGGGCTTCGGGCAGATATCCGCAAGCCTGGGGAGACCGGCGCGACTTCCCGCCGGGCTCCCTAGGCTTGCGGATAGCAGCCTGTTCTGGGGGCAGGGGTCGGGGGAAGCTCGGGCTTCCCCCGTCCCAGCCCCACGCCTGGGGGAAAATTTTTTTTCTCTATCCCCCCCCCAAAAAAAACTAGGTGCGCTCTATGGGCCGGTGCACCCTATAGGGCGAAAAATACGGTAGTTGGAATCTGGCTATGTGTTGAAAGAGCACAGATAATCATTTCTGGTCTTAAGAGGTCAGATACAAAATCCTAGTTCTGTGCTTTAAAGGTACATCCATATGAAATGCAGATCTAGCATACTGTTCAAATGGTGTACTCAATTACATGGGGTATTATACTAACCAAAATATGTATTTTTAGGTAGGTGTTGGATGGATGCATTGGAGCTGGCTTTGAAGTGTTCAGGTTTGCTCAAGCGCACAATGATTAGAGAAGGTAAAGAGCATGAAGTGACCTTAACAGATGGTGCACACGTGTCTTTCTATGGTCTGCTACGTGCAAACAACGTGCATAGTAGTGAAAGCTTCCCGTAAGTTGTTCAGATTTACAGCCTTTATTGTGGTGGGGGGGGGGTCATGAAGCCTATTCCAAGGTTAAATTCTTACTGTCGTTTAAATAGTTTTCCAATGTTTTCTTTTATTGGTTACTTTTTTCACTGTCTTGGCAAAACTGCTGCTTGCCATACTTACTGAAAATATCACTAGAATTTTTAAATAAGCACACAAAAGGCACATTGTATGAAAATAATGGTATCTAAAAGTAACTTTTTAGTTTCTTTATATATTCACATGTTAACCTGTTGAGTACAGATATGCTTAAGGATGCAATTGTGTTCATATATGTGCTAGTTTATGGTTGTGGAAGGACATAAGATGGAGGGAAGAGACGTTTTCATCCTTCCCTTTTTCTTTTACACCCGCCTCATATTCTTCTCATAGGCTGGTGAAGACCTATCCTAGAGGGCAGTGTTCGCAACTCCCATTGTTCTGGGCACATTTTGTGACGGGGAAGTTCATTAATGCGCAAGCAGTTTCTGAGCTCTGGGTGCAGTACTGCGCCTAAGATTTCGGATTAAAACTGCAGAGTGATAGGAAAGGAGGGCCCACTTCCAGCTACCCTCTGAAGACTGGAGAAGAGATCCTCTTAAGAATATTAGGGGCAGGGGAAGGACAAGACCATGTGAAAAATGAACACAATATTTTAGCTGCAGTTCATTCATTTTCAGCTTTGTATTTTAATTTTTTAAAAATGTGCCTAGACATTCCGTTGTTGCGCCCATAAGCCAGGTTTAAGGTGCTTCCATATCTCAGTTTCTAACACTGCTAGAGGGTCCATGTAGACAAGGTAAATGGGCAAATGAATGACTTAAAAGCCGCCTCCGGCCCTGCACCCTTCACCAATGTTACAATTCTTTTTTACTGTTCCCTGCTAACACAATAATGATTTCCTTTAAAAAAAACCCCAAAAACCCCCAATTATCAATATTATAGAGCTGACTTGTAGAGGGACCTAGGAAATAGAATTTCCTGGCCATTTCCACCATACCTTGAGGCTATACAGGTAGCCCCCAGTTTACACAGGGGTTACGTTCCGAGGCATCACACACGTTGGTGAAATCGTGTATATTTGAAAGCCATTGGAAAAGCCTGCAAACACCCCATTCTGCCCCCTGCCCTGCTTTTTTAGTGAAATTTCAGTGATGTCTTTATGATGTTTCCTGGTCACTTCCATATACATAGTTCCATATACACTTCCATATACACAGTTGGACACATATTGAACGTGCATAAATGGGGAGCTGCTTGTAATCTTCTCCCTCCCAAAGACATTTAAATAGCTGAGTACCACCAGTTCTGGAATAGGGTTTGCACCTGTAGTAAACATTCATTATGATATGGAACTGGTTTGCTATTGTTTTGCCAGAAGTTATGAAACAGCTACAAATAGAAACTATTGCCACACACCTACTACTCCTCTTCAGCTCACTTGTTATGTTTCAGTCACTCAATACAACTGCAGGAGCAACAAACTACAGAGCGGTGATTGGTTGAGTTAGCTGTGAGTCACAATGCTGGTACTTACCAGTGGCTTGAACTGCTCAAAGACCCCACACTGTGACTGTAGCACTCAATTCAAAGATAAATTATTGCAATGATTTCTTTATTTACAGTGTTGTAGCTGTACAAACATTTCTGTATTAACTCATATTGATGTATTTTGCAAGAAAAGCCATATATTTTAATACTAAAATGTTATCTACAATTTTAATTGGCAAGCTTAATACATTCTTAATTTGATCACTACCTGTGTATGTGTAAATGTATTTTAAACAGCTAAAATGGAAAGTATGGATTGTTTCTCTGAGTCTATGGGGTAAGGTCTGTTATAAAACCTAAGGAAAAACATACAATTGCAGTCTAAGCTGTAGTAATTGCAGTTCTTTTTCTAAGCATAGTTACTTGGTTAGTGATAAAGTATTGATGCTATAGTATAAACAGAGGTAAAACCATATGAAAAAAGGTTAGGAATTGAAGTTGCATAAATTAAAACTTAGGATAGATCCCAGCCAGATGTAAGTGTTCCTATGTCCCACTCATTTAAATATGCTTTTAATTTTTCCATTAAGTGAGACTGAAAAGTGCTTAAATTTGACTTTATTGTGCCTAATGTTTACTGAACTGACCACTCAAAAGCCATAAGGTGAGTTGAGTTGCTAAATTGTATAAAGGATTGAAACCTATCTCTTCTTTTTTTAGGCTAAATGATAGTGAAATGGAAAGGCATCACTTCAAAGATCCAGATCTGTATTCTGATAAATCAGATAGGGAAAATGATCATGATCGCGATGAATCGGATAATGATGGCTTGGGAGAAAGTGACACTGACACATCTGAGCGGCAGGATGACTCGTACATTGACCCTGAACCTGATCATATCAAGGAAACAACGTATTTGGAAGAAGTTCATGAAGAGCTTGGAGAGGTTAAAAAAAAAGTGTTTTTATGCAGTAGTAATGTTTTGGTTTTAAGGTTTTGAAACTAAAATTGTACCTTGGAAAGGCAGTCAGTTTGGCAACATTTGAATTGCAAAATGGTTTCCTTTGCCTTTTTAACACACACTTTCTTGTCTAATGTCCCTCTAGCTGTAGGTCAATTTTCAGACCATTGGTAGATTAATTGCTTTGGTTGCTTAATTTTTAAAGCATATCTAAGCATAAGAGGCCACCATAAAAAGCAAAAGAAACTGGTAGGATTTGGCCAAGGGACTATGGCTGGCTAAAGTTGATGCAGATTTAGAAATAACTTGACAAATCAAAACACTAAGAGCCAGCCATTCACCTGAACCGACCCAAAGGTAAACAGAGATTATTCTAGATTGACAACGGATAACAGCAGCGAGGACATGCCCAAGGGCATTAATCAAGGTGAAACAGAAATTTTGAATCTCATGGTTGAGTTGGAAGTTGTAGTGTGTTGCAGGTTATCTAGCCTTGGTTTGATAAATAGCTGTTCGGTGTTTTTTAAAAAATAGTTTACGTTTCCCAAGTGCAGCATGTGAATTGCTTCACATGTTATATTTTGGCCCTTGCTCATTCAGGGTTGCAGGCTCCGGGTTTTAATTTAAAAAAGCAAAACTGCTTAGGAATAAATTGCCCAAAGTTGAGTCAATTGGAGTGCTTTCTCTTAAGTTGTCCTCTGCAGCATTATGTATTTTTGATGGGTGGGTAAAGCAAGTTTACTAACAAACATGGGCTCTGACCAATGCAAAATAAATATGAATTCACCCCACGTCATAGAGAAGGCAATGGCAGTTTTGAACCACAGTGACTGAAACCAAATACCTTCTGCAAATGTGCTCTTTCAATTAGTATCATGTTTATGTTCTATTCTGCTTTGTTGTTGTTGAAGGCAGGAGAAGCTTCCCAAACAGAAACAGTATCAGAAGAGAACAAAAGCTTGATATGGACATTACTAAAACAAGTCCGCCCAGGAATGGACCTCTCCAAGGTGGTGCTGCCCACGTTTATTTTGGAAACTCGTTCTTTCTTGGATAAACTCTCTGATTACTACTATCATGCAGACTTCTTATCTGAGTGAGTTGATTTCATTCCTCTACAATAAAAACTAACTTGATGTATCCGCTCAGTATTTTGTTTTCAGAAGCATTTTTTAACATTGCTTTCTTAATAAGTTGTAAAACATGTCAGGCCTGCAATAAATCATACTTCTAGCCCCTGGAATTTTCCCTTCTTTTGTGGGGCTTACCTTTAAAGTCCTAAGCACCTTGGGATTCATGTATCTGAAGGAGTGTCTGTTCCCACACCAACCTGCCCACGTCTTGAGAGCAGCAAGAAAGGTGCTGATCCAAGTACTGCCTTTAGTTAGGGGTTCATTATGGTTTTTACAAGGTAGAGGGCCTTTTATGCTCTAGACTTTGCCCTGACTTTAGAATTTCTTTCTAAAGGACTTCAAACAGCAAGTTTTTCAGTGTTTTGAGAAGGCTTTCTTATTTGCTCAGGCATTTTAGCGTTGTTATTATTTCTAGTTTGTACACGAGATATTTTTTTTAGTTTTAATTTGTTTTGTCTTCTGCCTTGTTATATATATTTACTGGCTTTAATTGTATTTCCATCTTGCATTTGAATTAGTTCTTATTCACACTTTTGTACACTGCTCTATATTGTGTGCAGACAAGATCTGCTTTTTACTCTATTCACATGTTAATAGTTTCAAATTTTATTGTACATTGTTATTTAATTAAAATAAAGACTGTGTCCAAAAAAGTACTTAGATTTGCCTAACAAATCTTGTTTTCTAGAGCTGCCCTTGAAGAGAATGCTTACAATCGTATGAAACAAGTTGTGAAATGGTATTTGTCAGGATTCTACAAAAAGCCAAAGGTAACACTTTCCAAACACTTTTTATGGTAGCAGATCCCTTCCCCTTTCACTCTTTTTCCTTGCCCCCACCCCCATACACTTTGGTGCAGATCAAAATTTGCCTATATACTCATGAAGGATATTTCTGGATACTAGTATAATAAGCCTGTAGGATGGTAGGGTGGTGGCTTTAATCATGGTGTTTGTTGGTTATATCTGTAGCAGGCAGGGTGGGTTAAAGAGGGCCCTTTTCTGCCACTCTTCACCTTCCTGAATTAAAATTTTAATTTAATTATAAAGGTCTTCTGTGACCATAAACACTTTTGGCTCACTATGCCATGTGGCTTCTGGAGGGTGGGCCGTTGGTCAGTTTTACCCTCAGCCCCAAAATAGTGACAGCTCTTGTGGGAGCTTAAGGGTGAGAATAATGGTTGTGCAGTGTAAAATCTAGCACAATAGTTGTGTTAGCAGTAGCTTGTTGTGCAGCAAGTTGTACATCAAAAAGTATCAGGGCTTCAGCAGTCTGTTGCACAACTACCTTCGAGAACCATCCTGGCTTTCTATCCTCCTGCACAAACCATTCTGCTAGCACAACTAATATACAGCAATCAGTACATATAGTCCTCTGTGTTAAGAAAGGCATACTTTTTGCACATTATTTTTTCTCCCTAAACACTCGTAATCAGTCATCTCTATGTCTGGTTGACTGACTCCTCAGACACCAAATAGCAGCTATGGCAAAGGTCCCTGTGAAATACATGCCATATGGAGAGTTGGCATGGCACTGTGTTGAAATGAGACATGGGAGACCAGGATTCAAAGCTCCACTCAGCCATGAAGCTCACTGGTGACCTTGGGCCAGCCACAGTGTCTTTGCCTAACCTACCTCACAGGGATGTTGTGATAATAATATGGGGAGAGGGACCATGCATACCACTTCGAGCTCCTTGGAGGAAATGTGGATTAAAAATGCAGTCAATCAAATACTTAACTAGTATTTGGTCAAATAAACACACAGTGCTGTCTCTTCTGCTTTTGATGTGAGCACTGCGGTACTACAGTGCAAAGTTGGCAGGCAGCGTTCTCTAGTGATTTGACTACTGGACTGGTTTAATAAAATGTAATGTGAGTCACAGAAATACATTTCCATAGTTGCTGTGCCTCTATATGCCCTACAAATATGAAATTTACCTTAGCTTATCCTGAGAGAGAATGTCACCATAGGGCTTTCCTTTAAATACTTACGAATTGAAAACTATTAGGCCCTTCTTTTTACAGTTGGAATGTATTTTCTTAGCAAAAATTGTCTCTCTTTTCAGGGACTTAAAAAACCCTACAACCCTATCCTTGGTGAGACCTTCCGTTGCTTGTGGGTTCATCCAAGAACAAATAGCAAGACTTACTATATAGCTGAACAGGTATTGCCAAAGATGTAACAATTATTATTATTTTATAACTAACAGCATTTCTTCAAGTTTTGTATTTCTTTACAGTGTCATCAAATAAATGAAGATGACCAGAGGAGAGCTTGGCATAATAGAACCATAACACTTCTATTTTAGCATGTTTCATTTTTCCTTCTTTCCTTTCCTGTTTTAGGGATATTGGTTAGATTACGGTTCTTACTATTTTAGGCCTAGGGCTCTTTCCTATGTTGAAGGAAACACCAAAAGGACAAGTGACTGGTTTCTCTTCAGATCATATAAATCTTTCATACAAAGGTGTACAGGACTGCAATTTTTAGGGTGGAAGACCCATAAGACTTGGGATATACATTAAACATATTTTCCAAAAGAATCTTAACTGCACAGATTAGACAGATTCCATTGCTGATGGCATTGATTCCAAAATACTCCATGTGACACTGTGGAGATCTCCTTCAAATGTCAGCAGGAATCTCTTAGCCAACATCATCCTAAGTCTTTGTTGAGGAGTTGTCAGGAGTTCAGCCTACACTCGAGTAGGACCCTGGCAGAGACACATGCCCGACTGGCATGTTCCCTCCCTCCTGGTCGATCGTTCGGGAGCTTCAAAAGCTTTCTTCTGCCCGAACATCACAGCGACCGATGCCAACCAGCGCACTTAGGGATCCGCAGAGTTTGCGCATCATGCGTGTGACAGACCTCAGCAACTTAGCATGTTGGCTAATCTACTTTATTTACATATCAACACACACGGAGGACTGCAACATGGCTCCCTCTCTCTCTAGCATCAGACAACAAAGAGAAAAAGAACAAAGGGCAATAGTCCCACTTCATGGAACACAGTAACACAAACATCCTGTCTCCGTCACTTCCCACTCTGTGGAGTCAAAACATATACTGTCATGTGAAAGACAAAAATCCCATGACTGCAATCATGGAGCCGGGAATTCTAACAAAATTTGAGGTTCTTTCTGATACGCTAGGTGATGTTTTGAAACCCATAAACTTGTTTCACAAAGTTTGATAATCTGAAGGCAAGCGTTGTGGTGATATATGTGTCTATATGCAGGACATGCGCAATCAACTCACTTGAGAACTGACTTGTGAAGTTTGAGAACGGTTCTCTATATTTGGATATGACTTGTTTGTACTTCCCACCTTAATTAAGAATAACATGTTACAGTTCTCAAATTTTCTAGCCCATGTGTAAATATTCTTTTGGGATATATGTTTGAGTATCTCAAGTTTGATGGGTTCTCCACAACAGACTAGAGTTTATGAGTGGAATGCTAATTTAAGGGCAAAATAATAAGTAATTTTTAAGAAAAGATGGTGGCTCTGTCTAGTAGTAAAACTGGTGCCTGAAATGCAATAGTGAGGTATGTACATGTGTATCTCAGTTTGACTCATTTGTAACTATTACTTTCTCTTTAACAATAAGCCAGTTATCAGCAGTCATAACTACTGCAGGTTTCTGGTTAGTTCGTTAGTTTAATTATGTTGATGTCATGTTTTTGCACAAGTATCTTCAATAATACTTGGTGTGTAGCTGCAAATTTGGTAAATTACATCCACTTGCCTAGTGATTAGGATTCCAAAAAATAATTTTTCTGCACCCTTTGCTTGTTGCCACAGATTTTCAGAGCAACTCACCTGCTTATATTGAATTATGTTGCTTTCAACAGGTATCTCATCATCCTCCAATATCTGCCTTCTATGTAAGCAATCGAAAGGATGGATTTTGCCTTAGTGGTAATATCTTGGCCAAATCCAAATTTTATGGTAAGATCTTGGGTTAGTTTTTTCAGTGTCTACAAAAATGTGCCTATTTTTAATGATGAAAGTGTGTTAAATAATAAGAATTTGATGAATGCAGTGATAAAAATGAATTGAAATAGCTTTCTCTCCACAAAAAAGAGTGCCATAGTTCTTTTAAATTAATATTAGTCTACAGAATTTTCTGTGAGGACACTATTTAGTCTTGTACACTCTCTGGATGTGCTTCTTTGAATCTTAACATTTTATTGTCTTTCAGGAAATTCATTATCTGCCATTCTTGATGGTGAAGGACGGCTGCTGTTCCTAAACAGAGGAGAGGAATATGTAATGACCATGCCATATGCACATTGTAAAGGTAAAAATACCAGTTTGGCTAATCCAGCCTACGGTACTTACTTCTGGCAAGCACAGGTAGCTTGAGAATGAGACAAAGTCTGGGCCGACTTGTATGGAGGTGTGATTAAGTGAAGAAACTGGAGAAGAAATGACTACTGTTTCTTCTTTTGCTCATAACCATAACTCAGGGAGAAAAAGGATTGCTAAAAAGTAACTGTTGCTTGTTTTGGCCCGTGAGAAATCATGGACTAGAGTATGACCCAATTTTCACACAAAAAATCATTTTTTTGTGGGAATTTGGTCCTTCCCTAATTTGGCAGACACATTCTGTCTGCAAAAATCCTTCAATAAATATTTAGTTGTGCTGCACAAAGGCCACTTCTTCATTCAGCAGTGTCCTTTATTTCATGTAAGATTGAATAATGGGGTATACATGATAGATGGAACTTAAAATATGCTAAAACCCTCCTACTCAATGCAAAAGTGAGCCCTCTCTGTGAAAGAACAGATAGTTTGCATCATTTCTAAAAGAAGATTAGGGTTGTGAGTCTCCAAGGGGAGAGAAATTGATAGCTGTAGGTCATACTGAGCTTTGCACAGCACTGGGACATTTGGAGGGCGTTCTCTGTATACCTAAGAACAGGACAATGAAGGACACAGTGCTACATACAGTGAATGATAGCAAACATTGGTCACACTCAGAGCAGACTCATTAAAATCAGCAGAGTTACTCCGTATATGGTGCTGTTGGTTATCACACAGTAGTTATGCATATTTGAACTTATAAACAATCTGAATTTCTGCAGTGAAGATAAAGCAGTAGAATAAATAGTGTCTTCTAAATAATTACTTCCAATAAGTAATGTCTTCCGGTGAGGATTTAAGTATTTTTGAATTTAACCAGCTGAAGATTTCTGCTGACTTTGTTTGTTGCTTGAGGGCTTATGAGCCTTTGATAGACAGTGGCTTTTTAAAGAAAAGGATTAGCCATGTTGGTGGATTTTTCCTCTTGTTATCCATCTTGCCGTCAGTTATTTTTTCTTGGAATGTAACAAAAGGCATGGGCTTTAATATACCATCTTTCATTATACCTTAGGTAGAAATGGAAGTACAAAATGGAGGTAACTTTGTAACAGAATTAGAATTAAAATGAGTTCTTTCTTAACAGGAATTCTGTATGGCACAATGACTTTAGAGCTTGGAGGAACTGTTAGCATCACATGTGAAAAAACTGGATACAGTGCAGCACTTGAATTCAAGCTAAAGGTTAGTTAAACCTGTTTATAGGCACAAGAGGATTTAGCGTTAGAAAATACAGAGTAGTGCATTCATTCTTTTGGTTCTGCAGAGGAAATGAGACCTCTTTTACTGGCCTAGTTTATTTTTGAAATGCTGGAAACAACCTTTGAATATTAGTGGTGATGGTGATAATCATCATAATAAACCCTCCAGTACCTTGTAATTCTTTTCACACTTACCTATTGAACTAAGTGAGACGTATTTCTCAGTAAACCGCACAACCTTAAGCATATTACAGTTTTGGACAAAAAAATCACTCTTTGTATTTAAAAAAAAAATCTGACCCAAAGTTAGCTGTATTTATTAATCAGTAGAATAGTTCATAACATTTATTTAGAAACTATGCAGAAAAACAAGACTTTTATATTAATCCATTCGTTTTACCCAGAGATGGGGAACCTGCTGCCTCCCAAATGGTGTTGGACACTAGGGATTATGGGAATCGTAGTCCAACAGCATCCAGAGGCCATAGATTCCCCCCAGCACTGATTTAAATAAAAATAAAGTAGTAAATTTAATACGTCTGTAGCTCAGATATAGTGCCATAGTTATTAGTTGCTCTAGTCATGATGTGTTCTGTGCACTTCCAGCATAATTTTTCTTTGTGGATAATTTTCTTCGGATATCTCTCAAGGAATGAAAGAAGAGTTCAGTATTTGATTCTACTTAGTTCTGGGGGAATGATGACAGACATTATCTTTGAAATACATTAGGCTGACATTTCAGAAACCTCTTAGCAGCTTTTAGTAGCCTAATTTGCTTGTCACACAAAACCTACTTTAAATAAACAGTACATTGATGTGAATGAGCAGCGTGCTGGTGCACACTGCTCAGAAGTTCCCAAAGAACTTCTCTCCTACTGCTGTCATTTTCTGCAGACCAAACATGCCAGAATCTGACTTGTTGTGTCCTCTGAACATGAGCTTTTGGTTTCTCACCAAACAAACCACAAGCAGTAGAACAAATATTGGTTTCCGCTCATGATTTGGGAATAAACAAACCACGTGCCTGGGTCAGAAGACATGGCAAGCCTCCCTTTGGCTTACTTCATCTGCAGCACAATAGGTGTAAGGAAGGAGCACTATGGGAACTTTTACGTTAAACCCATCATTTGTTTTAAAATATTGGCATAATGCAATGTGTTAACTGAGACATTATCTTATAAAGTTCTATACAGCATTATCAAGCTGTAATCTTTTTTCTTTAATAGCCATTTTTGGGCAGCAATGACAGTGTTAATCAGATAATGGGGAAAATTAAGCTTGGAAAAGAAGTGCTAGCTACTCTGGAAGGCCACTGGGTGAGTAGCATGTTTATTTTCAATTGTTGGGTAGCCCTTTCAAATTTCTCTTACATTCATTGAATTATTGGTACATAATGCTGTTAAGAATAGCACATTCCCCCCTCCAATCCCCCTTTGATTACCCTAATTGCTGTTCAGATCAAATATTTATTGTACCTTTTCAGAGGCCTTTCAAGAATTTGAACTTCCACCTCAGATTCTTTGTTTTCTAGATTCCATTGGTAGCAAAAAGTTTTGCAGAAGTACTGCATCTGAGGTCAAAACCTGACTGAAAGTAAATCAGGTTCCCTTAAATCAAGTTCCTCTTGCTGAAATAAGAGATCTATTTTCAGATTTGACTTTAAATTGTCCCCAACCACGTATGCCAAACTGGCAGAACAAACCTCATGGTTGCAAAAAGTGACTTTCTGAAGGAAGTCTTTGTTCTTATTGACTTTGTAAGATTGTTTACTCTTTGACTACAAAGTAATCTAATATGTTAAACATTACAGGACAGTGAAGTTATTATTAGGGACAAAAAGACAGATGTTTCAGAGACATTCTGGAATCCAACACCTGAGATCAGACAGCGCAGATTGAGAAGATACACAGTGAAGTTTGAGGAGCAAGGTGACTTTGAGTCAGAGAAGTAAGTTCATATTAAACCTGTTTTCTTATAGATTAATACATAGCAAGCATCTAATGGCTAGAAGCAGGAAGGGTGGAGGGTGAAAAACATAGTACAGCAAAAAATACAGGAACTTGAGTTGGAGTAAATTGGAGAAATAATTTCTAAAATAGGTAACAAATTGAAATCAGGCTTATGTGGTAATTGTAAGTTTTGTTCAGATGATACAGCAGAAATAAACTTGCAATGAATATATTTGGACCAGTGTCTGATCCTTAACAGTTGTATTACTTGTATGTGCTAGACTTTGGCAACACGTGACCCGAGCTATAAATAACAAAGACCAATCAGAAGCAACTCAGGAGAAATGTATTCTTGAAGAAGCACAGAGAAAGGCTGCCAAAGAAAGGAAACTTGCAGATGAAGAGTGGGTATGCAAACTGTTTGAGCCAGATCCACTCACAGGGGAATGGAACTACAGATATGCAGAGTAAGTTTTGGTTTGCTTTCCCTTTCTACTTGGGATACTAGCAAACAATTTTGAAACAGCTTGTCACATACTACATACTTGGCTGTGGTATATAGTCTGACTGGTAATATGATCCTTCATGCAGATATATCAGATAATGCTTTCCTTTAGATGAAATGACCCTCCAGATCAGACAAGATGCATATTCCAGTCTTGATCTTCTTCATGAAATGCTAGTACCTTGCATTTTGAAAAGAAACAGGATTATTATTTTTTTCTCTTTTTGAATAGACTTACTTAACTTGTACTGTGTCCATTCTCTGTTGCCCACAGCACAAGACCTTGGGATCCACTGAATGATATGATACAGTTTGAAAAAGATTGTGCTATCCAAACAAAAGTCAGACATCGGACACCAATGGTAAGCTCTTGTATGATATTAAGTGGGCAAGTAAAAAACAGTAGATTATCCTTTAGAATGCAGAGTCCAATATTTGTCTCATGGCCAGTTGCCTTGGAGAGATTAAAACTCTAATGAAATCCTTCCTTCTTACCTGATGATAAGCAAGGAAAGTTCACTGTTAGCAGAACTGAAGAAGCTAAATGACAGTCAGCATAACTCCTTCCCATCCCTACCTTGCATTTCAAACATGAAAGCTGGTTGTTCATTTCTTCTCCTTTTTCCTGGGTTTAATGGTGTTGCAAGGCCAAAAGGAAAGGCCCCATTACTGGAAACAGTATTATTTCACTTCATTTACAGTCTTTTATAAATCCTTGTATCTCTCAAAAACATCCATAGAATCTCCAACACCAAGCCCCAGAGGTTTTGGTCTCAAAGAGCAGCCCTTAAGAACAGATTAGCAGTACCCAGTTCACAAATTCTATGAAGCAGAGGCTCTCTTTCTTCCATATACCTCAAACAGTCTCATATAACATGGTCAGATGTTTCTTCCACCCCACAACGTTCACAACAACCAGAGTCAATCCCTCCAGCCTTACAGAGACCACTCTAAAGAGCACAATGCCTCGTCAAAATGATGAACAGACTGCCCTCTTTCTAATATCAAAGCAGGTTGTCACAGCAAGTGTTTTATCTGTCTTGTTACTGAGCAGATAAGTCTTCTGAATTGCAGGTTAGTGTTGCAAAAATAAAGAGGTCTGCAAAATCGAAGAAAGGGGAGAGTGGCTTCTCATCGCCAGAACCTGATAATCAGGACTCCTCTGGTAGTGAAGGTAAGTTCACACTATCCTTTTTTCTTTTCGGATAGAATGCAGTAGTAGTTACATGCCTTTACTTCGTTCTCCTTTAGACTAAAGAGGTTGTGTTGTAAAACGGTGCATTTATTTTAGGATTGGGAACAGTTTTTTTGTCCTGTTATGAAAGGCAGAAAAAGAGAAAAGTTGTGTGATTTTATTTGGTGAACTAAAAGCATTTGCCGCCTTTAAAGATTTCCATTCTTTAACCTATCTTGCATTATTTGAATTACTTCTGAAGGGCAACACAAACACAGTGCAAGAATCCGAAAGAAGACACTAGACCTTGGTGAACTGCAAAGTGCCATTGAATCTATAAGAGAGACGCAAGAAGACATTAGAAGGTGTGTATTTTTGAAAGCTTTTCGGTCTGTTTTTACCGCGAGTGCTTTGTTTAGAATAAAAAACGCCACTTATTTATACATGAATCAACTGCTAAATAAATACATTATATCAAATCATGCTCGTAGGTCATCAGTTCTCAAAGGTGTAAATCAGACTTCTTTAGTGAGGCATGACCAGTTTCTTAAATGAACGCAATATAATCTCTGAGGCCAGTTTCTTTGTACTTGTGTGGTGGACCAGGAATTCACTAGTTTTATTGTTTCTCTACCCGTGTTTTGTTCAGTAGTAGGAAAATTCCATGTTTGTTTCATGGAGTACTTGTCTCAGGTGCCTCAGTGCATCCTTTAGATCTGCACAATATTCATCCTCTGTTTTGTTTCTTGTGTTTGTCTTGGCCAAAACAAGACAACATTCGATCATAAGATCTCTTATGTTCTTAAGAATAGTTATCAGGCATTTTTGTCTATGGCATGAGAGTTAATATCTAGGTCTAATCTTCCACATTGAAGAAGTGGATTACCAGAAATTTCTGTATTATTATTATGGTAGATTAACTAAAACTTTAGTTGATAGATCTACTACTGAAACTCATTAAAGCTTCACAGACCAAAAATGTGATTCTGTTTTAGCTTTCTAAATAAGGAGTCGATCTAATGTGTGTTTCTCGCCAAAACCCTTTGAAATTAATGGCAACTGTATAGGAGCATTGCTTAGAGGATAGTCATGTGGTATTTCTTTTTGTTCAGTTTTTACCATCCCTAAAACAGTTGTCTTTTGCTTTACTCATGCCCCAAATAGCCAAATATATGCTTTTGCAGAAGTTACTTTGGAGCAGAAATTTCCAAATATTTCACTATTGGAGCTTGTAGAAGTTCGGCCCACATATTTGTGCCAGCTCTAAAGTGAACCCCACCCCCTTTGGTCTCCCATTTTTAGAACTTGGGGTTTCATCCCAAGGCTCTAATTGTGGCCTCTGATGCTGGTGAAAACCAGTACTGTAGGAATTTCTAAAATAGCTGGAACAAATCCTGATCTAATTGCCATGTATTTAGTATGTGATATTTTAATAATTTCTGTGGTGCTGATTTCAGAATTAGTAACCTTTTGAATTCACCTCTTTTGTTCATACATTTTTGCAGAGACATCACAGCTCTAAGAACCAGAATGACTTCAAGCTCACAGACTCCAGATAATAACTTCTTTAACTTCAAGCACTATGTCTTCATTTTACTGATGATTCTCCTGCAGCTTGCAATCAATTACTGGTTTAAATAGAATGACTGGACAGATGAATATATGAAGTGGAAATATCATGTTCTTCGTGGGACCATATTTTCATCTTGGTTTGGCGTCAAATAAGGCAATATTATCTAAAACACAGGGACACAGAAGATTTAAGTCTTGGCCTTAAAAGGCTGTGCTCACATGGAGCAATGTTTGTTATATTCCGTCCTATCCAGATGACATGGACAATGCTTACATACCAGTACCTTTCTCTTTACATCTTTAAAACGCTGGATAACTGCCTTGCATATTCTAAAGTGTTGTAGACTGCTCTGATAAATACCAGTACAGAATATAGCAGTCTGGGAATTCAAAAACACATATCTTTCTTCACTGTAATCATATAATCTCCAGTGGTCATATTAACAAAACAAGTGAATTCTAACCTAAAACGTCTTCAGAGTTTAGTGGGAATTATGGTCTTCATACATTCATTAGGAAAATTATATCCAGTGATACTCATTTGGAAACTTAATAGTGGTAAAAAGATTAAACTACTCAGTTGTTCATTGCCATTAAAAGATGTTTACGCAATTAGTCCAACATTTCATTAATCGCACATTTCTGTGATTGTTACTTATCTGCAGTTTTCCTTAGTTTATGAAAATGGAATACCGTTGATCACATTAGTGAATTTAGGAGAAATACCATTACAACAGTCCAAAGAGAGAGATTTGTGTGCTCAGCCACATTCAATTCATTTCTTCCCAAACAGCATCGTCTGTTGGCAAATTGCAAGGTGCTGTATTATACAGTGAACAGTTTCAGAAACTCATTATGTTGAGGTGTAGACAGTGGAAGCCGTGGTTACTGTTGGGGTAGAAAAAGGGTTCTGTTTGATACCAGAAAAGACTTTCTAGGGTAATGAAGCATCAGCATGGTTTTCAACAAACATTGGGTTTAATGGAGCCATTTGAGCCATTTGAATGTAATTGTGTCTGAACAGTTATGCTATAATATACAGTCTTGGGTAGCAACCTCAGCGTTTCAAGAATAAATCCCAGGAGCCAGGTAATTCCCACACAGTGCTGTTTATAAACATTTGCTTTGAGGGGGCCTAGATCCTAGCGCTCACTGTAAATGAAAAAAACCCAGTCTTCAAATCTTACTGGATGCTTTCAAATTTCCAAAAGACAAATCTGTTCAAAACCAATTTTTAGTCCTGCTATTCTGCTTGTTTACATGACATATATAGTATGAATTTAAGATGCAAGGCAACATGCAGAAAAGTAGGATGTCCCAATTTTCAGTGATCTTATTTTACAGCAAATATAAATTTTTTCAGTAAGACATGCGTATGTGGCACGCTGTCGATCAATTTAGCAGTCAAATGTTATATAAGAAGCTGTCAATTTACTACTTTCGTTATGTAGTCTAAAACAACTTAAGCAGAGTAAGATATCCTGGATTCAAATCTTTCTGGTTTAATATTTGCATATGTCCAGCCCAAGATGGAGAACCTGTGGCCCTCCAGATATTGTTGAACTCTTAACTCCCATCATTACTGGCTCTAAAAGTGAAGAGTGAAGAGTCCAGCAATATTTGGACAGGTTTCCCATCCTGGTCTTGCCTGTCTTTCAGGTCTTTCCCTTTTGTTCTGCCTTGTGGACTTTTTGCCAAATCCAAATTTTTAAAATCATCTTTAAATACGCATCAAATAGTGCACATTTAACACACAATTCCATAACAGTGTATTAACAGGTTTCTAGTGCTGCAAATCAAAAGTTAAGATTTAATGTGGTTGTAGCAGGCAGTTTAGTCTGCATAGCTGGATGCTTTACAGATTGTCTGGGATGCTGTCATAGTTACAAATACAAGTTGGTAAAAGAACTCCAGTGACAGTAGCACCACCAAATATTTATGCTGAGGTTGATGATCTATATGTATTAGTGAGCATTTGGGACAACTAGCTGTTCATACACTGCAATACCCAGTGGTCAAAACTGTTATGTTAACTTGCTTTCACTGGACTTTCGCCCCTGTCTGCTTAATGTGCATAGCTAATATATTCTATGTCTGCCTGCTTGCACATATGTTCTGTTCGTGCATTTTTTTTGTAGAGCTGGAAAACGTGTTCAATTGCTTTATTCTTTGGGGCATTTCATTATTTATTTGCTTTTAAGAAAACGTTCTGTGGCAAAGTTAAGTCACAAGAGTCCTGTCTTCTCCTGTCTCAAATATAAAAAGCACAGCTCTTAAAATTTAAATTCCTGCTTTGCTCCTTTACAGAATTCCTTGGCTGAGCAAAACAAAGGAATTTATTGCCTGATTAATTTTTTTATACAATGTGGTTGATTATAGGCCTAGTTTGTTCATATATAATATTTAGCTATGTGTATACGACCTTAAATTCCTTCAGACCAACTGTTTTCTGCACATAGTTCTAAAAACCCTGATTGTACAGTTTGTAGAACTCTGAAGGCAATGACGTCCCTGTTAATTTTTAGTATTTAAAGCAGAGCACTTGATTTCTCACTCAGTTGTGTATATTTTATGTACAGAAGTAGAAAATATTCAGAATTGCTTGTTACTGCCATATTTATGGCTGTTTGTTTAAAAGAAATGCACTATAAGCCTTTAATATGCCATGTAACCATTAACATACCTAAAAAGAAACTAAATGTGTTGGGTGTAAAGTAGTAAATAGAGTTCTGGCAATACACAAAAACTTGTGACTCACGTGTTAGGTTAGTTTTTAACTATTAAGCATCCCTTATAGGAGTACAGCATGCTTCCTTTTCATGAAAAGTTCATTCTAACAGCTAATCTGTATGTATCAAAGGATGTTACAGTTCACTGCCCTCCTGTGCCTTTGGGGAAAAACTTCTTGCCAATTCAATGTTAATGAAATGGAATGAGAGTTAAATACATTCATCTCATCTACCACGATGGTAGTTACTTGCTTTAACAACTACTTTCTTCATGGTTTTTATCCTGTTGTAAATAGAATACTTAACTGCTAAACTCTTGTGACTGCTATGTTTCTACTGTATCCTCAATTTTTGGGCATCTTTTGAGAGCAGGCCATCAGAAACTTGAGTATTGTAATAGTGCCTTGATGGAATTCACACAGAGATGAGGTGTGTTTATGATAACAATGTTGTCAAGGTTGTGCCATATCTATTCATTAAACTTGGAAGTTGCTATATTTCCAATATTAACTATCAGACAAACAATTTGAAAAAGATATGGTACATTTATTGAAGAACACATCAAATTTTTTTCTTTGAATAACTAGTAATGACTAGGACCCAACAAGATCTCCAGATTTTGGAGTGTGTCTTCTTGTACAATGAAGCTGCAATGCTTTGTTTGTGATACTACAAAAATAGCCATAATAAAAATCATAACATCACAGACAGATTATTTTGGCTTCACTTTGGTTTTCATGGGTCAAAACATTCTGAGAAAATAAACTTTTGTGAACAAAAGTGTGTGTGGGATGTGAGGAGGAAAATTACTAAGAATTGAAAGAAAACTAGGTCTCCAATTCTTGATGGAGCTTGTGGAAAAGAACACTTCTAATCAAATAGCTTCCTTGTGTGAACCAAAAAACACTTTTAGCGGATTTAAACTTTGGCTCAAATCTGGAAAGCACTTTTAAATATAAAGCATTCTGCTATTCTTGAACTCTTGTTCACATTCTTTAGTTTTTGAGCTTCACACAGTTCCCACCACATTTATTTTTTTTTTACTTTAACACATTGCTTGGATTTTTATACTGTTACACTTTTTTAACTGAAAATGGGCTGTTTTACTAAAGCTGTACAGACCAGTGGTTAATCCAGTGCATACAATATATGTAAGGAAAAGTAAGAAGTTATGTCAGACAATGTGAATGTTAATGCACATATTTTATATATATAGAGAGAAGAAAACCCTATTCATGAAAGTTTTTTGTTTCTACATATCATGTAAAGTAGCATTATTATTGCACTGTTTTCTTTTTAAAAAAAATCATGCTGCATGCAGTGTGATAAGAGAAGCAAGTAATTCCTTTAAAAGAAGTGGAAATTGTGTGCTGCATGCTTAAATGTACAGCTGAGTTCCAACTTGTTTAAAAGGCCATTTGTAAATTTAAAGCTCTACCATTGGTCAATAGTTTTGTACACTTGAAGAAATAAAATAAAGAGCTGTGATCAAGAACAGTACACTTGAGTTGTTTTGTATGGCTGAAACCAGCACCTAAAAGTCGTTGCTACTCTTGAGAAGACTCATTTATAATTCAAAGTTAAAATATTGAGTTAAAAAAACCCTGCTACTGCACATTCATATAAAAACTGAAAAGCTACAGTGAAATATTTCTCTTCATTAGACCTCTCCTCTTTGTGCACCCCTACGTGAATTAGTCACTAAGCCACGCTTTAGTTTAGGGTTGATAATTGGTGAAAACGGGGTTCTCGTGCCTTTAAGAGCTGTGTGCCAGGCAGAAATTCAACAGATTAAGCCTTTTCTGATATGGAAGCACAATTATCGGTGAAGCTTCAGCCACGTACTCTCTCATTCTACGTTGTGCCATGCCTTCCTTCTGGGCAGCCATGTTGCATCGAGCCATGCCATTTTGTGACTGGAGCCCACAACAGTCTCAAAACTTGAAATGTCCCCACTAGCCCCCAAAAGCTGGCCCATACCTGTTCCAAAGCAAATGGCCCCCCATTGCAAATAAGACCATTCTGGCCCATTATATGCTTTTTAATTTTTCAGCAGAACCATTTCAAAGCCTCCCAACGTGGATGCAATAGGTACCTCGAGGGGTCGAGGGGAAAACAAAAGGCCAGCGTTAGAAGTTCCAGTTCTTCAGTGCAGTGCTTGGAGATAATGGCGCCATCTTGCCCACCTCCTCAGCGGCCCCTGGAACAGAAATTAATTGGGCTGGAAGACGACAGCGTGGAAGCTCAAGAGCCTGGTTTGTTGTAAAAAGGTTGAAGGATAGGCAATTTGGAAATGTAGTACTCCGACCTGGCTGCTGCTTCTTTTCTTTAAAAGTAATTATTTTTATTCAGTTTTTTATAACAGCAGTACAGTAAATAATAACAACCAACCTTTGTAACAAATTGGATCCCTGAGGAGTACTCTGCCAAAAAAGTCATGCTATTCTTATACAAGAAAGTAAATCATTACTAACATTGCAAACACCTCTTTGCTTGCTGTTATATGATGAGAAACATATAATACTAATCATTTTTTAAATTATGTAAAATTTAATACAGCCTCCAAAAACAAACCCATAGCATTTGATTATAGCGTCATTTTACATAATATTAAAACAATAATGGTCAGAGAAACATATACAGTGCTTTTTCCTGGGGGGACGCAGAGGGGTGCATACCTCTAAACGTTTTGTGACTTAACAGGAGAAGAAACTCTTGAAATTTTCGTTTCTTTAGCACAGTGAATCGTCACTTCCATTGCTACCCCCGATGACCGCCTCATTCCCTGTCATGGTGTTTCCTGAGTCTCAGACGGAAGCAAGCATTTAATGTGTGAAGCAGTGTGGAATGTGGATGTGTGATGATTTATTGATGAAAGTTTGGCCTCATTGAGGGCAATATTTCAATATGAGTAATGCATGTTCTTTGTACTTTTGCCCATTTACTGTATTTATTTTCCCTGATTTGAACTATAAAATGGTGGTTTTCTTGAGTCAAAATGAAAGTACCCCTAAACATTATTATTTTTTTAGAAAAAAGCACTGCATATATAATACTAAGAAATAGTAATAATATTTGCAATAAATCACCAGTGCTCCCACCATTTTTCAACCCAAGTGCTGCAGTGCTGCTATCCAACCAGCAGGCTTTCAAAGCAAAGGCCTGGGGTGCAAATCCTGAAGAGACTCCACATTGTCAGGATGGGAGTCTTGTCATTATCAGGCTTTTAAAGGTACAGGAATCCTGCAAAAGGGCATGAGGTAAAGTTCCATGTTTGCCTTTCTTTCCATCCCCACCCCTCATTGTGGAGGGCAGGTGGCATTAATTTAATTTGCTGCAATTGAAAGGATCCTTGAACCCTGCCCGGTATTTTGGAGGGTGGCAACATGAGAACGGGCCTTTTGTGTGGTGGCTCCCCATCTGTGGAATGCTCTTTGCAGAGAGAATCGCCTGGCTCCATTACATGTCTTTATGCGCCAGGAAAACGCATTCCTCTTTACCCAGACCTTCAGCCATTAAATAATCTATGGTCTATTTAAGGGGACGACGACGACTGTTATGATTATTTTATTATTATGCTCTTTATTATTATGCTATTATTATTATTATGTTCCTTAAAAGATGTTTTTAATGTTGTCTACTGCCCTGGGAGCTTTTGATAAAGGGTGGTACAGAAATCTAATAATCAACAACAACAAGGTAGGTTAGGCAGAGAGGCAATGACTGGCCCAGGGTTACCCAGTGAGTTTCATTGGGATTTGAACCCTAGTTTCTCTAGTCAGTCCAACTGATGAAAATGTGCACACTTGAGCAAAACCTTATCCAGCCTGCTCTTTCTGGGAGAGATTTGCCCCCCTTAAAATCAGTCTTAGGCTTTTCGAATCTGGACTGCAGAAACCAATGAAACAATAGAACAAAGAACAATAACATCAAAATAGTACTATGAGGTGTGAAACGACAGGAAAATGTTAATGACTGTGTAAAAGAAAAGAAAAGAACAGTTTATCCATTTTAGAGTGTTTGTCAGTAGAGGAGAGCTTTTTGCATGTCACAGGAAAGTAATTGTTCAGGCCTTCCTAGGCTACTTAGTGGCTGGGGCAACTCAGATGGTAGGGGTGCAAATATTATTATTATTAGGCAATGTTTACTATGGAACTACCTCAGGATTTTGCCAGCTTCTACTGCCTGCTGCTAAGAGAAGTGTTTGGGTTGGTTTGATGAAGTGGCCTGCTCTTCAGCTGCACTCTGTTACTTGCTTTGGGTTGGTATTTCGTGTTCTTGAGCAAAGTGCTTGTGCTTTCCAGAGCACTGAAAATGCTACAGAAAATGGTGAGAATGCTAGATATGACTCAGGACTGAAAGGAGAAAGTCTGAAAATCGCAAGGTACGCATGAGAGTTGCGCAGCAGCATTTAGTGAGATACACAATGCCTCTAATTAGTGTTCAAGCACATATTCTGCAGTGAGACACTGTTGTGTTAACAGAAAACAAAACAAAACTAGGAGAGTTAAATCTGCTAGGAAAATAGTATGTGCATACACAGATAATCAGAAGTTTTCTATTGCTCTGTCCTTAGCAGATTTACAACATGATCCTATGTACTCCGTGCTAAAATAACTGAAAATGGCCGTGTCTGGAAAGCTTACCAAGCTATATCGAAGTGTGAATATTTAGCAGGAAGGGATGAGAATGAACCATTTGTACATGCATCCTTATACAGCAGTAGTAACAAAAGATGCCAGTTCCAAACTCACAGCAGCCACTCCCCAGAAAAATAGCTGGAATGGAAACATCCGTGCACATGCACTTAAAAATAAGAAGATAATTATAAAAGCAATATCCAGAGCTTTTATATTTTTATATATATTTATATTATATATTTTTATATATTTTATATTTCCACAAGGAAGCTCCGTTTTGCCAGTAGGGGGTATCTTTGAGTTGCTGTTAACATTGCTGTCTGTCTTGCTATGCAAAGCAGTGCCGGTTACCAAGCACTGGCAACTGCTGATATGCCGCTAAACATTTGAAAAACATCTAGAGGGTGCAGAAAAGGAACACTTAGTTAGCTTTGCCTCAAAGTCAGTGGTGCTCTTGGAAAATAATCAACAGATCAGGACACATTTTATAAATACTGTACCTTTTTTACTTTATTTAGCTTATGTATTTCCCTCACCTGAGCTGTGCGCAAGCAGGCGAAGACTACGCCTGCGTGTAACCTGCTACTGCTTCTCCCTCTTCAGTTCTCGCCTGCTCCTAGGAGACAGTGGAGCAGTGGAGGTGGGAACGGCGACGGCAGCAGCAGCAGCAGCAGCAGCAGCAGCAGCAGCAGGAGGTGTGGAAGCCTTTACACCAGCCTGACCTACCTTTCCCTACTTCTGCGCCCATTCTTCACTCTCCAGTCCTGCAGCTTCTCCTGCCTCTGGCTCTTGTCCCTTGGCTGTCACAGGCTCCCCCAGATCACTGATCCTTTCTTCCAAGTCAGGATCCAACCTCCCTTCTCCCGGTGCCCACTCCTCAGTATCCTGCCAGTCTCTGACAGGCATTAAAGGGGGGGGACCCCTATCATGCCTGCAGTACCTATCTGCTAATTAATGGCAGGCATCAGTGCCCCTTTTGTTCAGGAGAGGGGACATTATTTATCTCCTTTTTGAAGGCATGTTATTTGATGAAATATGCTAAATTGATTTGGATTTCCCCATCTATTTGTGTGTGTGTGTGTATTGGTGGCCTATGGAGCTGAACAATGAAGATTCAGCAGTAGTTTATTATTTATTCATCTTTAAAAATTGTATACTGCTACGCCATTAAAATATAATCAAAGCGGTTCTCAGCAATAAAAAGGTAAAACTATACAATAAAAACCTAAATTTAAAATTTTGCTGTATTTATGCCCCGCCTACTAACTAAAATTTTTTTGAGGCAGCTTACCATATATTTAATACACAATAAAACAGACAACTGTACAGTAGTCACCACAGCAGGGCAAAGGTTTATGCAGTGCTTTTTTTTTCTAAAAAAAAATGTTTAGGGGTACTCTCATTTTCCTACTCATACTGAAATACTGCCCTTCAATGAGGCCAAACCTAGGTTCACAAAATGTTTAAGGGTATGCGTCCCCCCCCCCAGAAAAAAGCACTGGGTGTATGTAAGTTCCCCTTCCCGTTTGCCAGTGTCCCAGCAAATGCCATTCTGCAGCTGAATCGCCTGGCTTTTGAAGCAAATGGGTGTTAGCCCCACATAGGCCATGCCTTCTTCACTGGCTGGGTTAGCAAATGTGTTACATCCCTTCCTCCCAGGTATCAGATCTAAGAAGGGAAGCCTCTCATTAAATTCTGCTGCCCCTCTGTTTTCTTTATTACTCTCAGGAGAAGAGCAGCCTTTCGAAAATTTTCATTCTACTTACCGAGCAGCCTCTTTGCCTGCCCATCTGAGCTGTCACTTATCCTTCTTCTCTACATAAGCAGAGCAAATTCATTAGGATGCACAGAGTCTGCCTTTCATGTAGCATCCTATTTGTTTCTTCACCTTCACTGGAATTAAGCAGCTCTTGAAATCTAGGCAATTCAGAACAAGCTGTAACGAGGATATCTGGCACAAACATGCACTCGGGAGGAACACTCCCATCTGTTATCATCTGCATTCACAATTGTTTTGAAGCGGAAACCGTCGCGGTGTTAAATCTTCTGCCTCAGTTCTGAAATGAGCAGTATAAGTCAGGGGACCATTGCACACCGATATAGGAAACTCCAACAATGTGGATATAATCAAAATTCTATGAGCTTCATGCTAGCAGAATCATAAGATGGGAACAAAACAAGGATGCAAGTAAGTCTGCTTTCCATCACACAGTAGGATCAAAAACAGTTTTCTCCTTTGAAATTACTCGAATCAGTCCCAGGAAAGAAAAGTTTGACTGCCTTCTTGGGTACATATAGAACAACTAATCAGCAGAAGACAGACAACTTCAATGAATATCCAATTCCGTCTGTTCAAAACAACACATATCAAGTCAGATGGCATGTTACAGATGTTCTTAATTTCTCCAAAAATGTATTTATTCTGCCGACACAACATCTGTTGATGGATGATGGGGGATTCCTTTTCACAATCACATTCCCTTAAGAACGTGGTGCTTCATAGGTCAAGTTTCACCATATCTAGAAGAAGAGAAAGGAAGAGTGCAAGGCTACCAATACTTACATATTAAAAACCGTTTCAACTTAGAGTGTATACCTCCTCTCCAGCTCTAGATCTAGCATCACATGGGATTAAGAAAAAAAATTAAAAGAGACAACTGAGGGGGGAGGGAATAGCTCCCTCTCCAGGGATATTCCTAGATACAGTAGTTAAAATATTTGGGGCACAGATCATGACATAAATTTGCATGTATCCATTTGTATGTATAGATGCGAATGTAAGCTGATTTTCTGAGTGGGTGGCAGGGGAGTCCACCTGTTAGGATGTACTCTGAGCTATGAGTATCTGCAGGTTTTTCTGGGCCTGGTACACTTTGGGTGTTTCCAGGCAATCTATTTATTGAGCATTATTTTTACTTGATTTAACAGATGTTAGGTGATGTTATGTCAGAGCGAGTGTTATCCCACACTTCCCAGTGCATTTCCCCTTCATTTTCCTTACCACAAGAAGCCAGCTCTTTGGGGAAAGTTGGTTTGTTGCACAAGAGCTTCAAATCCATTCTAATTTTGCAACCTGAATTTCCTTCTGTGTGATTGGATCCCACCCACAAATAGTGACAAGTCTGGAAATGCCCTGCATGTAGTGGATTGAGCCCTCCACATGACCTTTCAGTCTATTAGCAAGAACTGCTGCTAATGCACATGTTAGAACTAAAGCAAAGGCTTCTGGGTCAATTAAGATGGAGAGTGGCTGTCGTTTCACTGACATTGCCGTTAGTAGTGCACTCAGATTCCCTATAAGCAATTTTCTTTTTCGGGGGGAGGGAGTTGGAAAACAGGAAGGGTCTGGAGACCTCAGGTCCAGCAAAAAAGATCTGGGTTTTGAGAGCACTAGACCATCCCATAACATGGCGCCTGTTCTCCTCCATCATTGCATGTTTACTTATACAGTAGTACCTCTGGTTACGAACTTACTTTGTTCCGGAGGTCCGTTCTTAACCTGAAACCATTCTTAACCTTAGGTACCACTTTAGCTAATGGGGCCTCCCGTTGCCGCCATGCTGCTGCCACACGATTTCTGTTCTCATCCTGAGGTAAAGTTCTTAACCCGAGGTACTACTTAGCGGAGTCTGTAACCTGAAGTGTTTGTAACCCGAGGTGTTTGTAACCTGAGGTGCCACTGTACTACTTGGAGCAAGTTGAGGGTTAGAGGCACTGTAGCAAGAGATGGAAAATTATCCCCCTTGCTTCACAAAGTACTTGCACGAAGCTTAAGAGCAAATAAGAAATCTCTCTTTGAAATGATGAGGGAGACTGGCTAGGTCATTCGGAGATAGCAGCATCACCACAGCATGATTTGTCCCTGCCATTTTTGTGCAATACAGAGCTCTAAGTGTAGGTCCTGGAATGAGATCTGAGATCTCCTGTGTCATTGAGATCTATTAGAAGCAAATATTCCTAGGGCATAAGAGATACCAGAATTCCCTGTCTGCGTATAGGTGGCTGGGAGATGCATCTGAAAGAAATGCTCTCAGGGAAGTTTCCCCCCTGCAAGTTCAACTTGTCAATATTTTGCAGGAGGGATTCAAGCATATACCAGAACTTTAAGCACGTTTAAAGTTAAAGCACTCTATCACCCTAGAGCAGCAAGTCCACTTTTTTTTTAAAGATCTTTTTGCAGTTTGGAAAGTGTGGGATGAATAAACAGCAAGGAAATGGGTAAAAAGTGGGACTTATTCCCAGGTACGTGTGCAAGACTGCAATGCCATGCACACCTACCGGGAGGGAGCAAGCTCCTTTGTACACTGTAGGACTTATTTCTAAGGAAAGCTCCACAGGATTGTGTTGCAAAATCCACTAATGCAAACCAATAAATAACCACCAACTTGGATGGATTTCAAAGAGAATTAGGCAAATTTATAGATGATAGGTTACACTGGTCAACAACAAATTTGTTGTCTGCGTTTTTTCAGTTGATTTAGGACGAATCTGATGGGCTGAATCCAAAAATCACATTGGTTTTGCTCAATCAGGTCAAGTTTTTGAGCTATGGCCACATGTCATTTTTTTACGTTTTTGTTCACATGTACACTTGTGTGGAGCATTTTAGAAGAAGTTGGTGGGGGTAAAATGCCATGTCGAATAATTGTTTTGATTGGAAATGATTCTTTTAATGACAAGAAGTATTCAGGTCCGATAGTTCTGGGTGATCGTGTCAAAAAGGGATCAGTTTTAAGTCATAAAACCTCGAAATCTTCCATAAATTGGTGAAGCAAAGCATAAATTTGGGGAGTCAAAACTAAGTTAATGGGGCAGCCGCCCCACGAAGTATCCTGATCTTCAATCAGCACGTCGTCCTGTAGCTCATTGTGATTAAATTCCAGTGCCTATCTTCGGAGAACTTCCTGACATTAGTGACGAAGATGCCTCCAGTGTTGAAGGACATGAAGAAGAAGTGGTTCTTGAAGATGATGCTCCACATCCATTTTCCCAAAAGGAGTTGAATGATCTAGTTTGTGACCTCAGCTTGTCAAAGGACTCTGCTGAACTGTTGGCATCCAGACTGAAGGAAAAAAACCTACTCTCTGACAGTGCTCACATCAGTTTCTTCCACAACAGTCATCAAGAGTACCTCCGTTTTTTCTCGGAAGAGAAGGACTTGGTGTACTGTGCAGATATTGCACAGCTTCTGCTCAAGCTTGGAGTGCCACAGTACGAACCCAAAAATTGGAGACTGTTCATTGACAGCAGCAAGCGATCACTGAAATGTGTTCTGCTACACAACGGCAACCAGTTTGCCTCTATACCCCTGGCTCACTCGACTACACTGAAGGAGAACTATGAAGCGGTGAAGTATGTGCTGGAGAAAATTGGTTATGATCAGCATAAGTGGTTTATTTGTGTTGACCTGAAGATGGTGAACTTTTTGTTGGGACAACAGTCTGGCTTCACCAAGTACCCATGTTTTCTGTGCATATGGGATTGTAGGGACCGTGCTCAGCATTACACGAAGAAGGACTGGCCTGTGTGGGAGGAATGGGTGCCTTGCAAAGAAAGGAACGTCATCAACGACCCTCTGGTGGACAGAGACAGAATACTCTTCCCACCGCTGCACATCAAGCTCGGCTTAATCAAGCAGTTCACCAAGGCTCTGAACAAGGATGGTGACTGCTTCACTTACTTGTGCCAGGCTTTTCCAGGATTGACCATGGAGAAGTTGAAAGCTGGCATCTTTGACGGTCCTCAGATCCGTCAGCTCATCAGAGATCCAGAGTTTGAAAAGTCAATGAACGAAGTGGAACTGGAAGCGTGGAAGGCATTTGTTCTGGTAGTGAAGAACTTTCTTGGCAACAAGGCGGCGCAGGTCAGTTCTGTGTCCAGGGCAGCTGTCTACCAACTCCACCTGGTACACAGGCTGAGACCCTACCTGCCCGCGGACTGTCTCGCCAGAGTGGTGCATGCTCTAGTTATCTCCCGCTTGGACTACTGCAATGCGTTCTACGTGGGTCCACCTTTGAAGGTGACTCAGAAACTACAACTAATCCAGAATGCGGCAGCTAGACTGGTGACTGGGGGCGGCCGCCGAGACCACATAACACCGGTCTTGAAAGACCTACATTGGCTCCCAGTACGTTTCCGAGCACAATTCAAAGTGCTGGTGTTGACCTTTAAAGCCCTGAAAGGCCTCGGCCAAGTATACCTGAAGGAGCGTCTCCACCCCCATCGTTCTGCCCGGATGCTGAGGTCCAGCGCCGAGGGCCTTCTAGCGGTTCCCGCCAGATGGGCGGGGTACAAATAATATATTATTATTATTATTATTATTATTATTATTATTATTATTATTAGGCCAGAAACTACGCAGAACTTGTCAACAACATGCTGACTGCTTTCAGAAACCTGGGCTGCAACATGAGCATCAAGATGCACTACCTATTTTCACATATGGACCGGTTTCCTGAGAACCTGGGTTCAATGAGTGACGAGCAGGGGGAGAGATTCCATCAGGACATGAAAGAGATGGAGACCAGGTATCAGGGTCACTGGGACACAGTCATGATGGCTGACTACTTTTGGACTCTGAAGAGAGGCCTCCCTGCCGCTGAGCATTCCAGGAGTTCCAAGAAACGGAAGTTCAAGCCCTGAAGTTTGAAAAATGGTGAAGCAACATGCAATTTACATGTACTTAGCTTTATTTATGCCCACCATTCAGTTTACAGTAAACCTGACCTGATGGAGAGAAACGGATGCCATTTCCTGATTCTGCAGTGCAAAAATACCCTAAATCAGTTGTAGAAATCTAGATAACATTCAAAAAGTAAAAAATTGTTGCCCAGTGTTATCATTGACAAGCAACCCGTGATGGCTATGCTCTGCCTCCAGGGTCAGAGGCAGCAATACTTCTCAATACTAGTTGCTGGAAACCGCAGGAAGAGTGGTCTTGTGTTCAAGTCCTGCTTGCAGGTTTCCTTACGCATCTGGTTGAACACTGTGATACGGGATGCAGGACTAGATGGGCCATTGGCCTGATCCAGCAGCTTCTTCTTATGTTATTTTCTCTATTTACTGTACTGTACTGACTTGTTATTCTAGGGATTAATAATATTTTGAATTCAATGCAAAATATGCATCAGAGGGGAATTATTAGCAATTCACTAATGTGTGCACTCCAATAACCAGCTTGAGACATGGAATTCATAATAGTATGGCAAACAAAAACAAAAAAATTATCCAGGCAAGTCTTCGCAATTCAAACAAGGGAGGAACAAAGACCGAACGCGGAATACAAATACAAATATCCATTACGGTTTTGAGAACAGAGATGAAAAGGCTCAATATTTGCTAGGCATTAAATTGAATGATGATTGTGGAAGGAGCGATCGTAAAAGGATTGGTTGCAGCAGCTGAAAGTGAAATCAGGTTATGTAACGATGCTGTGATTTGCTAAGAGCAATGCTTTCAAATCCCTCCCTCCCACCAAACTTAATGGTGTGATCTTTCTTGTTGCTATGCAGCAAGGCTACCGTAAAAGAATGGTGAGCAATGAAAAAGCTATGGCCTAATTTTGCTAATGATCACTGGAGTCCTCCTAGTGACCTCTCTTGAGCAGTCTGTGCCTAAGTTCTGCTCTGATCCAGATTTTTTAATAGCAATCCCACTCCAGCACAACAACGCAGTATTTATCTCCTTAGCTACATTAAAAAATAAATAAATCTGACAGCAGAGTCACAACAACATCTGTTTAATAGATGGCTGTAGTATGATAGCACTCTAAAGCTAACCTATTCATCTTGATTAAGTCATGCTTCCAATAAGAAAGAAGAAGATCCAAAGTCCTTTCAATATACAGTATATATTTGTGTTTTCTTGAAGGTGTACTCACTTCTAGACAACCTGTTTACTCAGCACTCATCCTGATTTATTTGTCCAAAGTTTTCAGGGAGGTTATTGAGCAGCTAGTTCTTTCCAGCTGTTTATTCAGCATGCAATCTGATTTGTTTGTGGGGAGGTTATACAGTGTCACATCAAGCAATTTTTATCCTGCATTTTCCTGCCACCTAAAGGTAAAGGTAAAGGAACCCCTGACCATTAGGTCCAGTCGGGACCGACTCTGGGGTTGCGGCACTCATCTCGCTTTACTGGCCGAGAGAGCTGGCGTTTGTCCGCAAACAGCTTCTGGGTCATGTGGCCAGCATGACTATGCCGCTTCTGGTGAACCAGAGGAGCACACGGAAATGCCGTTTACCTTCCCGCCAGAGCAGTACCTATTTATCTACTTGCACTTTGACATGCTTTCAAACTGCTAGGTTAGCAGGAGCAGGACTGAGCAATGGGAGCTCACCCCGTTGCGGGGATTCGAACCGCTGACCTCCTGATCGGCAAGTCCTAGGCTCTGTGGTTTAACCCACAGCGCCACCTGCATCCCTAGTTTCCTGCCACCTACCTTCATACAAAATCCACTCTAATTAATTCATCCCACTTTAATACTTGAATTTAATACCTGAATTTTCTTTCATTGCTTTTGTAAAATAGTGGCAGTCTGCCACAGCGGGGCAATTTGATTTTTAAGAGGGGCAATTCGAGAATGAGTTAGACCAAGTTAATGGCCTTTTGGGCTTCCTTCATGTGAATAGGAGTTCACTTTTTGAATAATAAGAATTATATGTCACAGGGGGAGGGCATCAGGATTTTAGAGATGCTTAGGTGGGGCATGGCCAAAAAAAGCTTGGGAACTACTGATCTAAACTGTTTGAGAAGCACTGAAACTAGATATGTATCTTCCAGTTGCTTGTTATAATCACCCTGTGGCTGTTATCAGAGTTAACCACATGTTTATTTAGTCACATTCCTTATAGTGGGGTGAGATTGCTGAAAATAATGCCAATATATTTCGCATCTGGCAGGCAACCAATGCACCGCTTTGGTTTCAGATAGTACATAGGTAGATTATTTTTTTCAGCTCTCCCATCCCACTATTAGATACAGAGAGGCTGACAGAAGTAAACTATAACTGGCAGCCCTTGATACAGTAGACAGGACTTTTTCTCTAAACAACTTTAAAAGAAGCTGTTATACAACTGTACCTAAAGAAGAAAAACTGTGCTGGACAATTGAAAAACTGTGCTGGACAATTATCAGCCAGCTGCTAACAGTGATGGTGGCAGCACAACCACAGACATTCTTGGAAAACACCAATGATCTTGAACCATTTCAGTCCAAATTCAGGTCTGGCTTTGGAACCCAATCAGTCTTGGTCACTGTGATGAATGGCTTTTATCAAGAGAGGGGTACTGCAAGCGTTGATGACGCTTGACTTCTCGGTGGTGTTCAATACCAACATTCTCCTGGACTGACTCTGTAGGATGGGAATTGGTGGCACTGAACTTTAGCGGTTCCGTTCCCACCTGCAAAAATGTTCACGGAGAGTAGCTTTGGATCGTGCTCCTCACAACCTTTTAGCAAGAGTAGCCAAGGGAACCACAGCAAATGTAAAGGGGTCAAGGGACCCTCTGAGCCCCTTGATATTTGAGAACTGGACTTTGTTATGACATGGGACTCGCTTAGCCATGGATTCATTCCATGGTGTTTCCACAAGGTTTCAGGCTGCACCACCTTGGCAGCTGCAGTCATATGAGCCATACAACTATCACTCAACCTGGATTGGAGGCAACCATTGGCTAGAAAGGCCCCAGGTCATTGGCAGGTGTGGCCTTTAACCATTACAGCAGTAGGATGGATGAAACTACAATCCAGCAGGTTCCATATGAAATGCAACACTGACATCAGCTGATGGGGAATAAGTCTGATATGTGCAGGCTATATTCAGCTATATTCAGTCTTGTAGGGTGCCCTTCTCAAGCACTTTCCCACTTGATACCCCATCTCCCAGCAGCCCCAGATTCAGGATTTGGCTTCAGCCAAATCCAGTGCACAGCCCAAGGAAATCCCCCAAGCCCAAATTAAGCAAAGCACATTGAATATGTATCCCTCATGTGGGGTTTTCATTTCTCTGCACAGTTTAGGTTTAATAATATCTGTTAGGTCATGGAGCCATTTTGAAAGAGCAAGCCTGTTTTCCAACCCCAGTTTAGGACACAGTGTTGCTGTTTCTAGCAGCTAAAATAGAGAGATCCCACAGCTACAAAGTAGAGAAAGTTAATATACAGATAAAAACCTCTCCTACGAAGCTCAAAAGGGAGATCGGGAGCTTTGAAATGCTAATAATTGGATAGGATGTAAGACAAGTTCCAGGGGAATGCATCTCTAAAGCCATCGAGCCTGATCTGATTTTATATTGCTTAATAAATTTATGAGGCACCAATTTCACCAGCTAAGCATTCTTTTTTAGCTAATTTGCTGAGAGAAAGAATTCATGTCTGGTACAGCTTAAATTGAAAAATATAAATGAAACTGAAGCCATGTTCTATGTTATTTTGTCATTATTACTGAATCCTAAATATTATTCAGTGCTTACAATAATTGCCCTCGACAATATCCACAGGGGAAGAAAATGCTCTAAAGTGTTGATTCTGCTCCCCCCCCCAAAAAAACCCTTTGGTTAGCGCAGGGGTGCCCTCTCACTGGTATGATTTCAAGTCCCCTAGAATAACAAGTTTAGGCCAGAAGCATAAAAAAGAAGGGCTGTGAGAGATATGAGTTTAACTGAATGAAACTAGTAATGCTATCTCTGCTATGAAGTTTCCAGAATATAAAAGTGTATATGACCACCACAATGAGGTTGATCAGATGATAAGAACAGGACATGAAGGAGAAAAGTACAGGACTAGCCAGCCCCTGGGAGATTTTTAAAATGTTTTTCATAAGTTTCCATTATGACCAATTTGTTTATGCAGATATAAATTAGAAAATTTCTATATTGGAAATGCTTTAGGAACATTGCCTGCCAAAATAAATAAAATAGCGGGTTGTGAAACTGTTTCCTCTAATGCCTCACAATTTCATTTTGTGGAAGTAGAAATTGTTTTGCATGTCTCTCAAAATAAATGAAAACTCTGTATGGTACACGGTGATGCTTTTGTGGTTGGCCACAGAGTGCTGGTTCAGAGTGCTGCAATGAACAAGACGTCCTCACATTTTTGTTCCACACAGAAACAGGAGTAGGGAGGGACAAGAAACTCAATTCAGTTTGCATTTAAAATAAAACTGAATTCACCTGCTCTTCCTGAAACATGATGCCAAACAAAATGCAACTGCTCTTTAAAATTCACGCTTCTCCAAATTTTGCAATGCGGTTCTGCAGGCAAGTTATATGTAGAAAAATGAATTTACTAGGGAAGTGTGCATAAAAATGTGCACATTGGATAAAAAAAACATACAAAATGCATCGCTTTAGGTAAATTGCTTGCAAAACTGTGTATTAGGCAAAATTGCACTCCAAAGCGTATATTAAGAGAGATTCACACTAAAATTCAAATGCATTTTCATTATGACTTTCTGAAAAGATAACAAACAGATGTAGAGAACTGAACTTAATTTTGGAAAAATGAGGAACCATGAAAAATAGAAACATAGGTTAGTCCATTCCTATACAGGAGCCTTAATCTCCGCAACAATGCTAGTTTGCCAATGGAGGGAGCTGTTGGTCTGCTCTTTTCCATGTTTCAGTGCTGCCACTGCAGGTGGCAAGAGGGTGCAATTGCATCTACCAGCTCAACTAGGATAGACACTGAGTCAAGCAGGTCCCATTTGATCCTATAAAGCTGCTCAGGCCTATTTGAATATAAGCACAAGAAGTCCAAGACAGGAAGCTGCCTTATGCTATTGAGCTATCTAGCTCAGTATTGATATTGACTGGAAACAGCTCTCCAGGACAGACAGGCATTTTTCTCATCCTTATCTGGAAACAGTAGGGATAGATAATAGAACTTTTTGCAATGCTGTCTCTCTCTCTCCCCCCCCCCCCACTTTCTTCCCTCCTGTAGCTGACTGGCTCAGAATGTGGTGCTCAGAGTACCAAAGGTTGTTGATTTGATCCCCGTGCTGGCTAATACAAATGAGGGTGGGGCCTCTGCATTTTCAGGCAAGTGTACCTCCTGAGCTAAAGATGGAGACTGTTGCCACTGCCATGCAAAGCTCTAGCAACCCTCTAGAGCAGGAGTGGCCAATGTTGTGCCTTCCAGATGTTGCTGGCCCCCAGCACCCATCAGCTCCAGCCAAGGGTCGGGGGGATGGGAGTTGTAGTCCAGCAACATCTGAAGGGAACCACTTCTGCTACCCTTGCCCTAGAGGCAAACCGCTTAGACAATGGGTTGGATTCAGGCCTAGTCCTGTTTAGAGTGGGCCTATTGAAATCAACGGGATTTAGGCTAATCACAACTAGCTTATGTCCCATAGTTATCAGTGGATCTGTTCTGACTAAGTCGGAATCCAACCTAAAACGGGCTCTAGTACAATAGCTTTTTACATGCACAGCAACTATTCTATTTCAGCTTCTTCCCAGATGCGACTGAGATGCTTAAAGCTTACTGACTAGCTTACTCTCATTTGTCTCTGTATTGATAGTTTTAAAGGTCTTCTGTTTATTTAGTTAGGTAGCAGCGTGCCTGTTTTAACAGAATGCTCTCCATTTTATGGTACATTTTATGTTCCTGCCTTTCTTTGACCAGGGTACAGAGATTTGGGTATGTGGTGGTATAATAGCATGGAATAATAAGGATTAACAGGCTCAGGTTCTCCAGAAGGTCAAGTACCTTGGATTGATTGAGAGTGTCCAAGGCTTGTCTGGGCTGTAGAAAATCCAGGTGGTACAGAGGAAAGGGGAAGCAGGAAACTGGAGGTGGGAACTTCATGGTTTATTTTCCTATCCAGCCAGCTACTGTTAAAATATTTATGTTGAAGTGCTTTGGAAAGAGAACATTGCTTTGCATTGAGGTATTAGAGAAAGCGTCCCAATTCTCAAGAAACTGATGGTGCTGGCAGGTTTGTTTACAAGGACTGCATTCTCAATAAGCATGCATTTATGTTTTTCCTGACTATTCTCTTATTTAAAAGGCCATAGTGGTTGTGCACTAGCCTGGTAGGAATTGTGAATATTGTGCTATAATGCGTTGTTTCTTCAACCCACAAATATATTATTACTGTTATGTCAAGTATATTCCTATGACTTCTTCAGCTTTTGTTTCTCGTCACCTTGTTGCTCCTGAGGACAAAGGAAACTTTCCAGCAAGATAAATGTAATTGGACTTGCCTCACTTGCCTGACCCAGCAGAAAGATGATTCCTGTTTCCAGCCTGCAACAAAGAAAATACCTAATTTAGCAGTGATGACATAATCTGCGCCAACTCTGAAGTCTGGAAAGGATTTCTGAAACCAGTAGGCTTGAATATGCAAGGGGTCCAATTCATTTATTGTTCTAGAGCAGCATTTCTCAAGGCGTGAGCCTCATGGCTCACAAGCCGACCCAGGCACTACTGTATTTCAGATTTCAGGATCTGGCTAAGCCTTCCAGATGCCCTGCAGATGTTTCTGATTGCAGTACCCATCAGCCCCAACCAGCATGGCTGTGCAGGCAATGACTGATGGGAGTTGCAGCTGAAAAATATATGGATGGCAGCAAGCTGGGCAAGGCTGATCTAGAGGCACAGCTGCCCTTAGTCCACCACTCTAACTAAAACTGCCAAATTTCATGTAATGATGTGTGTGGCACATATAGCCCTAGAACCATATATTCTCTTTCTTGATCTTGTTTTTGTTTTACCCATGCTATCTCTCAAAACTACAGAAAAGGCTAACAATTTGAAAAGTGTAAAGGGACCCCTGACCATTAGGTCCAGTCGGGACTGACTCTGGGGTTGCGGCACTCATCTCGCTTTATTGGCCGAGGGAGCCGATGTACAGCTTCCAGGTCATGTGGCCAGCATGACTAAGCCACTTCTGGCGAACCAGAGCAGCGCACGGAAACACTGTTTACCTTCCCACTGGAGCAGTTCCTATTTATCTACTTGCACTTTGACATGCTTTCGAACTGCTAGGTTGGCAGGAGCAGGGACCGAGCAACAGGAGCTCACCCCATCGTGAGGATTCGAACCACCGACCTTCTGATCAGCAAGTCCTAGGCTCCGTGGTTTAACCCACAGTGCCACCCGCGTATACTAGCATTTAAATATCTTCACTGTAAAGCATACATGCATGCAAAAGACAAGGAACCCTCAAGTGGTACTGTGCTGCCTCATTTTACCTGGCTTTTGAAGGTAATTCTAAAGGAGAGATATGTGGGTGGCGGCGGCACCTCAATTCTCAGTTGAGAGTGAGCACACAGAAGGTGCCATTGTGAAGCTACCCTCCACTAACTGCAGGCATGACACTGAGAGAAAGGAAAGGGAGCGATCTCAGAGTTGCTGAGTGGAGAAGCCATCTGGGAATCTGTAAGGTAAAATCAGAACGGTGACTGGAACGCTACTGCAAAGTAATATGCCTCTTAAATCTGCCTTGTTAAAGATTGGATTGACACACTAGTTGAAGTCTCTGAACAGATTTCGAGGGCAACCACACCTCCAGCTGCAATAATTTCTGTAGAATCTAAAGGCATGAAGGATTCTGATAGCAAGGTCATTAAAAATTGAAAGCCAATATCCCGACTTTCTCTCCGAGTTGACTCTGTGGTGCTTTTGTCTACTGCTGCTTTCAGATGGTCAAGATGGCTGAGGAAGCACAATGGGCAACTTCTGTTATGCGGTCATAACATTTCTGTCAGGCCTCATCAAGAGTATGCTTCTGCTTGTCAGATGTCAAGACATGGGTGCAGTCCAGAAAGGCAAGGCTGAGGCTGGAACCAGCAAGACAGGGGCCAAAGGACAAAGGCAGGTGTAATCCAAACAGGCATAGTCAAAAGTTGAGTCCCAAATGAGGCAGGGCACTAGGAGTATAAAACTATTCATAACAATAAGTTGCTGTGGGACTGATGGACCAACGCCTGAAGCCAGGGCTTCATAGGCTAAGGTGAGTCAAGATTGGCCTGTTTAAGGGTGGGGATGTCACCTGATGATTACTGCTGCCTAGGTGATCCTCTTTCCCTGTGGTATATAGGTTTGCAGGAAAGGCAGAGTACTGGTAGTATAGGAGGCAAGGTGCCAATTGCTGAGTGTGCTAGTTCAACCCTCACTCTTCTGTCACCCTCCAGTTTCATGGCAGGAATGTGCTAGATTGTATAAAGGGCATGCATACATGCAGCCTTTCCCCAAAAGTTTAGTATTGTTATGGGCCACACCAATCTCCAAGCGGTGTCAGATTCCAGGCGTCTTGGCACTTCACCAGGTTTTGTGTTTCCTTTGGGAGAAATGAGGCACAGCAGAGACTACAGTGTCTTTAAGATTTTATAGTATTATTAACACATATATACACCTTAGCTTTGATGGAGAGTGTTCAGAATACTGCACCCCAATAGTGTCTCTTGTTGCATCTCCCATAGCTTCAGCAAGCTTGGGTTCAGAGGAGAAGCCAGCCATGCTCCCTGGTCTCTGGGTACAGCCTCTCCCTGCCAGCCCTCACAGAGATCTGCCCACTTCCTGCTTCTTCTTCCCAAAATCCCAAAGCAGAAGGCATAATGATGACAGTGACATATGGCCAATAGAGTTTACCAAGGTATGCATGCATCATGTTAAGTTACCATATCCCAAATTCTCAGTATTTGCCCATTCTCTAGGTTCACTGTACAAGTGCTGGTATATGCACCTTCTAGTGACGTTTTCAACACCAATGTGCCTCGTGGTTTTTTTAGTGAATAGCTAGCAGTTTCTTACAGAGAAGAGAAGCAGTTTTAAAGAAATGAACACCTCATGTACCTGCTTAAAGGAGTGCTCATGTGGTGACCAGGTGGTAGGGCCATGCTGCCTGGAGACTTCCATGCAACTAGGACTCATCCTGTACTCCATCACACATCTGGTGCATTAAATGGGCTTAAGAAATATTTAAAAGTATGAGCTGAGGAGTTCCCAGTTCAAAGCTTGGACGAGGAAGTAGCCATATGCAACTCACCATCTCAGCCTCAGAATCCTACTACTGAACCTGCAATATGGGGAGCATAATATTGACCTACCATACAAGGTTGTTGAAAGGATTACGTAGATTATACACGTGAAATGCTATGAATATTCAAAGTACTGTATGAATGCTAACTTTTGTCTAATCCATATCCTTAATTGGGCTAAAAATGGATCAGAGAGGGAAGGGATGCTCTTACAGAAAACGCAATTGATCCAAAGGCACAGGACACTTTAAAACAGACCACAGCCAAGCACTTGGATTTAGCATTTGATCCATACTGTTACAGAGGATGAACTGTGTGAGTTGACTTCAAAGCACTATTATTGCTCATGCTTTTAGGAAGACAACTCTGCGGCGAGTGCTTTCAGCTTTTGTAGCAAGGAGAGGTTTTTTTTGGCAGATGTCAAATAAAAGAAGACTGCATTTTTAAATCAAAGGAACTGTTTCCAGCATGGAGGGGAAAGTAGGCTAATCAGTTAAGTATCGGCAAACAACTTGGCCCAGCAGTCTTAATGCTCCCAGGAAGATGAATCAGTAAAGTTTGATCTACTTTCCCATCCATCAAGTAGAGAGCAAAACAACCACTTTGACAACAAAAAGCAGAGTCATGATTGCAGATATGTCCTACTTTATTGCTCAGCCTCTACATTAATAGTCTCAGATTCAAGTTGTAGGTGAGAGAATACATAACTAAATGCAACTGATGCTAAGACTAATTGAATGGCACAAGTGACATTTTTTCTTTTTCATTGGTATATGATTTCAGAGATGTACATACATGCTGGACATTATAAGCCCATCAAACATGCTCTGATTATAATCAGTTTTAATTTGAGTCATCAACTGTTGACACAATCTCTTACATGAACTCATGTTCAGAATGGTGACAATGCAAACCAATGAGCTTTGAACTTCCCACCTTCCAAGCCATGTTTGCTGAGGGGTGCAATGGCAAAAAAGAAAAAAAAAAACCCTCATTAAAAATAAGTGATGAAATATGACCTTCCTTTCTGACCACCAGTGGTTGACAAGCCTCAAGAGGGTTCCCGTTTGTCTCTCCATACAAAACAGTTGTCTATGATTTCCCAAATTATGGCTTCGCAAACAAGCACCATGACCACACATTCCTCTTTCACCCCTTCTGTTTCCTCCTCCCACCCCTTCTGTTTCCTCCTCCCATTGCATGGATTTTTCTTGAAAAGAGTTAATCCGAATTAAATGGAGAGAAATAGTGGCTGGCATTTTGATGTCATTGACATTGTGTGGACTCTGCAAAAAACAAAAACAAAAACAAAAAACCTTTCATGTGTGAAAAACACCAGTCCCATAATTGGCACTCATTTGAAAGCACCTGTAGTAACAATTAAGATCTCTAGTGCTGGACAAAACTGGTTAAATATTATATTACAGTGGTACCTCGGGTTGAGTACTTAATTTGTTCCGGAGGTCCGTTCTTAACCTGAAACTGTTCTTAACCTGAAGCACCACTTTAGCTAATGGGGCCTCCTGCTGCCGCCGCGCCGCCGGAGCACGATTTCTGTTCTCATCCTGATGCAAAGTTCCTAACCCGAGGTACTATTTCTGGGTTAGCGGAGTCTGTAACCTGAAGCGTATGTAACCTGAAGCATATGTAACCCGAGGTACCACTGTAGTTTGGACTCACCTTGTATCAAGGATTTCCAGTTTCACTGGGAAGTCAGTTCACAAAGCAGCTGAAATAGCTTTTTATCTGGAGCTGCACCAGTTTTTCAAAGGGGCATTTAGACACCTTAAGGAGATTAAGCTAGCATCACTTTGACAATCAGAGCAAAAACTCAAGTTTTTGAAAACCTGACAGGTAGATCTTGCTCTCAGAGTGGCAGTGACTAAGGAACTGGATTGACAACAAAGATTGATAGAAGTGACTGGGCAACACGACTGGACCTAACGGTTAGGGGTACCTATACCTTTTTATTATTCCTGTTATGAAGAAAAAGTGGATCTGTGGTGTTTTCAAGATGATAATAACAGTACTGAGAAGAAAGTACAGTATATTGCTTACCTCACATTGAGGACTTTCCCCTTTCATTTTGCCAGAGAGAAGCAATTCAAAATTTTGGATCTGGCAGAGTCTTATCACCAAATGCAGAGCCCCCAAAGTATGATTATTCTGGCAAAAACACTTGGGCAACTTAGAATGGTTTGATCAATGATTGGTAGGGAAAGGGTTACACTCTACTGTTTCCCTTCTCTTCCTTTATTCAAGAAAGGCACCTTACCAAAGCTGCTTTTCCATTTAAACAAAAACAGAAACATGCATTGTGGTGTGTGTGCAAAGGGCACTTTGTCCCTGAGATCTGTGGATATGCTAATACACCGAAGGTGAGACCTAGTGATCCATGCAGCTGTTGTCATGACACGCCACCCACACTGGGCATTAACTTCCAAGGCTATTGCTCTGCATCAGGGGTTGCTTATGCAATATGTAACCAGTCGCTCCTTCTCTAAATAGAGCTGTATAACCTCACAGTGATCAGGACTGTTAGATGGCAAGAGATTTCCACTCTTGGTTCCATCATGATGATCAGAACAATGTATGGTCTTGCCCATTTGGGATTTGTTCTGTTGGGCAGTGAATATTCAACATGTATGGAAATATAATATGGGATTGTGCTGCCTTCTGGATGTCTTGGGAGTGAATGGCAGGTGCTAGCAATTGTTGATATTTTCACCCCTCCCATTGACAGAATCTCCTGATCTGATGTTTTGAGAAAGGAGGGGGCGGAAACTGCTCTTCTACTCTTTCGCTCCTGCCTGACTGCCTGACTCTCTGTGTGGAGAGAGTCTTATCTATGTAGTGACTAGATGGCTGCATGGGAGATGTAACACTCATGCAAGCCAGTAGTTCTTTAGTTTGTAGTAGCTATTAGAAATAAAAGGAGTTATGCTTCACAGCTAGCTTCCGCATTATTTATACTCTGCATGAGTCTGGTGCTCACATTGCACAGTTGTGGGTCCAGTGAACTGGGACCTGTTTTCCAGGATTGGAAGGTCCCTGAAAGTGCTCCAGTCGCCTAGCCCAGTTGAGGCAGAACCAGTTATTGAGCCCAGTCGCTGACATCGGTTGAAAGGCGTATCGACAGCAATATCACTCAACTGAATGTGAGAATTCAAGCAAATAGAAACCATCTCTTTGCTCTCCTCTATGATCTATCCTGGTGAATTCTATTTATACATTCTTATTACTAAGTCCTGACATTTAAAACAAGAGAGACTGAACTGTGGTCCAGGATAGTGCTCTCTCTCTCTTTGAATGTGTGTTTGTGTGTATACACACACACGCACACACACACACACACACGCACACATGCACACACACACACACACACACACACACACTCCCCATCGGCTTTATTCACAACATATGAAGTCAAAATTAAAAGCATGAATTCCAGGATCTTTCTATGGCAGCTGCAAAAGCATCCCATAAGCAGCTTTTTGTTAATGGCCCACATATCAGGAATCTCTCTCTCTCTTTCTGATCATGTCCGGATGACTTGTTTATTCCTGTCTGCAGGAAGGTTAGATGACATGGTGTCAAGCAAGTGTTGTGCACACTTTGTTCAGTGTATTTCCCATCCCTTTCCCCATCTGAAAATGCCCAATTCTTTGGGGGAAGCAGGCTTGTTGTGCAAGTGTGACACTCCAGTTAAGGAAGCCTTTAATTTTACTCTCTGGCTGAATTATTCCTTCAGTCTAACAAAGGCTTAAACAAAGGACCTTGTAGTCGTATAATTCCTTCTCAGATGCCCTAGAGGTCCACAGCTCCCTCTTTTCTCAGCGTTCACTTGAAAAGCTGAATGCTAGGAGCTGCAGACATAAGAGACATGCCTTGCTCTGTGCTGGGTCCAAAGCTGTGACGAATGGAGAAGCAAGATCCTTTGGGGTGTTAATGCTGTGTTAATACTCCCATCTGATGTTCACTTTGTATATATGTGTAAATAAAACCATACATCCTGAAGACACCACAGTCTCCACTGACCTTCATTCCAAGGAAGCCGAATGCTGGGTAAAGTACCTGGAACTTCTGGAGTCTCTCACTAGGAAGATTGGGGTGGAGTGTAATGGATACTACTGGCAAGAGGACAAGTTTTGTTGCCATTTTCCATGGTTGTACATGGTTGTTTATACTTGAAAAAAATACACATACTGTATGCTCTTTTAAAAAAAACCAACACCCAGCATTTATAAATAAATGCTGTGCTATGTTGCTCACACCTGATGGTCTGTTAATTGATATCTGAATAAAGAAGGAAAGAAGAACACCTAATTCTGAGGTATTGAATGCCTTGGGCCCAACTCTTCTTTGTTGGGCAACATTGGTATAAAACTAACATTAACCGTGCACTTCAGAACCGGTCATATAGATGGCTGTCTAAGGGGCCTCCCCTTCAAGGCCAAGTAAATCCAGGGTCTAAAACTACCTAGCTGTGCTGCTGCTTCCAGTGTCGATGGAGCAACACTGATTTTTCCTCTACCAAAAAAAGCTATGCAAATGTTTAACAGGAGTCCATAGAGGATGTGGCTGCTGAAAGATGCTTCAGGCTGAACTGTGTCCATGACAGGGCTCTGTCAAAATCTTTTAATGTTAACAGTTGGAAGGGAAACTGTGCAGCTGGTAAAGCCTTTCATGCTAAATGCATTTTCAATGAGATAAAAGTAAGATTAATGTATGATGATTTTGCAAAGCTCCTCATAATTCTGGAATTGTAAGAAGAGGCCTCTTAGAACACAAATAACCCAGCAATTTTCCACATACGGCAACAACCATTTCAGCAACCCATGAGAGTAATCCTAGTGAGAGGAGATGTGAGCTTAGTTTCCCCTGTGAAATTCATTAGATTGCATTAGAACAATGGTTCTCAAACTTTGGGCTACAGGTTTCATCATGAAGGCACCCTATGGGTGATTGGTAGTTAAGGATGGATGAATCTGTCAATTTTGGTTTCTCTTTGTTTCTCACTTTTCCAATCTGAAATTTTGGCTCTCCATGTTTACACATCCAATTGTCTTTTTTGTTTGTTTGTTTAAAAAAATACTCACTATGCAAATTTCTAATGTACTCATATTTGTATGTGACTTGGCCTAATATACACATTTTTGCAAATCATTTTCACTAATACATGCATTTTTACGCACACTTTGCCTTAGTATGTGCATTTTTGAACCCATTGGCAGGAGAACTTAAGAAATTCAGACAAGTACAACGCTGGAAAGATAGCTTTTTTTCAGTCCACATATTGTTTTGAGAAAGGCAAATTAAATACATTCACCTTTAAATGCTAATTGAATCCAATTTACCCCCCACCCCTGTTTGTAATAGAAGATCTGGGTTCATCTTACTTTTTGCCCACCCAGCTCCCAAAATCCTTGGCTATCCTGCTAGAAAAGTAGGCCATGTTCCTCCTAAATGGAACTCATCAGAGGGATTCCCAGATGATTGGTTTAATAAGCCCTCGTGGCAGTTCCCCCTAAGTCACCATGATACTCTGTAAATATTCTGAACTTAAAAACAAAAACAGGAACTAAATGCTAATGGCAATACACTCACATCCAAAAGTCTGCCCCAAATGCTCCATTGGCTTTTTCATTGCTCACTTGGGTGTGCAGAGTGTCCTACTGCATTTCTGCCCCCCACAATCCTCTCCTTTTGCTCAGCTTGTGTGAGTTTCTGCTTCTCAATTAAGCAGGGATATGTTGGGGAAGGGAAGCTGGGATCAAACATCAGCTGCTCTACATTCAAAGTATGATAAGATAATTCTTCAGCATATACCGTATATGGTATTTTTTCAGGTGTACACTTAGGGATGAGAAATTCCATTCAGTTAACATATAAAGGCAAATCTATCCAATTCTCATTTTCGGAAACAATACAAGAACCAAAACACAACCACTTTTCAAAATTCATTCTTATATGAATTCTGCAATTCAGTTCTCCAGCCAAGAAATGTGTACAAAATGTCAATATCTCCCCCTGCTCTGCAGCCTGATGGAATGTCTGTAGCCAGGTGACCATTGAGAAAAAGCCAAGCCCCAAGTTGATGGAATAGCTCTGCTTCCATTCTCTCCCTTGCTACACAGCCTGATAGAATGCTTCCCCATTAACATAGCATGTCATTACATTCAAAATTCTCCCACTCCACCTCACTGGCTGCTACTTGTACAGGGAGCTCTGAGTGCAATGATGTCACCATAACATGAATCGTCTTCAACTAAGCATTATTGGGGAAATATGGGTAGAAGATAAGGAGCTATTGTTCTCTTAACCTCTAGTTTTAGGGCACTAGTTCAGACCTTATAAAATCTAGTTTAGGTCTCAGGTTTCAGCCACTATTTTAGACTTACGTAAATGCCCTGTACAGTGGTACCTCAGGTTAAGTACTTAATTCATTCCGGAGGTCCATACTTAATCTGAAACTGTTCTTAACTTGAAGCACCACTTTAGCTAATGGGGCCTCCTGCTGCTGCCGCACCACCGGAGCCCGATTTCTGTTCTCATCCTGAAGCAAAGTTCTTAACCTGAAGCACTATTTCTGGGTTAGCGGAGTCTGTAACCTGAAGCATATGTAACCTGAGGTACCACTGTACTACTTTTCCCTGTACAGTATCTCTGTATATTGCTTTTTAAATAGAGATTGTAAAAGCTTTGCATGCAGCATAAAGAAATTAATTTTGCCTCTATTGCTCTAATGCAAGGGAGGGAGATTCAGCAATAGCTGAATATTCTGAAGATCTTCAACTGAATCCTTACACTTGCTGTGACTGAACCAACTCGCTCTAATTAAGCAAATGCCTCTTTGCAAATGAATAATGAAGGATTTTATACGAAAATTAAATTTTAATATCTGAGTAACTAAAGGCAGTGTTTGTGTAATGAGAGATTACATGTTCAGTTCTTAAGCATTAAGGATGTAATGTTTGCTTAAAATACAGCAAAAAGTCTTCTACATGATTTGCTACAATCACTTAATTAAATGGGCTTTCGTAGGATTTACCTGCAGCACATATGGGATGGCGGTGTTTAAAATCCCACAATTATCTGCATGCTTAACTAGCCAGTGAAGTGTTCAATACAGTCAGCTACTTCATGTTCATCATAACTGAAAAGGGCTGGATGCCTAACAAAAAGCAGGAAAGTATCTGAAAATGTGTCTCAAGACAAATGGGGTTCAGCATACTCCTGTTTCTTCGTTGGTGTCTATTGCTGTTGAACAGCATTGCTCAAATAACTCATTCCTTCCCCAACCCCTTCTACTGCCTTCTTAGCAATAACACTCCAGATCTGGAAAACTTCCCCCTGTAAGCTTTGGTTGTCCCCGACTCTGAATATTTTTAGGTGGCAACTGAAGGCCTCTGTCTTAGCAGGCCTTTGGGAAACAGTGTGCTCAGAATGAACGATTGTAATGTTTTGTGACTATTGCTTTTAAAATGTATTTCTTATATCTGTTCATTGCCTTTGTGCTGACCTGCTACAAGAGCCCATGTGTGTGGAATGATGGACGGGCGGGCTATAAAACCTATAACCAAAAAGACATCTTACTTGGTATTGAAGCCAGCATGTCTGCATTGGTCAAAAGTTCATTTTTTGTTGTGTATTTTTGGAAGGGTGTAGCTGTGGGGATTGCCATGAAGAGCAACGGCGCTTCAGAATTTACCACTGCTCCAAAGAGGATTTGTCCTCTGAAGTGATGGCGAGATTCCAGTGATGTGATAATCAATGTGCTGCCCTTCAGATGCTGTTGTGCTACAGCTCCCCTGTTATCCCTGACCATTCACCATCTTGGCTGGGGCTGGTGGGAGTTGTGCTCCCCAAAACCTGAAGGCATCACTTGCTTGCTCCATAGCCCCTCCTGATATTACCTCACCAGTGTGCGACAACCCTGTAGAGAGAACTGTGCTGTAATCATAGTAACTGTTTTATTTTATGCTTGGATCCCTCTTCTTTACCTAATATGACTGTAGGTGCACGAGCAGTTTATATAATGCTTGCTAGAAGTACACCCACGTATTATTTTATTTCTCAGCTGTTTCAGATGACTGGGCATTTTTCTTATCAGGTTTCTCCTGATCAGAAGTGATAGAACTAGATTGTTCTTCCACACTGGAGACCTTTAGCACTGCTGAAGCATTGCTTTGCTTGAATTAGCTGGAATGGCCTATGCTATAAGGATCTTGAAAGGCAGGTTAGAAATATTATAAATACATAATATGAGCATTCAACACAGCACTTAATAAAGATGGTATTATCTAATGATTCATTTCCCCATGTTCAAGAGCTTTCTAAAATAAAGTAAGTCCCATTCAGCAAAAGTCCTTTCTAACAATCATTTCAAGGTTTTCTCTGTGCAGTTCTTGCCTATTCTGTTTTTATTTCTCTTGATCATGGTTAGGGTAGTGATATATAGCATATAGCAGCAATATATAGCCTTTTAATTGCCCTAATCCACCTTTATAGCTATCTAAGGCGATTGCACTCAGCACATCATGTGGTAGTGAATTTCACAGTCTATGCAGTGGCGTAGCGTGGGGGGTGCGGGGGGGCCGGCCGCACCAGGCGCAACATCTGGGGGGGGCGCTCGCACTCGCAGCTCTCTGCCCCCTGCTAAAATCCACGGGTTAGGGGGCGCAAATTACTTGCCTTGCCCCGGGTGCTGACAACCCACGCTACGCCACTGAGTCTATGTGCTGTGAGAAAAAGTACTCAATTCTGGCTGTCCTGAAACTCACACTATTCAACACCATTCAGCTTCCTTGGGATGACCCTAGGTTTTTACACTACAACAATTAAGAGAAATTATTCAGTTGACAAGAAAAAGACTATTCATCAGTAATCCACCAGCCATCGCCAATAATTTGATTCTTTGCTCATTAGAATGGGCTGAACCTGCAAACAGGAGACTTCTAATCCAAGGTACAGGAGCTCTGAAAGGTACAGGAGCTCTGAAACTAACAGCTTGCTGTCTGCACTGGACAGGCTGATGCTGCAATTGTGTTTTATTGCACACACAAATAACACAGGAGTGCAACACAGAAAACACTGGAATTGTAATGGTTTGATAGCAATGTTTGCATACTCCATAAAAAGCGAATGAGCTAAACATGGCAACTTTTGAGAAAGAATCCGTGGGGAAGCAACCGTAGTTGTTAAGATTGTTTGATGCACCCAGTTTCAGAGAGTGATGTATCTGTTGCGGCGTGCGAGGCTTTTATGGTGCTTGTGGATTGCTAAGTTTAATACTAGTTCCCAGAATACCCAGTAACAAAGAATAGTTCTAGAGAGAAAGGCAGCTATTATTCATATGCCTGCTAAGTAGGCCAAGACAGAGGAATGCTAAAGTAATGTATTCTGTATATTCTTGCCTAAAAAGAGTGTTTTATAATTGGGGTTATCTGTAAAAGAAGAAACAAAAGGGGTGGGTGGGTGTATATATTTAATGCAATCAGCAAATAACTGCTATAAAACTATAGGAGAAACATATAATAACATGATTGTATTACTGTGAACTCATTTTTTAAATAAAGTGCATGCATTGTTGTGCGAGATCCTAATAGTAAGTTCTTCTCTCTCATAATTATTAGTAATGCATTCAAAAGGAACACAGTTACATTTTGCCACCACACTATGAATTCATTTCAGAAGCTAGTATCACAGCTGGATGATGGCATATTACTACAGTGGTACCTCGGGTTACATAAGTTTCAGGTTACATACGCTTCAGGTTACAGACTCCGCTAACCCAGAAATAGTACCTCGGGTTAAGAACTTTGCTTCAGGGTGAGAACAGAAATCGTGCTCCGGTGGCGCGGCAACAGCAGGAGGCCCCATTAGCTAAAGTGGTGCTTCAGGTTAGGAACAGTTTCAGGTTAAGAACAGACCTCCAGAATGAATTAAGTTCTTAACCCAAGGTACCACTGTATAGGACCATCATTCTTTCATATTTAAATGCAAAAGCTATGCCAAATGCAAATATGCCTATTCTTGAGTCCTATCACTAAGAATTCAAGCTTTTTATAATACAACTGTGCGGGAAAGTCAAGCCTTTCATCCATCCGTTACTTCCTTGGTTGTTGTAAGACCATACCTGGATTTTAAAATATGGCCATTTGACAGATGCTTGATTTCCCTTATAGGCCATTTGATGATTTTAGTAGACATAATAGCATAGCTTTACTGAAGGCATTAATTGCATAGTCTTCTGTTATATCACTTATAAATTGTCTCCCCAGATGTGCAAACTCCTTGCAACCTGTGGGTTAGGTAGCCCAATGCACAGAATACCTCCAGAGGCACTGTCTGTAAAACAAACAAATAAAAAATCTGCCTTTTACATTGGCACTGAGACCATGCAGATGTAATGCCCTGCTTTGTGGCTTTGTCTCAGTGGTCTGTCAGATTGTATTTATGCATTTGTTTATCTATTTATTCTGGAATACGGACTCCCAAAGCAGTTCATAAATGACAGTCATGAGACAGTCCCTGCCCTCAGAGTGACAATCTAAAAGACATGGCACAAAAGGAAAAGGGATTGAGCAGGAGGAGAAAATAGGCAAACTCAAGACACTGTTCCATATGTTTCAAAGTTTGACCAGGTAGAACTAAGTGATTTTAAGGTGATAAGCCAAAAATTGCTGGTCTTGCAGCAGAGGGGGCCCTACAGTACCATCGCTCTCCCTCTCCCATCCAATTTTAACCCATACTGGAATATCACTAGTTCTTCTAAAAACCTTAAGGCTGTGTGGTACTGTACATGCAGGGGTGGGAGAAGAGAAACACTTCCCAGGGACTGTGTGTGCATCGTTGATTGGTTACACACAACCACTGTCTCTAAATACTATTTTCAGCGTAAGCTTTTTGTTCACACACTCTGTGGGATCTCAGCTCTTTTTAAGATAATTCTCAGAAAACAAAACACCTTCTTTCTTCTCATTATCAGATATTTGTCAAAAAGAAACATAAGTCCACAATTTGCAAGCTGACTGGTGAACGGTGATAGTGAACCCATTTCGACTTGCCTGGAAAACATTCATTTATTTAAATGGCTGCCTTGGAAGCTCTTTTGAGGGAGAAAATTGAGGCTTTCCCCTAAGAAAGTTGCAAGGAAGGACCAAATAGGCATAGTGGTATGTAATCCTGACTGGCCCTACTATGAGGTAAGGTGAGGCATCCACCTTAGGCAGCAGATTTTGGACATGAGAGGGTAGCAAATTGTCAAGCTCTTTAAACTGTAATTATTGTACTTTATTGCCAGGGAGTAGGAGAGATGCTTGTGGGGTTTTCTGTCTCAGGTCCCCAAATAACTTGGTCTGGGCTGAGGTACTATGCACCTTCATTTGTTGGGGAGACATGGTGCCATTTGCTACTCTGCCTTCTGGCAGCAAAATACCTTGGTCTGCTCTGGCTCCTCCCTTTCCCCTCAATTTGCACCTTCCTCCTCTGTAGCAAAGGAAGGGAATGGGAGCAAAGGAAGCTCACAGCCAGGACAGAACCCAACACATTCAGGTATTTATTTCAGTAATGATTTAAGCATCTTATTTCAAATATATTCTTTGTCCATTGGGCAAGCAGAAATGCTTTCACTGATGGAACAATCTCCTTACGTTGAATTCTACCCAATATTCTTCCTAGTGTAAATGATCCCAGAGTTTGCTTGCTTTTGTCTTTGGCGATTTCTGAAACCTCCAAACACTTAAAATGTGAGTTGTAGTTTGTTATTTTAATCATATGTGTCAATAAAGTAATATCGGTTTCTCCTTACTTCCCCCCACCCATTCACCCTTGCAGAATACATATGTAGATCCATAATAACAAGCTGAGGACCAGTAGAGGTCCAGAAAAAGTAACTGGCAAATCCAAATTGATGATAGACTGGAACCAATAGGGTTCACACATCCATCCCACAATAATACATTTGCAGAGCAAATATTGTGTGGACTAGAAGTTAAGTGAATGAACCCCTCACTTTGATTTTGTCCTGCCAAACTGCCTCCCTGGCTCTCTATATGTGTGGTCACAATGGCTTGCACAGCAGTTAGGACTACAGTTGTAGTCCAGCACATCTTGAGTGCATGAGGGTGAGGAAGGCTCTTCTATGGTGTGTACTAGCTTGGCCCCTTTCAGCTTATTTTGCTTCTCTCCATGGCTACAAAAATAGATTCCTGCAGGGTTATTTTCTATCAGCATAGGTATCTGATAGCCAGAGTGAGTCAGAAAGAATTGCCATCCTTGACATTTCTGATACACCGCATAAGGATGCTGAGTAACATCAATTAGCTTTATTACAGGCAGACGATACACCTTAAAAATGCATTAGGATAAGGTGAATCTTAATGTAACAGCTATTTTATTCAAGTATACTAATGTACACAAAGGAGACCACTGCTTCAGGTGCAAGGTGTATACGGCATAGATCCTGTTCAGCTATGAGTTTGGGTGTCTCACTGGATTGCTGCTGTTGAACTGTTGCGCAGTCATTCTCCTGCACCCCTTCTGTATGGAACTTGGGGTATGCATAAAGGTAAAGGGACCCCTGACCATTAGGTCCAGTCGTGACCGACTCTGGGGTTGCAGCGCTCATCTCGGTTTATTGGCCGAGGGAGCCGGCGTGTAGCTTCCGGGTCATGTGGCCAGCACGACTAAGCCACTTCTGGCGAACCAGAGCAGCGCATGGAAACGCCGTTTACCTTCCCGCCGGAGCGGTACCTATTTATCTACTTGCACTTTGACGTGCTTTCGAGCTGCTAGATTGGCAGGAGCAGGGACCGAGCAATGGAAACTCACCCCGTTGCGGGGATTCGAACCGCCGACCTTCTGATCGGCAAGCCCTAGGCTCTGTGGTTTAACCCACAGCGCCACCCGCGTTCCTGGGGTATGCATAGGATGATAATAACTTACTAAGTGAGCACTTCTGGGAAGACTCTAACTAACCTACCCTATCTCAGCTTAACCAACCACATAGATTGTTGTGCTAAAAAAGGGCTAGAGAGAACCATGTATGCAATGTGTGGGGAACCTTTTGCCCTCCAGATGTTGCTGAATTACAGCTCCCCTCATCTCTGGCCACTGGTCATACTTTCTGGGGCCGATAAGAGTTCTAATCCAGCAACATTTGGAAGGCCAAAGGTCCCTCACTTCTGAACTTTATGGAGTAAGACATGTCATGTTGTGTATCTCTTGGCCTCAGCAGTCAATGATATGAAGTGGGCAATCATACATAGAAATATAATCTTTTTATTCTTAACTATGTAAAATGAAATTTGACTTTAATGCAAAGCTCCATTTGAGAATAAACTTCAATATGAAAGACTCCACTATTTCAAACTGAATACTCAGAGAATATTCAGAGAAAATTAGCATTTAAATTTTGGACGGTGAACTATTTTAGGAAACCCTCCAGATTGCCTTTAACTTATGTACCGTTCTGTAAGACTACAAAACAAATTTTCTACCACCAAGAGAGGAGTTTAAAAGCTTTTTATTCCATTGTGTAGTTTCTTCGGTTGTAAGCCACCTTAAGGACCACTTCAATGAAAAGATGGGATATAAATCTTTTAAATAAACAATAAATCTTTGAACTCAGTTTGAGATGTGATGCCAGAGGGCTGAGATTTCAGTGCTAAATATTAATCTGAGCATGGCTCACTGCAGTTAAAATAATAAAGCAAAAAGGCAGTGAATTAATCAAACTTCAAAAATAGAGCCTACTGAATTATAACACCAATTAATAATTTATGATAGCAGCACACGATACGACAGTTCCCAGATCAGAGAGACCAACGAAAAGAAGAGGCATTTGATAAGCTTTGGATAAAGATAGAAACTGATCCAGCAAGTTTTAAAAGGTGAACTTTCCACACAATATCAAGTAGGGTTGTTTGGGGTTTTTTTGCCGAGTAAGAGCCGCACAGCCAACTGAGCTTTCTTCCTGAGGAAATCTTAAGGATCTAAGTTCAGCCAGTGGCTTCTTAGTTGTCTGCAGCCAAGAGAAGGTGGGATGTTTCGAAGACAGTGAAAGAAAGAGCTCACCCACTGCTCCTGTTCAATCTGTTTTCAGGACTCCACAGGAGTACGTATATGAAAATGTAGCTACTGTACTTCTTTCGGTGTATTTGAAGCCGCAGAGTTTATTGTCTGCCAATAAGCATTCAAGTCTTGAACCTGTCCATCCAAACTTAGGTGTTACTAGAGAGTGAAGGTGGGCATGTGTCTCCTCTAAAAATGCCCCCCTTCTTCCCATTCTGCTGGGAAAAAAACACCCTATTGGTAGCAGATGGCCAAAGCAGGAACCACAGCTGCTGATTGAGCCAACAAGCCATATCTGCTTTCCACCTCTTTCTTCTGAGACATGCTGCAAGTGGCAAGGTTTGGTGACTATAAAAACCTATTTGACATGAAAAGAGTTTTATGACATCATATCACATTCATCCCACCCACCACTAATATCACCACTGAATCCAACATAATTGAGACAAGGTCAATGCAAGCATGTGGAGGTTCTTGCACAAGGATACGTCTGTCTTTTGTAGATATTTATCGAAGCATTATTAATTGGATTTTAGCACAACAAATGCAAATTTGCTTACTCATTTGCTGTGCATAGTCTAGTGCCTTCTATCTTGAGGTCATTCTTCTGTTGCAGAGATACTGCATTTTCTGAACGACAGATGAGCTGTATTTCGTACCTGATGAAATGGGATGCTTTCCTTAGACAGGGCAACCATCGCTAGAATGCTGTTGCACAATTGGCATGCCATTTAACTAATACTGTCTATGATGACATAACGCTGAACGATATCTGGAAAAGTTTACAGTCAAGGGAACTTTACAAGGTGCTGCTTATCATCATCTGAGCTTTCTTTTCTAACTAGCTGCAAGCTGTACACCAGGTGTGGGAATCTTTGGGCTCCCAGTTGTTGCTGAACTATAACTCCCATCATCCCATGCCATTAGCGTGTTCAACAACATCCGGAGGTCCAAATTTTTCCCACACCTGCCGTTCATCATAAAGTAAGTTTACTAAGGAGAAGAATATTGCAACCCAGTCCCAGAACTCAGTCCATTAGACTATGAATTTGAAAACCTGACAAAATGTAACGCTAATTGTTACAAAAATGTTCAGTTTGATAAATTCATGTTTCTGCGCAACTGCAGCAGAACTTGCAAATGGAAATAGGTGAAACATTGTTGTGGGTAAGTTACTGCATGTCAGTTCATCTTATATGTCAGATTCTTAACAGCTTGTGACAAAATGTAAGGCATTACCCCTTTCCCTTGCTCTCTAGAATTTAAACTGTACAGATAAAAACCGAGCATGTTTCTATATTATACATACCTCACCAGCACATTGATCTTATATTCTTTCTATGAATCACTTTCAGTTTATTGTGTAATATCTGCAGTTCCAATTGCAGTAATTTGGACAGTACTGGGATGTTATAGGTATTGATCCTGAAACACAGTAAATATTTTGTATCATATGATTTAGATGAGTCTGTTTTACTCAGACTGAATAGCACTGTAGACATTGAGAAAACAAATTTATGCAGCAATTTTCTTTCCATCAATACTTTGTCATCTAGAACTGACTCATATCTAACCCATGACCTTCAGCTCAGTCTGACATGGAAGTCTCCCAGTCCTATTTCTATGATGTCTGCTACCAATTTACACTGTAAGGTAAAGGTAAAGGGACCCCTGACCATTAGGTCCAGTTGTGACCGACTCTGGGGTTGTGCGCTCATCTCGCTCTATAGGCTGAGGGAGCTGGTGTTTGTCCGCAAGACAGCTCATGTGAGACAGGTCATGTGGCCAGCATGACTAAGCCGCTTTATACTGTAGCTTCTTGTAAATAATTGTTCAGGCTCTGTTTCTCTAACATCTACTGTATCTCTCCAGTTACCCTTCATCCTTCTATTACTATCCCAAAACCTGACTAGAACAGTGGCTTGTAGCCCTGTGATCATCCCAAGGCAAATCTGCTTCGACTTGGTTTTCGCTAACACCCAGAGACCATGCTAGTGCCAGGCTCGCTGGCTACCCCCACGCCTTCATTCAAAAATGCATCCTTCCAATGCTTCCTTTCATTAAAGAAACAAACAAACCCTGTCAAGCTTCATCAGAGGTATTTGCATAAAACATGCAGTTTGACCCAGAAGAGGACTGTGTCACACTTTAGCATTGTTATCCAAAGCTACTAAAACGCACTGTTTTGCATCTTATGCCACTTTCTGATTTTCTCTATGCACTGTACTCCCTGTGTGCATAATTAATCCTTGTGGTGTTAAGGCAAGAATCACGGCTTGTCCCTGAAGAGTTGAAAAACTAGTGAAGAATAGATACTTTAAAGAAACTCATATTTATGTCAAAAAAATGTATAATCACGTTTCAACTTTTCATTCTACCCCATACCACATTCTTGTTCTCTTTTCTTTTCTTCTCATGATGTTCCAAGAGGTTCTACCTATATTTCTCTACTTGACTGTTGTGTCCCCTGGGTGGAAAACTACTCTTTTTTCACTAACGAAAAGAAACAAGTGAAAACAGAAAGATGGGTGGGAATCTTGTTTAAACTTACATGGGGAACTGAATCCCCTGCAATGTGATAGCATCACTGGGGCTCTATTAAACTATAATCTAACTCGTTTCCTGATGAATCACTAATCTGCCTCTGCTCTAAAAATATCAGTCAGGAAGTAAAGAACAATAGGGAAGGTACTGTGAGTCCTTCACTGAATTACTATCTTGATTATATATGCAACATTTTCATTGCCAAGAAAAAGTGAGCATGTCATGTTTGATGCCCCACAACTGCCATAGAAAAATACATCTTCCAAACAGACTATTTACTGAGCCATCAATTTCTCTAGCACAATGCTGGCGCCATTTATTACAAATTACAATGTAAGATCCAAAGAAACCCTAAATAATCCATATGCTAATGTCACCAAGCTCAATGAATGAACATGCTCTGATCCTGCAGCTTTAAGCATTTTGTTAGTGGCAAAATTCACTAAGTGGCACAGCTTTTCCCATCACAAAGCTGCAGTGATGGAAGAAGTCACGCCCATGATAGTTGTTTATCCACTGTATCCACTCATGCCAATATTAAGTTGGTAAGTCTTTCAGGTGCCACAAGACTCCTTATCCTTTTTTGCTACAATTTAACTAAAACTGGGAAGGTATTGTATGTTGCAGTTGGGAAAGCGTGTGACTCTCTGCAGTCAGTTCAATTATGAGTTCTGTAATATATTCAGTCCTATTAATACTCACTTTATTCTGGTAAAGGTCTCCCGTAAGACTGCAATCCTACCTGGAAAGTATAAGACTCATTGAACAAAACGTTATTTACTTCTGAGTTAAAATGCATAGAATTTGGTGGATACTTGCTGGTCCACTGCAGAAAAAGCAGGTTTTTGTTTCAAGAGTGCACAGCATTCTTCATTTTTGGGTGCTTCCATGCTAGCCATTTACTTCATGCTTGCAGTGTCCCAGGCACTCGTTTTTAGGTATATTTCCACATGACGTCATGCTGGAATTGAGCATGTATTGATTAAAACCCCTCCCCCACCTAACATATTATATAGCTTTACCTAAGGGGGGGGTATAAGACCAGTAAAATCACAAAAACTAGACAATTCAAAGTGAAATTATTTCATATTGTTGTAAATCGCTCTGTGATCTTTGGATAATTCAGGTGCAGCTGTCTCTCTCTCTCTCTCTCTCTCTCTCTCTCTCTCTCTCACACACACACACACACACACACAGAGTCCTGTGTGAGTTATTGTGCCACCAATAATAGAGGCATGCCAGGCTTTTCAATGAAGCATAAGTCCTACTCCACCATGAAAAAAAACCATTCAGGTCCAGCTGTCACCTCCATCCGCTACTATAGGTGCTGCATGAGTTATAAGTGTGGGCAGACAGTGACAACTGTACAACAGTGAACTTCATGTGGGCATACAATTCCAAAATCCCTGCTGTACTTTGTGATTTGTACATATGCTCAATGAGGTGAAGCAGATAGTCAGTGGTAAGCACTAAGAAAGGGGGAGGGCCTACATATGCAAAACAGGCACACTGAGTCATGCACTGATGTGGACAGGATACAGCAGACGTAAATACTTAAAATTCACAAAGGCGTGTGCCATTCCTGATCCTGAAACAAAGTCAATGCTGGTGCTGAGTCCTACTGCAAATTAAGGCTTGATGTCAGGAGTATTTTGAGCCTAACTGCTCAGTAGTAGAAAGCAGTAGGGCTCAAGCTTGCTTTGAAACCATCTGGTTATTGCTCCTGATTCACCAGATGTGAATTAGGCTGTGGCTGTTCAAGGGGGTGAAGGGAATGCACTCTTTGGGCTCACAAGCACTCTGTAATGGTGGCATCAGCATTGTTAAGGCATTTCTACAACAGATAAAAAGCTGGACACAGTACATATGCAGTTCAGGAAACTGATCAGAAGAAAGTCTGAATATGAGAATCCCCACATTACCTAACACTAAAAAATCAAGATGTTAAGTCTGAGCACTGCAAATTTCTCCTGTCTTCTGTTCTCACCTTGGTCCCCTCCTGTCTATTCAGCACTCTGCTTTGACATGCAACACCTCTGCTTAGAATCTTCATAGCCTCGCCCCTTTCTGATTGCTCTGCTTTTGAATCCTGTACATCCCTGCCTATTTATTTACTTAAGTCCAGGACAAAATATCCAGGTGAACATAACATATCCATAAAGCTGCAAATATACTTAGCCAATACCTGGACAATGATGCACAATAACTGATGGTTGAGCTATACATCATAAAAATCCTTAAGTAGACTTAAGTAGCCATCTGAAACGAAATGATTCTTGCTAAAGAGTAATAGGCAAGAAGTTTAGTGTGTGCAGACACTAAATGTCCTCTGCTTTGTAGAAGCAAGGCAAACATCACGTGGCACCCTTAACCGTGCCTCCCTGGCTGAACGTAATGATGGAGCAAATTTATATGGGGCAAGGCAGTGCCTCAGTTAACTGGTCCCAACCTGTTCAGGGTTTTATATACTTCTAGCAATACCTGGAATTTGGTCCATTAACATTTAGACAACCAATGCAGATCCTTATGCAGAAGTGCTATTAAACTGTTGATGGGAACCCCCCCACCAGCAGCCAGACAGTTGCATTTTACACAATTTGTGGCTTCTCAACCAAACACAAGGGAAGTCCCACATAAAGTAGTAGTGTAATTTTGAGATTACCAATGCATGAAGCACAGAGACCAAGCTATCTTGATCCAGGAATGGCTGCAGTTGTCTTACCAGATGAAGTTTATAGAAGGTGCTCCTAGCCACTGAGACCACTTGGGCCTCTAGTGATAAAGATGGATGCAGAAGGACCTCCATACTTCAGACCTGTTTCCTTAGCATAAGCCCATCGAGGATAGGCACTTTACCTGTCTCCTAAACACAGAAACCACTCACACACTGTGCCTCCATCTTACCAGGACTCAAACTTTGTTTATTGGCCCCCATCCATCCCACTACTGCATCCTGGCATTGGTCCAGGGCTTGCACAGTCTCACCTGATTCAGATGTAATAGAGAAGTAGAGCTGAGTGTCATTGGCATACTGATGATTTCCCACCTGAAAATTCCTAATGAAGCTTCCAACAGATTTATATAGCTATTTAAAAGCATTGGCGATAAAATGGCGCCCTATGACCTTCACTCGTCCATCTCCAGAATCCTCAATTGTCCCAAGTCTCCAGCTTCCTCAAATGAGTCCATCCTTTGTCCCTTGCTTACCCTTTGGCCTAGAACTTACACCCAGGACACCTGTGTTATTTCCTTGAAATCTCTCTCAAACCCCACATTTTTGAGCGAAGACTGGACAATTTATTTCACACTGACCTGAAATCAAGCTTAAGTACCGAAATAAACACATTTTATTCTCCTGGCTCCATCTTCCTCTGCTGCCTGCCCTGTATCAAACTGGAAACTCTTCAGGGCGGAGATCTGTCTTCTTACACTTTGTAATGCACCGTGTTTGTGGATGGTGCCAATGATGATGGTGAACAGGTCAACATGGCAATATTGACCAAGTCAGCGCCAAAATGGGACAGAATGGAAGATGGGATCTCTCTCTCTCTCTCTCTCTCTCTCTCTCTCTCTCTATATATATATATATATATACAGTACTGTGTACAGCGCTTGTGCATGTGCTTGAGTGTGGCCCCTTCCCACCTCCTCTCTGTACACACGATGGCTGCAAGCGCACAGAAGAGACGCAGGCAGGATGTGCTTGAAGCGCTGCTCAGTCTGTGGCCAGGATTAGCCAGGCTGGCCGTCACGCAGGGCCGGAGGGAACCACCCAAGGCGCGCCCCAAGCTCTCAGCTCTCCCTTTCCTTGCCAACTGCCCGTCAGCCCGGGCTCGCGGCGCTGCAATCCCCCCTCCCCTTTCACTTCCTCCCCCCCCCCCAACTCCACGCACACGCTCCACACACCCAAGCGCGCTCGCGCTCTGTTGTTTGTCCCAGGGAACCCGGGACCACGTGGCCTTGCCTGTGGCGTGCCCAAGGCCTGGCTCGCGCCCGGGCCGAGGTGGTTGGCTGGGACTTTGGTTGGCGGGCTGATTGGCGGGCGAGAGAGAGAGAAAGAGAGGCGAGAGGAAAGAAGAGCCCCTTGCTTGTCACTAGGCAGCAAGGCTCGCCGTTCCAAGGCGCGCGCACGCACGGGGTTGCCTGGAGACAGGGGCGCGCGGGAAGAGGAAGGGGAGGGGAAGGACAGAGGAGGAGGGAGAGGAGGAGGAGGGGGGGATGTTACGTGGTGACGTTAATTCTATATGAGCGCGAGCGGCGGGAGCTCGGGTCTTTTTACCGCCAGCCGCGCGGCGCTTCTCCCTCGCTCCTGAGTCACTGCGAGACCCGGCCTCGCGCAGGTAGGTAAGCGGGGCGCGTGGGCTCGGAGGGTGGGGGCCGCCTGTTACAATAGGAGGCGGTTGGTGGCGGGGGAGGGAGGGGGAGCCTCTGCCCTGGCTTGCAGGGGATCTCGCGCTCTGCTCTGAGGCGGAGGGAGAGGGAGAAAATAGGGAGGGAGCAGAGGTGGCCCCCTTCTCTGGCGGCCCCTCCGCAGGCGGGGAACGTTCCCCCACCGTGGCCGTTCTCGATGGGGCGCCGTGGGGGGCAGTGCGGGCGGGAAAAGGGCCGCCCGCCCGCCCGTCTCCGCTTCTCCCTCGGGGCGAGGCTGCGGTCAAGCGGGCCGCCTCGGCTTGGCCTAGTCTGGCCGGCTGAGCCACAGGCGAGCACGTGGGGACGAGACGGGGCTCTGGCTGGGCGGCCTCCCCTCTCGCCCGCCCGCCCGCCTCGGGCGTGTTGAGGAGAAAGGAGCCGCGGCGCTGTGGTGCCGAAACGTAAATAAGCCTCGCGGCGACTGTGGCGGGTTGGGAGGGCGGAGGAGCGGGAGGGAAGCGGAGGGCCCGATGGGGAAGGGGAGGCACCGCGCCTGGGCAGGGCTTGGAGGGGGGGCGCTTGTGGCGGGAAGGTTGAGAGTCCCTCCACGCTTCCTTCTCTTCGGAGGAGAGGCGAGACCGGCCAAAGCAGCTCCGGGAGGGCTGGGTGCTGCTCGAGGAAAGGCTTCCCCCCGGCGGAGCCTGGCCGGGCTGCATTCGCCAGGTAGCAAACAACCGCTGGCCTCGGTTTCCCGCATTTTGTGTGCCCTTCTTGTCGCTCTTGGAGATTGAAAGGCTGCAGGGTGAGTGCGTGTGAATAAAAATGGGCGTTTTGCTCTTTTTGAGGTGTCAACTAAGTGTAACAAATAACCGGCCGTTTCTGGCTCGGGGGGGGGGTAGTTGCGCTGCCTTTAAATTATACCAAACGTCCTTTATTGGGTTTTTTTTTTAAGGTGCCACAAAACCCGAGGTTTTCTTTTTATATGGTTAGTTTACAGTCGCCTGGGTGGGTTGCACTGAAGACGAGGGCACGGGGAATGACGCTGGGCGGAGGCAGGGAGGCTTACGGTCTTGAAGGTACTGCCCACTGCCGCCTTGGTTTTCAACTGGCAGATGGATCATCGCACGTGGGTTGCGTCTGATCCAAGGTGGGTCTCTTCTTGAAGCGGTGGATTACGGGTACCGAGAGACGTGCCATGTAAAATATTAAAAGAAGGGTCCGTGTTGTGGGTTAGGTTAAAAGTGGTTCTGAAAAGGCAGCAAAAGACGGATTTGTCTCTGTAATGATAGGCTGGCTAAGTGGAAAAGCTTGTTGTGGAACGAAGACCTTCAAGACATGGCTGTTTTCTGTAGGCTTTGTTTAACATCCAGCAACAGCCTGTAGATGGTCAGATAAGTGCTGACAAGGCCTGACACTCGGCTGGAGTTGGTGGCTTTTCTTAAGTTGTAAATACCAAGCAAATCAGGCTTTAAAATTGGCTTGGATTTCAAACAGTAGGTTTCAAGGTTCATATTTACCTTGAAGATCTCATTGAACAATGGATGTTGAGTTTTTCACAAACAGGGATTTTAAAGATCAAAAGTGACCCTTCTAGGCTCCATGTTGTGTGTCTGACCTAATATTAAATTTTGTGTATGGACGGTAATGTCAATTTTTGTGGCCTTAGTATATTTGCTACAGCAGTATAGGCAGTGTAAAAACATGCTATAGATTTGTTGGTAACCTCAAGCAAGTCACCAGTCTCTGCTTCAGTTACTCTTCTGTAAGTTGGGAATATTAAGGTGTTTGAGGGTGGATTCGCAGAATTGTAAAGCACTTTGTTCCCCATGTTATTCAGATATTCATAGCAGACAGTGATAAAACATTCAGAATAACAAAGTCTCAGTTTAACAGATTCCCATTATGTGTGTTTTAATAGAGGTCTAAAACTGGAATTCTTTTAGCAGTTAATTAGGAGCAAGCCCTGGTGAACTTGGTGGGACTTACTTCTGAGTAGACATATATAGGATTGTGCTGTTAGTGAATGCATTGTGGCTTAATTCCACATAGGTGTGCATAGGATTAACCATGCTTGGCTTGCATATCTCATAAGGCTCAAAATTGGAAGGGGTATACAATTGATATTACATACCACTGTGTAGTTCAAATAAAAATTGCAAAAGTGACCCTTCAGGTGTTCCTGTGATTCAGGATTTAATAAACTATGATTTAATAAAGTAAATAATAAACATTCACGTGAGGGGAGCTGAACAGGAGTATTGGGAGTTCTGCACAGACCTCCATTTTCTGTGTTCCCATGCATGTGTGCCATGAGGATGCAGGGCACTTGTGCATGGGGGGGGGGATCCCTGCATGTGCTTGTGGTCTGCTTTGAGGTTTCTATCTTGCCTTGTCTTGGAAGGTTGCAAATGGCACCGTGCATGTGCCTTTAAATGAATGACAATCCTAGTTTACCTTAGTACAGTGACTTCACCAGACTCATAGCATCAACAGAAGTGATACTTAATGAAACTTGTGTATCAGGGTCAATGCATGGAAGTTAGACTGCATTTTGGAATTATAGTACAGGGATGTAATAATTTTATCCAACCCAGTAGAGAAAAAAAGGGGAGGAGTTTGGATTTTATATCCCGCTTTATCACTACCCGAAGGTGTCTCAAAGCGGCTAACATTCTCCTTTCCCTTCCTCCCCCACAACAAACACTCTGTGAGGTGAGTGGGGCTGGGACTTCAAAGAAATGTGACTAACCCAAGGTCACACAGCAGCTGCATGTGGAGGAGCGGAGAGCGAACCTGGTTCATCAGATTATGAGTCTACCACTCTTAACCACTACACTACACCACACTAGCTCTAGTGCATCCCTATCTACTATAAAACTGCTTAATATGGGTAAAAATTGTTGAAAGAAGGTGACACTAGGTAGACTAGCAGCAAACTAGTCAGAGAGAACTGGCCAAACACTGAGACCAAAATACAGCCACACCTGCTATGAAGCTGTTCTGCCTTTAGTTCATATGACTCTTCTATGTCCAAACTCTTTTATTTGTTCTTTAGCAGTTCTTTTTTGTTGACAAAGTAATTCCAGGTCTCTTTTTACCATCTTGAAAGCAGCACTTTTTACACTTCGATGACTAGTGTATGTATTTCTGCTAGTCTTTTTAATATACTGGTAGCACAGTACAATGTCACAGCTTGTTCTATTCACCAGTAAGGTCTCCTGATACGAGTTTGTTTTCATAGTTCAGTTAAGTATAAAATTATTTCCTTTACAACTCAATCCTTCTCTATTGATTATATTGGCAGGAATTCTATTTTTATGTTGTAAGGATTGTGTGAGCTGTGACCAAAATGTTTGGGGAAAGTCTCAGAAAACAAATAAGGAGGGGGCACTTAGATGCCTTTGTCTTTCAGTTCCCTTGAATACCAAGAAGGGAATATAATGTGTGAAAGTTTGAGGTGGAGGAATTAGGTGCATACTGCTCCTCAAGTTGTCCTTTGCCTTTGTCCACTTCTAGAGGCTATCCCCCTTTACATTGAAATGCCTGTTGGAACATTTAACCTACTGCATGTTGATTGAATGGATCTGAGAGGGTTCTAGTGTACTGTTCTTGAATATACTTCGTTACTTCTAAATGATTGGCAGCAGTCCCTTGTTCCGTTTGGAAGCTCTAGGAAATACAGTGGATGGTCGGGTTGCGAACGTGATCCATGCGGGAGGCACGTCCGCAGCCCCGTGCCTGCGCATGCACGGGTTGCGATTCAGTGCTTCTGCGCATGTGCGACCGCCGAAACCTGGAAGTAACCCGTTCTGGTACTTCCAGGTTTTGGTGCGTCCGTAACCCCCCAAAAAACACGCTACCTGAAGCGTCTGTAACCCGAGGTATGACTGTAGTTCTTAACAGAGGTAGCAAACATAGTTGTCAGATATATGGACTGCAACTTGTAACATTCCCAGCTAGGATTGAACAACAGACTTGTTTGAATCCCACACTGAATCAGACTGATTTGTGCTGAATCAGGATAGGGTCAAGGCAGCTATAGAACATGTCAGGTAGACCCAGATTGATTTGTAGTGATATGTGCTGATCTAGAGCTCAAAACAGTCTCTCAAAACTCCAGATAGACTGCCTCCAAAGTTGTGCAATTATTGCAACATCATATAAGGAGAACATCCAAGTGAGGTAGGAGCGGGAGAGGAGCAGGACATTGTTCATTAAGGGTCAGACTCTCATCCAGCATTGTCTCTTAGGAGTTCTGACTCTTAGAAGTAGTTTGGTGGCATTTATGTTCTTTTTCCTGCACAGTACTCTACCTATCCTTAGGCTTATTCGTTTTCTATTCTTTCTTGATCAATCCTAGTCCCATACCTACACAATAACATAAACATATTTGTCTTTGTCTTAGCTACTTAAGCAGTGTCACACACCCCTCCCATTTGGACCCTAGTTTTTTAAGGTTAGGTTTGCATTTTATTTACATCGGTGTTCTGTTTTCTGTGTCTCTTTATTTGTGCTTTTGTGTCGGTAAGTCTTGTAAGTACATTGTGTGCAGTCAGTGCACAAGGAGCACATATAGTATAATAGCACATACATCAGCATTTTAATTTTTTTTCAAAAAAGCAAACTTCACACAAAAACCCTAGAGCTACTAGTCTTAAATCTGGCAGGGTTGATCTCCTTTTGGGCAGCTATTCTATCTCCAGATTTCATGCACCTAGGTGAAAAAACAAAGTTATGGTCATTTTGATTTCCTGGTGCAAGTGAATTGAAATACAGTGGTATCTTGGGTTACGAACCATCCTGTTTACGAATGCTTCAGGTTACGAACTCCGCAAACTCGGAAGTAGGTGTTCCGGGTTGCGAACTTTGCCTCTGGATACGAACGTAATCCGCTTCCAGGGCCTATGTAGGGAATGTACGCCTTGGGTTAAGAATGGACTTCCGGAACGAATTAAGTTCGTAACCCGAGGTACTACTGTACAAGTTTTGGATTTTAGGTAGCGTAGTATATGAGCTGTGTATTCTATGGGGCATCCACTGAAATAATTTTCTGTGTGAGATACTGTTATCTTAAAGGGTGTAATGGCAGTAATAAAGTCTGGATCATCACTGATGTTTTTTTTAATAGGACCTGTTTGTTACATCATAGAAATATTAATTTTCAGGGCATTTTATCTTGAGGTCTGCATACTATTTCTGTTTCTCAATAATACATATTTTAGTTGCTCACAGTACTGATGGTTTTTATTTTCACTTTATTGATTTATTTTCTATTTACTAACTGGGAATTTTAGTCTTGTTCATGCTAGGGTACAGCAGCATACAAATCTTATCTCTGGCATGTTGTAGTAATTTTCAGTATTTTTTTCATAAGTATATCCAAGTACTATTTTATACATAAACTAGATATGAATCTAGTAGCATCAGCATGCTTGTAAATTGACTTCTGCTCATTCAGGTGGGACTTACCCTTCCTTTTGGTCCCCTGCAGACCCAATGTGCCCCCATAACCTGCTCTGGATGTTGGGTGACCCTGAAGAGCTGATGGGAGGATAGTAGGGGACTGTAGAGGGAGACCATCTTAACATGTACATAAAATATTTGGGAAAAATTATTCCAAATATTTTAAAGTCTCTTTTAGGAAATACATTTTATCCCCCCACCCCCATGGTTTCAGAAAATAATATTTCTATACCATTTAATGTTTAGATGTGTTCTTTAGTACATTTCGGTTGACATACCATCTTAGCAAATTGCCCTGTCAAATATGTACGTGTTTACTTTTTAAAAAATTCATATGAAAAGAGTAGATAGAATTAGCATTTGAAGCAACTTTGGATCTGGCGATCCTTTGTGTTTAGCCGAATAGGCTGTCTTGCATTCAGCTTCATTTTCATTTCTGAAGCTGCCTTTAGACTTCAAACCATAAGGTATATATAACAATACTTTTTCTCCCTCTCTGCCCAAGAACATCTCCGATAAGATTTGCTTCAAAGCTAAAGAGAAGATACCATGCTTATGTTAATTATCCTTTTCTAGCAGGTTGAAGCTAACAAAGCAATGACAAAGTATGAATGTTATTGTTTGACTTTTGTTTGAAATACATTAACTTCTGCAGATTGCTTTCTAAAGAATAAACTTGTACCAGGAATAGTTTTATAGAAGGCCATCCAACTACAATGTATTCACTAAGTAAGACAGCTGCTGTCACAAACTTGAAATTTACTCCCCATCCACCCAAGAGTTCAAAGAGGAAACGTACAGTCCAGTTGAAGGCTGTGAGGAGAATTTCAAGGGAGGGGAGGGGAAAATCAATGTTATGTCTTCCTTTACCCCAAGTCTTTGCAGACTTGAGCATTGTGCAGATTGATTTTACCCCCAAGAAAAATCTAGCCATGGTTATGCACTTTAAAAAGTTTATGTATATGTCATGGTCTTTTTTTTTTTAAATAAAAAAATGGACATCCTGCATGCATGAAATATGCAGGAAGTGACAGGACTCATGCCTAACCCAACTTTTTGTTAGCAAGTGCTCATATTCTGACATTTCAGGATGAAACGGGCTGTTCATTTGGCTGAGAACCTGCTTCTATTGTATTACATCTATTTTCACTTACTCCATTAATATAGAAGCGCTTTTGTAACTTAATTCCTCATATCAATATTTTAGTTGTCCTCCAAGTTTAACTTAAGTGTACTTAACTGTGCTTAAGAAATGAGAGTTTGAACTTTGGGTTTGGTCTTTATAAGCAGCTGTTCTGATCATCATTGGTAAAGCCTGATGACACTACTAAGCAAGGCTTCAGAGTGAGCCCTGGCATTGTGAGCCCTGGCATTGTCAGCATGTCTTGCAACTTTGTGCCAGCAACTCTGGCAAGGCAGAAAACTGTTCTGGAATCTCAGTTGAAGGTCTCTTGAATATCACTGCTGCTTCTGTCCTAGTGCTGGGGTGAAAATACTTGATAGAAAATTCTGATAGAGAATTCCAATGAGAGATTAAATGACTTGCTCTGCAGTGCAGAAGGAATGAATGATGGAGAAACTGTAGTTCTGGAAGATTCGTGGATATTAGGGTTTTTGATGAGGGGCAGAATCATTTATTGAATACCACTGTTGAAAATGTGGTAAGATCACATCCTTGCGGATACATAAGTTTGTCAAGAATAAATGAGAACTTTCAATAATTTCCACATTCTTTTAACCCCCAGCATGCTAGGCTCGGTTGTACATCATGAATCTACTCTTTCCCATCTCTTACTTTCTTTTTTTATCCTTACATATTTTTATTTTTAAAAGAAAATGGAAGTTGCTGGTTGCAACTCATCTCTGGGATGCAATCATTGATCACGTAGTGAAGACTCAGGCACTCTTGATAAATCCTATGCCATGCCACTGTTGCTTCTATATTTGCACTCCAACCATAAGAACAGTTACTCCTGTGCTCAAGGAGGCTGAGTTGAAGTTCTTCCATGGCCTTTGTTACTCCCATTTAAGATGCATCTGATGGCTTGGCCTGCAAGAGTATCTACTCAGAGTGAAGAGCAGTGTTTGAAATTCATCAAGCTCATTTTGCAAATGGCCATCGGCCACTTGCAACCACATGAAGATGCCTGGGCTGACTGACATCTTCACCATCTGGAAGTCCATGCCTAGACTTCATTGGATCTGGACTGTTTTAACACACTTCTGCCACATCCTGTAGAATTCTATCAGTTCTAATTTATCTGCACAGTTGAAATAAATTTCAGGAACCAAAATGCTTTTTATGTGCAGCTTGAGCAGGAGCAGTGAACAACCTTAGTTAAATGTTGTAGCTTACTCCACCCCATTGCCCTGCTTACAGTTGTGAAGAATATCCCTACGTTATGAATGGTCCGTGTCACCATTCATTAAGGAAAAAAAGGTTATGCTGGGCATTGGAGTCCTGAAGTCAGCAATGTGCTGGGAGATTGGAACTTTTCCTTTTATCAGTGTGTTGCTTGTCTGCAAGGTGCTTTGAAGTCCAACTTCAGGACCTCAAAGCACCAAACATCAAATCACCTGACATAATTTTTGACACCACTTATTTTGGTCCACGGACCCAGAACGTTTCCACACTTCTGCTGTAAGAAAGCATTTTATCAAGTTGTAGATGGGAATTGCTGATAGCCACTTCCTTAACAATACATTTTTCTTTTGCCAGCATAGTCACAGGGATTCTGCAGTTATATCCATGCAGTTCACACCTGAATTTCTTAATCACCATAATTTTTCTCATGCTGATAATGCACAATGCTGCAATTTATCCCCAAAATGTATATATCATGAGTTGTGAGAAGAAACACCCTAAGATTATGACATCAAAATAGTATTTATACATAGTATTTAAAGTTGTGCTTCCAGATAACATGAAATACTGCCATATGTAAAGGTTTTGTATCATGCAGAAGCCTTCAAATCTTGTATCTTCATCTGCTGAATCTTAGGCCTGTGACACTAGGTACAGGATTATTTCATATGAGTATGAAAGGATGTGACCAAATAGGTGATATGGGTGAGAGGCGTTCGTGAAAAGAAGGAAATGGACATCAGAGAAGGAATTGAAATGGGACATGCCTCACATAGCCAAAAACGGCTGGAATCTGGAGATCTTAAAATAAATGGTGGCTGGTTGAGCGATCAGCCCTGGTGAGGCCACTATGTTAAGTCTTCCATGCAGAAGCCTTTTAAGTGGTCTCCCATCTGATGGCTTGCAGTGGAAGAATTTGCCTTAAATAGCACCGTCTCTTGACTGACAAATAGTCCTGTAATTCAGAATGTGCACAAACCTAGCAATGCTAAAACCTTTTGTATATGATTTTGGGGTGGGAATACAAAGTTTAGACACATTGGACTTCAGTAGTCGTAATGTCGTACAATCATTAGCTTTTTCAACCAGTCTCCGACATTAGTTGTAATGTTAGAATATGAAATGATTGACGGTATGACAAAACTTCAGACTGAATATCTGTTTCCCAAAGGCGTTATAAAAGGGTCCTATCCTGTTTTATTATTTTACTGTTCTGTTTATTTTATTGTTTAAGCTGCAACTTAATGTAAAATAATGTTTTCTGTTCTTTTCTAGGGGTTTTCTGAGGTCTGGGAAAATGGCAGACATTGACAAGTAAGCATGCTAAATTTTGGCTAATGTGTCGTTCTAACTTTAAAAGCTTCTATTGTGTGAAATCTGCAATTGTGTTCTTTCTTACAAGGGCATATATAGTTAGTAGCAAACAGTGTTCTAGGTTTTCCAGTTCTTAATATAAATTTGTAAATTTATAGGCAATACTTTTTAATCCTAGACTTAGTTCAGATACTTAGCCCAAAGCCCAGCAGTGTTTATGTTGGAGAAGCAAATACCGCTTATTTTGACCATGCACATGATACAATGTGTTCTTCCCACTCAATTTTTTGTGTGTATCAGGCCTTCATGTAAGGGCTCTTTTGGTGCTTTTCCCATATCAAAACATATTAAATGTTATTGTACATTTATGCAAAGTCTATACTGTATTCATAGTAAACTTTACTTGGGACTTAGGGACATATCCAGCAGGTTCGACTGAGTAATAGCAATTTAATTGTATATATGGATCCTGGTCCCTTAAAGCAGTGTTCCCCAACCTTGGGCCTCCAGCTGTTTTTGGACTACAACTCCCATCATCCCTCGCTAGCAAGACCAGTGGTCAAGGATGATGGGAATTGTAGTCCAAAAAACAGCTGGAGGCCCAAGGTTGGGGAACACTGCCTTAAAGGGTTGGCAGTAATTATAAACCACATACATGGACTCAGAAAGAGGTGTGTACTGGTCATTTTTTATGTAGCTATTTGGAAGCAGGCTTGTGGTTTACCCAATAGACGTACATATCAGGTGCAAACTAGAGAACATTGCATGCCTTCAGTCCTGTCACAGTGAGGACAGGGTGTTTTCTCTTCAGTTAGGATAATAATGTTAAATCAGAAAGACAGTGTTGTCTTACCTCCTCCTGAAAATGTCAGTTACAGTTGCTTTTGATGCTAAAGGCAAGGTAGTACACAGTTGGGGAAAGATGCAAGTAGAAACATTTATGCAAGGAAGGTAGAACATCAGTTAATTTTCAGTATGTCTATGTAGAACATGGGTTGCAAGTTGTGAATACAAATTTTACTTCATCCCCTCCCTCAATAAAGTTAAAAAATCAAACAGTCAGCTTGTAGAAGTCTGATTCTAATAATCATTTATCACTCTTGGAGGGTCTTATCAAACCTTTGTTCTGTTGCCCACCAGTTAAGCAGTGCTGTGGCTCTCAGAAGTATTAATGTGGCTTATTATCAGGATGTGACCATTACAGAGTATAGTTATGCTCAATCTCCTGATGCCAAAGGGTTTGACAAGTTATATCCTTCCTTCTACTTGTGATGGATCTCTGGTGTAAATAATATCTTACAATACTTTTCACTAGATTTTTCTTTTTGCAAAAGGTCACATATTTTATCTGCTTTACACTGCACCTAACACCTTCCAATAATATACGTGCAATTGCAAACTATCCAAAGGTTCTCTGTATAGCTGGAGTAAGTGTGCATCTCTCCTCTTCCTCCAGTGATAATTGCTTTTTAAATCAAACTGGAGGGAAAGTTAGGATATTGCGGATGAGAGGAAATCATTGGCTATATCTTTCATGCACAGTGCCTTTTATGGATCATGAGTATACACCTTAATAGAACAGTGTTTGTCTCTGATTATACTGGCTTTTTGCATGTTGCATGTGCTTTTGCAATGAGAGCCTTAAAAAGCTCAAGTCCCTGCCAACTTAGAGATAACATATGGGATGTGCATTAGAGAAATGGTTTGAAAGACACTAGCTTCTGGGCATTTTCTGAACTTTAATATGCTAGATTAAATCTGAATTGGTAACTTGCTAGATGTACTTTCATTTACATTTTTGGGGTTAAAGAGATTCAAATTCCTGTTTTGACTTGGAATTTAATAGCAAAGAACAGGCTGAGCTGGACCAGCAAGATATGGAAGATGTTGAAGAGGTAGAAGAGGAAGAAACTGGAGAGGATGCTAACAGTAAAGGTAAGGGGAAAATGAGCCCAGGCAAAGGTTTTCTTCTGTAGGCATAATGGAAGAAGTGCTTTTCTTGGCTTAGTCTGATACCTGCTGGTTAAATATTCACCTTCAGCAAATCTTGCCATTCAGAGGAAAAACAAATTGATTGTTTAGTGCAATGCTTACCTTAAATGCTTTAGGCAAAATTGTCCTTGTATTAAATACTAATGTGATTTTTGTTTCCCATCTCATAATCTAGCTTTTTCTGTGCATGCTTACTTGGAGGCAAGTATTGCTGCCCAAGTAATGTGTATAGGATTGCTGTCTTTATAAACATAGATATTTAGCATTTAATTTTGCGACTTGAGGTGCGTGTTAGACCTTATGTATCCTAATTATATCTGCTACCTCTTTTGGTTACTTAACATGGGAGGTAGACATTTAAACATAGTGATCCTTCTGCTATAACAGTAGATCTGTTGAGGCAGGTTTCTTTTGACGCTTGACTTCTAGACAATAAGTAATGCAAAATCTTGACATTTTATGTTATATCATTTGGTAAAATCTGAATTGCAAGCACTGGGCTAAAATTTCATAATGGGGGAGTATAATAGTGGTTTTTAAAACTTCTTTTGTTTTGTTAAGCACGCCAGCTGACTGTACAAATGATGCAGAATCCTCAAATTCTTGCAGCCCTTCAGGAAAGACTTGACGGTCTGGTTGGAACACCTACAGGATATATAGAGAGGTAGAGTGTTCTGCAGTTACATATATTAATTCCTCTTTGTTTGTTCTTACCTCTTTAATAGATAAAATTGTTTGTGTCATGTTAAATGGTCTTTGTTCTGCAATATTAAGTACAGAAGTACGACCTACAGGTTAGAAATAGTGATGTTGGAAGGTAGTCTAAAATCAGGACATAACAATCTGCTTGAGAGAGTAATAGTGACTGCTACTTCAGAAAACTTAAGTAATTAAGGTTGCAGTTACACACACACACACACACACACACACAGCTTGAGAATAAGTATAACTGAACTCAGTTGGGCATGGAAACAATTGCAGTTTTAGTATTGAAGATCAGAATGTGGTTGCTGAACCACATATCTGTTTTGTGGGTGTTGTATGTTTGAGCATACAGGTATACAGGCATACAGGTATACAGGTATTTCATTTTTGAGACATACACAGAGTTTGCTTCCTTTGAAATTTGCAGAGCATATGTGTGCTCTCCATATTGCACATTCTGCCCCTCTTGAGTAACTTCTGATTTATCTCAGGCTACACTGACTCCTGAAAAAAAATCATTGTAATAAAAGGATAAAATTTTCTTGGTATGCATTTCGTAAGTGTGGGGATGGAAGATTGAAACCGATTGACCATACTGCTGAAAATTCACAACCCATGTACTATTTCAGGCTTCAGGTATAAAAGTGAATGTTGTGCCAGTGTAATAGGCCCCAAGTCCACTGCTTTCCACACAATGGAGAGCCACAAGTTTTTGGTAGGTAGGTAGGACAAGTAGTAACAATCCTCACGGCTGAGTGGGCAGTGATCTCCATCACTAGCATTTTGTGGGCTACTTCAGAAAAGTATTAATGTAGTACAACTACCTTCAGATCATCTGCAAGATTGAACTGATGGATGCTGGGTAGAATATACTGCTTTTAGGTTGGAAGAAGGAAACAAGTTTCAAATGATATGTCCTTTAGATAAATCCAAAATGTGAGAATTACTTTTAAAAAAGGAAAAAGCAGGTATGCATTTGAATAGAGCTTCAATAAAGTAAGTTTCTCATTTTTTGTGAAGACATCTGTACAAGTGTTGTCCCCAAGAAGCACCTGCAATTCCCCCCGTTTCTTTTCCTTTTCCTTTTTACATGCAAGTGTCTATAATGATTCCCTGATAACTGTTTATCTGAATAAAAAATGTAATGGGAAGCTGCAATTTTGACCACAGAAGGAGGCATGTTTGGTTTGTTACCTCCAGGCTTTTTCTGTTCCAAAAAGCCTCTTAGGTGTCCCATCCTGAGGTGCCACATAAGCATTTTATTTCTATTCAAGCGTAGAAGTGGAATTCTGTAGGAAGGAAGCAACTGGGCAATCAGTTTGGAGCAGAAATGGCAAGCAAGGAAAAGGTCAAGCACCCTAGAGCTGCTGCTCTGAATAAAAAAGTCCCCACACCATCTAATCGCTGGCCACAATTGATCTCACATCTGCTGTGAACTTGCTTTCTTTTCTCTCGTAGCATATTTAAGTAACCTGCAAGGTCCTTGATCCAAGATCAGCAAGTCCTTACTGAGTTTCATGCTGTGCTTTCACTGAGATACTATACCTTTTTGAGAGTTTTCAAAAAGCCAGCTCTTCATCACTTCAAGTACAGTAGCTCATCCCTAAAGCTTATATAGCATGTCAACTAAAGCATTTGAAGCAAAATAAATTAACAGGAGTACTGTGTTTGAGCTTTGTCTAATACTTGCACGTTTGCTTGATCTTAAAATGTTTTGTAGATGTCTTTTGCATTTCATACTTGATATCACCTCTGAATATGAACTAGAAGGGCAGGTTTGGACTACTTATCTATAAAATATGCAATGTATTCCTTGCCTAAATTGATTCAAGAGAAGCTACTCTCTGTTACACAAACTGACAGATGGAGAATTTGGAGCCCTTATTTATTACTGTAACTTTTACTCCTTTGTCAATTTTTAACTTGATCTAGTGCACTGAAATATAGTCTCCCATATCAAGCTAAAGAAATACCGCTCAGCTATATCATTTCCTTTTGTAAGTAGTCAGCCACTGTCCCCTGGCCAACTGATATAACTGGCTGGTGCCCCATAATCCCTGACCATTTACCATACTGGCTAGGACTGGTGACAGCTGTAGTACAAGCATCTGAGGGCACAGTGTTAACTACCCTTAGGCTGGCCCAACTGCTACTCAGTTACTGAGGCACCCACCTGTCAATCACCTGTTGTCATTAAGCCATCAGGTGACAGCATAAAATGGGCTCACTATCAGCATTGATTAGCTTATTGGCACTGACAGTGAACCCCATTTGGTCCATTTTCAGGCAGTGTTTGGATTCAGACCATGTCTGGAGACAGGACATTTCCCCCCACTGCAAACCTGTCTGTAAAGAGTCTGCAGAGGACAAATGCCACTTACCTTTGATTTGTAACAGCTTACTCATGCAAACAGGGGCTCTTGGTGGGTGTGCAAAAATGCAAAGGAACAAGAAGTTCTCTATGTCATTATTTGTTGGTCTCTGTTTTTTCAACCCAACATAAAGAAATTTTACTGAAGCCAAACAAAAACAGGTATCTCATTAAAAAATTGTGGGGAAACACAGCTTCTGCTTTTAATACTCTTTACAAATATTTAAATGTTTTTCTCTTGACCATAAACTAAAGGTAACAAATATTGTGACCTCCAGGTGTTGTTTGGCTGCAAATCATGTCTGATGAAAGTTAAAGTCCAGCAAAATCTGGATGCTCCCCCTCCCTAAACCCATCCTATGATCAGCTGTGTGTTGCTGCTTTGGAATCCCTGTTGTAAAAAAGGCTCTTCAGTAGTTTAATTACTCCACAGTGCCTCAGAAGCAAAAATGATTGGTATTGGATTTCTGGAAAAAGAGTTTCGCATTCACATTTAGATAAAAAATGCCCATCAATAGAGCCCTATTTTTGTATGATTTAATATGGAGCGGTTATTAAGAACCTGATTTCTTGTTATGTAAAGAGGAATTGTTGTATTTCCTCCTTTTTGTGTGTGTTTACTAATTCCCCCTGCTTTTGTGATTGACCAGTATAGGCCACATTAGCCCAAACAGAGTAGGCAGCAAAGTTACCCAATTTTGAAAAAAGACACAGTAGAGTGTCCCATTGATTGCAGCAGGGTATATCGCCATGTGGTATTTTTTTGGAGTGTTGCTGTACTTAAGAAGCATTCACTTGGGGTTCTTCCCCCCGCCCAAGGTTTCTGGAAGAATATTGCTTACCCCTTTTTTAAATAGCCTTCACAGTAAACTTGGGTCTCGCTTCTGCAGCTTGTAAAATTGCTTTAGTAATGTGTTGCAATCTTTTTTTCTTTTCTGGTTTTGGTCGTGTTTCAGAACATTTTCACATTACCAAAAATAGGATATGAATAACTGAAAGCAAGGATAATATTCAAACGCTAGGTTATATATGGTGATCAAATTTAGAAATAATTACTAGAATTTCAATTTCATAGACTTCTGAGCCAAATAATTGCCTATCTAAAATTCTCCACCCATTGACCACCTTGTCTCAGTAAGAGACAACCTTGTCTCCTGAATGTCCGGTGTTGGGCATCCAGGAAGGTGGGTAGTGGCCTGAATCTGAAAGAAGGCACGTCCACTCACATTCATTACTGAAATGAAGTTATCTGAATGGGTTTCTGTAAGAAGCTGTCGTTTTGGCCTCAATATTGAAATATGCAACTTTCATACTATTTTTCAACTTGGTGTGAACAGATACAACAATATAAAATTAACCTTGAATTTTACTGACTTGCAGCTTTATTAGGTTTTGCTTACAAATTCTACCTGAAAGGTGTCGCCATGCTATTTATTACAAAGCATACCTAATACTGACATAGCTTGTAATGTAAAGCAGTTGTGTGCTGGTGTATCAATCCTGGGGATCATGTAACACATTGTTTTTATCAAACTCTGACTACAGAAAACACTATATAAATAAATACTAGAGCTTTGAATTTGGAGCTTTTGCTTACTAACTGTCCTTAAGTCCACCCAAAACTAACTTAAAATATGAAAAGGGGGGGATGGAGAAAAAAGTAGGTGTATAATGTTAATATTTTGAGTGAAATATCAGTGCAGGAACTTCTATCAGTATCGTTGCATATGTGTGTGTGTGCATGTATGTATAGATGTTCTTTTTAAACAAGTCTCATCTATTCAAGAAATGGCAAGTTTTGTCCTAAGCATTGGTGCTGCAGGGTTTAAGCAATTTGCTATTGGACATGCTTGGTGAGACAGCAGTATTGGGGAACTTAAGGAACTTACCATGCTGTACTTCTCCCTTGTCTTCTGCTTGTATATGACGAGGTGCCAGAGGCATGCTTAAGTCTTGACTGGTGATCTTTGCAAAGTTGACATGTGCAAAGCACACCTGAAGTTGCTTAAACAGTGTAAGGCTAGGGGGCATGATGAGTCGGGTAAAGGTGGCTCAGGCTGGACTCTCTTAAATTGTTATCCTTGTCACGAATTAAAATTACCAGCTCAGAATACTGTAATAGATCTTTGTTGTCTGTGCCTAGTTGTTGCCAGAATTCACTTTTACTTCAGTATGTGCTGAATTATTAAAGAAAACAATGGGTTCTTAGAAGCCAGAGAATTCAAAAATTCTCTCAATGTTCAGCACTCAGTCCTTTATCCTAAAATCAGCTGACCTGAGCAGCATTTTTAATGTGTTTACTCAACTTTTCAGTTGTTAGTGTCATGTCACTTTAACTTTTGAACTGCATGGAGTGCACCTAATATACTACTTGCAAAGAAGTCACAGATAGTTGTTTAATCTGTCGTTTCAGGTGCTAAATTAAGTTATTTAAAAAGTTAGTTTCTAAAACATATATACACCTTGAATTTTGAAATTTCAGTTGATAATTGATATTAAGAATTGTGCTCAAATTGAACAATATTTTCCACAAAGAAATATGGTCTGAAACACTTAAGGAATTTCCTGGGAGGGGCGATTATGGGGTTTATCTTGTTCTATATGTAAGTGATTCAGAATTGATTCAGAATTGATATTGTATATGTTAATATCCATAAAACCTTCAAAAATAAAAACCACTCTTGTGTTAATATCACAATTTTGCTCTGCTGTTGCTCTTGGAAATAAAAGTTAACAGCATAATCCAACCTGTTTAAAGGAAACTTTATTAGGAGAATGAATCCACATGATTGTCATTGATGTAACAATGCAGCATTATTTTCCTCCCTCAGCTTGCCTAAAGTAGTTAAGAGACGCGTAAATGCACTCAAGAATCTTCAAGTTAAATGTGCACAGATAGAAGCAAAGTTCTATGAAGAAGTTCATGAATTGGAAAGGAAATATGCTGCTCTTTATCAGCCCTTGTTTGACAAGGTACTCTTTATACTTTTACCTCTAGGGATGAGAGTTTAATTGTGCAGAGTCAAATGGGACCAAATTCCCACTGGTTCAGTAATTCTGTAACCTTTTATTTGCAAAAAAATTAATAATAATACTTGTTTGTTGCTTTTGTTGGGTATCGGGTCAAACTAAATTCTGGTAACCTGAATAAACAAACAATTTACTCTTCCAGAGGAGTGAAATCATCAATGCAGTTTATGAACCTACTGAAGAAGAATGTGAATGGAAAACAGATGTTGAAGAAGAAATTTCAGTGAGTACTTAAATATGATTGTGGGTGGGATTAATTGTGTATTCGTGCTTTACAAGTTTGAAGTACTGTAGACTTATTCTAGTAGTAAATGCAGACAAATCATTTAATTTATAACTCTGCAAATTGTTTGCCCCCTTGATGGCTAGTAAACATTTTGATCGGGTTGATGTTGTTTTGTATTGGATTGATATAGCAGCCCACCAATAAACATTGCCTATGTGTCTTATAACAATTAAACACAGTGACCCCGTTCTCATGTGGCTCTAAGATAAGACATGGCTTAGTGCAAACATGTGGAATTCCAAAGAGCAGATTGCAGCTGCTGCACTCTTCCCTGGTCCTCCTGCTGCCAAGAGGTCTGAAACACTTAGTGTTCTGTGTGAACCAGGATTCATGGTTTGCCTCCTCCAGAGAAACCATGTGCTTGTAACCAAATTTTGTTTGGGAGTTAATAACTCATGATGTCTGGGATGAGACAAACAAAGAGTCTCGGTTCAGACAGCACATCATACCATAGTTTACCTCACACCAGTACAGTAGCAGAAGGACCAGTGGAGAGCGCATTCACACTAAGCCATGATTAGGCTTACTATTATATGCATACTGAACCAATATATATAAAAGTAATTTAAACAAGACAGCCAAAAATCTTCCTGTACAGATGCAGCATAAAACAGCACAAAACATTTTACAACTCATATTTAAGAGTTAAAATGTTCTGATCCTATGTGTGCCTTGAGAGGTTCTGTGTAGCTTTAAATAGTAAGATGCCTGTCTTACATAAATATTGGAGTATACAGCTGCTAATCTGATAGTAGTTGACTGAAGGTTTTCCTGTTTGTTGTGGTTACTAGTATAAAACTAGATTTCTTGGTTAGTGTGCAGCACTCAATTTTTAGAAAGAGTAACTTCTTAATTTTAACAAGGAGGAAATGAAAGAGAAAGCCAAGCTTGAAGAAGAGAAAAAAGATGAAGAAAAAGATGACCCTAAAGGAATTCCTGAATTTTGGCTGACTGTGTTCAAGAATGTTGACTTACTCAGTGATATGGTTCAGGTAAAAGAATGACTTTTAATTTCTTGCAATTTTGCTGGTAAGCTAAGGGTTGCATCCAGTGTTGTCTTGCTTAGAGTAGACTCACTGAAAATTATGTGCGTGACTTTCCTAGGTTCACTGATTTAAGTGGGTCCACTTAGAGTAGAATTTAGTTCAGACTCTAAGGAGCCTGGTTTTTTTCTGGAATTCAGCTTTAGTTTCTAGTAATCCATTTTTTTCTGAGAAACATTCAGAAAGAATAGATCATTTGTCTTTATGAACTCAAAATTCTACACCGTAAGAACATGACATAGTTGTCTTAGATCAATCTACAGTGGAATCTCATCCAATATTTTGTTCCTAAGTGTTTCAGCAGTGCCTTTTGGGAAACCCACAAGTTAGGGGGTGAAGGGTGCAGCCATTTAAAATTGGTCCCCAGTATCTCATATTTGGTGGCATACTGCCTCAGAACATGGATGACCCAGTTAATTTCATGGACATCAAGTGCTAATCTAAAAGCTTTTTAAAGTAGTGGTCCTGGTTACATGCTACGGCAGTGAATTCCTCTTAATTTTCTGAACTTTTACCACCTATGATGAATGTTATTCAGCTGTCATTGCTCTCACATGAGTCTAGCTTTGATTGAAATATGGATTTATGAATCAAATGCTCACCCCAGATTATTTTTATTTGCTTCCTTTTGCTATGTTACACTGCTTTTTCTTCTTGTAGCTACATGATAATTGTCATGTTTTTTGTAGGAACATGATGAACCAATTCTGAAACACTTGAAAGATATTAAAGTGAAGTTTTCAGAGGCTGGGCAGCCTATGGTAAGTTCTTGATGAGAGTGCATTGAATATTGAGATACATAAACTATGCTTCTGTTCAGTACCGTTCAGTAATCAACTGCAACACTTGAAAATTTTGCAATCTATTCTACACTTGTAGGAGTCATAAACTTTATGGTCCACATGACTTGTTAGCTGAAAATAAGGGTTGAGTTACATATGTAGGATTTTGATACTTAATCATGCAAAGACTTATCTCTGATTTTCAGCTGAATGTGTGGACTGGCTCCATTTGAAAAGGATATATTATGAATATGGATATGTGAAGATTCCATAAGAACTTTATAAAGATCTGTGTTTCCAGTTGGGCATTGCTAAATGAGAGCTTTACTGAAAATGGGATCCCACCAGTGTAAGTTCCCTGAAAAAATGGGGAACACAAATGAATGCCATACAGAAAATGAAATGTACATTTACGTGTTTGTTTTGCAAAATTGAAGTATAACAGTTCTGTTATACTTTTGAAGTATAACAAAACATTGTGTAGACCTGCTTTCCCCAACTTGATACCCTCCTGATGTTTTAGACTCCAACTCCTAACTCTAACCCAGCCAACTCCCTGCTGGCAGAGACTGATGGAAGTTACAGTCATAGAATCATAGAGTTGGAAGGAACCCTGAAAATTCTCTAGTCCAGCCCCCTGTAGTTCAGGAATGTGCAGCCGTCCCTTACGGGGACTGAACCTGCAACCTTGGCATTATCAGCACCACACTCTGACCAACTGAGCCATTCAGCTGATGTGTCCAAAACATCTGGAGGACATTGAAGGTGTAGAAGGCTGCTCTATCCAATGTATACATTTGAGCAGGAAATAGAACTTAAGCAGCACTGTTTGCTGCTTCATTGTACTAAAGTAATTCCATTGTTTTGACATATTGGATAGCTGACCTGCGGTGCTTAATGATGCATCATTCACTTCTTTCTAACACAGTCTTTCTATTTTTTTTAAAAAGACTTTCACATTAGAGTTCCACTTTGAACCCAATGAATATTTCACAAATGACGTGGTGACAAAAACATACAGAATGAGGTCAGAACCTGATGATTCTGATCCTTTCTCCTTCGATGGACCAGAAATTATGGGTTGCACAGGGTAAGTGTGATGTTCTCTTAAAATAAGTGGTTGGCAGTCTTCCATAACATGAGAATGGCCCAGTTTGCATGTAATTCTAAGCCAAACTCTTTGCAGGCTCCTCAAAAGGAGATAGCAGCCCAGTCATTTTGCTACTATGCTGAGCCAAGCTGTGGTTTTGCTTAGCATCCTTTTCAAATTCACATTCATAGTTTACCTCTCTCCAGGCAAACCAAGAGCTATAACCAAAGTTTACCTGCTTGGTTTACCAGCACGTTTGCAAATGAGGACAAAATCTGTAATATATTGTAAGAATATATACAAGTTAACTGACAATCCAGTAAATTTAAAAAGTGAGGCAAAGAAAAACAAAGAGTAACATAAATTCCACTAATAGCAGCTGCTATTAAGTTGTCAAGTAAAAGAAGAGTTTTTTTACCTGTCAACCTAAAGGCTAGCAAGTAGGTGCCTGACAAATAAACATAGAGTTTTACATAGGCAATGTGCTATCACATGAAAAGAACTTTCACTTGTTGTTGCCCACCTTGCCTCTGAAGGTGGCGGTATCCAAGTCAGGGCCTCTGTTGAAGTCAGTATGGGTATTTATGAATGTGTGCCTGCTTACTTCATAATGTAAATTTGCTTTAGTACAATAGATCATATTTTAATGGACACAAAATGTTTTAACTTGTGAGTGATATACCCCTTACTCTAAAGAGATATAGATAAGTTAAATATAAATTATATGTGCATTCTCTACACCCAGCAATCACAGTGCAGAAAATGACAAACATTTAAACCTGGTACAAACCATTTCACTAAAGTGTAATTAAATTCACAGATATTTCCTGACTCTTACTCATGACCAAAGTCCAGCCCAAATTGAAGGCCTTGCAATATTCACCATTACATTTTAATTAGCAATTTTATCTCTCCTAACCTCCAGGAACATTAATGCCTTGCCTATATGCTGAATTCCTTGTGTAATATGCATGATGGAAAGGTTGCTGGGGTTTAGCTTGAGATTGCTCACTTTTTGATTTAGGGCCTTGTGCATTGCTTTGAAGTCAGGTTCTTCTGATCCTGGTATTTGAACCAGAGTTATGAACCTAGTTTCTCGTAGTTGAATGGTGCTTGTTATCCTGCCTGTGCACGATCATCACGAGTGCCTAGATACTAATCCACCCAGCTTTGTCTTGCCAACCTAAAGACAAAACTAACTTCTATTGCAACATGTTCAAGGGAAGTTACTTAAAAACATCTGGATGTTCAAAGATGGTTACTTTAAAACATCCAGACCTTCTCTGCATAGGCAGAGGAATTTCCCCCCACCCCCAGCATGTTCAGCATTACTTGAAGTAATTAGTGGCAGAGTTTCAAAGTGATGGTAACACCTTTGATACTACAGTGCTGCCTACAATACACTTGAGAGGCTTTATGGAGAAGATTCAAATAGGGGGTTTAAGGGCAAGGGATCAGGACAGCCTGTTGGAGGACTGAATGTCCTGGAACAAGAGAGACCCTGCAGCCTTTCAGCTTAGCTGTATTGCAGGTGGGATATGTGTTGAAATACTGTATGATGAGAGAACTCATTTTCAAACCATGTATTTTGCGGTTTTATGACCCCCCTGCCCCCCCGGTGAACCGCCCTGAGACCTGCAGGTATAGGGGGGGTATATAAATTCAATAAATATTAATACTGTTCAGAGGGAAAGAAAAATGTAATTGATTCATTTAATTCAGGTGTTACTTTCTTCCTCGTACTAGACAGCTCTGGAAAAAATAGCCTGACACTGGCTTGTTATTCATAGGATTGAATTGGACTCCAACATCACAAGTACTTAACTGCCCGTGTTCTAAACTAGCTGAAATACTTATATAAGGATACCCTTGATTTATTAATTTAATTTTCTCATAGGTGCCAAATAGATTGGAAAAAGGGAAAAAATGTTACTTTGAAAACTATCAAAAAGAAACAGAAGCACAAGGGGCGTGGAACAGTTAGAACAGTGACAAAAACAGTTTCCAACGATTCTTTCTTCAATTTTTTCAGTCCTCCTGAAGGTAAATGGTTTCTGATGTTTTTTTTATTACAGTAAAATCTGAATATTGTGGATTTTAAAATATAAGTATAATCCTATATCTTACTACTTTTCCTTTGCAGTTCCTGAAAGTGGAGACTTGGTAAGTCCCTCTAGTTTAATTTCCTAATAAATATAACTCGGAGAATATTTAAGATAAAAGCAGTAGCAAGAGATAAATTTTGGGCTTCTTTAAGATAATTTAAAATGATTTAAGCAGAATTTCAAGTTTTCAGACCCAAATTAAATGTGTTATTTTTGGTGACTGAGATTGAGAATTCAGCACTCAGTCGGGGCACAAATAAAGATTTATTTTTTTTGGAGATAATTAATTTTGCAATCTGTTATAAATAATTGGGGAGAATATGGCTTTAGACAAATTTTGTGTCATCGAGTGGTATCATTTTTCCCCTAAATGCAAAGTCATATAGCTTTGAATTCATATTACCTGTGCAGGATGATGATGCTGAAGCAATTCTGGCAGCTGATTTTGAAATCGGTCACTTTCTACGGGAGCGCATAGTTCCACGATCAGTATTGTATTTCACAGGAGAAGCCATTGAGGATGATGATGATGATGTAAGTGGTGCTTGTTTTCAGCTGTGCCAAAATTACCTTGGAATAGTAGCTGTACCCCAGGGCCTAAACGGAGCTATAACTTACCACACAGACTTCATTCATTATAATAGAATTAGACATAGATGGAAGTGCATTTTACGTTACAGTGCTAGATTGTACGGTTACACATAGGGCTGAATTTCAGGCTGTGTGCTTTATGTTCTTCATGCAAGAGCTTTTTTTTAGAACACATAAAGTATGAATTGGGATACAATCAGAATGAGTTTCCCCCCTAAGCAGGCGCAATAATTAGATGTCAAAGCAATTTGGGTTTAGAGTGTAGATTTCATTTTCATGCTAAGGTTTAAGTGTATGCAGAATTGTGGCATTAATTGGGTTTTTGCTAAAAAGTTGCCACGCTTTGCAAAGTGCTCCTGTGCAATGTAAATTAACATTGTATGTCTGGAAATAACTGCAACTCAAAAGCTCTAATTTGCAGAGTAATGTCCTTAAAGTACTACTGTCCTCTTATCTTAATTTTTGTCTCCCTCCTTCTCCCCCCAGTATGACGAAGAGGGTGAGGAGGCCGATGATGAGGTGAGTTTCATGGTGGCTTAACTGGTTTCAGTAGTTAAAACGTAGCACAAAGGTGCTTACGAATCCTGGAATGTCAGACTCTCAGCTTTGTTCTTTATGACCCCAAGTGCGCATTCAATGTATGTCCTGTATATTTCAGGAAGGGGAAGAAGAAGCGGATGAGGAAAATGATCCAGATTATGACCCCAAGGTCAGTAATTGATGCATATGATCTATGTAAATCATTTCCCTCCAATAAAGTTATCAAAGTCCTTTAGCACAGCTGTGGTCTTCACACTGATATGTTGGTGTGTTTTTTCTTCAACAGAAGGATCAAAACCCAGCAGAATGCAAGCAGCAGTGAAACAGTGTGTATGTGGCCTTGAGGATTATCTGCACTGTAATAGCCTAAACACAACTATTAGTTACTTACAGCCTTATGTTTTGTATCTTGGTAGAATTAAGTAAACAATTTGTTAAAACAAACTGACAGAACCAGTTTAAAATGTAGGTTCCTTGTACCTAGCATTTTAATAGTACTTTTCTGCCAAAATGTAGAATGCAGTAAATCCCTAAAGCATGAATAGTTAATTCATTGCTATATATAGTTTGGTTCTTGTGAAGTCTGTTGTCATGTAGCTATTAGACTGCAGCTGTGAAGATACCAGAACTGTTGACGGAGACCAATCTTTGCCTCCTTTCCTGAAGAACCAACCAAATCTGTCAATTTCCATCAAGACCACATTGGACGTTCATAACTGTCTGCTTGTTTATGCTCTAGGTTTTTGTATTTTGTGATGGTGACCTACAGAAAAAAAACTAGAGACATCATATTAAGGTTGTTTACCACTGGGGTGTGAATAAACCTAGTATTTTCAGAAATTAGTTGTGTGCCTGTGTACATTAAAAAAAAAATCTTACAAGTATATCACTGTAGGATGTTTTTGCTGAACAGGACCAGCCCTTGAGGGTTATGTGCACAAGCACCATTGAAATGCCTCCAGGGTTGTACTCCTGCACAAGTTCGTTTCAGTAGGCTTGCATAAACTATTTCAAAGGACTTTTGCACTACAACTGTAGCACTTTCCTGCCTAGAAACTTTGAAGATCCAGTAATAATATAACTTTTTAACTGCCTTATCCCCTTAAAAGTAGGACAGGAGAACCTCTGACCATCCATATGTTTTTGGACTCCTATCCCAACCACCATGATCAGTGGTCAAGAATGATGGGAATCGTAGTTGAACATCTGGAAGGCTATGGGTTCCCCATTCCCGGTTTCTTCAAATAAGGTTATAGGATTAGGTGCTTCTCTGACATGTTTCACAGAGGGTAGGCATCTTCAGTTACTCCTTTAACATGGTCTTTACTTGTAGCTGAATTGAGATTCATCCTATCTAAATCTCCAGTGTGCTCCAGCCAACAAAAAAGAATAAATTTTGTACGTCCAGTTTTGAGTTAAGCTGGTGATTGTCTGACAAACTTCTCGGTTGTAAACTACTAACCAGTCTTTATCAGAACATCCACCTGGAAGGTTGGCCAATTTAGGTATGCCATTTGCTTTTTCCTTCACTACTTCCTTACATCTGGATATGCATTGGGGAGAGGTAAACTATCACACCCAAAAAAAATAAACATTCAGTCAGCTTGAAACTTTCCCAACTTTACAATTTGTCCAGGACTACTACTTTTTTTAGAAGTAGTGTGTCAAAACTATTCAGACTCAGGATAATTGGGCAAACTCAGAGATGCAGAGTTTTGGTGAATGCTCCGAGGCTATTGATGCCCTACTTTCTATTGTAATTCTAGTGCCACCTGAAAAGATGCTTCTGAAAGATGGAAAAACCCTTTTGCCTGGCACCTGATACAGCATGAGGAACCACAGTCAGGAGAAACTGAATAGGAGTCCTAAGCCTTACAACAGAATTCTTTCTGCAAAACAAGGATATATTTAGCCAGGGCCAGCCCACCTATGAGGCAAGATGAAGTAACTGCTTCAGGCAGCAGGGTCCACAGGGGCAGCAGATCCTGATATTAAACTTTCTCTTCCCTCCCCCCCACACCTTCCTGATGTAGATCTTTGCTCACCCCTTCTTCCCTGGCAGGGAGGGAGCCACCATTTTGCGGTTTGCCTCAGGTGCCAAACTGTCTTGGGCCAGCCCTGTCTTTAGTACACGGCAGGTTTTTTCACACCAATACCACAATTGCCGGAACAGCAAGTTATATTTCACCACTTAAGGTATTTTCATACTACATACATATATTACCCCCACACTGCTGAATATATATCTTTTCCTGTTTATTGGGAGGCCTACTCTTAATACAAGAATTCCAGAAATAGACCTTGGGCTCCCAAGAAGAAATGCAGCATAAAGAACAGTGGGTGCAGGAGCCAAACTCTTAAAAGCATGAAAATCCCTACAAAAGCTCCCAACTATATATTGCCCTTCATTGGTGGGGGCGGGGGGAGTATGTGTGAAGCAAACAAGCATGGGGGGCGGGATTCTACAAAGGCTCTGTACAGTTTGTGTGTGGAAAAGATTGAAACATTGCTTATTCAAAGGCCGTAGCTTCACTGTTTAGATGAGTTTTAGATTCTTATTAGAGAGCATATTGATCCTGTGTCAAAGCAGATTCAGTGGAAGAAACGAGTCTCAGAACCTGCAGCTTCCTTAGAAATGCTACCTCTTTTAGAGGAGGGTGGGAGGTGCCTTCTGTTAGTACTCCCTCAAGTACCAGCTGTGAACCCAATAACTAAATAACTTTCAGCTGGTTACAGGGTGGCTGCTGGGGTGGTCTGATGCAGTGCAACAGATTGTAGGCACAAGTTCAACTGCAGTCACTGAAAAGGCTCTTAACTGAACACATTCAGTTTTAACTCCATGTAGCAGCATTCATCAAGGCTCCATTCCCTGTACATCTGGCCCAAGGTAAATATGTTCCAGTAACATGTTCTGTTTGTGTATTTCTGGTAGCTATGCTTTTCCACAAGGAACAAATTTGGCAAGTTTGTAGGAAAGGATAAAGACAGGCAGCCAACGCCTTTAAAATTGCAGTTCGTTTTAAGTTCAGCATTTCCCAACACTAGTTTGGCAACTTCCATGCACGTTGAGTTGCTTTTAAAGGAATTTATTTTGCACAGAGTAATATGAGCAATTACATTTTGCAACATTCCTAATGGATGAAATATTTCAAGTGTGACATTTAAGAATGTTTTGTACATACCGCTCGTATTTGACCACTGACAATGAGCCCACCTTTGGGTCACCTGACAAGTGAATGGAAAGTGCAGTAAGTATCACACTTTGCATACTACTGAAGCAGGGGCTTTTACAGGATCCTAGAGATGGTTAGGGATGCAGGTGACGCTGTGGTCTAGACCACGGAGCCTAGGGATTGCCAGTCAGAAGGTCGGTTCGAATCCCCACGATGGGGTGAGCTCCTGTTGCTCGGTCCCAGCTCCTTCCAACCTAGCAGTTCGAAAGCACGTCAACGTGCAAGTAGATAAATTGGTACCACTCCGGCAGGAAGGTAAACGGCGTTTCCGTGCGCTGCTCTGGTTTGCCAGAAGCGGCTTAGTCATGCTGGCCACGACCCGGAAACTGTACGCCGGCTCCCTCGGCCAGTAAAGCGAGATGAGCACCGCAACCCCAGAGTCGTCCGCGACTTGACCTAATGGTCAGGGGTCCCTTTACCTTTAGAGATTGTTAGGGTTTGTTGGTGCCATGTTTAGTTTTCAGACAAGTGGCTGTATCTGCTGCAGGAAAAACAGCTAAATTATGTTTCTCTTTGAAAAGTAAATTATTTTAGCATAAGCCTTCATTGGCCAAAACAACTTGATTTGATGTCTGGGTTATATATATGTACATTGAGTACAGAAGACTTTTGGGGAGGTGGAGGGGAAACACTTTTACTATGGCAGACTCAACAGGTCAAGTGAGAGCTATAGGTGTACCACATTTTTATGTTGAGCATAAACACAAAATTTAGTTTGACACTAGAGGGCGTCTCTGTGTTACAGTATATAAGGCCAAATTAGGCTTGCTGCTTGTTTTGGTAACGCATCTGATATGAAGATGCAGACAAAGCTGGTTGAATTCTGGTTTTTGAAAGTGCTAATCTAGCAGAACTTAAAGGTAAAGAGACCCTTGACTGTTAGGTCCAGTCACACTAATTCAAATAATGAGGTATCTGTGTATCTAAACATCATTTACTTCCATTATCATGGAACCTGAACATAATCTTTGGAATATATGCTATGCTCATGGATGTGTTGAATTTTAAGATGGTATTGAATAAGTATCCCTACCAAATGTATTCTGCTTGTATGAATGTTAAGACATTTTATATAGGACTGCCATGGTAGCTAGAGCGGTGCTGTTTCCTAATACAGGAAGAATTCATTATATTAGACCTGCATATCATAAAGCCTTCCCCCACAGAGGAAATCTAAATAAACGTTGATAGCTTGGAGTGGCAGAATGCTAATACACGCATTCAGAAGTGTATGAGGGAGTTGACACCCATTTTTGCAGCCAGATGTTGCTGCTGAACTCTGCTATAAGTAATAGAAACAAGGCTATGTAAGATAAGCAGAAAAACCAAAAATGGAGGCTGACATAAGATGCCAGAGGAAAAGGGGATTTAACCACGCTTTAAGATCAGAAAGATCTGTGGACTAAAAAGAGAAATGGGAGTGGAAAGAAGGGGTGAGCTATGAGATGGGCAGAGAGGGAGAGGGTAAATTTGAGCGGGTTTTACAATTTTAACTAAAAAGCTTTGCTGCTTATAAACGATGTAGGCTCTCAAGTTATAAAAAGGGTCTGCAAAGGGATTTGATGCATTTGGAAACCCTGGTATATTTTTAAGAAGGCATTATGAAATAGCTTCCTTTCCTTCACTAGCAAGGATTGTGCTGTAGCTTCCTTCAACATATATTTTAGAGCTATTTTAGCGAAGGTATTTATAGAGGGCTTCAGAAAGCATGAGTTGCGCTCAGGGTGTTTTGATCCAAGTCTCAGCTGCTGTGTTCACATGATTACGTAGATTTGTACACTTCCTTGACCGTTGACAGATATAACTTGGGTGCAAGCAACAATTCTGTTTATTTTTCTTCCGTATTTTTTCAGTCACAAAGTGCTGGCTTGTATACGATTCTTTCATTGATTTTCCTGTTGTCAGTCACTTGGTACAAAGTCGAGGAATGCAACCTTCCTCTGAAATAGATTCAGAGGAATCTTGACTACTTCCACTGTCTTAGAGTCCCTGAAAAAGATACCTCTAAAAGGCTTTCTCCAGCAGTCCTGCTAAAACAGGGGTCAGCAACCTTTTTCAGCTGTGGGCCGGTCCACCGCCCCTCAGACCATGTGGTGGGCCAGACTATATTTTGGAAGAAAAACAAACCAAAACGAATTCCTATGCCCCACAAATAACTCAGAGATGCATTTTAAATAAAAGCACACATTCTACTCACATAAAAACACACATTCCTGAGAAGGCGATTGGGCCACAGGTTGCCTACCCTGTGCTAAAACAACTCAAACTCTTACTATTTGGAGCAGTGCCTATAATCCCTGGCCATGAACCATGGTGGCTGTGGGCTGATGGGAGTTGGAGTCCTCCAGCATCTAGAGGGCCATAGGTTCCCCATACCCAGTTTAGACCACAATAAGTTGGTGTGTATCTTGGGTCCCCACTCGTGCCCTCAGCATCAAACCGCCTGCCTACTAAGCCCTCCCTGCCCTTCTCATTTTTTTACTTCAAAGTGAGGAGTTTGGGTGCTTTGTTTTGTCAGGAAGTTCAGTGTATGTATTGTTTGGGGAAGGTGTATGTTACCTGCTTTATTGGGGACAAGTGCCTGAGCATCACTCATTTGTCTGTGCAAAGAGCATTTCATTGATTTTCAAATGTCTCCTAAAAGATTGGGGATCTGCAGTGCGGGCTCTCACTTGCTAGCCAACCATGTAGGCTGTCCAGTTGCCTTACAAGAAATGATAGTGTTATTTGGTGATCCTATGAGAAGGTGCATTGGATAGTGACTATGACACTCCTCTATATGTTCAGTCTTGAGACTGCGTATTGGTGCGTTCGGGCCCCTAGGAGTTTTAGCCTCCACATCAGCACAAGTATCATATAAATGCCTCGGGGCGTTTTTTCACACCGTGCGTGCCGCCCTCGATCCAATATAACGATCGCACTGCGGAGGAGTTCCGCCGTTGCAGAAACAAACAAAACTGTTATGGATGATTCGTGAAGCCCCGCGTCGTGACACAAGCAGCTCCTCAGCAGAACTGTTGCCTTCCGTCGGGAGGAGAAGTTGGGCGGGCAGGGAGGCGTCGGGAGGGCGGCCCTACGCCCCCCCCCCCGCGGTGAATCAGCTCCTGTGGGTGGCGCATTCTCCAGGGGGCGCCAGGACTGCAGCCTGCCTGCCTGCCGATGCCATTTAAAAAGTGCTCCAGCCCCGAGCGCGCCGGGTTCCTCGCCGCCTCGAGTTTGAGGAGCGGAAATGGCCAGCGCGGGAGAAGCGCTTTGTTCTTTGGCGGCGGCGCGGCGGTTCGCGTGAGGCGCTACAGGCCTCTCTGGCAGGAGGGCAGGAGACGGAGAAGCGGGGAGGCGCGCCGGCCCTGAGGCGAAGGGTGTGCGAGCGAGAGCGCGGCGGGGCTTCCCTCCTCGGCCAGCCTCTCCTTCCGCGAGCGCCCTCGGCCCCCTTGACGCGCCCGGCTGGGGTGGAGGAACCGCGTTCAAAAGCAGCGCGAGCCCAGCAGCTTCCCTCAGTGGCTGCGGGGGACGCCCGGGCGTCGTCGGAGGCGGAGAAAAGGCTCCCGGGACCCCGAAGGCTCCTCTCCTTGCCCGGGTCTTGCGGGAACTTTGTTCCGGCGGCGCCGCCGGGAGGATGCTGGAGGGCGGCTGCAAAGCCGTGAAGGAGGGCGTGCTGGAGAAGCGCAGCGACGGCTTGCTGCAGCTGTGGAAGAAGAAGCGCTGCATCCTCACCGAGGAAGGGCTCCTGCTCATCCCGCCCAAGCAGCCGGAGCTGGCGGCGGCGGCGGCGGCTCCTGCTCCGCCGCCTGCTGCTCCTCTCCCCGGCCTGGAGACGACGACGACGACGACGAGCGCGGCGCCCTCCGTGGTCGCCAAGATCAAGGAGCTGCCCTTCTCCACCATGAAGACGGTGGACTGCGTGGAGCGCAAAGGCAAGTACGTGTACTTCACGGTCGTGATGGCCGAGGGCAAAGAGATCGACTTTCGGTGCCCGCAGGAGCAGGGCTGGAACGCCGAGATCACGCTGCAGCTGGTGCAGTACAAGAACCGCCAGGCCATCCTGGCCGTCAAGTCCACGCGGCAGAAGCAGCAGCACCTCGTCCAGCAGCACGGGCCGCGCCTGCGGAGCGCCTCCAACTCCGCCTAGCCGGGCCCCAGCCAGGGCAGGTAGGAGCCAGGCGGGGAGAGGGCAGCTCTCCTGCCGCCGATCGCCCCTCTCCCCTTGCAGCCCTTCCCCAGCGTCTCTCTGGAAAAAGCCTTTCCGGGCGGATTCCCTAACAATCATATCTCTCTGCCGTCTTAGTTTTGCCCGGCGAAAAGTGCCGTGTGGGGTTGCAAACTCGTGTTGCTTTCCTGAAGCGCGCGTTTGGATGGGCAGCCCGCTTCACGCGCGCGATGTTTTGCTTGGAATCATAGAGTTGGAAGGGACCCTGAGGATCACCTAGTCTAATAATAATAATAATAATAATTAATAATAATAATATAATTATTAATAATTTATTCTTTATACCCTGCCCATCTGGCTGGGTCCCCCCCCCCACTCTGCACTGCAGGAATCTGCAGCTGCCCCATGCATGGGGTCGAACTTGCAACCTTGGCGGTTATCAGCACCAGTCTGTAACCGGCTGAGAGAAGTTGTGCATGAGGCTCAAGCATGAAAAACACGCGCAAATGCTCTCCTGTGGTTCGTGCACGTGTGTATGTTTCATTAGCTGTGTGTGTAAAAGAGAGAGTCACTGGGTGACTTTCATTCCTTTCCCTGCACAGAAATCCTCTTCTGTAATTAAGAGTAAGGCTTGAAGCGCTTGATCGGATCCCTCTAGCAACCCTAGAGCATGTTGTTTGTCTTGCTCGCTGGATAGCTTTTCCAGCCCTTCTCAAACAGCATGTGCTTGCAGTGTGCTGTGGCATGATGGATTCTTGTGCAGCTGCTAGATCAAGGCTGGCCCAAGTGCTTTGCCACCGGAGACAGAGCAAGAAATGCTCTCCTCCGCAAGTCAAGGTGAAGAGCACCCAAAGTCAATCAGGTGAATTTGCAACCATGATTGCTGTGCTTTAGCAAACACCAATTATTATTTTTTTAAATCCCTGCCCGTATCTGCAAATCATTCAGTTCACATGTCATGCTTCTCCTTCCAAGCAATGGGGCTGAGAACAGTTAGTGACCCTTTGCATGTAACTGTAAAAGGAATGGGTGGTGGTGGTGGTTAGAGCTAGCGTCTTCCTGGTACTGAAGCCTAGTTGTGGAAATAGCTGCCAGAGCCTCAGGTTGTTGCCTCTTGGAAGGACACTTCGCAAGAGACCCTGTGCTTTGTATTGTCGCTGTTTTAGGTAGGAAGTGTGTCTGTGGCTGTAAAAGAAGAATGCTGCTCAGTTATTCAGATCACTGTCCTGTGTTGTTATAGATGGAATTCAAGCAATGCTTCTGGAAGCAAGGTGGACCCTCTCCATCGATCACAACCTTGGCAAACAAAGGGACTGCAGACACAAGGGAGAGCATCAGTTCTGCTGCTGGAGTCTTTCCACTTTTGATACTGCCCGTGATTACTCCAGGGAAGCGTTTCAACTCTTGTAACTTTGACTACTGCTTATGAAGATTTGAAAGGATTATTTGGTCTGCTGGGCCTCAAAAAATATAAGATTGTTGCTGCCATATTCCACCACCCCCCCAAATCTGTTTTCTTTTTTATGTTAATTTATTAGTGGAGACTTTTGCAAGGTATTTCTGAATGTAGGCCATTTAGAAAGGAATCACACACAAGAGTATAGTTGCATTGGCTATATTGCTACACTTGAAGGGAGGAGGAAGGCATAGGAGAGAAGGTGATGTTGGAGAAATGAAGAGATGTACCAGAATATGGACTTTACAACTAGTCCCCCCCCCATGTCACTTTTTACATCCGTTTTCCGTTGCCACAAGTGAGAGACTATTATGAAACGAACGTGTGAAATATGTCCTGGAATAAGGAAAGCAATGACTTGGAACCTGATTTCTAGGTTGCTTTAATTTTTATTATACGTATGTTCATTTGGAGAGTATTATATTTTGTATTCAGTAGTAAATGCATTTGGGTATGCCACTTGTATGTATTCCTGCTTCGTGAAGAGGCTAAGGAAATCTGACTTCATGATCAAGGATAATCGATTTAAAAATACAATCATGCTATGTTCTTTTATTCAGATAATAGAACCATGCAGAGAACTGTTCATTGCACTTCTTTGTTTAAGTTTGGGACCCTGTCTGTAATGTTTCTCAGAGCTGTTACTTGATTCTGTTCAAATCATTCTAAAACCTCTTCAAATGCTACACTAATCATCCCATCCAGTAAATGTCTTACTGTTTAACTGAGGAACTTTCCCAGAGTTCCTGTAATTGAGTTCCTAGATGAGCCTCAGTGCAACATTTTCCATTGCCCCCTGCCATAGCCTCTAAGAACATAGGACATTTCAGTCAGGGAGCAGCACTTATTAATTTTTTAAAAAAACTAAGCAAAGATTCTGCTTTTGTTGTTTGTTTCTATTTACAGTCTTAATATGGAACAAGTAAGGCTTCTAATAACATTGTTTCTTTTCAAAAGGTATTTATAAATTGGTTCATTCAGTTACAAGGAGCCTAACGTAGTTAATTGGATAAGGGAAGGCCTTGGGTCTTGCAAGCACGTGTTGAACTTAAATCCAAACTTAACCAGTCCTGCATCAGGAGAAGACATTGTTGGGCACCTGCTGATACTGAAAGCATAGGTTCCTCTGAGTATCCAAGACTGTTCTCCTCTTCACTGTTAAAACCTGTTTACCTGAGCATGCAAGCACTCTAGGTAGATATGTGGATCGGGCAAGTGAATAGATTGCAGCAGCAACCATTGAAGTCATTCAGCAAGGAACCTTATGAAGCATGCCTTGCCCAAAGGCTTCCCAAAAGCCAACCCTTTATAAAGGGTACCTTGTGGTTCCTTTTAGCATTTCCAAGTTAGTCCAAGTCTGCCAACAACAAATAATGAGAACTTACTCTGCCCCCATTAACAACAGATTAGTACTGCAGAGCACACTCTGTTAAGAATGCAGGCCTATACATACTAATTCAGACAAGTTATGAATGGCCTGTCTTAGGCTTTGGTGATACCCAGTGTTCGTCATACCCTGAGTAGACCTATTGAAATCAACAGGCTTAAGTCTATTGATTTCAGTGGGCCTAATCTTCATGTCTGTTGACAGTATTCCTGGCTTCTTTCCTCAACATTATCTAAATAGTGTTTAAATGTTTGTAAAATAGATTACTCCGAAACACCAGTGGTTTCAGAAACAGGACTTAACATGATTAGTTTTGCCAGTCTCCTTTTCCCAACCAAATCATTGAGAGCCTCTCTCTGTGTCTACCTCCACTTCCACTGTTTAATGTTATGGAATGGGGAATTGGACCAAAATATTAAATTCCATGCTCAATTTCTTGAGGTTAACTGATGTTGTCATAACTGCTCAATACAGTGATACCTCTGGTTATGAACTTAATTTGTTCTGGAGGTCTGTTTTTAACCTGAAACCGTTCTTAACCTGAGGTACCACTTTAGCTAATGGGGCATCCTACTGCCCCCATGCCGCTGCCGCGCAATTTTGTTCTCATCCTGAGGTAAAGTTCTTAACCCGAGGTACTACTTCCGGGTTAGCGGAGTCTGTAACTCGAGGTGTTTGTAACCCGAGGTACAACTGTATGCTGTGTTTTTTGAAAAACGGTGGCAGAAGTCTTCAGTCATGCCAACTTTTGTTATTTTTCACAATGTATTGGAAAACTTTGATGCTAGCTAAGCCTTGTAAGCTCTGGCGGGAAGGTAAACGGCATTTCTGTGCTTCTCTGGTTTGCCATGTGCCATGGCCACATGACCCGGAAGCTGTACGCCGGCTCCCTTGGCTAATAAAGCGAGATGAGTGCCGCAACCCCAGAGTTGTCCGCGACTGGACCTAACGGTCAGTGGTTCCTTTACCTTTACCTTTAAGCCTTGTAATGGTGGATTCAGCTGATGCTACTGCCTTTAATGCATGACTGACTAGGCTAAAGGCCCACACACATTACCCCCAGTCACCACAGAGCAAATTGTATGAAAAATATGAGAAGTGTGAAGGAATCATGCTTATTCTCTGATATGAGGAATAAACATCTTCACTTTTTGTGGCCTCCTGTTGGGCGTATCTTAAGGACAAACTTCCTTCCCATCCCAAGATCATTTTTTTGTACTGAGAATATGTGACTTGTATGATCAAGTTGGCTGTGGCTTTGTGCTTCTTTAGGATTGCTTTATTTTGTATTACCTTTAAGACTTAGAAGAAATATCCACAGAAATTGCTCCGCTGCGTCTCTGTTGCTAAGAAATGTCTTTGCAGTGTATGAAACAGAGGTCATTCCTAGACTGTTTGAGACTATGACAGAGGGCAACAACTTTAGGGTTGTCTCTAACTATGCTTTACTCAGAACACACCCATTTTAATTAATGAACCTCAATAATATTACAAGTTTCATGAGGAAAGGACAAATTTTACCAAGGAAATTCAGGGTATAGTTACTTAGTAATAATGGATGGTTTTGCACATGTGCTTTTTTGAGCTTTTCCTCCCTCTGTGTGATGTTCTGCATGATGCAGAGACCCCACTAATGGAGCCTGTTACAGTGGCTTCACTACCAGCCTGTCTCCAAATAAGGTCCTAGTGAAAAGTTTTACATTAGTGTTGCAAATTAATGGTGGTGGGGGGGGAAGTAACAGGTAGGCCACCTGTGATTCTCCTCAGATGAAGATAGAACTTTAATAAAACAAACAAATTTCCACATCATGGTAAACCTATGAACTGCAGAGGTTTTTCGTACTTCGCTCCTTCCTGAACAAAAGCAGGAGCAACCAACCACGGTCCCTGACTTAGAATTACATTGGAACTAGGGATCAGGGTTTCTTTCATGCCAAACAAACTACAGTATGAAGCCACAATTTCGTATTGGCTTACTAATTGTGGTTTGTTTGAGCAAAACAAAACAAAATCACCGGCTTGGATTTATCACAGAGTCAGGGGTCATGGTTTGTTTACTCATCCTAGGGGAGGAGTGAAGCTGGAGCAATCTCCACATTCATTATAAACTTTATAATGACGTGCAAACTGGACATTTGTTTCTCAGTAGGAGATGCCTGTTTTCAGTTTTCAGAAGAAAGGAAATCACCCCTGTGGTTTTTCTGTTACATTTTGGAAGTAAAAAACTCCCCACCCTTTTCTTTTTTAGTTCATTGTTTTCAATTACTGGCTTTTGCAAAGTAGCTACAGTGATGTACCAAATGTTTTCTGGCACATTGTGAGCTGAAACAAGTGTTATCAAACAAAATATGTGTAAATATGATGCAAATGATTTCTGAGAGATGTGATTTATTTTTCAATATGCATTCCATTTCAAATAAAGAAATATTCATTGAAATGTTCCCTTGATATGGTATGAAAAGACTACATCTTCAAAGGAAGATGGAAACAAATTTTCTGGACATAATCAATAGACTGCTGTAAATCTTACATCTGTGGAATATCATTTTCATTGATTCAGCCATTTTGAGGTCACGACATAGAAGGTAGCTTGTTTTTAAAGAAAATCTATAATTGGTTTTCATTAGAGAGAGGCCCTCCTAAGAGAGAGGCTAGGTGACAAAAAACTAATAATTACAGTGGATATTTTCAAGAAGGGTTTCCCCCCTTTATGACTCACTTGAATGCAAGGTGCATCAATAACACTCTGCTCAACAGGACAACCTTCACCTGTAGCCTCTGTTCCTTTCCTCCTTCACAGCATGGTCCTTTTGGAGAAAATTGTGCTTGCCACAGGCTATAAGCTTTGCTTTCAGGTTGACTTTTTAATATTTCCATTTTACAAAAGAGTAATAGAGGCTGGGAGGTAGCGATTGCACAAGACCACCCAACAGGTTCATGACTGAGCCAGAATTCGATGCCATATTTCCAAAGGTCCAGGCTGAATATGATGTTCATATAAAAAGAGGGAATTTAGTAGTTCACTAAAGTATGTGTTATTATGTGACTAGGAGCCATCACATCACAAGTTAACTCATTTCCAGTAAGGAGGGAGGGGAAGACACTGAAAATACTGTATGTTTTGAAACAAGGCCTTGTCTGTCCATGCATGGCAATTTTCAGCACTCGAGCGCCTGGCATGCATTCAGCCAGCACCAAAACATTGTGACCTCCTTATTACCCAAGGGAATTGCAAAAGGATTTGCTTAGTCATCATCACACAGCAGTTCTGTAAATCAGTGGGAGGAATACATCATAGTCGTCTTGGATGACTGAATGGTGACTCCGGAACGGTTTCTTTTTCCTTTGCTGAAAACAAGTCCCTAATCCATTCTATAAATGTTGGTTTCTTTTCTGATAACAGTAAGGCAGATGACATTATTTTGAAACATGCCACCCTTTTTCCATTAAAAAGAGAGAGAGAGTCTCACTCAAACTCTCTTTGGCTCATTCTTCTCCGTGTTGCTCTCCTTTACCTTCAGCTTGACTGAAGACAATGTGTGCTTACATTAAAGGAGTGACAGGGGTCTGTTTAACCCGGCCCATCTCCACACCCAGACAAAACAATATCCAAGAGATATTGTTTGCAGATGATGCAGCCTGGACAGCACACCCTACGGAGACTCATCGGTCGTTTTGCCCAAGCCTGCATGGAGTTCGGCCTTACCATCAGCCTGACAAAGACCAACATGCTGGGTCAGTACATCACCAGCATTGGTGAATACATGCTTGAGGTAGGAGATATTTTTGTCTACCTGGGCTCCACTATAACTAGTGTCAGGCTTCGGGGAATCTGATTCCTCCCCCTGTGGCAGTAGATCAGAAGATCAAAGAAAGGAATGTCTTACCAGTTAGAAACTTTAATAATCACAGTGAGCGAACAAAGAACACTTCTCCTAGAAATGGTGGTGCTCCCAATTAAGGATCACACCTCCTTCCGTCCCTATTATTCTACGTCACTCCTATGTCTTGTAATCTGAGCTTGTACCCTTTGTGCTTTCTGTTCTGAGACTTTCTGAGCTCTTCTTGATCTTGGGCTGAGTGGAGGAATGCTGTCCAGAGACTGTGAATCTGTTAGCCCTTGCTCTTCCAGTGTTTCTTCTCCTGGCTGTTCCCCATCCTGCATTTCCCAGCTTCTGCCTTCTGAACTGTGTCCCTCTGTAAACCACTGTTCCAAATCTATACTGTCCTTCTGCTTCTGGGAAGATGCAGGAGCAGAAGGAGAGGGTGGCTCCCACCATTCCTCCTCAGTGCAGCCCTCCTCAGCACGGTCCTGAAATCCAGCAACTTTTCCATTGATGCTGAGCTGGAGAAGCATATTGGTAAAGCGGCTACAGCAAAGCCTTGCCTCTTTGAAGAGGTATGGAATCATGTGATGCTAATAGCCAATACCAAGATGAAGGTCTACCAGGTTTGCGCGTTGAGCATGCTGCTTTATGGAAGTGAGTCATGGGCAACTGACACCCCCAAGAATGATGCCTCAATGCCTTCCGTATGCGGTGTGTCAGGAACATTTTGGGCATTGCATAGCAGGACAAAGCCTCAAACTAATATGTGCTTTCCCAAGCCCACGTTCCCAGCATGTTTGCACTTCTGTCTCAGTGATGTGTGTGCTGGCTTGGTCATGATCACAGAATGGAAGATGGCAGTTTCCCCAAGGACATGCTCGATGGGGAGCTGGCTTCAGGCACTAGACTGCTGGCAGACCAACTCTTGTGTTACAAAGATGTCTGCAAACATGTAATGAAGGCTGGCAACACTAACCCCTGCCATGTGGGAATCCCTTGCAGATGATCACAGTACCTGGAGACAGATGGACAGATTGTGTATCTGCAACAGTGACCAGAGAAGGAATGACTGCTGGGAGGAGCACAGAGAGAAGAAATACAATGGTGCACCTGTAGCAGCAAAACCAGATGCCTTCATCTGCCCCACTTGCAATAAAACATGTCTCTCCCATATTGGTCTCTACAGCCACTGCAGGCGCTGCAACTCTCCAGTGGTTTGACTTTACCCCTGCAGGCGCATTCTTCTATTGTCTCCCAAGAAAGACGGATGCCAACAACTTGACTCTCAGGTCATATGTTGCATCAGTTATTGGATAATTGTTAGTGGGTGGGCCACCTCAGGAAGTGAGACATTGAAGGGATAGGTGTACAGTGCAGTCCTACATCTACCGAGAGGTAAGCCCCATGGAGTTTGATGATGCTTTATTCCAGAAAACTCTTATGGGATTGGAGGGCTGGTTTGAATGATGTATTTTGGTCCCCTCCAGGTCTGTGGTTTTGTGGAGGGGACCAAAAGTGGAGATATGTAGTAGAAGGAACTGCTGAAGTGGTCAAACCGTTTCTCACCTGGCTGGAGGACACCTCATCCTAGAGCCTCAGGGTCTAGTCTGGGCTAGTCTTGCCTGGAGCTGGGAAAACACACTCTCTGCTAGCTCCAAAGCTTTGAGGGCCTCCCTAGAAACCATGGGCTACTTGCACTCCACTGCTGAGAGGGCTGCATTGGTTACCAATCTGTTTCTGGGCCAAATATGAGGTTTTCGTTAGTTCCCTAAACAACTTGGACTCGAAGTACCTTAAGGACCGCCTGAATCCTTATGCTACCCACCCCTTAGTTGCTAAGGTCTTTGGATTGAGCAATTTCAGTGGTCCCAAATGCCCCCTGAAGGTTCAGCTGGACTTTACAAAGGATTGAGCCTTTACTGTGGCAAACGCTGCTCAGTTTTAGGCATCTTCTAAAAGTCACATTATTCACAAACCTTTCACACGTGAGGTTTTTGACATCCAGCTCTTATTGGTGTGTTCAATGTTTTTATTGTTAATACTTTGTTTTTAGCCTGTATACTTACAGTATCCATGAAAGTACAGTTTGAAAATATTTAAATAAAAACACTTATGAGAAGAAGTATGTAATAATTTCCAAGCAATCTTCTGAATTACGATGCATTTTTGGGAACAGATCGGCGCTTGCTTTCCTGAACTAAGGTTTATCATAATGCAGTGCACTGTACACCATTAATCGTATTATGAAAGACAAGCTAACGTGCATTTCCCACAGTCTAAATGACTTGCAGAGAGTCAAGAAATGTGTCTGATTCTATTCTGGGCCCGACAGTAAAAAGTTAAAGCTTGGAAATGTTTAGATCAAGGTCTCATTGCTGTGATTGTGCTAAAAATCGGAGGCTTTGATATCTTTGGGAAATGTAAACTCAGTACAAGTTTTTGAGCTTCCCAGTACCGCCCTTTAGCCAACATTTATTCCCCCCTTCAGTTTTCTTTCAATTTTTGCTGAGTTTTCTGTGTTCTTGCATTTTAACATGTTTATCTTCATGCCAGAAGCAACTACACTTACTTAATTTCTATCTGTCACACAGCTAATAAAAGCACTTTGGTAAAAGGGGAAGGGGGAATTGCAATGCTGTTTTTAAGGTGTCTGATGAGTTTATTCAACGAATGCACTTTAGCAAGCCATTTGGTCCCTTTACATGTATTATGTCAATTACATGCCTATGCACATGCCAAACAGAGGGAAGAATGGGATGGATATTGGTATTGCAGCAGTCCATGTGCAAACTCCACATTGCACCAAACTTCATTTCAGCCAAGGCCATTTCAAGTCACCTGAGAAGCTGTTGTGCAGATGACTCCTTAAGGTCGTGTGGCAGCACCTACTTTCTCATTAGCACAATGTTGCATTTGTCATATTTACAAATGGTTCCATAAAAAGATTGTGCGAAATGTGCTTCACAGGACTGTTATGGGAAGCAAAAGGCAAACTTAAGAAGTTGTTCGCTCTCACTTAAGGAATGTAAAAGGTCCCTAGGGTGTAGGATGACCTTTAAGTTCTGCCAGAAGACTGGTAAGACATATGCTTTCATTTAAAATAAATGTGTATCTTGCTCTTTCCCCTATGAAAATAAGAGCAAAATGGTGAAAAACTGCCCGAGAGCCTTTGCCACACAGCAATATCCAATTTGAACAAGATTTTCATGTGAACATTTTTCTACTGGCTTCTCCGTAATGAAGATGGCATTAAAGTTGTGGATGGCTTTCTAAATGTATTTTGAGGTTTTATTGTATCTTCAGCGTGTACATTTTACCTTTGATCTCCTTGTCTTATGAAGGTAAATGTGTAGTTGCCAAGGTAATGTGACATTATGGGCTTCAGAAAAGACAATGCCATACTGCATGCCAGGGCCATAGCTAGGGGCTGGTGAGACGGGCCCCCGCCAGGGGCACAGGCGACAGAGGGGTGCAAAATCAGCTAAAAATATGTCCATAAATATAAATATTGATTATTGCCTCAGAAGAAATGGTTTTAAATAGAGGGTGAATTGAATGAGGGGGGGATGTTGGACAAGAGGCAGAAAGAAGAGCTAATTAGTCTGTGGCTAGGGGGCTCAATCTGGATGGTTCTGCCAGAGGTGCAAGATCACCTAGCTACGGCTCTGCTGCATGCTATGGTACTGCAAACAATACAGTGGTACTTCGGGTTACATACGCTTCGGGTTACATACGCTTCAGGTTACAGACTCCGCTAACCCAGAAATAGTGCTTCAGGTTAAGAACTTTGCTTCACGATGAGAACAGAAATTGTGCTCCGGCGGCGTGGCACCAGCAGGAGGCCCCATTAGCTAAAGTGGTGCTTCAGGTTAAGAACAGTTTCAGGTTAAGAACGGACCTCCGGAACGAATTAAGTACTCAACCCGAGGTACCACTGTACCTTCATGTGACAAAGGGACTTGTCTCACCTCTGAACAGAGTAACATTTTCATACAGGCAGTCAGGGAGTCCTACTTGTCATTTTCCTCTACAAGACTGGATCGTGTGTTTTATTTCTCATGGGGCAGGCTACTTACTGGAAAGGGTAAGAAATAATCACCATGATGGATAGAAATACCACATGGAGTTTCTTTCAGAAGGCAGTGTGGTTAGATGCAAGGTTCTTGTAACTGATGGTTGTGGTTGCATTGGCAGGCGATAGTAACTTTAGGAGAGCCCTGAATTTAAAAAGTATGAGGAATGGTGACATAGTTGTAAGGTTAGACCTTTGAAAACTGAATTGTCAACACAACTGTGCTTAGTCTATGCCCATAGATAGACTATATTATCGTCCAGCATTACCGTCACTTTGCTTGTGGTTGGGAAATATGGAGGTGGGTTTTGAATTGCTTATTTTGCAACTCTTCCAGGAGCAATTATTTCACGTACAGCTAAAAGCTTTGAAAATAATTAAAACTCTGCTGCAAGTGACATGAGAGAGAGAGAGAGAGAGAGAGAGAGAGAGAGAGAGAGAGAGAGAGAAATCATTCAATGACAATTATGCTTCATGGCCTTCAAGACTCCTTTCCACAGTTCTTAAAAGCAATTAGAAGTAAGTAGCGAGTCTGGATTGTTCATCCCCTTTCACAGCTGCAAACTGAATGGTACTCATTAAGGTGTAATCTGGTTTGAATTTGCAGCTGTCTGCTTCCTAAGTTCCCTTTATTTTTTAAAATATCCATAGCCTCAAGCAACAATAATAAAGGGAAGAAAGAAGCGAAATAGCAACGATTTACCCTGCGGTATTTCCAAGACCTCTTCCTTTCATATGTATGATCATAGCTTCAATCTTATCCCACGCTTTTTATGCAATACTATTCTCAACAGAATCTTTAACAATATAGTTTCTGAGTACCATTTTAACACAACATATAAATGATGAATTAATATAAGTGTATCAGTGGTAAAGAGAGCTCTGTTTACCAGCTTAGGTTGATATGCCATCTGTGACCGGTGTCAGTGGTTGGACCTGATTCAGTTATTCATGCACTAGTTACTTTCAAAGATGACTACTGTAAACTACTCTACGGAGGACTGGTTTTGAGGAGGGTTCAAAAGCTCCACTTTATGCAAAATGTAACTGTCCAGATGTTGATGGGAGCCAACAGGGCGGCGGGGGGGGGGTTGGTTCCCTCAGCTCATAGTACCAATTTTGCACCAGTTGCATGTGTTAGTGGCGTGTTCCCAGGCAGAATTAAAAGTACAGTGTTAATAACCCTTAAATTCCTAAATTGGTTTGGGCCAGGATAACTAAAGAACCACCAATCCCTGTATAATCCTGCCCATATATTAAGAACAGCTACAAAGGTCCAGCTTGTATGCTTGCCAGTAAAATCTATTAGGCTGGTGGCATGAAAGACAGATCCTTCTTGATGGTGGCTCTGTTGTTATAGAACTCCCTTTCTGGACGGTGCTTGCTCATCTCCCCCCACCTGGTTCAACTGGGTCTTAAAAACATGTCTTTTCCATGTTGCTTTTCCTTAACTGTGTTTCTTGAGACTTTGAGCTGCCTTACAATTGTGTATTCTTATGATTTGACACTTCAAATCTTATTTATTTATTTTTAAATTTATATATCACCCTTCATCCAAAGAGCTCAGGGCAGTTCACAAGATAAAAATACAGGATAAAAATATAGCTTAATGTTTTGCATCTCATTGGGTACATGTCCTTGTGGGTGTTATGCCTTAAAAGGCTGGCTATATATACTTTAATCGTCCTAACCAAATGGTTGACTATTTTATGATATTCACTAAACAGGTGGTTGTAATGGTATTTGGCTGGCAATAGATATTTATACAAAAAATGATGGAAATAATCATAGTAACAATTTGAAATCTTTTTTTTTTTTTTAATCACCCTCCAGAATTCCAGTCATAAATTGTACATTCACATAAATAAACATCTCCTTTTGATAGCTTTGGTCTTTCCCCCAATCCAGTTTTCTTTCCAGCCTTTCAGTTTTATTTGTAGGTTTTAATCTACATCATATAAAGCACCTGGCTCCCTTTCTAATGGCTATTCTAATGGCTACTTATGCCTTTAAAGACCGGAGAAGTGTTTCAGCTGTTTCTGGAATACAGATTGCTCTGTTTTACACACGGAAATTCCAACTACATCTAACTTTCAGAAAGGCAATACTCCCTCAGCAAAAGTGACTATTGGAAGTGGAGTAAGATGAACCAGGGTAACACATGTTCCCAAGGTATTCCCAGTACAGGGAAGTTGAGGCCAGATGTATTTGAACATGCAGGAAAATTGTAATGTAGAAAAAGCCTCACGGGACTGCAGCTTACAGGACCTTTGGATCTCTTTCGCCCAACTGCAATTAATGTAAGTAGAAATCTTGGCTGCACTCCAAAAAGCACATACTTGGAGCCATCTCACCGGAATCGGAGTGACATGTTCATTGTAATTAATATCAAGACTGCAGGGTAAAGGGCCTTTGACCAAGTATCAGAGAAAGCAGTCCAGGAGACCCAGGGAAACACAGAGTTTGGTTTTTATCTCCCACTTCCACTTCCCTATGCCTTTGTCTCCTAGATTGTGTCAATGCCTTCAACAGATTTTTACATGGTACGAGAGTGCAGATTCCTCTGTTTCACCAGGTAACGGTAAAGGTAAAGGGACCCCTGACCATTAGGTCTAGTCGTGACCGACTCTGGGGTTGCACGCTCATCTCACTTTACTGGCCGAGGGAGCCAACGTTTGTCCGCAGACAGTTTTTCCGGGTCATGTGGCCAGCATGACTAAGTCGCTTCTGGCGAACCAGAGCAGCGCATGGAAACGCCGTTAACCTTCCCTCCGGAGCAGTACCTATTTATCTACTTGCACTTTGACGTGCTTTTGAACTGCTAGGTTGGCAGGAGCTGGGACCGAGCAACGGGAACTCACCCCATTGCGGGGATTCGAACCGCTGACCTTCTGATTGGCAAGTCCTAGGCTCTGTGGTTTAACCCACAGCACCACCTGCGTCCCTATATTTTACCAGGTACATCCCACCTAATTAATACAACTTCTGCACTTCTCCTTTTTTGGTTCCATAGTACATTGATAGTTCATATGCATGCAAGAATCAACTGTGTGAATCAGCCTGGAAAGCCAATGTGGGGTGTGGGGTGGGTGGTTTCTTCACACAAGGCGTGCAACATTGAGAAGATCCATATTGAAAAAAATCCACTTGGGCGCACCAAATATGAGCCTTACACAAGGTGCCATATTATGAAAGATTACCAAAATCCACTTCTGATGCAGGCAACCCAGCTTTTAGGAGGGGAGGCTAGACATGGCAGTTGCTTCAACCCAATTTGTGCAGCGATTCTCAGCTTGTGGAGAGTCCTTTGTGTGCAGTACTACATTGGATTGTTTAATGTGCTGCTGCAAATCCACATTGAGGATGTAAACAAGTGCCAAGTTCTCCACACGGCAATTGCTCCGCACAAATGTCTTGCTGAGCTGCAGTTATGTGAGTAACCTTCTAGTGGCCCCATTCCCACTTTCTCGGCATGAGTCCCGTAAGAAAACGGGGTGTGTGTATTTGTGTACTCTAATCTAGCCAAAAGCGCTGGACAGCTAGTCTGCCTAAATAAGTACACTTCAGAGGGAACGTGGATTTTTAATTAAAGGAAAAACACTGAAATCGAAACTTGGGCAGGTTGGCAATGTTAATTCCTCCAGAAAATAAGGATTCCCAGAAATTCTTTTTAAAAAAAACCAAAGCAAACCAGCAGCCCATAATTCAGCAACCAGTAATTCAGACACGGTGTCTGAATTAATTCAGCAAAAGAGATGACCAACAGTGGGATCCTAAACTCGAGAAAGAGGATGTTATACCACTTTAAAATGTACTTTATTCTCTGAGGAAACATTCACTCCAACCGCTAAGCAAATCTGCTCAGTTTGTCTTCTATCATTTAGGACACCACCTACAATTAATATCTAGTTTTGTTAATAAAAACACTACCCAGTTTCTCTTTATTACAGACACGGGTTTAACACGGTACCTTCTGTGTTCAAAAGCAGATGCTCTACCACTGAGCTGTGGTCCCTCACACACACACCTGTTTTTTTTACCATCTAGCCTGCTGAAGAGTTATGGAGAACTCGAAAACTTGCATGCTATTTTGCAACATTTTTGGCTTAGCCTAATAATGCCCCAATATGGATTTTTAATTGTTTATTGTGGACTGACATGACTACCTTTACTTTTAATGAATGTTGATCTCTCCCATTCATAGAGATCAACAACACAACATCATAGTAGTCTCGTAAGAAGAAAAATAATATTGTGTTTAGTCACCAGTTGAAAACTTGTTTTGCATATATTTGCATTTGATACAGAGCCAGTAGTTTGACATTACCATTCTTTACTGCAGCAGTAGGTCAGAGGAAATGTATAGAAAATTAAATAGAATAGCCATAGCTTATTGTTAACTGTCTGTGGACATCCCTGTCTGTTTAATGAGATATTTCCAATTAAGGTTTTAATGGGCAACCTGAAAATTCACCACTACAGTGAATTTTATATACAAAATAAATTGTATATAAAGGAAGGACTGACATTTGGGTTTTGCAGCATTAACTGTAATTTAATAAATAGTATCCCACCCTGCTCCACACACACACATTTTTCATGAGAACTTACTAGAAACTGTATTGATTATGTTTCCTTTGTTCAGTTCTTTAGCTCAGGCTTCTAACATGATTTTGTTGGCATCTGTCTGTCTTGAGAGACAATGAAGGAGTGTGCCTTTGGGGGTGAAGTCAAACCATTGAAGAGTTACAGCGCCTGCTGTGGCTGTGGATGCCAATACGGGAGAGACATGTTTTGTTGCAGCTGGGGCAGATGGAGGCATCCAGTTGTGCTGCTGCAGGGACACCATGGTGTTTCTTCTTTCTGCACTCCTCCCAGTGGTCATTCCTCCTCTGGTCATTGCTGTGGATACACAACTTGACTGCCTGTCTCCAGGCACTGAGATTGTCTGCAAGGGATTCCCACATGGCGGGGTTAATGTTGCCAGCCTTCATTACATGTTTGCGGACATCTTTATAACACAAGAGTTGGTCTGCCAGCAGGTCTAGTGCCTGAAGCCAGCTCCCTGCAGAGTATGTCTTTGTGGATCCTGCCATCTTTCATTCTGTGGACATGAACAAGCCACTGTCAACATCCCTGAGACAGGAGTGCAAACATGCATCAACTAGTGTCTTCCAATACTTTGCGACACAAGATCTACCCACCGTGGAAGAATGGCAGATGAAAGTGATAGACTATATGGGACTGGCAGAAATGACCAGCAGAATTCGAGACCAGGGAAAAGAGACGGCGGAAGAAGATTGGAAGAAATTTAAGGACTATCTTAGGAAACATTGTAAAATTATTGAAGGCTAGAACGATGTTGATTCAGAAATTAAGTGGTTAAAAGCTGTAATGATTATCTGATTAAGAAAAGAAAGGTTAAAAATTATACAGAAATTAGGGGAAGGATTTGCTGAATTGACTTAATTAGAGAATGGAATACGGAAGGGGGAGGTATGAGGAGGTCGGGAAAGTAAGTTTTATGAATATAAGGGATTGAAATTATACTTGTTGTTGTATGTGTTTTGTATGTTTTGTATGTATTTTTATTGTTCTTGTTTTTTGTTCTGTTTTTTCTATTTTATATAAATTCCTAAAACCTTAATAAATATATTATAAAAACAAACAAACAAACATGCATCAACTAATTATTTAGAGGTAGTCAAATTGTGAATTCTGCAAAGAACCCTAAAGCAGGTGCTATTTATCCTTCCCTAAAATAAAAGATGCTCTGTCCACAGCACCCAGGATTTAAAGTATCCAAAAAGAACACACCATTACAACTTGACACTTCTTCTTTTTTTGCCCCTTCCAATTGCTACAAAGCTTTCAAAGGCAGTTCTGCATAAAACACCTTGGTGGAGTCTAGTATTTGAGGCTTCAAATGCATGAATGATAATTGTCCAGTCTGAATGTCAGAAAAGCTTCTAGCTCACTTACCTGAGGGAGCTAGTGAATGCAACTCTTGCACACCACTGCAGATAATGGGATTATGATTGTGCAAGTTGGTAGTGAACTGGAGCTGTGGTAATGCCTTCACTTTCCACTCCTTGTGATGCTATAAAGTCTTTCTGGTTATAGGTAGCCAGGTGCAGTATCAGCTTCTTCCCAGTCTATCCCTGACCAGTGCAGCACCCTCTGGAATTCAGTATTTTTTTTTTTAAAGACCAGGCTGTCTTTCTTTCCAGTTTTCCCAAACCTTTGTTTAATTAAATAATCTATGGCCTTTTAAACTGTGTGTGTGTGTAGTGGGTTATTGTTTTTATTTGTCACTATGTTGTGTATTTTTGTATTTTTATATTGTAAACTGCTCTGTAATACTCAGATGAAGAGGGGTATAGACATTTAATTAATAATAATAATAATAATTTATTTATTGTATTCTTCATTATGTGTTTATAGCTCTACAAAAAGTCAGACTAACAAATTGGTGGCAAGCAGCAGCCACTTACTCAAATTATGGAAAGTCTTTTCATTTACATAAACCTGTTTTGCTTTTGCATCTGTCTTTTCTTTCTTGAAATGAATCTGCTGTTTGTGTTGCATTTCCCAAATGTAGAAATTAGATGAATCAGTTTCATAGAATTCTTTCCAAAACAGGACCATTTCCCTTCTCTACTCTCTCTCCCACTCATCCCACCTTCTTCCAAGTCAAGCATTTCCAAGAATCAGTGCTTGCTACTGTGGCCATTTTTAAAATATCAAATTGATAGCACAGCATAGGTAACCTTTATGATACATTATCTGATTTTCATTTTAACCAAATGATCTGTTTAGTGGTTGAATGCTATGGTCCCAGCTCTCTTAATCCTCACATATGTGCTTTGCTTTGCAAGGGTAAAGGTCAGTAATTATGAATCATTTCCTCCTACAGCTCCAGAAAAAGGTTTACAGAATGAATCACCAAGGAACAGCTCATGGCTGCAATCTTCTCTGAAGGCAAGTCCCCAGGCCCCGAGGCCTAGACAATGTAAACAAGGATGCCCTTTAATCTTCTAGCTATCTAAAATACTCTCCTGCACTATAAAATGTCATGTCAGAATGCTGAGGAAATGGGTGGCTACAAAATTCAGGAGATGTGTACCCTAAGGTGGCCGCAACTAAGAATGATAGTCATTATGCAAATCTCTACTTCTAACTATTGCATTTTGTGCACAGCCCAATGGTGTGATTGATGGCTGTGCATAACTGACACAATCCTTGCACAGAGGTTTTACAATCTGTTACACAACGTAAAAGGACAGTTCAGGGTTGAAAAGGAATGGTTGTGGAGGTGAATCAGGAAGTTGTGGATATGGAGAAGAAGGGATGGTGAGGCAGTAGTTTTGCTAAAGAAGTGCTTTAAAATAGCGCATGAGAAAGGAAAGGAAAACAGCTCAATTAATAGTGTGAGACATGCACCCCAACTCCCTGAGGGTGAGGAATTTCAGCGATTCTGCTGTTTACCTGGGTTTAGTTTCCTTATAATAAGGTCACCGGAGACATATGACATTTCCACCCCTGCTCAAATTCATTTTGTTTGTTTGGGCCCAGTTTCCCAATCTGTTACGGTGATCTTGAATCCCGATTCTGTCTTTTGTGACATTAGCTACCTCTCCCAGTTTGGTGTCATCTGCAAATTGGATGAGCATCCCCTCAATTCCTTCGTCCAAGTCGTTTATAAAGAGGTTGAACAACAACAGTCCCTGGACAGAACCCTGAAGCACCCACTTTGTAACTTCTTTTCATAATAATGAGGAACCATTATTTAGCATTCTTGGGGTCTGGTCAGTCAACCAGCTAAAAAAATCTACCTGTTACCTTGTCCGGCCCACATTTTAACAGCTTCTCCACAAGAATGTCATGGAGCCGGGGGACTCTGTCAAAAGCCTTACTGAAATCAAGATACACTGCGTCCACAACATTCCCTTGAGTCATGGAGTTTACTACCTCTTTGGATAGGCTCTTAGGGTGATATTCAACCAAGTCATACGTTGAGCATCCAGGTAATCAATTTGATTTCAGTGGGTCGTCTCTGAGTATGATAAAACTGGATTGTGTAGAGTAACAGGAGGGGGGGGGGAAACAAGTTGGAATAAATCCATTTGCTTTAGTTCCTCGATAGCAAATTGGAAATACTAATGTATTTTGCATATTTATTTACATGATCTACTGCACTGAATAATTGTGTGAAGGGAACACACACAAGAGGCTTGTGTGATGCAGCTTGATTTCCTCTGGCAATGCCACTGGAGGAGAACACTGAAGGGTTTTTGGTTTTTTTGAGGGGGAGAGGTTTCAAGAACACAGAAAAGTGGAAACTTTGCACCCCTTTAAATTATGAAAAGTGTGAGGGACGCCACATATGGTTTGGGGCACTTTCAGCCTCTATGAAGAGTCTATAAGCCAAGCATTAGAACTCTGAGACACTGATCGTTTGGGAACCCCAGGCTGGAATGATCTCTTGCGAAGATTCACGTGCTAAAATAAATGGTAGTTCAATGGAGAGTAAGTATACGTTTTGCACCTCAGAGAAAAAAACCTAGTCTGTCTTATAAGGTTTCCGAAGAGATCACACATTTCTGAAATGGACAGCTGGTCTGTTCAATCTGGGACATGCTAATTAACCTACCCGTTATGTTACAACTTGAGAATATTTAACGAGCCGGGACCATAGAAATTGCTGAGGAATTTTGGCACAGTGGACAAGGATTGCCTTGTGCACAGACAAATCCTTCCCACCTGCTGCCCAAGTACCAGACTATCCTGGCCTCAGTGGGATCATTAGTCAGGCAAGCCAGCATTTGCCCCCAAATGCAGAGAAACTTTATGGGATTGTCTTTTTTTTTTTTTTTTAAAAAGAACCATTCACCCACACCCACACACCACTTTCCCCGCTGATGGGACTCAAGGCAACTTACAGATAAAATCAAGAACTGTTGCACATTAACAACAGCAGCAGCAGCAGCAGCAACAACACTGCAGCTTAAGTCCCACAGTTCATGTCATGACCACCTTTGGTAGCAAATGAATAGACTTTTTGTAATCATTGGACTAGATGATCCTCAGCGTCCCTTCCAACTCTATGATTCAAGAACATTTAAGATCATAGAAACATAGAATTTTAGAGTTGGAAGGGACCTCAAGGGTCATCTAGTCCAACCCCCTGCGGTGCAGGAATCTTGACGAAAGCATCCATGGCAGATAAGGGATTCAAGTTAATTACCATATTTTTCGCTCCATAGGGTGCACCGGACCATAGGGCGCACCTAGTTTTTAGGGGGGGGGGAAATAAAGTAAAAAAATTATTTCCCCCCCCCCCAGCCCCAAAGAGCAAAGAAGCCAAGACAGCCAGCGGGATCCATCCCGCTGGCTGTCTTGGCTTCCTCTTTAGCCATGCGCAATCTCTCCAGCCGGGAGAGGCTGCGCGGAGCTTCGTTTTTAGCCGTGGGGCTGGGGCAGGGGAAGCCCGAGCTTCCCCCAACCCCAGAACAGGTCCAGGAGCGGCAGCAAGATTGCACGCAATCTTGCCGCCGCTCCTGGAGCTTGCGGGGCTGGGGGCAGGGGAAGCCCAAGCTTCCCCCGACCCCAGCCCCCAGAACAGGCAGCTATCTGCAAGCCTTCCGAGCGCAGCGGGAACTCCCGCCGCACTCAGAAGGCTTGTGGATAGCTGCCTGAAGTGCAGCGGCAGTTGGCGCTGCGCCCCCCGGGCTTCAGGCTGCAGGCTGCTTTCCGCAAGCCTTCGGGCTCTGAAGGCTTGCGGATAGCTGCCTGAAGCCTGGAGAGCGAGAGGGGTCGGTGTGCACCGACCCCTCTTACTCCCCAGGCTTCAGCGAAAGCCTACATTCGCTCCATAGACGCACACACATTTTCCCTTCATTTTTGGAGGGAAAAAGTGCGTCCTATAAAGCGAAAAATACTGTACTTTTGACATGCCTTCTGTAGAAATCCTATATGAAGCTGGTGGTGTGTGGCTTGGGCCTTATTGCCAAGTGAACATGGGTGGTTAGGTATTGCGAATGATTAATTCAATGTAAATTAAATGTTGCTGAATTTCTTCATATGGATTCTAAGTTCAGTATCTACCTTGAGCCATACTGATAAAGGGGTGTGTGTGTGTGTTAGTCACTCTACGGAAATGACAAAAAAGCACTGCAAGTGGGAAAACTGAGCGCAAAAAATTGTTGCACCCAACATCAGTCACTGACTGGGTCCTATCTGGGTCCATTCACAGTAAGAGCACAGGTGACATAAGCAGAGCAAGGTGTACTCGAAAAGAATCTCACCACAGTTGCATTTTGTAGCAGAAACTTAGGCCAGCCTCTGACCCCCTATGCCAGCTTGTTCTGATACATGGTATTTGTTAATCTATAGGAGAAAACAGCATTATTATTTTTTTTAAAGTATATTAGTGCATGGTAGACTATTACCATTCTAACTGGCACACATAAAAGATGAAACCCAGCATTATAGAGACATTACTCATTGTATTACCGCACTGATAGCTGATTTGAAAAAGTGTCATGGGCTATTTTGAAAACAGTATCGCATTCCTTTCCCAGTGCATCATTCTACAGTGCTCATGACATACCACAGTAATTGCTAGTTCCTAGAAATGATTGCGCAATATATACATATTTTTTTTTAAAAAATGAAAACATACCCATCTACAGCATATTAATCTATTCATGCATTAGTGAATATTTTTCATGCTTCATGGTTGACTAGGCTGACAGCACCGCAGAGACGTTCAGAATATGGCACAGATTTGGCCTTTCTCATATGACTATAAGGTGCTGGTGCTTCTCTTTTAAAGACCTTAGAAGCTTGAAATCTATATGTCTGAGAGATGTTTATTCATATTTGAGCTTGTTTATCAAAGCTGGTTTGTGGAAAAAACACATTAACTCATAGAAAGAAACTGGATATGTCTGGATCCAGTTTAATATAGAAAACACCACCACCAGTGCACACTAAATACACACTAAACTGTAGTGTGCACACAGCCTCACAAACCAGTTTTGATGTGAAGAGGGACTGATCAAATCAAATCAAAAATGTTTATTCGGCTTTACGCCCATCATGAAACACAACTCAACAAAACAAATCAAATCAAATAAAACAGCGGACTCGTACAAGCCACAAGTAGTATAACACAGTTCACAACTCACAAGGACAGATATTAGCCATTCATAAGAAAAGTTTAAGATTAAGATTAAAAATTTTAGGCACTACACTAAAATCAATATCTGATGTCATTATAGAAAATTCTTATAACTATCAATAATCAACTAACATTCCATTCCATCTCTTGTACGAGAGGACGGCTGTTAGGAATTTAGCAACCTGTAGGGTAATATAAGGATCCACATCTTGAAGAACCGAGGCAAGCTGTAGGTCTACTGATTTGTCAGCCATAGGCTGGATTATGGAGTTTAGTATACTAGCACGGGCTGAACTGTACAAAGGGCAGATAAACATAACATGATGTAGAGATTCAGATGTTTTCATTTCACACGCACACATTGAAGGGACTTGGCCCTTAGTGAATCTATGTCTCAGCACGTTTGTTGGAAAGACATTAAACCTAGCTCTAATGAAGGCATATCGGTGAGACGCGGCCATAAGCGATGTTAAGTAGGATGGAGCGCGGTAGATAGGGGTTATGCCGATATTTAACGGCGAGCAGACTCCACCACCAGCTACGAAATTTTGGTATAGCTCCGCATCATCCAGCCTTTGATTTATACACCTTTTTGCCACATTTAGATCCAGTTTGAGCAATTCAGTGGGCGAGATCTCATAGGACAGCAATTTGGCATGGATTTTTCCTGACCACAAATTTGTGAAGTCATCTCGCCACATGCATTGAATGAGGTAATGGTTCGGGAGTTTATGCCATAGGGATATCCAATAAATCAAAACTCTCCTCCATATAACTAACTCCACTGAGGGGATCTTCATTTCTAAGCGGATAGCCGCATTACTTACGCATGTTGGTAATTTTAGAAGTCGGAGTAAGAATTGGCTTTGAAGTGACTCTAAAGGTGAGAGATTTGCAAAGGCAGCCCATAAAGGTGCAGCATAGGCCATTGTGGCCATCACTTTAATGCTGTACACTTTCAAGGCCGCAGGGATGAATAAGGCCCCCTCAGAGTAGAAAAAACAGAGGAGGGAGTGTGATAGGGCTTTTGTCTTGTTTTGAAGATATTCAACGTGCACTTTCCACCCTAAATTATATTGAAAATAAATTCCTAAATATTTAAATTTATGTACTTGTTCGATTTTCGTGCCCTCCAGTTTCCATGAATAAAGTTTTCGACTCCTTGAAAATATCAGTACTTTGGACTTGGTGTGGTTGATAGACAGATGATTAGAGTGGCAATATGTCACAAAAATCTTTAGTGCCCTCCTTAAACCCACTCTGGAGTAAGAGAGTAGTACCGCATCATCTGCGTAGAGAAGTAAAGGACAGCGGTAATCTGCTATACGAGAGGAGTGGATAAATTTTTGTGAGACGGCTAACGGGCATATATTTTCCCAATGGACGATAGCAGACTGATATTCCGATAATTCCCTGGGTCACCGGGAGGGCCTATTTTGTAGATAGGAATTATAATGGCCTCCTTCCACATTCCTGGTATTAAGCCTGTGCCATTTATTGCGTCGAACGTTTTAGCTAAAATCCCTGCCCACCATGCAGAATGAAGCTTTATAGCCTCAACAGGGACCAAATCTGGCCCAGGGGCCTTACCAGTTTTCAGCTCAGCTATCAATTCTAGGATTTCAGCAGGGTCGGTATTAGGCCAGACGGGAAGGGGATTAGTAGGTCTCCAATGAGTGGCCGGAGCTTCTGCCACTGAGAAATATTTTCTCAGGAACTGCTCCCATGTAGGGGCCGGGATCATCGTTAAGGGATATTTCGTGTTTCTTCCCTTTATTAAGGACCAAAATTTCCGGGAGTTATGAGATTTTGAGGCAGAAATTATAGTCTGCCAACGATTTAAGTGCCACTCCCATTTGGCCGATTTCTGGGCCTGTTTGTATGCTTTTTTAGCCAGGGAATAAGATGGAGGTAAGGCCGGAGTGCCGGAAAGTTTATAGTTATTATATATTGTATGTAGATTGAGTCTGGCTAGTTTGCAAGCAAGGGACTGATGGAATTCAGCTTTTTATAGCTGGCATACACTGGACCAGTGTTTTAATTTTTTTATTCCTTTCCTAATATATCTAGCAGATAATCCAATCCACCTTTTTTTTGCAGCTTCTGCACACTGGGTCAGTGTTTCAGTTTTTCTTATTTTAGATTTTAGCAATCTAGGCCATTCTAAAGAGCTCTTTTTATTTCTCTCCAGATTGAGAAATAATAATTCATACAGAGTACTGTTGCAATGTTTGAGCAACTCTGTTGATTTCATCAGGAAAGTACTCTTATTGAGGTCAGTGGTACTGCCACACTGAGGACATGGGTCATCAAGCCAGTGGTGTTGCAATAAACCATATAAATATTTTTTTTTCAGTTGTATTGTTTCAACATTGTATATTCTTCAAGGTAACAATTACTATGTTATCTCACACTCCATAGTCATCTACATTGTATTATTGAGCTGTTTTCATATGTCACCATGTAACTACTACTAAAAATACTACTTCCACTGGCTGAGCTTTGTATCACAGTTTTATCACAGGCTAGCATTGCCTAGATTATGTGGCTAATTCTCACTGACCCTGGAACGAACCATATAATATGAATTTCTCAGTTTGTATGTGCTACAGATGAGATGTGGATCCCCTTAGAAGTAGCATTTTGGCAAGGAGCATACCGTTATGAAAATCAGCAATTCCTAAATGCTTATCTAAATGCATATAGTCTTGGTAGATCTTCAGATTGCTGAGGAACAAGATGTAGAATTACAGCAAAAGCTAACAAAATGACTTCTGAAGCAGTAGAAAACCGCTGTGGCAGGTCCTATAACAAGATAAACCTTATATTTATAAGCATTCTTAATCTACACTTTTTGTCAACTACTGGCTTGTCTGATATTTCTATGTCATTGCTGAAGACATGGCAATGGCAAGGTACCAAAGAATGTATTCATTATGGAAAAATATATTGGGCTACATGAATACACACTCACTCACTCACTCACTCACACTCAAGCATTGAGAAGAAGGGGGGCTCAAACTGTATAAAGGGCATGCGCAGGCCCTGTCCTTGTGTGTGCCAGCCCCAATCTTATTCTGTTCACGTGTTCAGTGTGTAGAACTGAATGAAGTTCTATTGCACATGACTGAAGAATCTCTCTAAAATGAGATTTTAAAATCTATGTCTTTGGTAACTCAAAGATCACATGATTCTTTTTGTAAGCAAAGTACTTTTCTTTTAAAGTCACTTGGAACCTTTTTCATCTTTATTTTACTGCCAGAAGATGGAGACTTGCTTGCGGTAACTTCTGGAAACTGTGAGTAAAACGTTCACTTATTTGCAAAGCTAAGTGTCTGTGATTTATTCTAGCCTAAGTATTTTTTGTGAGGAATGTTTGTTTATAGTTGGATGTGGGCAAATGCAAATTTAACCATGTTTCAGTGTGTTTGGATCAATCACCATTATGCTTAACTCTGCTATGAGAGAGTGAAAGGATCTCTCTCCAATAGTTCCAACAACAGGAGTTGCAGTGGTCTAATTAAAGACAGTGCCCCCACTTTCTAAAACATCATTGAGCCCAGGTGTCCTGTTAGGCCCAAAGGGGGCCAAATTTGGTCCACAAGACCATAGCTCCCAGTACACATTCACCTGTCCCACTCTCTGCATCATATACTGTGGTACCTCGGGTTGCATACACTTCAGGTTACATATGCTTCAGGTTACAGACTCCACTAACCCAGAAATAGTACCTCGGGTTAAGAACTTTGCTTCAGGATGAGAACAGAAATTGCACGGCAGCGGCACGGCAGCAGTGGGAGGCCCCATTAGCTAAAGTGGTGCTTCAGGTTAAGAACAGTTTCAGGTTAAGAACGGACCTCCAGAACGAATTAAGTGTGTAACCAGAGGTACCACTGTACAGGCCTTCACTTCAGAAGAAACTGCTTGAAAACACACTTAAAAGGCAAAGTCTCTCAGCTCCCATCAGCTGATGAGCACTGAGAGACAGCCCTTTGAAACCACTTGGAAACACAACTCAAAGGCAATGGCATCAACTGTATGATTTAGAAGAATAAAAATTAATCATGTGAAAAATGAGGCAAGGAATATTTGATTGGAGGGAGTAGTAAAGCGGCAAACTTTCAAAGCTTAGTTTTTCCAGTGGATAAGGTCTCTAGTTAACTTGGATCCTTTCAATTTAAGTGACTGGGAGCTGCACATTTCCACATCCCCAGTAGGAGATCGCACAGATGTTTTTGTATTTTCTATTTCTATTTTCTTCCCACCAACCCGCTTTCCAATATTGCTGTGAGCAAGAACTGTGAAAAGCCAAAGGACAGGAACAGACAGCTTTTAGCCAGTGAGCTGCCTTTTCCTCACCAAATTCTTGCAGGATGACAAACTGCAAGCATATTGCACAAAACAACAAAAATCATCTGTCCAGCTAAATATGGTTGCCAGCATTTTATTGTCTGAGACATTTCAAGGGCATTCCCAAATTACTTCAGTATTTATCAGGCACTGTGTTGCAGCTCTTACAACATGCCCCATGAGTTGTCCATGATGCAGTTTTTATTGATGCTAGGCTTTTCTTCCCAGATATCCTTAAATATTGTGTGAACACCATTCGGCATTCATTGCAGAAAGCAATTTACTAGCTTGTTACCATCTAAGGTGCACTTCAGCAGAAGTTTAATAGTTAGCATCTGGTCCCATTAACCTCACTCCGACCTTGTTGTCCTGACCAGGGTTTGTGTGGAGCATGGGGTGGCAGTACTCACTGCTGCAGATGAGCAGCTCACTATTTTTTGCTGCCAATGGCAGCCATTTTGTGCTAACATCCACAGTACCTTTATCAATACGGTGGTACCTTGGTACCTGAACGGCTCGGCTCCTGAACAAATCGGCTCCCGAATGCTACAAACCCGGAAGTGACTGTTCTGGTTTGCGAATGTTTTTTGGAAGCTGAAATGGACTCCTGGAACAGATTAAGTTCAAGAACCAAGGTATCACTGTACATGAATACACTGTTTTTACCCCCCCCCCAAAAAAAAGCTTGTGGAAAACTCAGAGCAGATGACTTACATGAGGTCCTGGGGACTTTCCCATCCATCCAGTGTAGGTAAAGGTAAAAGACCCCGGGATGGTTAAGTCCAGTCAAAGGTGACTTTGGGGTTTTAGGGCTCATCCTGCTTTCAGGCCGAGGGAGCCAGCGTTTGTCCACAGAGAGCTTTCCGGGTCATGTGGCCAGCATGACTAAACCGCTTCTAGCACAATGGAAACCAGAGCGCATGGAAATGTTGTTTACCTTCTTGCCACAGCAGTACCTATTTATTTACTTGCACTGGCCTGCTTTTGAACCGCTAGGTTGCCAGGAGCTGGGACAGAACAACGGAAGCTCACCCCATCACAGGGATTCGAACCGCTGACTTTCTGATCGGCAAGGTCAAGAGGCGCAGTGGTTTAGACCACAGTGCCACCTGTGTAGGGGAAAGTATAGGATATAAATAAATTTACCTGCCTCTTTGCATGTGTGATACAAATAGGATTCTTTCATTACAATCTGGGATGCTCTTATTTAGCTCTTTGATCTTTTCTACAGCATGACCAGCATGTTCAGTCTGTTCTGACATAGTGATGTAAAAATTCATGACATTCTGCAATATACCTGCAATATCCAAATTATATACCTAAATTGTAAACACCCACTTAATTTATTTTAAAGTCTCAAAAAATATTTCATCCAACCAAACTTGTAACTATTTGGAAAATCTTTTAACTGGAGTGGGGCAACTGTGCTGTATTGTTTTGTTTTGGGTTGTGTCTCTGCCCCAGATTATTAGTATATAGTAAGCCATGATTCTTCTCACATCCACAGCCTGATTCTGTGAAGCTGTTTCAACATACTGTACCAGATAACATGAGCCAGAGCCAGCTAGCTCTGGTTCAATCAGAGTAGCTTCACCTTGAACACAGTAGTTTTAAAAACTGGGCCAATTTGGAAATGCAGTGAGGCCAGCCAAGTGATGAAATGTTCTTAGTACATCCTAGGCTTGTTGGCAGTCTCTGTTCATATGAAGCCATTGGTCAATGAATCATTCAAACAGCAACAGATGCAGAGTAACCCACTCCTTCTCAGTCTGGAAGAGTTGTGAGAATCAACTTGTAAACTTATGCATTTCCTAATTTTTGTTATATGTGTGAACTCAGGGTACACTCTCTTTATTTGAGGCCTGCACCCTTCCCTGGAGGCCACCTTATACCTTGACCACCTGTCTAATTCTCTTTATGAAGTGACCATCTGAGGTGTCTGGATGAGGACTCAGCAGAGGACCCCAGAGACACCCCAGGATTTACCAAAGCTCTGTACAACTCTGTTTGCTTTGTGATACTGATGACTTATGCAAATGCATCATAATCCTATCGGAATCCTATTTGGGAGTAAATGGATTGAACTTAGTGAGGGTTACTCACAAGGAAATATGAGTAGCAACAGGCTGTACATTTGCTTTGATGTGCATTTGAACACAAAATGTGCAGTTAGAAAAAGGGGGAAGGACTGGAACAGTTAGGTGCGGTGCTTTTTTCCCCTAAAAAAAAATGTTTAGGGGTGCTCTCATTTTCCTACTCATATTGAAATGCTGCCCCTCAATGAGGCCAAACTTAGATTCACAAAATGTTTAGGGGTATGCATACCCCTGCATCCCCTCAGAAAAAAAGCACTGGTTGGGTGCATGTGTTTATTTGTAAGAAGAGGTCTCTCCTAGGCTGCATCTATCCTGGAATTGTTTTGAAGATGTTTTTATTCTTTAATTGCTTGTTCTTTGCTGCCTTGAACTCATTTGTGAGGAAGGGCTAGAATCAATCAATCAATCAATCATGCACTTAAATGCATATACAATATATGGTCAAACCTCCGAGTTCCAAGGTTTGGCTGTATACATAGATATGGGTAGAATGTGCACAATTTCCCTACTTATACTGCCCAAACCATATTAAAACAGCTTTTGTTTTTGGCCCACTTCATTTTCAGACAGGTAACACTTCATCACATTCCTTAAAATATTATTGTTTTAGTGCCTTAGGGTTATATCTCATCCACTTGCCACATTCCTCCCTTGCTGAATGGTTGTTGGCCACGTCCACAGGTGACCACGTGTTTCGTGGGAAAGAGACTTTATGGAAGTACATCTGCATACAGATAGGGCTGCGTCATTTGGAACCTTGGCCAGTCAGGGATCGCAGTTGGATGGAGGAGTCCTATGCACACACACCTCTATTTTTGCAGGATCCTTTTCTCACTATGACTGAACTTGTTGCTGCTGGAGACTATGTCCAGTTGTTCACATTGGTATATGAAGGGCATGACTACTGTGTATCTTTCTGCCACCCCCTCATGCGTACGTTGAATGCATTTTTGTGAACACCCCTTTCTTAGCACAGCCTTAGATGTGATAAAATCAGGGATTGCTCCAGTAACTCAATACTGGCATTGCTAGACTCCACAAAGAGGCCCACACAATGGTCATGCTATTTTGCCTTGCGGATGCCATGGCTTATTTGCACATTGGTGAGCATCTGACTATAACTGACCCATTGCAGAACGCAGATCACACAGGTCAGTTGATTCAGAAAGCAATTATTCAAAGAAAGGAACCACCGAGAAGCAGCAAATTGTATTAGCTGATTTGCCACCTGAATAGGTTTTTTTCCCCATGGACAGAACAATCACAAAGCTTAGCCAGTTTTTATTGTGGCATAATTATGCATGGCATAATTGTATGTAGCAAGGCATTTGTCTCCAAAAAGCCTCTGTGCTCTTGTTGAAGCTCATAACTCCTGACTTACTTTTAATCCTTCTGCCCCTAGTAAGTCGACTGTTAGCATGCGTTTGCAACAACATATTATAAGTCTCCGCAGAAGATAGGCAATATTAATTATTAAAGTCAAACATAAGCCTTCAGAGCATAACAAATCATTTTAATAAAGTAAGTAATCATTCACTTTGGCTGATGAAGATAAGCCTCACATTTAGTAGGAACTCAGACACCTTTAGCAGGAGGCAAATTTTGCCAAGTCAGCAAGTATGAAATGGTTTCTCAGGGACAGTGTTCCAGAGAATTATTTTCTGCTGTGTTCTGCTTTGTGACAGAAATTTGACTGATACTAAAAGAACAGAAATCCCCTAAAGCTCCAACTTGGAGCTCAGATTGGATTCTTGCTGTCTTCCTATGGCTATTTCAGTACTATTTTATTATTTTATTCCATTTATATTACGCTGTTCTTCCTGGAAGGTACAATATGTTTTTAAGCTGGCAGAGAATTAGTGCAGGCTGCCCTAAATTTGTGGCTTTTAAGGCAGAAAGCCCCCCCCCCCCATTTTCAGTACTGAGGAGTTCTAATAAATCTGGGGTCCACAGTGTGGCCCCTGTAGGCATCTGTGCTCACCAAGGTTTTCCTTGGCAGCTGCAAGAGGACCTGAACCATTGAAACAAAATATGGGTTTCCGAAAGCCTTTTTCCCCACCTGCTACTCTCCATGGTCAGAGCACTTCCTCCTTGCCCTCTGGCCTTTGCATAGAGTCTAATCACACCCACTGTGCCTCTGATTGGACATCATCCTTTTATTTCTCAATGCCAGCCAGAGTGAGAGGAGACGGTGTCTACTTCTGAGTGGGATTCGGTGACATGCCCGCAAATTCAGGTTGTACAATTAAAGTTCACTTGGAGACCTTACACAAGGAACCGGCTTCCCAAAAAGATCAGACTTTTTTCAATAAGGAAAGTGCAATAAGGAAATTGTGGGATAATGCTTGCTTGTTATCTCTCGCTTGGACTACTGCAATGCGCTCTATGTGGGGCTACCTTTGAAGGTGACCCGGAAACTACAACTAATCCAGAATGCGGCAGCTAGACTGGTGACTGAGAGTGGCCACTGAGACCATATAACACCGGTCTTGAAAGACCTACACTGGCTCCCAGTACGTTTCCGAGCACAATTCAAAGTGTTGGTGCTGACCTTTAAAGCCCTAAACGGGCCTCGGTCTAGTATACCTGAAGGAGCGTCTCCACCTCCATCGTTCTGCCCGGACACTGAGGTCCAGCTCCGAGGGCCTTCTGGTGGTTCCCTCGCTGCGAGAAGCCAAGTTACAGGGAACTAGGAAGAGGGCCTTTGCGGTAGTGGCACCCGCCCTATGGAACGCCCTCCCACCAGTTGTCAAAGAGAAAAATAACTACCAAACTTTTAGAAGACATCTAAAGGCAGCCCTGTTTAGGGAAGTTTTAATGTTTAATAGGTTATTGTATTTTAGTGTTTTGTTGGAAACCACCCAGAGTGGCTGGGGGGCCCCAGCCAGATGGGTAGGGTATAAATAATAAATTATTATTATTATTATTATTATTATTATTATTATTATTATTGACTTGGCATTGTCTAACCTCCCTGCTATCAAAGGTGAAAGAATGCTAATGAAATAACATGCATCCAATCTGTCTGCAAACAGATCAGGATGAATGCTCAAACAGGTTGTCTGGAAAGTGTTGTAGCATGTTGACAAGACAATGCACATCCATTGCATTAGAGAACAGCCTGGTTAATTCAAGAGCATGTGAAAAATGCAGGTGAGTTCAACATCTGATACTTTCAAGGAGTATAAGAAAAAAGCAGGTGGAGGCAGGCAGGGCCAGGCCTGCTTCCCATGGTAGAGATTTGTGCGTATGTTTTCTTTTGATTGCGTTTTGTTCTAAGGAAAAGGGCTTTGTCAGCACAAGCTGACAGGTTCTTCTTAAATATGGGATTTGGGTTTCATTATTTTTTAAAGAAGACGTGCTCTCTGTGGTTCCGGTAAATAAAACTGTATGACGGGTAGAGTTTCTGATTTACTCAAAAATCAATATTCTTTTTCGACTGAAGATGCTGGAATTACCTTCTTTCCTAACAGCCAGAGCAAACTGCTGGGCTCTGTGCAGGTGTGAGACAGGAAGTAATTATCAACAGCAGCCACCATGCAGAGATAAAAAGAAAATAAAGATTCTAAGCACCATAGGACTGTTAACCTATTCCGAGTCAAATTGCTTCCCTTGTGATGTTGCAGCTGACTACTGCAATGTCAGGATGTTAAAACAAAGTACTGACATTACTGAAGATCCATACAATTCAGCTTCTTTGCTTGTGGTTATGTTCAGAGAGAGAGAGAAGTCAGTTTGTTCATTGGGAGATGCGCTAGAAATAGTAATTGCAAACATACTCTCACAAAAGTTGGGTGCCACCCCCACTCTCTGCCGAGTGATGGCAAGATCCCAGGGGGGTCCAGGCGCTCAACCAGGGTCTGTGTTCCTGTGGAACAGTGTTTCTCAACCTTTTTTTTGAGAGAGTCAGAACTTACAGGGTTAAGAGTTCTGAGTGATGACGCCTCACATTCTGAGAGGGCGGGCATAGAACACAGAAAGGGAGTGGTTTCTCTGTGTTCTTTCAGTCTGCGTGTTTGCTCTATGGAGAAAGGAGCAACATGAGTTGCGTCTCACCGGGAAGATTTACGATGTGTTGATCTGTACGAGAATAAAGACTTTAGATAAGGAGAGCTGCGTGTCAGCCTGAGTTATTGCCACCACACGACAGAACGTTTCAAGCTTCTACTTCCGCTGTGTTTTACGCTCTGCTGAGTCAAAGGTCTTCGGAAGGGTCAGAGGAGGCGCAGGGAAGTGTGCCGGACCCCTGGACGTAATTGACTCACTTCCAATAGGTTATGGGTGTCAGCAATAAAGATAAGCAACGTTCGTGCGTGTGAGAGGGCTGCAGCCAAAGGCCAGCAAGGAGAAGCTGGTGCCAGCAGAAGCGAAGGGAGCTCGCTGGGAAGTGAAACTGCAGGCAGAATCGGCTGAGGGCTGCACCCAGAGGCCAGCTAAGGAGAAGCTGGTGCCAGCTAGAGCGAAGGGAGTTCGCTGGGAGGATCTGATCTGCCGGACCGGAGGTACTCGTGAGTAAGCTGGGCCCTGGGGAGAGATGGCAGACAGCCAGGAATCGCGTACAGTCCATTTTGAAGAGGCAGACGGGAAGGAGCCCTGGGGAGAGTGGCAGGCACTGAGAAGAGTGGGAGCCACATCAGAGGGGGCCAGACGCCAGCCTGAGGGACGTCCAAGAGGGGCTGAGGAATGCCCAGAAAGCCCAAAGTGGGCTGAAACCGTGTCTGAAAGCTGCTGCGATGCTTTGACACGCCAGAGAGATGAGCAGCCGTGTGCTGGGAAGCTGCTGAAAGCTGGAAAGAGGAAAGCAGTGGCAAGCTGTTCCTCTGGAGGCTGTGCCCCTAAGTTTGGGGGTGCAGGCCAGAAAGGCCATTCCAAGGGTCTTGAGAGTGCCCAGGCTGTTTGGCAGGAGCTGGAAGGGGTTTGCAGAGAAACCACAGAGCTGGAAGCCAAAGGCCATTTTCCCAACAGCAGAAAAGCCTCGAGGAGGGCTGCTGGAAAGGTTGGGGGGGCAGAAAAGACCAAAGGCAAAGTTGCAAAGTTTTCCACTCGGAGATGTTTTGCTTGCGGTTCTCCGGAGCACCTGCGCAGAAGCTGTCCACAGCGAGACAAAGGGCAGGAAGGTCCCAAGGACATTTCCCATGGGAACCAGCCGGGTTTCCATGGCAACTGGGCCTGCAGAGGGAGCAGGCGTGAGAAAGTTTATCAACTGACTGCTTCGATGGCGGTTGTGGAAAACACCACCTGCAACGAGAGCTCCAAGGTCGGAGGGAGCAGGAAGTCAGTTGCTAAGGCAACAAAGAAGGACAACTCCAGAGGGGGGAGAGTCCTACGTTGGGTTGTTGACTCGGCTGCGAATGCCCATTTGGTATCAGCGCCACCTGATGGACAAATGTGGAACTGCAAGGCTGTTTCCACTGAGAAAACAGTTAGATTTGCTACAGGTTCACAGGGCCGTGTAACCCATATTTCTAATATGTTTGTCTCTTTTTTACAGGCTGAATTGAAGGTTTATGTTCTCCCTGAGTTAAAACATTGCCTGCTGTCTGTACCGTGTCTTTTACAGGAAGGATATTCTGTGAGTTTTGAAAACAATATCTGTACCATTTCCAGAGGTGGAGAGCAACTGGTACGTGTTGGGAGAAATCAGAACAATCTCTTTGTTCTGGAATCACCTCTAGAGGGAGGGGGGCACACTCATGTGTCGTGTGCTTGCGTGTGGCACAAGAGGATGTCACATGGGTCCTGTGAGGACGTTCAGATGTTATCAGAGTGCACCAAAGGTTGCAAGGTAAAAGAATGTGGTAAACCTTTGAATTGCAAGGCTTGCAGGAAAGCCAGAAACAAGGGATTTAGCCATCCCAGGGTAGAGAGAGTAACCACAAGGCCTTTTGAGCTTGTGCACGCAGACCTTATAGGTATGCCACAGCCAAGTCTGGGCAAGGCCAAGTGGCTGATGGTGCTGACAGATGATTTTACTAGGAACGCATGGGCTTTCACGCTGAAAGCTAAGGAGGAAGCAGCGCAACTGATCAAAGATTGGGTTGCAGAGGTGGAACAGAGGTTCTCCACCAAGGTGCAAGGTTTCCAGTTTGACCGTGGTTCTGAGGTCACTGGGTCTGCTCTAAAGGGTTTCTTTCGCCAGAGGGGGATACGTCACAAGGTGACTTCGCCTCAGAAGAGTGGCGTGGCAGAGCTGAGGAGTAAGGCTCTAGTCCGAGCATCCGAGATCTTACTGGATGACTCTGGGTTGCCTCACAGTTTTTGGGGGGAGGCAGTAAAAACGGCCAATTTCTCGATGAACAGGTGCTACAATGCAGTGGTAGGTGACACCCCATATTTCTTGCTCAACGGACAGAAGCCGCTTGTGCATTTCTTCCGTTCGTTTGGTTGCAGAGCCATGGTGCCTGTACCAAAGTGTTTGCAGCAAGAGGGTGGTCCAAGATACCAGGAAATGATCTTCTGTGGGTATGAACCCGCGACAAAGGGGTGGAGGTTTGCGTACCCAGAAGGTGATCAGACCAAGCTTCTGGTCAGTAAGCAGGCTGAGTTCTTTGAGCAGGATGGTTGGGCAAGGCGCAAACCACGCTCTGACGTTCACTCAGATTGTCTGTCTGACTCTGAGGAGGAAAGAGAGCCAGAGCCCGAACCTGCTGGTGGAGACCAGGTCCCTGAACAGAGTAGGGCGTCTCCACAGGTTGTGAAAGGAGTGTCCAAGAGTGAGCCCTCATCTCCTGTGCGCATAATGGAGAAAGCTCACAGACGTGTCAAGTCAGAGGGGGAGTCTTCTGATGAGGAAGACGCACATGCTGGCCCCAGTGGGTCAGGAGAAGAACCCCAGTTTGTGCCCAGGCGGTCTTCAAGGGCAACAAAGGGAATTCCACCTGAGAGGTTTCAGGTCACAAATGCATGGGTTGGTTTCGCACAGTGCGAACCTGAGGTTTGTGAGGTTCAACAGGTGCCTAACAACGATGCCAGGAAGGGGCGGAAGGCAATGGGGAAGGTGTTGAACACTCAGAAGTCCTCTCAGAACGTGATTCGAGAGGGGGTGTTGAGAGAGTCAGAACTTACAGGGTTAAGAGTTCTGAGTGATGACGCCTCACATTCTGAGAGGGCGGGCATAGAACACGGAAAGGGAGTGGTTTCTCTGTGTTCTTTCAGTCTGCGTGTTTGCTCTATGGAGAAAGGAGCAACATGAGTTGCGTCTCACCGGGAAGATTTACGATGTGTTGATCTGTACGAGAATAAAGACTTTAGATAAGGAGAGCTGCGTGTCAGCCTGAGTTATTGCCACCACACGACAGAACGTTTCAAGCTTCTACTTCCGCTGTGTTTTACGCTCTGCTGAGTCAAAGGTCTTCGGAAGGGTCAGAGGAGGCGCAGGGAAGTGTGCCAGACCCCTGGACGTAATTGACTCACTTCCAATACTGTGGCCCCCTTCTGATCTTGTTTCCTTCCTGTTCGCCCCCTCCCCCCGCCCTACAGGTAGAAAGGTTTAATGTTTTGTTTGTAAATAGAAGATGTTTTATTTATAATTTTTAAAATAATTTCTACAAAATACAGTAACATAAAAAATTATACTTTAAGTATTTCTCGATCAATGCAACCCTTGTGCTTGATGACCAGAAACAAGCTTTGTTTTATATATCCGATTCTATTGCTGTGAGAGATAACTGAAGATCACCTCAGTCCATTATGTTAAGGCGATTCCGCGTTAGGCTGAGTAAATAATTCACACAACTAAAACCTGATTCTACCAAATACGAAGTAGGAAATGCCATGAAAAACACTTTTGCTTTATCCAAAAATGGTCTGCAGCAACATACCTCCTTTCTCAGTAATACTTGCATGAAGAAACAGCACCCCATACACTAACACTGCTGCAGCCACACATCTTGCCCATGATGAACGAGAGGCAGACAGCTTAGTGTCCCCAGTGGCGGGGGGGGGGGGGGGAAGGAAGCAGAAGCGACATTACCACAAAGTGTGTGTGGCGATCCATGGTCACTTCTCTGTTCACTCTACTTCTGTTTTCTCTTTCCTTCACTTCTCTATTTTCTTTTTTCTTTTCTTGGTCCCTTCTCTGTTTTCTTCACTTCTCCCTTCCTTCTGTGCCCCCCCAGTCTCATGCCATGCCCCCCTCATTTACACAATTTTCACCTGTGGCCCCCTTGGAATATCCTGGGGGCTCTCGGTTGAGAAATGCTGCTTTGGAGAATTGAGACATGGCATGGACTGTTGTAGCTTTAAGAAATATGGCTTATTCACCTATTTACACCTTCAGTCTGCATGGAGTTCAGATCTTACTGCATGGTCATTTCAAGAGGGACTTGTCCCCCACAGCCATGGAGCCCAAGGCATCTCTCCCAGCCAGCCTTCAGCCAGTCTGCCCAAGATGGATCCCAGTCTTGTTTCTCCCTCCTTCCAAGAACATCTTGCTCAAAAACTTCCTTTCCCTTTCACTTCAAACACACACCTCATCACCTTGGTAACATCTGTCTCCCCAGGCCAAAGGATTCCTCTCAGATGGCCCATCAACAGATTTGCTCTTCACTTGGCCAGCCAGGCTAGTTTGCAGAAGCCAGCCAAGGGATTCCTTGTCTAGCATAGCTCTGCAGCTTGTACTTTCATCCATATCCCAATGAATCAAAATCCTACCATTTATTAATTTCTAGGGTTTAGGGGATACCCCTGTTATGGAAATTACGGGGGGGGGCACATCTTTAAAGTTGTTAAATGTTACAAATATTATGCCTTAATGTATCCTTTTGACTTGACAGCTATGGGAAGATACCTAGCTTTAAAAATCATATTGTCAGGGAATCAGGAGCAGGAGCACTGGGGAGAGAGGATTGGGAGAGCGAAGGGGAAGAATCCGAGGGCAGCGTAGGGGAGTATGACAGTGGCCCGAGAGATTCCATGAGCTTCTCCAGCGAATCAGAAGATTCCCAGAAGGGGGCGCCGATGGTCAGGGCAAGGGGGGTCCCAGGGGGGACGCACCAGAAACAAGGAGCCAGAGGGGAACCCCAAAGCAGCAGTGGAGGATCAGGACCAGTTTCCCCACCAGAGCGTAGTGGGGGGGAGGAGTCACATGTGTCAGGAGCAGTGTCTCCTCCAGAGAGGGAGTCAGGGCTGACCACGCCTCCAACGGAGGGGAGGTCAGTTGCAGCTAGCCCCCCCGATGGGGGAAGCAGTGACAGCAGCAGTGGAACGGTCAGGAGGAAAGTTGCTGGCTGGGCGCGCGCGCCAAGTTCAAATGTGCAGGCGCGCGGAACAGCAGGAGACCCGGATGGGGAACCAGCTCCTAAAGCCCGCCGGAGGGAGGGAGAAGGCTCAGGGGAATCAGCGGGAGAAGAGGCTAGAAAGGGCGGAACCCCGGCGGGCAGGCGGACCCAGAGGAGGAAGGAGCAGCGGAGAAGGTGGAGCAAGGCTAGACTCTTAAATTGGTGTCAAGGGGGAGGAGACTCAGACGGAGCATCAGTGGTCTGACACTTTAGACGTGGGGCTGCGCGCTGCGGCTCTGGAAGTGAAACTGAACTTCAATAAAGGCTTTTATAATTAACAACGAAGCAGCGTTGGTCCTTTGTGAGCTGGGACCTAGGGTAGCCCTGACACATATAAAATCAACTCCTTTGCCAGTTTCTTCCATTCCAATTTTGCCCTTGAAAAAAGGACTCCAGGAAGTGCCCAGAGGTGACAATTGCTGAGCTGATTGTTGGCCAAGGAAAGCCTAATCCCATTAGCAGACTTGCCCCAGGGGTCCAGACATGAAAGGAAGTTCTATTGTACTTTGGGTGGTGGGATTTCAGAGGTGTTTGCCTATGCCAGGCATGACCAACAGGTAGAACATGTTCTACTGGTAGATTGCAGGGTGTTCCTAGTAGATCCTGGTTGATCTCTGGCCCCTCAGCAATCTCTTTACAAAAAGGAAAAAAACCCCACCAACTTTGGCTTACTAAAAAAAGCTCCACAACTTTGAGTAGATCACTGCCAGTTTTGTTATACTGTGAGTAGATCACAGTCTGTTGGGAGTTGGACGTCCCTGGCCTATGCTAATCTTATACCTGGGTTTTGCCCTGACATGTCTGCTTATGCTAATCTTGTACCAAGGACTTGTTTGGACATGTTTGCCAAGGTTGAACTAGTGTAACCCCTGTCTGCCCCTCCCCTTTTGTGACATATCAGTGATGTAGCAGTGATGCTGTACGAACTGTATTCTGGGATATGGTGGGAAAGTTTTAAAAGTAAATGTCGCCCCATGCTCGGGGTTCTTACTGCTGTTTGAACCTGCTGCGCAGCAATAAAGGATCCTGACTGCTGTTTTGCTCCAAATTACTTGGCTGGAATTTCCTTCTTTTACTGACCGCATGGAGCCGCAGAAGACTTGTGCCCCAAAGAGCTGGGCTGTTGAGTAGTGAATCAACCCAGAAATTTCTTTAACACCCTCAAATGTATAACAACACACACACCAAAGGTAATGACTGAAGAAATAATTGACATGGATTTTGAGGCTTTGCCAACCTGGTGCCCTCCAGATGTTTTGGCCTATAACTTGCCTCAGTTTCAGACAGGACAGCCATGCTGGCTGGGGCTGATGGGAGTTGTAGTCCAAAACATCTGGAGAGCACCAGGTTGGCAAAGGCTGAAGTTTATATTAAAGAGAGCTTTACATTACAGATGCCTCCTGATTCCAGGAGCTATTTCTCATAGATCAAATTAACTAAGAGCATTATATGATAAAACATTGACTGCACTGGTGTTACAGGGATGCGGATGGCGCTGTGATCTAAACCACTGAGTCTCTTGGGCTTGCTGATTGGAAGATCAGCGGTTCAAATCTGCACGACGGGGTGAGCTCCCGTTGCTCTGTCCCAGCTTCTGCCAACCTTCAAAACCGTATCAGTGCAAGTAGATAAATAGGTGCCGCTAGAAAATCGCGTTTCCATGTGCTCTGGCACTTGTCATGGTCCTCTGTGCACCAGTAGTGGTTTAGTTATGCTGCCCACAAGACCTGGAAAGCTGTCTGTGGACAAATGCCGGCTCCCTCAGCTTGAAAGTGGAGATTAGTGTTGCACCTGATAGTTGCGTTTGACTGGACTTAACTGTCCAGGGGTCTTTTACCTTTACAGTGACGTGAAAGTATAAAACTAGGACAGAGGCCTCTTATGTAACATCCCCTACATTTTTCAGGCATTATTATTGTATTGTACACTTGATCCATAGATCTCACAGCATAATGCGACTGTTGGAGTCATTGAGTTGCTGCAGTTCTGTGCTGGGTCAGTATCAATTCACAGTGGCACCATAGGCAGACACAGTTTCCTGGACATAACGGGAAACTGTGTTTAATTGAAGACTTAATGTGTTAATTGTGACATACTGTGATGGGAGGAGGAAAGTGGCTCCATAAGACTACCTGAAGTGTTATGTCATGCAGGGACTTATCTGAAGGCAAGACCACCAAACTCCTGAATAGATGCTGTGATAGGAATTTTATGGTCTTAGATATATGGCAACGTTCATAACCACACGTACATAGATCAGCACAGGAAAGCCAACCTGGAACCATTTTGATTCCTGAACTGAGTAAATGTTTCTCTGCATGGTCAAAATGGAAAAGCCTCCCCATTGTCTCTTCCTTCACAAATCCTGTCTTAATCTGTGTTTGAATAAGGGTGTGAGCCTTATCATTACAAAAGACTGCCCAGGCTCCCCAAGAAATCCAATCAAGTAACCTGCCAGACAGGAAATAAACAAAGCGACAGGAGAAAACAACATGCAAATGTTCTGTTTTAGACCGCCTTATCTGAGGGGTGGTCTTAGGTTACACCCCTTCTGTGATGAATGCATAATGTTTCTGGGGGTGGTCTTGATCTAGAGGAGGGGAATTTCAAAAGTCTTTATAAGCCCTTGCACAGCATTTTTGGGGGGTCCTCTTCCTCTCCTGCGTGTGAGGGGAGTACCCTGTTGCAACAGATCAATAAAGATCAAGCTTACTAGCTGCTTTGCTTCTCAAATATTCTCTGGTTGACCTCTGTTATTTTCTCCTACCAATAGGGAACCTATGTAAGGACTCTATATGGGCTCTTGGATACCCCATAAGGGAAAAGGGCATATTTTTATTTACTACAGATGGCGCCCACGAAGGGACTTTTGGTTACCCGGATTCTGGAGGCGAGGAAGGACTGGTTATCCAGCGCGCACCAGGCAGTTTGCCAGGAGGAATAGCCAGTCCTCCATCGATCCCAGGGTCTGGAAATAACTGGAGGTTCAGCGGGGTTAACCAGGGGAAGCAACGCTTGATCAGGCCGGCCTTAAACAACCAGTCAAGAGATCGTGGGATCACCAGGAACAGCGCATGCGGAAGTGAGTATTAAGTAGGAAACACGGGTAGTGGGTTGGGTTCTCTAAACCACAGCAACCAAAATTCTTTAATTCTTCCTTTTCCCTTCAAATCTAAAATTTCTACTTTTTTCTCATCTAAAAATTGCCTTCTCCTCCTTTCTGTCCCCTCGATCTCAACACCAGCCCTAGCCCTCGGAGTATGCCCAGGCAAAAGTTTTGTGTGACTTCTTTCATTTCCCTTCTACAGTCTATATGCCGACCTATTCCTTCGGAGTTTTGCCCAGAAAAAGGTCGTGCTTTTTCTTCTGTACTGAAACTATAACTCCCAGGTGCAGCCGCACCTCTGCCATGGCGATCTTTGTTAGAGATGACCTGTGAGCAGAGAAATCAAGGGCACCTGATTCCTTTCCTTCTTTGTCATTTCTGAGTCCCAATCTGGCACTGCGCTACGCAAGCGTCCAGTAGGGAACTCTCAGGTTAGATTGTAAGAGGCAGAAGGTTGCTGTGGGCTCCCTGGCTGAGTAATGACCAAAGGGGGGGGGTTGAGATCGCTGACCGCACTGTTAGCTTAGTAGCCAGGAAAGGCCAACAGCTGTACCAGCCTAGTAAGTCAGGCCAGACGAACGGCGGTGTGTCACAGTACTAATTCTCGGAGTTGTCCAAATTGAGTCTACTGTGGGGTTATTTATTGTGTTTCCTGAAAAGTGGGGATAAAACCCCGACTGCAGTATAAAAGTAAAAGCTAGCGCTATTAAAATTCTTAAAATGGGTGCACCTCAATCAAAGAAATGAACCCGCAGACTCCTGATGGGAAAGAAGCCCAGTTGGCGCTTATTTCCGGCCTGGACTCTGACAGTCCCCTTCAATTTGTGTTTAAGAAACGTTTTTCCTGTGTTTAAATTGTACTTAGGTAACATCCAGCAGCTGCTTATCTTAAATGTGCCATCTAAAATAAAAATGCAAGCTTGCTCCAAAATTTTAAATCTAAGAAAGCCATGTTGGGCCTTGTCAATCTTAAACAAGACAAAAATGAGAATGAAGTGTGCAAATGTTTGTTATTTGAGAGAGGCTTAAAAGAGTCTTCCTCCTTGTATGTACTTCATTAAGCATATGCCTATGAAAGTATGGTCTTCCTTCTAAGAAAAATATCTGAGTCCAGTTTTAACTTTGATTTGGTTGGACAGAAGAGTTATTGTAAGGCTCCTGATATCAGTCTCTATAAGACTTCCTGGCCTCTTTTCTTAGAAAATGCCCCCCCTTGTTTCATTCTGTTTCTTTCAGGGGTTTTTCCTTCTTACTTCTGTGCCAGGTAAATTTACTCCCGAGTAAGCTTCCTTTAAAGGAAACTGCAAAAGGGGGGGGGCATAGATTAGGCTTACTATTCCTCTGCAAGTTCAGGAAAAATTGTTCACTTTTGTATTCCTTTTAAATCAAATCTATGGCTGTTTTAACTATGCTTAATAAAAGATCCTCTCCCTATCTTAGAAAAAAACAACTGTTCACTTAATCTTCCTTTAAAGATAATTTCTCTAGTTACTTGCATTCTTTAGTCTAAGGAAGCAAACTCAAACTATCTCAAGATCTGCTAAAAGGGTTCTGTGTAAAGTTGGGTACTTTTATTTTCCTCTTCCTTAGTACATGATAGGAGCATGGCTTGTGGTCTCCTCCCCAGTTGTGTCTGTGTACATAAGTATGTGTGTGTGTCTTGGGTAGTACAAATCTTGCTATGAACACTGTATTTTAGGGTTGGACTAGATGACCCCAGGGTCCCTTTCAGCTCTCTCAATTTGTGGCTGTGTGGAGGGCCATGTGTCTGCAAGCATGTGATGAGTTGAAATTCAGCCCAACTTTGCTCTTTGTTTTTGTTTTTTTAAAAGGTGAGAGGTAAAAGCCGTGATGTTTTGAAGCAGAACTGGTGATATCAGGCATTTGAGTGATTACAGTGTTTATCATTTTGTCTATTATTTACAAAAATCAAACTTGAAAGTCTATTCAAAGTTTAAGCACATAAAAATTCATATAGTCAAGTAGAATGAGCCTTGACCATCTATCCTGTAAATAAAGGGCAGAAAAATTTGTCTGCAAATGGTAAGGCTGAAATGACTGAGAATGTTAAAAATCCTATAAATTCTGACTCTCTGGCCATTTTTTCCCATATATAAGGGCGTGGCATTGTTCCGCGAATGACCAGATAAAATGACCGATAATATGACCAATAATGATAGCCCTTTCCTGTAAATAAAGGAAGCACTCCCTTGCTTGGGCTGCAGGAAACATGATCCCTTAGAAAACTTCTAGCTTTGGTAAATGCTTGAATTGCGGAGTTTCTTGTTTTGTTTTAAATCTAACCCTATTTTTTTTTTAATCTACTCCTTACCCTTTATTTCCTTTATTCAAATGGTAATTTAGCCAAAAGATTTAACATTTTCAATAGTATAAAAGGTTTGCTGAGACATGAACTCTGCACATGCACAGAGGCTAGATCAGCTTACAAAAAGAGAGAGAGAGAGAGAGAGAGAGAGAGAGAGAGAGAAAGGAGGGGGGAGAGAGGAGGTTTGGAGAGCTTGGGCTGCAGGGAGAAACCTATCCAAATTTCCTTATGTAAAACTTGGAACCATTGAGGGAAATCACCCTTAATGTGTCTTTTGCTCCAAAGGCTACTTAAGACAAAAGGTTGCCAAGTTTCAAATCTTAACATGCCAAATTCTTTTCACAGGTAAATATCAAAGCACTCCCACTGACTTCTCACATGAAATAATTTTCCCTTTTAACAGGATATGTGAACCCCACTAACAAAGTGTTTGTCCCTTCTTTTCTCCCACAGCAACTTTCTTTCTGTTCTGTGAAACAAGTCTGAAACCTTGCTGTATTAGTGACTTCCATCTCTTTGTGGCTTTGACACTTTAAGTTACAAATAATCTGTTTTCATTTATTAAATCAGTTTTTCCATGATGTCTATGAAATTAATCGAAGCACAACCAAACATTGTTTGTGGAATGGTATTTGTTTACCTTTTTGCCTGAGTATTATTATTTTTGGTTCCTCATAGGTCATTGTGTGTGTGTGTGTGTGTGTTTTACTTTGGGGACATGTCCATCACATATTGAAAGTCATTTTAAGCCCTTTTCCATTGTTTTCCCATTTTTTCAGTCCAGTAGTAATCTGTGTGGTTTTGATAATATCTTTGTATTATTTAATAATAATTCTTTTCTAAATCTGATGTCTTTGTGTCAAGTCTGTTTTCATCTGACTGGTAATCTAATTTTTTGCTTTCTTTTTTATTTTTTAACCTTTGTTGTATTTTTTACAGTTCTCTTTCTATACATGTGGAGTAATTTTTTATTTAATAATATGAAAAAAAACAACAAAAACTAAGTGAAGGAAAGCAAACAAACTTAGCAGATAATAACAGTAATTATATGGAAATGTGATAATAATATTAAAATGAGTAAAATGCTTAACTTGCTAAGATAACTCAAGGAGATTGGGGGGGGGGGCTTTTGCCCCTTCCTTTTCTAACTCCGTCTTTTAAGTCCCTAAAAAACCCTGCCCCCTTACAGGATGTCACTTCTACAGATGTGTTACTACAGACCTATGATGAAAAAGCTTCGCCACCACCTGCAGCAACAACAGACACCAAAGTTTTCAAAGTGCCCACAGCTATCTCTTCCAAAGGATATAGACTGACAGAGGAGTGGGGCTGACAAAGGGGGGAGGAGTTGAATTGCAAGGACATTTTATCACTTTTGAACCTTAAGACTGTGCTCCAGGATTGAGAAGATCACAATTGTCTCAAGATATGCAACTGATATTTAATTAGGTTTTTTTTGTATTATGTGTTATTACGTAGGAATGTTGAAATGTGTCTGACAGTGTGTTATTTCCACAAAGGGGGGGGGGCTATTTTTGTGTGTAATTGTTTTTAAGTTTAATGTCTTATTCCTTACACCCCAGTGGAGGATTCTCATACATTTTATGCGTTCTAATAGACCAGGCTATTGTGTAGTCCAATGTTTAGATTGTCCCACCTGGCACTATGCCAACCTTCCCTACCCATTTTAAAAATGTGCTAAAACTCGCTTTACCAAGGAGAAGCTTCTAAGATACATGAAGGTGGATATGCTTTGGTTTAGCAGGAATGATCCCTTATAGAGTTAAATTGACTTATTTGGACAAGTGCCCTTTTTAAGAATGGTTTTCTTTTAACAGTTTGTTTTGATAAGTTGAGAACCATGAGCATATATAAATTATAATTGGACTCAGTTTGAATTGGGCAAGTGTATCCAGGCTGCAATTAGCTTTTTGGTCCTTTAAGTGCAAGTGAGCAACTTCCCATGAGTGCAAGACCACAGCCTATAATAAAATCCCACAGAAAGGCCAAGGCAAAGACATCTCTCTCATGAGATGTCCAAACCTGTGCCAGCTATGGTGAATGCCAGGCGACATGGTTAAATGAAAGCCCCGAGGGGATTCAACAGGATGTGTTGCTGTAGCACTATGCCGGTGTGAGACCACAGAAGAGCTAGCTTGACACCTGAGAAACACACAAAAATGGCGAAGGACAAAACACCAACTGCATTTTTCAGTCAGTAGTGGACCTTCCTGCTAATTGTAAAGCATAGCCACTATTGAGAAAATGTTTCTCCCAAGAGCTAGAATGCCACAAGTAATTTAGTAACAAAATGCAACATATGTTATTTTTAGATGATATATTTATACAAAGGCATCCATTTACAACATACGATGTTATTGTTTGTGGGGCAAAAATTTTTAAGAAAAATTCTAGCCCCAAAGGGGGGATAATGTGATAGGAATTTTATGGTCTTAGATATATGGCAACGTTCATAACCACACGTACATAGATCAGCACAGGAAAGCCAGCCTGGAACCATTTTGATTCCTGAACTGAGTAAATGTTTCTCTGCATGGTCAAAATGGAAAAGCCTCCCCATTGTCTCTTCCTTCACAAATCCTGTCTTAATCTGTGTTTGAATAAGGGTGTGAGCCTTATCATTACAAAAGACTGCCCAGGCTCCCCAAGAAATCCAATCAAGTAACCTGCCAGACAGGAAATAAACAAAGCGACAGGAGAAAACAACATGCAAATGTTCTGTTTTAGACCGCCTTATCTGAGGGGTGGTCTTAGGTTACACCCCTTCTGTGATGAATGCATAATGTTTCTGGGGGTGGTCTTGATCTAGAGGAGGGGAATTTCAAAAGTCTTTATAAGCCCTTGCACAGCATTTTTGGGGGGTCCTCTTCCTCTCCTGCGTGTGAGGGGAGTACCCTGTTGCAACAGATCAATAAAGATCAAGCTTACTAGCTGCTTTGCTTCTCAAATATTCTCTGGTTGACCTCTGTTATTTTCTCCTACCAATAGGGAACCTATGTAAGGACTCTATATGGGCTCTTGGATACCCCATAAGGGAAAAGGGCATATTTTTATTTACTACAATGCTCAAGATTGTGCAGTAAGAGGAAAATATATATGATTAATCTCATTTCTTTATAGAGATAGTTTCTAGATTCTGATGCTCCTAGATCTAGTTCCTAGATTTTGATGCAATATAAATTGCATGGCTCATGGTCTAGCTTGGTCCTATTTAGATAAACTCTCTGGGAAAGCGCTATTGGCACCAATCAGTCTGAAATCCTTCTGTGTGGAGTTGAGTTCATTGTCCTTATGAGACATCTCTTGTTTACAGAAGATTCTTTTTGAAATGACATTGTAAATGCATGCCACTGGGTCATCTGGCATGTTATATCTTGTTAGGTTCTATTTCTGGGCTGCCTCTTGCTTCTTGCTGTGGGAATGTTTTCCCCCCACAAACATTTGTAGGCAATAGCCTACTTTATTAGATACCTTTTACTAGGGGTATGCAAAACCCTTTCTATATACTGTACTGGGCATTTTCCTAATCCATGTTATTGACTTGATGCCTTGATTCAGTGATCTTTTTACAGAAACTTTGGCATTTACACATACATAGAGCTCTGCCACCTATAATCAAGGAAAAAATTGCAAAATGTAGCAAAGGGGGGGTATACACAATTTTGTATACTCTTGCAAAACCCTTTTTTTCCTAGAACTGAAATACAAAGTTCATACCGTATAATTGAGTTTTGTTTGGGTGAGGGGTGTAGGCTGTATGTTTGAACCCCTTTCTAATTCCTGGATCTAGCATGGATTCAATTACTGGAATAGCCAGGCTAGCTTCCTGGTGAGGTAACGGCCCTCTGCGTCTGGTCCATTAAGGTAACAAAGGAAGTGGCTTCCTGCCAGATGACAAATGACAGAGCTGTGTCTGATTTCTGCTGGAATCCAAGGCTGTGACTATGCCAAATCCTTTCTCATACTCATCATATTGTATTTGTTCTGTAAATGGACAAAGTTTTTCTCTCACCAGAGATAAGCATCAGATACCTTCCATGGGCAGTGCATCAGTTTTAAAATAACTGCAGACCATGTTTTCCAGAAACTGCTTAGGAAGAAACTTGCAAACTGATAGAGCAAGTCTGTGAGAGGCATATCAAGCTCCTCTTGGGGGTTGCGAAGACGGTAAAAATGTATAGAAAAGAAAATAAGAGAAAGCTGTGCATGTATTTATGTTTGCAACATACACTGCTGGAGGGAATGAATATTTTCAAACAGCTGGATTCTAGCCAGCAAAGTTCAATACAGAGGTAACTGTGGCTCATATTAATATTAAACAGATGCCGTTTGAAGCAGGCTTCATTATTCTGAACCAGTCCGTTCAATGTTATTGCTTTCAGCATCCTTCTCTATTAACTGATGAAATGCCAGGAACTATAATAGAGTCATAGAGTTGGAAGGGACCCCTGTATCATTAATTGAAGTTTTAGAAGTCTCCCAAATTCTTTCCCACAGGACACCACTTGCCAATCTGTTCAAGTTTCCCGACTTCAAACATTCACAGTACATAGACTGTGAGTGCTTCTGAATGGGAGCGTAATACTGCAGGCGGGTTGTTCAGACATCACAAACAGGTATCTGGCAACAGTCGCTCCCCAACTTATTGGCTTTTATTGTGGTAAAGGTAAATCTGGATTAAAAGGGAGAAAAATGTGAGCTGGCATTTTGATGCTTGCAATGTGTGTATTCTGCAAAATCTTGCATTCATGAGCAGCACAAGTCCCACAGTAAAAGCCTATCTGGAAGCAACCTATGAATGAAAAACAGACAACAGGCGAAATCCCAAAGCTGTCACCTACACCGAGTAGGAATGAAGGATCATTGTTATCCTTCCTGGTATAATCAGTTCCTGCCTTTCGTCTTTCATCGTAACCTTTTGCTTCCTGTGCTTGTATAAATACTGTTATCATCTGTTTTGAGAAATCCTTCCCACACATTTAAATGTGGCTGTGTAATACCCCAGGCAGCAGTAGAGACACCAGGCCCAACAGAAAGCTGTCCAGACTGTTATTGCTAGTGGAAAGTGACTGCTTGATGTAGCAGATATGAAGTATCACCAGAAAATGTTCTGAAAAAGCCAGCTAGGAAACAATTGCACTCAAGAAGCGCTAATAAAGTTCAGGGAGGGAACTTCATCTCCAGGAAGCTACAGTTCTTTGTTGATAAATCAGAGCCAAGGTCTGACTAATGTTTTTTCTCAGAATTCTAGATTTAAAAAACTAAATAAATAAATAAAATAAATAAATAAAAACAAAAACATGTTCACTGCTTAAGGTCTTGTTGCCCCAAACAATTCTGTACAGGCTTCATGTCTGTGCAGAACCCACAGAAAAATAACTTGCATGGTTGAATTATGGATCTTTAATATTGCTAATTGCAAGTAATAGTGCAAATGAGCTGGTTATTTATGCCTAAATCAGGGGTGTCCAAACTTTTTTCAAAGAGAGCCAGAGTTGATGAAGTGAACATGTGTCGAGAGCCAACCAAAGTTTTTGAACTTTGGATTAAAACTTTTTTGGGGATTTCCCCCCTAAATTGCTGACCTTTTTTTTAGGATTGAAGTTGTTGACCTTCTTTTAGGATTTTACCCCAGGAAATAAACTGCCAAAGGGGCTGGATTAAATAGACCGACAGGCCGGATTAGGCCCCCGAGCTGGACTTTGGACATGCCTGGCCTAAGTGTAGAACCTTATATTCATTTTGATAGTTTGGGCCCAGTTCTCTAATCTATCAAGGTCATCTTGAATTTCAGTTCTTTTACTGCAGCATTAGCTACCTCTTCCAATTTTGGTGCCATCTGCTAATTTGATGTGCATCCCTTCAATTTCTTTGTCCAAGTTCATTGAACAACGATGGGCCTAGAACAGAACACTCTTTCCCAGGATGATGAGGAACCAGTTTTCATTGATTCTCACTTACTTACTGCAACCATCTGCACCATATCCAATACTGCTCAAGTTCTCATGGAGTTTTTGGGATGTGCAGGGATCTGCAGAAAAATGGGAGGATTGGCAGAAAAAAATGAGTCCTGCTTTACATGAGCAGAAGTTCTTTCTGCTTATGTAAGGTCACTATATAAATGGTGTACATGTCATTATGACACTTCTGACCTGTTTTTATCATAGCAACTGATATAAAGTAGATAGCATCCTTGGATTATTATTATTATTTTGGGGTGGGGGGGAATGGTAAATTGTGCAATAGTGCCAAATCAACTATAATTGTGCAATCTTAATTTACTGGTACATGACTGAAGCCCAGCCGAAAATGTTAACAGTCTAGAAACATCCTGTGTTCGTGCTCTTAAGGCTGCAATCCTAACCCCACTTACCCAGGAGCAATCCCCACTGAATTCAATAGGACTGACTTCTGAGTAGACATACTTAGGCTCGAACTGTATGGCTATGTACATGCATATGTATCCATGTTTTATGATGTGCTGACAATTCAAGAATACCCAGTTATGGTTTGCAAACTGCATTTTTGGTGAATGCAGTTGGCTGTTGTGTCTGACTTCACAAGCCATTGACAAGCCACTGTTATGGACATAGTTTGGCTCTAGGAGGCTGTTACACCACAGAGAAAGGAGTGTGCGAGAACTTGTGAAGGTTAATGCTGAGTCGATGGAAAATAACAGCAGGCCGAGCAGCCATGATTTGTTTATGTTGGATGCTCGTATCGTGCTGTGGGTTTGTAATTATTGTTTGAATGAATCATGATTTGGCATGATGTCTGAATTGATCCTATGTCTTAAAAATGTGTTTACATCTAAAATAAGAGAGTATTGGGGGCACAGCCTTTTTTGTTTTCTGCATATGAGCTAGAATCAGTGCTTTATTTGATTAATTTGCTGGCAGTAATCAGAGCAGATGCAGGAATATTGACTCCTAATCAGTGGATGAGAAGTCCTCCCTGCCAGGTAATTTTTCTGTGTGATGAACCATCACTATACTATGGCATGGCATGCCAAAGATAAGTCTTGGGGCATGCAGCTATGTACTGCAGATAGAACACAGGTTCTGTCTGTGTTACTACCTGTGACAGTCTCTGTCCTTTCTGCTCTTCATAGCGCAAGCCGTGCTTCAGTGGGATGTAATAACCAAAGGGGATGTAGTATGTACACTGCAAAAGCACTCCACTCCTCAAGTTATTCAGAATCAGACTGCAATTCTGTTCCACCACAGACAGCTCAGTTGGTTAGAGCGTGGTGCTGATAACACCAGGGTTGGAGGTTCGATCACCATAAGGGACAGCGGCATTTTCCTGCATTGCAGGGGGTTGGACTAGATGATCCTCAGGGTCCCTTTCAACTCTGATTCTAGATTTAACTGCAAAATATATTGTTGTGGACCCAGCCACAGACAAGGTGAGACAAGGCAGCTGCCTCAGGCATCCTATTTTTAGGATTTCACCCTTGCATTGCACTCTAGGAGTAAGTATTACACAGAAGTAGATCTCCTTGAACTCAGCAGGACTTACTTCTGAATAAGCATGTTTAAAGGTAAAGGGACCCTGTTTGTTAGTTAGGTCCAGTCGCGGATGACTCTGGGTTTGCGGCGCTCATCTCGCTTTATTGGCCAAGGGAGCCGGCGTACAGCTTCAGGGTCATGTGGCCAGCATGACTAAGCTGCTTCTGGCGAACCAGAGCAGCGCACGGAAACGCCGTTTACCTTCTCGCTGGAGTGGTACCTATTTATCTACTTGGACTTTGACATGCTTTCAAACTGCTAGGTTGGCAGAAGCAGGGACCGAGTGATGGGAGCTCACCCCCTTGCGGGGATTCGAACCGCCGACCTTCTGATCTGCAAGCCCTAGGCTCTGTGGTTTAACCCACAGCGCTTGCACTAATACTGGGGAACTCTCTAAGATTTTAAGCATCCATTAGTGCCATTTATAGTATATTAGATTTAGGGCTTGCTACTAATTTTGGCAAAGAAGTGCACATTATTGTCATCTCCAAACCTCAAAAGGATTTAAGTGAGGCATTTTATATTGCTCCATGGCATTACTGATTCAGGATACAGAAATATTTGTGGTAATCCTGGATGCCAGGTTAAGTCAAATACTGTAATAGCATGAATACTAAACTGGGTATTTGTCTTCTTGACAAATTTCAGATTCCACTTCTTGCCCTTAAAAAAGAAAAGCTCACAGTAGCACCAAATCTTAACAGCCACCTGTAATAACATCCCTTAATGTTCATGATGCTTTCCATCAAATGGTCTTCTTTTCGTTATGATCTAAGATGGGCACATATACCTTTCCACTCGTTAAAAATGATAACAGCAGAACTGTGCTACGCCAATGAAGGCATCCATTCATACAAATGCACAATTACACTTTATTTCTCTTTGCAGAGGAGCCAAGCAAATACATTTCCTGCCTTCCTCTTTTATACTCAGAATTTCTGTGTAATTTTTTGCCCAGGTAATTTAAACCAATGCTTTAATTAAGAGTGTGACAATAAGCAACACTTCTAAGGTTAATTATTAACAGGGCATTTTTTTGCAAGTATTTACAAAAGGGCTCTGCAAAGACAGCCTCAATCACCCACACAAAACCAGCAGAAAATGGAGCAGTAACTGGTCCGTGTATCAATTACACCAAAGTCGAACTTTGTCTAATCAAATCCCAAGACCAACAGCATCTACAAAATAATTGTTTTTTTTAAAAGGCCCACACTATTCCCTAAGCCTTCTTAAGCAAAAGCCCGAAGGAACTATTGGTTTTCTCATGAAACATTTAAAATAAACCCTCTTTGTTTCAAATAAGGTGCTTTGGGTAGCTTCTTGAGTTTCAGTTTCATTATTTGATATTTCAGCTTAAGCAATGAATATGGATGATATATGTAGATTCTACTTCAAATATATACCAGGTATAGTTCCACCTCTGGCTTCTCTATCATTCCTCATGTGGAGTTTATGCAATTTGGAGAACATCAGCAATCCATTTACTGTGGAAGTGACTGGAATTGAAACTATCACCTGCAGTCTCCCTCTCTCACTTATTTTTATGTGCAGTTCCCCCCTCCCCTCCCTGTTTTTTTTTAATATAAAAATACATATTTTGTGAAGTTGCAGCTTGAATCAGGTAGGCTTTATAGATAGAGGAAATTTGCTTGGATGAACAAATCAAAATTACTTCAAGATCAGTTGGTAAATTGGTTCAAGGACACCAATTATGATAATTTTATCATTAACTCTGACTCACTAATTCAGACAACCCTCTTTTTATCTGCTTTTGGGCTATACATATTTACCTGTTTCCAAGGGAGCAATGTCTCAGATTTATAAGAGATGTGGAAAATATTTGAGTTTCCTGGGAAACAGACATTAGCTTGGTGTCAGAGAGCTAGAAACAAATATTGATCAAAATGTGTTGTGTGAGACAATATGTGCTAAAACTAAGGAGGTTATGTTTAAAGTGCTACATGGATGGTACTTCCTGTAAATTAGAATTAGAAATTATGGATGTTCCGAAAGCTGCCTAGTAGGTGCTGGAGAGTCAGTGATGTTCTGGGGTTAATTGTGTTATATGTGGTGGACATGCAATGCTGTTGCTTCATATTTTGGCATCTGATTTCCACCGGGAAATATCCAAGATTACTAACTAAACCACAGCAGTAGATCCTGGAATGACTCTTTCAAACTTTGTCTTAGATGATCCTCAAGATGCATTTCATAAGGCCTCTGTTGATACTCTCTCTTGTTCCCTGTCAAAGATGGCCTTCATGCACCCTTTATATGCTCTAGTTAGTTCTTTTGATATCAAATTCTATGTTTGTGCAGTGATCACAGATTTTCATCCTTCAGAGTTCCTAATCTATTGCTAGGATAATCCAGTAAAAGAGGTACTTCCTAATCAGAGACCATACAGTAAACACTACTTAAGATCAGGGTGATGTGTGTCTCTACATTAGCTCTACAAAGCCAATATTATAGTTTATTATCTTTGAGAATGTGGTCTTCTTCCTTTTCTATTACATTTACTGTTTATGTTTTGTTTTTGTACCTTTAAAAATTCATTTCTCAATAAAAACGTTTTGTTTTTTTGTTTTTAAAGGAGGGCACCTAACAGAGTACATGTGTGCACTGTTGCATAGATCCTGAGAAAAGAATCTGGTTGTAGGAGGTGTTTATAAAATAATTAATAATTAAATCAAGAGCAAGACGTTGCAGGCATTAGTGAATATCTGTCAGGTTAAAGCTGTATTACACGCAACTCTCATATCGTTCTTGTAATGGAAAAATGGATTGCACTTCAGAGATGTTCTGCTATTGCAAGTGAGGTAATCAGCTACAGATACAGCATATATTGTCCAGGCTAACTTGGCTATCGGCTGACTCATAAAGAATGATGTGACTGACATCAGCTGTTTAATAAGCCCAAGTATCCAACAGAAGAGAAGTGGGCAGAGAGGAAGGTGAGAGAAGCCACAAGGGAAAAGCAGATAAAGAGCTGTTTTTCTTGGAACAGAGTTTGCCTAACTGTGGAACTAAAGAGAACTAAATCAAGCATATGATCTCATTTCTTGTTGATACCACATTACAAAATACAGGTTTGCAGTAGGTCAGTACTATGCCATCTTTGGCAAAGCAACATGTCATGTACGTCTCTCCTTGAGAGATAACAAGGTGGAATACTAAATGGCAATGCCATTTAAATTTAAAACAATAAAATTATAAGTAAAAAAGAGATAATTATGCTGGTTTCTTTACCACTGCCCCAGATATGTGAAACTGGGTCTTGATTTTTTAAAAAATTATTTCCTATTAATGAATATACCAGTCATCATCATCATCATTTATTATTTATACCCCACCCATCTGGCTGGGTTTCCCCAGCCACTCTGGTCAGCTTCCAACAAAATATTAAAATACAGTAGTCTGTTAAACATTAAAAGCTTCCCTAAACAGGGCTGCCTTCAGACGTCTTCTAAAAGTCTGGTAGTTGTTTTTCTCTTTCACATCTGGTGGGAGGGCGTTCCACAGGGCGGGCACCACTACCGAGAAGGCCCTCTGCCTGGTTCCCTGTAACTTGGCTTCTCGCAGTGAGGGAACTGCCAGAAGGCCCTTGGCTTTGGACCTCAGTGTCTGGGGAGAACAATGAGGGTGATGATGAGCGATACATTTACTTTGTTCAATAGAACTAAATGGGATCCCATGAGAACCCAGCCAGCCCAATCTGCCTTTCCAACTTACCTGCATAGACCCTTGGTCAGGATAGCTCCGCTCTTTATCTGTATAGCTCCATCCTGGAGTTCATCTCTCAGCCATACCACAGGGTGACAGCACCCAAGAACTGGCTGTCCTACATTACTGTTGCTATAGCAATTCTCAGCCTAATGTTAGTTGCCACATCAGTATCTGCTGAGTTGGTGCATGACATTCCAAGGGGTCTTCACACTCAACCAGAGTCTGTCTTCCTCTGGGGAAAACAAGGCATGGCAGACTCTGCAGCGACTTTGAAATATGATTAATTTACACTGGAAATTTTCCATGAGAGAGATTTCACAGTATCTGCATCTCATGAGGAACCTATCCTTCACACCACCCCAGCAATGGATTCCCAGACATCTCTGTCCCTTCAGTCAGACTTCCAAGATGGTTCTGGCCTTCACAGCAGCTCATGGAGATATCCCCCTTCCCCCCTCCTCTAAATTTTAAAAGGTCACATTTTTCCTGTGTGACATCATGCCTCCAATAACCTCTGCCTCCCAACTCTTCTATTTACCCTCAGACAGAGGGCCAATGACTGGCCATTGTCCGGTAACTGCACCTTGACGGCTCTTCTCCACGGACAATTTATTAGTTTCGCTTGCATGTTAAATTTAATATCCAGCATCTTCCCTTCAATACTCCAAGTATTATCTGAATTCTTCCATTCATTAATATCTAACATTCCCTAACTCTAGCAGTTATGGGTCCCCTTGCACCCCCAAACTCTTCTACACTGTTAATAATATGGTTCATTACAGTTCTTAATTACTCCTTTCAACAAAAGCCTGTGTGAGAGATGAGCCTGTGGGCTAGTGACTTGTTCAAAACCATTTGGGGTGCTTCATAGCTAAAGAGCGACTTGACCTTGGTTCTGCCATCAAGCAAGCCAAATATTTGTCCAGTGCAACACGCCATATTTCAAACACACTGTTTCAAGAATTACCTCTTTGGTTGCTTGGAGGCTTATTGGGCCTGATCTGATTACGTAATAACCAGCGTTGTATCACCAGACACAGATATGTTTATTATACATAATGGCGCTATTAACTTTGTAGTCAGAAAGATTCATGCAAATACCTTCAAACCAGAGCTGCACATTATAAATGGTATATCATGTGCCCAATTAACTTAGAAATACAAACAATTTCCCTGGTTTCTCTGGAGAGACCTCTTTATTCCCTATTTTAGAAAAGCAAGGTTTGTATCTTGCCTGTGTTGGTTTTCTGTTAAATTCACATTTAATTGAATTAATTGTATGGTTGGGCTTTTGGATTAATAGACAACTGTACTGGAGAAAATCCTTCTTTCCTGAAACAAGCATATTGTAATAAGAACATATGTGATAGTCTTGTATCTGGTCTTGAGAAAGTCTGTAGTACAATTTTATTTCTCCCACCACCTTTTTTAAAAAACATAGAACATTTTGTATAGTATTTAACAGAAGGAATTCTGAAGACAATGTTAGAATTGCTTTTTCTTTTTGAAAATAATTTTATTGAATTTATTATATAATTGTATCAGTATTACATCACTTTGCCAACCTTGTGCACTCTGGATGGTGCTGATGGGAATTGTTATCCAAAACATCTGGAAGGTGATTGATGAAGGCTGTTTTACTAGCTTAGGTTGCAATCCTAACCCTGCTTGCCTGGAAGTACCGTATTTACTCGAGTCTAATGCATCATTGAATCTAATGCGCACCTCAATTTTCAGAACCTTGAAACCAAAAATGTATTTGCTGATGAATGTAAATGTGTCACCAAATCTAACGCACACCTTAATTTTTGCAAAGTAATTTGGCCAAAAAAAGGTGAGCATTAAATTTGAATAAATCCAGTAATTCTATGGGACTTACTTCACAGGAGACAGGGTTAGGATTGTGTTAGGACATAACCTAGAATTACTGTTCCCCTGAAGAGGATAAAACTGCTCTTATTTCTGTCATCTGAAGAGCAACCTGACTGCCTTTGTTCATTAAGCTATTTAAAAGTGTATACTTTTAGTATTTTGCTTGTTTCTATGTTACTTATTTAGATATCAGTGGCAAATGGATCTGACACATTTGGTGTGTTGTTAGAGTAAGCAGTTATTCACTGAAGCAGAAAATCAAATAAATTGTAGCACACTGAATTATTCATATAATTTATCTGCTGACTTGAGAGATAATTACTATTGCCGGAAGAACGATTGCCAGTTTGGTGTGATATAACATGGTATCGTCTAATGAAAACGGACAGAAATGGGATTTCACCCCCTCTTCAATCTAAGAATAAAAGTTATGAATAAAGGCTGGGGTTTTTTTTACTGGTTTTTTTAAAGTAGTGGGGCTTGTTCCCTTAATGAGCTGTAACTGGAGTTGTTCGGCTGTGATGTCAATGTCAATCAAAGCTTTTGCTTGGAGCACAAACTACCATCTGCTCCTCTTGGAGCAGACATGAGCAACTGTCTCTCCAACATAATAGAAGCAAGCGTCAAACCCATTCAAAGAAAGAAAAACAAAAACAATAGTATCTTGCCGAGGAGGGTGGGGCAGGCATGGAAGACCTATATTTTAACATACATAGAGGTTGAATGAGGCACCGCTTGGCTAGCTTCCCAGATGCTCCAAATATTCTAATGAAAACCATACAACTTATTTAGAAAGCCAGAACCAATTTCTTGTACTTCGACCCTTTCCAACTTCCATGTGATATTCCATTGTTGTTGGGTTTGGTTTTTTGCATGCATGCATATGGACATTACACAGAAAGAGTAGCCCTAATAGGGTGCTTTTCTCTCCATATGTGTAACATCATGTGGAGACATAATAGGACCACGAGCAAGAGGCCACTCTGTTGTTCCATTCCCTTCTGGCTGTACCTCATGCTGGAGGAAGATCTGGAGAGGAAAGCCTGTGGAACATTAATAGGCTGCCCGTCTGATTGGTGCTCAACAGGCTTCTGGATTCAAGCCACCCCAAAATGTGTGAACTGCACGAGGGTGAAGCCATCCAGGAATGTAGCAGCTATCTCTCTTGGGATGGGTGCTGGACTTCAAGGCACAGAGCTGATAATGGGCCCTCCCTCCCAACTAGAGCAGGGCAGGGCACAGCTGAGCTTGGTCCTACTAGAATGTGACATTCTCTGCTGGGGGAAAAAATATCTGAGGCTCCCATAGTGAATGACAGCACAGTTGGGTCAGGCCACTCTATAGCCCTTGACCAGTGCCTGACTTGCTTGCTTGCTTGTGCTGAATCTGAACTCTCAATGCAGTGTTACTTGGATGGAGACCAAAAGCTTTGCTTAGAGCCTGAGGGATTAAGCGATGCATGAGGATGGGTTCCCAGATCTGGTATTCTCCGGATCCTGTGTTGGTGCTTACTGTACCACTGTGGTTTGTTTTGATTTCTCTCCCACACAATGCTGAGCTGCCGGACTGCAAATAATAGGATGGTGGTGTTACAAGAGAAGGAACCTGCCACTTGGGATATTCTAGCATCAGTATTTGCTCTGTTTTTATAACCGCTAAAAGACCATTAGGAGCTGATGCTTCCAGAAACATGAACTGGAACCTTAGAACCCAATCCTATCCAAATTTGCTCAAAAGTAAAGTCCCTCTGAGTTCAGTGAGAACTTGCTCCCAAATTTGTGTCCATGGGATTGCTGTAGTCTTAGTCTGACAGTCGTTTTATTGACATCCCAGCTGCAGTGTGGCCACGTTGGCACCTATTTGGAGGGCTGGAAGCACATCAGAGCATCTTTTTCACCCACTGATCCTTGATTGGCTAACTAGGCTTGGCTCCAGAAGTTCTCTAGCCCCTATAGCAACAGAACCAAAATGAAAGTTGATGCATGAGGCAAGAACTAGCGAGTTCTTTCTGAAACTTTGTCTGTGTGCTGCAACAGCCAGAATTTTAAGATGTCACAAGGGCCTGAAAACTAGAAACAAGACTATTTAGACAAAACCAAACTAGGCCATGTTGATGCTCCCCTGAAATGGTTAAAGGCAGTAGAGAAAAAGCAAAACTGAGATGAATAGGCTGAGACAGATTTTCTAATCTGAGCAAACAAATCAACATTTACTGGGAAGTAACCAATGCTCAGGGGGATATGCATTGCAGGGGGAGGGGTGTCTTCACCCTCCTGCCATGCCTGAAAATGCTGCCATTAAGGTGGGGGCGGGGAGACAGTCAACCTTGGAACTGATGCTGAAAAACAAACCGAGAGACCTGACTTGCTCTGTCTGTGTGATTCTTTGCTATAGCACCATGGAGCTCCTTTAAAAAACTAACATGGCAGCCAGATCTGTGGGAATATTAACAATGGAAACCTTCCACCTTATTCTCAGCCCTGCACATATGTATAAATAAACCTTATGTCAGAGGAAAAGCCAGTGGCTTTTAGTGGCCTTCATTCTAAGGAAACCCAAACCAAGGTATGCATTGGCATCCCTGACATATTTTTTCATGTGGAGACTGGAGTGCATGTAAGAAGCACCATTTGTTTAGGAGCACGACAGCTCTGGGATGTGGGAAGAGGGGTTTTCATGGGAGGATGTGAGATCTCTTGAGAACTTTATGCAGGTGGGAAAGCTGCCAGCACAAGAGTCTTGGCCACCTGATGGTTGGGGCCATTTTGGCTTGTGAACTTCCCACCCACCCTTGGTACTAGTGCTTCACTGGGCCCTTGGGTTGGTGGTTGACAAGGCTGGAAAGGAATTTTACTCCCTATCTCAATTGACTCTGGGCTGGGAGGTTTCCCTCCCTGATCTTCATAACTTTTGTTAGGTGTCCATAAACGTGCGGCATGACTTTGGGCAGAGTGGCATTAGTCAGGATTAAACATAAGAGGATCCCTGCAAGCAGTCTTGTGGAGTAAATCATGGTGTGGTGTAGCCACTTCTGGAGAATCAATGGAATCTTATGGTGGTTTGATCATAGAGCTTTTCATACTTTTTTCAGTAACAGAATACTGCATCGACTGGAACTTTCTAGGACTGATGGTAACTATGGCTATCGCCAAATATTCCATCTAGGCCTTCATTGGCTCCATTTACAGAGAATCATATAAGCATTATTTCTCAAGCCAGTAATAAAAAAAAATCCTCTTGATCTGCTGGGATGGCAGGATGTACTCATGCCCTGGTTAAAACCTATAAAACTCCTTAAATAAACAGAAAAAAGTTGAGGATATTGCAGCGATTTTCCTCGTAGATGCTTTCTTATGGCAACATAATCCTGTTACATTAAACAAACTCTCCAAATTGACTGTAATATAAACAGAGAGCTTTTCTCTTCATTTACGTTAATCTTATTCAGTTGCTGACTTTTCACACTAATGTGAACAAAAGGATAAAGAATTTTTAAAACCTGCTCAAGGAAAAATGACAGACTGCGGACTCTTCTCCTTTACTAATGGGCAGCGTGTATAGCAGGGCTGTTTCAGGATCTACTTTGCTTTTTGCTAGTTCCATCAACGAAAGCCAGGTGCAAAATACAGGGGACAGGCAGACATTAAGGAATAGGGTGCCTCTGAGCACATGGTCAGTCCAAGAATATGTGCCCAAGCAACCTAATGGGGAAGGCAGCATTTTAGTAGCTGGTATTGCTAGACAACTGGAAATCAGAAACCTTTGCCAATATGCTACAATTCTCTCAGAGATCTACCACCATATCCTGATCCACCCTCTCCGCATCCATAATAAGCCAAGTGCCCTTATTGCGAGGGACACCTATGAATTTAATAAAATTTCAATGTATTTTTGGAAAATTCATTAAATTTATTTTATTAAGTAAGATGCTATAATTGCAAGCCGTGGGTGCAAACCTATGCAGAATTATGTTTGTGTAATACCAGCTAAACTCAGTAAGGCATACTATGCATGTTTACTCAAAAGTACTTTTAAGATGGAACCTCAATCCCTTTGTTTTTAGTGGAGCAGGATTGCATTAGCACAGGGTTGCCAGCTTGGCACTTACGGGTACTATAGTGCTTGTGAAGGCTTTCACTGGTGCCCATGAGCTGGTGATTGGGTCGTTTTTTCTTTCGTAATCGAAACAAAATAAAATTTTAAAAAAATCATTCCGGTAGCACCTTAGAGACCAACTAAGTTTGTTATTGGTATGAGCTTTCATGTGCATGCACACTTCTTCAGATAACTTTCTTTTGTAAGTTAGCCTTCTGAGAAATAAATTTATGAAGCAAAATGTGCAGGAACCTTCTAAGTGATTTCTGTGAAAGGAGAAGGAATGTAGTGTAGCCACTTTGAAGTCCCCCCCCCCCCCGGAACTGAGGAATGCTCTCTGCTACTATTAAACAGCAACAGTGTTTGTGTGTGTGAGTGTGTGTGTGTGAAATCAATATTGTGTGATCTCCACAGTAAGAACCAGCAGGATACAGCATAAGGTTGCCAGGGATGGCTGTCTCTCAAATTTTGTGTTATGTCATACGCTCTGTGGCAGCTATTTCGTGTTATGCCAGGTCTCCCTCCCATCCCCGAGCAGCTATTTTGTGACAGGTACCCCTGGCACTCTCAAAATTCAATATGCGCCCACTGGTCTGAAAAAAAAGTTGGCGACCTCTGCATTAACAGATCCCCATACTGTAACATATAAATTTCACTCTAATCGGTGCACTTCTGGCACTGGTTTATTTCAACAACTTTCCAGATGGTTATTAGATATAAAAAAAAACCAAACCATTATTGATGTGCTGACGTAGCAGGTTGGTAATAGTGTTTTTAAGGAAGATTAATTAGGCTGGAAACAATGCTGCTTAAGCATAATTATGACTCTCATTACTACACTGGGACTCACCTTTGTTTATCTGTTATGTCTTCATTAGATATGCCTGTTTTGTATTCCATAGCAACTTCACCAAAACACTATCCATTCTTCTCGGCTTTTATTGGCACCTTGTGCTTATGTTCTTCATTAATTTCTACTAGCCTACAGTGTACATTTACAGTGACGGTTCCTGTGTGTTCATGTATTCAATTCAGGAACAGTAAAATAGCTTGCTTTCTTTTTTCGCATCACAGCAATGACAGTGATGTTGTACATTAATAATACTATAGTTACTGAACTACATCTGAAACTTGAAGCTACAACCCTGAGATGTCTCTAAGTTCAGTGAAATGGTAACAGGCTTATTTATGTACAATCTGACCTTGGGGTAATAGAAGTGAATCGAACGTATTTTCGTGTCACACCTAGCTGCAATAAATTAAGCAGCAAGGAAAAATATTAATTCTAGAGAAACTTGTGGATTGTGATCAAATGCTCACTTATAAAAGACAGAAAGTTTCTCTCTTACTTACATATTTATTGTACTTTCTAAGGATATTAACTATCAAATATAATAAAGTACCAATTACCAACAGTTACATTGTCAAACAGAAGTGCAGGTGAAACAATCTTGTCAGCATAATGCAAACTCTTCTGTCTTGAAGTTAATTGAAGCAAAATGGTCTCCCACGGGTTCACTGATGTGATCTGTACTGCATAGTCCAGCTGTTTTCAAGTTAAAGGCTACTAGTGATGGGAAGTGTGGTTATTTATTAACTGCAGTTAACCGCTGGGCTAGAGAGACAGATGTATCATCCACCAGCTGCCTAAGAACTTCTCCCACTAAGTTGACCAAGATGGTCTTGGCAGTCATACTGGGGGACTGCAATGTCCATGTCGACGCAACCTCCTCAGGGCAAGCTCCGGACTTTAAGGTCGCTACCACAACCATGGGTCTGTCTCAGTACACTGTGAATCTAGCTCATGTTACAGGTCAATCTTCTTTTTGCAATAAGATGGACTGATGTGTACATAAATTAACTCCATTGTCGTGGACAGACCACTGCCACTGATGGAGGAACAGGGGTGTGGGGGGAGTGCATTGCCCCTGGTGGCACGATTCTGGTGGGGTGCCATTGCGGCTGCCCCCGCTTGCGCTGGGCACCATGCCCCCAGGACACACGCCACGCCCCCAGGATGCACACCACGCCCCCAGGACGCACACCACGCCCCCAGGACAATGTGCCACGCCCCAGGACGTGTGCCAGCCACGCCCCTGCCTGCTCTCCGCCCTCCCTGCCGGAGCTTGAAGCTCCGCCGCTGACCACTGCCTGGTGAAACACCGAAGCAGAATCAATCCCTGCAGTCGCAGAGCCTCCATTTTGCACAAAATTTAAAAGGTGGCTAATGCAAGACCGGTTTACAGAGGGATGCTCAGGAGGCTCCTCACTGTTTATTTGCAGCCGCAGATTTACTTACCCCACACCTGATATCATACAACAACAGGTGTGGGGCACATGGCGTGGCTAGGAGAAAATGGCTTCGTGGGTCAAATTAGGACTCCTAGCAGACACAGTCTGCCCGGCAGGCAGTGGGGGGGCTCCTTCCCCTCTAGCCTGGACAAAAGCTAAGGATGCAGTTAATAAATGTCAGTGTAAAAGAGCATGAATCTAAACATTTTAATTAAAGGGAGTATCTGCACAAAGTTTGAAGCTTGTCAAATTCCTCTACATAAGGCAGGCCCACCAAGAGAAATAAATTCAATTACATGCTGCAGAGCTTTTATAAACACACAAAGGGAGTGACTTGCATTCAGGGTTCATAAAGGGGATGTAACTGGCTATTTGGGACTGTGGTGTGACACTGTATGCTAGAAACGGTCTAAAATAATTGCAAAGCAGACGTGTCTGCCCAGTGATTTTCAAGTACTAAAACTTCTTGCCTCCCAGATGCACTAGCTCCCATTAGTTTAATGACACATGATGTTTATAAAACGTCAGAATATCTATAAACAGTTCTGTGTTGCTTCCATTTATTGTGACCATTCAGCAAATAAACTGTAATTAATCCACATTCCATTACTCTGACTGAATCCTTTTTTTAAAAAAAGAAATTGCTCTGATGTAGTTTTAATCTAATATCAAGTTCTAGTATCTGGAGTCTACACTGGGGTTCATTCAGGATAACTTCATTGAAATGGTTGTGAATAACTTTGTGTTCAGTCTAGGTGTGACCAAAAACTGGTCTAAACATAATTGTAATAAGAATAAGTATGATTGATAGCGCTTATTACTGAGGTATGCCCAAGAAATCTGTAACAGATTTTGTGCAAACATCCAGGACCTACAAGGACGCGGGTGGCTCTGTGGTCTAAACCACAGAGCCTAGGGCTTGCCGATCAGAAGGTTGGCGGTTCGAATCCCTGTGACGGAGTGAGCTCCCATTTCTCGGTCCCAGCTCCTGCCAGCCTAGAAGTTTGAAAGCATGTCAAAGTGCAAGTAGATAACTAGGTACTGCTCCACTGGGAAGGTAAATGGTGTTTCCGTGCGCTGCTCTGGTTCACCAGAAGCAGCTTAGTCATGCTGGCCACATGACCCAGAAGCTGTCTGTGGACAAATGCCTGCTCCCTCGGCCAGTAAAGCGAGATGAGTGCCGCAATCCCAGAGTCATCTGCGATTGGACTTAACGGTCAGGGGTCCCTTTACCTTTTACCAGGACCCATAAACCGGCTGGTTCCCCCTCCTCGCATCTTTGCTGCTGAGTATGCAGGCCAAGCTATATGATACAAGTAGTTCTGTTATTGTCTCTCCCCGTCTTTCCCCTGCAGCAACAGCTGGTTTAGATTCAGTTTGAGCAAGCAGAAGATTGCAGGGAAGGGGGGAGGAGAGTGTGTTTTCTTTGCCTATCATTTGTTCAATATTGTCACCACCAAGTTGGCCTTACCACCCAAAGGGGAAAATATCCCCCCCCCCCACTGTGCAATCTGGTGCTTCTCTCCCAAGCCATTGCTTTCTTCCCCAGTATGAGCTAGGGCAGGGGTCAGCAAACTTTTTCAGCAGGGAGCTGGTCCACTGTCCCTCAGACCTTGTGGTGGGCCAGACTATAATTTTTTTGGGGGGGGGAATAAGAAGAAGAAGAGTTTGGATTTGATATCCTGCTTTATCACTACCCGAAGGAGTCTCAAAGTGGCTAACAGTCTCCTTTCCTTTCTTCCCCCAAAACAAACACTCTGTGAGGTGAGTGGGGCTGAGAGACTTCAGAGAAGTGTGACTAGCCCAAGGTCACCCAGCAGCTGCATGTGGAGGAGCAGGGACGTGAACCCGGTTCCCCAGATTATGAGTCTACCACCCTTAACCACTACACAACACTGGCTCTCTTAATAAATGAATTCCTATACCCCAGAAATAACCCAGAGATGCATTTTAAATAAAACCACACATTCTACTCATGTAAAAACACCAGGCAGGCCCCACAAATATTGTGGAAAAGTATTTCCACAAATATTGTGGAAAAAATATACACTCCTGATATAAGAGATGCACAAAAAATTGATTAAACATTTACTTGGGTTTCTTGGAGAACATGTAATTCCAAAGGACTATTCTACATTTTTAAAATTAGTTTAAACACTAATAAGCACTGATATGATAGCACTAAAAAAAATATTATTATTAATTCAATTTATATACCACCCTTCATCAAAAGATCCCAGGGCAGTGCACAACTTTAAAAACACATTACAGAACATCAAAGATAAAACATAATAAAAACATAGTAAAAATACATGCTGACGGACAGCCTAATAATAAAATCATCATCACCATCATCACGGTCATAATGACAATAATAGATCATTAACAGTGCAGTTCTGTGCATGTCTGCAGGAGCACATCCCATTGAATTCAGGTATGTTTACAGGAATGCGACTTAGGTGATCCTTATTGTGCATCACCGAGGGTGTTCTGAGTGTTAAGTGGTTAGAAAGCTGATTGGCATTGTGTGATGTAGAGCTAGCTGTGCTTTGCCTGATGAAAAGCTGTGTTAACTGCCTCATAGTGCTTTACTAGGGCTCAGTTCATTTTGTGATGTTCACCTCTTCCCATAGATAAGGAAGAAAGGAGTGAAACTAGCTTTGTTGCAGTGAGAACTTCCTCAAGAGAACAGCTGGAGGTTTTCCTCACCGTAGGAGCCAGGCGCACAAATAAATAAATAAATAATCCCTGAGCGTGACTCCCCCCCCCCAAAAAAAATAAGGTCTATTCTGTGACCGCTTAAACAGACAGAGCAATTGGTCTGCCTTTGTAATGATGTTATGCGCATTATTATCAAAAAGGTGCCTATGACACCAGCAGCCTATTGGCATATGAGATGGACACACTTGCTGGAGTAAGAATCTTGGGTTGTATCCAGTTAAGTCCTACTCAGTGTAGAACCACTGAATTAATAGATCTAAGTTAGTCACACATCCACAAATGCACCCAAAAAGGATTTCCTTGGGGCCTGCAGGTTCCTCTCTCGCCAGTGTGGTGTAGTGGTTAAGAGCGGCAGTCTTGTGATCTGGTGAACCGGGTTCGCATCTCCGCTCCTGCACATGCAGCTGCTGGGTGACCTTGGCTAGTCACACTTCTTTGAAGTCTCTCAGCCCCACTCACCTCACAGAGTGTTTGTTGTCGGGGAGGAAGGGAAAGGAGAATGTTAGCCGCTTTGAGACTCCTTAAAGGGAGTGAAAGGCGGGATATCAAATCCAAACTCTTCTTCTTCTCTTCTTCTCTGACTTGAATTACATTGCTTTGAATTGTACATTGCATTGTAGCCTGTAGACTAGTTTGTGGCATGTACTTGCTTGTGGTCTGTGTGCTTGGTTGCAAACATAACCAGAGGCCCAAAAAGGTTAGCAAGCCCAGCCCTGACCTAGCTAGTTGTGCTGAAGAGCTGACCTAGGACTCAGCTGCATTAGTCAAATTACTGTACAATGTTATAAATGTGTCATAACACTGTGACACCAGATGCGCTGTAGAGCTGAAATCACAACTTGGTGATATTTTCCATTGCAAGCTTTACAACGGGTTTTCCCCCCACAGCATTTTTTTTTATAGCTGTGTAGATCTGGCCCTATTATCTTAAATTTAAGCTAGTATATCTTATAGTACATTTTTTCCAGGCTGAAAAACTGTCAAACACCTACTCTCATTTCCAAGGATTCAGTATATCAGCTTTCTGTTTGGCACACTTCAACATGATGGGCAGGGTATAAATAATAAAATGATTATAGTTATACTTACACTTATAGCTGCTATTATTATTATTTTTAAATAGAGTGCCTTAAAATTACTCTCTTCATAACCATACAAACTCTAGGGTTAATTTTCCACCAATATCTGCTGAATGTGTTCACATTTATTTATTTTTTAAAAAATTAACATTGGCTGGGCTAGCCATCCATCACCAGAGATATTTTTCTCCATTAAAAAATAGTCACTGCTATAAAAGAGTCCATGGGAACATTCCTCATTTGAATTTGCTTGAGAGATGACTGGTTGTTTTTTAAGTAGAATTTCAAATGCAGTAAATAGTACAATTACCGGCAGTGGAAAGATTGATGAGAAAGGATAACGGTCTGGCTTCCTCTCCCCCCATTTTTTACTATAAACAGAGGGTAATTAATTCACTGGACTAATCTAAATAAATAGAAGGGAGAAACATTTAACTTATAAGCAATTTGATATGCAAAAATGGTTCTAAAGCGCTTGAGGATATTTTTAGATGTTTTCAGCCGTTACAAAAACCATCTTAAACAAAACTCTTGTTTTATGTAGGACCTTATTGAACCAAAGGCAGATTATCCAAGGTTACCAGGTGGTCTCTGTGCCAGGCATTGGCCAGACCTAGGCCTGCTTTGCTTCAACAGGGTTGAAGCCTGCATCATGTGCCTTCAAACCATTCCCTGGATTATATGGCAAGCTGGTTTCCTGCTTTCTAAACACAGACTTGCTCTGGACTGTTTCTAGGATGTCTCAAAATGCATCTCATCATGGGCACTCCAAACCATTGGTATTACAGCCCAATGGGCCTTGCTACTTGTGCCCACCTGCCAAACCTCAGATGAAAGGGTGACCCAAAGCAGGACTTTAGATGTGTGGACAACATATACAGGAAAAGGAAGTCCCTGGTATACAAGGACTTGAGTTGTTTAGTACTTTTGATGTTAGAACCAGCATCTTGACATTTTAAGACAAGGAGCTTTTGCGCATGTTACTTGCATGTAAGGCAATGGTATGTTGACTTGGGAGTGGGGTGACCCAACATCACACCTGTTTGCTTCCTGCAAGAACCATGTCTGTAAAGAAATACCCACGTGTGACCTCCTTCTTTGTGTTGTGGCTCCACAGAATCAATGGTTGCCTGATCAAGTGTGGGTCCTACTTGTAAACAGCAGCTTACATGGTGACTGTCCTTTACAAATGATTCTGTGCAACTTGTAGGTGTTGAAATAAGATGGTGGGGTTAAAAGTGAGGCCTTGCTCCACATTCTACACGCTTATGCCCTATGTGCTGGTAAATACTTCAAGCGTATAATTATTAGAACGGCTTTGCTTCTCCAAACTCTCTGGGATCTATCACCGCTTGCTATTTCTGGAATTTCCTTTGTCATTCTCTGTTAAACAGGTAGACAGGAAGCTTTTTGAAGTCATTTGGTGAGCCTAAACCCAGACTTTCTGCTGCGCTGGAAGTCCTCTGATAATATAGCTTGTGACATGCAGGAATATCAACAGGCGCCCGAGGGCTGGGATACAAACTTAAATCACCAGAGCAGAAAAAGTTTCTGACAAGAACACATAGCTTCAGAGAAAAGGTTCAGGTTGTGAAGGATGAGAGAGTGGGGGTGGGGGAGGGGAAGGAGAGGATGCAAATATAATTTAGATCTGTCATGGGCAGCTTTAATGGATATTTTGTCCCAGAAGACAAACACAGGTTCTGAAGTAATTTTTCTCTCCGCTTTGCATAAACAATGTGCTACCCATGCACCCACACCTTTCAATAGCCCCAATACATTTATTTTTATTGTTTCAATTAGTATGCTTTGAGTATTATTTCCATTGTGATGTTACTGCCACAGTGTTGGTTGTGCATTAGTGGGCCCTTACAGATTCTATGTGCACTGTGAGTATCATATGACAAATTTTCTACTTCACAGAGACCAAAGATACCAGAAAATAGGCTTGGAGACATACCCTTGTTACCATGGCAACAGCATCTCCTTGGCAGTTAGACAATTTCATTTAATAAAGCTTTTTTTAAAACAACACACACACACACACACACACACACACACACACGGAGATGGCTTTATGTAAATGCAGAGTCACAGAAAAGCAGTAAAACTCATTTTGTATTTATGATGCGAAACAAAATTGCAATGCAGATGAGGATAAAATTACCTATAAATGTTAAACACATAGTTGAGCATGGAAAATGTCAGCTGTGATGCTAGTGAGCAGTCATGTACAATACTTTAAAGTTAATCATGATCGTGAACACTGAAAGAAAAAAAAATGTTATTCTCTTTATTGTTTATATCACTGTACAGTTTAGTCATAAACAGGGGGAAGCAGTCGACCAATAAGTACATAGCAGCTGCTTGAACTCTCTTCATGGTGGGTCTAACCACATGGAGAGATGGTGATCTATAGCTGACAGTCACATGGCAAGCCAACCATTAGCACAATTCCACAAACATTCAGAAAACGCCCTAGATTTTTAAGAAGGGGGAGGAAGAAGGGCTGAAAATTTTACAGCCAGCAGCTGCAGATCACTGCCTTTCTATGCATTTAGTTATGAAGTGTAGTTTTAAAACAAATTATGGTGCAGTTCACAGGAGAAGAACCCTTTTTATCCTGAGGGCCACATTCTGTCATGGGCAACAATTTGGGGGCCACATATAAGCAGTGGGTGAGGCCCAGGGCAAAAATGAGCAGCGCAACAAATGTTGACATTTCGGCAAAAGTCAGAGGTCATACATACACAGGGCAGATCTACACTCATGGTTTTTAGCACTAAGAAAGAGTTAATGAATGGTTCTGATAACCATATAGCCATATGACGCTCTGCTCTTAATGTTATTAAAATGTGACACCAGAGGAAGTTGCAAAGTAACCAGAAACCAGGGAGACAGCAGGGAGAAAGCAAAAGAGAACATTTCCTGTTTTCACGGAGTTAAGAAACGCTTTATTTTAAGAGTATGCCCTGTGACGTTTTAGAACGATATTTCTAATATTGTTCTAACAACGTTTAAAAGGTCAGTGTAGATCCAGCCACAAACACATATACACATGGACAGACTACAGCTCTGGCAAAAGGGCTCCAGGAAGCAGTGGCCTGTGGGAAAGGATGTGGCTTGGGCAGAGTCCAATAATCAAACAGAGAGGCATGGAGAGCAGCATTTGCTCCCTGAGCCTGAGGTTCCCCACCCCTGGTGTCATTACAGAGAAGGTGAAAAGAAAGATCTCAAAGATCTCCAGGAGAGTGGGATCGTGCTCACTAGTTGTGCCTCTAAACACTATGATTAAAAGCTAAAGGGTAAAGGGACCCTGACCATTAGGTCCAGTTGTGGCCGACTCTGAGGTTGCGGCGCTCATCTCACTCTATAGGCCGAGGGAGCCGGCACACAGGTTCCAGGTCATGTGGCCAGCATGTCTAAGCTGCTTCTGGCGAACCAGAGCAGCACATGGAAACGCCGCTTACCTTCCTGCCGGAGCGGTACCTATTTATCTACTTGCACTTTGACGTGCTTTCGAACTGCTAGGTGGGCAGGAGCAGGGACCAAGCAACGGGAGCTCACCCCGTCATGGGGATTTGAACCGCCGACCTTCTGATCGGCAAGTCCTAGGCTCTGTGGTTTAACCAGCCATATATATTGTCTGGCGCAGGTATGGCCGCCAGGTGCGTTAGTGGACTATGGGAATCGCTCAAGTAGGACAGGAGTCCCACAGCACTCACCCAGTTTGTGTTCCCAGTACCCGGCATTCAGCAGCACAGCACCTCAAAGTGCTTCACAGGGAAAAGTGAGGGGGGGGATTAAGTACGCTGAGGAAGCCAGAAGTGTGTTGCTCAAAGCTGGAGAAAGAGAGACAGCAGGAAAAAATATGCAGTGGAATCGCCTGGAAAAGGAGGAAAGAAGGTGGGAGCAGACTGCCCCCAACACAGTTCCTGGGAAAACACATGTTTTCCCGGGGAAAGCTCAGACCCGTAATCAGGGCTTTTTCCCCCAGCTGGAACTCACCAGAACTCAGTTCTGGCACCTCCCAGATGGGCGCCGTTGCCATTATAACAGAACAAGGGAGGCATTCATGGTGAGTTCTGGCACCTCTTTTTCTAGAAAAATAGCACTGCCCATAATAATAGATCTATACAAAATACTGGAAATCCCAGGACCAACGGAAGTGGGGATGGTCCCTTAGCCTAGAATCAATCTCAGCAAATCCTCCTCTCATCCAGGGGGTGTCTGTGTGAGCAGTATCCCCCATTCTGTAGGTTGTTGAAATAAACTTACAAAAAGTCCTTGTCGAGCCTGACGCCTGTTCTTCACTGAGTAATTCCCTTTTCAGCACAGAACAAATAAAACAAGCAAATGGGAGGGAAAGGAAGAGGGAGGAAAAAGTCTTACAATACTTGTTACACAGATGGCTCCAAATCAAGTACACATGGCCTAAGTGTTAGTAGGTCATCAAATTAGCGATAGAGTTATGCAGGCATGCAGGCAAGGGTTTCAGAAAACACACCCCTCGCTAATGCCTAGTAGGCGATTTCATAAAAGTGGTGGGAATGTGGCAGCAGCTCCTTCCAACTTTGTGGAATTAGAAAGGAGTTGATGGGAAAGGAGTCTTCCTAAGGCACAGAAAATGTGGCATTCCATGTGTTCTCCTTTAGTCATGCAAAAAGAGGGTGCAAAAGCAGACAGGAACCCAAATGGCCTCATAATTTCTCTTGTGGGGTCCATGGGGTAGAAACATAATTTTAATTGGGTCTTAGACATGTCAGTGATTTGCCGCTGCCAGAAGTTTGCTTGCTTCCTCCTATAAAGAATTGCTCACTTATTCTAAAGCAGAGTCAAACTAGATGGGCCTCACATGGGCCCTGATGATTCAGTGCAAACAGAGGGTGGGCTTAGAGTGAAAGCATGAACGGGATGGGAGATGAGACCTGAATTCTTCCACTCCCTGTGTTATTCGCCCTGAAGGCGCTATGCTTTGACTGCAGGAGGAATTCAAGCATATACTTCAGACGTGCACAGTTAAAGTTAACCAAACACACGTAAAACAAGCAAACAGAAAAACAGACTGCCTGCAGTTAGAAAAGTGATGGGGAAACACCCCAGAGAGTGTGGGATGAAAGGGAAGACATGTAAGCACCCAGAAGCAAATCAAGATGCATGTTCATTGTTGTACAGTTGCCCTGTAAATAAATCAGAACCAAGCTTTTTGCAAACAAAGATTTTGTGAAATCAGTGCCCAAGGCCAGCGGCGGAGGCAGCAGGGTGAGACAGCACTTCCTGTTTTGCCTGAAGCAGTGAAACGGGACACACTGCTGGTGGCACTCAATAAATGCCCTCTAACAAGGAAAGATCTGGGTGCATTTGTGACTTTGGATGATCACGGTGATGAATATATATCACTTGGAGCTTGGGTCATGAATTCTTACGAATATTCATAATTTCTGTAGCATTTTTTTAAACAGCACAGCCCAAGGAATGCCTGCTCAGAAGTAAGTCCCACTAGGTTCAACATGGCTTACTCTCAAGTAAGCTTGATTGCAAACTTAGTATGCAAGCACCAGTGAATGCATTATAGATCATATATATCACCCATGACAACCATGTGAGACAGGTCGCTGCTCCTCTTTACTTTATTGCTGGAAATTATGGCATAATGACATTTTTGCAGCAGAATCCAGTAAATCCAGGCCTGTGACTGGATTTAGAGCAGCTTGCATTGCTCATGACCAACGTTCTCTCCACAGGATTTTGCTGGCTCTCTAGAACGGTTTCCTGTCTGTGTCATGACCTAGCAGGATGATGGGGAGAAGGAAGAGGAAGAAGAGGATCCCAGCAAGGGTGATAGATGATGGCAAGGGAATGGGGGTCAGTGCACAGGAACCAGAGCAGCAGGACCCAAAGCCAGAGGGGCCCCTGTCTCCACAAACACCGTGGGCTCTAGGAGGCAGAGGGAGCAGCGAGAGGGACACTCTAGGAGGCTGAGGCAGGCAAGGGCCCACAGCCTAGCTCCCTAGCTGGCCAGGTGGAGATTGCTAGCTCTGGGAGGAGGTGTGTGATTCCTCAGCTGGAGTAGGCTCAGAACAGGTGAGGATCACCTGCCTCATCAAGCCCAGATGCTGCAATCAGCATGCAAAGTGCAAAGGGGAAGCAGAGCTGAGGTGCTGTGTCTGCTCAACTGCCCATGTTGATGGACCTTGGCTTGGATGCTCCTGGACCTCTATGGGACTGTGGGTTTGACTCTGGGCTGTATTCTGACTGCCGGGCTTCAGATTTGGCTACTTGAATTGACCCTGGACTGCGTTTCCTGACCTTTGGACTTTGCTTGTGTTGCTACACCCCTGGACTTGGACTTCAGACTTGACATAGTGACTTGCTGCCAGGTAGGCCAGGGGTTCAGGACACTATGGATGGGCAAATCTGTCGGAATCCATTCTCTCTGTTTCTCATTACAGTGGTACCTCGGGTTAAGTACTTAATTTGTTCCGGAGGTCTGTTCTTAACCTGAAACTGTTCTTAACCTGAGGCACCACTTTAGCTAATGGGGCCTCCTGCTGCCGCCGCGCCGCCAGAGCCCGATTTCTGTTCTTATCCTGAAGCAAAGTTCTTAACCTGAAGCACTATTTCTAGGTTAGCAGAGTGTGTAACCTGAAGCGTATGTAACCTGAAGTGTATGTAACCCGAGGTACCACTGTACTCCAATTTTAAATTCAGTTCTCCACATTTCTACATCAGTGTTTTTTTTTTAAAAGGCATCATAAAAATTCACCAGCATTTTAGTTTAAATTTCTTTGATATACATATTTGTATGCAAGGCTTTCAGTGGCGTAGCGTGGGTTGTCAGCACCCGGGGCAAGGCAAGTAATTTACGCCCCCTAACCCGTGGATTTGCGCCCCCTAACCCGTGGATTTGCGCCCCCTAACCCATTGATTTGCCCTAACCCAGATGTTGCGCCCGGTGCGGTCCGCCCCCCCTGCACCCCCCACGCTACGCCACTGAAGGCTTTTAACCTCAGGGTCGTGGGTTTGAGCCCCACTTTGGGCAAAAGATTCCTGCATTGCAGGAGGTTAGATTCGATGACCCCTGGGGTCCCTTCCAGCTCTATGGTTTTATGGTTCTGTGATTGTTTTCTTCTATGGTATTTTCACTGATATAAGCATTTGTATGAACATTTTACCCTAATAGATGCATTCTTTTATGCAATCCTTGGCTGGAGAACTGCATTGCAAAATCTGACTACGTGCAGCTTTTAAAGAGTGGCTCCGCTTCAGTCTGAATATTGTTTGGCAAAGTGAACATTGGATACGTTTGCCTGTAAATGCAAACCTCACCAAACTTCCATAGCACCCTAAAACTTTTTACAATAAGGAAAGGGACAGGAACATTCACTGGGAAGTGTGGAATAACATTTATTTGATGCAACATTGTATAACGTCCCTGCCAACAAATCGGAATGAATGTTCAATAACTGTCTGACGTCGCCGGGGATTGGAAAGAAAAGAAGGAAGAAGGGAGGGGGGAAATAACTGACCTCATCTAACCCCCGTCCCCCCTTGCAGACTTTGTGCAAACAAAACAGGCTGCTTAGAAGTGACCTTAGAGGAAATATCTTATTTCCCACATATTAGCACAGGGCAATCTCTAGTGTATTGCAAAGCTTCTTCATCTCTGATACTGTAGTGAGTCATACTGTATAGGCGGTACAAACAAATCCTTTCATTTTATTGATTTATCTGAATTTCAGTGCAGGAGCTCATCTCTTCAGTACTATTTTCCTAGAGCATGGGATTTTGTTCTTAAAAAAAATCCATTTGTTTAAAACATTGTTTTCTCAGTAAATGTACTGATGCATTTTTGCTGAAGCATTCAGAAGTGTACACAGGCATTAGTATTTGTATACAGTTTAAAGAAAAACTGGAAAAATGCTTGGGAATTGTGCATTCCTAACATAGAAAACAGCAGTCTAAATAGAAGTCTTTGATTTGGAGGTCATCCTAGCTTTCTGTAACTGCTGCTTATAAGCAGATTATACATATTTGATATGGCTCACATTTTCTAGTTAGCCCAATAATTATTACAATTATTAGCATTTGCAAATAATCTTAGCCTCTGCATGGCTGAAATTGTCTATCTTCCCATTCTGTTCCAATAAAGAGTTCAGTATAATCCAAATGCTTACAAGGTAATTATTATTTTTGAGCAATGAAAGTTATTACCTCATTTGCTATACAGTATATTTATTGCCTAGCCTAATTGTTCAACTGTACTTTAAAAAAACTGAACACTATTAAAATGAAGGTACTGCTAACTATGTTATTCTAGGCTTGTGGGGCTTAATTACTTAATTAGATAATTAATAGTGCAAACCTGTGTAAGTCTATTCAGAAGTAAGCCCACTGACTTCACAAAGTGTGTATAGAATTACAGCCTCAATCTACATATGAGAAAAAAGCATTTCTTACACATGTCTCGTAGCAGATAATAACTTGCTAAAGATGGTACTTGCCAGCTGGAGGGCTGTTGTTTTTTGGCAACTACTTGTATTAAAAATAATTTCTTAAAAACAATTGCCTAATTATATTATTTTATGATGTATCTCATGAAATACATTTTTTGGCATCATAGAAATTATTAATCTGGCAGACCTTTTTATCTGACTGCTATATCTATTCTTAATGATGTCCAACTAACTTATACTTAGAGTGGATCTGTTGCAATTATTAATTGACTAATATTAGATATCGCCCACTATATATTTTACAATTATATGTAAGTTCGTATTATAATATTTCAGCACAGACTGTCAATAGTATCAGCGAAAATGCCAGAAATGATGTAATTGCAAAAGAAACAGTCTATTAAAATCTTCTGCTTCAATCTCCTGAAAGGAATACGAACAAAGGAATAACCTTGTTAATGATCTTCATGTTCATGTAATTTAGGTCCTGCTATTGTTTGCACATGTCATTTTCTCATTTCCACAGTTAAATGAGATTATCCATAAAAAAAATATCCCTGAGCTAGAAAGGCAAAGAAGAATCTAATTGAAAGTTGTTTGCAACCACAGAGACTAAACCCAAAGATAGCATCCCAATTGCAAACATACAGCCTTTTGCAATTAAACTGCAATTAGAATCTGACTCTAAATAAGGGCAGATTTAACAAAACATGCCCTTTATGTTTTAGCTGTGTGTGTGTGTGTGTTACACACCCACACCCACCTGCATTTTACTGTTTTGTGCTTTCACACATTTACGAAGTTAGTTAAACGCAGAATTTCTACAGTCTGCTAAACAAGCAAATATTTGAAATGGGAGCATGCCTTCCACAGTAACAGTGGCATAAGCATTGGCCTGACAAAGGGTGGTAAGAAACCACAAAAGTGGATCTCATTAACATTTGGTTTCATTTCTCATAGTTCGGAAGAGTATTATGGACTGTTCTCTCACGTCAACAAATAGTTGTATTTCATTGTATGTTCATATTTCACAGTGCAGCAATTTCTTAGTAGTTGTTTAGCAAATGTTCAAGTTATTTATTGTTTCTCCACAATAAGGGCCAGCTCTGGAAGGAGGGAATTTAGTGGGACAACGAGCAGGTGAGGGACAGGCATTTAACACATTCCCTGTCTGCCATTTTCTGACTCTTGCACATTTGAAACACCATAGCAGGAATACAAACCACTAGGGCAGTGGTTTTCTACCAGTGTGCCATGGCACCCTGGGGTGCCTTGATTGATGGTCAGGGGTGCCGCAGGCAACACTAGGCGGTATGGTTTGGAGTGAGGCAATTGGGCAGTTGTTCTTCCTTTTCCAATCCCATCTTTGATGTCAATTCCTCACTCTTCAAATAACTTTTATTTGCTGCTTTTTTTTAAAGTGTGAAGTCACTGAAATATGTGTTGGTGTTAAATTGCCACTGAAATGTTATCAGTGTATTGTTGACAATAAGCTATAGCAGGTAGCATTGTTTTATTGTAAGATTAGGCAAAAGTACAGGACAGATTCAACTTGAACCCACTGTGTAGTTTTCCAACAGTTTATTATGTGTCAGCATGTTTGCCACCTGTGAAAGAATAAGAATAGCCACATGCATAGGGCTGATTTAGGACTATATGCAGGTGGGGTTGGGGACAAATTTCTAGCCTTTGGGGGGGGAAAATATGTTTTAAGGTTTCCCTACCTTCCTTTGGCTTCCCCCCAAAATGTGTGAATATATTTCCCTCCTCTCGGTGACTCCATTTTAGCTAGAATCCTGAGTTGCTATTAGACAGAGTGGTGTTTTTTGTTTTCTAATTGTATCTGTGAGAGCCAGGATGCTGTAATAAGTTAAGAGTGTTGAATTAGGACCAGAAAACCAGGAACTATTTAGTTCTCTATGCAACTTTGGGTGTATTCACTTTCTTTCAGCTTCACCCATCTCAAAGGGGTTTTTTGGGGGGTTTTTTGGGGGGGAGCAGGGGACAGAACCCTGTACGAAAGGTGGAATGTGAGAAATAAATTGAAAATAGGAGAACTTCCACAATTCAAATCCTGCCAGTATTGTCAAATCAAAGTGGCCAAGCTGCTTCTGCAATCGTTGAGTACCCACTGGACTATTTCCATCTGCTCGTGTGTATTTGTCCTTTTCAAGTTATGTTTCCAAACATCTGCTCTTCACGTTGCACCGTTCTCTGTAGAATTTAATTCAGAATAAATAGAACTTCCGATTCCCTCTGTAGAAAGTACCAACTGTGCGTTAATTTTACAATTTTAACGTGGTCTTAAGGCCCACTAATTTTTTTAAAAAAAATAATAAAATAAGTTGCTGTAACTCTGGTGAAAGGTTCCAGCTGATTGGAACCTTTTAATGTATGTTGAGCAACAGCTGGGGCAATGCAAAACTACGCCTGATGAGGCAAGCAAGCTCATTACAAGCAAAGCAGATGGACCAAATTTCACAGTGCAGAATGTAATGGCCAGCTTGCCTGACTGACTTTGCCTTTGACAAACTTCCACCCAAGAAATTGTTAATCCAAAAAATTAGGGTCTCTTACTCTGCAAGCCTCAGCTTTCGAAACAGACAAGGGCACTGCTCCAGCACTTTTATCACAGCAGAGCTGCTGGTTTTCAGAGTGTATTGAAAAATAAACATACAGTAATTGCCAGAGAAAGTTACGCATACAAATGGCACATACAGTCTGAGCCTAACCATGTTTCCTTTGAATACCAATGCAAGTCCATAGGGCTTACTCCCAAGTATGTATGTGTAGGACTGCAGCTGTGACTGAGTGCTGAGTTTTGTGCTTCTACTGTGCCACCACATCTATGGCTGGCATAATGGCATCATGATCCTATGCCCTTCTAGCTAAACTGAAACAATACCTGTAGAAAACACCAAGGAGGCTTGGGACATATTTTATGCTTTCTTCCGTGGAGCTCAAGGCAGCATTTATGTTCCAACCTCCATTCTTTCCTTGCAACAATCCTCTGAGGTGGGATTAGAGTGGGAGACTACTTAATTCTACTCTGACACACTAAGCATGCTGGTTCTCTATTAAAAATAGCACAGCACCAAGCCATCTCCTTGTTTAAAAAGACATGCTGTGCGTTGTAGGTGGTTGGCACGCTTGCACATCTGCTACATTTTTTGGAACTGTAGTTGCCTGTCAGTTTGAGGACAAACGTATTTACAGATGTCTCTGATGCTTCCCCCTACAGATCACTCTTCATGCTCACGATTTAATTAGAGTGAAGCAACAGAATCTCTGACAGGATCACAATACTGAAGACAAGGTAATATGAGCAAACCCTTTATTAGAATAGAAAATGAGGTGGAATCTACACACGTATAAAAAATTCGCTGTGAAAATGCTTCATTTTAAAACGTTTTGAAAAATACATTCAATTTTGCATAGCTCACTGTCGCCACCTGGTGTCACCTTTGTATATTGCACTTTACAACACGTTTAAAATGTTTTCTTTGCAGCTGTGTAGCTGAGTCCTGAGAATTGCATTTTTTATTTACGTGATTAACTCTTTCCTTTCAAACTGCTTTCTTCATAATGGGTATTTTAAAAGCCAGCAGGTTTAATAATGCAGATAAAGTAGATCATTTTGAAAGCATTGCAAGTTCCGTGTGTGTGTGTGTGTGTGTGTGTGTGTGTATAAAATATTTGCAATGTTTTCACTTATTATTATTGGCAAATCTGGTAAATTCACTGTCTACTTACTCGTGGTCTGAAAGTAAATTTTACAGAAACTGCATGGGGGGGGGGGTCGCTGCTCAGTCCCAGGGTGGGAGGTTGCTTGGGAACCCTATCTGCCACATGAGAGAGGGATATAAACCAATAAATAATTGTTACAGGCTTACACATTAAGGTTACCAGACGTCCCTGTTTCCCGGGGACAGTCTCCATACAAAATCCATTGAAGCTGAAAAGTGTCCCTAGATTCACTGAAAAATATCTGGTAACCTTATTATAAATAGCCAATTTTTGCCTATGGTGAGGTAAGAAACTGGTATTGTGAAGATAATTTGTAAACTGTTGGAAGGGAAATTGGAATTTTGATGTGTCACAAATGACTTACCACTTTCATTGGGAGGGCTATTTGTCTGGTAGACATGAGAAAGGCCAAATTACTGCTGGCCTATGGGTCCATCCCCCCCCCCTCCAACTAGTTGGATGTCCTTGTGTTTGCTGTACCCTGCTCCATATTTCTCTCTCTCTGTGTGTTTGTGGCAACATAAAAGTCATTTCTGAAAGGAGTGTAAATAGCTATCTGGAAATCAGCAGAATATTTTTCCACAGTAGCTTTTGTTAAAAAAAATCTTCAGATTGCAGTGAGCACCCCCCCCTCCCCAAGCTTGCAGGCTGTTTTAAATGCTGTTTCAGGGGAAATATTAATATCTTTTGGTGCTGCTGTGGGTGAATATGTGTTATCAGTCTCTGTCTATGCCTTACTGCTAAACAAAAGCCTTTAAAAGGAACTGATTGCTAGCAAACTCTTGCTTGTAGAATAAAGCGGAATTTCACCGGGTTCATGAAGATCATTTCAAATGAAAGCTGTTAACATTGCACACAAAAGGGAATGAGGTCTCTTCTTCTGTAAATGGATGCATTATTCATTAGGTGGAATAGGCTCCTAAACTATTTGTTTTCCACGCTACTGCTACACCCATTTCTGCTTATTCAGCAAGTTGACACATCATACACATATGATGGGTCTCATAAAAAGGGCCAAGAGGCCAAGTGAGAGAAATCTACAGAACAGTTTCCTTTTCCTTTTTTTTAATAAGGGTGTGCTAACAAAATGACATTTCACGCTGAGCATTCCCTGTTCTTCATTATCAGTTACTCTGCAGTATGAATAAAATGGAGCAAGTTTTGAAACTGTGCTGAAGCAATACCAGGATATGTTTTTAATGTACTTTGTTTTATATATTCTGTTCTTTTTCTTCATAGCAGGTGTCTTTTGCATGTTGCACTGTCTCCTCCCATTGTACCCTTCTAGTACACAAATTAGCACCTACAAAATAGGTCTCAACATCACTTAGCAGAGTAAGCTTACTCCGAGAAGGCCCTTTCGTGGGCCAGCAGATGCCCACCTTCCACAGGCAGTGAGATCCTGAGCAGGGCTTTTGAGAAAGGCCTTTGTATCCAAGCAGGCTCCTGTGACGAAAAGGCTTCCTTAAGGAAAGCTCATACCAAGAACAAACTTAGGTGGTCTCTAAGGTGCTACTTAAAAAGCAGAGACATCACCTTGCCAACAAAGGTCCGTATAGTTAAAGCCGTGGTTTTCCCAGTAGTGATGTATGGAAGTGAGACCTGGACCATCAAGAAGGCTGATCGCCGAAGAATTGATGCTTTTGAATTATGGTGCTGGAGGAGACTCTTGAGAGTCCCATGGACTGCAAGAAGATCAAACGTATCCATTCTTAAGGAAATCAGCCCTGAGTGCTCACTGGAAGATCGTGAAGCTGAGGCTCCAATACTTTGGCCACCTCATGAGAAGAGAAGACTCCCTGGAAAAGACCCTGATGTTGGGAAAGATGGAGGGCACAAGGAGAAGGGGACGACAGAGGACGAGATGGTTGGGCAGTGTTCTCGAAGCGACAAACATGAGCCTGACCAAACTGCGGGAGGCAGTGGAAGACAGGAGTGCCTGGCGTGCTCTGGTCCATGGGGTCACAAAGAGTTGGACACGACTAAAAGACTAAACAACAACAAATGTGCTACTGGATAATTTATTATTTTTTAAATATATTTCTACTGCGTCAGACCAACATGGCTACCTACCTGAATCCTGTTCCAAAACAATTAGTGTTTTGAAGATTGGAAACATTCAGAAGCATATACCTAGGCTCCCTTGTACCCTTGGCAAGACCCTCTCCTTCTGCCTTTGCCAGAAGAGCTGAACTAGAGTGGAGAGGAGCATTTTTTTCATCCCTCAGGACCTGTGTCCTTGGCAGGTGCCAACCTGGCCAACACCAAGGTACACCCTGGAACATATGACTTAAATGCCATGTCAGGTAACTTCCATTATCTGTATCCTCCTGTGTGGTTCTCTGATTCGACCCCCCCCCCCCCGCCGTTACAGCCCAACATCAGTGGAAATGCCTATTTCACACTTCAAATATTCTATATTCTCTCTTAGGTGATCAGGTCGAGTTTTCTCTTGTAGTCTTGTCTATTAAGGAAGTACAAATTCCCACAGATTTCTCCCCCCCCCCTTTCATACACAATGAAAGTAGAAAGACTATTTGTGAGGGAAATCTCTTTATTTGTTCTATGAAGTAATGCTGACTGCATGCAGAAACAGTATTAATGTACAGCCTAGCAAAAATGCATAAGAACCATCACAAGAATTAAGCTACAGCATATTTAAGCAACATCTTGGGGAGAAGATAACTTATTTCTGCAGAAGCCTGTGCTCCAACTTTCATAAGTTACCAGCATAATATATTGTTGTTCATGTAGAATCTACATTTACCCCAAATATGAATGACAAAGGCACAAGGCAAGCATTCTTCATTGCTCATCTTCACCAGGAACCTTGCCCAGTCTGTTTCCTGAGATGACCTTGCAGCATTAGTCTGATGTGATGAATATTGTATTTGAAGGCACAGTGCAATCTGGTATTCATCCTATGAAAGGAATCCTCTGAAAGCAAGAGTTCACCTTTGCCTGCTCTTACCGTGAAAATTCACGGTGTGGGCATGTGTTCAAATGAAACATTTCCTGTGCCAAATTGATGAAGTGAAGTGGTTGAGGAATTTTGTGGAGTAGCCCTTGTCAACTTGAACCTGCATTCCATTTTTGGTTTGTTTTAGTACAGTTGGCCAACAGAACCATAAATTGTGCCTGATATAGCCAGAACACCCGCTTCTCTTCCATGGATTTAAAGGAGAGGGTTTGCATTTCCGCCATGGCCTCTAACACATATGTTCTGACTCTGAACCGAACTGGGAGAAAGAACTGAGATGCTAGTGGTTGCTTTGGAGAATTATTTGTAGAGGAATCGAGTTTGCCCCAAGGTGGTGCTAAGTGGTATAATTACCTGTGCCATTAACACTGCTGATTGTAAGTATAAAGATAATGTCTGCTCAGAGCACATCATTTGCACAATACCTATCAAGACAGAAGAATGCATGTCATGCCCAGCTCCATCTGAACAATCAGTGAGGGTCCAGTTACAGACCTCTTTGGTTATTAGGTTACATTCTGAGGCTTAGATGATATGTGAATAACAAAAGGGAGCTGCTAGAAAGCTCAGCAACTAATGCCCTCTTTGCATTAAAACGGGTGGGAAAATGTACATGAGGCCACTCACACTACACAGCTTGGATAAAATTACATTCAAGTGAAAAGCAGGGTGTCGATGGTCCAGACCTGCTTCTTTTACAGGAATACCTCTCAGTAGTAACCCTCCCCATCTTTTTTTCAATTTACAATCCTTCCCCTCACCGCACCTGCTCTTGTCGGCCTGGGATATTACCATTTCGACCCCAAGGGAAGCCGTTCTCACAATACCTTTCTGAAGTATAAAGAAAAGGGTTTCCTCTCTGAGATAAATAAAATCTTCATTTCAGTGAGGCTCAAGAGAATTTCAGCTGAACTGTACCCACTGCTGTTTTCATAGACTTGAGGGGGACATTTTTGGCTCCAACTTCCTGCTCTAAGACAAGATTTCTGAAGAACCCCCAGGGGAGCATTTGGCTTCTCTGCAGAAGCCAACCTAGTTAGGTTTTCCCGTTCTTACGAATCCAGAATCATGCACATGCAGCAGCTCTTCTAAGTTTAAAAAGCAAAGTAGGAGGTTGTGAAAGAAATACTACTGCCCCATTAAGCACATACGTTTCCCTGCTCACTGGAAGGACAGATCGTGAAGCTGAGACTCCAATACTTTGGCCACCTCATGAGAAGAGAAGACTCCCTGGAAAAGACCCTGATGTTGGGAAAGATGGAGGGCACAAGGAGAAGGGGACGACAGAGGACAAGATGGTTGGATAGTGTTCTCGAAGCTGCCAGCATGAATTTGACTAAACTGTGGGAGGCAGTGGAAGACAGAAGTGCCTGGCGTGCTCTGGTCCATGGGGTCACGAAGAGTCGGACACGACTAAACGACTAAGCAACAACAACAACATGTTTCCCTTTTAATAGTTCTCTTGACAAATCCTCACATTTTTCTGCAAGGTTGTAGTGTATCTGGAAGGGTGCAGTTCTGAAGTCCACCACCTGGTAATGACTGGTGGCAGCGTAGCTATTGTTAGGTAAACATTGGTTGTGAAGATGTTTCCTAATGTTTTATTGTTTGATTCCCATCCCCCCCCCCCCGATGGTTAGCTTTGCTGGCTGGCATCGATGGGATTTGGAGTTCAACAACATTTGGAGGGCTACAAAAGTTCCCCGTCTTGAATTGAAACCTACCCTCTTGTAGCCATAAGAACAGAAGAGGAGCTTTGTCGGATCAGGCCAGAGGTCTATGTAGTCCAGATGCATATAAGAAGCCCAATATGAGGGCAATAACCCTCTCCTATAGTTCCCTTTCAACTGGTATTCAGAGACATATACTTTCTGCTCCTGGAGATAACAAAAACATAAGAATCTTTATTTTCCATATTAAACCGTACTTGGGGATAAGAAATGCCTGTTGTGTTTAGCAATTTGAGAAGATGTAGTCTACACTGGGGCATTAAATAACAGGGGCCTGTGAAGATGAATTGACCTATTTTGTGCCAAGTCTACTTGGCAGCAATGTGGCCAGCCTTTGTGTCTTGCCAGATACTGCTCAGCCATTTCAGTGTGAAAGCCAAATAACAACATGGAAGTTAATTAAACATTCATTTAATGTGTGGCTAGGGCTTGCTTTTAATTGGAGTAGAGGACAAGAGTTTATCCACCCAGGGCATAAGCAACTTTATTTATTTAAATCATTTTTATCCTGTTCTTCAACCAAAAAAAGGCTCCCACAGATGTTTACAAATGTTAATAAGCTAATCCTCATCTTTACGCTTTCAATCTTAAATATATGCCATAGAAGGAAAAGCATTTGGGAGGGAGGTGGAAAAAATAAAATTCAGACACCGTTTCTCCTTCTTTATTAGATTTCTTAGCTGTTCTTCACCGGGACGGCGGTTGGAGGGGGGGTTACAACATTCAAAACAAAATAAAGCTAATGAACTATATATGCAACCATCAGCAGGTTAATTTATAGTTTTCAAGTAGGTCACGAAAATATTTTTCAGCTGTCAAAGCCTATGAGGTAGGAGGAACGTCATTAGCATCCAACGAAAGCTGAAGAATAAGGCACCACAGCAGGGAAATTCCACAATTTTGAAGCAACCTAGAGAAAGCCCCCTCCTGTGTGGGCCACCACTCCTCAAATTTCTTACTTCCTTTGCCAATATTAATGACCAGAAGGTCTTTAGGGAAGGAGGACGTATTTTAGATATCTGGGGGCAAAGTCATGTAGGGCTTTAAACCTTAATATAGGTACTTTGAGTTGAAAGGGAAGAATGAGCTGGTAACTCCTTGTAGAGCTCTTGTAATGTCCAGCTGGAATGGGACTATTTCAAGCAGAGGAGAAGCCAAAAGTTTCTAGTCTTTTAGCAGACAGGCTTTGTAGTCTCCTTTCTCTTCTTGTCCTCAGCCTGATTTAATGGTTGATGATGATGACAGCTGAGAGAGAAATCTGAAGGGGAAGACTCTCTGCCTTCTACAGCATGTTGTTGTCAGCTCTCCAAACTGTCTGGGTTACTTCACACTGCATTTTATTGACCAACAAACAAAACATGTTGGTGCTGCTATGCAATATTACATAGAAGTAAAATGTTAGCTATGGGCAGTGCTTTTTTCTCCCCTCTAAAAAATGTTTAGGGGCACTTTCATTTTCCTACTCATATTGAAATACTGCCCCTCAATGAGGTCAAAGTTAGATTCACAAAATGTTTAGGGGTATGCGTAGCCCTGCGTCCCCCCAGAAAAAATAGCACTGGGTGTGGGGGATAAAGAATGAGGGTTCCTAATTAGTATATCTTATGACACGAGCGATTAGCAACTTCCTAAAATACTGGCTATCCTGGCAACAAAGATTATAAAGCTGTTGTACTGAGCTGCTCTGTTGATTCGAAGAAGCTGGCATCCTGTCTTCGTGGTTGGCTGAGGGATTCCTTCCAGCCATTGCTCTAATGTCACAAAACATGACCTTATGCCAGCTAAGAATTGAAGTTAATGCAGATTAACTGTTTATAGGGCTAATTACACATCTGGAACCGTGTGCATGTGTGTATGCACATTTGTGTGTGTGTCAGCAGTTTAGGAGTGCCTTTGAGTTGACGAACAGCCAGCGGGGGGGGGGGGGGATTGCTCCCCCATTGCCATTCCTCCTCTCAAAATCACAACCCCAAGGGTTGCATGCAACACGTACATAGTTACCAAGTCACCAAGTCTGCTCTTCTTTATATAATCATCTGGACCAAGAGCCTTGCGTTTTGCCAGGAGTTGCTGACTCTACTTCAGCCACAGTCAGTCTCTGATTAATCCCTTCTGTGTCCAAACAAATCAGAAGTAAATTGAGGGGTTGTGATCTTGGAGGCTAGCATATGAACAGTGTCTCATACCATTCATCTACAAGGTTCCCCCCGCCCCAATGAACCCACTTTGGCTGGTATGTAATAGTAGATCTTCTGGGCTTCAAAATGGCTCCTGGTTCATACTAGGAAAATGTAATCTCTTGCATTAGGAAAATGTGCCTCTTTTCTTGCTTGGCAGCTTGTAGATGAGGTTTCTACTCTGGAAGATTTTAAAAATGAGTACAATGAGGGAAAAACCAAAACAAAACCCTCAGCTTGTGGAAATCAAGATCTAAATTTTATGCAGCAGGACAAACCAGTCTGGACAGCAAAAAAGAAAAAGCAACAGTTTGTCTTTAAAGAGTCAGCTGTCCTTGTGTTATAATTTTTCACACCAATCAATGCTCCTGGTGTGATTTATTCACCGTGAGAAAATAATTATATATGAGGACACTGTGAATGAGTCATTGCTTTTACTGATACCAGAGGTGGAGATGAAATTTCCAGAACCCTCCAAATTTTCAGAAGTCATCTGTACTGATGTCTTATAGTGGTAATTTAAACAAGCAGATCCCTGTCAATGTACCTGAGACATAAACAGGAACATTGCCAAACATTTCATAGAACTGTACATTAAGAGATGCAGTAATGCCGATTAATTGGGACTAAGGCAAATCCAGTTAGGTCTGTTAGATTTTTTTTTAATTGCCTTCAAAAGTTTTTGAACCATGCCCTTTTATACAGCTAATTTATACATTGAAAATGGCACAGTGGGAATGAATGCAAGAATATAAGTGCTGCATATTCTGTGCTCTTCAGCATGCAACCCACTCATCTCAGGGTGGTTAGCAATTTCATGAAAACACACAAAAATAAGTCATCTTCAGTAAAGCTAAAATAAAACAGAATGCAGAGTTCCCACCATACCTTAAAAAGCCAGAGCGAACCAAATAATAATAATCATGACTTGAAGCCTAAACAAAGGAAAATCCAATTTAACCTCCTTGGGGGTTGAGTTCCACAAACTGGGTGCCACAAGCAATAATGCATCTTCTTGCCATCTGCCTCACTTTGGATGGTGGGGTCACCTAGAGAAGGACATCAGCAGGTAGCGTCAATTATGTGGAGATGGGTATTATAGTATTAGCACACAGATTACGAGCAGTAACATCTCAAAATGCCTATTAGGGTAACACCATTTTTTAGGCAAACAAAAAATGCCGCAATTTAGTGAGCAAGCTTTCAAGTTCTCCAGAACTCTTACTCAAGCTAGATGGTAAAGAAAACAAGTGGAGAGGGACGTTGACTAATGCTGACACCATGACGTCTGCATCTGGTCACAGTTTTGTGATGGAATGCGAGAAGGAAGAAGCAGGTGTTCAAGTAAGTCTAATGAAGAATTCTAGAGAAGTTGCGAGCTTGCACACTATTTTGTAACATTTTGGTTGGCCTCATCAAAGCAATGTCCTAATTTAGATTTTGGATTTCCCCCCCCCTTATGGGCTAGGAAAGCTACCTTTTACTTTTTGTATGACTTAACAATAACATGATACTCTAAGTCAAAAGAATTCAGCTGCTCAAACAGAGCTCAGAACCCTCAATTAACTTAACATGGATGTCATAAGACTTAAGTAGAGTAGAATCTCCCTTCCAGTCACCATCTAGTCTGGTTGTCTGTGGAAGATGATGGTATGACTAGTCCTCACTATGCTTATCATATTTTAGAGTTTCGTTCCTGAAAGCTGGTTGGTAGTCTAGCACTATGAGCTACTAAGGACACCTGCCCTACTGTGAACACACACTGTATTGTAAGGCTTTGCCAAGTTCTTTGTAATTTTGTCTCAGAGACACCTGCAAGTGGTAGTCTCTCTGGTCTGTGCAAATATATTTACTCTTGCAACTGAAGAGTACCCGTTTGCAAAAGTAGGTCAGTTCTTGCTTTTTTTAGGCTTGTTAAGTTAAGTTGGTGCTGGAACAAGAGTGGGTCAGATTTATATTTGCCAGCTACCCTTTTCACTCAAGTAATTAGTTTCAGAATTGATTTTCAAAGAACCATAGAGTTGGAAAGGGACCCCAAGGGTCATTGAGTCCAAGCCTCTGCAATGCAGGAATCTCAGCTAAAGCATCCATGACAGATGGTCATCCAACCTCTGTCATTATTTGTTCAGACCATTAGTTGTGTCATTGGTTTCAGTTATACCATAAATTAAACTAATGAACTAGTTTGCAAGTAGTAATAATAATAATAATAATAATAATAATAATAATAATAATAATATCTTTATTGTCATTGCCCCCTCTCAGGGACAACGAAATTACTTGACTGCTCCATAAAAACACTAATTAAAACAATACAGTATAGTACAGCAAGGAAGATTAGATGACTTTCAAAGTCCAGGCTTCCCATTCAGGGCTGAGATCGCTCTGGAGAAGAAGCTGTTCTTAAGACGGCTCGTTCTTGTCTTCATCGTCCTGTATCTCCGTCCCGATGGCAGGAGCTCGAAGAGACAGTGACCAGGATGCGATGGATCTTTTACTATGTCCAGTGCCTTCCTATGGCACCTTGTGGCATAAATCTGCTCTAAGGTGGAAAGTGGGCAGCCAACAATGCTCTCTGCTGCCTTAACAACTCTGCACAACCCCATCCTGTCCTGGGTAGTACAGCTTCCGTACCACACACATAAGCCATAAGTGAGCACGCTCTCAATGGCACAGTGATAGAAGGCAAGCAGCAGTTTCTGCGGAAGATGGTTTTTCCTTAGAATTCTCAAAAAGTACAGTCTCTGCTGCGCCTTCTTCACAAGCCCCCTTGTGTTGACACTCCAGGACAGATCCTGTTGTAATTCAATGCCCAAAAATCTGAACGTTGTTACCCTCTCCACACAGACCCCATCAATCAAAAGTGGCTGGATATCGCTCTTCTGTCTCCTGAAGTCCACCACAAGCTCCTTTGTCTTCCTTGTATTTATGAGCAAGTTGTTAGCTCTGCACCACTCTGTCAGCCGCTCCACCTCATCTCTAGGTGGCTGGGAGCTTGTTCTGTATCATTTAGGGAGCAATCCAAATTACTTAGTAGGCAGTAAGTCCTGTTGGATGCAGTGGAACTTACCATACTTTTGAGTAAACAAGCATGGGACTGTTGTCTTTTATTTGTTTTCCTTGCTCTGCTTGATCTCTTGTCTGCTAGCGTTTCATTTTTGTTTTCTATTTTTCAACTGCTGTGAAAGAATAAATTGAAAAGCAATATTATAAATGATAGCAGCAAAGGGCCTCTAAATGTGGCACTAGAAAACTGCACTGTGCCATTTCCCCTTTCCTGTGAAAGACTTTCTATAGGATTATAGGAACAATATGGCCCGGTTCATACATGCAAAACTGGCTGGTGTTTGTTTTTTCTTTCTTTCTCTTCATAGTTCTTCTCTTGTATATCATCTTGTAGAAAATCCTCAATGTGAACAGAGCTATACACAGAACTTGAAGTCTGTGGTAGCAGTAGCTGCAGAAAGTACTTTTGTGATTGAGGATATTACAGCAGGCATTTTAAAAAAAATAATTTTTATTAGTTTTCAGTTAGTCCAGTAATAACAACACCAATTTATAATACAGTTATTAATAGCAATCATTCAAATACTGAATTATATAATTCAGATAAAGCAGCCCCCACGTGCTAGATTTGATGGTTTGATGATTTTCTTTATTTCTACATTCAAAAATCTTATTAGTTTCAATTACCGGTACATTCCAGTTGTAATAATAATCCCTTATCCAACAAGTGCAATATTAATAACTTCTGTTTGCGTTGACACATCAAATGATTTATGAAACTGCAAGTGTGGAACTTAAACAATATCCTTGTTCTTCCTGTGTGTGGCAATTATTCTGTCCGTGGTGTTTCTTCCTGTTCTTGTAAGATGTTATGTCTTTCTTTCCCCTGATTCTTGCAGTTATCTGTCATGCCTTGGGCAAAGCTGATATCCCATTGTTCCAGAAATTTCTCCATCACTCCATCCCGTGCTTCATTGTTTTTGCACTGAGAACTTTAACAACTGTAAAAGTTGCTCTGTCCCAGTAAATAAACTGTTGTCACCATTTTTCCTCTCAGCCTGGGAAGAAGAGTGGTTTGTCTAACTGCAGATAACTCAATAAAGAACCTTATCAGTTCCTTGGCAGTTCAGACTCTTTTCATCCTTCCTTCCACCTGAAGATATACGAGCAATTATACTTCCAATTAAATTAAATTCCAAGTTCTTGGGGAGTTGGGGGGGAGGAGGGGGTAAAATGAACACGCCGGGCAAGGAAAAGTTTAGAAGAAAAAGAAAATAGCTGTCCTTTACAGTGAGCCAAAATGAAGTGGAAATATAAACCATGGGTTAGCCTGGACTTTTCAGTAAGGGTCTATAAGCCGCAACCTTTTGTTGTTGTTGTTGTTGTTTGTTTGTTTGTTTAAAAGTGGTTTTCTTTAGGGACCCTGTACTGGCAAGTGAAGCCAATGACAAGAACCAGGCAAAGGTACACCTTCAAAGATTCTAAACGTATAAATGTACAATGCTGAGGAATGGTTACCTGATCAGAAACCCTGAATTGTCCACCCCAAGCCCTGCCTTATTTCTTCCCCCAAATGCCAAGTGAAGAGGGGGGGTGGCTTAGATAAAGTAAGAGGGGTGAGGTTTAAGTGCACAGTCTATTCTAAGCCCCGGCATCATTTAAAATTTCAGAGGGGGCTCCCGATTTAAGTGGTACCAATGGAAGGGATGGCAGGGTAACTCAAACCCACACTAAAAGAGTAATAAATCAACAAACGGCAGGCACAAACACACGCTGCCAGCACACGCACACACACACGACTTAAAATTAGAGAGGAACAGGCAAGTGCAAGGGAGGGGGAAAACGTACAAGCACCCTGGCCAACAAATTAAAATGTAGGGCAAACCCACTCAGTCACCCAGACCAGCCAGGCAATCGGACAGGCAAGGGCAATAGAGGGAAAAAACATACAGGCACCCTGGCCAAAATTAAAATAAAACGCACAGTCACCAAGGCAGAGGCTGGGGAAGGAAAGTGAGGAGACAAGGGAGACAGAAAGACAGCACTCACACTCAGACCTCGCTGGTGGTGGAGAGACCATGTGCTGGGCAAAGGAACAAGCTGCAGCTTAAGAAAGGTAATTCGCACTTAAACCGCCCAAACAAATCCAGCACCAGGAGTGGGGGGAAATAAAAGGTTAAATGTAGGTTTTTACACAGAAAAGAGGACACAGCAAGACAGCAAGGCAAACTTGGGTGCCTAGGTTTTTAAAAGCAGTAAAGCAATGAGCGCACGCAAGCCTCCTAAATTTAAAAAGGCAAGCCAGGAACCAGACAGCCTCCAAACACACAAACACCCCCCGACTCCAAACCTCGTGGCTGAGCTCTTCCCTGGATGCATTGGAAAAGCTTCCCCCCCAACCAGGAAGCTACGGGGAAGGTGGTTGGGAAAGCTAAACTTTTCTCTTAGGACCCTAGAGCGGTTTAATGGCCCAAGAGACCAACAAAATCTCCAGAAAAGTAAACTCCCCTAGGGATCCCCCTGTAAACGTTGTACTATGGGCAGGAAGGCAGCTAAACCACTGAAACTTCCTAATAGCGAAGCGTGTGTTAACTCAGGCACAAAGGAGAGCTCTCACAGCTCACAGATGGTGAAGGAATAAAGGACGTGCAAACGGAAAACAACTAGAAGACCATATGGGTTATACCTCTAGGATTTTTTTTCTCCTTCGGGTTTTTAAAGAACGGAAAACAAAGCCAAGCCTGTGTGTTGATAGAATGCAGACCCGGCGTGCTGACCGCGCTTCTAGAAGCGCAGGAGCACCTTTACTACACACACACTCACCCAGAGAGTGTCTGACCTAATGTCGGGAGATCGCTGAGACAGCGCTTGCAAGGCAAAGCAAAGAGGAGCTAATTACGCAAAGGGGGAGACCACAAACCTTCTCTCTCACACACACACGGACACACACACGGACAAAAGAGGCCAGAAGCAAGGTAAATCAGCAACAGATGAACACGTGCTCGCAAAATACTTCCCTGGCTTCTGTGCTGGTCTTGACTCGCTGAGGGACGACGACAAATGAGGAGGAGGCGGAGCTGGTGCCACAGCATTAAGCTGCTACACACGCCCCCCGGAGGCACCTGGTTGGCTGCCTCCGGTGGGCGTGGGCACCAGCCAGGTAAGGAGGGGAGGGGGCTAAGGCCCCCTACCAGGGGCGGAGCTCGGTCTCCCGCCCACAACCACTCCCCTCTCTTCCAGGGAGGAGAGTCTTTATCAGTTCCTTGGCAGTTCAGACTCTTTTCATCCTTCCTTCCACCTGAAGATATATGAGCAATTATACTTCCAATTAAATTAAATTCCAAGTTCTTTTAGCGTTATTCAGTTCACTTTGTAAATAATAAAGGATGGGGAAGAGTCGGCTCTGTTTCCATCGTAAACCTTTTGCAAAATAGAGCTTTCCTCACTTTCCCCCCTTTTTACACATGCAGTTCCGTTTGATGTTATATTCCATATTTATAATCCAATTTCTTCCATCCTCGCTTGTACAAATATAATTTGAACTAACATTCACAGAAGGGTTGCTGAATCATAAATGTAGAGAAGAAAACTTTATATAAAGAAACCGAAGGCTCCCCCCCCCCCACACGTCTTTTGCACCAAATGAAGTCTTATCTCAAGTTCAAACCTTAAAATTCTTGCAGTTGGTTTTGTTCCATATTTTGTGATATCATCTCTTCTAGCATGCGCCTGTACTTTGGTCCAATTAAGCTCTAATTAATAAGAAAACCTCTGCTTCTTAATGGCGGCGTTGGAGGGTTTCTGGCAGGTGAAGTGCTTTTGCACTCAGCGCCTCCGTGCTCACCCACATTCCATGCCAGAGTGAGAACCAGCTACTAAGATGAACTGCAAGTGAAGCCCATTCCCCCCCTTCCCTGGGGGGAATTTGCAAGGGTGATTACCCTCAATCATCCTTGTTTTTCCTTCGCCAATGATCTCCTGCTGTCATGGGGGCTGCCTCCATTAAGGCAGAGAGGAACCGGAAGCCTCACAGCAGGCAATAGTCATTTAATAGTCCACTTCCCATTGAGGTTTCTCTAAGAAATGCCTTGTGGAGGAAGCTTTATACATTGAGATAGCGATGTGGAGTTTGGGTGGTGTTCAACTAAGTAGACCAATTGAAATTGATGGACTTTACTCATCTTCATTGATTTCAGTAAGTAAAACATAGTCGAATATCACCCTTTGTCTTGCGTATGTACATTTGGGGGGAAACCATGGAAATTACAGTGAATCAGATTGGAATCTCTGCATGGCACTGACTTGAGGGAAAGGGTAGAATCAAAAGAGTTTTATTCCCAAGAGAATACACACAGAACTTAGCACTTTTTTGGCAGCAAATTGTGAAGGTTTTGGAAGTGGGCAATCAGGTTACTAGTTCCCCTCCAAGAAGTGGCCCACCTTTATGGCAGCTAGATTTATTTTAAGAAATGTCTGTGCCAACTGTATGTGGCCAAACTCTTAATAGCATCAAAGAAAATCTATTCAGGTCTGGGAAACAAATGGCAGTGGAGAAACACTCCCTTATTTCATTGTTGCATTTTATTTGCTCTGTGACAGAGACTCCTGTTGCGTCACTTGGCTGTGCCTTGGACAACCTTTCCTTGATAGCATAGTTTTATGTACAAGTTGTCCTTTCCCCCCACAAAGCCCAAGCCAAACATGCAGGGAGCCATTATAATGCCTGCCACACACCTGTACACCAAATAGCCATCAGCTTTGATGATTATCATGACAATGCTGGTTCGGTCATGGATCAGGGCTACGTGACAATAGGGTCCTGCGCAAACATGCAACAAAAAGGCACATCTATTCCCCGTGTGTACAGTTAGAAAGTGGGTGAACTCAGGCAGACAGGCTGGGCTAACACTATATGATGGCGATATCTGAGAACAGCAGCTACATCACTTTGGGTAGAAAATGAGCAAAGAGCAAACCAGGAGGTAAATGCCTACTATTTTATTCATTATTTTATTTTATTTATTGAATTTTATTTATATACCACCCTATATCTGGGGCTCTCATGGCGGTTCATAGAAAAAATATCACAAAATACATAATAAAAACAAAAACAAACCAATAGCCCCCCCAAAACCCCCACATTTTAAAAGGGCATATGATCAACCAAAGGCCTGTTTAAAAAGGAACTTTTTTGACTGGCACCTAAAGGTAGTTAATGAAGGCACCAGGCAAACTTTCCTGGGGATAGCATTCCACAGATGGGAGCCACTGCAGAGAAGGCCTGTTCTTGTGTTGCCACCCTCCAAACCTCTCAAGGAGGTGGCACACGAAGGAAGGCCTTAGAAGATGATCTCAGGGACTGGATAGGTTCATATGGAAAGAGGCGGTCCTTGAGATATTTCAGTCCTGAGCCATTTAAGGCTTTATAGCACAAAACCAGCACTTTGAATTGGGCCCGGAAGCTAACTGGTAGCCAGTTCAGTCAGACCACGATTACTATTAGATGTACTTTTAGGAGTACTATTAGACATAGCCCCCATCTGCACTTTACATTTAAAGAAATATCATACCACTTTAAGCAGTTATGGTTTCCCCGCCCCCTGAAAAAAATGGGGATCAGAATTGCCACAATTTTAGATTGCAATCCATAAAACTGTTACTTGGGAGCAAGCCTTACTGGGCACAGTGGAACTTAGCTTCCGAGTAAATATGCATGGTCTTGCAGCTTATTCTGCAAAAGAGTCAGGCACAGAAAGTAACAAGGACAACCAGGGTGAGAGAAACATTTCACTTCTGTGTTCATTAAAATTTGGTAACTCTAAACTCATAAATGAAATTTAGTACATAGTAGTAAATAAAAGGGCATAAATGGAACACTAAAAATGAAAACAGCAGCCTATTCACACTGATGGAGAATAGACAGCTGAATCTAAATATTTATAATTCAACATGGCTAGCAACCAAAGGCACACGTATTAGTCTGGTTATAACAAACACATCCCTGTAGGCCGTATTCAGTGGGAAACTGCTTTCTTAAATCCGCTCCCACTCTGCATAAATTTTCACTGCATTGTTCTAGAGTTAATATAGGTTCACATGTCTTCAGCTACATCTTCCTTTTCTGTAACCTGAGATATATAAAACACTGTATTTCAATATTTCATTAATTGATACATTCCCTCAGAGTCTGTCTGCTTCACTGAAGCAGATGAAAGAAAATTGACTTTCAGCCCCAGTCCTATAGGGAGAGGCGAAAATGTTCTAATTTTTATGCAGGGCTAGGAAGTCAGCTTTGCAGTATTGTTTGTTGTTCCCTATCTTGCTCCATTATCATTTATTCTTTCTGTGTACTCAGTCTACATTTTGAAAGTTGCTGCTTTAGGGGGGGCATGTGCTATGCTTGCTTAGGTCTTTTAATTTCAGTTTTTTAAATTTTTTTTGTCTCTTTCCCCTTGCAATGCTTTTCCTTCTCCCCCCTTATTACTTCTCTTTATTTCCCATTCCTTCATTTCCATTCTGACTTCTTTTGTGTTCTGGGGAGCTAAACAGACTACACTGCGTCTAAAGCTGAGGTGTTATTAGAGATGTTTGTGTTGTAGAAATATCCAGTGCCATGCCTCTTAAATCATAGTTACCAGACGTCCCCATTTCCCAGGGACAGTCCCCGGATTTACAAATCTGTCCCTGGACAAAATCCGTCCCCAGAATGTCCCTGGATTTCATTTAATGTCCCCGGATATATATTTTAAATGTTGTAGATTTATTAGTAGGGAATGAATGTTGCATGATTGGTTCAACAGCACAAGACACATCATATGGGGACTTCTGGTGAGGCAAAATGGTGGGCACCACAGCAACGAGCAGCACCTGAAGCCAGTCAGAGCCAACTGCGCTACCAGGCTGGCTCCGGGCTGTTGAGACTGCCGCTGCCACCACCACTGCTAAGGGGGAACTGGGGATGCCCAGTGCGTCAACTGGGGGAACCACTGACCCCTGTGACCCAAATTGAGTCGGGAGCAAGAGCGCCCAGCCACCGGGCCAACTGCCCAGTGATGCTCTGGAGCCAAGAAAACCCCGGAGCCAACGCAGGGAGGAAGAGAAGGAATAGAGAGAAAGAGGAAGGAGAAAAAAGAGGGGAGCCCCAACCTTGCCGTGCCACTGCCAATGCTGAGGAGGAGAGGTAGGAGAGCACCAGGAGGGCAAGGACACGTGGCCAAGCCCAGGCCTGACCTGAGCCTACTCCATGGTGGCTAGCGCTCCAAAAGAGCAAATAGCATCTTCAGAGATGCATTTCTTTGTTGGGACATGAGAGGGGAGAGAGTTCAACTCCCCTCTTTCACACCAACCACCCCAACTTCTGCTCAGGCTTCCTAGCGGTCGCTGGGGTTGCATTCAAATAATTGTTATCTCGCCTACTTGGGCTGCTACTGCATTACTCATCAAAGACCTACCAGGCAGCTGCTTTGCCAGATGTTCCATCTGCCACATGACAAGAGCTTTTTAAAAAGCAGGCATCGTGTGGTTTCTGCTGGATTGTGTTGTCCTTGATGGTGATGCTGAAGAAGCTTCATGCACTTCTTTGTCCGAGCTGTTTAGTACTTAACTGGAAGTGCAGGAACAAATATTTCCAAATGAAAAGGAACAAACTCTGTGGCCTCTTTTGACTGGAGAAGCTGGGTATAATAAAAAACAAACAATCCACATCAATGTGTCCCACAACAATCAGTGCGGATTGGCTGCTGTGGGAAATGTGGATGCGCACTAACTTAGCGCAATGCATTGTGGAGCGGGAGAGGGTTTCTCCCAGTGGAGGAATCTCTTAACTCTAATGTGCTTTTCTTTATTTGTTCTCATCCAAACTCATTTCAGAGATTCACGCAAGCCATTTTGTTATTTCTCCTTGGGTCCTCAAGTTGTCGTTCCTGCAGCCATGTGAACACATTACACAATTACTTCTGCTTAAGGGCTTGGTTTTCCTTAACATTAATGGGCTGAACCTGATGTAATTATACTGACTTCGACCCAAAGGCCTTGACCTTTTTAAGTCTGTGACTTACGAGAAAAACGGCTTAACTGAAATGGCCATTTATTGGAATTCCCTTCTGAAGACATGGAGTTTTTATTCATAGAACGGAGGCTGCTGCAGCTGAGTCATTCTATATTTTGTTTTCCCTAGCCAGCTCCAGAACTCTGGAAACTGGTCAAAAGCAAAAAACAAAAAAGCCAGACGCAGACAGTATATCTTATGTCGACAAACTTATTCAGCACTAAAATTAAATGTGGGACAAAGAATCATCTACTACTACTACTACTACTACTACTACTACTACTAATACCCCACCCATCTGGCAGGGTTATGCCAGCCACTATTTGCAGCTTCCAACAGATATAAAAGCATAATAAGTCATCAAACATTTAGCATCCCTTCAGTGGCTTCTCACTCATGATGCTGAGGCTTTCTCTGTGATGGATGAGTTTCCATGCCTAAAAATAGTAAGGTGCTAAACATTAGTTAATAAACATTAGTTTGTCACATGAAATATAGTTGATGAATCAGTTTAGTCCTTCTGCTACCTGCCACTTTTCCTCTGCGCCCCTTCTCTTTCACCACTAAATACACCAAACAATAATGATAATAATAATTAATAATTTTTATTATTTATACCCTGCCCATCTGACTGGCTTTCCCTGTGTATACAGCCATCAGCGTAGGTACACCATGTTGATCAGTGCTTTCTTTCTAAAAAAATGTTTAGGGGCACTCTCATTCTGTCTGAGACTCCGGAAACACTGTGACAGGAAATGTGGCCGCCATTGGAGGTAGCAATGGAAGTGACGATTCACTGTGCTAGAGAAGAAACTAAAAATGTTTTTAAAATTTAGTTTCTTCTCCCATTAGATTCACAAAATGTTTATGGGTATGCATACCCCTGCGTACCCCCCAGAAAAAAGCACTGATGTTGATGATATATACAATAACTAAAAGCTTAATTTAAACAACAACAACACCGTCCTATTTGTAACTAGACTTTTAGGAAGCAAGTTCCCTGCTCACAACAGCTATATATTAAAAAAATTATTTGACAACCAGTATAAATCATATTGTAAACATATGGTTATTCATCTTGTTTGTGCTTTGTTAGATGAGGAAGAAAATGCAGAAATGAATTTGGGTGCCTATCAGGGCAATCCTGTCTACAGACCCAAGGGAATGCCAGTTGTTCATAGTTCCAGAATGGGTCACATTTTGGATGTTCCACCTCTGTATCCTGTGTGCTTTCTTTATTAAGAAGCAACCCCCTGAACAGATGGTGATGATTATCACATGACTAATAAATGTGTTTATTTTAATTATAATTCTTGGTGTCTTGGAAAACTTGAAATGCAGATTGGGCAAAGCAGAGCAACTGTTCCAAGCCAGGATATGATTACAAGTGTGGGAGTTGTAATGCACATGCGCTAGAGTACCCCAGCCCACGAGAGTATTTGTGTTCATTTGGATGGAGGGGATGCTCCCTTTGTGAATCAGGACAAGTCTATGAATGCAGTTGTATGAATGGCACCAAGCATTATGCACGCATGCAAACAAAGTGTCCTCCCACATGGAATTTCCAAAGCCCCCAAATGCATATCTTCGTTAGAGTCCTCTATGGACAATTTAAGTTATGTATGTAAACTTGCAAACCATATCCTTACCATATTCCATGACAGCCCGTCTAGGGATTTCATGGTTAGTTATGGAAGTTCAATATATGACCAGAAAAGGCACTGTGTGGAGACTTTGCCCACTTACTATAATATGGAAAGCATTTCTTATTAATGCATCCTCATACAGTCAGGTTTATATTTAATCCTTATTGTACTGCAAGTGTTTCTCAGTTATGGCAGCTGTGCTATGCCCTCCCCCCCACCTCATTCCAAGGTTTATTTTTTGCCAGAAATTAACAGGGCTCACCCACAGCATCTGTTTTCAGTGCTAGGGCTTAACTTTGGAGTATATAAAACAATAACTGATAAAATTTCCCCTGAACTGGTTCAAAGTGGAAGAGAGGGTTTGGGGCACATACAGAAAGTTGGTCTATACAGTAATCTTAAGAATGATCAAATCCTGATTTTCTTCAGATCAAAGAAACAAATTATACAACTTTAATTAGAATGAAAATACAATTTTTTTAATAAGCAGACTATCCACACCTTAAGGACTTGGGGAAGAGCTGCCAGATCAGATTGTGTTGCCTTCAGACAGACTTGAACAGAGAGTCGTCAGACATTTCTTTTATTAAAACTTAAGCATTTCCTGTCCCTCATGGACAACTCTTCTGACGTTGGTGGTAGTCGCTCTGTATTTATAAGACGAAACTTAGGTTTTCATCATTCTTGTGGAAGAAAGGAAGTACAGTGGTACCTCGGTTTAAGAACAGTCCGGTTTAAGAACAATTTGCTTTATGAACTACACAAAACTGGAAATAGTGTCTTGGTTTGAGAACTTTACCTCGGTCTAAGAACGGAATCCGGCGGTGGGAGGCCTCATTAGGGAAAGCAAGCCTCAGTTTAAGAACAGTTTTGGTTTAAGAACAGACTTCCAGAACAGATTAAGTTCGTTAACTGAGGTATCACTGTACACAGATCTGGAGAGTATATACATACAAAATTTAAAATACCCCGGCAGTCTCATTCCCCCAAGGCAGACGGTAGCAGAACAGTAATGATCAGTTTTTGGCCTTCAATACGTTTCAACTTCAATATCCGAGAATGTGCTTTCTGGGTTTCTGTCGGTGGGTGGCAGGTTGTATATCTGTTCCATCTTATTTTTGTTCTCTGTGTGGTTCTGTACCTTGTCAAGTTCCTCACCCTAAGATGTGATGTTGGATCTTGCTCTTGCCATAGGCTTTGAAGATACTGACATTTCCTCCTCGGTACTGTATTCTCTCCAAGGAAACTCAATTTTTGTGCTTCAGTTATCACAAGGAATAGGGAATCTGTAGTTCGCCCGATGTTATTGGACTACAACTCCCTTGATCCCTAACTACAGCCCTGGCTCTTACAGCATGTCTTATGTGGTTGAAATTGCAAGTCTGGGAGGCATTTAATTGAGAGGAGTCCTGGTTTAATTTCTAAAACTGATAAGCAACCAGGGTCTGCTTCCTTTCTTGTCCTAGTACAACTGTGAACCCACCCCATGGAGCAAGTGGTTTGCATTCTCTCTCTCTCTTTGCTCCAGTCTCAAGGGCTGAAAGAAACTTAGACCCTCCAAGTGTCCCTATTTTCCAGAGACAGTCCTGGATCTACAGAAGCCGTCCTGGTTTCTGATTTGAGCCTGGAATGTCCTGCTTTTCCTTAGGATGGCCCTATTTTCATTGGAGAAATATTTCAGGATGTCCCTGTTTTCAACAGTGAAATGTTGGAGGGTATGGAGTTATGTGCTCCCTGAGCCAAGGAGATAAGTAACTATATAATCTTTAGAAGACATTAGAAGGCAGCCCTGTATAGGGAAGTTTCTTTAATGTTTCATTTTATTATGTTTTTATATACGTTGGAAGCCATATCTGGCAATCCAGTCAGATGGGTTGGGTACAAATAATAAATTCATCATCATTATTATTGAATAAGATGTCTCTATTTTCATCAGAGAAATGTTGGAGGGCATGGGTTTGCAGTGTACAACTAATTCTACTAAACAAGTTACTTCTTTGACCATCTTGTTATTAGGCTGAAAATGAGGAAAATACCAGAAGAGTGTCTGTCTCCTAAAGCTATAATACGATTTAGATTACCGTAGTTCAGGGGAAAGGATTGTCTTTGCTATAACAAAATAGCCTGAATGCCAGTTTAAAATACATAACCAAGCGGCTTGTTCTTCTTGCTCTAATGATTGATTTTATGAGGCTACTACATACCTGAGTGTGTTCTACTTATTGAGAGCGAGAATGTGCCGTCCCTGAGCTGGTACAGTTGGGGTATTTTTATTACAATTGATTTTTCTCCATTTTCCTTGCTGCTGCTGCTGCTTCTCCTTCGGTTTAAGTGACTCCAACGCTTCCTAGGGATAAAAAAGAGAGTGATATGTACTCATATTAAGCGACAAAATGATTTCCAGTTTACCTGAGCTGAAGACCTAATTCACTGTCACAGAAATTAAAGGTAAAGGTAAAGGTACCCCTGCCCGTATGGGCCAGTCGTGTCCGACTCTAGGGTTGCGTGCTCATCTCACTCTATAGGCCGTGAGCTGGCGCCGTCCGAAGACACTTCCGGGTCACGTGGCCAGCGTGACGAAGCTGCACTGGCGAGCCAGCACCAGCGCAGCACATGGAAACGCCGTTTACATTCCCGCTATAAAGCGGTACCTATTTATCTACTTGCACTTAAGAGTGCTTTCGAACTGCTAGGTGGGCAGGAGCTGGGACCAAACGACGGGAGCTCACCCCACCGCAGGGATTCGAACCGCCGACCATACAATCAGCAAGTCCTAGGCACTGAGGTTTTACCCACAGCACCACCCGCGTCACAGAAATTAAGAATAGCTTAAAGTAGCATATTGCAGTTTTAAAAAGTATTCCTGCAGACCACCTTCATAAGTCATTGTAGGGACATTACTCCTAAGCAATGTACCAATACAGTGTTTGGGACCAGAATATATCTTCAAAATTTTCCAGAAAACCCACATAATTGAAACTAGCACTATTGACTTTTTGGTGATATTTTAATTGGGGGACGTGGGTTAAACCACAGAGCCTAGGTAGGGCTTGCCGATCAGAAGGTTGGCAGTTCGAATTGCCGCGACAGGGTGAGCTCCCGTTGCTCGATCCCAGCTCCTGCCAACCTAGCAGTTCGAAAGCATGTCAAAGTGCAAGTAGATAAATAGGTACCACTCCGGCAGGAAGGTAAACGGCGTTTCTGTGTGCTGCTCTGGTTCGCCAGAAGCAGCTTAGTCATGCTGGCCACATGACCCGGAAGCTGTATGCTGGCTCCCTCGGCCAATAAAGCGAGATGAGCGCCGCAACCCCAGAGTCGGTCACGACTGGACCTAATGGTCAGGGGTCCCTTTACCTTTACTTTACAAGTGCAATCAGGGAAAACCCCAGTATATTGCCTTCTTTGTACAGTGGTACCTCGGTTTAAGAACAGCCCTGTTTATGAACTATTCGGTTTACGAACTCTGCAAAACCAGAAGTAGTGTCCCGGTTTGCAAAATTTACCTTGGTCTAAGAACGGAAGCCGAACAGTGGAAGGGCACTGGCGGCAGGAGGCCTCATTAGGGAAAGTGCACCTCAGTTTAAGAACGGTTTCAGTTTAAGAACGGACTTCCGGAGCGGATTAAGTTTGTAAACCGAGGTACCACTGTATTATGATTTGCCAAGGACCCTGGAGTCCATGTGAAGGAAGATGGTCAAACCTGAGATATTTACAGTAATCTACAAGTCCCCCCCCCCACATTTATGCAAGGTTCAATTATACCTGTGGTCCAATGAGCTTTGGCTTCCACCAGCAAATTGCAGGAACCTGATCGTTCCCCATTAGCAGCATGCCTTACACCTAAAACTAAATGTAGTGTAAAATAATACTTGAAAAACAGTAAAATGTTAAAGAGGGCTTTTGTGATTGAATCCTTTATGATGGTTTTAATGCTTTCTTATATGATATCTTAACACTGCTGTGGTGTTTCGTTTACAATAAGCAGACACCTGATTATGAGACCCACCCAATTGTCAGAGATTTGATATAAACCTCTAATCTTAATCCCAGTATGCATATCCCAAACTCTGATTGGAATACTCGAGCCTGACATGTAAATCACAGGAAGATTAAGAGTGCAAGCCTATTCATGTCTATTCAGACAGGATGTTAAACCTCTTGGCTTAATAGGGCTTATTCCCAGGTAAATGTGTATAGGGTTGTAGCCTTGGAGTCCTTTCAGACTCCCATATGAATGGGCTTGGAGCAGATATCATGTTCTACCAAAACAGTTTTTTGCTGGTATTTAAGTATCTTCTCTTATCAAGGTTGACATTTACTAGCAATAATAATAATTTGGGAACCACGCTTGCATTCCCTGTTTTCAGGGAATGCATTTCTTAAATAACTTTAGCTTTAATGCAACTGGCAGATGGAAAATTGGAAGTCCTTTTTATTTTTCTTCATTGTTTCTCTTTTCTTTGCACTCTTTCCTTTATTCTTTTTGCTTTTTCACTTTCCCCCCTCTTCTTTTTCGTTTTTGTTTTCTTCTTCAGTGTCCTCTGCTCAGGGCCTTCATTAGGATCCAGGGATTGTACACTTATGGGGGTGGTAGATGCTTGATGGAGGGACCCTGGGTGGGAGGCAGAGAAATGTTGGTCTCCCAAGGGTGAGAAGCTGGGAGGAGAAAGGAAAGATCCCAGGTGAGAGCTGGGAAGGGGCTACTGCCTTCTGTGGGTGGTAAGAGGTAAGAACTACCTTTAAGAGAGGACTCCATACTCTATTTTTACTTTTTGTAGTTCTTTGTTTTGCATATTAGTTTTCTGCATCTTATTGTGTCATGAAAAAACTTTAATAAAAATGTCAATGGGGGAAAGGGGGGAAGGATCTTTTTTAAAAACAAACAAACCCAGGAGCAAATGCAACTTGAATGTATATTGTTCTGTAGTGTATGTGAATGAGATTAGTGTACTTTGTTTTTCAATCAGTCAATCAACCAGACCTACTGAAGTTTCTATCCAGTAAATAGTAACTTTAGGGATCCTAACTGAAACAATTGTTTCATATAAAATGGGGATGGAAACCTGTAGCCCTACAGATGTTTGTGGAATACAGCCCCATCAGCTCCAGACAATGTGATGACTAATAAAGAATGATGGGAGCTGTAATCCACCAACATCTGGAGGGTCACAGCTTTCCCATCCCTGATATAAAATACTGTGGCTTTCTTTTAAGAAAAGATAACAGTGCATTCCTGCCTTCCTGATTGTGTTATCAGTCTCAACTCTCTAAGGTTGAGAGAGTCTCAACTATTTCGGCTCCAGCACTCTGCTTCTTAATGGGCCACCTGAAAAATGATTGAGCAGGTAGTGAGCAGCAATGACAGGGCACAGGCCTGGTATGGTGCCTGATTTGTTCAGGCCTCACAAAGTTTCACATGGGGAGATCCTTTCCAAACCATTTCCAAAGTCCCACAAGGATCCACTCTCAGATATGAAGGGGCAGACCTCAAGAATCAGCTGTTTCTGGGAACAAATATTGGTGACATCCATATAATTCTGTTAGAGGTTACTGCCACAACATGGCATATCTGTATTTTCATCCAGCTGTTTGATGTTTCGGTATTTAAAAAAAGCAAGTAGTGTTGGCACTAACCATCTATTCTAGCCCCTGCTCCTGAGCAAATTAAGTCCAGATATGTACCACCAGTTGATAGGAGCAAGCCAGCAGTAAATCACACCACTCAAGTTGGAGTTAACTTTTTATTAGCAATAGCATGATCTGCATAGATCTGGCAAAAGTATCAGCCTAATGAGCACAGCAGCTCATCCCTGGTAGATCTTGTTCCATGGGTCAGCTGCTGAGACTGAAAGTCTCCACCTCCCCAGGGTTATTCTCAAGCAATTGGAGACTGTGTCTGCATGCAGCCAACCTCTCCTCTGCCCTTTTCATGCCTCTTCTGGTTCTGGGAGACCAGGAAGGAAGGGAGCTTGTTGTAGCAGGAAGAGGAGTCACCTGTGACTCACTCATCTCTGCCTCTTGGCCTCCCTCATCCCACTTTCCTAGTTCAGCTTCTGCACTTCTCTCTCCCACAGACTCTCCCAGCTCACCAAGCCCTGTTGCCTCTTCAGCTTCCAACACAGCTTCTCTGCCCAGTCTTCTCCCTTTGACTACTCATTACTGTCCCGCCACTAATCCTTGGGCTCTGAGCCTCCTTCTCTTGGGGGTTCCCCAGCTGGTTCCTTCCACAATTCCTCTGCGCCCAACGAGTTCCCAACTCCAGGCCCTCCCTTCCCCAAACATACTTTGAGAGGTCTTGGGGCAGCACAGGTCTTCAGCACTAATCTTGTAATAGAGATGGAAAGCTCTCTGTGCCTCCTGCCCCCATTCTTAATTCAAATTGGGCCCAAATTCATTCGAGTTCAGCTCAGTCCATTTCAATAATAGGTCAGGGCAAGTTCACTAGTACTAATCACAATGTATATGTATTTATGGGGAGAGAGAGCAATATGGGAAGCATCTTGTCAGGGTGGGAGTGGAGGAGAATAGAGATCACTTGTTGAAGCAATAATGTTCCTACAAACCCAAACTGGCAATAGCAAAGGTAGACATGTTCATTTGGCTGCAGCTCTGTTGTTGTAACCAGGTATGGAAGGAGAACACACTCCAAAGGAAAGTAGCCTTTGCTTCTTTCAGAGCTCTGAGTGGTCTTTCAGCATATCCATCCCCTGCGAGCCAGCTCACCTGCCTGTCTCACAGCAGTGTAGCCCGAGTTCAGAAGTTAGGACGCTGTCAGTAAGATGACAGGCAGAAAGGTCAAAGCCCAAAGGAATCGGTTATCTTGGAAGATCAAAACAAGAGTTGTGCCTTTTGAAGATTTTTTGTGTGTGAAGGTCCAAAATGAAATGTTAGCATCTTGCAGTTTACAAACCATGCAAATTAATATTTGATGAACATGCTCGCCTTCTTTGCACTCTAGGAATACTAACCTTATAAAAATTTCAGAGCTTCAGCTCACTGCATACACGTGTTGCAATGGTTATACAAGGGTGAAAAACAGCCTTCAGTGCACTGAATGACACATGGGAAGCACACATGGGTGTTTGCCTAGCAATATAGTATTAAACTTGCAGTCATTTAAACTGCAGTGCAATATATTGTGTGTGTATAAGTTTAAACTGCAAATCAGGAAGAAGGACAGGTTCAGTATGAAGAGACTTGACTGGCGAAGGCATAGTTTGTGATTGTTAACCATAACTGTATCTGATTGCTTATTATACTAAGGGCCACTTCTTGTGGTACTTTCCCCAGCGCCGCACATATACATGGGTCACGTGTGAGTCAATCATGCTTGAGTGGGGGGACACCTGTGCATTTTTTGCTTTTTTTAATGAAATATTTATTAAGATTTTTCAAATTCAATACAAAAAAATCAAAAAGAACAAAAAATGCAAAAAAAAAAAGAAAGGAAAGATTTAAAAACACATGAAATTTACAGTTCCATATTTTCATTACCATATTTCCCAGACTTCCCCACACCTCCCCTTCTTGTAATCCAATTCAAGTTGTTTGTTCAACAAGTTCCTATCCCCAATTTTTAACCTTTTTATATTTAATTCTTTTTTTTATCTTATTTTAACTTATAAACATCAATATTTGTACCTCAATACACAAACCTTTTCCTAAAGTCGACCCTAATTCCATTCCACGAATTTCCCCATTTTCATATTAATAACCAAACAAACAAAAAAAAAAGACAGATCATAATTATACACCCTTTGGATCCTCAAACCCCACCACCCCCTTTCCCGGTTTCGATCCCCAACAAATATCCAGTCTTAATCTTCTATCAGCCTGGAGATCTCACGTCCAAAGCTCTTAATTCTCTCTCAGTTCCTCTCTGCCGGTTTTTTTGATAGTCCTTAATATTAAACTCCAAATCTCGGAGGAGCTCTGTCCCAATAAAGTCCAAATTTCTTCCAGCCAGACCTCCATACTTAAAAGCAAGGTCCAAAAGTCCAATTGTCACAAAAACTCCAGCTTCCACTTTAATCAGATTTGTAATCCATAGGTCTTCAGGTCTCCACACAAAGAGATCTCTCCATTCTTCTGTCACCAATTTAAACCAGAATTTCATCATCCAGTACTTATTTTCCTTTGTAGTCATCCTGTCAGGCCTTTGGTTTGATTTCTTGTTTCCCTTTTTGAGCATGATATCAGGCCTCTGGCTCTCCTTTGTCGTTTGCAAAATTACAGCTCCTCCTTCCTTCTCCTCAGAAACAACATATATCTCTTTCTCCACACTTTCAGAATTCTCAAAGTTCTCTTTTTGTCCAGCTGCATGGGCTTCCTGAGTCAAGTCCTTATCGAGTTCCGTAATGTTATTTACTTTTAAGCTCAAGGTTGTTACATTTGTAGACAAAACCTCAATTTGGCCTTGTAACTTTCCCAGGAGAACAAATACTCTGTCCAGCCCAGCCTGAATTTTCCCTCTTCCAGCCATTCTTGTAGTGTCCCAAATCCCCCTCTAGAGGGATTTGGTAACTTAGTATTCTTTCCAGTTAAAATCCAAAAGTCAGGTTAATTTGTATCAGTTCTTACTTATTTTCAACAAAATATAACCAAGTTGCAGCAACTGTATCCAGCAGAGACAGCAGAAACAAAGTTCTCTTTTTCCTTTTTGACAGCTAATTTTGACAGCTGTCAAACTTCTCTATATCTCCTCAGCAGGCTCTCTCGCGAATCGCTCCCGGGTCCGGGGGGGGGGGGGTGGAACTTCAACTCTCAAAATTAACTCTTATCCTCCAGCACAATTACTTGTATCGCCAAATCGTGAAATTAATATCTTTTATCGAAAAGACAATTCTCCCGACCTTAGTTAACTAGTCCTTGCTTTAGATCTTTTACAAGGCGGGCTTCCTGTTTGCGCCTTCCCCGATCGTGCCAAATTCCAAAGAAAAATTTCCTTTAAAAGTCCGATTTCTGTACTACTCACGGGTTGTTACTTTTAGGGTCCGATTGTTCACAGGAAAAAGTCAGCGCCCTCCGACCATGGCTTGCGGCTTCACTCCCCAGGAGAAGCAGTCGACTCTCAGCACCGCGCCACTCACCCCGTCCCCCGTTCCAAAGCCTTTAAAAAGGCTTCTTCACAGGTCGGGGGGGCGCAAATGGTGCCCGCCGAGTCACCAAGTTCACAGGCTTCCGCGCCTGTGATTTCTAAGGGTCCCCGCGTCGCCGCAGCGGCAAGACCCCACTCCTGAAGAGCCGATTCCCTCCGGAGCTCGGCATTAGCCGTTCGCGCTAACCCGGAAGTCCACATTTTTTGCTTTTAAGTACCAGATGGGTGGCTTGGAATACACTCTGCTGCTGTTCCATAGTGGATGAGCAGGTGAAGAACCCTCTGTCGGATTATATAAGTGGGTATTCTTTAATTCACTTCTTCCAAGTGAAGATGGAGAGACAGTTCCATCTCATCTTGGCCATCTTGTGTCCAGGGTTCCTGTATCTGATTAAAAGATGCAAAATGAATAAATGTGCATAAGGAATAACGATCTGCATCATTTATTTTGAGCACAGAATATAAGGACTTTTGATCAGAATTTTGGGTGTTATGGGCATGAAATTGGTCCTCCCTTGAAGGTACAAATGAGATTTATTTCCAAGTAAACACTTGGTAACTCCAAGGTGCAAATCCGCTAAAAGGAACTGTCCAAATTATCTGGGGTTACAAATTAGTTTTCCTCTGCACTCTGGTGGATATATTCTGAAGTCGTAATGTGCCTGAGCTTGGGAATTCCTTGACTTTGAAATATGATCATTCATCTCCTGGAGTGAGCTGAACATTAATCTTGCTTTAGTTTTATCAAACCTGAGTAGCCAAAGGGGAAATGATTCCAAGAAAAAGAAAATATTTTGGTTTCCTCATTATTGCCTAAATCTTCAGCACATACTACAGTATAGTATGTATATGGTTTTTGTATATGGTTTCCTTTCTTTTCACAGATACATATTAGCACAGGCAAGGAAGCAATTTCAGTTGTCCTTAAGAAAACAAAAACAGTTTAATGTGTTTAGAGCAATAAAAGAGAAATTTGTGGGTGATGAAATGTGGGAGCTTTTGTGCTTATTAGAATCCTACTTTCCTCTAGTGAATAACAATGTCTGAAAATGCTTTGCAACACCATCTTGGTATTTATTAGCTTTCCTGATTAAGAAAATATTATAAACATGCTATGAATATATTCTCCTGCACAAGAGAATTGTGTATTCCAAGCCCACGCTGAATCTGCCCCAATGGACTGCTGGTGGCAAATATCTGGAGGAGCAATTAAAGAAACAACAACACATAAAACCCAACCCTTGAAACTGATATCTGAAGCCTTTATTTCAGCATCAAAATACTGTGCTGTGTTGGAGCAAGCAGAAAATAAGCTGTGCTCTATTGTTCCAATTTCAGTCAAATGTTAAAATCTGATCAGAACTGTGAATCATGTCTCCCTTTTCTTCCCCAAGTCCTGCATTTGGGTAAAAGTTAGTTCATATCCCAAGAATGCATAATTTCCCCTTTTCATGTTCCAAACCAAAATGTTGTTTTCAGCCCAACTATTACTTGAAATCTAGAGAAAAGGCTTTGCATTACATGAACAAAGAGAAGGGCTGCAGTTCTGCTGAGCTAGTTGTTAAGAGGCAGTTTATTTAAGGGCAGGCTGCTCTGGGCATGCCAGGGAGAAGAATCGTTTTTTGCAGTGCTGCTATGGAGAATCCAATAGATGGAGGTTATTTCCAGTTTCCCATTCATGATCAAGACTGCTCTTCAGGCTTTCAGGCTTTGGCAAGTTTCAAAGAGGAAGGCATTTAACCTTCGTGGAGTAACTTCAATATAGCTTCTCCCTACATGTCCCTGTATATTAATTTTATGATATATGGGCTATAGAGGCAGATGAAATAGATGAGATCCATTCACACACAGGGCTCCTCCAAATGACCTTTTTATTGAGTACAGTGGTACCTCGGGTTACATATGCTTCAGGTTACAAACGCTTCAGGTTACAGACCCCGTTAACCCAGAAATAGTGCTTCAGGTTAAGAACTTTGCTTCAGGATGAGAAAGCGTGTTCTCCATCACGGAGAGCACGTGTTGCGGTTGGGGATTCCAAGACACCTTGCTGTTTCTGGGCAGATGGTTTGGCCAACTCGTAAGCAGGGGTGGGCTGTTACTGGGGAAATTTAGATGTTGCCATTTAGTGATTGACAGCCCTATTTGTTAAATACAAGGCACGCAGCAACGGACGTCCTCTTTCGCTGCGTGCTTCGGATCACCCGTCCTCCGTTCCCTAATGTTAGGCTGTTTGCTTGACCTTGCTATTGCCTGTCATGGGGTCGTCTGCTTTGGGGCAGGGGCCTGGTAGGAATTTTGCCATTTGGCTGATTAGTGTGTGCCACTTGGTTTTCGCCTACTGCGTAGCAAAGTGTCACAACTTGTAAGGTTTGCGGTTAGGCATTGGTCTGGAATTGGTTGCTGGAGGGGTATGGATTCGGCTGTGCCTGCCCCTCCAAAATGCTGCTGCTGCTGCTGCTGAAGGGTTTTACCATTAAAGGAACCCAGGGGCTCCCCCATGCTTTTGTCTGAAACCCCCTGGCAAGGGGCTAGGGCCACGCAAGCCCCTGGGAGCATGCTGGGGAGAGGTGAGGCATGGTTCCCAGTCCCGTCTCTCTCCCCAGGTGACTTACCCTTCCTGACTTCACAGGGGGTGCGAATGTCAGAGCTGTCCCCATGCGGGGGCAGTTAGTGCTACCAATGCCTAAGCAACCACTCACATTGCTGTATTTGAATAAAGTTGTGGCCAAAATTATGCCAAAAAATTTAAACAAAAATTAGGTGTCAATTGTGTTTTCCTTTGGGGTGTATTGGGGACCTCAACACGCAACAGAAATCGTGCTCCGGTGGCGCAGCAGCAGCAGGAGGCCCCATTAGCTAAAGTGGTGTTTCAGGTTAAGAACAGTTTCAGGTTAAGTACGGACCTCTGGAATGAATTAAGTACTTAACCTGAGGTACCACTGTATGTTTACATGGAGGTTAGACTTATGAGTAGTATTTACTGAGCTTTCATTCTGATTTGCTTGCAGGGAGGTTACACAACAGTGAACACTCACCCTGATTTGCTTGTGTGTTGTTTATCTGTCTTCCCTTCAATCCCTTCAATGGTTCATCCCACCTTTCAGTGCATTTCCCAGTCACTTACCTAACTACAAAAAGTCCATTTAAAAAAAACAACAGATTTGTTGCGCTAGGGTAGCAGAGCGCTTTAATTCACTGCCATTGGACTTCAGTATGTGCTTGAATTCCTCCTATAAATTACTAACAGTCTGGGGGTGACCGTAATCATGCACATGCCATGTATTTGTTGAGGAACAACTGCTTATCATGCAGAACAAAATTCCCATTTTCTTTAAATAATAAGGTGGCTTGATTTGCATGCCACTTCACAACTAAAGCCATTTTGCATTTTAAACCTTTTAATAGAGGGAAAGAATTTTGCCAAACAAACAAAAATCTCAACAGTAGTTGCAAGCACTGGCTGAAGATATGACCTCAGATGAACTCTATTTGTTTTCATGGCAGCTGGCAGGACATAGCTCTTAAGAATCAATGTGCAGCGTTCAATTATTATTAGCCTGCTCTGGAAAGTTTGGGAAGCCTTAATGTAATTGCTAGATAGTTAGTTGCACTAAATTAATGGACACCCTGAATTTAATTAGATAGCAGATAATTTGACAAAATACCTTCACCTTTTGCTAAGGAGGTGGGCCTCAGCTTCCTAAATCAGCATTTTCTGCAGGATGCAAACGTAATTGCAGAAACAACATATAAATTCTGGTGTCCTCCAAGACTTATTTCTCTGTGCACATTTTGCTATGTAGGAGAAAGTGACTAGAATAAGGATTGGATCATATGTGACTGATTTTGAGCCTGGTATCTGCTTTTAGTTATAGAGTTAATGTAATGGTATACTTTATGCTTTTGCTATTATGTCATTTATTGTGAGCCTAATGGATAAGGATGGCTTAAAATATAGCAAATTCATTTTTTAAAAAAGGGATAGTGTAATATTCCTACTATAAAAGACCGCAGTACAGTCCTAGGAGTTTTTTCAAAAGTTGGTATATTTCGGATCCAATTCCTCTTGCATTCCTCCCGAGTAATATTTTGGGCTAAGAGAGAAGGGTCTCTATGTTGTTCTTGTTATTTAGTTTTCTTAACTGCTCTTCACCATGAGGTTTCTGGGCAATTTAAAAATATGTTTAAAGTACAGTATGGTGTACCTCTACCGCCTCCTATTTCCCCGTCCGTTCATTCATTTCTTCATGGCTGGGGTCATCATGGCTTCTTCAAGTTATGCAGAAGAAGGAGGAAGGAAAGTCCACCTGACATTCTATGCATCTACATTGTGAGCCTCCAGTCACATCTGCCATCTTGATCTAAGTGTACAGTCAAGAGAATGACAATTGTTCTTGCGTTTCAGTAATATTAAACAAAATAATATAAATTCATTCTTAATGCATTTTGAGAGGTATACTTACAGTGCAACCCTATGCATATCTACTCAGAAGTAAGCTCCTTTGAGTTCAGTGAGATTTCCTCCAAGTGCATAGGATTGCAGTCTTAACATACTTACATTTTATTAAGCAACTTCTGAGATTCCAGAGTTCCAGGCAGAGCATGTTATCAAAGACTTCCAGCTGATAAACAACTGCAGTGCTTTGCCAGGAACAAAGATGCAAGGATGTACTGTGCCTTCTATGCAGCATGAATACCTTAAATTGTTATTGCGAAGAGAACATGAGGATATTCAGATGTAAGCAGGGCTTGTTTTCTTTTCATGGCTGACGACAAATGACATCTGCAACAAAACTGCTGGGAAAGAAATTGAGGAAGCTCAAGAAAAGCCTGTTTGTCCCTTATATATGGTAGCCAATTGGGCCAACTATATATCCTAGCAAAATGCCTAGTTGAATAAAGGGAATTGCTTGTGCAATGCTGTCCAAGGTCAACACATCTTTGATTTATCAGCCATGTCAATGATAGTCATGAAAGTTACAGCTGCATGGAGAAAAGCTTTGATGTGGATGCACCTGCTGTCCCTTCAACGTCTTCCAGCTCTTGAATTTACACTCTTCGGTTTGTCAGAATTTCCACCACTTTCTTTCTGCTGCAGCAAAAAAAATGCATTAGTATAATAGCAAGATTTAAAGCAATAATGCTCAGTTCTTTCCTCAGGTGCAGACATTCTGTCAGCATGCATGGATTGATTGAATGAATGGAGCCAGTGAATATAAACACAGATAACAAGGGCAGCCTTTGGCTTGTTTCCATTTCATTTTAAGGAGCAGCTTTCCCCATTAAAGAGCGGGGGGAGACAGCTTTTGTTTTTTAAAAAATTCTGCTGCAATTTATGCTGCCAGGTTGAGCGGCTGCCACAGAGCTCAGATTTTTATTTCCTGAATGGAACATAAACAAATTGAGGGCCAGGCAATCTCTGTGGCCTGAGAAATTAGCAATGCTACACTTGCAGATATGTCAATGAATCTTCAAGGTTAGGAGGCACCAATTCACAGCATCACTTGGCACATGGAAGCGCATTTGTGGCATGATCCAAGAAGAGTTTGGAACACACAGTGATAACTGTACAATTGCTTTACCGTGTTCCCAACAACACCCAGATATCTATACACAATTTTTTTTAAGTCACTGCTACCTTTTTTCCACCTACGGTATATCATGTCAAGATACTAATCGGATTCATTCAGTGCACTGAATGGAAACGTTCTGTTACAAAAACTACCTGGCTACATGCGAAATTGGCAGCTTCTGCTTCTGACATTTGAGTCTGATCCACCTAGTGGTGTTGCCAAGATAAGTAGTGTAAGTACCACTATCGAAAACAGCATGTTCCTGTTTTCTACCTAAAATTTATAGGGTACATTACTATTTTATATAACCAGTTCCAAAGCATTTTGAATCTTGACACACCTTTTCCATTACTGGAAAGATAAAACCACCTTTGGTGCCTGGGTGTGCAACTTTGTAGGCTGATTAATCAGTTCACCACCGCAGAGGGAAAGTGTTCCTCAGACTCATTAAGCATAACAACAGGGAATTGTCCTCATTACAGCTGTTTAATTTGGCTTGAGGTAGCGCAAGGGAGAGCAAACCACGCTCCTGCACAGAACATATTGGCAAAGGAGAGTAGCAAACTGGGGAGAACATTTCTCAGCTGTAAATGTGAAAAGAGAGCATAATGAAATACTGTAGATAACAGTAAAGGTCTACTGTGTTTTTCCTTGGACCTATAATAGGGATTGGTGAGACTAGTATAAAATATGCAGATCATAGGACTAGCTTATATATTATACTACAAAATATGTGCAACCGGCATCTCCTGGTTAATTAATGGGAATTTAGTGACTAGGAGAAAATGGGAGTGCTTAATTCTTCTTGACCTTGTGCCTGAAAATGTCCCACCCTTGCCAGGTTTCTACACATCTCTCTTGGTCTTCTCTTGGTCTCTGAGGTTGGCTGGGGAAAGTATTTCTACTGATATCCTTGTTGGGATAGAAGGAACTAAATAATTTCCTCTAATTAAAGAAGGTTGGCTGAAGCTCTGTCTGGGATCCTGAGGAGGCATAGGCTTTGTACATAGTGTACATAAGCTATCTAGATGTGATGTTTAAGCAGTTCTGTTTCCCTCCTCATCCCAGCCTGATCCCAGTTTCTGAGTCGCCTGTATTCCTATTTGTGCAAGTCTGCAAATACGCACAGCAGCCGACACACCTTTCCACGCAACACATCACAGGGTAAGACACAAGAAGTTGGTCATTAGACAATCTTACCATGAGGGGGGAGGAAATCCTTCCCGACAAATACTGTAGAGCTCCTCAACTATGTCCAGAGGGTAAAAGCAAAATTAATCTACTCCAGAGCCTTCAGCAATAACCTTTTATTAACTCTTTGGTACAATTTTATTTCAGTCGGGTGTCCCATCTCCACATGTGGCATTCCTGCTCACTGAACCTGCAGATCATCTTGACCAAAGCTAAGCATCCTGCTGTGTGCTTTCCCATGCCTTCAGAAATGCCTCATCCTCAGGTCTGTTGTGCATCTTCCTTCTGCTGTAGCTACTGCTCCAATTCTTTGAGACTGGAGCTCCATTGGATACTTGGTCTGCATCAGATTCAAGGAGGCTAAGGCTCTCGCTGTCTCATAAACATGATGGCTATGCATTGCCTTCAGTATCAGAGTCAGTATATGGGAACACAGGGAGCTCGCAACTTACATGCCTTTAAAGGTAAAGGTAAAGGTACCCCTGCCCATACGGGCCAGTCTTGACAGACTCTAGGGTTGTGCGCTCATCTCACTCTAGAGGCCGGGAGCCAGCGCTGTCCGCAGACACTTCCGGGTCACGTGGCCAGCGTGACAAGCTGCATCTGGCGAGCCAGCGCAGCACACGGAACGCTGTTTACCTTCCCGCTGGTAAGCGGTCCCTATTTATCTACTTGCACCCGGGGGTGCTTTCGAATTGCTAGGTTGGCAGGCACTGGGACCTAACAACGGGAGCGCACCCCGCCGCGGGGATTCGAACCGCCGACCATGCGATCGGCAAGTCCTAGGCGCTGAGGTTTTACCCACAGCGCCACCCGCGTCCCTCATGCCTTGTGTGTAAAGTGGACAGGCATCTGGGACAAAAGACTTTGACTACCCCACCCACTACTGAACCCAATGTGTTTTGACTATATGCAATTTTGGCTTTATGTGCTGTTCTGGAACATAACCCCCATGTAAACTGAGAGTTGCCTGTATGTCATTCTTTCCATAGGCATTTGGCTGACCATGATTGAGAACAATCCAGCAGGGATCATCTTATGTCTTAAGTTGGCAAAAAGCTGAGCAGGATGCAGCTTTATTTACTGCGGTGTGAGCCTCTGAGCAGCAGCTGGACAGGGAGAAACAGGTACATTGTTAAATGGATGGAGGTTTTTAACAAACAGATACTAAGTGTAAAGACCATGACATGCATGGGCAAGAGATTATATGCCCTGCCTTCCCCCCTAAAAGACATTTACTAGCCTCCGCACAATTCTAATGATAGAGGGGCAATTTTAATAGTCCTCTAAAACACTTTTAGAGGCAGTAATGTAAGTTTTATGATTAAATAAAATGAGCGGAATCTCATCATCCTGGAAATAAAACACGACAATGTTACAGAGGCTCCTCCGGCATGCTCATATATTATGTGCATATCTGGAATTTATTAATGGATTATTTTTAACTGCCTATTTGTGATAGATTATTGGCTATGTGCTCCACAGCTAGTTAGGAGCATTTCGATTGTGGCAGCTTTGTCTTAGAAAACAAGTTCTTTTGTGTAGTTCCTTCTTTTGGCTAGCCTTGCAGTGCCTTTGTCTAATGCTTTTATTTATTATGTTCCTGTCATTCTGGTTTATTAAAAGGCCACCATTACCGCTGCACCTGCGGGCTTTAAAAATTAACCAGGACAGCCTCACATTTCTCATGTGTGCAGTTTTTTGGTCTGACACTTGGCAGATGGTCTTAATGAAAAAAAAGGTTTGGTTTGTGCAAATGTTAAGAGCATATGTTTAACTTACAGTGGAAAAAACAGATCACAAAGTATGCATTTTCAGGATTAGGACAAAGGTTTGGGGTGCAAAGCTAACCTACTGTAAGATTGTTTTTTATGGCTCCATCTCTGTCTGGAAAGCACTTCACAGCTCATTAATGAATTCATATAGAGCACATTAATCTATGCAGCAGAAGTAACTATCCAAGCCATAAGCGGGCCTATCTTCATACTATGAAAAATGGTAGCCTATTTTTATACTACCCTAAAATAGTGTAGAACTGTATCTGAGCTTCTCCCTGATACAGTGATTTTGCTGACACAATGCCTGGTATCAGATATACCAGATCCAAATGTTCAGAATTAGCTCTCATCTGGACAGAAGGACTGGCGAAGGAGATGTAATCGTTGCAACCCACTGCAACTCATCCCTTCCCAACCATGAGGCTATGTTGCTACTGCATTGAGACAGATACATTCATCCCAGTTGACACCCTAGAATTGTATTTGGGTCAAAGAGCCCTGTTTCAGCGTCTTAATATGAACCAGCCTGGTATTTAGCAACTGTGCCACTAAGCCCAATAGTTTGTTAGCGTGGGTGGTTGATTAAATGGCCATCAAATATTTTTGCTGACCACAAAATCTGTTCTCCCACCTGCTAGTGGGATTTAAGCCTTTGTTTCTGCATTCCTTTTACTGCTTCAGAAGACTGATTGCAGTTGCCCGGGCTGCATGTGTTTTAGTATTTTATTTAAGTATTGCTATCCTTGCAAAGTGCTTATTGAATTCCCATGCTTCATTATTACCCCCGGCACTAAAGAGGGTCCCTAATGTTAAAAGAGAAATCCCCTAACAGTTGTGAATGTTCTGTAAAGGGTTTGGAAGCACTTTAGAAGTGACCGGTGGATCCTATGGAGTTTGTTTGCTTGTGCTTCTCATTCTCTCTGATCAATAACTACTGTGATGTCCTACTTTACAGGGTAGGGCCCCTCCAAAACCATTTCTAAAAATGGAAGGTGTATATAGGCAGAGAGGGGAAGCATCTTTTATACCCCACAATGAAGAAGGAAACAAGGATTTATCTCTTCTCCCCTTCATCAGAATAGAAGCCAGAAAACCTCAGAGCTCTTGGCAGCTACAACAGGAAATATCTACAGCTGGCTGCACTGAATGGCTTAGAGATCCCTTTTTTCTCCTGCTTTAAGCACTACATTTAGTTCTCTAATATTCAGATCCAGGGCATGTTCACTCAGAACTAAGTTTACTGGTTTTAGTGGGACTTACTCCCAAGTATATATAGAGAAGAGAGCAATTTTAGATCTGTAAGGGCTAGGTAATTTCCCCTTTTCCATGTTTCCTCTTTGCCAGCTTGTTAAATTTTGCCTCCACAGTTTCCCGAGACTTGACAGTGCAGAGATCTGCTCAAGATGAGTTTTATTGGCTCAGTCTTGTCCTGAAGTGCAGTTTTGCTGCTCTCACCTCCAGCAATATGCCACTTCCTAATATTGCAATGAATGCCTCTAGGTTAGTCTGATACTTAGCAAATATGTGATACTTAGCAAATATGGAAAGTTTAATAATAATAATAATAATAATAATAATAATAATAATAATAATTACTGTACTCCCATCTGTTTTGCTTAAATTCGAGCCTGTATGGTTCAGCAGATAAGGTGCTGATTTTGCATTTATGAAATCCGAGTTCAAATGCCCTGCTCAGCTGTGGGTTGCTAGGATGCCTCAGGCAAGTTATTGTCTCACAGGTTAGGTGCCCATTTGGAATGTGAATGTTATTATGACTCCCTCATCTGGTTGCTGTAAGAATAAAAAGGATAATGCTTGTGCCAAACATCGTATTTTTTACACGATGCCACACAAATAGTTAACCATAAGATTTTGACACACAGAATACATTCTTAGTGTAGTCAGACGTTTATATTGGAGAGGAACAGCAAATGTCACCCTGATGGCAATGCCGGAAGGCACGGCTCATAATGCACACATTTCATTTACCTCCAAGCTTACAAACACATTGCTTAGTATGATCTAGTGAGTGTGGATTGGGGAGAACGGTGCTCACATCTCTACCATGTTGTGAATTCGTTGTCTGACCCTTTTCAGCTTTGGATGGCTACATGGGAAATTACATATTTCACTGCATTCTTTCTGAATCTGAACATTCCTATATTAATACATTGCACTACTCCCTTTCCACTATAGTATATAGCACATTCTACAGTGGTAGAATGTATATTTATTATTATTATTAAGGACATGCACTGAATTTCCCTTGGGGGGAGTGGAGAAGTGGTGCAGGGGGAAGGAGACTCCTCTTTTGCTATCCCACATGATTTGCTTCTTCTGGATCTATCTGCTAGTTGGCCCCAAAGAGTAATGCATAGAAGGATTCTGGAACTGGCACGGCTGTTGCCGAAAGCTGTCAAACGAGCCTGAGGCAGAAATGTGTTTTATTAGCAATAGCCAACAACTGCACTTTGCCTTGTTTGGCCATGGAGGAAGCAGATACGGGAATTATGGGGGCTTGATGGGGTGTTTAGGAAGAGGGCGGAGGCTACCCATTTCCCCATTAGACATGTTCTTCCTAGAACCATTTCCCCCAGAATCAGGCTCATGTCTAGCACGTCACATGCATGTTAGATGTATGTCTAAGAATACAGAAAGCTGCCGTATGCTGAGCCAGATCATTGATCTATCTAGCTCAGGATTGCATACCCTCCCAAGTGTCCTTGTTGTCCAGGGCCGGTCCCAGAATTACAAAAGTCACTCTGGCTTCTGATTTACCCCAGCAGCACCAGCACCGGGGAGGAGGATGAGTCAGCAAATGTCCTGAACTGTGAGGGAGCATGATGTTGACTCTCCGTGGCCTTGGGCATATTTAGTAGTGAGCAGCCATTTTGGAAGTAATAGCATGGGGCAGGGGTTTTCAACCAGTATGCCGTGGCACCCTGGGGTGACTTGAATGATGGTCAGGGGTGCCACAGGCAACACTGTCTCTCTTTCCTTCCTTCCTTCCTTCTTCTAATGCCGTCTCACATCTCTGCCCCCCAAAGGCAGCTGTTTGTTGCAGCAGCCCTGGCTACAAGCTCCACAGGCGAATGGTGCCTCTGGGGCTGACCAGGGGGTGCTGGTTGCCAGGAGCTGAGGTGGCCTTGGAGTAAGCAAGCAAGCGGGTGAGGGAGCCTAGCCACCCACTCTGCCAGCCCTTGATGTTGGGAATGGACAGACAAGTCCCAGACACCTGTGGGGCAGTGTAAGGAGGCACCTCTCTTTGAGGGAGGGGGAGGGCAGTTCAGAGATTGGGGCATCAGCAGCTGCCCAGAGGACTCCCAAGGAGAGGGGAGAGGAGGATGAAGGAACATTCCACAAGGGAGGGTGTTCAAAAAAGGGTGAGAGGCTGCCAGCTCTGCAGGCAAGGGGTGACATAACTGGGCTCCTGAGCCCCACAGGGGTGCTGCAGAAAGAATGTTGTTGGTCAAGGGAGCCGTGGACTCAAAAAGATTGAAAACCTCTGGTATGGGGAATAGATTTCTTTGCTATTTTGGGTAGGTCTACAAGCCAGTGTCTATACCATTAACCTACAAGGTGTCTGTACTATTAACCGAGGTTGTTGCCTTGTCTTAGTGAACCCTTTCATATATCCCTACATACTTGAGGGCAGGAGCAACATAGGGGCTTCTGAAATAGATATTCCTTGTTTCACTGTTGAGCCCTGTAGTTGTAGCGTGAGGAGACAGAAACGTTTTACGGTCATGAGCAAAGCGACAGGTTCATTTGCATAGAATCCATTCCAAGGAAGTTGGAACAGTTTGTGTTTTATTGTTTGGAGATTAGAAAGGGGCAGTTGAAATGTCTGGAGGCTGAGGAGACTGTCTGACTGGAACGTGTGTGAGTCGGAGAGAGGTATTTTTTTCCATGATCAAGCGAGCTAGCACCTGATGTGGGTTGCATAATAAACACGTGATTTAACTGCCCTTGCCTGTTAATTGCTGATATTTACCAAGTATGTTCTCTAGAGAGTTGTGAGCACCGATATCCTGTAGCCAATGGGGTGGCCTTCAGATGTTGTGGACTACAACTCCCATCATCCTTAACCTTTGGCCAGACCAGCTGGGGCTGATGGGAGCTGTAGTTGTGAACCACCCTGAGATCTACAGGTATAGGGCGGTATACAAATTTAATAATAATAAAATAATAATTTTCCACAACACTTAGAGAACATTATTTTGCTTATTTCAGTTTTGTCTTACTGGGCCAGAAATAAGGTTGAAAAATGTGTGTTTATTTTTATTGACAGTTTATCATGTAAAGTAAATTATTTCAAAGAAAAGTAAAATAAAACTAAAGCGCTTACGGTGGGTATGCTTGGACAGCACAGTAAATCCTAGTTTTCCATAGCTCACAGTGAACCATATTTTCCGGAGAGTGCCTGTTTTGTAAAATCATAATCCTTGACTTAGCACTGCATCCGAACAAGGAGCAGTGGTTAGTTTTACTCCATAAAAAACACAGTTGCTAGCCTAGTTTGGTAGTTCTTGGCTTACTGATCATGTTTTGCTTGAGCAAAAGAAACCACAATCCTTGGTTTGTACATGACACCAAGCAGAGGCGGTTTTAGGGTAGCGCAACCGGTGTGGCCACATTGGGCACCGCAATGAAGAGGGTGTCACAACCCTCCTAAAATCCATTATGAAAGCCTTTGTACAACCCAAGGGAAGAAGGAGGAAAAAGTGAGAAGCTTTTCTGTTTGCTTACTACAAATGTTATATTATTCAAGGGCATTGCTATTTCCAACGTTTGTGTTTAGCGACATTTCTGAACTTTATTTGGAAAGGAAACAAAGTGGTTACTTAGTTCAGCATAAAGTGATCTACAGTTTTCTAAACTCAGTTGTCCATACTGATAACCTTCTAGTTGCGCTATGGTACCTAGAGGCTCGAGTGCAGATTAGGATCACATTGTGCTAGGCATCTGACATGTACCAACACATTAAGAACCAGCTCTGTAAGGAAGAGTTAGCTATTTATGTAGACAGTGCAAATAAAAGAAATGTTATGTCCACAGAACAGGCAGGCAATGACAAGCAGACTAATCAAATGACTTACCCAAGGTCATACTAAATATTGTGCCAGAGCAGAGACTATTTTGCTTTTGCCAGTATTAGTGCTGAACTAGCAGTATTTTGATACTGGGAGGATAATTATAGAATTTGACTTCCAGCTTTGCATTTATATGAACTGTTTGTCGGTGGATAGTTGACATCTAAGTTGAAAAAGGTAAAAAGTAAAGGAAGTACAGTGTCAAATACTTTATGTGAATGGGCGTGCTTCAGATTAAATGTTTGGTTCACTGGAATTTTAGATAAGTGGAGGTACATTTTATAATGAGCTACAATATAAAGGGCAACCCACTTAAATATTTTTTTAATAATTTGGAGCTAGTGCGGTACTTTTGCTGTAAGTGTATTGTAAACGCTTTCAAATGTCCTTATTATATGTCTTAATTTTGTAATGTATTAGTTTGAAAACTCTAAACACTATGGTTTGCATGAGAAAATATTATACACAGGTTATTGAAAATATTGTACACAGTTCATTTCCTCATTGCAAGTTCACATTGTTTAAGAGTAAGGAACAGAATGGTAAAACTTGAAAAACAGCATGAATTAATCACACAAGCCAAAGAAATTGTTATTTGGCTGGCTGAGTACTTAGTGCAAAATTTATTCTACTATTACACAGCAGGAAAAATTAAGAGTCACTGTTTTAAGGTGGTTCTGCACTGCTTTGGAAACACAATACTGTATAAAAGGAAAAGTAGCCACAGAGATCATACTATGCAAGGCATTCGTGGATAACATTGACAAAAGGTTTCTTCTTTGATAGTGTCAGAGACCGTACTGGTTAGTAAATCACACATAGTTCAAAGTTGGAGTTAACTCTTTATTAGCAAAAAACACAATTTCCACAGACTCAGCTGAGCGTTGGGCCTAATGAGCACAGCAGCCCATCCTCTGTGGGTCTTCCTCCATGACATCAGTTGCTAAGACTGAAAGTCCCTGCCTCTCTGCCTCCGTCTAAATCTGATGCTTCTGGTATATTGAAGCTACTGGGCAGAAAGACTGGTAATAAAGCAACCCAATCATCTTAGAGATAAATCTCTTATAAATAGGTCCAATGCAATAGAAAGCTTGAAAAAAAAAATTATATACTGCTATTTTTAAAATATCAGAACGGTTTGCAACAATTGAACATAAATCAGTATAATAAAAACCATATTAAAATGTTAAAATCAGATAACTGCTGTGGAAAGATGTATCCTAAATTCCCTGCATTAGCAGGGAATAGAAATGTTTTCAGCAGGTGTTTAAAAGATGAAGCAGAAGACACCTGCTGAATTGGCAGAGCATTCCACCATTTCCACTATATCACACAAACCACATTGTTGGAATATTTTTCTATTTCTTGAGTAAATACCATCGGCTAAAAGGCCTGCTCTTTGTCACCTACCACTGTAAACCTCCCTCTTTTATATAGGCTGCATATGTGTAGATTTTTGTTCCAGAAATTGGTTTTTTGCCTCAACAGAAGATTGTGCACAATTGCATACTTAGAAAGTCACCGGCAAGGAACCTAAGAGATGTCCTGGTAAAGCTTGAAAGGTAGCAGCATGCATTTTTTCCTTGGGATTTCCCCCTTCAGTCTGAAAGCTGAGAAACAGTGCTTCAGAGAATGAAAGTAACCAGATGCCTGCTTGAGCAAGCATTGCATTTACAAAAGGAAGCTGCTGATATGTAACATGACTCTCCTCTAGCTCAAAAAAACCAAACTGCAGCTCGAGAAAGACTCCCACCTTCCCATACTACCAAAGCACACTAGTTAGATGAGGGAACTGGAACAGTGCACAAACAGCCTCTTAAAATTCTCCACCCTACTTCTGGGCATAGAAATTGGGGAAACAAATTCATCAAGTTTCTCCAGGGGAGGAGAAGTTCTCCAACAGTTTGTCACTGGTGGATCTCACCCTTAGCAGTGGCCTGCCCAAGTCATTTTGCCACCTGAGGCAAAACAGAAAATGGTGCCGCCCCACCTCCTCCTCTGTCACTCCCACCACCACTTGAGGTGACTGGAAGCAGCCCAGGGTGGCCCTGAAGGTGGCATGAGAGAAAAAAGGAGGCCTGAGAGGAGCAGGTATTGGTGGCCCTGCTATTCTCAGACAGTGGCTGCGGATGATAAGCTCAGGGGGTGGTGAGTGGTTTGCTTCTCAGGGGTCCCAATCTGCTGCCCAGCCCAAGAACTCACTATTGTGTTTGGGCATTCAACAACAGTGTCCAGCTGAAAGATTCTGAACATACACTTTCTCTCTGGACTGAATCATTGACTGCCCTGTCAATATAAAACTTTACACAAACAGAAGTGAGGTTAAAACAGAACTTGGGAGAGCTTTCTGAAGAACATGTATGTGAACACTTAGGGTCAGTGAGTTGTATCCAATTAGGTTTTACCTGTTAGCGATGGCTATTCAGCCTACTCTGAGTAGGATTAAAGGTAAAGGGACCCCTGACCGTTAGGTCCAGTCACGGACGACTCTGGGGTTGTGGCGCTCATCTCGTTTCATTGGCCAAGGGAGCGGGTATACAGCTTCCGGGTCATGTGGCCAGCATGACTAAGCCGCTTCTGGCGAACCAGAGCAGCGCACAGAAACTCCGTTTACCTTCCTGCTGGAGTGGTACCTATTTATCTACTTTCACTTTGACGTGCTTTCGAACTGCTAGGTTGGCAGGAGCTGGGACCGAACAATGAGAGTTCACCCCATCGCGGGGATTCAAACCGCCGACTTTCAGATCGGCAAGTCCTAGGCTCTGTGGTTTAACCCACAGTGCCACCCGCATCCCTCTGAGTCGGATTAGCATTGAATAAAACCTGTATTTTTTATTTGTAGTAAAAGAATATAAGGACCCAGTCGAGCATCACCATACTATACATAGCTTTTAAAAGTGAGCATATGACTCAGGCACCAATGCTGATTTCTGTATGGTTACTTCGGCTTCGAACGGTTTGGTCTGCCTAGCATGCAATCACATATCTGTCTGAGCTCCGTGACCTTTAATGAAGAGAATGTAGTTCTTGTCAGAGCAAAGGAAGAGTGATGGCAGAGATTGTAGGCAACCTATCTCTCCCATTTCCTCAAGTGAGTGCCTCAAGCTCTGTCATTGTCAAATGGAAGCTGCAGTTCTTGTTTCTCATGAGTCATCTGGGAGAAACAGACTCCCTTGCTTTGAAATAGACTGATCTCAATGCGCCAAAGAAAAATGAAACGATAAAAAATGGCTGCATTATATAAATTTAGGGCTGAACCAAAATGATGAAACGGGTTTTCACAAATAGTTGCAGCAGTATGGAAGCGGAGGGAATCCGGGAGTCCTTGAGAAAATGTTTATCTATTCGTTCTCATAATATCCCTGTCTTGCTCCCTGAATGATTTCATCTCTCAGTGATTTCATCATGTGGATCCCATAAGTGAATCTGATTGCTTATTTGACATTGAGATGTCATCCTGATCATCGTGTGATTTGGAATTGGTTTTTCAGCACAAACAAAACAACAAACAATGCTTAAGCTAAAATAGGCTAAACTCTTTATGCGAGATAGCATATTTGATATCTAACGGTGCCATTTTGCATGCAAGTTTAAAATATTTGTTTACAAATTTTGTTTCTTTCTGTGTGGGGACACTTATAATCACTGAATAAAATTTGCCAGTACGCATCCTTCCCATAAATGAGCTCTGAATACCTAATAACTTGCCTTGGTTGAATTTTAAGGTCTCTAGTCTTTTGGGCTGAACATTTGAAAAGATTTACAGAGCACCATTTAATTCTGCTCAGGCTTTCCTCCAGTTTATGAGGCTCAGAGAAAGTCATGTACAAGACTAAAATGCAAGTGGATATGTCATATAGGGAAGAAATCTGGACCCTGGAAAGAAAGATACTCTGGTTTTGGAGACAGTTCAGAATATGTTTTTCTTTTTGGTGCTGCTGACATCTTCTCAAGGATGATGGATGAAAAACATGTTTTTGCTTGATAAACCACCAGTAAAATGCTTCTAAAAACAGGAGTTATGTACTTCTCCTAAAACCTTTAGGACTTTTCTTTCTCAAGTTATGTAATATTAAAAACTGTCACACAGGTTTAACTTGCTGCTGTTTCTACCCAGGTGTGTCAAAGTTCTACCAAAGAAAAGACCTGAAAATGAAAAGATTGGGGATTTTAAAAATTGCTATAGTGAACAAAGCTTTCTGCAACAGAGGAATAAACTACCATACTTTAGCTGTCGTATCTTCCTCACACAATATCACATAGTTAAAAACAGGGACCTTCAATATTACACTGGACCTCTATCAGGTTGAGGGTCAGCTTGTTCATTTTAAGTAGAAACTAGCCCATCACCTGAGTCTATAAGCTGATGTTCATCACTTTGAGAATCACAGTATTCACTCATGGTTGTAAAAAACATTTAAAATGTGGAGAAAGGTTCTGGAGGAGACCATATAAACTAGATGGTGCTGGTCAAGGCTTTTGTGACCCAAAAATACACAGCTCTAAACATACAACTGCATTGCGATTCGAGGACCCCTCCCCCGCTTGGGTATAATGAAGACACATGGACACAGAATTTAAGGTTAATGGGCTAGAAAAGGCCACAACTTTATTGATTACAGCTTATGAGAGGTATTGGCTTAGGCACTGGACGACAGCAAATTTTGACTCCACCCACTCGGAGAGGGGTGAGTCAGAGAAGGGTTATCCACCAGTAGGGGGAGCCTGTTGATGCAAATACAACTATAAGCTCTCCCCTGATGTCACCCGGGGGTCGTGCCATGGCCCCCAGCCACACAGGGCATCAGACAGGATCCACGACCGCCGGATTCCTTTAACGGAATACCCATAAATGAAGGGGTAGGCGATGGCCACACCCTGCCCTTCATACACCAACAACACATTCCAATGCCTAACCGCCAAATACCGAGAAAGTTGTGACGATTGCTACGAGGTAGGCGAAAAAACCAAGAGGCCAGTGCCAATTGGGGGAAAACTCCTATCAGGCCCCTGGGCAACCAAGACGACCAACCATAAGGTCCATAGCAAGGCCAAGTGAGAAGCTACACCCTAAAGGGAGTGGTGGGTGGGTAACGCAGCGCAATGGAGGGGAGAGCTGGCGCAGCCGCATTTGAGCAGCCAAACCACGCCTATGAGCTGCCCTCTGATTGGGGCCATTCGGGGGCGTGGCGCGCCAGCGACGAGGACAGGGCAGGGGCCGGAACGCCCCCTGCACGGCGCGGGAATCGGTTTCCCATTCACAATCCCTCCCCTCCGGGAGGAGGAGAGGCTTTACATGACTTTCAGAGTTTCATGTACTACTTTTTTTAAAAAAATGGCTGTAACCCTACAATGTATTTACAACACATGATTCAAATATAATTATTTGAGATCTGTTGGATGTGTACAGGCAGAGATGAAATAGCATTTTACCTGGGCACACATGCCATCTCAACCAACCCATATCTATTCAGAAGTAGCTTCCACTGCATTCAATGGGACTCGTTTCCAAGTACCGTAAGTGCATAGAATAGCAACCTGATTATCATTTCCCTGCAGACCTATAAGGTGGTGGTGTTGGTTCTGCCTCTCTCCCCCTTTCAGCCAGATTACAGTTGCTTTACCAATTATATTCTAACCGCGTGTTTGATTTCAGCAATATATAGCAAATTCAAAAATATTGGGTGGTGGGGGTGGACAACGCAGTGAGTCCCAAGAAGTTTGTAAAGCTCTTTGCTTTGTAAAGCTCTTTCATCAAGAAAACACTGACTAGTTTTAAATCTCTTTTTTCACACACCAAATGTAATTGTATAATAACTGCATTCTGCAATAACTTGTCTGCCTTGGATAAAAAGCAGATGCTGCTTGAAATGCTTTGAGATTCATTGTTTTTCACTAAAAATGGTTACCTGCACTGGAGAATATTTCTGTGATGCACTTGGATATGTAGTTCTAACCAACCTAGTCTGTCATGGCTTGTTTCCAACAGCAAGATGAAACCCGGCAAGGCTTTGATAAAAGAGCAAAGGGTAGAAAATAAAGAATGAGGAGAATGAGGAAAACAAGCACATGTTGTTATTCCCTTTCCCTAAAAGAGGGGAAGCTAACTGTGCACAAACGTCTTAAAATCCCACAGGGTGCAAGTAGCAACCTGTCCATTTTTAAATGTCATTGTGCATTTGGTTCTTTTGTTTTCCAAAAGTTAGATGCCCTTTAGGTTGTTTTGACCTCCAGTGACATCCTTAGCATGTTCTGTTTGGCCCTTGTTTGGTGCTTGTTTGTAAGTATATTAAAACTATAAGAGGCAATTTTGTCTTCTAAATGGCTTGCTTTTGTTACAGTAGCAAATACAGAAGGGATATGGTCAATTTGTAGATACTTCTTGCTTAGCTGGCAGAAAAACTTGGGGACCTGAATTTGGGCTTGAAAGAAGCATTCTGCAGTGGTACCTTGGTTCTCGAACTTAATCCATTCCGGGAGTCGATTTGACTCCCGAAACCGTTTGAAAACCAAGGTGCGGCTTCCGATTGGCGTCAGACGTTCAGCATCTCAAAAATGTTTGCAAATCAGAAAACTTCCTTCTAGTTTGCAGCGTTTGGGAGTCGATTTGTTCGACAACTAAGCCGTTTGAGAACCAAAGTACCACTGTATTGTAGTCAGTAGAATAGGTTGTGGTGTGTTTGGCCCCAAATGTGTGTGTGGTGCCACCACAGGTTCTCTGGTTTATGAATGTCCTCACAGGCCCACGCATGTTGACAACCCCTGGTGTAGTGCTCTCACTGTTGTGCTATGCTGTAGCATTGCCTCAGAAGTGAATAACTGCAGCCAGTTCCCTTATCTCAAATGCTGTATTCTCCCCTCAGCAATTCCTTATGGGGCTTCCCAGGCTCAAGATACTGAGTATCGCCAGCATGGGCAGCTAGCCACTGTTATATAAACAGCAAAGCTTCCTTTCCGCTTTCGTTGAGCTATTCCTTTTGTCACATACTTCGAGCATTCGCAGATGTCAAGTATAAAGTGGCACATGAGGCATTCAGGTTTTAGAGCTGGTGCTCTCGCACTTCCTGAAGGAAGATATGGCCCTAGTGTTGTAGGCTGCCCATCTAAATTTATCTCTGCATAGCGATTGAAAGAGGAGGGAAAGCTGATGAGCTGGCACAATGCCATTCTAGCAGATCAGTCAGCAAGCCATTTTAGAAGTATCAAATGCGGCTGTTAAAGGACAAGAATCCCATCTGGAAATATGTGGAGGTTATGTGCTCATGGCTGGAGTAAATTCCAAACATAAAAATAGCCACCAGTTTGTTTGTTAGGAGGCAGTGCTGAGTTCTATGGAGTCATTACCTTCACCTCCTGCTGACTCCTTCTATATAGGCTTCGCTGCAGTTTGAGTCCCTGCATTTTTCTTTTTGCAGTGTCATTTAAACGTGATGATAGCTACAACCGCCAAATGAGTTTAACAGGAAAAATAGCCCTCTTTGATCAGACAAAAGAGCCGTTTGACCTAGCATCACGTTTCCAACAATGGCTAGAGAGATGCTTCTAGGAAGTATACAATCAAGGCAGAAAGATGTCAGCTTTCTACTATTGTATGCCCTCAGCATACAGTTCAGTAAGCCTGCAATGTACACAGGGGTTACAGTCTGGGGATTGTGTCCAAAGCCAAACTGTGTATAGTCAAAACACACAGGGTGCAATGACACTCGCACCCTCTCCAGACTCCTTAAAAAAAAAATTGTCAAGCGTGTAAAGCTGAATGCACGCAAGTTAAAGGTAAAGATAAAGGGATTCCTGACCATTGGGTCCAGTCGTGGCCGACTCTGGGGTTGCGGCACTCATCTCACTTTATTGGCCAAGGGAGGTGGTGTACAGCTTCCGGGTCATGTGGCCAGCATGACTAAGCTGCTTCTGGCGAACCAGAGCAGTGCACGGAAACGCTGTTAACCTTCCCTTTACACATATCTACTTGCACTTTGACGTGCTTTCAAACTGATAGATTGGCAGGAGCAGGGACCAAGCAACGGGAGCTTACCCTGTCGTGAGGATTCGAACCACTGACCTTCTGATCGGCAAGCCCTAGGCTCTGTGGTTTAGACCACAGTGCCACCCGCGTCACACGCAAGTTAAATGTGCATAAATTGTGGGATTACCATTGCACCAGCTCATCCTCCTTCCAGAGCATGGTGGCAGCAGCACCAGCAGAGGAAATAGGGATGTTCCAGGATCAAATCATAAGCCGGTATGGCTTTCGTAATTCCGGGACTGTCCCTGGAAAATAGGGACACTTGGAGGGTATGTCTTCCAAAGCTTGGCCAAGAAATTACACTGAGGTCTCCTGGCAGAGAGGAGGAGGAGCATGTGCAAATCACATGAGAAGTTTCTTGTCTTAGGCTAGTTGGAGGCATTAACCCAGCTCCTCCCACCAACCAGAGAAGGCACCATCATGGTAAGTGTCAATGAACCAATTTCTGGATTGCTTTGAAGCCGTGCGGCCTTTCTTCTTTTCTTAGCAGAGAAGTGTGACCTACATTTGAAAACATCAAATGTTGCATTGGGAGCAAGCATATCCAGCCAAGTAAATGCCCATAGAAAATGGTATTGAAACATTTATGAGCCCTTTGGGTTATCAAAGGGAAGATGCTAAAAGAAACAGATTGCACTTTTAAATGAAAATAACATAGGGATAATATTTTTTTAAAAAACCTGTCTGGAACATATTGTCTGCCTGCTATATTTTTTTTATATCTCCCCCCCCCCCGCAGAAAAAAAGATGTATTCTATACGTGGGATAAGAGAAATTATATTTATACAGTACATTTTAATTGGATGTGTTGGTAGAGTAATACCATTAATTTCTTGTTTAATTGTGGGAAATGACTTAATGATTTAAGAGAGTCATTACTTGTTTAGTTCACAGAAAGCCAATTAAATTAAAGTTGTGGTGTGATTATTTTCTTCCTATTAAAATGTACTATATTTTTCTTCCAAATCTGTTCATAGAGTCTTGTGGGACTGGAAAAGAACCCCTAAGTTCAACAAATGCCACTTACTGCTTTACTGGCACAACAGATCCTTCATTGCTCGAATATTCCTAGTTGTTCTGTGCACATCAGCAAGTGGGCATTTTCACCAGTGCTGAGAATTGCATAGGCCATAGCTTTTTGAAATTTATTTGCCCATGACAAAGTTCTGAGGCTCTTTAAGCACCGAGGTTTAACATTTACAACCACTGAACAATTATGATCATAGGAAACTTCCTGCTTTTCTGTGTGAAGGGCGGGGTATGTGTGCGTGAGAGAGAGAGAGAGAGACAATGCCTGCATAGGCACATTGTTGTCCTAGCTGACAACTCTTCATCTGCAAAGCACATGTCTGAAATACCATGAGTTAACAGGAGATTGCAATTAAGAACTGGAAAGGGGGAAACAGTCAATTTACACAGCAGACTTCCCCAACCAAGAAGATGAACTGCCACACAGGAAGTTCTGTATTTATATCCTGTCCAAAAATATACGAGGTCTTTCCTAAACCGATTAGTATTAGCTGCTCCTATGGAGTGGGTAGGAATGTGCAGCTGTGCTCAACAGTCTGATCCTTCAGGGATCATAATGTTGAAGGAGGGGGAAAACCCAAACATTTGCAGACTGACAAAAGGGAATATAAATGTGATCAATTATGGCGTAACAGTGTCTGCTCCAGTGATGATTTTGGAGAAGATCACATGAACATTTATGAACACATTGGAAAATTATGCTAGAATGGGTTGTTCACATACGTTTTGAAACAATGGGATCCTCACACTGCAGCCATTCATAAAACACTGCTGTGTAACATGAATTTTGGAACTCCCTGCCTATTGATATCATTCACTGTATTCTTTTCAGCACCTGCTGAATACATTATTATGTGTACTACTCATGCTGCCAAAGCGAGCCTATATGTTTAGAAAGCTTGTATAAGTTTTGTTAGAGGTATAGGTTGGTTGCTCGAGAGCAATCAGGCAATATGCTGCAATAGTCTGTTTTAAAGCTTTCTTATCGGTGATAAAAACTTTGGAAAGCAGAGCACCTCTATTTCATGTCTTGCTCATTCACTGGCAGAATCTGAGAGTGGGCGGTCCTTAAACCTTCCCCAGAAGAGTAGTTTCTTGACGCCCAGTCTGTGCTTCCCCTCTCTGCGTGGAAGCCTACTGCGCAAGGAAGGCTTGGGTAAAGGGGGACCTCCCTCCTCCCCGCTTTGCTCAGGCAAGGTGTCCTGGCACCGCCTCGCCTCCTCCGAGCCCTGCATCTCCTCTCCACTAGAGGTGTGGCTACCTTCCTCCGCTGAGGAAGTGCTGCTTCCCACAATCTTTGAGGGCTCTCTGTAATCCATTCGGCTTTTCCCCTCTCGCCCCGAGCCGATGGCAGTTCCCTGACAAGTTTTAATTATTTTTTGTCTATGCTATTGTAGTTTTAACTTTCATCGTCATCATCATCATCATCATCATGATTTATACCCCGCCCATCTGGCTGGGTTTCCCCAGCCACTCTGGGCGGCTTCCAACAAAAGATTAAAAATTCATTAAAGTATCAGTCATTAAAAACTTCCCCAAACAGGGCTGCCTTCAGATGTCTTCTAAACATCAGATAGTTGTTTATTGCCTTGACATCTGATGGGAGGGCATTTGACAGGATGGGCGCCACTACCAAGAAGGCCCTCTGCCTGGTTCCTTGTAACTTTGCTTCTCACAGTGAGGGAAGACAGTGCAGGCTGAATATGTCACTTGCACTCTGGTGTGCAGGCAGCAGATTGGTGACAATACAGACAATAGCCTATAAATCGGGCAGAAATAAGGCTGTGTAAAAAGTCAAAGGCTTCGCCAGAGATTTCCTGGCTCATGGAGAATGTATATAGCAAAAACCATCTCTCACAGCCCTACCTGGAGATGCCAGGGATTGAACCTGGAACCTTCTGCATGCAAGGCAGAAGTTCTTGCCATGAGCTATGGCCCTTCTCCATGTCAACTGTTGAAAGTTACCTGGGTGACTGCTTGCATAATGAGAGACAGGATGCATTTAGTGCATTCGTCTGTCACTTTCCTAACTGCAAAAGGTCTTTGTGTGTTTGTTACAGTGGGTTTGCTGCACCAGAGCACTTAAATCCGCTTTAATTGCACAAGCCTAAATTTCTGGTATGCGAGTGAATCCCTTCTGCCGTTTACGGAAAGTCTGGCAGTGGCTCAACTCTCGTGTGAGTTGGCCTTTTCCAGGTTGAAATGGGAGCTTCCACAACATTTCCAGATTGCAGGTGAAATCTTCTTTATACAGAATAAGACCACTGTAGGAATCAAAAGGCTAAAGTTCCGGTCCCTCGTTCTAATCCGGAATGGGCCCCCTAAGCTAATTATTTCTTCAAGAAGAGTTGTGCCTTTTTCAAGGGCAAACCATGTGATCAACACCACATGAATTTGGGCTTTCTAGAAGCCACAGCCAATGAGACCAATGAGAGGGCAATTATTTCTCACCTAGGAAACTAGCTGGTACCTCATAGAAATGTCCCAAAGCTGATTAGAAAGGCTCTTTGTGCCAACTATAGCAGATAAGAGTTCCCTGAGCTACCTTTAAAAATGACTGCAAATAGTTTGTTTTTCCGTTTTCTCTCATCCTCTTGGATTTAACACTGCTGCCAAATAGTTCTCAGAAAATAACCACATCCCTTTGCCACATATGCTGCAAAACAGTGGGAGTTAAGAAGTTTGAAATAAAGCCAGCTTGAGGCCTTGAAAACAAAATAATTTTTGTGCTGTGCTGTTTTTTTTTCTTTAAAAAAGAATCTGCTGTTTGTGCAAGTGTGGACTGAATGTTTGATTTTATTTTCTGAAAGTAGATGTCGCTGATACTTCTGCTTTGCCGTCCTCTTGCTATGCATTCTACAAATGCATGAACTTTTGCCCTTTATCATGTTACAATATTGTCAGATGCAAAGGAAATGAGAATTCTGTACCTTCAATAGCTGTAGAGAAGAGAGAATTTGGCTCCCTCTTCTACTTGGGCATTTGTTGGCATCAGTCTGTCTTGAGACACAATGGAGTGTGCCTCTGGGGGTGAAGTGAAACCACTGTGTTAGCAGCATTTAGGCATAAAGGTATAGAACTGTACCCTCATTGCAGCCATTCACTCTAAGGGTGCCTACAGACTGTCACTATTTTATGACACATACTATAAATTTAGGTTAGCGCAATTAAAATTGATTAGACTGTTCTGTTGCCCTGGTGCAACAAATACACTTTTTTTTTTAAAACCAAACACCTGACTTTTTGCAGTTTGGAAAATGACAAGGAAATGCATTGAAAAGCATGGGATGAATAAATGGTAAAATGGAAGGTGTGTAAACACTCCATAAGCAAATCAGGATGAATGTTCATTGTCATATAACCGGCTGAATAAAGATCAGACATAGTCAAACCACCATGTCAGCTAAGTGCAAACAAATCAGGATAAATACTGAATAAAAATGTCATCTGGAGAAGCCCTAAATATTGTACAGCTAAACATATTTTGTATCCTCCTGATCAGCATCATTTCTTTAACAGGGGCAATTTCTCCCTCCCTAAGAACAAAAGGCAGATCCACACACTGTACATTTAACGCTCATCCAATGCACATTTAAGGTACACAACTTTCCTCAAAGAATCTTGGGAACTGTATAGGGGGCTGGGAACTGTAACTCTATAGGGGCAAACTACAGCTCCTAGAATTCTTTGGATGAATTGACATTCTTTGCAAAAATGTGCATTAGGCAAAATTGCATACAAAAGTGTGTTCATCAGGAGAAATTCACACTAAAATGCTGGTGAATTTTCACGAGGATTTAAAAAAAGAGACAAATTGCTGCAGAAAGGTGAAGAACTGAATTTAAGATTGGAAAAACAGAGAAAACCAAGACGGAGAGCTCCATTGATCCTTGCATCGCTGTGATGACCAACAAAATTCAGGGTAATAGGCGATGATATTCCAGAGCCTTGCTACTTTACACAAAACAGGCTGAATCCCGGGACTTCACACATGGAAAACTCTAGTCTTTCCTAAACACCAGTATCTCCTTTCACTAAGTATGTGAGATATCCCATTGATTTAACAAGCAGTACTCATCAACTTAACTTTAAGCCTTTACTTTAAATGCTTTGTGGAACTTGGATTGGAGACTGCCATGGAGCTTCCTTGCATTGAAAAGCCATCAGTAGTTCAAGTGACTACTGAACAAGCTGTAAACACCACCTGTTGATTATTCTCCTTCCTTGGAATCTCAGGTTACAACTCTGTCCACTGACAACAGCTGTGTTGTCGACTACGTTGTTTTATCAGGAGCGGATCTATTCATAAGCTTGTGAACATTCTGGGGCTGCATTCTGCAGAGCTTTTGGGAAGATGCCTTCGCTGTCTGGTAACTAATGATTTGGCAAGGCTACTTATTTTAATGTCTGCTTCTGTGGTTTTAAAGGAAATGTTCAGTTGGTGGTGCACAACTTGCATTAATGGGAATAGGAACCTTGCAAGGAAAAGGATCTGTGTACATTGTTGATGTACAGATATTGTACACATATAGACAAGCGCACTATGCATGAGAAGGCCTTTTAAAATGGTTTGGAAACTTCTTTACAGTTATGACTCAGAAGAGACTAACTGGTACTGGGTGTTGAAATCATTGTCAGTGCTTTGTCATTTGTGCTTTCCTCTTGGTCCATTTCTGGCCTCAAAGTGCTGGTGTTGACCTCTACCAGAGGGAGCGCAACCAGTTTGCCCGCACTGGGCACTGAGCTGAGAGGGCAACAATGGAAGGTGAGAGGGACAGGGTGCTGATATTTGGCGCTGCTGGACTGTGAAAACTCAAAGTCCGCCACTGCCACCACTTCTTAAGAGCAGGGTACAATCTCCTCTCCAGGAGCCGGCATGTTTGCAGTGCCATGGTTTGAGATAGTGTAGCATGTGAACCAGACCACTGTGTGAAAAACCATCTCCTCCTCTCTAGAACAGCAAGGGGGAAATCATAACTTTATACGAAAATAATTGGCCATATTTACAAAATAATTGGGTAATACTGATCTTGAACTAACCGAATTAACTATCACGACCTAATGTAAAAGCAACCTGATAAATCTAATCTGTTCCCTGAAATCCTTCAGAGAGATGCCCCTTTAGCTACTTACAGAATATAATATACATACTTCTAAAATGTCCTCTGCTTAATGAACAGCTGTTGTTTTCTTGGCTCATTGAAGTCAGAAAAAAGTACCAGCTGCCAAATGTACTCAATGAGTGGTGAAACTAGCAGTTTGTATAGTACAAAGTATAATATTTTATGCAAGTTATTTCCTGCCTCTTGAATAGCGAAGATGTGTAAGGAGTATTGGTGCTGGAGTTATGGAATTCGCTTTCACTGTCGATGGGAGCTATTATTCTGCCATAATGTTGTAATAAAGGAAACAAGACAGCGATGCTTTCACTCTTTGTGTAGTAGCTATGAATTATTCAGGTAGGGGTGTCTTCCTTTGATGGCAACCTTTGGCAGACTGCTGTGTCATAACAGGTGGATGGCAGGGAGAAATGCAACAGGTGGGCTTTCCATCTCCGCTTGGCTATCTTGCGGAAAGCCACACTTGTTGAACTTCCGCCTGCTGCACAGAAACAGAATATAGAAGAACAGAGCAGAAAAAGGTGGCAGATGTTATTACTTCCTCCCTTCATCTACTTTAAACAATAACAGTCAAGCATAGTTAGGGCAATTTGAACTTATTTCAAATCTATAAATTACATGATTAGAAGATAATAATGGCCAGTCAATTCTGTGCTATCGATCAAGGTGCAAAACATGTACTAGGGAGTAATAACAATTTAGAAAGAGTGAATCACTTACCGCTTAAGTTATTAAAGTCCGAACAATCATTAGCCCCTGTGTAGAAATAACAAACGTGTGTTTCAATTTTTATTTAATGGCTGGATAGGGGAAATATGCTGCTGTTGTCTTTTGGAATTATTACCACACAAGGTATCTTAGAATCATTGTGGCTAATTTCCTGGAGCACTGGAAGGCAAGCAAAGTATTTGGGGCTTAGGAATGTGATGGAAATAATACAGAAGTACATAGTATACATTTAAATCAATCTATTTGAAAAGCTTCTGGACATTTAGAGTGTAAAAAGGGGGGGGTAAGCCAGAGATAAAAATCAAGGGGAGAAGCACTGTAGAGAGCACCAGATTTTGGGGGATTTCCACATGCTGGCTTTCAAATTGTCTTTGTGTGGCATTATTTTTGGTTATCAATGGAGCTAGATAGTTTGTGGGGTCTAGAAGATACTATGTTTGGCAAAACAGCAACACTGACACATCACGTTTTCTCTGTGTCTCTGTACCCTTTCTGCTGCTTTCGTACATTTGAAAGCACCGTTTCAGGCACTCCCAAGTGCTGTGCTTCTCTGGAATCTGGTTTGAAACAAATATGAAGTGATTTCTGTGACTCAAATATCCTTAAAAAATGAGAGGCGAGAGTTCATATTTGGCTTGGGTGAGGAGTTGATAAATGCATCTGTGGTGTTTATTGTCGTTTTCTGAGTGTGCATTTTAAAGTTAAACATTACTAGTTGTATAAATGATTTTATGTCTACCCAGTGTTTGAGTTTTGTGTGTATTTGGATGTGCACGCACAAACAAATATGTATGTGTTTTTAATTTCAATCAATAAACTTTTTCATTGATTGAGTAAATCTTTTGGCAATAGGGAAATTTAATTATCAAAGGAGGATGCTATAGACACCCAGAGTTTAGCATTTATTAGAGGGTTTCAGAATTGCTGTCCTAGCTGATTATTTTACTTAACTCTTTTAGATTAGTGGCAGGTTTAACCAGCAGTCATCTTCTCCTCCTCTCTTGCAAGCCAAACATGCTGCTGCGCCTACAAAAATCATCTAACTGCAAAAAGTACAGAAGTCATAATGAAAGGAAAAGAACAAATACTAACCCAGCTTCAAATAAATGGAAACGACTCCCACCTAGTGGTAGGGATTTAAAAAAAGCCCTCTCTTGTTACATGACATTCCTCTCTTCTCCCACCCTTTGTCTCTTCCACTTCGCACATACAAGACTGTTAGAATCACTTCTCATCTGCATCAACTTTATGTGTGCGGGGTTTTTTGTTTTTATTTTGGCTTTCCAAAAGACAATTGTTCCAAGAGATGTTAGCAGAGCTTTACCTGCACACACTATACATTTGCCTACAATATTCAGTTTGCATTGGGAAATTAAATAGTCGGTGTTGGAAAAGAAGACTGTTATCAGTGTTTGTTTTCCTATACCGGCTGTTTAATTTCTCAATACAGACTCTGCCCTATCTTTTCAGAGCATTCTGTGGTTTCAGGACAAGGTCATGCAAGAAGAAGGAACTGCAAATGAAACAGTCCCAAATCCTTCCTGACCCATTAAACTCTCCCTTTGCATCCTACATCTTCTCACATGTTCCCTGGGTTGCTGAGGATTTATTGCACTAACCCTCTTTAACTATAGAATGCCCAGATTATTGTTCTCAACATCTCCAGATTATAAATGTGTTGTTGTTGTTGTTATTTAACATGTAATAAAATACAGCCTAACATTATTATAGGGACGCGGGTGGTGCTGTGGGTTAAACCACAGAGCCTAGGACTTGCCGATCAGAAGGTTCGAATCCTGCGATGGGGTGAGCTCCCGTTGGTTGGTCCCTGCTCCTGCCCACCTAGCAGTTCGAAAGCACATCAAAGTGCAAGTAGATAAATAGGTACTGCTCCAGCGGAAAGGTAAACGGCGTTTCCGTGCACTGCTCTGGTTCTCCAGAAGCGGCTTAGTCATGCTGGCCACATGACCCAGAAGCTGTACGCCGGCTCCCTCGGCCAATAAAGAGAGATGAGCGCCGCAACCCCAGAGTCGGCCACGACTGGACCTAATGGTCAGGGGTCGCTTTACCTTTTTAACATTATTATAGGACTATCACACTCTGTCAAGAATCTGGCAGTAGTATGAGACTCAGTGCAATCCTATAAACGTATATTTGTACTAAAGTCGAACTGTGTTCAGTGAAGCTTCTCAGAGTAAGCTTTAATTCATTCCTATGAATAAAAGCAATAGCTCTAAAATCACACTTCATTTGCTTTTGGTTTATTTTTGCTCATATTTGAAAAGCCTCATATTTTGCTCACATTCTGAAAGAGGAATGTTCTGTGTGAGAGAGAAGGGTTAAGGTATCCGTTTCTGGAAGTGATTGCCAATTAACTGTGGACATTTTTAATCAGTGGGAAATCTTTGATGTAATGAGTTCAGAGCAGTAGAGGCAGCAGGAAAACCTGAAGGACTGCACAGATTCTCTTTGTTGCTGCCACAGCTTGGGGGCCATATGGTACTGTTTTTTTATATACGATATGATTTTATTGTGAATTATTATTATGAACTAATATTTTAAATGTTCAATTTAAGAGTGGTTTACTAATACTGTAAATCATCAGAATGTGGGAATGCAGTGTGTCATGTCCCCCCCCACTCCTGTATTAATTGATGAACATTTGTTTGCAATATATTGTTATGAATTCGGAGGCGGGGTAAACTATATATTCCTGGAATACCTAGCTAGCTACCCAATGAGGTGATAGTCTAGGTAATGGGCCATTAAGAAAACAAAGGAAGTGGCTCAGCGCCAGAGGCAAAGGGATGGGCCCTCTCCCTCAACTCACTGGCAATTAGAAAGATAAAGGCCAAAAGAAAAGTTGAGGGATTTGAGCTAGAAGCTAGATGCAGGAAGCACCAGGCTGCAAAGCTGGAGAGGCAGAGTGATGCCTGATTTCTGTTGGAATCCAAGGCTGCAGCTATGGGGGAAGCAACGGCCCCTTGGGGTGTTAATGCTGTGAGCCCCTCCATCATTCAGGTTGTACATACCGTATTTTTCGCACCATAGGACGCACTTTTTCCCCTCCAAAAATGAAGGGGAAATGTGTGTGCGTCCTATGGTGCGAATGCAGGCTTTCGCTGAAGCCTGGAGAGTGAGAGAGGTCGGTGCGCACCGACCCCTCACGCTCTCCAGGCTTCGCACACCTCTCTGCAAGCAGCGGGAGCCCAGCGCTGGGCTCCCGCTGCTTGCGGAGACTTGCCTGCATGCCGAAGCCTGCGCGCGCTGAACTCAGCGCGTCCAGGCTTCGCGGACCTCTCCGCAAACAGCGGGAGCGGTCCCGCTGCTTGCGGAGAGTTGCCAGCAAGCCGAAGCCTGCGCGCGCTGAGATCAGCGCGCCCAGGCTTCGCGGACCTCTCCGCAAACAGCGGGAGCGGTCCCGCTGCTTGCGGAGAGTTGCCAGCAAGCTGAAGCCTGCGCCCGCTGAGATCAGCGCGCCCAGGCTTCGCGGACCTCTCCGCAAACAGCGGGAGCGCTCCCGCTGCTTGCGGAGAGTTGCCAGCAAGCCGAAGCCTGCGCGCGCTGAGATCAGCGCGCCCAGGCTTCGCGGACCTCTCCGCAAACAGCGGGAGCGCTCCCACGGCTTGCAGAGAGCTGCCTGTTTGGGGGCTGGGGTCGGGGGAAGCTCGAGCTTCCCCCGCCCCAGCCCCGCGCCTGGGGGGAAAATAATTTTTCCCCTTTATTTCCCCCCCCAAAAACTGGGTGCGCCCTATGGTCCGGTGCGCCCTATGGTGCGAAAAATACGGTATGTGTGAACAAACCATATGTCATAAAGACACCACAGTCTCTGCTGTCCCTCATTCAGAAGGAAACACGAACCCTGGGTAAGCACCTGGCACCCCTGGAATCTTGCAGTGCTCAGAGACTGGTGTGGTGTGCAACAATATCCTTTTGCAAAGGGCCCCAGCAATTTTTAAGAGGGCATGTTGCTGACTTGCTTTCCAACAGACTTCAAGGATTCTTCCTGTTTAATATGCGGGGGGGGGGGGGGATGAGACGGAATACCTGCTTGGCATGCATACAAGAACTCGCCACCAAACTATCAGCAAGATCAGCATATTTTGTACTTCACGGATCATATTGAATATTCATGTGTGTTCTTTAAAAGCTCTCTAGGTTATAGTTGAATCTAATATAGTGGAGTTGTAACCTTTTCTCAATTACAAAGCTTTGAAAGCTTCTATATGATTCATTGGGCACTAGGCAATTGTAATGGTGAAGATAATCTATACAGGGCACACAACCGAAGCGTGCTAGACAAAAGCATCTCTCTCAGGCTCCAAGTAATTGAATTTTACAGGGCAGTGTAACGAACGAAAGCAATCCGATCACCTGGGACATTAAAGACCCTATTTCCAGAAAACTGGCTGTGTGAAATAATCATAATGTCTCTTAGCAAGGAGAGAAATGTAAATTTCTCGGGGGTATATAATAAGTGGTACAGTAAAGTGCCACACGAAAAGGAAACCAATAGAACAAGGAACTGCACTCAAAGGTTCACCACTCTATCTGTCTTGCTGCTGCTGAGTTTCAAGGTTGGAAAAAGTTGCAGTGGCTGGTACTGGTGATGCTTCAAGGAGAAGGCCATGTTGCTAGCTCAGTTCAAGTTGCTGACCTACTAAATCCCTCCCCCCACCCAACCAGGAATCCAAGGGCTCACAATCTGAGACTCTTCATGAGAAGCTTCATGAGGTTTGCATAATATGCTCATTTGCATACGGCATTTCATTATGGTTCGATCATAAGGTTACTGAGAAAGCGGGCTTTGTGATTGTTTGAAAGTGATTTAGTGTAGCATTTATAGAAGCATTCCCACCCCCATGTTGTCCTTCTCGAGGAAACAAGATGACGAAGACTGCCCAGATAGCTCAGTTGGTTAGAGCATGGTGCTGATAATGGCCAAGGATGCCGGTTTGATCCCCTTAGAGGACGGCTGCAGGGGGTGGGACTTTCAACTCTATGATTCTAGGTATTTCTGTTCTGATATATACTGAGTGGTCTGTTCATGTACAGATACAATCACTGCATTTATCCAACTCCCACCTTGAATGGTTAGAACTTATGATATATAGAACACAGGGAAATCAGAGTCTTAATTGGAATTTCTTTTATTATTATTTTTATTTCCTTTATTCTTAGACTGGGAATTGCAGTAAGAGAGCAATTGTTGTATAGTTGCTAGAGCATTGGACTGAGAAGGCCTGTGTTTGAATCTCTGCTCCAGGTGACTTTGGGGAAATCAGAGTTTCTCAGCCTCACATACCTCTCTTAGGCATGTTGTAGGGATACTATGGATCATTCACTCAATGTATGCCACCCTTAGCCTAAGGAAAGAAGGGTGGAATGAAAATGGATATTTGCAGATGTGAAGTGCTTCTCATTGAAAAGCCATTCTAACTGAAGCTGAGAGCAAGCTCCTTTATTTCCATGTTTGGAAAGAGATCACATTCTTTTTATTGTTGTGGGACATGCATGGTAAATCTTGGGCTTTGATGAAGTAAAATATGCTAGCAGTACAGAGATGTGTATGTAAAATGTAACATTAGTGAGAAATACAATCAGTAGCTACATGTATTGAATACATGTATCAGTACAATCCTTTCCTTTTGGGGGCGGGGAGGGGGTACATCAAGGTTTCAGTGCCTGCTTTGAAGTTAGGGATAAAAGTACTTTGTTCCGCTGCATATTTACCTGAAACTGATTGCTACTGAGTTCAAACGGATTTATTCCGTTGTAAACGACTATCGGGTTTCAGACTGCCGTTTCAGTATGAATTACTTTTGAGATTCATACATGCTGCATATCTAACAGGGGTGCCGACTTGAATAAAATATTGGGGAGGTAAACCCTGCCCCACACAATCGATCACAAGATGTGGGGTACGCATACTATCTGAATGGCAACTTTTGGGGGGCAGGGCAGCCCCCCAAATATTTTATGGGGGGCCCTAGGAGTTTGCTCCTATGTCTAATCACTATGCATGACTTGGTGCAATGGTCTGATCCTGAGAGTCGGTACCAAAGGAGGAGATTTAAAAGGTAATACATTTTAGGAGAGACCTATTTCTTTTGGTAAAACGAGCGCGCAAAGTTCCGAAACAGCAAAACTGCAATCGCGCTCTGAATCTGTTGCGGGTTGCCTTGGCAGCGGCAACACACACAAAAAGGAAACCCGCGTGCACCGCGGTTTATATGCGTCCAGGAGCTAATGCTGAAAACTGCAAAGCCCAGAAAGCATGGCTGCTGGGCGGGGCTGGGAGCAGTAAGAGGCCATAGAGGTGGAAAGAATAAGAGGCGCGCCCCATCTCAATCCTAAAAATAGAATGAGGTTTCCACTTCCAACGCAGAGTAAAGTGCTTTTTTAAAAACAACCACCACCTGGCTATGGGATGAGTTGGCGCAACGGCACGATAGTCCTAGAAAACCTGTGGCGGCTTTTCGCTTTTTGGTTCCGTCAAGCTTTCAGCCTGTTCTCTATTTTCCTACCTCTACATGACAAATCCTAGAGGCAAGATGGCGGCTCCCAGGAGGCATCGCGCTCTTCCTCTTTCGCGCTGCGCTTCCGGGTCGCCCGTGTGGAGCGTTTGCCGGGTGGAGCGAGGGGCACCATGGCGACCCCCAAGGAGGCTGAGAGTGGGGAGGGAGCCGCGGGGGGGAGGACCCCCAAGGCCAAGAAAGCGAGCAAAGGTGACGTCATATCCCCACCCCACGCGAAGGCGTTTCACGTGGGTTCCTCCCGCCACGTGTGGCGCCTTTTCGAGGCTTGGGTCTGTGTTGGTCGCTTCGTCTTCTATAGACCCCCGTGAAACCCGCCTTGGTCTTGGCACGCCTTGGCTGCTGCTGTTGTTGTTGTTGTTAGTGCCTTGTTTCCTTTGGGGGAGAGGGAAGAAGGATTAGGAATGAGTATTTAAAAAATTGGCAACTTCTTGTTTGTGTTTTTCAATAATAATAATATTTATTTTTTATACCCTACCCATCTGGCTGGGTTTCCCCAGCCACTCTGGGCAGCTTTCAACAAAAGATTAAAAATACATTAAAACATCAGTCATTAAAAACTTCGCTAAACAAGGCTGCCTTCAGATGTCTTCTAAACGTCAGGTAGTTGTTTATTTCTTTGACATCTGATGTCTGCTTCTTGGGAAACATATAGAGATTGCGCTATTTTCTGGTGGTGTGAGCTTTCCTGGCATGCAGAAAAGTGGTGCCCGGTGGGTAGAGGACTAAATCGAGGCCGAGACGGATAACACGAGTGTGAACTAACTTGTAATAGTAATATTTCGCATGGGAATGATTTCCTAGAAGCCAAGTTGCATATGTTTCTTTAAGGTTGTGGTTTGGAATATTGCAGGGCATTTTTGTACCCTGATTTATTTTTTTTACAGCTGTTGTACTGCACCTCACGTCAAAACAAAAAAATTTTTTCCTTCCACTAGCACCTTAAAGACCAACTAAGTTAGTTCTTGGTATGAGCTTTCGTGTGCATGCACACTTCTTCAGATACCTGAAGAAGTATCTGAAGAAGTATCTGAAGAAGTGTGCATGCACACGAAAGCTCATACCAAGAACTAACTTAGTTGGTCTTTAAGGTGCTACTGGAAGGAAAAAATTTTTTTGTTTTGACTATGGCAGACCAACACGGCTACCTATCTGTAACTGCACCTCACGTGTTTTTCTCACTTCAGAGTTCAGAAAAAGTCTAGAGCGATAGTTGTGGCACCTTCCTTGGTCTCTCCTGCATCACACCCTTCCCACTTTTTCATTTAGGGAAAACTAATATGTTTCTTTATTGCTAGCAGTGGACGATTCTGAACTTCTCACTGTTCCTGATGGGTGGAAAGAGCCAGCATTTGCAAGAGAAGATAATCCTAGAGGTCTCCTGGAAGAAAGCAGCTTTGCCACTCTGTTCCCAAAATACAGAGAAGCTTATCTGAAAGAATGCTGGCCACTGGTGCAGAAAACTTTGACGGAACATGTAAGAATACTTTCTATTCTTAAATGGAGTGTGTTAACTTTCTACTTAAGAGTCTAGATTGCTGATGGCCCAGGTTGTGTTCTTATTTCTGCTTCCATGAATGGAAATGGGCACAGGTTTCAAGCTACTTAAAATAATAAATGACTGTTTTCACAGCATTTTACATTACTCTGTGAGCATCTAGCTACTGTTTAGAAGTTGGAGCAGCCTGCAGGATCCATTGGAAATAAATCACATGTGTCTCTGCAGCAGATGTTTGAAGTAACATGAGATCTATGTGATGTTAATGGACATTTTTGCAGTTAGCAGGAATAATTATTGGGGAATCCTTAATGCTGGTTGCACATTTTGTTTGGAGGGTCCTTTGGCCAATATGTTCTCAATGGGATTTTTTATCTGCGTGTGTCCACTTCCTCCTCATTGTTGCAAGTTCATTTGGCTGCCTCTCTGGGCCCATTCTGACCTCTTTTCAGAGGGAGAGGATAAGCCATGTGCAGATTACTGTTCTTCTTTGCTCCTCTCTTTGTTCTTTCACTCAGAGAGAGTAGGTAAATAAGCTGCAAAAGCAAGGAGGAACAGCAGTAACGAGACCAAGAATGATCTTCCTACTGGAGCATGAAACCAGTCCTGAAAGTCCTGTTAATTTAAAAAATACATTTTCTTTACAATTCCTATGTCATGAAAATTATCGAAATAACTTCTTTTTTGTTCGTTTGGTATTCATATATATTCTGACTGTAAAATTTGTTTTTCAGTTTAAAACTCTGAGGTTGTTAAACAGTAAAGTTTCTATATAGCCTGTTACTTCCATCTTTGTCTTACAGCACATCAATGCAGCTTTAGACTTAATAGAAGGAAGCATGACTGTCAGCACAACAAAGAAGACCTTTGACCCATATATAATCATCAGAGCCAGAGACTTAATAAAGCTTTTAGCAAGAAGTGTTCCATTTGAGCAGGTTTGTTCAGTGATAAAATAATTGTGGTCTGCCATTGCTACATTTCTATTAAATTGTCAATTAATTTTGTCAGGGAAAACCCCCCGCAAATCTGTGAATTAATAATCTGATAGATATCCTGGATTTATTAGAATAGTCATTCAGTGGAAGTAGCAGTCTAACTTGGATATAGAATCATTTTGCAGAATAGTTTCTCAGAGTGAAGTAATATTAAATATGTTTCTGCCTATATTTGTGTCTGTTTAACTGTCTCTGCTGTTCCATTTAGGCTGTACGTATCCTTGAAGATGACGTTGCATGTGACATCATTAAAATTGGGTCCTTGGTCAGAAACAGAGAAAGATTTATAAAAAGAAGACAAAGACTTATTGGTCCCAATGGATCTACTCTCAAGGTTGGTCTTACATACTTACAGATCAATCCTATGTATGTTTACTTAGAAATAAGTCACAGTCTGTGCAGTGGGGTTTACTTCCTGTGAGTGAATTTAAGACTGAAGCGTTAGTGTTTGTTAAGAAAGCTGCTTACATGATTTGAGTCCTGAAATATTTCTTTTTCTGACATAGGCCCTGGAACTGCTAACAAACTGCTACATCATGGTTCAGGGAAATACTGTTTCAGCTCTTGGACCTTTTAATGGCTTGAAAGAGGTAAGATCTCTTTTCCACAGGAAATAATGTTTTAGAAGTTCCATGCATTTAACCCCCCCCCCGAAAAAATCTGGTAATTATACCTTATTTAAATGTTCAGTTTTTGTCCAAGGAATTCACTTTGTTATTACACTGTTGGTCGCTGACATAGAACTTTTATCATGCAGCTAAGTTCTGTGGTCCTTTTGTACAGGGTGAGTCCTTTAAAAGAGGCCCCGTGGATACAGAGTACACATGTTCCATGGGGCCTTTTTTAAAAGGCTCACCCTGTATTAGACAAAAAATGCTTTAAGCACCAAGTATTTGCATCCATGCAAGCTGCTAAGTAGTGGAAGTGCACTAGGACAAGTGGAAAACATGATGACAAAGTTTTTGCTACACACAAATTTCCTTACATGGGTGCAGTATTGCTTCAGGGTACAAGTACCAAAAATCTTACTATTGCTTAAACCAGGCTTCCTCAGTCTCGGCCCCCCAGATGTTTTTGGCCTACAGTTCCCATGATCCCTAGCTACCAGGACCAGTGGTCACGGATGATGGGAACTGTAGTCTCAAAACATCTGGAGGGCCGAGGTTGAGGAAGCCTGGCTTAAATTGTCCATAGCATGCAAGCTTTTGTGTAAACTAAAGGATCAGTTTGTCAGTCTGCTTCTTCTGAAACTTAGTGAATGGTTCTGAAAAGATCAATTAAATATAAGATTAATAAGCTTTGCTTATTGAAATAGGCTTGTTCTTAGTATTATCTTTTAAAATACAGTGGTTTATAAATTTAGCCATTAAAACTACTCCATTTGCATTCTTAAAAAAAATCTAGGTTAGGAAAGTTGTTCTTGATACAATGAAGAATATTCATCCCATATACAACATCAAGGTGAGTGCAGTTTTCTTTATTGTATAAGATGTTTTATGTAAGTATCACTCTTTCCTTACTGTAACAATTTTCAGTTGAGGTGCTGGTTAACTTTTAAACATTCTCCTATAACAAAATTCTTATGTCATTGGTCATGTTAAAAAACATGAAAAGAACATGGCATAATTTGGCTTGGTTACTTAGTTTATAAATTTGATCATTCTCACATTTGATACCTTATGTTATCTGCTATAATTAAATTATGTTGTTTTTATCTACTATAACCTCGCTTTCCCTGTGTCTCTGAATGTATTTTTTTAAAAGGAGCAGAGCAAATACTATGTTCTAATTTCTTGTTGTTTTAATGTGATTGAAGACTCTGATGATTAAAAGGGAATTGTCAAAAGACCCCGAATTACGATTGCAGAACTGGGAACGGTTTTTGCCTAAATTCAAACACAAGAATTTAAACAAACGGAAAGAACCACAGAAGAAAAATGTCAAGAAGGAATATACTCCCTTCCCACCTCCACAACCAGAGAGTCAGGTCTGTTATATCTCACTTGAATTTTACTGCAGAACATTGATGAGTTTGAATTAAATTGATTGCACATCAAGGAATCCAAATATACATTTAAAAGGGAATTTGCTTGCCTTTCTGTCCCAACAAAGGAAATCTCAAGGCAGTGGCAAAGAAGAATTAATATTCAGAAGAGTAGAATGCTATCTACAATCTATATAAAAGTGTTGGAGTCCTAACACTTGACAGAGCTGTGCAGTGTTCACAGCATCTAGAGCTCCACTGCTTGTGCCAGCCAGTGGCTTGAAAAAGTCTATATGTTTCCTGTGCCAGCTCTAGGTTGTCACAGCAAACCAGCCTAAATGAAGCCCCTTGCTATAGTTTGCTGGAAGCTGAAGCAGCTTAGGAACCTGGGCTGCTTCTTGCTGACAGAGGCAGACATAACTCTTCTGCTTCACTCAAGACCACCTCTAGTTTTGTGGATCAGGGGTTTGGATTGCTCTGTAAAGCAGATGACAATTTCCTACCAGAACGATAGCAAATGTATGCAGGCTGTTTTGAATTTATTTTGTTTCACTTAGGTGTGAGTGAAAATTATGCTGGCTTTAGGGTGGGCAGTTGAGAAAGGAAAACAGGGCTTCTGCATTCTTAATAGTCATGTAACGGGAAATTTCAGCAGGGGTTGCTTACATGTTAAGTTAACCCCCTGCTGAAATTTCCATGGTCACTGTTGATGGGTTTAGTGAGTTGTAGTGTTTAATAAATGTTTCCTCATATGTACAAATGACTGCACAATTGCATATTTATTTGGTGTTGGTGATTAAATACTATTTAGTATTATTTATAAAGACATTTTAGTTTTTATTAAACAGTTTAAGTAAAACAGTTTAAGCTACCATTCAGTTTTAAAACTCACACGACCATTCATATAAAATTATTTGCCATACAAAAGAAATTTGCTGATTGCTTGACTCTGCATGCTTCACTCAGAAATAAGTCCCATTGAGTTAAGTGGATTTTATTCATAGTACTGTACAGTATATGGGTATTAGAACTGCAATCTAAGTTATGGTAGTACTTAATCCATTTATAATCCTTTGTGTACTGTGTGCTCATACATAAAACCTTGGTTAAACACTGCCAGTTTTGTAGAATTTGCTGGAGCTTCATTTCAATATGTACTTTTGGGAGAAAGGAAGGAATACAGATTTAATGAAAAAAAATTAAAATGCTTTCTGATTATTATTTTATTGTTTTTAAAAAATTATTCAGTATGAAACATGGTAATCATAATTTTTATTTTTACAGATTGATAAGGAATTGGCAAGTGGTGAATATTTCTTGAAAGAAAGTCAAAAGAAGCGTAAGAGGGTAGAGGAGATAAAGGTACGGCCACTCTGGTATCTTTTGAAGTTGTTTTAAAATATGCATGTTAATCTTATGTGCTCTGTCTGAAATGTATGACCTTTTTAAACTTAGGCAAAACAAGCAGAAGCAATCAGTCGGAGGCAAGAGGAGAGAAACAAAGCTTTTATTCCACCCAAGGAAAAAACAGTTGTAAAACCAAAGAAGGGTAAGATGAGTTCAAATTATTATTTGTTGTAAAAAACAACACCTTTTATAATTGAGTTCTCTTTTCAGTATTGACATGATGAAGGGAAATTATTTTGGCCTTTCTGTGTAATCAATTAACATTGGTCTTCTATGTTGACATAGTAACAAGTCTTCTGAGGAAGAGAAAAGTGAAGAATTATGTTTCTGGTTAGTGATGTATCACACCATAGGCTCATCTCGTCTAGCATCCTGTTCTCACAGAGGCCAAACAGGCCTGCTGCAAGGCCATGAGCCCACCCTGAGTGCTGCATCCATGCTGCCTGTCCCACTTGTGATTCCCAGCAGCTTGTGTATGGAAGCATACAGTTTTGCTACCGCCAGGGGAGGGAAAACATAGCCAGTATGGCTAGTAGTCATTGATGGCTTTAACATTAATGAAGGATAACACCAAGTAACAAGTAGTGCCATAGTTCTGGGGAGCTGGCTTCAAACTACTTGATCATTTTGGTTGCTTATTTTTGAACCTTTTCCAGCACTACAGTATAATTTTGAGGTGAGAGGACCAGAACTGTTCACAATATTTCAGATGCAGTTGCACTATATATTTGTTTAATGGCACTGTATTGGCAGTTGTATTTTTTTAATCCCTTTCTTAATGACTGCTAGTGTAAATTGCTTTTCACAGCTGCAACACACAGGGTCAACACTGTAGTCAAAGTTAGTCCTGTGGTTAAGGAAGAGAGCCTTTAACCACCATCACAGGTTCCGATGACACACTAAACCCAAATCTTTGCTTAACTGCCATCCTGTGCTGCCCTAAAAGAGCCTGAGGAGGAGCAAAGTTGGTGCCATCTCTTCTCTGGGAGGCAGTACATTCACATGGTCATGGTAATTCACTCTAGCTGATCATGACATGTGAATCAGGACAGTTTGCTAAGCACAACTTGATGTCATGTTACTTGGTTCAGTGGATGTGTGTAAAAGTTTTGAATATACATTGGGTCCAATTTGTTTACCTACAAATACATAACCCATATTTTATCTTTTTTATGTAGCTTCGGCTGAAACAAAAATTGATATCCAAGCTATTAAAGAAAAGGTTAAAAAGGCAAAGAAGAAGAAGTTGGGAGCACTTCCAGAGGAAGAAGTAAAGTTAAAAATTGCAGCAGATGCAAAGAAAAAGAAATGATCTTTCCTTAAGGTTGTAGTGCTCCATTTTTTTCCCTGGAGGAAGTTTTCATAAACTGCAGATTTATAACTGACTAGATGCATTGTCGTAGTGCACATCAAACTACTTGCAAATTTTGCTTTCTCTGTGGCCTGGAAAACCCCCTCAGTGATTTCAAGGTTTGCAGAAAGTAAAACTGGCAGCTTGTTCTTTGCATTGAAAGTTTTTGGTATGAAGGTTTTTAGCATACACAATATTACCAGATATTATTTTGTACAGTATATTGTGGTGTCATTTGTCAGAATGAATGGAAACACTTACCACAGCCTTATACGTGTTGCACACCTTTCAATCCCTGACCTCTGTGGGGAAAGTCTGCCAGGGGGCTTCTACTTGGTTTTGTTGAATCTGTGCAGTCACAAGTCCTGTTTTATCAGGTCTCCCTTATGGTATAGAGTATTCATATCTCTTGCAGGCCTTCCCTCTGTAACAGAGGAATTTGGGGTGGGGATGCAGTAGTTGTGAGGATAGCAAAGCAAGACTTGTTTGCATGCCCACTCTATCCAGCTACCTGCACACCTGTACTTGGCATTTATTTGTGGTATTGTGATGTGTGACTTATGGAAAGAAGGCAGAGTCTGAGAAAATGTTAAATCTTATTTTCCCCAAGTGCTGTTTACATTTTAGACCCTTCCAACAATTTACATTATCACTGCTCATTTTTAAAAAAATACAACATTTTATTAATATTGTGGTCAAGATGTCATAAATTATGCCTCCCTGTTATGCTTTATTGATGTACATGAACACATAACAAATGCATTAAAATCAGGTAAGTAAAGAAATAACCCACCCCAGAAACAGACATCACTTTTGAACCATGAACTAAAGGGTGCATTGTTTTCTGCTATCAATTTTTAAACAAAGCAGGCAGGGATAGCTAGTGTGGTGTCCTGCAGATGTCTGACTACAGTTCATGGGATTTGTTGACTAGCCTGCTCTAAAGCAGACTTTGGACTTGACATTTAATCGTTAATGCCATATACCAGCTAACTATGCTTAATCCACCAGCTCTTTATCTCCATTGCTAGTTTATTCATAAAAAAATATTGTGGGATAACGTTGCTTCACAAAGAAGACTGCTGCTAAAGTCCCTAAAGCAAAAGATGGTCTCAGTATTAGAATGGTGATACAGTACTGGTCACAAATTGACTCCTTCTGGTTACGAATTGAGTCATCCTGGTCAGAAATTGACTCCTCCTGGACTTTACCTATAAATAAAAGTAAAAAGACATTAAGAGTAGTTCAAGTTTGAAACTTCCTCGATTATTAGGCTTGTAAATTATGAATCATTCTAAAGCTGACAAAACTTCTTGGGGTCTATGTAAAAAGCCAAAGTTCATGGTCTTCATTCTAGGACCCTAGGCAGCCTGCTGTTTATGAAATAAATCTGTGACTCCCTCCCCCCTGCTTCTTCCATGTGTAGAGCAAATGCATCTTCCGTGCCTCTACAAAGTCAAAAGTCCCTGGAGTGTGCTGAAAATATTAGTCAACTAATTAGTTTTCTGCATGTATCTAATTCTACAGCATGCATCAGATTTGCAAGGGAGTCTGCATTCACAGCTGTCTAGATATCTGAAACAACATTTAATCTGGTGTAGCCTAAATTCTATCAAGATCTTATAGACTGGGGGTTATACAGTGGTGCCCCGCAAGACGAACGCCTCGCAAGACGAAAAACCCGCTAGACGAAAGGGTTTTTCCGTTTTAGAGGCGCTTCGCAAAACGAATTTCCCTATGGGCTTCCTTCACAAGACGAAAGCCCACAGGGAAATCTCCAGGACAGCGGGAAAGCGCAGCGCGTCTTCCCCACTGTCCTCAGACCTCCTCCGAAGGCTGGCGGTGGGGCGGAGAGACCTTCTCCCCGCGCCAGCCTTCGGATGGCTGTCCTGAAGACTTGTGGTGGGAGGAGGGTTTTCCTTCCCACCGCCAACATTCAGAATGCTGTTCTGAATGTTGGCGGTGGGGAGGAAAAACCCTCCTCCCACCGCAAGCCCCGGGAACAGAGGAGAAGCGCTGCGCGCCTTCCCCTCTGTTCCCGTACCTGTCCTGAAGGCTTGCGGTGGGGAGAAAATCCCTTCTCCGCACCGCCAGCCTGGCAAGCGGTCTCCATAGGAACGCATTAATTGATTTTCAATGCATTCCTATGGGAAACCGTGCTTCGCAAGACGAAAAACTCGCAAGAAGAAAAAACTTGCGGAACGAATTAATTTCGTCTTGCGAGGCACCACTGTACATATGTTGTCTCTGAAAAACAAATCACGTTCTAGAAACCACATTTCTCGCTACAGGGTGCATTGTGGAATGTATCTGGCTGGATATTGGCTGCTGCTGGAAAACTAGCAAAGAGGTTCCAGCTCTCACTATGTTCTAGCTCACCTAAAATAATGGGGAACTTTTTCCCCATGTGAATATTCTGCATGGAGAAACTTCAGTATGAACAAAGCTGTACACTAACAGCCCAGTTCCAGCACTACTTTGCAAAGCTGCTACAAGTACAGCAATTATTGGTGGCAGGTGGCAACACACAACCAACTACATAATTGCAATTAAAAACCATTGTACAGGCACAAAAATGGACATAAGAGCACTCCCCAGGATTATACTTCCTTCCAAGCAAATAGATACTTCACCATAAATTTGCTTTGTGGTCCATTGTGAAGGGGTGGAGTTCCACAACAGACATACCACCACTGAAAAAAAGCCTGAAAATGGGTGCTGATTGTCTGCTTCACACTGAACTTTTATAAAGTATCACCTCCACATGATCCAATAGACAGTAATGTGCTTAAGTCATCTGTTCTCATATGAGCTTCTCCTACAAACTTTACATTTCCAGCTTCAGGACCTTGAATATTTACAGCCATCTCTGGCTATAATGGTGTGACGTAGGATGTCCCTATTTTTCCAAGAGGAGGTGGGACTTAACATTAGAACTAGGAGAGGAATCTACTATGGCAAGTTCTAAATATAATACCTTGTAACAAATGTTCAATCGATCGTCACACTTTGTTTTTGCCATGCAAGTCCAATTCATTTTCACTTACCACATAGTTTGTCTACACACGGTTCTTCGTCACACTCGCTGCAGGGTGTTCCTCTTTTGTATGGCCATGTTGGAAAATTGCCACTGTAAAAGAACAGCTTTGTCAGATCACTTTGTGGAAAGAGGGGGGTACAGAATGTGATTTAAAGATTCTTATTCCAGTTACATTCAAACTGCTTGCTGTCTGTATAAATTCTTAATAATAGAGAGTAGGAATAATTAGATAGTTTCTCAGCCAGACATAAGAAGGGACATTTCAGGGCATTAAACTGGTGATGCAGCCACCTTTTTGAAATCAAGACTGAACCTACTACACTCATCAAGTATCAATTCCCAGCTATGTGCCTGAGTTTAATGATAGGTTAAACCACAGTTTGGATTCTTGCTGTTTTCTATTCGACAACTGCTGAAAGTGGCACAAGAGCTTTCAACTCCACCCAAGGTACTGATGTATCATGATGCCTTTCTTCTACACACTCATTTAACTCATACATTTTGAAAATTAACATAAACTGAGAGGTGATGCATTTGTCATGCAATAGCTGAAAGGAATTGTTTTATATTGATAGTGCTGATATTGGTCTAGCCATCCCAATGATTAACTGGGAATTCAAACCCTCTCCTCCAATTTAAGATAGGAACCATACATTTGGAGATTTAATTTGAGACCAGGTAGGGACATCAATGTACGAGGCTAGGGAAACAAAAAGAGAAAGGGCAAGATTTTAACATTTAATGATTTTCTGTTGAGTTCTATTTCCCCCTTTGTTTATGTATTTACATTTGCTGAAACCTGGAGACTGGGAATTAGCAAAATAAATAAATATTAATGTTCTTAATGTACAATGGAATACGTTTGTTTCCATGTCACTTGTTTTAATTAAGATGTTTTGGGGAAATATTTGCCTCTAATGAACTCTCAAACCAAAGCACATGCTATCAGAATCTTACCTACATTGCCTGAACATAATGTTCCTAGGCATATAAACAATACCATGTGTTGTTTTTATACCAATACTGTACACTAGAATCTGTTTACTGCAAACCTCCCATGTTTAATGAATGCATACCATTTCTTATTGTTTAAGGTAGGAATGGGGAAGCTGTGGCCCTCCAGATGTTCTTTCTACTCCCAACAGCCCCAGCCAGTATAGCCACTGATGGAAGCTGTAGTCCAACAATATCAGGAAGAGCATGGGTTTCCCCCATTACTGGTTTAAGGAATGCCAGAGAGTGATAATCTGCAATATTACACAAAAGCTCTGGTATTTATAGCACACTGAGCCAGGCCACTGCTTACAATGGTAGTTTGTGAGAGTCTTGAACTCCAGTCTTCAGGAACGTTTTGCCTCCCTTCCTCACCATATTCATAAGGAGTATGGTAGAAGCACAAGGAGAAGGGGACGACAGAGGACAAGATGGTTGGACAGTGTTCTCAAAGCTACCAAATTGAGTTTGACCAAACTGCGGGAGGCAGTGGAAGACAGGAGAGCTCTGGTACATGGGGTCACGAAGAGTTGGACACAGCTAAACAACAAATGGTAGAGACAGGCCGCCTCCATCATCCTGTCTAGGACCAACTTCCATTGACCCTTCCTCTCCTGGAACTTTCTGTCCCCAGCTATTCCACCTACCTGTATTAGCATTGAAAAATATATCCCCCACCCAGGGATCAGTAACTATTTTATGATGGACCAGAGAGCAGGCTTAGAATGGTTCATATGTGCAGCATCTGTTCTTAAGATAACCTCGGTTCCTGAACAATTCAGAGCTCTATGGGGTTAACATATTCACTTTAAGCCTGGATAGAAACTGGTAACCCATGTGATTTGTGTGTTACATGCTGCCTTGCTCCTCCAACATCCTGGTAATGGTGTCTTCAATTAACATTGTATTTAAAAGCAGTCCTGTGTAGAGAGCTTTACAGTAAACTACTCTTCTTGGCAGTGGCACCCTCCCTGTGGGATGCCCTCCCAACTTTTAGAAGACATCTGAAGGCAGCCCTGTATCAGGATTTTTTTAAATGTTTGACCTTTAATTACGCTTTTATATATGCTGGAAGCCACCCAGAGTGACTGAGGAAACCCATCCAGACGGGCTGGGTATAAATAATAAAATTATTATTATTATGGATGAAATCAGTGTATATGTGTAATGAAGACTATGTCTACATTCGCCAGACTAGGTCTATTGCTGGATATGCTGTTCATCTTGAAACTGAACTTTAATTCTTACCATGATCAGAAAGGACTTGCTGGCCTTAACCCAGAGTTGCCAGCTTCTTGATTCTGGAAGATGCAAGAGTATTTCCTTCACAAGAAAACTTCTTGCATTAATTATAAATCAAAAAGCTCCCTGTAATGTTGCAGGAGTTCCATACCATGCCCTGAGCGCTCAAGATCACTGGGTCCAGACTCCCTGCAGCCTTAACCAAAATAAACAGCTGCCACCACATTATTCTCCTGCTGTTTGGTGTACTCTGCATATCAAAGCTAACACATGGGATGAGATATACCGGTATTTTTCTTAGAATTCTTCAGACCAGAACAAATCATTCATAATTTTAAAAAAGCAAGCAAGAGAAGCACAAGCTGTGATTTTATAAATAAAATAAATCATCATCATCAATTCTGTCTACTATCCTACCATACTTGACTTTCCTCTGTTTACTATACGGACTATCAACCTTTAATGAACAGAACAACCAACCTCCTCTCCTCTGCCTAATCCCATTAAGCTCCTCTAATTGTTCAACTGTGCTTCCCAACTGACCCTCTCCAACTCCACCACATACCCCTTGCGGTAACTCATTCTTCCTTGACACTTACCTAGGCCCATAGTTACAAATGAAATGTGCAGCATTCGACGTAAAGCCTGTTACTTGACGACAGAAGAGAACGGCACAACCAACTTTGTATGTTGTTGCCCAAACCATCTGAAATTAAATGGGTAGATTGTGAAGATTATTTAGTATTAAGACTTCTCTAGAGCAGTGTGCCATGGCACCCTGGGGTGCCTTAATTGGTCAGCGGTGCTGCAGGCAACACTGGCCTTCTCGTTCCCTCCCCTCTCTGATGCCCCCTCTCAACTCTGCCTCCCAAAGGCTTGCACAGCTATTTGTTGCAGCAGCTCCCCAGGCGAATGGTGTCTCAGGTGCTGGTTGCCAGGAGCTGAGGCGGCCTTGGAGTAAGTAAGCAAGCAAGCAAGGGAGCCCAGCCAGCCAATCCGCCAGCCCTTGCTGTTGGGAACAGACATGAAGTCCCAGACCCCTGTGGGCAGTGTGAGGAGGCACCTCTCTTTGAGGGAGGGCAGTTCAGAGACCAGGGGCAGCAGCTGCGGCTGCCCAGAGGACTCTGAACGAGAGGAGGCTGTTCAAAAGGGAGCATGTTCAAAAAAAAAAAAAAAAAAAAAGGGTGAGAGGCTGCCAGTTCTGCAGGCTAGGTGTGACATAACTGGGCTCCTGAGCCCCACAGGGGTGCCGCAGAAAGAATGTAGTTGGTCAAGGGAGCAGTGGACTCAAAAAGGTTGAAAACCTCTGATCTAGAGTAACAGCTAACTTACCCAGCTGCTTTGTTTTTCAAAGCAAAGCAGATTAAGGGATATTGAGGGCTCCCTCCCCCTTTCAGAGTCGGAACTGTAAACTAGACTACTTCTTTCTCTGCAATTAAGTGTGTGCAACTAAGATTTCAGTGCTGCTTTCCCTCTGTCCAGAAAATAATCATAACACTATTGATGTTTCAGTGGAAAAACCTTGAGATTTAGATGGAAAAATGTAACGTGGAGCACTTATACTGAGCTTCAGAATGTTCAATGCTTCACATATGTGAGTTATCTTTAGAATAACCCTGTTATCATCATCAATTCAGTTTTTTACTTACCCTTCACAAAGTTCCAGGACAGATTACTGCTATTTAAAAATACATAAACAGTTTAAAACATCTGCATCTGTGGGATACTGTTATGCTTACTGATTAGGGCAAAATCCGAAGCAGAGATTTTCTGACTCACAGCACATGTTAGAAAGCATACAAGATCAGCTGTCAAGATGTAAGCATTGGCTTACCTGAGTGTAATGTCCACATACATCACTGCAGTATCTGGTATCATAGTTGTAATGCACGACTTCATTGTACCAATCAGTGAGGGCCGAAGTCACATTAAACATCTGAAAGGAGCCAGTCCAAATATTTTCTCCAGCTGTTGTGAAGTTGGGGTGTACCTTCCCTGGTATTTTGATGTCAGAATTATGTTGAAATAGGCACCTCTTTGCCCAGCCTTTGGCAGTCTCTGCTAGTTTGTGGTCCCAGCTCTACAGAAAAGACAAATTATTTCATTTACAATATAATTTTTAAAATCCTAAAATTTAGAAGAATTAAGGCTCTTACAAATTTAGTCACCACCCCTCCCCCAAAACATGGAAATAACTGTCAAATTAAGTCTTCTGTGTTAACTTGAATGCATGGGTGGAGATCGCAAGCCACCGCCACCATACTGTGCTGATCCCACTCCTCCACTACTTGTTATGTAAAGGTACCTTGCACCTTTAGATTTTATTTTCTTAAGTTATAATTTTTTACTTATTTTTCTAACCCTTTTACTGTTGCCACCATATATCCACGTACCAATTTATGCCCTACGTTTACCTCCCAGCAGCTATAAATGTAGGACAAAATAGCACAGTATCAACTCAAAATATAATTTGCTTCATTTTCACTTTAATTTTAAATAATTGCTGTTATAAACAGATATTAGCTTGTATGGTTACTGTATGTTGAAGTTTACTTTGCTACTGTTTTTTGTTTAAATCAGAATTGTTACACTGTAAGGCTATTGTTGTGTTTCAAAAGGAAGATGGGAGATTCAGTTCCATCCAGCTTTATAGCCAATTCCCCTAAACCATGCATACCCAGGTAACACTCAGCTAGGCACTGAGGGCTTGCACTCTTCACTCAGGTCCACCACCTCTTCCCTACAGAGCAGGATGGTCCAAATTTTCATACCAAGTAGGCCACAATAGTACTTCAACATGGAACCCGCGGGCCACACACTGCCTTGTTGCAGTGACACCCCTCAGCCCCTGCACTGCCTTCTCAAAGTCGGCTAAGTGGGGTGCCGGGCTTTGGGAAGGAGGTGGGAGGACTCTAGGACTCAGAGCCCTCATATTTCCTTCCCTAAGCCCAGTACCTCCTTACTTGCAGCTCTCTGGCTCTAGAGTCCTCTAGGTTTTTCCCAAAACTTCTGATGCAGTCTTCATCCTGGTCCAGCACTCTCTGCTACCTCAGGCATTCAGCATCTGACTGACTTGCCTATAGAACTCTCTTGAAGGCTGCCTCTTGGGACGTATGTTCTTCAATGGTTGGATCCAAGGAGGTCTGCAGGGATTTCTGCTCTTGGATTTTCTTAGACTTCCCAAACCTCTAAGCCCCAGTGCCCCCTGCCTGCCTCCAGCTCCTAGTTCTTCCTGCAACTGATATTCTGTCGTCTTCTTCATGTTTCCTCTGACTAAGCATGATTGAAGTCTTAAACAACCCTTTTATTTTGAGACAAGGTCTCTTTCCAGCCAATCATTTCAAATTTCAGCGCGTCCCCGCAAATCAGGTTGTGACTATGGTCTAATGGGCTGAAGAATATACACTGACTGACTAGTTAGAGCCCACCAGTTTTGAATGTACTGTGCCTGTATATAAAGACAGAAACTTTGCTCCCAAACCTATCCTTGTTCTGAAAGAATTTAACTGGCAGTTAAACAGCCAAACTACCTTATTATCTCCACAACTCTCAACAGAAAGTCAAAATAGTTTACCTACAGTTAGCCATCTTCATTCAACAGTGTGAACTAACACCAACACCAACTTTCTTGTACCCCACCCATCTAACTGGGTTTCCCCAGCCACTCGGCAGCTTCCAACAAAATATAATGGAACACAATGAAACATCAAACATTAAAAGCTTCCTGAAAGAGGAACTATATATTCATTTAAAACAAAATCTTTACCTTAGAAATAAAAATGATAAGAGTGCTACATACAGTTCTAATTTAGTTTAGGCTTTATGCATCCATACTTCAGCCCACACTCTCTTCTGCAAGCTAGGGAGTGGCAACACTGAAATTAAGGCCAATATAGGAAACAGTGAGCACCTGCTAGCTGCTTAATGATTCCTTGCTCTCCTCAGGTGCTAACCGAGTGAGCTATTGCAGAGTTGGTTATGTGGGGCAGGCTGGAGTGGGGGAATTGTATTGGCAATGGACATGGAAGCTGGAAGTCATCCAATATCTTATGGGGAAGGGTGGGTAAGGTAAATGAACAAATAATGTTCTGTGTTAATAGCAGATTCTCTCCCATAGCTCACAGCTGCTGGGGGCTTTTGTTTTTGAAGGAAAGGGTTAGCTACCCTACACTGTCCTGATCTCTCCCCACAGCAGCAATTTAACTAAAAAATAAAATAAAATTCCAACATCCGTTTAATGTAATGTGTAGTTTGACCTTCAAAAGGAAGTTGGATATATGCCTGATCACCATCCCTGAAGTTTTAAAGAAAATTAGGGGAAATTGCTGGTAGAAGCATAAGCATAAAAAACAGAGCGGATCCTAGTTTGGCTATTGACACTAATTAGTGCTGGTTAGTCCAGTAGTAACCTTAAAAGGAAACTGTAAGATCCAATTTGTCTTAGAGAGCAATCCAAATAAATGCAGATTTTATAATTTTCAACAGTTATCTCAATATGCATTAAAGCCATCTACAGTTGCATCTGAGGGGCACATTGCAAAGTTTTGAATCACAATCTTAAAACTGTAAGCATGAAGACAAGCCTTCCACTATCAACAATGTATCATTTCCTCATAATCCTTTCTCTAAAGAATAATTTATTTTTGTACTGTACATTGCTTTGGGTTGCATTGGCAACAAAAGGCAAACAATAAGCTTAATTAATAAAATAATAATAAAAATAATAGTGGTGGTGTTAGAGTTCTTTAAAACTCAAAAGCAATGACTTTTTGTTCTGATCCATAGCTGTTCCTAATAAAGGTATTGAATTCTTATCCTGTCAGGATTTACCCATAGTTAGTGCTGTGTGCTTTTCAAGGTCCCAAATCAATCCAAACATTATCATGAAAAAGGCACCAGTTTTGCAAGGCACCAGTGTATTCATTTGGACTTTGCTACCCAGGTTGAGCCCCTTAATTCCGATAGTTTGCATCAGATGATGCTATGAAAGCAGCATTGGTGCTATTTGGCTTGTAGGAATCAAGTAAAGGAAGTAAGTGCCTAAGAAACCCCTTTCAGTTAAAAACAAAAAACAAAAATGCAGAAATGCATTCGAAAGAACTTTAGAGGCCATGGCTAATAAAACACAACATAGGTTTCATTAGGAAATGTGATAATTTAGGGTTACGCACACACCTGTAGCATCTAATACCTTAATTAAAAACACCTGCCAGTAAGTAATTTTAAATCTTCAAGACACATAAAGCAATGTTCACATTTTCCATAGCTACAGAATGAAGCATCGCTTACCATTCGTTTCATGTTGGTAGCTGGTGGATTCACGTTGGATCGGAATTTGTTATGCACTCTGACACATTCCTCAATAAACTGTGCATTTCCAATGTCTGGCAAAGTATTTGACTCATAAAAGTAGCAGGAAAGAGAGAGATTCAGGAAAAGCAAAACACCAAAGAAAAAATGGATTTCTGGCATTCTCCAGTCACTGTGTTGATTTCTTAGAGTGCCATAATGTATTAGCTTTTTAAAAAATCCTCTTTGTTGTGCATTTGATATTTAGCTTGAAAACATCAGGCTGCCTTTAATCTCACTTGTTCTGCTTTATAAGCATAAAGACTACAGGAAATTAGTCATCGGAAGGCATTTCAGTAGAAGGCGGAGACCATGAGTCAATTTTGCATCTGAACTGTTCCTTTTCTTATACTTCCTTATATGCTTCTCTAACATCTCTTTGTATGGTATAAGTCCTTTACTATTTAAGAACCGTAATGAGCATTATAAAATGTCTCATGTGAGAATGTACAATAATCCTTTTTCAGTAGCTTCTTGATGCAATATTTTTTTAAATGAAATAAATAAACTTCATAAAAGCACCTCTTTGGCACTGGAGATGTGTTTTCCGGATCCACTCTAGTCTTGTCACTAATTTGTTTGCTGGAGAAGGGCAGGAAATAACAACACCACCACCACAAAGTAAATAATTAAAACAAATGTGAAATATAAAAAGCAAGTAAACTTTAAAAAATGGACAACTGATTACTTGTACAACAGAATATTGGAATTGCAGTGTCCATATACAGAAAAAATTGAATCACTACAAATAATATAGTAATTTAAGTAATAATAGTTCACAATGTCAAAATATTGATAGTTGCCAAGTCTGCAGATCTGTCCATATTCCAGAATTGCATGTATAAGATGTGCAATAATTTTAAAACCTCTTCACTCCCCCCCCCCCATTTTGGCTTGTACACCAGTCCTAGCCACATTTTGAAGTGGTTTGTGATTTCAGGACTCTTTAGGGGGGGGAATTACAGTACTACACACAACAGTAAACTATCCAGTCCAGAATATATAGTTCTCTCAGCAGCACTTTCTATAAACACAGGTTTAGGTACCTGCGCTTATTTAATTTCCTGCTGCCACCAGTTTCCCTCAGAAGGCTTTCAAAACCTCCTAATGGCATGTATATAAATTTTAGGTGTGAGATGGGCACCTACACTATAGACAGAATGAACTTGAAATTAAGATTGCTGATACTGTGTCATGTAACAGGATACTGACACTTATATTGGGGACCTCAAAGGCAGTACAGTAGTTGACAATTTCTGAGGACTCAATAGACAGTAGCCTCTAAGCAGCTTTTACCTCAGGCAATATTCTTTATACCTCTCACCCTAGCCAAATACGTACCGCCAATATCCTAGTCCTGCTTCTGGATACAATCTGCCTCTTTACCCCAAGTCTCCTCTGGTTGTATTTCTGGGTTGCTTGGACAGTTTAGTCAACTTTAAAAAACCTGCCTGTGTAACCATCCTCTGGTAAGACTTTTAAAATAGATCAGCATCTCAGACCAACTCAGTCACCAGCTCCCTTCCCTTGATCTTCGCCAGAAGGAAAAAAATAATTCAATGGGTATAAATACCCATGCCTGTTTTTTCTTCTGTTTTTCTTTGGTCTATTTGTCACCCCCTCCTCATCAACTCTCTTTCTCCCCTTCAACTCAACTGACTAAACTCAACTGTTTCCCGTATTGATGGTTAACTCCCAACTGACTGGAACTTCCATTCAGTTGGATTCTGCTGTCACCCAGATCAGAGAGAATTTACCTGATCCTGGCCCCACCTAGTAAATTCACAAAGCGATCGTGTCTCTCTCCCCACCCTACAGAACCTTGCCATCAAGATCTACTGCCACAGGCCTGCAACACTGCAAGCCCCAAACCTTTACAGTCGCAGAATATATATTTTTCTTTCAAAAAACATAGACATATATACAGCATTTTCCCATATCGATATTTTATATTTTCTGTTTGTCCTAGTAGAAAAACCATGTGGCCACCAAATATTTCACTATTATAGAAAATAATGACTAACCACATAGAGACATATTACTGGAAGAATTTATGAATCTCCTCATTCCAGGGTCAATGTGCAAATTCATGTGTTTCAGCTATGTTTTTTAAAATGAATGTGAGAATGCCAGATGTACAAGTAATGATCCATTTGTGACACAAAATAATACACAAAGCAGGTGCCGTGGGTAGACAAAGGGGTGGGGGGCAGCTGCCCTCCCCCAATCAAGTAAATAAAAAAAAAATATTTAACTGACCAATCATGTCACAGATAGCTCGGTTTTGCCCCCCCCCCAAACATAAATCCTGGCTACACCCATGGTAGACACCACTGCATTTTCAAAAGTGTGATGTTCTAAGCATGCAATTCTGTATTGATTGAATTGGACCCGAAATATATATGAACAATATGTGAAGTGGAAGTTAAGCAGCATCAACAGATTTTACAATATATAGTTGGATATGTAGCCCCCTGGTAATTTTGAGTGGGCCTATGGATCTCAATAAGAAATTCCCAATTTTGGGGGGGATTGCACATTTCCCCTTGACAGCTAGACTATTAATACAATTTAATGTATGACAGTTGATGCCCACTGGACCTGCCAGAACTGCTAGTAAGTCATGTAGGAGTGGCCCATGGGATCACAGAGGCATGGCAACTTGTTCAGGTTTTCTCCCCATTCTCTTCCATGCAAACAAACAATGGACACTTAAGCAGCAGGTTTATGGATACTTAGGACACAACTAAGGGCCCATCTGCACTATACCTTTAAAGCATTATCATATCACAGTCATGGCTTCCCTGCAAAGAAGCATGACAGCTGTAGTTTGTTAAGGGTGCTGAGAGATATTAGGGAGACCTCTATTCACCCTATAGAGCTACACAGAATGGTTTAACAATTGTAGCTTTCTGAGATTAATAGAGGTCTGCTAACAATGGAGCGTGTGGATTTGTTTGGGGTTTTTTTTGGAGGGTGGGTAGTTAATGTCTGGCATTCTTCTTGGCAGAGCTGTGCTACACCAGCTCTAGTGTGGAAGAGCCTCCACTGGCACCATTGTTAATATTGTTGGGAAGTTTGTTTACAATTATTAGTGTTCAAGTATTATGAAGTGTAGAAAGCTGAGGTATCAACTAGTATCTTAGCATAGGATCCCCAGACCACATCAATATAGACAGACAGAAATACAAGAAAGATAGTGATCATATACTGTCTAGGCATTTGCACACCAGTCCCAAATATGTGTCTGGCAGTAATACAACCACAACAATACATTCATGGGCAAAAGATTCAATTCCAGATTAGTGAAACTAATTAAATACAAGGTGTATATTTTGGAAAACTGATCACTTGTACTTCAAACATATTTTTTAAAAACAGCAGGAAAGAGTTGCATCAGTATTCTGAAACAAGTGTACAGGAAGTGGTTTCTTTAACATGCGTGTTGAAACAAAACCAAAACAGGGAAGCCCAGATACAGCATTTTAATCTGATGAATAAAAAAATGTTTCTGGTGTATAGCAAGCTAGGACCAATTCTGAGACAGGGTGCAATTAATTAAGGGCTTATCCAGAGAAGATGGAGGTATGTTTCATAGAATCTGTAAACTAGCCCAACCGCCTGCAATGCAGGAATCTTTTGCTCAACTTGGGGTTTGAACCCACAACCCTGAGATTAACAGGAATAATAATAACAACAACCACAACAACAACAATAATAATGGTATCATGTTCTACCAACTGAGCAAGACAGTGGTGGTTTGTCAAGCCACCCTTAATTTTCTTAAACCCTGTGACCCTGTTGGAGCTCCAAATGCCCACATGCAATGTTTTGGGAATTGTAGAACTTAAAGGAGACACACTGAATTGGTTGTTTGGTTTTTAAGATTGTGGGCTGAATTTAGAACCATTCTTGTGTGAACTGGCCCTAAAGCACTCTGGCTATATAGATCTCACTCATTTGAATAGGACTTCCTCCAAACAAAATATGAAGTGGATTCTGCCCATAGAAGAATACACAAGTAAAATATTGTTTAAATCCTACATTAGATTCTTCCTTTGAAGAAGCACTTTCCCATATTCAGGCCCTTCTACAGGATGGGGAAGCTGTTTGGCCAGCACTCCTGCCAGACAGAAAGAGAAACGTGACTTATTTAGAAGAACATTTGGCCTAGTTCTAAAGAGGACTCAGACTTAAGACGCCAATGGAGTGAGACTATATCTTCCTCCCCCCACCCCAAAGAAGTTACTGCTGGCTTATTGAAGGCTGTGACCAAGGCTTCACATTTGTGAGGTCACAAATTCACTGATATTCCCCAACTCAGCATTGTAGTAGTCAAATAAGATGAACACAATGGCTGAGTTGTGAAAAAGCTCTTGTCAGTCATCTTGTCAGTACTAGTAGTGCATACAACCCGGTTTAGACCCTACCCCAATTATAGACATTTTTGTCCCATGGTAACTATATTTATTCAGTGTGGGCTTGCACTGGCCATTGTGTAAGGACTAGGAGGAGCTGTTCCCGTATCTGATGTGTATTCCTCAGCTGAAGGCTCCTGAGTTCAGCGCCTTGAACCAGCATACGAAGTACAGTAAGCAGGAGACACTGCTCAGCAGGCTCGGGAAACACGTGTATACCAGGCCTGGCTACTCTGCAGTCTTCCTACTACCTGTCAGTTGCAGGGGTTGAAGGTATACATTTTTGTTTCTTTCTGCACCTGAAGAGTCTTCTGCAAGTGCAGGGGCTCACTTGATTAACCCTGCAGATTTTACTGTTCAAGCCCTGGGTTGCTTCTACACTTTGGTTCTAAGGTATTGCTTTATCACAATTAACTGGAAATGGAATTAAAACAGTACACTAATTAACGCAATGCACTCTTCCATAGACAAGTTTTTCTTATGATATTTACTTACAAGTAGAATCCCATTAAGCAAAGATCTGTGGTAACTTCAATTTAAAGTATATGGTTTAAAAATGTAGCTAGTTTTATTGTTTCCTGTTCATCCCTGCAGATGAATAGCCTATTAATTACCCTTTGAATAACCACTTTGAATTGCCCAGTAGGAGTTTCTGGTACACTTCTGTGCATGCGTAGGAATCCTCTACAGTCATACCTTGGAAGTTAAACGGAATCCGTTCTGGAAGTCCGTTCAACTTCCAAAACGTTCGCAAACCAAATGGTGGCTTCTGATTGGGTGCAGGAAGCTCCTGCAGCCAATCAGAAGCCATGGAAGCCCCATTGGATGTTTGGGTTCCAAAAAAAGTTTGTAAACCGGAACAATCACTTCTAGGTTTGCGGTGTTTGGGAACCAAAATGTACTCCAGCCAAGGTTGATGAAGTGAGGATTAGTTACCAAGTTCCTCTTTTCATTTATGTTGAAAACAATGTGAGTTGATCCACAAGGTAATCAACAGGTAGCCTATACTTAATATCCCAGCTAGAAACAAAACGTAGCAATAAAGTGGGCTGAATTTGTAAAGAAGTGTTTAATTTAAAGGCACAAGTCTTCAGAAAAACCCTTGTAGTGTTTTGTGTGCCAAAACAGACATACTGCTGTTACAATTACATGAAGAAAAAAACCTGCAAAGAACTTCGGAGGATAACATGAAAAGAACTGGACTGCTCCAGAAAAAGTGAGCAATAAAAGAATGGCAATTCCAGAGACAGGTTTCTATGGATCAGTAAAACCCATAATATTGCACACTGACACACACACACAATATTAGTATTCATTTTTCTGCTTTTAAAAATAGCCCCAAGTCATTAAAATGAAACAATAAACTTTTTAATAATTTTATTAAATTGAAAATATATAAAACAATGTAATTAACCAAATCTATTTTTAAAAACATAAACATCCATGTACATATGAGTCTTAGATATTAAGGATAATGTTTTGTGTTATATGCATCTCATACAGTTTCTGTTTGCAGCATTAAATCTGGATAACATTTCTGTAAACAGTAAACAGTAACAAATGCTAGAAGTGTTAGTGATGGCCTTAAAACTGCAAGTACAATACAGGAGTCATCACATATAAGCTTGTGTTCCCATGGAGGATACCATCGTGAATAGCCTATTTAAAACAAACAAACATATTTTTACTAGGCAAGAATGTCATTTTAAATGTAAACTTGAGCTATATAATTTAATTGTAATACATACGCTTGATGTATATTTTCTCACGACTTGAATTTCCTGCACAAGGAGAAAAGTAGCATTATAACTAGTGGAGAAACCTGTTTCACAATATTAATATTATCAATGGGTTTTACTTGTTTTCAGTCAGAGCGCGGCAGGTAACTCATAGCATTTCTACAGAATTTCAGCATCCAGAATGTGCATTCATCAGTGTATGACACAATCATTTACCATATTTTTCGCCCTATAGGACGCACTTTTTCCCCTCCAAAAATGAAGGGGAAATGTGTGTGCGTCCTATGGGGCGAATGCTGGCTTTCGCTGAAGCCTGGAGAGCGAGAGGGGTCAGTGTGCACCAAACCCTCTCGCTCTCCAGGCTTCAGGAAGCTATCCCCCCAGCCCGGCAAGCTCCGGGATCCGTTCTGGGGGCTGGGGAAGCTTGGGCTTCCCCCGCCCCCAGCTCCGCAAGCGATGGCGAGGTCCCGCTCACTGTCATGGCTTCTTTGCTCTTTGGGGCTCGGGGGGGGGGATATTTTTTTTCTTTATCCCCCCCCCAAAAAAATAAGTGCGCCCTATGGGCCGGTGCGCCCTATAGGGCGAAAAATACGGTATTTGGTAAAAATCAACTCATCTCCAAACTCTTGAACTTTAATTAGGCACGAATTAACAAAGAAGTCAGGATACAGCCTGAAAGCATCTCCATAGATTATGAGTTGTGTAAGCAAATCTGTGGTAGTGCAATGCCTGTGACTGCATTGTCTGACACCATTGTCACACTACTGTAGACAAGGATGTAATATTGTTGGAACCTTGAAGCTGGATTTTGTACAATTGTGTAGCACAATTCTATCATTATGATATGAGGTGTAAAAATACATGGATTTTTTGGGGGAAGGGAGTGGGAATCCCCCCCCCCTTTGAGTTCTTCCTAGCAGAATCTAAGACATACAGTATTAGATTGAGAGGCAGGCTTTCTTCCCATTGGAATAGTGCAGGACTTTATTTTTTCACAGTGTTGTGAAATTGCAGCCATTTACTACAATGTATTTAAAAGATCGGGTTTCCTTCCAGGTCTTGCAGATTGTTTGCTTTGACAACCAAACCTGCCTTGCTCTAAGTTCCATGACTTGAACTTAACAGAAATATATATGCGTGTGCATACACACACATAGACACATGCATATACATATATACACACAAGAGAAGCTCGTATTGCTTTAAAGTTAATAGAAATATATACATATGTGCGTGAAGAAGCCTTTCATGAATGTTCATTTTACTCAGATCTGTACTTACTACAGAGATGGTCTTGACAAGTGTCTCCTTCTGGGCATGCACTACAGGGCTGTCCTGTTTTGTAAGGTCTTGAAGGGTAGGTGTCACTAAGGAGCATAATTTCCAGAATGTAATAAGGTACTCAATTCACAAGCTAAACTGAAGACTAAAGGACAAGCTATTCTGAATATACTGTATTTTTTGCTCTATAAGACTTTTTCCCTCCTAAAAAGTAAGGGGAAATGTGTGTGCGTCTTATGAAGCGAATGCAGGCTGCGCAGCTATCCCAGAAGCCAGAACAGCAAGAGGGATTGCTGCTTTCACTGTGCAGCAATCCCTCTTGCTGTTCTGGCTTCAGAGATTCAGAATATTTTTTTTCTTGTTTTCCTCCTCCAAAAACTAGGTGCGTCTTGTGGTCTGGTGCATCTTGTAGAGCGAAAAATACGGTTAATTATTTAGTTGTAACAAATAAACTGCCTGTGCGTTGAGGCATCGACTAAAAAAAATTAGGTTATACAATGGATTTTCCTGAGTTAGAATAGTTGAACAGTTCTATGCTGTGGATTAGATATAGACTGTGATATATACACAATTAATAAATCTGTGAAGAGAATATTTAGGACTGCCAAATGTGACCTTTAAAGTTACAGCAAAGAGGCCAACCACTGCACTGCAACCTTGATCAGTTCAGTAATGACTACATGAACTTCAACCCCTATGAGTAATTGCTTATGTGAGGGGTCTGCAATGTAAACTTCTGAGCCTCTTCTTCTTTTTGCAGTGTGATTCTTTTAAGAAGCCATCACCGATTTAAAATTAAATTTTAATTAAGTGCAAGACAAATAACATGTACATTTAATTCTATGTACTTCAGAAACACTTATTTGCTTAATATCTACCAGCACTCCTTTATGAAAAAAAATTGGACACTTACAGCCAAATCCTATACATGTCTATGAAGAAGTGAGCCCTATTAGGTCCAATAAAGCTTATACTCAGCTATCTATTCATAGGACTCCCTCCTTAAATATTTACAGTACTTAAGCTAAATAAAATACCAAAGCCTTAGAAAATTTACACAGCCACTTTGTGCACGGTCAATGAAAAAAATCACCTAAAATCCTACACTTCTTAGGTCACTGGCTGGTTTTATCTCTTATTCTCTTAAACATTTGTTAACTTACGTCGGACCATAATTGCAAACGAAATATTCAGTATTTCTATGTCGATCAAGTCTACGACAGAAAACAACAGCACAGCCAACCTTATAAGTAGAAGCCCGAACAACCTGAGGGGGGGGGGAGCAGATTTTATTTTACAAAGAAAGGTACAATTTGTGTTAATAGTTACCAAGTCCAGATATTTAGGCTTTTGAGATTTAGTACAAATCCTCCAGTTTTCAGAACAAAGAACTGTGAATGGTTTTCGTCTTTGGGGTCAGGATGTGGCAGAAGTGCCTTCACTGGTGGAAAGGAACTTCTCTTAGGCTACAGCAACATCCTGCAATGGATCAGCCTTCACCAGCTGAACCTTATCAGCCTATCTGTGTCCCCTAAGTTACATACGGGATCTGCCTACACAGGTGTATGTATTATTGATGATCTTCAATCTAGGGATTGTTACCTGCCACAGAGGCTGCTACATGGTATTTCCACTCACTTAATTATTTGGTGGAATTAGCAAAGACAGCCAATTCCCAATTTGGGTTAATACAGAGTAATATTTATTTATTTACACTGCCAAAATTGCAGTCAATAAGTAATACTGTGTTGTGGCTTGAACAAAAATTACAGGATAAAAAGATCATGGGCCTAGCCAAGGGGGGTGGGGGTGGACAGCTGCTCCCCCCCTTCAAGTAAAACAATAGAAATACTTAACTAACTGACCAATCATGTCAGTTCTGCCCCCCTCCCCCCAAAAAAAACAAAAATCCTGGCTACACCCATGAAAAATATTGTTAGTTATCACAAGATTATACACGGGGCATCTAAATCCACATTCCCTTGACCAACAGATTATACTTCTATTATACAGACTAGGGTTGTCATACGTTCAGAATTTCCCGGACACTGCCGGGATTCAGCCATCGGAAACAGTGTCTGGGTGGAAATCGCTTTAATGTTTTGGAAAATCCGGACATATGGCAACACATGTTGGAAGTGTAGATTTTGGCGAATTTCCTTAAAAATAGCTCAGAAACTACTTCCTCTTCTAGATCTTACAAAAAAAGCTCAACAGCTTTGGGCAAAACTAAAAACAAAACAAAAAGCTGGGTCTGGACCATACAAAGACAGAAGGATATCAAGATTTACAGAAGCTCCCTCCATATGCCACATCCCCTCTCCCTAGGCCACACCACTAAACCCTGCTCCGCTCCCTCCTCTAGTGCTTTTGCCAGGCTGAAATGTGTTTGTGAACTTTGATAATGTCTCTTGCTTGCCACGACTGAGGGCGGAGATATGGGAGTGCACAAATCTCAGGCGTTTGTGTGGCTGGAATGTGGTTTATTGTATGAAGGTAAAATTCATAGCCTTTGCTCTGCCCATTTTTGCCTCTGGTCCCACCCAGCACTGGTGTGTAGTATGTAGCATCCAGAATGTGGGCCTTAGGCTGAAAAAGATTCTTCTCTCCACCTCAAGAGGCAGTAACCACGACAAATAAAGCAACAAAACACAGATAAGATGAAAGAGTACAGTGAAGAGGATATAAGGCAGAAAATAGCTACAACTGGACATTTCTGTTTTCAGGGAGAAGTTTGGGTGCCAAGGATTGTGGAGCAGCCTCCATAGGGAAGACTGAACAAAATGGTATTTTAAAGACTAGGTTTCCTGAAGAGAGAGGGTTCCTAAGAGACAAAGGATTAAGACTGAAGATGAAGCAAGAAAGAATAGATATGGCATGCCAATAGGCACAGGTACTGAGTTACAGCATAGAGAACAGGTTTCTGCCTGACTGGGAGGTCTCAGGAGTGCCTTGAGCCAATCAAAACAAGGTGCTCAGGTGACCAGAGGTAACTGACTTGTACTAAATGTCAATGATAAGATGATTTAAAAAATGATGGACCATTTTATTCAGAAGGAGGCTGATTAATGACCGAATGAAAGTATATGCTTCTCAGAAGTGGCAAACGGTGCAGGTGCATTATTATGCGTTCCTCTCCATCCCATGTGCATTGCTTGAAAGCAGCAAGCTTAAACCAAGCTTTGCTTCTTCTGTCCTGTTTGCAAGAATGTACATTACCATTCACCTTTAGAGTGGATCCAACTTGTACAGAGTGCTGGCCAAACCAAACCTTGAATATTTGTGCAGCATAGATTCAGAAAAGATAACAGAAATGGCACGTCTCATATGCAGCAGAAGGAAGTTCCAATGGATAGGTGACACCACACTAAAGGCCCAATTCCTACATCATATGGAGTAGATCTCCTCATGAGGCGGCATATACATAAAGCCCTCTCCTGCGGAGTGCAGTGATTGGTTGGGTATATAAGGGATGAGAGAGCATTTTAGGATATATAGGGCTAACCTTCAATCATCATTCATGCCTTGCAGGTGCAAAGCCTGAGTGATTAAAGCAAACTAATCCTTCCAATACACAAATCAGGTACAGATCCAAGCCACCACATTGCTGCACCGAAGGCAGGTACTGGCACAGCACAGTGACTCCACGTGTAGCTATCCTATATCTCCTGTAAGCAAGGGTCCTTTGCTGCCGCTTGATGTTGTTTTATTATTTGTTTTAATATTGTATGCTGCTTTGTGTATTCCAACAGAAAAGTGGTACAAAAGCATCATTCATTCATTCATGAATAAATAAATAAATAACTTCCTTGGGTGCCCATGGGGCTTGGAAAGGGGAAGATCCCAAGTTTGATTAAAGCTATAATTTGATTAAAGCTATAATTCTTGCAATTTATATAATCTCATTAAAATTATATAATTTCATTAAAATTATATAATCTCATTAAAACTGAAGTTGACAAAAATATATTCAGAAATTTTAGAAATGATCTCTACATTAATTTCTACCATTCTATGACTTGGAAGCAGACTAGAGCCAGGACAAGGTGACTTCCACCAGTCTTTCTCCCAGCAACAATCATCACCTGGTCGCAATTTCCTCAAAGCCTCTTTGGAGGGGTTGAGGGACCCTAATGAGTAGGGTGGGCTATGACATGGGGAACTGAAAGGGGCTCTAGTAGGCAAGGTGCTGAAAACCAGGCAGAGAAATATTCTGTGAATGAGAATTTCTCTCGTGGAAGGTGATTTTTAGTGATCTCCTCTTCCCCTGTGCCACAGTCCACTCCATTCAGTAGGATTTCTCGACCCACTTCGGTAGAGGTTTTTCAGGTGGCTTAGGTGCAAAGGGGATGGGAAAATCCCATTCTATCTCTTCTCTTCAGGTAGTGCTTCTTTGGATGATGATTTGATGATTTAAATTTGTGTACTGCCCTTCATCCGAAGATAACAGGGTGGTTCACAAGATAAAAATACAAAATGAGAACACAAAATACACCATAAAACCAAAACCAGAACAAACCCCAACTCCCACAAACACATTTAAAAGGCCATAGCATATTAACTAGCCGAAGGCCTGGTTACAGAGAAACATTTTTGCCTGGCGCCTAAAGATATGCAAAGAAGGTGCCAACCGAGCTTCCCTGGAAAGAGCATTCCATAAATGGGGAGCCAATGCAGAAAAGGCCTGTTCATATGTTGCCACCCTCCAGACCTCTTGTGGAGGAGGCACATGAAGAAGAGCTTCAGATGATGATCACAGGGTCCGGGTTGATTCATAAGGGGAGAGGTGATCCCTGAGGTATTGGGATCCTGACATCATGACATTAGTTATAAATTCAATATCCAATGTCATTTATAACTAAATGGATATTTATAACTAAATGTGATAGCCTTCAGATTACTTTAAAAAGTATGATATAGCACCATTATATGTCACTTTATGTACTTGCTGTCTTACGTGATCAGTGTTTCTTGATGTTTTAAGATTATCTTAACTGAGAACAGAAGTTACCTGTTTATAATGTCTGCATACTTGTGAACACGAATTGTCCTGGTAATCATAGAAATCTTTATCCGAGTACCATGAATAGATGGCATTAGAAGAATTAAATGGCACTCTGCGGGCAGGTCCAAACCATATATTTTCTCCCACAGGATGAAGTTTAGGATCAGGATGGCCAGCTCCTTTTTCCTTCATAAAATGGTTATGTTGAAAAATACATTTCTGTCCCCATGCTCTAGCAGTTCTAGCTAAAGCTAGATCCCATGTCTGCAGGATACAAGAAATACATAATGCATTTTTTAAATCACATTTTCATTAGCTAACTCCCACGAGTGACTATAAATTTATTATTATTATTATGCCTCACCCATCTGGCTAGGTTTCCACATCCACATTTCAACAGAACTGCAAACATTATGCAAATATTTATTTGCATGAAGCACTTAAAGCAGAACAATCTTATACTGTACATAATATCCTCAGAAGTGAGTCCTGTTGAGTTCAATGGGGCATATGCCAAGACAAGTAGGTATAGATTGCAGTCTAAGTTGGTTTCATCCTGAAACTTGGCATTATCTAGTCAACAGTATCATAGCAACCCAAGCACTTATGCATATTAATTTAGGACAGGGCTAATGAGGTCCTCCAGGCCTCCCCATTTGATCAGCCAAAACCAGCTAAGCCATGCTCATTTATGGCATTTGGGTTCAGGCAGGGAGAGTTGTACCTGAACCCAAAAACCATTTGTACTTACCACTGATCAGCAGGATCTACAAAGCTCTTTACAAGGCACTCTGAAGCTCTGATGATCAGATGATTATCATTGCTTGAAGAGAGCCCTAACAGCCAAAGCCCCAATGGGATTTGCTAACTAGAGCTGCACTACATGAGAGTTAAATTTTCAGGAGCTTAACTTTTAAAGATGAAAGTATAGTATTAAGGTTTTTTCTTTTAAAAATGTACATCCCACTTATCCCAAATTGTCTAACACTAGAGGCTTAAAACAATCATCAATAAAAATAACACAATGAAAAATAAAACAAAGCAGCAGAAAAATTACTAAAAAGAACAGTAGGAGGTCTCAGCCAGCCTTCCTGGAAAAACTCTGTTCTTCAGCACAATCTACTCAGAAGTACAGTAATACCTCCGGTTGCAAACTGTCCTCCTTGCAAACGCTTTAGATTACGAGCTCTGCTAACCCAGAAGTAGCTGCTCCCAGAAGCAAACTTTGCCCTGGGATGCAAGTGGAAATTGCACGCCAGAGGCACACACGCAGCAGAAGGCCCCATTTGTGAAAGCATGCCTCAGGATAAGAACGGTTTCTGGTTACGAATGGATCTCCAGAACGAATTAAGTTCATAACAGGAGGTACCACTGTATATCCTACAATGGAAGGCACACTCTTCCATTATATCCCAAATGGATGCCAACCAACTCCCAGGTAAGTGGGTTTAGAACTGCAGCCTCAACAAGCTAGCAAAATGTAAAAAGTGATGAGACCAGACAGGTTTCTCTAAGGAGGACAGTTGAAAGGCCTGAAACAACTGGCAACTGCTTCTTGTATTAACTATACAGTGTTATTAGAATATTATGTAACATTATGCAAGAATTAATATTTGAATCTGCTTATTTTCTTATTCCTTCTCCATCCCCCCCCCACTTTTTGAATCACAACTATTAGATTTAATGCTCTGTTCTAAACTGTCAATCACCTTGCGTACACTGCTCCAAAGGCAGCATGTAGTAAAGGAAGCAGTCTAGACCAGCCTTCCTCAAACTCAGCCCTCCAGATGGTTTGAGACTACAATTCCCATCATCCCTGACCACTGGTCCTGCTAGCTAGGGATCGTGGGAGTTGTAGGCTAAAAACATCTGGAGGGCCGAGTTTGAGGAAGCCTGGTGTAGACCCTAGAGATTATTCCACTGACAGGAGTTCTGAAAGTGGCTTGCTTCAAAGTAATAGATGTTTATAAATAGATATTACCTGTTTCGAAATGCCTAAAAGATACAGAATTTCAAAAGCCCTAAACTGTCTAGAACCAGGATACCTGCCTAGTCCCTAGAACAGTAGTGGCAGCTGAGAACTACTCAGCTATTTTCAAGATCTTGTTACTAACATTTAAGTTAAATCCTGAACAGCTTTGGGCCAAGTTCCCTTAAAGATCATTTGCCCCTATACAGTGGTATCTCGGGTTACAGACGCTTCAGGTTACAGACTCCTCTAACCCAGAAACAAAACCTCGGGTTAAGAACTTTGCTTCAGGATGAGAACAGAAATTGTGCAGCGGCAGCACGGCAGCAACGGGAGGCCCCATTAGCTAAAGTGGTGCTTCAGGTTAAGAACAGTTTCAGGTTAAGAATGGACCTCCGGAATGAATTAAGTTCTTAACCCGAGGTACCACTGTACTGTATATGACCTGTAACTTCACTTAGATGATCTGGGGAAATATTATTCTTGGCAACGCACCCAACAGACTTTAACAAGGGCAGACATTTTCCATCATTGCCTTTACACTCTCTGTCTTTCCTTCTGCCATCATATACAAAGTGTAATCTTGCATCCTTTTACTGCTGAATTACTGTTTTTATGATATTGTTTTTATGTCGTATTTCTGTATACAGTTGGGAGAGCTTAAAATATTAAAGTGATTCATAAATGCTTTAAAATAAACAAGCAGAGGACAAAATAATTAGGAGGTTGTCTGCTACTTTTTCGTTCTAAATTTAATGTATTTTTGATTGTATCTTAGGCTGCCTGCGTCCAGGCACTGTGGTGGTCTACAAGGGATTCCCTCATGGCAAGGTCGATGCTTCCGGCCTTCATGTCACCTTTGCAGCCATCTTTGTAGCTCAGAGATGGTCTGCCAAGCGGCCTGGTGCCAGAAGCCAGCTCCCCGCAGAGAACGTCCATGGGGACCCTGCTATCTTCCATTTTGTGGACACGCCTAGGCCAGCGCATTTGTCTAATAGGTTTTAGCGCTGTTATGTTTTCCGTGCCAGGACTAAGCCCTGGAAAATGCAAATGCATATGAACAACAGAAGGCTGCGGCCCTCGAGTTACCTCACAGCTCGCTCTCACGAAGTTCGGGGGCCTGAGCACGCCAGTACCTTCCTACTCTAGTGAAAACATACCCGCAGCGAAATCCCGAAATCTGCAACAGCCTGCGAATTAGGCACAGCAGCCGCTTCAGAAGGGTTCAATGAAGCCCCGCAAGAGCAGACTTGGTTACCGCCCCCCCGCCTTTGACTTTCGCATTTTAAAAAGCGGTGGGCAACGCGGAGCAGCGCTTGCCTTGCCTCGCCTTCCCTTCCTCCGCACCTGAGGAAAGGGCGGCGGAGCGAGCGGCGAGCTCCCCTTCGAGCGCCTTCCCCCGCCCGCCCCCCGGCCGCATTCCGGGCACACACACCATGTAAAACATGTCGGCGGCCTGGGGCTGCACTTCGGAGCGAAGCCTATTGTGGATGTCGACGTACTGACCGATAAAGGTCTTGTTGGTAATTCTGGGGTAAGTCAACGGCCGAAACCTCTTCCTCCCGCGCACGCCTTCGAGGGCGACGAGCCCAAGCAGGACCCACGGCCACAGCCTCGGCATGGCGGCAGCGGCAGCGCCCTCGCACGTCGGAAGCGCCAGTCCGGCGTGCGTGCGGGAGGGTGCGCATGCGCGGCTGCTCTCCTTCAACGGTCGGCGCGCGGGGTCTGCTGCACGCTTCATCCGAAGTCGACCTCATTGCGTTCTGCGGGGCTTATTTCTAACCAGGCGTGTACAGTGCAGGATTTTAGCCTTACTCTGTTCTCTTATATTTTGCTGTTCCTCAGCTTCAAGGGTTTATCTCTCGCGAGCTTTGGCTCAAATCAAGCCCTAGCCTGCCCCGCTCTCCACGCGTGTTGGTCTGATGCTGTGCGCGCGTCTGCAGCTCTGTTCAATTCAAAGAGAATTTCTCCTAGACTTGCCTCCAACTCATCGCTGCCGTGCACTGCCGTTCTAACCGAGTTTACTCTTGCGGAGTAAGATGGTGGTTGTTCCAAGTGTCCTGTGACTGGCAGTCTGTTGCTCCTAGCGTCTGAACAGTGGTGCAGGATCTAAACCACGCATGGCTGTCAACGTTTCCCTTTTTTTAAGGGAAATTCCCTTTTTCCGAATAGGATTCCTCGCAAGAAAAGGGAAAAGTTGACAGCTATGAAACCACGGTGTTCCTTTTGTCCGGTACGCTGCCTTTGAGACCTCATGGTCAGCCCTGGAGGCACTGAAAGCAACGGGCAGAGCACTCAAGAAACTGAAGTCGATAGCAGAAGCAATGGTGGTGGTGCTGTTGCTTCCCATCGGCTCCACTGGGCCATTTCAAACGCCATTGTGAAGGGGAGAGAAGGAGATGAGTTCAGCAACAGCAATGAAGCCCACCAAGAGAGAACAACACAGGAATGTTACTGGCTTATTGGCACCAGACCAGCCAGAGACTGATTTGAGGAGGGAATTGGTTACACTGAATGAGGTAATGGCCTCCTCCTGGGATTGGGGCATTGGAAGATAGTAGTTCTTTCTGCAATTAGGCATCAGAGCACAGATGGGAACTGTAAGATACATGTTAGTTAATAAAATCTCTTGTCCAGATAGGCTTGGCTTTTTTATTGTGGAAGTTCCCCTGATGTATCAGGCAGATAAGGACAGAGGGACAGTGGCAGGCAGGTGGGGGGAGGCATTCTTATTAACAATGACACCACTCTGCTGTCTTTTCTTTTTCTTTTCAGCACAAATCCATTCCTTTGAATATTCACTGTGTTCACTTTGCTTACAGTGCAATCCCAGAGCCCCCAGATACACAATTTGAGATAGCCCCAGAGTATCTTCTTACACTGACTGGGGGAAAGCCTAGTTGGTGTAAACTAAGCCAGTGTAAGTAACATTGGTGTAGATGGCAAAAAAGGGCCATAGCAAAGGTGGGGAGTGGTTATGCCAAGTCAGGGAGAGGGCCGAACAAAGTTGCACTGCTTCCGAACTCCCTGAGTTCACTGGTCTCGTCTACACAGCTTGATATAAAATACACCACCAGGTTTAACTAAATTCACTACAGGAGTAAATAGAAGGGTAGAAGATGAACGTTCACCTTGCCTCCCTGGCCACATACATTCTGGTCAGAAGCAGTTAGGATACTGCTGAACATACACAGGAGATACACTAGCAAATCTACCTAGTAAGGATTGCTCTGTAAAGCTGCAGTTTATACACAATTACTTGAGAGTAAATCTTGATTGTTAGCACAACTCACATCTGAGTAAACACATGGACACGGAGGCTCATTTTCTGACTGTAGTTGTAAGATGGGTTCATAGAAAGGATATAGTCATATGCACAGTTTCCTGATACATGAGCAGGTTGTAGTATCTCTGAAGCCTTAATTTTCTCCAGACATAGGACGTAAGGCTGGTACTCATGTAAAAACTGTGGACGATTCTCTGCCATATAGATGGCTAATCTTAGGCTAATCACACACACTAAACCTCATAAAGAGAGAAATGAAGGGCTCTTTCAAACTGTTGCTATTTTTGAGTGGGATCTAATCACATACCAGAAAATTCAGGTTAGGTGATTAAAGTTGATTTGATGGTCTTCCCAGCAAATCAACTTTAATCACCTAACCTTTGTGATAAATAAAGGAATGACACGGGACAGTGCAGTGGAAAGTGCTCACAGGATAAGAACGTAAAAAGTTGGGAAAAACTTTATATGGAACATGTTAAGCCAGATGGACCACTTTGTGACATTGTATCACATCAATATTCATTCATTCATTGCATCCTGTTAATCATGCAAAATAAATAATACAATAAATAAATAAACTTCTTTTAATATGCTTAGCCTTTATTTTCACTTAATGTTGAACATGGCATACTAGATATGGCCATGGATAGCATTCAGCTAAGCTTTACTCAGAATAAATCCATTAAAATTAATGAAACTAACTTAATCATATTCATTAACTTAAATGAGTCTACTCTGAGTAAAACACAGTTGAACACCACTCCATATATTCTACTTACACTAATGTATTCTAGTTTTAAAAGTATTTACAACTCATTAATATGCAACAAGTAACTTTTTGCAAGTTCAGAAAAATTGAAGTATCGTAGAAACAAACCAAATCTACTTTTAAAATATAAAATGCAGGAAAATATTCTTATAAATATTATTGTTAGTTATATTCAATTTATATACGCCTATCAAAAATTATGCTTTATAACCTAAACCTGGATAACGGAGTTTTAAGTAATAAACAGCTGCAAAAGCTAGAAACATTAATAGCGGTCTTAAAATTGCAACTGCAATGCAGGATTCATCACATATAATCCGGGATTCAAAGGGTGGATACCATCGTGAATAGCCTATTTTAAAAAAGATAAAAGCATTCTTATGAAATGTGAGTTTTGTTCTTGAAGTAAATTTAAACTATAATACAGATATATAATACATACGTATGCTGTTTTCTTTCTCACGTTCAGGATTTCCTGTAAGAGAGAATAGTTATAACAAATGAAGAAAGGCTTTAAAACAGGATAATTGTAATGCACTTGTTCTGCAAAAGCCTTTGAAGACTATTGAAGACTGTTCAGAAACTGAAGCTACTGCAGAATTCAGCAGCCTGATTATTGGTAGGCCTAAGACAAACCAGTCATATAACACTGCTTCTGACAGGGCCACATTGGCTACCTTACGTTTTGAAGCTCAATTTATACTGTTGGCTTTGACCTGTAACTGCTTAGGACCCCAAATGGCAGAAGGAGTCTGGGCCCTGTCCTGGAGAAGCACTACCACTGCCAAGAACCCATGCAATTGGTAAAGGACAACTGGCCCCACACAAGGAGAGACTAGCTTTGCCCTGATCACCTTTCCTCAGCACTACATAACTGGACTGACCTGCTGCCTACCTCCCATGGAAAGGACTCACATGCCTTTGCACATGACTTTTGTCTTCTGGGTTTCTGCTGTTGTTATTCTGTCTCTCACAGCTACAATAAACCTACCATTAAAATTATGGACTCGTCATTTCTTCGTCAAAGGGCAAACTTAGCAGGGGATCAAATACTTTCCCCCCTCACTGTATGTGATGGTTGATATCATCATCTTTTCCATGACTGTTTGCATCATTTAATTCTATACTTACTGCAGAGTTTCTTTTGACAAGTGTCTCCTTTTGGGCACTGGCTACATGGAGCTCCCGCTTTATAAGGACGAACTCCCGCGTAGTTGCCCCTAAAGAACAAAATATTACATAACGTTATGTATTCAGTACACAAAGTGCACAAAACTAAAAATGAAAATGCAAGCTACTGGATATGTAATAAAAGGTTTTAGATGTAATGAATCAGTTGTCTAGGTCTGGGGGCTAAATACAGACCTCCAGGCCTATCTGGTACTTGGAACTCCCCCAAAGTTGCATTCTCTCTTCTCACCAGCCCTGCACTGCACTCTCAAATGTTTTTGCCTGTCTGTAATGTGTTCATGAACTATGATCATGCTTCTTATTTATCTGGATGGTGAAGGGTGTGTGTGTACAGAGCACAGAAATCTGACTTTTGTTATGGATGGAAGCCTGTGGCACAAAGGTCACATCCATTCTTCTTCCTATTTCCTAGTTGCCCCTGAAAAACAGTTTCAGGATGTAATAATGTATTCAGTACATAAATTAAACTGAAGATCAAAATGTTTTGTGCTTTCTATTGGTTCCAGCAAGTTGCAAATCATTCCAGGTGCTATTATCCAGGCAATGCTAGTCTGTGTATCATCATGATAATCCATGGAACTGACCTTGTACAGTGGTACCTCGGGTTACAGACGCTTCAGGTTACATACGCTTCAGGTTACAGACTCCGCTAAACCAGAAATAGTACCTTGGGTTAAGAACTTTGCTTCAGGATGAGAACAGAAATTGTGTGGTGTCGGCACGGCATCAGTGGGAGGCCCCATTAACTAAAGTGGTACCTCAGTTAAGAACAGTTTCAGGTTAAGAACGGACCTCCAGAACAAATAAAGTTCTTAACCCGAGGTACCACTGTACTGGTATTTTATGCCCTGCAGCTACCTGACCCCTGTAATTATTTGTTTTCAAATTAATATTATTTATACAGTGGTACGTCTGGATACGAACTTAATTCGTTCCGGAGGTCCGTTCTTATCCTGAAACTGTTCTTAACATGAGGCTCCATTAGTGAAAGTGTGTCTCCTGCGTGCGCACGTGCGCCTCTGGTACACGATTTCCACTCGCATCCCGGGGCAAAGTTTGCATCCGGGAGCAACTACTTCCAGATTAGCACAGCTCGTAACCCGACGCGTGCGCAACCAGAAGCGTTCGTATCCAGAGGTACCACTGTATTTCTGTTAAGTGGAGAACATTTACTTTCTATGTTACTAACAAACAATATTTTGTATATAGAAGCCTTTTTTTAGGGAATCACAGAGCCGTAGCTAGGTGATCTTGCGCCCCTGGCAGATTGCACCCCCTAGCCACAGACAAATTAGCTCTTCTTTCCGCCTCTCCTCCAACCCCCCCCCCCCCATTCTATTCACCCTCTATTTAAAACCTTTTCTTATGAAGCAATTATCAATATTTTAATTTATAGACATATTTTAGACAATTTGCGCCCCCCTCACCTGTGCCCCTGGTGAGAGCCCACCTCACCACCCCCTAGCTACGGCCTTGGCTCTTCAGTCAGTTAACAAATTTATACTGATAATTTTTGAAACTGTTCTGCAACTAAGTACTGATAGCTCCTAGCTCCGGTAGAGGTTTTTTTAATATTTGTTGTTGTTTAGTGGTTTAGTCGTGTCAATATACTGGTGCTTTATTACAACATTCTGTTTCCCCCACATTTAGTTTTTAGCTTTTATGCGTGTAAAATGATACTCTTACTACATCTAATTTTACTTTTTTGTACAATAAGTGTGTTTGAAGAAATTTAATTTTAAACCGAAGTCCTACATGCTCCACTGTTTTGACCACTCCTCAAGTGTTTAGAATTTTGTTTTTTCTCCATAATAATTGAGGTGTTTTTACAAGAGGCTCCCCAACACTTTAAAAAGTGGGGTAATGGCAGCTCTTTGTATTCATATTCTAATACTGAGATCTTGAGAAGATGTCTGTACTTCTAATATACAAGACATCACCATTAAGATATATATACAAGACATCTCCAGCCCCGCCCCCGCCTGCTCTCCACCCCGTTGCTGGAGCATGAAGTTCCGCCACTGCTTCCCAGACGGATGAAGCGGCAGCACGTTATATGAGATTCTATGTAAGAATAAAGTGCTGCATAAGGACTAAACTATTCTAACTAACAGGACTAAACTGTTGTAGCTTCATATAGTTAATGAGGGCTAACTAGCTGAGGCAACTCTGGAAGGAAAGACAAATTCAGTGTTACAAAGTAAAAAGTGTGTGTGTGTATACACACACACACACACAGGCGGTGACAATTTTGTGCGCAACCAATTGATGCACGATTGCCAATGCGTGGGTCCTTTTGGATCAGGAAAAGGGCGAAGCAGGCTTATACATGCTCCACCAAAGTGCATGGGGGCCAGGAACAGAACCCCTGTGCAAAATGGTCGCTGCCTCTCTCTCTCTCCCGCCCCCATGTATGAGATGCCAGGTATTTTTGGGGACTCCAAATTTAGAAAACACCCCTCAGCACTACCCATGTATAAGACAACCCCCAATTTTAAACCTAATTTTTGGGTAAAAAAACCAAGTCTTAGAAAAATACGGTAAATTGAGTATAATGCCGCCTATAATGCAGCCTACCGTAATTTGCAATATTGTTTATTGTATACAACTGTACATTATTTAAGTTCAAGATACAGGTGGGACAGAACTAAAGCTATTTCTGATCATTTTCTTGTTTTCCTAACTGTTTTGAGAACTTTTTACCGTTCTTGATATTTTAGTTCACAGAATATAATGTTTAAAATTGTAAAGGCTGAAAAGCATAGCTGTTAAGTTTTCTGGTTGCTTTTCAATTAAAAAATAATCGAAATGTAAATTAGCTTACAAAATCCAAAATTAATACATTCAGTTTCAAACAGGCATACAGTTTGGTGTTTTATGATTACTAAGTGTAACACAAGTTTAGCTCGCTTTAAGATTTGTTAACTTACGGTGGACCATAAGTACAAACGAAATATGAAAAATTCTTGGTTTTGGCTCCTTTGCTATTAGTTGACGCAGGACAGTGAACAATAGCACAGCCAATCTTATAAGTATTAGCCCAAACAACCTGAAAAAAACATGTTTGATTATACAATATAAAGTCCAAGCTTCGTTCAACAGTATCATTTCTTACATTCATTTTTTCCTCCAGATTTTGCTCTCCCTCCCTCCACTTTTATTGGCATTTAGCTAAAGGCACATTTATACCTTAGATTAATATTCAAGTATCCTATTCTGTACTCCTAAAGTTTTCAGAAAGGCATCTCCCAGCACTACCTGGAGATGCTGGGGACTGAACCTGAGACCTTCTGCATGCAAAGCAAGTGCTCTACCACTGAACCATGTAAATGGAGTAGTATTTCTGCTAATCCTGGCTGATGAATGATCTATCTTAGATGTCTTATTTCAAGCTTCACTGATTATTTTTCCTGTCAGGAAAATGTATAAATTCATGGTGATTCAGTTTTTGAAGACAGAGCTAGCATTCTGCTGAGGACTACAAGTATTTTAAGTCATTCATATATTCCAAATCAGGGGGCCGTGCCCCCCAACTTCGACAGTGGCAGCAGGCGCATGCCGCAGGGCATCCAAATGACGCATCAGCATGCACTGTGGTGTGTGCAACAGCATGCCCTGCGGCATATGATGTTAGCATGCCGCGGGCACGATGATGTCATGCGCACACACCACAGAGCACACACCATACTGATCAAATAGGGCCCTAGGGTCCCTCAATCACGGGGCCAAGGTGATGCATGTTATATACAGTGGTACCTTGGTTTGCAACCGTTTTGGATTATAACCGTTTTGGATTACAACCACGTCAAACCTGGAAGTGCGTATCCCTTTTTTTGGATTACAACCAATTTTGGGGGGGAGGCCCCATTGGCGAAATTGCTAGCCTTGGGTTACAACCTGTTTTGGTTTACAACCGGACCTCCCGAACGGATTATGGTTGTAAACCAAGGTACCACTGTATATGCATATGTGTGTGTTAAAATTTTCCACAATAAAAGACATGCCAGGCCCCACAAATAACAAAAAAAATAGAAAAACACCAGATTCTCCCCAATAAGTATCCCAACTTTTTGTCCCATATTTAAGTCTTATTGTATCTGACATAATTGAAACTAAACAGAAGTGGGCTACAAATAAAACTCAATGCCCTTCCTTTTCTTAGTAAGAACTCTGCTGTTATGTATATGCCCTGTAACATTTAGTGCTGGCCAGGTGCTAGTAGCTCAGTTTTTACGAATCTTACAACCATCAGCAATACATGTTAACTTAATATTGGAACTGAAATAAAGTAGAGGTTTGTTTTGTCAGTTGCCTCTAAATTAATTGTAAACACTCCATATACTTTATAACTAAGTATCCTTGATAATAACAGAATGCAGATTATTCCTTCACAGTTTATGATCACAGAGCAACTACAATATTTACTTCATACTTTTATTGTCTGAAATAATTAAAGTTATTTCATTTTGCTTCAAATTCTGTGGCCTATGTAAGCAGAGAAGAGAAGAACTTACCTGAGTATAATGACCACAAACACGTGTACATTTGTGGGTATTGTAGGTGTAGTATATTACCTCATCATAAAAATCTTCAATAGGGCCAGCAGGATCAAATGGGTATTTAAAGCCAGTTACAGCCCATATATTTTCTCCAAAAGGCCTAAATTTAGGATCAGGGTGGACCATATCAGTTGGATTATGCATAACAATGCATTTTTGTGCCCATGCTCTAGCTATTCTAGCCAAAGCTAGATCAAATGTCTGCAAAATATAAAAATTATGACATTATCACAACATTATACATGTATAGTAAACGCGCTGATAATACATCTTGAGTTCTAGCAAGTATTTCTTCAGAAATATTTACTTGCATCAAGCTGTCGAATGATGAAATTCTATACGTCTACTCGGAAGAAAGCCCCACTGAGTTCAAGGGAATCTACCCACAGGCATGGGTATAGCCAGAATTTGTGCTGGGACAGGCTTCATGTTGGGGGCAGAGCCTCAGTTAAGTATTTTATTGCTTTTCTTGATTGGGGGGGGGGGACAGCGAATTGTATAGGAACTAAAATGTCAAAGAAACTGAATGAATTAAAATACATTTTCATTACTTTCATGCTTTTATTTAGAGGAATGTGTGGCCAAAAGGAAACTGATTGTTGAAACTACAGAAATCTTAGTCTTTATGTTCATGCTGAAATACTGTCAAGAAAAAATGATTTTCAGTTCTTACTAGAGAAACTGCAAATATGGGATCCTCTACAACTGGAGTGTGTCATTCAAATTAAAAATCTATATTAATAATGAATAGGTCTGGGTAAAAACAATCAAGAGATGCAAAACAAGTGGCTGCCTTAGATAATCAACAATTTAAACAAATACTCCCAAAGGTGGAAGTGATTCAGACTTTTGTTTTGTTTTGTTTTGGTCATTTTAAAACAATAAAATAATGAATTAATTTTATATTCCACTTAATGAACAGTCTGGACTTTCTTTACAGAAGGAAAAATATGTAAAGTTATATCAATAACTTATATCAATAAGAAAAAGCATATATATTGTTTGAAAGAAATGCATATAAAGAAAGGCAAAGAAAAGCATCTAGAACTATACCCATTTGGTGCAATAAAAGAGAGGGTTGCAGTTATAGTAAAAATCATAACATCCTATTAAAGAATTATAAAAAGGATGGGTTTCTTCTTCTTCTCTGATCGTCATTCTTTTTGTTACATAAACAGTTCTTTGAAATACTGACTAACAAAATGACTTAATCAGTTACAAGCAACCTATTATTCTTAGTTTCTGTGGGTAACCCCCCTGTGGGTAACAAGCTAACTTGAATGCAGGACAGGTGATAGTCAGTCTTGGCTCAACCTAAAACAGCCATTAGTCAGGGTTCAATTTATGCAGGGATTGAGTTCTGGAATCAATTAAACCCTGGAAAATGTAATCATCGCCCAGGAACCTGAAGGCAATATTTATTTATTTATTTATTTAAGGAAGGTACGCCATGACCCATGACTCATAGAGAATCGGGGCCTGAGCCCTGGTACTACTATACTTAAACATTATTTTAAATAAAGCATTACACACTTAGCAGCCGTAAATATAAATGCTAGGTCTTTTAAGAGCCAACAAGTTTTCCTCATTCGACTATGTAAAAATTATGTCTATGGTTCAGAAGCAAGACATGAGGTGTAACTCTAAATGGATAGAAAACCCTTAAAAAGAGAAAAGATTGTCGTTGCTGCTGGCAACAACGCATGAAGGTATGTAGTAAACCAAGGCTGGTCTGTTATTCTGTAATCTGTGGCAAAAAAACCCCCAGCCATTCACAAAGGCTTCTCCCATGGGAGTAGCCAGGATTTATTGGGGGGGGGGGGGAGAGAGAGAGGTTTCATATACCCTTTTAAAATATGGCTCTTTTCTGAGGCAGGGTGTTATTAGGTTGTTGTTTTTATTCTGATTATATATGTTGTGATCTTTTCTATGAAGCGCCCTGAGACCTCTGGGTATATATAGGGCGGCATATAAACTCTAATAATAATAATAATAAATAAATAATAATAATATGGGGGACAGAACCTCAGCTAGTCAACTATTTTTATTGATTTACAGTGGTACCTCGGGTTACATACGCTTCAGGTTACAGACTCCGCTAACCCAGAAATAGTGCTTCAGGTTAATAACTTTGCTTCAGGATGAGAACAGAAATCGTGCTCCATTAGCTAAAGTGGTGCTTCAGGTTAAAAGAACAGTTTCAGGTTAAGAACGGACCTCCAGAACGAATTAAGTACTTAACCTGAGGTACCACTGTACTTGATTTAGAGGGGCAGCTTCCCCTTGCCCCGCTTGGCGAAACCTTCTCCCACCAACCCCACAGCAGTCAACACTGACTGCCTGAGGCAGGGGCATATGACAGGGGCAGCTTCTCCCCCAACACTCCCCGCCCTCGGCTCCCTTTCCCCCTTCCACCCCGCGGACACACACCATGTACAGCATGTTGGAAGCGGGGGGGTTGACCCCGCTGCGGTAGTTGTTGTGGGTGTCGAGATACTGGTTGATGAAGGTCCTGTTCCTGATGCTGGGGAAGCTGCGCCCGCTCGCGACCTCCAAGGCGACGAGCGCCAGCGCCACCCGCGGCCACCACAGCAGCCCCATGGCTTGTTTGGAAAAAAAGCGCGCGTCGGGCAGCGGCGCGCGCAGCGAGCATAGCTGCCCTCTAACTGTCTCCGCCGGCGCCGCCTCCTGTTCCCTGCGCGGCGGGCCGCTCAAACTGCAGGGGACGGTCTGGAGAATGGATGGTTAAACGGCTAGAACTTTGCGCGCGCACTGCCTGCGTTCTCGCGCCACTTTTAGTGCGCGCGTGGCGCACGGTTCTTCCTCCTCCCCCGCCCGTTCTAAGTCCGTTACTGTATGCATCCCTGCCAAATCCAGCGCGCGCTCACTTGCATCAGCGCCGCAAGCTGGGGCAGCCCCACTAGGAAGCGTCCGGGAAACACAGGAAGGAGGCTATGAGGTCATAGAATCGTAGGATTGTAGAGGAGGAAGTGGAAGGGATCCTTAGGGGTCATTCTAGTCCAACCCCCTGCAATGCCCGTTTGGGTGCAGCGACATCTAACTTTGTTTAGGGGAGGAGTTCCGCTTGGTTCCCAGTCACTTTGGCAAGCAATCTGAGGAGAAGCGTTGGGAAAAGCGCAGTTGGACATCTCCTCAGTGCTGCTGCTGCTGCTATTATTATTTATTATTATTGTTAAACCAAACCCGGGAGACAGGTCAAGACAGCGAAGGCTTCATTTGAGTCAGAATCCAACCCTGGGCTATGAAATGATACCAAAGTGGAGAGGATCTCTGAAAATGTATTTTTCTTTTTAACAGATAATACCTCTAATGGTGATATCCACCATGGTGTTTTGGGCTCTAACAATCTCCGATGTCTTTCCCAGGCTTTATATAACGACCTTCTGATAACATGATTTAAAAATTCTTTATGGTACGCTAAACAGGCATGCCAGCCGAATCTATTGTTCCATCCCTCCAGATCCAAAACATCAATGTTTTCTAGCATGATCCATTCTCTGATCCAGCACAAACATGCAGCTTCATAATAAGTTCTCAAATCAGGGAGCCCAAACTTACCTCTTTCTTTCTTATCTGTTAATAATTTGTATTTAATAAGTGGCTTTCTGCCTTGCCATATAAATTTCGCCAAGTCCGATTTCCATTTGTTGAAGCATTCTACTTTGCCTATTATGGGAATCATTTGAAACAGAAACAGTAATTTTGGTAAGATATTCATTTTTATTACTGATATTCTGCCCCATTATGTTAATTTCAGTTTTGTCCAAATTTCCATATCTCTTTTTACTGCAGTCCAATTTTTTTTGTAATTATCCTCAAATAGATTTATATTTTTCATTGTAATCTCTATTCCCAAGCATTTGACTTTTTTTACTATTTCTAGGCCGAATTTTCTTACTATTTCTGTTTTCTCCTGATTTCCTGTATCAAATTTCCTTTTGTGACATGTATTTTAGATTGTAAGCCTGAGGCCAGGGACTGTCTAATTGACATATGTAAGCCATTCTGGGAGCCTTTTTGGCGAAGAGTAAAACAATGATTTAAATAATTTATAAATTATAACATTAAAACTGGTTTGCAGAAAGCTGAAGCAAAGTAGCTGCAAAAGCATGTTTTGTGTGTTTGTGCACCAAAATGAGCTTGAAAAAAATGAAATAATGAATATTTCTATTTCTCTCCAATAATAGAAAATAAAGTCTCCCAACCCAAAAGCCTATGTTTTACAAAAACTATAGCAACTTGCATTTTCATATTTACTCTTTCTGATTTGCAATTGAAGTGTAGATTGTTTTAATTCAAGATGTATGAAACAAACTTCTAAAATCTGGTTAATTGATACAGCAAACTGCACTTGCCTATTTACAAATATTTCAAATGCGCCAGGTAATTTTTATAACTGTGTCAAAATATTAACTTTAAAACTGTTCAAGTATACAGTTTTTATCAAATCTAAAATTCTGTTTTGCAATAAGTGATACCTTGATTGCTCTGGATTATCAACTTCTGGCTTTCTTTGTGGGAACAAAAAGACAGTACCAGAAAATGTGCTACCCCAACAGATACAAACTACAGTATTAGCAGTGTGAAGTAGAAACGAAAGAGGGTTATGCAAGGATTCTCAAAAAGCTGCAGAACAGATAGCAAACAGCAGTCAACCTCACAAGTGTCCAGCAAAAATGGCTGAGGAAAAGATAATGAACTGGAAACTATACCAATTCTATTTCCTAAAAGTGTAGGGAGCTGATTGCTTATGGAGCCTTTACTTATAGTGTCCACTTATATTACTTATAGAATGTTTGCTTATATTGCTTTGGCAGTGTTAAGTGAGTTGCAACATTTTGGAGGGAAAAGTTATTGCTCTCCCTAACGGTTCTCTTGCCCTAATAAGGAAATGAGGCCATGGCCTAACTGTCACCCCACATCACACCACCTCTGAACACAAGGCACCCGTGCCCCCCTAAACCAATCAGGAGCAGGCACACGAGCTGATCACGAGCCATACACGAGCCATAAGCAACAATGTATGGGGAACCAGGGTGGGGGGAGAAAGTATAAATGTTGTTGCCTGAAGTTATGTGATGCAGCCAGTTTTCAGAAGTTATTCTGCTGGTTGCCAGTGTGCAGCAAATAAACCTCTTTTCTTCGAACTTACGTTTCCTTGGAACCTTTGTTACTCTCCGCGACCCGGGGTTGGCGTGGCCCTTGGATCCCAAGGTAGCAAGGCAAAGGCTACAGCTTGGGGGCTCGTCCGGGATAAGGCCCCCACCCCACAGAGGTCCGGAGGGCCAGGCCTAACCGTGGTGAACAGCCAGGACCGGCGTCTGCAACCTCCAGCGCGCACCCTGCCAGTTCGTGGGGGGAGATCGCTACACCGTACCTGCGTGGAGACACCCGGTTGGGGAAGAAAAGAGGACAGCCGGCGAGGGAGTGGTCCGCAGCGGAACAGGTGAGCCCTGAAGGAATTAAAATAGGGCAAGAGGTCTGATCAACCTCAACTGGCCGTGGCAGTAAGGTGCCGCCAGTAGGGTAAGGGAAAAAGGGAGAAGGGGATTTTGTATCGTGAAGTGTGGAGAGTGCAGGATACTCCAGTGAACGGATGAATGTGTGAGTGGCCGGGGCTTAGCGTCCCCTTGGTCAAGCGTGTGTAGGTCCGTGCGGTTCTTGGCAGCGCGAGCTCGTCCAAGCCACGGTCTGTAGCGAATCTCGTGTGTTTGAGGAAAAACCCTGTATAGGAGCGGAGTATCCTGTTAGAAATGGGGTCTGTAGGCAGCAAAGGTACCCCCTTGCAGTGTTTCCTGGACAATTGGAAAGCAGCCACGAAGGATGATGATTGGGGCTTTAAGCTGAAAAAGGAGCGGCTCAGGACCCTATGTGAGGTAGACTGGCCCACCCAGGGAACAGGATGGCCATCAGAGGGGACATTCGACCTGCAACTAATAGACCCCCTGTGGCGGAACATAATTAAGATCCATCCAGACCAAATCCCTTACATTTCTACCTGGAAGAGAAATACAGAGAACAACCCACCCTGGCTGAGAAATTGCCGAACATCTATTGGGCGAAGTGCCCGAGTATGTGCAGTAAAAGAAAGACCAAAGCCCCCTGTCCTCCAGGATCCTGAAGAAGAGGAAGGAGGGATACTGAGGCCTCCTCCCCCGTATGCCCCGCCGATAGCACCCCCAGCGCAACCAGCCCTGGCCCCGCAGGGACCTACACCACAAGCAGCGGGAGGGGCGCCAGGAGGGGGAAGCCCAGAGGAACAGGAAGGTCCGAAGGATGAGGACAAGGAAGAGAGTGATGAACAATTTAGAGAAAGGCTTGAGGAACGTATCAGGAAAGGGAATAGATGGTCAAAGCAGGATGATGAGAAAGTGAGGAGAGATGTTGAACCATGGCAGAATGAGGTGGATGTGTCGCCACACTTACTGACGGCGGCAACGTGTACTTCAGGACAGATGAAGAAGGAGCAAAGAGCCCTGTTAAATGCATGGGAAAGGGCAAAGGCGCATGAGGCAAGGAAGGAATTAAAGGAAAAAGTAGAAAAGCTCGCCCCTCTACGCCGAGTTTATGACCCACCGGGACCCCCGGGACCAAACGGGGAGCTAGCACCGCGGACATATACCATCCAACATGTCCCTTTTACTAGTTCTGATGTGTGCAACTGGCGCAACCAAAATCCCTCTTTTGAGGAGAATCCAGCAAAGATTATAAAGTTATTTGAGGGGATTTTTAAGACATATAATCCCACTTATGATGACGTCCAGTACCTCCTGGACTCACTGCTAACTACAGAAGAAACCAGGAGGGTCCATGCGGAGGCGAGGAAACACTTAAGAGCTAATGGGGCAGAGGATGACAACATAGACCAGACATATCCATCCACCACCCCAAATTGGAACTACCAGGAGGTGGGAGGTCAGAATGCCCTGAATACCTACCGTCAACATGTTCTGACTGGGATGAGGAGAGCCTCCCGAAAACCCACTAATTTGATGAAGGTTAGGGAGGTGGTCCAGAAGCCTGAGGAACCTCCTGGGGCATTTTTGGAGCGATTGAAGGAGGCATACAGGCAGTACACTCCCTTAGACCCAGATGATGATGCAAATGCCCCTATCGTAAAGGCAGCCTTTGTGGCTCAGGCAGCACCTGATATTCGCCGAAAAATCCAGAAAAACGAGGGGTTCATAGGTCACACCCTAGAATGGATGCTGGAAATAGCGCAGACCACTTATAACCAGAGAGAGGAGGAAGCTCAGAAGAAGAAGGAAAAATACCAAGCAAGGAAATTGATGGCGCTCCAGGCAGGAACCCCAACAGGAGGAGGCACCCGAGGAGGAGGGCGAGCCCGACTAGGTCGAAACCAGTGCGCCATTTGCAAGCAGGATGGGCACTGGAAGCGAGAATGCCCCCAGGCAAATTCTAAAGGAAGGGGCCAAGGAAGAGAAAACCCAATGAACCCCACAGCTGAGTCTTGGGCACCCGGGAAGGGAAGAGGCCGTGGGCAGGGACGTCCTTGGCAGCCACCTACCCCAGGAGGACCTGCAGGAGCCATGAGTCTCCAAGAGAACCAGTATTAGGACAGACCGGGCCCAACTGACTTAGGTTCCCGTGAGCCCACGGTCAAAATGAAAACAGGGAACCAGACTTTTTCTTTCCTGATTGACACGGGAGCTGCCCACTCGGTGTTGCCCACAGCTATATCCAAACCAACCCAACAAGCAATCACCATTGTAGGGGCCACGGGCGAAACACAAAAGGCACCATTCCTGCAACCTGTCATATGCAAACTGGGAGGACACACAGTCCAGCATAAGTTTCTCTACATCCCCGAGTGCCCCATTCCACTGTTGGGTCGGGACATGTTAACCAAACTACAAGCCCAGATTGCCTTTTCCCCCAATGGAAAGGTTGTTATGAACACTGGTCCTGTGGGAGAACTTTCTCTAGAAGTCCCTTTGAGGGAACACTGGAGGTTGATGATGGTAAAAGAAGAGGAGGGCCAGATCCCAGAGATAATTTTGCAGGAAGCAAACCCCCGCGTATGGGCTGAAGACAATCCACCGGGCATGGCTAAAAATATTCCCCCCATTATTGTGAAACCCAAGCCCTTCGCAAACCTTGTGGCAGTAAACCAATACCCCATCCCACGAGCAGCTGCAGAAGGGGTATGGACCCATTTGGACCGGCTACTGCAGTATGGAATTTTAAAACCTTGCCAATCCCAGTGGAACACACCCTTATTACCAGTAAAGAAGGAAGGAGGGGAATACAGACCAGTTCAGGATCTGAGGCTTGTGAACCAGGCTGTGGAGACCCTCCACCCGAATGTGCCAAACCCATATACTTTGCTCAGCCTTATACCACCCACTGCACAGTATTTTACTGTACTGGACTTGAAGGATGCGTTCTTTTGCTGCCGCCTAGCGGAAGAAAGCCAGCCCATGTTTGCCTTTCAGTGGACTGACCCAGGAACTGGCACCAAAGTACAGTATACTTGGACCAGGCTTCCCCAAGGTTTCAAAAACTCACCCACCCTTTTTGGGGTAGCCTTGGCATCAGACCTAGCAAACTTCCCCACCAACCCCACCAGAGTTTTGTTGCAATACGTAGATGACCTTTTATTGGCATGTTCTGACGAGAACACGTGTCTAAAAGCCACAAAGGAGCTGTTAAATCACTTGGCAGAGGCCGGATACCGTGTCTCAAAGAAAAAGGCTCAAATTTGTCAGCCTACCGTCAAGTATTTGGGGTTCGATATATCCCACCAGCAACGCAAGTTAAGGGATGAAAGGAAGCAAGCTATACTCCAAATACCAGAGCCTAAAACCCGCCGGGAACTTCGCGGATTTTTGGGATCTGCAGGGTTTTGCAGAATATGGATACCAAACTATAGTAGCATTGCTCGGCCCTTGCATGAATCCACAAGAGGAATGGAGAAAGACCCATTTGTTTGGGGACCTGAACAACAGCAGGCCTTCCAGGATCTCAAAGCTGCATTACAACAGGCCCCAGCACTTGGCATCCCCAACCCCGAGAAGCCTTTTACCTTGTATACAGACGAGGATCAGGGGATAGCCAAGGGAGTGTTGTGCCAAAGACTGGGAAGCTGGCAGCAGCCCGTTGCATATTTATCAGAACGACTGACCCCAACGGAGCAGGGATTGCCCCCTTGCATGAGGGCAGTAGTGGCCGTGGCTACTCTGCTGGAAAAGGCAGACAAGTTTACATTTGGACAAGACACCATTTGTGTGACACCCCATGCAGTCCCAGCTCTGCTTGATATGAAAGGCACTTATTTTCTGTCCCAAGCGAAGATGAGAAAGTGTCAGGTGCTACTATTGAATCCACGCTTAAAGTTCCAAGTTACTGCAGCTCTTAACCCAGCAACCTTACTACCGGTTGGAGAAGGTGAGGAGCCGACCCATAATTGTGTGGAAGTCATGGATGAAGTGTACTCTAGCAGACCTGATTTGAAGGATAAGGCCAACCCTCACTGGTCCACCTGGTTTGTAGATGGAAGTAGCTTTGTGGAAAATGGCCAACGAAAAGCAGGATATGCCGTAGTAGCCTTAGAAGACCAGGTTATTGAGGCGAAGCCCCTTCCTCCTGGCACCTCAGCGCAACTTGCAGAAATAATAGCACTCACTAGGGCCTTGTGTCTAGCAAAGGGGAAGAAGATCAACATATATACGGACTCCAAATACGCTTTTCTGACTTTGCATGCCCACGGGGCGCTGTGGAAAGAGCGAGGTTTGCTCACCTCTAAGGGAAGTCCGGTAGCACACCCCCAAGAGCTCTTGGACCTTTTGGATGCCGTCTGGGAACCGGAAGCAGTGGCAGTAGTACATTGTTATGGGCATAAGACTGGACCAGGTGAAGAAGCCAGAGGCAACCGGTTGGCAGACAAGGTAGCGAAAGAGGCAGCCCGGGAATCACCTCCAGGACCGTTTATTGGAGCCTTGGTTCCTGAAGCAATTCTGGACACCGCAGCGAAGCCCCGTTATTCCAATGCGGAGGAAGCTTCAGCTGAAGAGGAAGGATTGCAAGCCTCCACAGAAGGCTGGTACCTCACCCCTGATGACCGAATATGGGTACCAACTTCCCTGTCTCGTCAGATCGTCCAGCGATATCATGAGTCCACCCACACAGGGCCGGATGCCACCACTCAACAATTGGGGAAGTGTTTCTATATATCTAATCTCTATCAATTAGCTGCCCAAGTATCCAGAGGGTGCATTTTATGCCAGAAGAATAATCCAAGGACAGGACCTTTGGTCCCCCCAGGAACTCAACACACTGGAAGTGCCCCTATGGAAGATCTTGTGGTAGACTTTACAGAACTACCCCGATGTGGACTTTACCGCTATATGTTAGTGGCAGTGTGCACCTATACTGGATGGGTTGAGGCATGGCCCACCAAATCCGAGCGGTCCAGCGAAGTGACTCGATGCCTCTTGAAAGAAATTATACCCCGTTATGGCCTACCCAGGTCCATTGGATCTGATAATGGACCAGCATTTGTTCACTCAGTGTTGCAGGAACTGGCTAAAGCCCTACAAATCAACTGGAAACTACACACCGCCTATAGGCCTCAGAGTTCTGGGAAAGTAGAAAGAATGAACAGGACATTGAAAAACCAGTTGTCCAAACTCACTCAGGAAACTGGCTCTAATTGGGTGTCCATGTTGCCCCTAGCCTTGTTAAGGGTCAGGAGCCTACCTCAGAAACGCACCCATTTGTCACCTTTTGAGGTAATGTTTGGAAGGCCAGTTCCTTACGTTAGGATGATATCGCCAAGCGCGAGCAGAGATGTCCAGTTAGAAAACTATGTGCAATCACTCTCCCGAGTTTTCTCTTCTCTTAATAGGTGGACCCAGGCTCGCACGCCATGCGTTTTAACCGAGCCCCTGCATCAGTTTGAGCCAGGCGACGAGGTGTGGATCAAGGACTGGGCCCAGGCACCCCTGCAACCGTGCTGGAAAGGCCCGCATACCGTACTGATATCCACCCCCACCGCTGTTAAAGTCGCCGGCATCACCCCGTGGGTCCACCACACCCGTGTTAAGAAGGTTCTGCCTAACTGGACAGCTACATCGAATCCTGATGATCCTCTGAAGCTGACCATCTCCAGGAAGGCACCGGACGACCGCCCTGCTGATACCACTCCGGACGCTGGTATCTCCACGCACGGCTGAAGAAGTGGATGGGAGGGGCGCCCGCGGGCAGCGTCCCCAACGCACCTGTGTTGGACACAAAACCCCCAGAGAACATCCTGCCCCATGCAAGAGCAAGTGTTTGCAACAAATGGTACACCGTGTTACATCTCAGCTCCTAGGTCCAAAGGTGATTGCTTTCATGCGAGGGTATCACAGTGTGCCTATGGATGCGCCAAATGGCGATCCAGAAGAAGAGGAGGGATTGTAGGGAGCTGATTGCTTATGGAGCCTTTACTTATAGTGTCCACTTATATTACTTATAGAATGTTTGCTTATATTGCTTTGGCAGTGTTAAGTGAGTTGCAACATTTTGGAGGGAAAAGTTATTGCTCTCCCTAACGGTTCTCTTGCCCTAATAAGGAAATGAGGCCATGGCCTAACTGTCACCCCACATCACACCACCTCTGAACACAAGGCACCCGTGCCCCCCTAAACCAATCAGGAGCAGGCACACGAGCTGATCACGAGCCATACACGAGCCATAAGCAACAATGTATGGGGAACCAGGGTGGGGGGAGAAAGTATAAATGTTGTTGCCTGAAGTTATGTGATGCAGCCAGTTTTCAGAAGTTATTCTGCTGGTTGCCAGTGTGCAGCAAATAAACCTCTTTTCTTCGAACTTACGTTTCCTTGGAACCTTTGTTACTCTCCGCGACCCGGGGTTGGCGTGGCCCTTGGATCCCAAGGTAGCAAGGCAAAGGCTACAAAAGTACTATGCTAAGACAAGGCCTACTGGGGAAAGCAAGATATATAGAAAGCAGCAGTATCTGGACTGTATACTGCTTTCATAAATAGCATACTGCCTTGATTCAAAGAACAAAATCAACACAGTAGAAACAAATTCCCATAGGTGAATCAGCTATACCAGATTTTCAAAATCCTACTGGATGGGAGGGAAAGACCACATCTAGTAATCAGTATCACACAGAGAACCTCATGCACATTTCCATGCGGAAAACTTTCTGCAAATTTATGTGCACAGCCTTCTTTTTAAAGCTGCTTACTCAGTCTCTAGAGTCTGAGCATCCAGCCACTTGTTCAGTGTCTGTTGGTGGACTGTTTTCTCCACCAGGGAAATGCATAATAAAATATTTTTAAAGAGGAAAGACAACATGGAACAGTTCAAAGATCTTTCACGCTTTCACTTCACTTTTTATACATGCCTGATTTTGTATAGCTCTTTCAAAACATACCTGCAGTTCTGAAACTACTATATACTCAGTTCCACTGACCTAAAAAGGATTGCTCTTCTCATAAAAAGAATTTAAGAATTACAACCTAAGATATGGTTAGGTTACCAGATTTCTCTCAATGAATCTGGGGACACTTTTCTTTTTTTTTTAAGCTGAGTAGCAACAGGGAATCAGTAGTGCGGCAATGGCATGCCGCCTGCCCATGACTCCCAAGCCTTCCCTGATCTCCTGCCCCCTTCCCCCTTTGTTTTGACAGATCAGGGGAGGCTCAGGAGTTGTAGGCAGATGGCTGTTGCCCAGTTTTTAAAAAACTGTGCATCTATGTTTCGCAGGGTGCAAAAGAAGGGCTTTGCACCTTGCCTGGCAGAGAAACCGTGCACCTTGCGCCCCTCCTGGGAACGGCGGTCCGCCCGCGACTCCTGAGCCTCCCCCGATCTGTCAAAACAAAGGGGGAAGGGGGCAGGAGATCTGTACCACCAGACGTCCCCGGTTCACCTTTGGCTGTGGCGGTGGCAGCGAGCAGCTCCTGAAGCCAGCCAGAGCCAACTGCGCTACCAGACTGGCTCCAGGCTGCTGCCACGTTTCCCGGGGACAGATTTGCAAATCTGGGGACATTCCAGGGACGGAATCTGTCCAGGACAGATTTGCAAATCCGGGGACGTCTGGTAACCCTAACCTAAGACAGCCAGCAGTCTGGATGCAGAATCATAATACTAAAGTCAGAGAGATCCATGGAACCATGTAAGCCTTATTGTGAAAGTTTGTGAAAGTTTCATATTTTGTTGTTAGAACCACTTAATTTTTCTTTTTTGTATAAATCTCTTCAATAATAAATACCTTTCTTAAAAATCAGTAATAGCTTAAAAATCAAACAAACTTTATCTTAGTGCGCACCCATTCCACTGTGTAATTTTATCATTAACGTATTTTAGCAGAAACAAAACCTGGCTAGCTAACAATCACAGGACTCAGCTACTTAGCAATAATAACTGTCTCAAGCTTCTATTCCACAGCAGTTTTAAAAAATCATATTAAATTTATAAAGGCATGTATAAAACTAAAGTAGAACACTAAAAATTGTTGCTTCGTGATTTTGGAAGAAGAAAAAAGGACTCGTGTATAGCTTAATCATGTCAAATAATTAAGCTTATTTTAATATGCTTGATCTTTATTTTTTACATGGTATTTAACATACAATATATGACCATATATTTTATATTATATTAATATCTTACAGACTTAAAAATATTCACAATGAATCAATATGAAACAGAACTTTTTACAATTTTGAAAAAAAACACAAAATATGATATGAAGCAATAAAACAAGCCAAATTTAGTTTTACAATATAAAACACAAGAAAATAATATTAGCATTTGTGTTAATGTGCTCTGTTAGCTAAGATACTCAAAGAAAATGGTTGTGTGTTTTATGTGCATATTGGAGATTAATGTTTTAAATTTAAACCTGGATAACGTAATTTTAAGTAGTAAACAACTGCAAATGCTACAAACATTAATAATGGCCTTAAAACTGCAACAGCAATACAGGATTCATCACAGGTAATGTGGAAATCATACGGTGGATTCCATCGTTTATAATCTATATTTTAAAAAAAGAAGGTAATTTTTACTGAATGTGAATTTTGCTCTAAATTTAAACAACAAAATAAAAATGTAATACATACTCTCACTCCTTTCTTTATCACGTTCAGAATTTCCTGGAAAAGAGAGAAAATACATATAACAAGCAAAAGAAAGCTTTAAAAATGTTACTATTTTACCTTGGGTTTATTTTCTGTCATATAATGGAAGAGTATTTCCTCGGGTTACATACGCTTCAGGTTACAGACTCCGCTAACCCAGAAATAGTACCTCGGGTTATGAACTTTGCTTCAGGATGAGAACAGAAATCGTACAGTGGCGGCGCAGCAGCAGCAGGAGGCACCATAGGCTAAAGTGGTGTTTCAGGTTAAGAACAGTTTCAGGTTAAGAACGGACGTCCGGAACGAATTAAGCATTTATCCCAAGGTACCACTGTATTGTATTTGTAGTTTTTAAAGGTACGCTGCAAGTCACTTATTCCCCCCCCAGATGTGTTAAGCAATATAGAAATTATCTAAATAAATACATTTTTAAAAATATGATAGTTTATCATCATACTTACTGCAGAGTTGATTTTGACAAGTGTCTCCTTCTGGGCACTTGCTACATGATGATCCTCTTTTATAAGGACGAACGCCCCGGTAATTGCCCCTAAAGAACAAAATATTATGTAACATTATGTATTCAGTACACAAAGCTAAACTGAAAATTAAAATGCAAGCTACTGGTCATATAATTAAAGATTTTAGATGTAACGAATAAGTTGTCTAGGTCTGGGGGCCAAATGCAGCCTTCCAGGCCTCTCCATCTGGTCCTTGAATTTTTCCAAGGGCCTCATCAGCCCTACCTCTGCACTCTTGAATGATTTTTCTGGCTGTAATGAGTCCTTGAACTGTGATCATGCCTCTTACTTATGGTGATGGGTGTTTGTCTGGCTTTTGTCTGGATGGAAGCCTACTGTACAAAGGTAAAAGTCACATCCATTATTCTTCCTATTTTTGTCTCTGGCCCTACCCATCACTGTCATGCAGTTCCTGTAAAATTGTCTGAGAGGGAATGCAATCCTAGGTATAAAGGCATCAACACACAAGACCAAATATCACAGTGGAGTATGTTGAGCTGGAAGAGGTGACAAGTCTTTGAATGTGAAGGAATGGATATAAAAACTGACTTACACAGAAGAGAGCTGCCAAATATATTTAGGTATTATGCCTAGTTCAGACACACCATTGCCTTTGGTCACTACAATCTGGATCTCATACAGAGAATACTGAAGTGGTCCAAGTCACCCTGGTAACAATGCTCTCAAATGAGTGGTCTTACATTGTGAAGTTATTTAAGTTACCTTATCACCTTTCACACTATTCACTTGAACACTCTTGCAAGGGTCAGCCAGCTATAGAAACACCTGTGCTTGAACAAAGGTTAAAGCTTTCCGAAATAATCTTAAGGAAACAGATGTAAGGGATCGATTCTTTCATTTGATCAGAGATACAAATGACTTGTGCTCGATGCTGTAAATGTCCTGACAAACAGACATGTCTCAAAATTGTACTTTTGTGTTATAAAAATCAACAGTAGCAATAAATAAAAGCAAGACATATACATCTGTAAACAATGGTGGAAAGGTTGTGGGTGGCAAACATCATTTAGATATCCTGATAAGATAGTGCTGGAAAGGAGTGTGTGGTGCACGTTGGCACAAATGATGTGGCAAAATGTAGTCATGAGGTCCTGGCAGCAAAATTTTTATTGCTAGGTGGGAAAACCAGGCCCTTCAAGATAGATTTCTTTCAAATGCTTCTCATTCCTTGCACAGGGCCAGCTAGACAGGTGGATTTGCAGTGGTGGATTTGTTAATGTTTCAGGACAAGCCAGACATGCTTAAAAAGGGACCACTCTAACAAGAATGGACGCAGGCAGTTGGCATTTAAAATCAAAAGGCTGACTGACCAGTTTTTATAAGGAATATCCAGTTCAGGACAGCTCACCTCCCAGGAATGATGAAAAACTTGAATGTCCAAATGGGAATGGACTGGAGCTAGGAATTGTACAGGGGAAGTACAGGGGAACATGACAGCAATTCAGAGGCCAAAGAACATTAGGGCAAAATGCAGATGTCAAAGACATTTGTAGAGAGACACCATGTATAAAGTATGTATATGCTAATGCTGGAAGGCTCTGACTTCAGAGGGCTGTCAGCACAATCTAGCTGATGTCCCGCACAATGACGCTTGCTGAATTTTATGTCCCAACCTCCTATTTGTGGTAGCAGTGCTACTCCTGTCTTCTTTTCACCTGCAGGCCCCTTTTCTCCTACACTCCTCCTACCAGCTGTTCTATTTTTTTAATGTTTAAAAGCATTCTTTGCTGCCATGATAGTAGTGGCAGCAGTAATGGTTTCTCCACCACCACCTTTTTACCCTCAAAAAGGGTAAAAAGAGGGTCTTTTGCAGAATCTGACCATTCATTATATATATATTGGCAAAGGGTCCATGAAGTAGGAGTTACTGAAGTCACAAAAACAACCCTTGCAATGATAACCCTTGCATTTGGTTTCACATTTGTTGTTTGCAGATGATTTGAAACCCCTGGTGAAAAGTCCCCCCCCCAAAAAAAAAGCTTATAAAGATGTTTGATGTCATATGTACTGTCCTGTGATGGCAGCGGAGGGGAAGCTCTACCTAACAGGCCTGATTTCCTCCAAATCACCTGTAGCTGCCCATCACATGAATTTTAGACTGCTAAGTGTCAACACACTCTCTTTAGCATTTGTTAACTTACGCTGGAGCATAATTGCACACGAAATGCAAAACATTTCTCTCTCCATCTGTTGCTCGAGAGCAGTAAACAATAGCACAGCCAACCTTGTAAGAATCAGCCCAAACAACCTGGAAAGGATATGTTTTATTATATAAGATAAAGGTACAAGTTGTGTTAATAGTTACCATTTCTAGCAATCAGCTTCTCTCCACATTCCTGCCCTCACTTGGCATTTGGCTATAGGCATCTTTATATTATATAAGAATTCAAAGCTTATATTCAAGTACCCTAATCTGGTTGGTCACTGTGAAAATGCTTAACTAGATGGACCACGGGTGTTTGTCTTATGTTCTTAAAATATATATGTAAAACATATTCCGAATAGGATTCCTCACAAGAAAAGGGAAAAGTTGACAGTTATGATGTAAAATGGCGTATGATTTCTGCTCATCTTGAGCGATGGAAATATAGTATCTAAAATTACGGTAAATATTCATTGCTCATTCATTGCTCAAGGTGAGCAACTGTGTTGATCATTGCCTGTGCCAGGGAAATATGTAACCAAAATATTTGTGAGGATAAAATAATGGTTCTCCAATATAAAGCAACAGAACACTATCCCCAATTGAATATTTAATTATTATTGATTTTGATGCAATTGATAGAGAAGGATGCTACAAACTCAGTATGTTGTGTTACAAAGAGACATTTGTTAGGAAATATCATGCCCTACCAAACTTCAACAGATCCACACACTAACTTTTAATGTTTTGTTTTAGAATAATAGCATGGCTATTGAATAAAACACCTTTGGGCTTCCTGCCCTATTTGTCAGTAATTTGTGCTGATAGCTTAGCAATTATTTCTACTGAATTTGGGTTGTTACAGTTGTTAATCAGTATTATCAAACTGCTTTGTGCAACTTTAACAAACAAGGGGTACAAAAGTACTACAAACAAATGTTTAATATTTATTTTGGAGTTGTTTGTCTGCTGTGTGTCATGACCAAGGGGGTCATTTCTTTGTAAATTATACCTTTGTTGCTTTTTGCATGGGTAAACTACACACCTGCAAAGAGCAGAACAGGACATTAAAAGAAGGGTTGTCTTAAGACAATTTGCCTTTAATTCTCATGGTAAGAACTTGCCATGCATAAGCCCTGCAACACTTAGTGCTGGCCCATTGCTAGTAGCTCAGAGTTTTTATAGATGTTAGAACTTCTAGCTATTCAAAAAACCCTACAGAACTGAAACTGAAGTGGGGACCATTTTCTGAAAGTTGTCAATTAATTAACTTCAAGCATTCAATGCATTTTATAAGTAAGCAGTTTCTATTGTGATGGTAGGAATATGATTATTTCACAAAGTATGATTACAGAGGTCACTTCCAGACGGCCTGTTTAATGAATGTTCAACCTGATTTGTTTGAAGATTTGATAGTGTTGGCTATTTAATTAGCATTCATCCTGATTTATTTGTGGAGAGATTATTAGACAGCATTGTGTGAAGCAAATGTTATGCCTCACTTTCCAGGGCATTTCCCCATCACTTTTCTGACTGCAAAAAGTCCAGTCTTTTGGGGAAGCAGGTTTTTTTTTGCAAGAGCTCCAAATTAACTTTAATTGCACAGCTTGAATTTGCCAGGATGTGACTGAATCACATCAAAATATGACAGTCTGGAAGCATCCAGAGTCTCAAATTACTCAAGTTCTTTAAGTTTTGGTTAAAATTTTCTAAGCAGATGAAGATGAAACTTACCTGAGTATAATGACCACATACTTTGGAACATGTGTGGTCATCGTAGGTATAGTATTGTACTTCACTGTAAAATGCATTAATGGCAGCAGCAGCATTAAATGGTTGGCTGGAGGCAGATCCCCGCCATATATTTTCTCCAAATGGCTGATATTTAGTTTCAGGGTGGACTTTTCTGTTTGGATTATGTCCAAAAATGCATTTCCGTCCCCATGCTCTCGCTATTTTAGCTAAACCTAGATCAAAACTCTGCAAAACAGAAAAGTATCATGCACACAGCTTTTAATAACATTTCCCACTTCTAATGGATAACACGTCTTCAGTCTCACTAAAACAAACAAGTTCTGCCCCCTTTTAATTGTTTAGTTATGTTTTTAGATGGTTTTATTGAATGTGCTTAATTGGTTTTAATGTTAGTCACTTTGCCTTCCCTTTATGATCTTATCTCTCACACTGGTAGATCCTTTACTTAAATATTACTTCACTGGCACCAGTAAGTATAATACCTGCCGGGCTTTTAAAGAGCCAGCTATCTATTCTCATTCTACCATGTGAATTACACATACAGCTTTCAGAGGCGGGTCAAAGGGCGTTAACGCCAAAAGAAAAGAAAACTACCAGTGACTATTCTCAGCCTCGAGCTGCTGCGGTTACTTCGCAATCTGAGGCAGAAAACCTCACCAGGGTCCTTCATCCCTTCCCAGATATAACCACCACAATGAGCTGCCTGAGACCTAGTTACTGAAGAAGTGTGCACACACACGGAAGCTCATACCAAGAACAAACTTAGTTGGCGGGTGGTGCTGTGGGTTAAACCACAGAGCCTAGGGCTTGCTGATCAGAAGTTTGGCGGTTCAAATCCCCGCGACGGGGTGAGCTCCCGTTGTTTGGTCCCAGCTCCTGCCAACCTAGCAGTTCGAAAGCACGTCAAAGTGCAAGTAGATAAATAGGTACCACTCCGACGGGAAAGTAAACAGCGTTTTCATGCGCTGCTCTGGTTCACCAGAAGCGGCTCAGTCATGCTGGTCACATGACCCAGAAGCTGTACGCCGGCTCCCTCGGCCAGTAAAGCAAGATGAGCGCCGCAACCCCAGAGTCGGCCACGACTGGACCTAATGGTCAGGGGTCCCTTTACCTTTTAAGGTGCTACTGAAAGGAACTTTTTTGTTGTTGTTCTGCCTGAGACCGTCATCTTACAATGCCCAAAGGCGTGACCTGAAGGATCTGCCTTTTTAAACCGCAGGCAAGGAGCCCTCCGAAAGAAAAGGTGGCGGCGGGTTCAATGGGAAGCGCCCAACTGGAAACGAGGGCTCTCCTTTCCTCCTCCCACCCCGCGCCCGGGACACCCACCATGAACAGCATGTTGGAAGCGGGGGGCTGGACTTGGCTGCGGTGATCGTTGTGCGCGTTAATATACTCGTCGATGAAGGTCTTGTTGGTGATTTTGGGATAGGTGGCGAATTTCTGCGCGCCGCGCACGCCCTCGACGGCGAGCAGCCCCAGCACGACGGCGCACGGCCAGAAGCGCCTCATGGCTGCGGCGAGGAGTTAGGGACGCGCGCGGAGAGACCGTTGCTCCCTAACGGCCTCAGGCGGCGCTACTGCCTCCCGCCCCGGTGCCGAACCCCCGCCCTCCACTTAGAACGCTTCCGCCGTTCCTTTGCTTGGTTGTGACCCCACCAGCTGCCGAGCTCCACCTGCACGGACGAGACTCGCACCGAGATGTTAAGTGCGGAGCTCAGAAACCTCTTGCTGCTTTAAACAGCACCAGCCATTCTCGAGGCTCTACCTCCATCTCCGGAACGATTCTCTTTCCCGGTTTGTGCACTGGGCCTCTTCCCGCTCTCCTCTCTTTTTAAAGGGGACATTTGCGGGTCCTTTTCTATCTCTCCTCTCTGTCTCCCCCGCTATTTCAGTCCATACATATGCGAATTGGCTACTGTGGTTGTGTTAAATCCATCTGAACTGTGGTTCAGCTGAAATGCTGCGGGGGAAGCGGGTACTCTTTACTGGCGAATCCCAAGCAATTCCATTCAGAAGCTACTTGAGCCTAAGTCATGCTTTCAGTGCTGGTCTTCATCAGCTGGACTCTTATCAGGTCTTAATATATATATATATTTAAGTGTTTTTCAGGTGGCTATGACAGAATGCTGCAGTCGCAGATGAATTCAGAGAGTTCGGACAGCAAAACCTGCCAAAGCATCCAAAAAAGGATTGCAATGGAGGAGTTCAACTTGAAGACTCAGTGCAGTGGAATGGCAAATTCTTTGCTTTAATACTCATGCTCTTGGTGTGGGGAGCATTTGTTGTTCAGTCAACATGTGCAACATGTACAACTCCCATTACCCCTGAGGACAGGTCCTGGTAGGGAAGGATGATGGGAGTTGTAGTCCAACAACAGCTGGGGACCCAAGTTTGGGAAACCCTGGACTAGAAGATAGCCAGTGCTCCACACTCTCTCCACTCCTCCCCAAGAGAAACACATTCAAATAAATTAAAAGTTTAAAACTAGACTTTGAAAAGAGACATTGCTAAAAGAGAGAAAGCATTTTTGATCTACCTTAATATACATCCAAAATTGTGCTGTTATAAGGAGATCTAAGTGGAAGGACTTACATCTTGTTATGGATATTATATACAGAATATTTTTTTTACATAATTTATATCCTGCACTTTCAACATAAATTCATGGCCCCAGGGCAGCTAACAGTACTAAAAAACTATTTTTAAAAACCCTTCAATTTAACAACTGATAATAATAAAGTTAATAAACTAAAGCAGCCACAGCCCATTCAAATAGACAGTAAAATCAAACTCTTTTAAGTTAAAATGTTTATACTAGCAGTTTTTGAAAGCCTGGGAAAACAAATATTTTCCCTGTTGCTGAAATGGTAGTAAATGCAATTTCCAGGCAGGCTTCCTTGGGGACAACATTCCAAAGATGGGAAGCCACAACAGAATACGCCCTCATATAGTGTAATACATATTGAATAGAACTGGAGGTAAGAGTGAGTGGAGAAATGTATGTGCATCTGCAGCAGCACAACTGAACGCCTTAATTTGCCCCAGCTGCAACAAAATTGGTCTTTCCCACATAGGTCTTTACAGCCACAGCAGGTGATGCAACCTTCCAACAGCTTGACCTCACCCCCAAAGGCACACTGCTTCATTGTCTCCTGAGACAGACAGATGCCAACCAATTTAATACGCTTAATTTTTATTTGTACAAAATATTCAAGATAACCATATATTTTATTTTAAATTTATCTTTCCAGTTTAAAAATACTTAATATTACATTAATATGTAACAGATAAATTTATACAGTTTGAGAAAACACAAAATAACATGTGAAACAATGCAGCAAAGCAAATCTACTTTAATATAAAATGCAGGAATATAATCTTTATCATTCATGTAAATATGCTCAGTAACCTATCCTAGTATTCAAAACTAAACCTGGATAATGGAGTTTTAAGATGTAAACAGCTACAAATGCTACAAACATTAATAATGGCCTTAAAACTGCAACAGCGATGCAGAAGTCATCACATATAAACTTGATTTTAGAGGTTGGATGCCATCGTGAATAGCCTATTTTTTTTAAAAAAATAAAAAAGTTTCACTGAATTTGAATTTTGTTCTTTAAGTAAATTAAAGTATAAAACAAATGTAATACATACGGTTGTTTACTTTTTCGCGTTCAGAATTTCCTGCAAAAGGGAAATAGTTGTAACAAGTGAAAAAAGGCTTTTAAAATGTTAGCATTTTGCTATGAGTTTTTATTTTCAGCCATATGACAGGAAACGTGAAAGCATTTCCATTAAATTTCAGCATCCAAAATGTACAGTGATTTATTTGATAAATACCTGGTAAGTTGAAAGCCCCCCTCCTTACCCCAAGTCTATTAGGTTTTAAGTTAAGAGTAAGGTGAGTAACCAATTTTAATAACAAAATTACAGTGAAATTCTGCCACCACCACTGCCCGCCAATACTGATGACTTGAAGGCTCAGACTGTAGTCTATCTGCTGTCCTGCCTATAACCTTTTTTCTATAATCTGGAAGCTGAAAGGAAGAAGGTACAATCATACCTCGAGTTAAATGTGCTTCTGGTTGAGCCCGTTCGAGTTGCGCTCCACAGCAACCAGGAAGTAACGGAGTGCGTTACTTCCGGGTTTCACTGCTCGCGCATGCGCAGACGCTCAAAATGACGTCACGCGCATGTGCGGAAGCGGCAAAATGTGACCCGCACACGCATGCCGTTGCATCTTCCGTTCCATTCGGGATGCGAACGGGGCTCCGGAACGGATCCCGTTCGCATCCCGAGGTACCACTGTATTTTATTTGGTTTTCAGTAATACCTTGTCCAGAGGTACACAGTGGTGGCTACCACCACAATCATTAGACACCTTTCAAAACCACAGAGACATGGGCAAAGTACAGGTAATAACAGGCAATAATTTGTGTATGCAGTAACCAACAGATACGTAATAATTTTTGATGAGCTAGCAACAGGGAGCACTGTGTTTTCTCACTTACCTTTTGCTCTAATCAAAAGGCACTCTATGTATCCTTGCAATCACATACTTTTATAAGATATAGTCATGTGTAAAGCTTTAAACCTGAACACCAATTAATCAGTAAAATATCTGAATGTGATTTCTTGAATCATGAACAGAACTACTAATAGGTATAATGGAATGTTCCCTTTTGTTTCTCTACACTAGCTCAGTACTAGTATTGACAACAATATTTTAAGGACCACTTTTCAGGAATGACTGAAAATGCAGCTTTGTAGTCTATAGCACCCAGAGACACTGACTTCCTATGAGATCCCTCTCAAAAGAACCTAGGTCACCTATATTAAGGAAGGAAGCAACTGTTATCTCTCTACTGCAACAGTGCACCAAAGCACAATCATTCCCCTTTTCCCAAAGGATTGACTGACATGGGACAAAGCAAAGAGGTGAATACCAGAACACTACTCGCCTTTCCTGCGTTCCATGCCTTAAGCACATTAGAATGTCCTTCTAGAGATGATACAAATGGAACTCAAAAACCAACATATTTGATGGTTTAAATAATCTTTATCATGAACATTTGCATCATTCACTATACTTACTACAGAGTCTATTTTGACACCTGTCTTCTGGGCAGTTACTACATGGCCTTCCTGGTTTATATGGTTGAATTCCAACTTCCATCCTAAAGAACAAAAGTTTATTAAAGTAATAACAAATTAAGTACACAAAGTTACTGAAAATTAAAACGAAGGCTATGATAAATATAATAAAAGTTACAGATGCTAACAAACTGTGAAGAGTGGACAACCTCAGTCCTGGGTGCTGAATGCATCCCTCTAATCCTTTCCTGGCTTTACAATTCTGCCTGGGCCACACTCCCTTCCAGCTTTGCACTGGCCGAAAGACTAAGAAATGTGGATATGAACAGGTTATAGAGACCTCTGGCTTTTCATGGCTGGCAGGAGTGACCAGTATGGTGCTGCAGACCTACCCTTCTGATACAGTACTGACATCACTGCCGCTTAAGAGGATGAAGCAAAGGCAAGATTGGGTTGTGAGGGAACAGCAGTGGAGTAAATCCGGTGGTTTTGCTGGTGCACCCATTTAACCAAAATCTTGCTGTTGCCCTGTCAAAGTGCCAGTGTCACCAGTATTGGCTCTGCAACACTGATCTATTTGCTTGGGTCTCTCTTGGTCACTGGAACATGGCCTACTGTGCAAAGGTAAATGTTTCATCTACTGCCATGCCCTCTTTTGCCTCTGGCCCCACTCACTGTAGGTATAATGCCCCAGAAGTTCACCTGTGAGCGAGTGCAGCCCTCATGTAGGGGATTGGATTGGTGACCTACAAGGTTTGTGTAGTAAAGTTGCAAAAGGGTATCTGTGGTATTATTATTTATTAACTTTAGTTGCTTGTTACCTAAAGGTCTCCAAGTGACTTGCAATACTGTTAAAAACACAAAAAATGGTCTCCTGTAGTAGTCAAAACTACAAAAAGTGCCATTGTAAAAAAATTATTTTAATCTAAGTTTTCATGGACCAGAGCCCACTTCTTGGGTGCATGAAGCTGATTTGGTGATTCTCCTGGAATGTCAGGTATTTCGCCAGCACCTGGTACATGATTATTTAAGCGGAGATACTGAGGACTGAACCAAGAAGCTTCTTCATAGAAGGACGCATTTTATGACCGATGGCTCCTCCCTGCTAAGCAGACAACACACTACTTTTCCGTCTATAAGACTTCCCCATCTATAGGCTATGTTAATTTGATTGGGGGGAAGATGGCGGCTGTAACAACTTCTCCTTCATGAACCCTCCGGATTACAAACCTTTTATAGCCTTTTATAGCCTTTTACAGCCGTCTTTTTAGCTGTTTTTATTAGACTTTTAAATCATTTTACCTCTGTTAGAAGTTTTAATCGTTTTACTTCTATGGTTGGCCAATATACGTATCAACAAGGATATTCAAACCTTCTGCTGATTAGTAACGCCGCCTTGAAGATTGGGTTATGCTGAGCAGTGGAGGAGGAGTAGCAGAGGAGTTGCGGCCATAAAAGATAAGTTCTCTTTTGTCTCCGTTTACCTCTACTTTGAACCTCCGTAGTCAGTGAGACAGCGACAAAATGGTCATGACAAGCGACCAAGATCTGCTGAGAAAGGTTGTTCACCTCCAAGAGCAAAGCAGTCAAAGCTTGAATCTCCCCCACCATCTACTAACAATAACAGCATCTATAAGACGCCCCCTATTTTTGGGGACTCAAATTTAAGAAAATGGGGGGGGGGGAGATGTCTCAGAGTTGTTGAGTGACAGCCAATTGCAAACAGACCCTTCCCCAGCAAAAAAATTCTTACCCGACTGAAAAAAGCTGTCCACTGGCAATCACGCGTGTCCCAGAACAGCAGCCACCAATCATGGCAGCGACAGCCAATCAACAGCAGTGTTTGCTGCAGAAGCCAATCACCAACCCAATTAGAGAAGCAGCAGCCAATCCAAAGCAGCCCTTCTAGCAGCCAACAATTGTCGCTGACATGCTCCTGCTTGCAGCTGCAGCCAATCACCCGTCCACCCCATTCACTATCCTTCTATAAGACGAGGCAAGTTTTTGAACATAACTTTAGAGTAAAAAAACTTTGTCTTATACATGGAAGAGTACGGTACTTACAATACAATAAAATTTTAAACTACAGTTGTAACAGAACTAAAATTGTGAATGTCTTATTAATCACATTTTGTATGTCTAACCATTTGGATAACAGAAATAATTGTTAATCATAGAAATGGCTCGAAAACAGCAGTTGAGTATTCTGTTTGCTTTGCAATCAACAGTAAAAGACGCAATACATACATACAGTAAGAAAGCAATCCAACCTCCTTTACACCAGGCTAGGGAGGTTTGGATTAGGAAAGGGTGTACCTTTGCCCAGCCCTACAGGCCTGTCAGCTTCCTTCTGGTTGCTGCCAGTGGGGTGATGCCTGTGGGGTTCCCACTGATAGCAATTTTAAATGGGTGGGGAGGGACTGAGCTGCCACCTACACGCTGGCAGAGGCTGGCACAGTGATATGCTTGTCCTGTACTTTCTGTCCCAGTCATTGTGCATGGCAGAACTGCAGATGCACCAATGGTTCTATAGCTCTGTAAAGAGCAGTTAAGATTGCTCCTTAATTCAACTGTGAATACTCATGCAATTCTGCAAGTTAGAACACTTTGTGTAAACACAAGTTTGGATCTCTTTAACATTCATTAACTTACGATGGACCATAATTGCACACAAATGTCGCACTATTCCTCCTTCCATCTTGTGATCGATGACAGAGAATAACAGCACAGCCAACTTTATAAGTATTAGCCCAAACAACCTGGAAAAAAGTAGATTATATAATATAAACTACGTTATGTAATAATTCAGTTTCTCTTCAGACTCCTCCTCTCTTTATTGTCATTTGGCTAAAGGTACCTTTATGTTTTATGTTAGTATTCAATCATCCTGGTTGACTTGTAAATGGAATACTATTTCTGTTAATTTGGGGGTGATAACTGTTAAATCTTTGGTGTCTGATTAAGAGCTGTATTCATTATTTGCATGTGCCAGGAAAATGTCTAACCTTAAGGTGCTTCTGTTTCTGAAGATAGAAAAATGGTTGACAATCTGACCAGTGGATAATACAACTTACCTGAAGATAATGTCTACATATCATTTCACATGTGTTGCTGCTGTAGTTGTAGTTTCTTACTTCGTCATGAAATACTGAAATAGGAATAGCAGGATCAAATGGTTTACTTCTGGCAGGTGTCCTGTACATATTTTCTCCAAACGGCCTAAATGCGTATTCAGGGTGAATATTCTTAACTGGGTTATATTCAAATATGCATTTCTTTCCCCATTCTCTGGCTATTTTAGCTAAGGCGAGATCAAATGTCTGCAAAATACAAAAGTATCACACACAGCTATTAATTATTTTTGTTATACAGCTCTAGTAAATGTAACGATGTCACATTTTCATTTCAATCAAAATTCAGATTACAAGTCTTTCTTTCTGTTATGTACTGAGCTGAATCCTAGAACAATAGGATCCAGAATGTAGCAGTCTGATTGGTCTGCAGGAGCCACCCAATCCAGCTCCAGGTGGAAGTGAATCTGCGACCTGATTGGCCTGCAGGAGCAGCCAATCAGCCTTGTGGAAGAAGTGAATCTGCAACCTGATTGGCCTACAGGAGCAGCCCAGAATTAGCCAATCACACAGGGCCCATAGTGTAAATAATGTATATATAGCTAGACGTTTTGGGGAAAGTTTCATTCATTGCTACTACGAGCTGAATAAAGAGCATAAAATTCACGCTCAACTCTGAGTATATTTCACTTTCAATATCTTTTCCACCCAGCTCTCAAATAATGTCTTCCTTTACACATAAAAAAGGACATATGGCACAGCCCTCATTGGTGGATTTGTAGTGCCTTAGCACAATTCTGGATTTGCATGAAAATCAAAGTGAGGTAGGTGGAGCACACCCACCAATGAATGACCTGGCATGGGAAAACTGGTGGTTTAAAACAGCAGAAGTTAAAGTGAAGTGGAGATGGAGAGAACTGAGAGGAAAATAGTTTTAAAAACGACAGAGGTTTGAATAATGCAGGGATGGAGGGAAGGAAAATGGCAGTTTTAAACAATGACCAGGTGGGAAATTAGCAGTTGAAACCAAGGTTTGAGTACAGTGATATTATTCACTTCTGTGTTCTACCCATCTCTGCTACTCCTGGTTAAACACTTGTCTGGTCTTCTCACTGCCCTCAATAGCAGCCAACACTGGCTGCCCGAGGCAGGCACCTCCACTACCCCACTTGTAGGGCAGCCATGGTTTGCGTCTCAAAAACGTCCAATGCATAGCTGTCAACCTTTCCTTTTTTTGGCGGGAAATTCCCTTATTCCAGCGCCGTTTCCCAATGCTTCCCGCTGCTATCCCGGATTGTTAGATATCCCGTAGACTGTCCCTGGGACAGGTGAGGCTGCTGATCTCTTATTTTCAAATCTGAAAGTTGACAGCTATGGTCCAATGTTCATTGACTGTCCTTAAGATGTAGTGGATGACAGTGGGAGTTTCTCCCTTTCAGGGCCCAAGAGGAAGCCAGGGGGAGGGGTTTGCCTCTCCAGCGGCACCGCAAATTGTCTCAGCTCCCTTCATGGGTGTAGCCAGGAATTATTTTTTGGGAGGGGCAGCCTTTATTTTTTTTGGGTGGTGGTGGGGAACAGAACTGAGCTATCTGTGACACAATTGGGCAGAGTGAAGTATTCACATTTATTTCCCCAGGGCCGGATTTAGGTTTGATGAGGCCCTAACCTACTGAAGGTAATGGGGCCCTTTATATGTCCAGCTGTCCTTTGTCAACAACAAATTGTTGCTGTTTTTGTGTGTTGAATATGCTATATGGTAATTTACGGACCTAATAGGTATCTAAAGCCAGTGATATTTTAGGGAGCAGGCTAGCAGGTGCATTACTTACATCATAGGAGCCTACACAACACAAAACACTGTTGCTGTATGTAGGTTTTATTTCATTTGTTTTTTATCATATATTTTGGAAATGTACATCGTTTTTTTCCCCTTTAAATTTTTTTTAAGAGAGAGTGGGGCCCTAAGCTATAGCTCAGGCATAGGCAAACTCGGCCCTCCAGATGTTTTGGGACTCCAACTCCCATCATCCCTGGCCACTGGCCCTGTTAGCTAGGGATGGTCCTGTTAGCTAGGGATGATGGGAGTTGTAGTCCCAGAACACCTGGAGGGCCGAGTTTGCCTATGCTTGCTATAGCTTGTTTAGCTTATAGGTAGATCCGGCACTGCCCGCTACCTGCACACCCACACCCCGGCTAGGCCCACGGCTCCCTTTCCTCCTTCCACCCGCGCCGGGGACACACCATGTACAGCATGTTGGAAGCGGTGGGCTGGACTTTGGTGCGGAAGTTGTTGTGGGCGTCCACGTACTGACGGATAAAGTTCTGGTTAGTAATCTGGGGGTAGGCTTGGAAGTTCTGCTTGACGGGCTTCTCCTCGGGGACGACCAGCCCCAAGACGAGCCACGGCCACAACCGCCTCATGGCCGCCGCGCCCTGACAGGAACGCGCGGGCCGGGCGGAGCGCGCAGCGACCGTTGCCCTAACGGTCTCCGCCTCCTGGCTCCGCCCCCCAAGCCGCCTCGGGACGATGTATTCCCGCCCTCAGGAGGAGGAGGAGGCGGAGGCTCTGGCCACTTCGGGGCGCCGTTTCTATACAGTATAGGCAACCGGCAGAAGCCGCGCGGGTTTTCCCTTCATCAGAGAGCCGATAGGCCCATTAGCGTCAATGGGTCTAGCCCGAGTTCAGCTAGCTAACATCGCTCTCTAATTTCCTATGAAGAGCGTCACGAAGGCAAAAGGCGCTTCGGTTTCCCGTGTCGCCTGGAGCCCGAAAGGGGGCGCTAGAAAGGAAAAGCGGAGGCGTCGCGTGGCCGGAAGTTGCCCTTCCCACGTTAATGGTTTCCTTTCCCAACTTCCCTCTCTCCTGCGCTGCTGACTCTCGCTCTCCCCAGGAGGCTTGCCACCGTTACACGAGCCGTTCGACGATTCCCGGCTGGCCAAGGGTCTTTTGCCGCCCTCCGCTTCTCCTTTTGGTCGTTTCGTCCGCTGCTGCCGTTCTTGCTGTTCCTTTCACCGCTGCCGCCATGGTGCTGTCGTCGGTGCAGCAGGTGTTCATCTCCGTCTTGCTGGTGCTCTGCGTTTTCGTGGTGATGCCGAGGATGTTCGGCGGAAGCGGCAGGTCCCCGCGGGGGACCAAGGCCTCCCCTGGTCGCCACGATCCCCATCAGCAGCGCCACGGTATATGGTGTCGGCCACCTTCCCCTTCCCATCCCTGCAGTCCGGTTATAGAGGGAAACGAGGGAGCTTCATTAGACTAGTTAGCGAACTGTGTTTTTCTTTCAAGAGGATCCTTTTTCCAAGCAATCTTCCTTAAGTCCCGCCCCCATTTTAAAATATATTTTTTGCCGCAAAGGTATGGGTGATACTGGAGGAGAAAGGTGATGCTGGCCATTAACCGTCATTGGTGTCACTTATGTTATTAGTGTGCTACGAAACAGTTCCAACTTTTGGATGTTGCCTTCCCCCTTGAACTCATTAATTCTTTCTTCTTTTTCTTTTTTGAATAATAATATTTTGAGTTGTAGTATTGAATTAGTCCCAAGGAATGTGAAAAACTGGCGTTTTCTGCCTTTTATGCATACTGGGAAAGATAACTTCTAGGGCAGAATGAGGAAAAACCCACTTTTGTTTCTATGCTCTTAAAATTGATAAAGTCTTGGAAGATAAATATTTTCAAGGGGGAAACCTGGCTAACTTCCTTTTGGCCTAAAATCCATCAAGAAAATTAGAAATTAAAATTTCAGCCATTCCTATAGCAGCATTAGGTATGTCTCCTTAGTTCAGATTTAATCTATCCTAATCCCCCCCCTTTAATATACTAGTAGGCTCCATACTTCTGTTACTCTGCCAGTGTGTCAAAGCTTTGGGGAATGGGAAATGTGTTTTGTGCTTTAACTGAATGTTGCTCATAACTTGCTTTATTTGTTTATACTTTAATGTTGCTTTTCCATTGTAAGATGGCTAAAGTATAGCAGTCTTTCAAGCTCCAGCAAGACATAAAATCAAACAAAATGTCAACATATAGCACAAAATAAAATTAAAACATTCCCAGCCAATTCCTGTGTCTGATGTGACCGCAGAGCTCCATCTGCAAAGAGGAGACTCATAAGAGTTTTTAAGAGGGGCTAATTTTAAGTGTGGAGTGGAGAAGCCTCTTGTCATGTTCATTAGCATCAGCCAATCTCACACTATCGCATTGAGACTGTACCTGGATTTGCTTTCCACAGTGAAGCTGATTTCTCCATGCTGCAGAACAATTCTCTTCTTCACAGACTTGAGTGCTTCTCATTTTTTTTTTTAGTCTGTTTGTATGTGCATGTATGTATTACATGTATGTATGTATTATTTGTTTTTCAGGTGGATCTGAGAGAATCTTGCAGTCACAGATGAATTCAGAGGGTTCTGAAAGCAAAACATACCAAAGCATCCAACAAATGAGAAATGCAATGGAGAAGGAGATGAAGACTGAGCGGACTAGAGGGAATGGCAAAGACTTTGCTTTAACACTCATGCCCTTGTATGCTGTTGGTGTGGGTGTATTTGCTTTATACAAGTTCTTAAAGGTAACTATTAGTAAGCAAGAGAATTTATGATCCACGTAGTTGTACAGAACTGGGATTTGTTCAGTCATGTGCGTAATGATAATGACACTGCCATGCCCCACTCCCAAACAACTTTGGAACAATGCAGGAAAAGGTGATGATAATGATGCCTCTGCACATAGCTTTTAGAACAGTCTCTGTTCTGACTCAAAGCAGAAACAAGACAAGATTCGCTCACTGCGAGAGGTGACGTTACAGGGAACCAGGCAGAGGGCCCTCTCGGTAGTGACGTATGCCCTGTGGAATGTCCTCCCATCAGATGTCAGAGGAATTAACAACTATCTGACGTTTAGAAGACATCTGAAGGCAGCCCTGTTTAGGGAAGTTTTTAATGACTGATGTTTTAATGTATTTTTAATCTTTTGTTGGAAGCCACCCAGAGTGGCTGGGGAATCCCAGCCAGATGGACGGGGTAGAAATACAATATTATTATTATTATTATTATTATTATTATTATTATTAGGATGCCACATCCTCCCCTCACCATCCTATTCAGCTGAAACCCTCAAGTAGCTTCCTGCTCTATGCTCAAGCAGGCAGCAAAACAAACATATCAGCAAGCACAACCCTTGCCTAGGCAAATGATTGACTCCAAAAAGGAGAGAAGTCAACAGCAAAGCCAGTTGGAGTTGGAGGTGGTTGGGCCTGCATCGCAGGAAAGGGTGTCTACAGATAGGCAGTCACCTAGTCTGATAGTGGAAGTGGAAATGATAACCAAGTGGAGAAGTGTATTTCTCCAGCAACAGTTGAAATATGCATTGGCATACTGGGTTCTCCACAACAAGTTTGCAACCTGGTCATAAATATATGTATTTCCAGTATTGGAGCCCTTTGCTTTCTCAGGAAAGAATGAAATATAAATGCCTTAGGTTGGACTTGTAAATACTTTTATAGTCCAATAAATGTGGTTAGGAGTATAAGCAACAATTGTGTCTCCCAAAGGTTCTTCTATTAGAAAGGCTTTTGTGATATTAGAGAAATGTCTGTGTTGTATACAGAATTCAGATCACAAAAGGCAGTAGTGGGAATTTTAATCATTCTTAGGATTGTATCTGAAATAAATTATACTAAAATCGGTATGACTAAATCAGGAAAACTGAACTGTAAGTTAAAGCATTATGACTAGGAAGGGGCTAGTTTTCAGCCTAGTTCAACTGGAAATTTTGGATTGATGCTGGTTTTGTCATAGTGAAGTCAGTGAGAATAAAGAGGCTGAAACATAAATCAAGCAGATGGGGAAATATGTTTTGGATTACACTATATTTCCAAGATAAAGTATTATTACCTGCCTCGTGTCTTCACATTAATCCAAACGAGTGAAACGTTTTCTTGAGGTTTAGTTATTTTCAATATTAAAAGCTTTTGTGGTAAATTTTGTTTACTCTTTCATAGATGAAATCTCAAGAGGAAAGCTTATCCAAGCAAGAAAAAACTACAGAAGTTAAGACAAAAGAAACAGGTAGAAGTCGATTCAGAAATCTCCGGCCTAGAGATCTTTATCATACAGTTTGCACATAGTAGTTCAGGCAATCACACCTCAGCTTAAGAATCTTGATATATTTTTTCTACAGCGCTTCTGTTCCCCCGTTTGTGTGAGCAGCAATCAAATTGGTGGAACTGTATAATCTTAATTGCTTTTTGGGCTGCTGTTTTATGAGTCGAGTGCATTCATGAAAATGCATTCCACTCACTGCTTACTGATAGTTATGGCAAAGCTACTTTGTATCATTATTCCTTAGCACAGACTACAGCAATCTACTTTGGAGAACAGAATTCTTGCAAGTATTGATAATGTATGTATTTGGTTTTTAGGAAAAAATGTCTGCCAGATCAAATGCTGCTCATTTAATCAAATAAGTGAAGCTGTTTTTTCCTAGCCAATTTTGCTGGTAAAATGACCTTTTCAAATTTTCTCTGCATTGTATTATTTATAATGCAATCCCAATCATGTTTATCCTGAAGTAAATTCAGTGAAACTTGGTTTTTTTAAATATAAAAATAGATTTAGGATTACAGCCCTTGAATGCTTTAGTCCAGTTCCATAGCTCCTCTGGAAAAGTAGAAAAATAGATTATTGGTTTTTAAATACCTATTAGCAACACTGCTTTAAAAGTATTTGTTCTCACTTGTAGAACGCCAGCTTATGGAGTTGGAGCAACATCTAGCACAGACAGAGAAAATGTTAAATTCTTTATTGAATCAGTTAGATCCACTTTCAAGCTGGTGAGTATTTTGGTGGGGATTTGATTTAGTAATATTTCAGCTCTTGAGACAATTGTGAGTTGGTAAATGTGATTAAACATCACAAGAATATTAGCATGTGAATTGTTGTGCTGTCTCCATATTTTCTGCATTAACAATAATTGACTATATTAAAAATATTACTGGAACAATCTTTACATTCCCTTCCTAGACCCTAAATAGCATTTTGGTAATGTAGGCTACACAAGACTGGATGAGTAATTCAGATTTCAAGGTGCCAATATTAAGTTTTCTTCATACAGGCTTTTCATGCATTTGGAGTATTTATAGGTCTGAATATTTTACGACTGAAAAATAAATTACACCAGTATCACTTGAATGACCCATTTAAACATTTATTAGACTAATACAGTGGTACCTCGGGTTAAGTACTTAATTCGTTCCGGAGGTCCGTACTTAACCTGAAACCGTTCTTAACCTGAAGCACCACTTTAGCTAATGGGGCCTCCCGCTGCTGCCGCGCCGCCAGAGCACAATTTCTGTTCTCATCCTGAAGCAAAGTTCTTAACCTGAAGCACTATTTCTGGGTTAGCGGAGTCTGTAACCTGAAGCGTATGTAACCCGAGGTACCACTGTAGTGGTAGATAAGTAGATGAGAGTTTGAATATATCTTGGATCTCTTCTTTTGCATGTGTCTTGAGCAATATTACATAGGTACATTTATCGGCTTCTGCCCACATCATGGCAGACACAGTTAGATTTTGTGCCTGTATTATCAATACAGTGTTGTTTGCTTCTTTGCACTTGCCAGTTTGTGTCCTGTAGCTTTAATCTGGATTGCAGAATCCTGACAGCAGGAGAATTCCTATTGCTTCCTTGATGTGATGAAAGGTGGTCCCTAGTGACTGGCATAGTTGAAAGATGGTTCCACAGCCTGTCTGATTCTTAAGTGCTGTCATAAGAATATATCAGTGAGAGTTTTCTTATAAGAGGGCTAGAAAAAGAATTTTGGTGGCATATTAACAGCTGCTCTCTATTACTACCTGCTGACTTTTCAATTAATTTCATGTCAGCATTAATGCCTTGGCTTCGGAACAGAAAGATGAAATTATGGTACAGCTTGAGTCCATTAGGAAGCTGATGAAAGAAAGTGGATTGGACAAATCGACAATGAAACCAGAAGGTACTTACATCTTTAGTATGTTAAAATCACACTGTAATAACCCCTGCTTGAGACTCTGGCTGAAGGTTTTGCATATGATTTTGCGGGTCTTGACATATTTGTATGACTTGGTGGTATAGTGTAGTATTGTTCTTTCTAAGCAATTAGAGGGCACAGCATACCTTCCCATTAGAACACGGGTGGAGAAACCTTTTAGCCCAGCAGGCCAGATTGCTAATTGTCCCCACCTATGTTGGACAACTTCAACAGGCAGGCTGTCCTGCCAACCTGTCCCAAGTCCTTGTCCAGTAGTTTCCAAGTGTCTAACACTCAGCTGTTTGTTGGACACTTGGGAACCACAGTGCTGAGCATAGGGCTGGGAGCACAGTCATAGCTAATCTAACAGGCTTGAACTCACTGCCCATTGGCTGATAGGCTGTGACTTCAAACCTGCTTTCTGCATGAATCAGTGGTGCTATTGAGTTTGCCATGGAATACTTAGGCATGCAGCTGAACCAGCTGCACCGCTACCTGACCATATATGACCTAAGGCAGAACTTTCCAAACTGTGTCGCGACATGTGTGTCAGCTGTCATGTGTAGGGGTGTTGCGTGAACACTCCCTGCGCTCCTCCCAGCGCTGGAAAGAGGTTAGTTTAACCTCTGGTTTGCTAGTAAAACTGAATTACTGTCATGAAACGATGCATGTCTAAAAAGTGTGTCACCAACATGAAAAGTTTGGAAAGCTCTGACATAAGGTGTAGGGCAGATAGGTGTGGTTTGGGGAACACAGGAGAACAGGCCAAAGGTTGCCCACCCTTTCATTACATTATTAGTAGATGCAGATCTGCGGCTTCTATGGGGTTCCCCACTCATTTTTATAGAGGAAGGTGGGCCTGTGAATTATCTATATATTTGTTTAAGCTACAGAACAAAAGAAGCATTACTTATGATTTAATAGACAAGTTACAGAACTGTATACTTTAATGTAGTGTATACTGCCATCTATAATAAAGCTGGTCGCTCATTTGCAATTTTCTGATAGCAGCTTTGTTTTAATTATTATACAGACAGTGGACTTAATTATAATTTTAAATCTCCCATTTTCTTCCCTCCCCTCTTTTTTTTTTTAAAATTCAGATGTTAGCCACACGTGCCAAGAGAGGCTTGAAGATCTTATTCAGTCATTCAGTTCACATCCTGAGGCAGAGATGGGTGAGGGTGATAATGAAAACTGTGGGCATAAAGAGCTGTTTGAAGATATTGAGGAACACTGTGATGAAGAGGTGCATAAGCACTATGATCATGAGTTCTTGCTTAGACCACCGGAAGACCCAAAGAAGATGGAAGATGATGAAGTAACTGAGCAAGAAACAGCAGAACCAGAGACTGGGTTAAGACGACGTATTAAAAATGAATTAGGTAGATAAGATAAGTTATATTTAATAACTTGTGATGAATTATTGCACATATTATAATGCACTTTTAAATTATTATGGAACAGATTCACATTTGCTGCAATATGCATTGAAACAATATATTTATGAAACTTTTCTATTTATTCTATATAAAGGTATTTCTGTATATATTACCCTAAAAGCTCTATATAGTATTCCACTACACTGTAAAGATGCAATGTATTTTTTACAACTATTAAAGTCAAGGAATGGTAACAGATTATGTTGTATACATTTTTTTTCCAATTTCTTACTTTTCAAGTCTACATGTTTCACACGAATGTCTCCACAGAAAGGATTTGGAGCAAATACTGTGTACTGATAAGCAGTGAGTCCTGTTTTGTTTTTGTTTTTTTACTTTTGTTCTGAAACAACTGAAATACTCTGGAAAGTTTATACAATTCACTGTGGAAAGGTACTGTACTGGGATAACTTAGTTGGTAGAGCATGAGGCTCATGTTGGGTGAAAGATTCCTGCATTGCAGGGAGTTGGTTCCTTCCAACTGTACAATTCTATCTGTTACCCCAATCTTAATAATTTTTGCCAGGCTTCCTGAAAATTGTATTGAAAAACTGACTAGCTAACAACAGTGAAATGTAGTAACTTACCTGATGGGGTGTCATATAACCCATATTTAGGTGTAAGTGGACAAAAACAGATGAAAAATGTTCCCTATGTTTGAAATTTGAGGACAAATATTTCTTACTTATTTGATCCCTGCAAATACTATGAAGACAGAATTCTATGACAAATGTTTTTTAAATAGGGCTTCAGTAGGATTGAAGAAGTATTAATCATAGGTGGTTTTACATATAAGGATATAATAATAATAATCTTTTCCTTAGCAGGTCTTAAAATCATGTAAATGCATCCTCTGATGAGCAACAAAACATGACATATTACACATGTGTCATAATTTATTTAACAGAAATAAAGCTATATTTGAATTCACACTTGTGTATTCTACGTACAGTAAACTTAATTTCAAAATACTGTATCCATTACTGAGAGCAGCATAAAATACATTATGAGGGGGAAAACTTTTGTCAGGATAGAAAAACCTGACACGGATTGCCCTGCAGCCTGGGTGTCGGGGAAAAAAAAATATGGTTCCATCTTACAACACCATGCTTGTTTGGGTTCATGAGCCAAATAGTGGTTTCTTGCATTAGGAGAAACTGGCCGGTGCAGGAACTTTATAAAAACACACAAACCAGGGCTGCTGGCTGAAACGGGGGCAGCTGAAGGCAATCATAGTAGCAAAAGTTGGCTCATATATACCTCGTAATCCGATTTGTGGACTTGCCCCCCGGGACTTGTCCTGAGCACCGCGATGTTGTTATGGTAGCAGCGTACGGAGTAGAGAGGTTGTTGCAACGGTGGCCTTTAGTAGTCGCCCCTCCTTCCCGCTTGTAGGTATGCCTGTTAAAAAAAAGTGCGCAAGCTCCAGGTGAGGAGCTGTCGCATTTTGACAAATGCAACTCTCTGCGATTTTAGGGGAAGGTCGGTGGGTGGGTGCCCGCTTCCCTACATCCGCCCCCCCCCGTCTCTATGCGCCCCTCCTAGGGCAGCACCAGCAGCTCTAGGCTCGCTTCCTAGGGAGGAGCTCGCGGATTGCTTCCTCGGAACAAGTCCAGAAGAGAGAGCAGAGGTGGGGCTGGGAAGGAGGCTGGACAAGGAAGCGCCCATGCGGGAATAGGCCGAGGAAGGAAGGGACGTCGTCCCTGAGGTGAGAGCGGCAGATCATCGGGGCGCTCGCCCGGCCTCCCCGTTCGCCTCTCGGGGCGTCTTTTCAACTTAATGCGCCCAAGTGGCGGTTGAGGGAGCGGGAGGCGTTCCGTCTTGTTTACCGGTCGCCTAGGCAACCGCGCGCGCCCAACGCATCCCTCCCGGCAGCCGCTAACGGAGAAACTAGCGGGGCCTTTCAAATTCCAACCGCCGTTTCTCCGCCGCGCTTAGCTTCAAAGTCGGACCTCCACAGAGTTCGCGCGCGCGTGTGAGAGAAAAGATTTGTTGACGGGCCGCCTTCGCCGCCCCAAGAGGGAGAACTAGGAGCCATGGACGGAGTCGCGTTAACCGAGAGGCGGCCGCCGTGCTTGGCCGCGGATCCCCAGCCCGGCGGCAGGCGGCGGTGAGAGCTCCGCGGCCGCGCGCGCTTCTGGTGGCGAGGAAACGGGACCGTGCGCGAAGGAGTCCCGAGGGATCCCCTGCGCGCAAGGGGGCGAAGTGCCCGAAGGCGCCGCCATCGAGGCTAGCTAAATATGTAGCAGAGCCCAAAGGAAGTCCCAGGGGGCCCACCTGCCTTTGTTGTTGTTGTTTAGTCGTTTAGTCGTGTCCGACTCTTCGTGACCCCATGGACCAGAGCACGCCGGGCACTCCTGTCTTCCACTGTCTCCCGCAGTTTGGTCTGACTCATGTTTGTAGCTTCGAGAACACTGTCCAACCATCTCGTCCTCTGTCGTCCCCTTCTCCTTGTGCCCTCCATCTTTCCCAGCATCAGTGTCTTCTCCAGGGAGTCTTCTCTTCTCATGAGGTGGCCAAAGTACTGGAGCCTCAGCTTCAGGATCTGTCCTTCCAGTGAGCACTCAGGGCTGGTTTCCTTCAGAATGGATAGGTTTGATCTTCTTGCAGTCCATGGGACTCTCAAGAGTCTCCTCCAGCACCATAATTCAAAAGCATCAATTCTTCGACCATCAGCCTTCTTTATGGTCCAGCTCTCACTTCCATACATCACTACTGGGAAAACCATAGCTTTAGATCACTCCCAAGTTACTTTAAAAACTGTCCTGCAGGGCAGCCCCCTCCCCAATATATTTATTTGCAGATATTAATGTTGTTGCGGGAGGGAAGTAGATTATCAGAGGAGGGTCCCTTCCAACTCTGCCATTCTGTGGTTCTGTAAACAGGTCTGCTGGTTTAAATCTATGATTTAGTCAATATATTTTATTACCCGCCCTGTTCTATGGACTCAGGCAGGGTTACAGCGTTTACCACCAGCAGGGGCAAAACTAGGCTTTATTTCACCCCAGTCAAAGACCAGTTTGGCACCCCCCCACGCGCATATGCTCTTTTGCGTACAAGTGTACACACACACACACACACACACACACAAGCGGGGAGCCTCAGTGGCGCCCCTCGGGAAGCTTAACCCCAGGACAAAAAGCCTGGCTAGCCCTCCCATAGTTACTGGCTCTGCCACCAGTAATGAGAGATGAATCATTGTCCTCAAAGGACAGCACAACCCAGACCCTAACTGAGTCTTCGAATAATAATAATAATAATAATAATTTTTATTTATATCCCGCCCTCCCCAGCCGAAGCCGGGCTCAGGGCGGCTAACAACAATCAAATAATCAAACAATCAAATAAACCAACATTCTAAAAATATTTCATTATAAAAATTAATTAAAATCAAGTTGATGGCAACCATTAAGCAAAACTCTGTGCAGGTTGCCAGAGGAGGGAGTCAGGCTGCGCCCTGACCAAAGGCCTGGTGAAACAACTCTGTCTTGCAGGCCCTGCGGAAAGATGTCAGGTCCCGCAGGGCCCTAGTCTCTTGTGACAGAGCGTTCCACCAGATTGGAGCCGCAGCCGAGAAGGCCCTGGCTCTAGTTGAGGCCAGCTCTAGTTGAGCCAGAAGGCCCTGGCTCTAGTTGAAGTGAATCAGTGGCTACTAGCCATCATGGAAACTATGCTCAGGGGTGGACTTTGGTAATACAGTATGGTGCCCTGAGAGAGGACAATATTTGGCACCTCCCCATACAATATTTCTTATTTTCAAATGTCATACTCCCTCTTGTCTTCTGTTCTATGCATGCTTGCAAGCGTACTACATCATAGTTGAAACAAGTCACCCTTCTGACTCAGGCAGGTAGCCATGTTGGTCTGACGCAGTAGAAATATATATATATATAAAATAAAAATAATGTCCAGTAGCACCTTAGAGACCAACTAAGTTTGTTCTTGGTATGAGCTTTCGTATCTGAAGAAGTGTGCATGCACACGAAAGCTCATACCAAGAACAAACTTAGTTGGTCTCTATGGTGCTACTGGACAATTTTTTAATTTTTTAAAATATATTTCTACCCTTCTGACTGGGTGCCTACTTTGCACTGGTACCCATATAAATAGAGGTTTCATTATTTTTTAGTACATTTAACAGGTTTGTTCCATGTATTGATCATGTATCCCTGAGTTAATTTATTTGTTGTAGGCATATGAGAAAATTGAATAAAACTGTGGAAAAGTCCTTCATGGTGTAATGTAAGGTTACCAGACATGCCCGTTTCCCAGCGACAGTCCCCGGATTTACAAACCAGTCCCCATACAAAATCCATTGAAGTTGAAAAGTGTCTCCGGATTCATTGGAAAAAATATGGTAACCTTAGTGTAATGGCTAATTTGTGCTTATATGTTGAAATGAAAATCTAGAACTTACAGTATCCAAGGTTGGACTTTGAAACTCTGGTTTCAAGCTGCATCTGGTTGAGCCTGAAGTATGAAATTTATTAAAGCTGATAGATGCTCTCATTTTAAAGAATAAATTGAGACCTGCGGTAACTGAATTGAATGCTTATGGAGAGAACTGCAGTTCAAGAGGGAATTAATTATTATAGGAAATACTGTTTTGTTAATATCCTTCTTAGCACAAGTCATTCTTTCTCCCATCCTGTGAGAATAACCTTTTTTTCCTTTCCTTCTTTTTTTTTTACAGGTAGTTAATACCTGAATTCAAATGGATTTAGAGATTAAAGGAGTTGCTGCATCTCCAAGAAAGCAAGCAGCCCTGTCCTCAAGGAACTACAAACTTGCTCAAGTAAGTTGAGCATATTAAAGATTAATATATATATATTTAAACAATCATTAACCATTCTCCTTGGTACATAGGGTAGGTGAAGTTCAGTATTGAATCCTCTTTCCTATTTGTCTCTCATTGCTAATGTTATAATTTTTCAAAAAATCCCTTGTTACAACATACTATCAGACACCACATCTGTCCTATCCTGTTGTGGTATGAAAAATACCATGTCACTAAACTGACATGTCACTAAATACTGTAACCCTGGTCTTCCTGCTGCAACCCTGGTCTTCCTGCTGCTGCACTGCTGCAAGGTTTAATGTGTCATCCAATCCTGGGGCTATGGTTTGTCTCATTCCAGACAAATCACATGCTGTAAACCCAAGAACAAACCTTGGTTTCTCCCCTACTGTGCCCATCATTTAAATGTATTTCGACCCTGATTGATACTCATTTAAAAGATTTCAAATTTTAGGGTTTAGAAATATGGAAAAAACCCTGGAATTAAACATGGTTCTATTTTTTTCTTCCCTTAGGGATGGAGGCCACATACAAAAACAAAACATGGCCCTCGACCAGCTGAGTAAGTCAATGTTTTCATTTTTTTTACTGCCTATGTTTTTTTTTACTGTCTCCCCCCGCTACCCCTTCACAGCACTGTCACGTTTTTCATTTCATATGAATCCAAAGCAGCCCTTCCTTCTGTTAATGGAAGGTCAGCTGGTCCAGTGGATGCTGTTCCTCTTGGAAGGAGAATGGCTATTTTCTCAGATTCCTCCTGTCTCTTCCTTCCCCACCTACCACATTGTTCTTGAGGGCATTCCAGTCCTCCAGAGCAGATTTGCAGGGGAAGGGGGAATCCCCCAAAAATCCTACCTTCTGCTTTCGTGAGTAGAACTTCAGCCTTAGGATCTCTAGCTCTAACTCTCTGAAAATAAGAATTTCTTAGTACCAGACTTTTCTTACATAATTCTACAAAGAGAAATAGTAATTCTCATCAAATTTTATTTATTTTGTGTGTGTGTGCATGTGTGTATGCATCTATAGGGTCCGTGTTCTTATTTTTATATGTTACTTTGCTTTCACGTATTTCTCAATGAACAAGTTAATACGTTGAAGAAAACTATGTAGAGAGAAATGTATCATTCTTTTTACTACAATTATTCCAGAGTTTCATGTGCTTTTTAAACAAGTTTTGTACTTGAAAATTAATTTTTACATAGGGAATAAAGTTATCTAGGTACAGAGGGCTGTTGGGTTCAGGAATGAAAGACATAGACAAAGGAGAAAAACTAGCTGACTGATGTGAAAGGAATGTTTGGGGACATCAAGACTTTGTAAGCTAGAGAGGATTTAGGAGGACTATGAAGGCAGAAAGATAGGGATTGCTGCTGAGCATGCATCTATGTATACTGGGTGAAGTAAGTAGAAGTGTTATTATAGATAACGTTTAGTGGCAGTGGAGCCTTGCTGAGCACTGTTTTCTTCTTGCAAATCTTTACACATTTCAACATTTCAATTATTTCACTGAGAACTAGAGTGGTCTCAGATGCTAAATATTAATAGCAGACCGAATGCCTCTTTCTAAATCATAAATATTCACAAATGCATTACCCACTTTCACTACGATTAATATCTCACTTGATTACTGGATGGTTATAAGAGAAATAATTAGAATAAATTTATTAAGAAAGGTAATAGAAATGCAATGTTGAATTGCTACTTATCTGAGTGGAGAGTGAAAAAGAATTAATCTTCACTGGCTCAAGCTTTATGAGATGGTAACAACAAATTGCCTTCCAGAACTTCCTCACAGAACTTCAAGGGTCCTTTGCGAATGGGGATGGAAATAGTCCGAAGTGCATTTATTTTCTTTATTTTCTTCTTTTACTTGATTCCATAAGGAAAAGGAGAGTTGGAACTTTTTAATTAGACCCCTTTAGAAATCAATGAAACTTCTTGAAAGGAAAACATATTGTGGCATCTGAAAACCAAAGGAAGTTTTGAAAGCTTGCTACATTTTCTAATTTCTGATTTTCTACAGAGTTCCATGCCTTGATTTGGGAAAGCTGGGCGATTCAGAGGATGAGGTAACAATTATCTATTAATTTCAGAAAATTAACCAACTTTTAGATGTGGCAGTTGCTGGAAGTAAAAAACAATAGTATATCTAGATCTCATAGTGCTAGCTTGAATATGCTGCCCTAGTTGTCACTTACCAGTCATCTTAACTAATTTTCTGAATTCATTAGAACATTCTTTTAATAAGTTGGGCAGAATATGCAGCTGTGTGTGATATTTCAGGATAGAAAACTGTTTTGCAGCTCCTAATTGGCATTATTTGGATTAGGTTTATGTAAAAAACAACACTTCTCTCTGAAATTTGTATTGTTACTTGTGTGTGATAAAACTCTTGCCAGAACACACATGATACTTGTGGCTGACTAATGTGGTCAGATAGCTCATCCTTGTGTAGTTCCAGTGTCCATAAATTTTATGAATTTGCTTCCTGAATTCTTGGGCAATTGATATTCTGCAACAGTTTAACAAAGCATAACACTTTGCCATTTAAAAAGTCCTTTTATTTTAGGATGGTGATCCCTACACTCCATACAGTGGTGGACAGCCTCATACTGGTCTACTACTTTCATCTTCGAATATCAGCTGGGGTACTCCATTACAGAGCCCTTATGCACAACATTATGATATTCAACAGGTTAGTTTGTTAACAGGAATATTTTCAAGCTATATCATCTTCAGGGTTATAGGAGATGAGGCACAAGGAGTGGGGTGTACTATCTTGGAAGGAAGAACATAAAGTATAAGCAAAGCCTGCTCTTCTCATCCAGCAAGGCTGGGGTGGCTATGTGGACCTACTCACCTGCTGCTTCTGGTGAATGCCATGCCAGTCCATAATAAAACATCACTCATCCATGGCATGATCATTCATAAGCGGTGCATGACCAAGTGGTGGACTGAATGAGGGCCAATGTACCGCAACTGAATTCAGAGATGCATTGGATAGGTGAGTGCTGCAGCAGGGAGTGCCAGAGCAGACAGAGGGAGGCATTGAATCCCCATGATCCAAATTTTTCTCTTGTTAAACCCCCAAACCAGAAATAAAATTATGCCAGTCCTGAAGCTGCTTTAGTGAATTGCCCTTCCATGGGAACCAATGGGAGGGAAACGGGAGGGGTGGAAAAGCACCAGAATTACCAGGAAAAGAGCTGCTCCTACCCAGCTTCTGTCCCAACTGGTGCAAGCTCAGGATGGATTGGATGCGGCAGTTCGTTTAACATGGACACTCCTCTCTTCCCGCCCCCAGTAGGATTACTCTGGTCATTAGGTACAGTACAACCTTGCTGGTGTCTAACATTTTGATGAAATAATGTTTATTTTTAGGGTATTGATAGCATATATTTCAATGCCCTAATTTTGGAAAAATGATATTTGTACTTTAGCAAATGCCCATATTTGTCAAAAGAAATTAAATATTTTATAGCACGTAAAATGTGCTGGAAAAGTGTAAAAGGGTAACTGTTTGACTTCTACTTTTAAATACATATTACATTTTTATGTTGTGATCTTATTCACTGTTTAACATGCATCACCACCCTAAATACACTGGTCATGATTGTATTCAGTATGGCTCTACCATACCCATTTATAGAGGAAAAGAGTCATAGAATCATAGAATCATAGAGTTGGAAGAGACCACAAGGGCCATCGAGTCCAACCCCCTGCCAAGCAGGAAACACCATCAGAGCACTCCTGACATATGGTTGTCAAGCCTCTGCTTAAAGACCTCCAAAGAAGGAGACTCCACCACACTCCTTGGCAGCAAATTCCACTGTCGAACAGCTCTTACTGTCAGGAAGTTCTTCCTAATGTTTAGGTGGAATCTTCTTTCTTGTAGTTTGGATCCATTGCTCCGTGTCCGCTTCTCTGGAGCAGCAGAAAACAACCTTTCTCCCTCCTCTATGTGACATCCTTTTATATATTTGAACATGGCTATCATATCACCCCTTAACCTCCTCTTCTCCAGGCTAAACATGCCCAGCTCCCTTAGCCGTTCCTCATAAGGCATCGTTTCCAGGCCTTTGACCATTTTGGTTGCCCTCCTCTGGACACGTTCCAGTTTGTCAGTGTCCTTCTTGAACTGTGGTGCCCAGAACTGGACACAGTACTCCAGGTGAGGTCTGACCAGAGCAGAATACAGTGGCACTATTACTTCCCTTGATCTAGATGCTATACTCCTATTGATGCAGCCCAGAATTGCATTGGCTTTTTTAGCTGCCGCGTCACACTGTTGGCTCATGTCAAGTTTGTGGTCCACCAAGACTCCTAGATTCTTTTCACATGTACTGCTCTCAAGCCAGGTGTCACCCATCTTGTATTTGTGCCTCTCATTTTTTTTGCCCAAGTGCAATACTTTACATTTCTCCCTGTTAAAATTCATCTTGTTTGTTTTGGCCCAGTTCTCTAATCTGTCAAGGTCGTTTTGAAGTGTGATCCTGTCCTCTGGGGTGTTAGCCACCCCTCCCAGTTTGGTGTCATCTGCAAATTTGATCAGGATGCCCCTGAGTCCATCATCCAAGTCGTTGATAAAGATGTTAAATAAGACAGAACCCTGTGGCACCCCACTAGTCACTCTTCTCCAGGATGAAGAGGAACCATTGATGAGCACCCTTTGGGTTCGGTCAGTCAGCCAGTTACAAATCCACTGAGTGGTAGCATAGTCAAGACCGCATTTTACCAGCTTCTTTACAAGAATATCATGGGGCACCTTGTCAAATGCCTTGCTGAAATCAAGGTAGGCTACATCCACTGTGTTCCCTTCATCTACCAGGCTTGTAATTCTGTCAAAAAACGAGATCAGGTTAGTCTGACATGACTTATTTTTCAGAAATCCATGCTGACTATTGGTGATCACAGCATTCCTTTCTAGGTGCTCACAGACTGTTTGCTTAATGATCTGCTCCAGAATCTTCCCTGGTATTGATGTCAGACTGACTGGGCGGTAATTATTTGGGTCCTCTCTTTTCCCCTTTTTGAAAATAGGGACAACATTTGCCCTCCTCCAGTCTGCCGGGACTTTGCCTGTTCTCCAGGAATTCTCAAAGATGACTGCCAGTGGTTCTGAGATCACATCTGCCAGTTCTTTTAATACTCTTGGAATAGTCTTAATAGTCTTATTCATTCATGTAGCTGCAACAGCCATTTGCATGACATTACTAATTATGGTAGTCAGTTGTTTCAGTGGAACATTCAACTGAATGGCCATGATTAAAGGATCTGTAGTAGACCCTTTCATGCATGTCCTGTCTGATAACACCAAAGTGTATAGAATATGCATGTGTGGCTCTGGGTTATGTATAAGGACTGTTGGTGTAGATGGGAGTAAGACTTACAGAGTTCATTAGACTTACAGAGTTCATTAGAGGCAACTTCTGATTAAGCATTGGGTTGCACTTAAATATTTATAACTCATTTAATTTCCCCCTAAAGTCATATCTGAAATTAATTTCTGTTTGAATTATATTGATTAACTATAAATCTTTTTAAAAAATATTTCACTTATGTTTCTGCTCTTTCTCTTACCCAGACAGCAAGAAAAACAGAGCTGGAGAAAGCTGAGGTAATATAGTTAAAGAAACATATTAAACAAAACTGTGTGTGTGTGTGTTTCAAAATAATAACGAAATCATTAATATTTCTGCTTCGGTCCAATAATAGAAAAATAAAGCATCCAGATGCTGAAAACCCCCCAACTATTTTAGAAAAAGTTTGCCAGTTTATATTTTCATATTTCCCATTTATGATTTGCATGTGAAATGTGGATTGCTATATTCAAGATAATAATGGAAGTTTGTAGAAATCTTTGTCCATTTCACCCATTGTGTAGTTAATTGGTACAATAATAAACTGCCCTATTGACAAATAACTCGACTTTCATTTTACAATTGTACCATGATAGTTTTTGGTAACTTTTAAAAAACGAAGTGTTCGCTATTAAACTTTCACAATTGCAGTTGCTGTTTTGACTGCTCCCAATGATTCATTTTCAGCTTTCTTTGTGGGAGCAAAAGACAGTACCAGAAAATCTGCCACCCCCAACAGATAAATACAAACTCAAGTATCAGCAGTATGAAGCAGAAATGAAAGAGGGATATAAACAGTATTCTCAGAGAGTTGCAGAAAAAAAAGCAAAGGATAACCAACAACACAAACCTCCAGAAAGAATGGCTGAGGAAAAGGTAACATTCATACTTCATTTGACACTGGGAACTCTACTAACCTTTATGTGAAAGTACTGTGCTCAGACAAGTGGTGGTATATAGAATTTATGCATGTAGGATTCATATAACATACTATTTTTATAAGTTGCATACTGCCTTGATTCAGAGAACAGAATTAGCACTGCAGAAATAAGTTCTCATAGGTGGATCACCAAGTGCTCAAAATCTACATCATTTCAATTTATCAGCGTATTTATAGGTGAACAGTGCAAGTTTAAGCCAGCTCATAATTCTGGAAAGTTAAAAAAAAAGAGTTATGTGCAGGACACTAGCATAGGTTAGAACCTACAAATGTTTCTTGCACATTCTGGATGGTGAGGAACACAAATCAAATGCAACAAGAGTGCTGGTCTTGGCCACTGATTATCAGTGATAATATCTAGATAACGTGTTTTATTCCCACATAGGATTTACAGCCCGAAAACAAAACATATGATGAATTGACAGTTTTTGATGAAAAGGCCCTTCTGCAGCAATGCTATACAAGCAAACCCTACACAATACAGCACAGCATAAGAAAATTGGAAGCTGTAAGTCTTCTGGGAAATGTTAACTTGTTATAAAATTTTCTATAGACTAGTTTCTGTTCCAAGTATTTTTAAATGAGGCTTTCCTACTTACCCAAAACCTTGGGTTTAGCTTTATCTCAGTGACATAGGATCCAAGATTCATATGATTGACTGTGTTTCATTTCTGAGCAGCGTATAAAACGTATTAAAATTAATTCATATCACTGTAGTCACATAGCTTCAACTAGTCTATTATGCTGTGATGCTCTGAATGGAAGCAGAAGTAATGGAAACAGTTTTTCTTTCTGTTAGAATGAAATTTGCACATATGACAGACACTCAAATTATCTTTTCTTATCTAGTTGAATAAAAATGTCTCTCTAATAACCATAACTGAGTTTATGAATAATCTGTGTAAGCTTTTTAGTGGGTGACATTTTATGTGTGTCCTAGTTTTACAACCCTAATCCACTGTTAATTTTTAAGAGATCCAAATGATCCTAACATTTTAACAATATTTTCTTAACTGCTATAATTATATATTTTTCTCTGTAATGTTTGCTTGCAGGAGGATGTAGCAGCAGAAAGAAAAAAACAAACTGTAGTGGAACAAGTAATGATAGATCAGTTATCTAGGTAAGATAATAAATACAAATGTTGATATATAAATGTTGATGTATATAAAAGATAATAAATACAATGTATATATGTATTTTTTCCAGAAAAATGGATGCAAATTAATTCAAAGTGCCTAAGGTTCCAATGCTAACCATGTCTACTGTGAATTAAGTCGTATTGAGTTCAATGAGGTTATTCCCAAGTAAATGGGATCAGGATTGCAGCCGAAATTTCTAAATTCAATTGGATTATGTCACTGTTTATTATTGATTCTATAACCCAACTTTCCTATATCCACATAGTAATTTGCATCATAAAACATGAAAACAAAAAAGATATTGATAATGATAAACTTAACCTACTCTTATTAAGCATGCATACTTAGAAGGTCTCCTTATGTTCACTGGCATACTGCTGAGTAAATATAAGATTACGCCATAAGATTATTATCTTAGGTATGCTGATTGGTGCATAAGATCTATCGAAACTGATTTTGTAAATATGTAACGGTCGTTATCTAGTACCTCTGAACAGGATGTAGAACAAATATAAAAGAATCTGGCAAGCAAGGTCTAATGTGGAACAAGATAGGACTTCCGCCTTACTTTTCGTCTTTGTGGCTGACAGAATACTCCTTTCTTGTTCACAGCCATCATCTCAGGCCTGCACATGGAGCTACAGTATTCCTATTCCTGGTGTTAGGGAAGGAGGACAGGCAACTCCCCATTTACACATATTCTAGGCATGTGCAACCACACACACACACACACACATTTCTACAAACCCGTAAGTGGCACAAAACAGTGCAAAACCAGCCTTAAAAGAGTGTGTAAATGGCAAAAATGGTGTGAAAATAGTGTCTAGCAATCCCATGAAGCTTTGCAAGTGAAATCCCAGAATCCTTTGAGGCCTGTGAAGAGTTGGAGTTTAAGCAAGGATGATTGGAGGGAACAATTGTGGTGGAGTTTGGTGGATTTTTGGTTTTTTAAAAAGTGTTTTTCAAGGGTTGCCAGAGGTTTAGGGGGGTTTGCAATGGTGTTCCCAATATACGTGATTTCACTTAAACACAAGGTGCCTCGGAACATAGCACCTGTGTAAATGGGGAGTTGCATGTATTTAAAAGAACCCAGAAGAGAATCATGTTGTGAGGCACTGTGAGCTGAGCGGCAAGAAGGACGGGAGAAAGAGCTTAGGGAGGAGGTAGACTACACCAGGTGTGCCTGTCCTTTTTCTCTCCCACTTCCCCCTCCGCTCATCAGTCCCTGTGCTTGTTTCCAGTGCATCCTGCCTCTGCGACAGAATTGTGACCAAATCTTTTGTTGTGAATAGGGTTAAATGGTGAAAGCATTGCTAACTTAGTTATACTGTGTAATTTAGATAAAACATTCGTTATTTTAAAATTGTATGCATAAATTTGAATGCATAGATTCTGCAGCTATCTCTTGATGTCTTCTATGTAGTAGCTAGTTCCAGTGTAAGAATTTGACTTTATATTTTAATTCTATAAAACTAGTTCCATGAAATCATGTGGGGTTTTTGGGGTCTTGTTTGTTTGTTTGTTAGAGCTGTGATAAGTGATCCAGAACAAAATGGGAATGCTGATACTTATGAGAAGGATCTTATGCTTCCAGGATTAAGGACAGCACCTCTGCGCTTTAGAAAAAGAACATTACATGAAACAAGGTAAGTATATGCTGTTGTGTTTGCTTGTCTTACTGAATATAGCCTTAAAATTATTTCAAGATGAAGCTTTGGTTGATCTAAGACAGTGTATCTGTGTTTCTTTGTTTCATCTAAAAGAGAGCCAATCACTCAGACCTGTTTTGTCTTTGAAATAAATGTTTTGTTTTTTCTTCATATTCACAATTTAGTTATGGTTTAAGACAAACTGTGGCTTATTGTGATGTTTTAACTGGATCATTAAATCTGAAAGAGCCCAGGTATAAGAAACATGAGTTATTTTTTGTAACAAAGTAATAGCTAGCTTTTTTCCACAAATGGAATTAAGCAGATGAAAGATCAACAAATGCAATATACACCCTTGGATGATCGTTTCTAATTACACTTTTAAATAAGATTATTCAAAACAGATCACTGATCAGTTGTACTATGCTCCTTACAAAAACTCTGCTTTGGAGACAGGACCCTAAAAGATTTCATCAGTATATTTTGACAGGAACATATTATATGCCCATATATTTTGATGGGACCAATCCAACAATCTTCACTATAGATTGAGACTAAGGGTGATAGTCAACTAAATTTTTCTAAGACTAGACCCATTAAAATTAATGAACATAAACATACCGTTCATTATTAGGTGTCCAACCAGACAGCAGTATTCTGGTTGGTTTCATTCTAGTAAACAAAGCTATTGAACTGGAGCACAGCCTGTTGGACCTCGTGTGGCAACTGTTCTTCCCTGGGCCTTTCCTGGGGTTCCCATTGAAGATGACTTGGAAACTTCAATTGGTCCAGTATACAGTAGTAAGATTACTAACTGTGGTTCCCTTTGGATCACATATAACTCCAGTTTTAAAATATCTGCATTAGTTGCTAATTTACCTGCAGGTCCAATTCAAGGTGTTCACTTTAGTGTTTAAAGCCATAAATCACTTAGCCCCCAAATATCTGAAAGACCGCCTCTTTCCCTACAGACCCTCTAGGATGCTAAGATCAGCAGAGGGGGCCCTCTTGGTTGTTCAGAAGCTAAGGAGTGGCAGTCCAGGAGAGGGCATGCTCTATGGCAGTTCCTAAATTGTGTGGAACTCCTGCTCCACAGAGGCGCATCTGGCAACCTTATTATACAGTCCTTGATGAATGCTGAAGATGTGCCTCTTTGACCTGCCCGTTGGCAAATGAGATATATATTTTTAGGACCCACCTTATTTTTAATTGTATTTTTTATTTTAAGTTTTTTTAAAACTGCTTTAAATTGTGTTTCAGTATGAAAACCATACTGGGGCCTTAGAGTGAAGGGTGCATAATAACATTTTACTACAGTTTCATAACTGTCAGCCAGTTTGGTAACATCCCCGGAGTTGTCCTATCTAGTGCTTAGTGTGTCTTACCATATGTCAATAATCTAGATAAAATGGAAATTGTAGCCCCTTTCATGTGTAAATCTCATGGAGGCATCATGGAAAGACCAGTGTCTTACATGCAGTGGGCAGAGGTGGAGCTAGCTGCTCCAACACCTGGAGCGGTGTACATGCTGTGCACCCGGGGGTTGGGCGAGCCGCATAGGGAAGGGGCTAGCCATGCGCAGGGGCGGGGTGAGTGTCCCGGGGGGGGGGCGGCGGCGTGGCGATGTCACCCCCCTCAGGGATGACACCTGGGACGGACTGTACCCACCGCACCCCCCTTCCTCTGCCAGTGACTGTGGGCCCTATCTGCACTTAAGAAGTCTGTATGTGTGCTCACACATAGGGATTACTAACCATGTGGAAGCCTAATGCATGGAAGCCTGTGCACAAGCAGCAGCTATTCATCCCTAGGCCTTTTTAGTGGAGACATCCATGCCAACTCTTGAACACCTGGGGTGACCCAGCTGTGTGCCTGATGCCAGGGCCAGCGGTGCAGCTCCACTCTCTACTCATTGGGCCTACCCTGTGTATGACTTGGTTGAACATCCATCAATGTTACAATTGATTTTTTTATTTATTACATAGTTTCCATTTACGTAATTGTAAGCTGCCTCCAGTGTTTTGCAGAACAATGGGATGTAAATATTTTGATAAATAAATAGTGTTACCTACATCATTGTAACGCTGAACTGAAGTGGGCAGTTTAGATCATTAAGGAATTTCTTCACAGTGTTGATCTCCACTAGAGAGCTGTGAAAAAGGAATGTGGCTGATAGCATAAATAGTGAGAACATATTTCCTGTTGTATTTGTTGTTGGTTTGTTAGCAATTGGAATTCACATGTTGACTTTGCCCACTGCTTTCATGATTTGTTCTCCTCGCAATTCATGAGCGTTTTTAGGTTCAAAAGTAGCTTGCATGAGGAATGTTTAATTTTGCTTGTGTAGATCTTAACTAATACTGTGAATTATTTTTACAGAATAAGGACAAGGTCAGCATTAACTGAAAATGTGCTTTCCAACAAATTACGCTTTGATGGTAGAATACTGTCAAGGTATGTCTAAAACTTTTTAAGTATTTTGTAACGCAAGTATGTTTTAACTGAGGATGCTCCTTTCATGTCTATATCTTACTCCAATAGTTTCTAATAAGATAATGAAATAATATTGCATGTTTTTCCCTGAGGAAGTCTTGGAAGAAAGGCAACCCAGGGTGGCAGACTAGGTGAGGAATCCTTCTGTATAAGAGCTGGGAGGGTTGGAAGGAAGGGCAGCCCTTGGTGTCACTGGAAGATTATCTGATCACTGAGATACAGTGGGTAAGATTGGAGTCACCATAAGCCACTGTGGAAATGGTGATAGTTTAGCTCCTTTGCGCGCTCTCTCTGTGTAAAATCAAACTGCTGCTGCTATTGAAGGAAAGAGAAGAGGGTCAGGTATGATACTATCTTTTGTGGTTTTTATTAGTTTTTATTTTACTGCTTTGTTATTGTCTGAGGATCCAGCTAGCTAGCTAGACCATTACTGACTGGTTAAAAATTATTGTTTGACATATTAAGTATTGTGCTTTGTAAGGTTTCAGTTGTTTACTTGAGACAATATGCATCTGGGCAGTGGTAGATAGAGGAGAGGAGGCACGGAATACTATTTTTTGCAAGGAGGCTATATATATATATCACACTGCCCTGGTGTTGGCATAATGGGGTAATTATCTTTAGATGCTCTTTTATTGAGGTTATTCACTGTTGAATTGTTGCTGATGACTTATGTGTTACTTTGTATGATGGTTTATCTGTTGGTTGTTAACCACCCCGAGCTGCAGTTCGAAGGAAGGACAGGATAATAAGCTAAAAAAGCTACGTGTGAAATATTGCACAACCTGTGTACTGTGGCCTTAGTCTAACATTGCATGAACAAAACAGGGGGCTGCTGTATGCACATTTTAATGGATTGAAAAGCTCCATTCATAAATAAGAGTTTTGTGAATGTAGCCCCAAATTGTTGACAAAACTCTTTCATTTGCTTAGAGGAGGTAAGAGGTAGGGATTTGCCTGCAAGCATAGGAAGTAATTCATTTGTTCATTTACTTTGTATCTAGAAAATTATTCTTATGGTAGATGTTGATGTACCTAACGTGCCAAGTTCTTGTCTGTTCGGTTGATAGGGTTTCCACTATTTTTTTAAAAAACTTACGATAGCTTCTGTTACCATTATAGAAATGGTCGCGATGCTTGTCGAGAACTGATTGGATTTTTCTTTGCATATGACAAATCTCTAACTGTATACGAATATCGGCAATTTGGTAAAAATAGGTACGTAGAACAAGGAATAACTTCAGAATTTTATCAAATCATTACTGCTCAGGAAATGAACTTAAAGGTTTGGTTTTGCTTTTTAATTTTGCACAGAACAAATGCTCTACCTTTCATTCAGAAGGGAGTTTATACTCATCAGCGTGGACAGAGAAAAGGAAAGCAATACTGTCTAAGTGATGTCTATGTTGTAAGTATGGTGAACCTCTGTGAAAATGCTTACCTAAGGGCTTGTGGATCTGCATTTGTTAGGTGTGGTGATTTGATCTTTCTATAATATTTTACTCTAGTTCCTCAGTACTAAACTAGACAAATTAAGTTATCTTGATTTCTGTGGCCAAGGAAAAATGAGCCAGGAACAACATCTCAAAATTGGGGCGGCATCAGGGGTGTGTGTGTTATTTAGTGGGCACAATGGGAGCTGCCAAATTTGCAGGGAGGTGTTTTGACAGGTTGGAGAAAGACTGAATGTGTACCACAGGAAGTTTTGCAAGATTGGGCTCAGAGGTTGGAAGATAGCGGCACAAGTTGGCAAGCAGGGACGAAGACTGCTCAGCAGTCCTATGAATTGAATTTTATCCAAAGTTGGTTGGATAAAATATTGGTTCCACAAGCACAGTAAATTTCTCTAAGTTGAAACAAAGCTGTGTCACTACAAAGTTGGTTTGAAGAATGTTAATCTGGGAGTATTATGGAAAGGAGACATACATTTGCAAACTGAATAATCTGAAGTCTGTTGTTGAATTCATGGGTGGAGGTGGGGGCTTCCAGAACACCTCAGTGCAAAAGCGTAAGTAAGCGGTAAAAATCTACTTAATCAGGAGAAGCACCTGAAGATTGACTAAAGAAAACTGGAGGGTATGTAATGTGGCAGATGATATATGCATATTTGTGTAGTTTTGTGATGAGATGTTAGTTTAATGTTCCTATTTTGGTTTTAATATATTTCATAAGGCCAGTTGCCTAGGAAAAACAGGGATGAGTACTAATGTGAGAAATGGGGGATGCTGCAGCAGCCTGGGCCAGCTTGGCAACTGCTGCTAAAGGAATCACAATATTGGGAAAGTAGCTGTTTGAACTGTTAGACTAGGGAGAGGAAGAGAAGGAATGGAGGGCTAGTGAGGAAGGAAAAAGTGTTGTGAGCATCTGGTGGGGGGAGAATGATCAAGTGCTGAAAGCAGCTGTGGGGGTAGAGACAGAACGAAGCAGTGTTGGGGAACGGGACTGGTTATCCACGGCAGTCTGGAGCAAAGTATGAGTGTCCCTTCTCAGGAACACCACACTACCATAAGGGACTCAACTGGGGGAAAGTGGTGCAGTGTCTGTTCATCGTACAAGAAAGGTAAAGCTATTCCTTCCCTTCCCTCATTAATAATAAGGATAGTTTTAACAAAGACATTTGTGTAGGCACTTTCCAGAGTGCGGACTTGGGAGTGTGACCCTCCACCTGTCACATGTCAGTGGATTTGCATTCTGTGCCTAAATCTTGGTTTTATGAATTATTCTGTTGAATACAGTATATCAGTTGTAAATAGTACTGTATTAGTGGAATAAGACTGCATGTCTTACTTTTCCCACAAGAGGGCACTCAGTAGCAGTCAGGAAGGGGTTATTAATTGCTAACATTTATAATCAAATTACAACAGTTTGTTTCTTAATGGGCATTTCCTTTTATTGACTAACTACAAAATGCAATGGCATGCTTTTTGCAAATTGATCATAATTTATTAGAATCTAAAAGGATTTATTGCAAAATTTTAAGACACCACAGCTGTCATTTTTAGGTGTATTGTTTTAGATATTGCTATTCTTTTTAGCATTCAAGGAAAACAACTAATTGCTGAATAATAGGTGACAGAAGAATTGTGTTCACTTTTTATTAGATGGTCCAGAACCTTGGGTGTGAACTAAATGTGTAAATTAATTTGAAGAGGTGCCAAATTATACCGGGCAGTTAAAACAAAGAGAATACTCCTATTGTGAGGCTTTTGCAATCATTCTGTGAACAGAGGGATAAAGCAAACTTGGGCTTTTGAGAATCTGTGACCCAAATTATTTGGAGCAGTCTTTGATTCTGCCACAATTGAGTCTCTAGTAACAAGTTTCTAGTTGGATAAAAGGGTATTGCGAGCTCCTCTGTATTTCTTCCGTGGTCATTGGGCTATCACAGCAGTCAGGATAGTTTTGTTAGCTGCTCCTCTGTTCCTCAGTACATGTATTGAAAGAGACTTCTGTAGTATTATATTTTGGAAATAAACAATTGAAGCTCTTAAGTTTAGATAGATTCTTCGTAACTAGTCATTGTTAAAGATGTCACATCATGGGGGGCGCATCACCTTGAACAGGTGAACACTCTTAATTCATATTGCTATGAATCACTAAATACTGCTTTTCTCTTCCACCGTCCAATTCCCATAACTAGACGTGTCTTTAATTGAGTGCACCACTTTGAATGCATTTGTTCATGTCACTGTACTTGTAATTGTTCTAGTGACTAGAACTTTTCCAGGCTATGCAAGTAGAGAGGTTCTATGACAATGGGAGCAATCAACAAAGGCAGGGAGCAGATAAAATCATGTTACTAAATGAGGGCATTGTTAGGAAATAGAGCTAACTTACTGCAGGCACTTGGGGCACTGTGGGAATAGACAAGGTATTTGGGTGGAATGGAGCTTGTGCGTGGCTGGTTGGCAGAATGAGCAAGGACAGCTGAGGATTGAGAGTTCTAACTGAATAGTAGCTATTTTTGCTAGTATTGCTAGAGAACATTAGATAAACTGCTTAGAAGAAAGAAGAAAATACTGGTGTCTCTGCTTGCATAAGACAAACATATGTGAAATTGTTCATTTTTATGAAGATAGTAGTGATGAGTGAGTTATATTATATGGAATATTGTAAATCACTTTTATTGCTGACAGGGAGCAGACCTAACTTTTTTGAGTGTGCAACACCCTGCCCTTCCAGAAAGTATGAAACAGAAACCAGTATTTACAATCCGTGTCACAAATATTGATGAAACTGCTAGAGCTTTTCTAAAGTAAGTGAATTTAGTCTAACGGGTCAGATTTTATTTCTTGTCTTGAAAATATGTTCACAAATAAAGGTTTATGTTGACTTGGGAGATTTGGGGTTTTTGCTGGATCTCGATGGGCATAAGTGTTATATCTGATTAGACAGATACTGTGAAGCTGAAATTACTAAGATGGGGAAGTGGGAGGGTCATAATCCTTCCCTTTATGAAGCTCCAGATAAATGGAGGAAACATACAGGCAGCACTAAAATATTACATTAATACATTATTATGCTTTCTTTCAGAAAATGCAACTGTGAAATTTTATCTGTTGTGGGTGGTGAGGGGCTCCTTAATACTTTCTCCTCAGGCCATTTCCCTCCTTTAGCTGCTTGGACCCTGCAAGAGAAAAGAAACAGCACAAATTTCTCTTCAAACTGCAGCTGTAGCATATCCATTTTATAAAACAAAACACTTTCTGTAAAAAAAAAAAAGCAATGCGTTATATCCTCAAAAGGTGGGAATTAATCAGCAGTTATTCTGTTGAAGATAAAGGGAACCCTGAAGTAAGGAGCAGAACAAGAACGGAGAAACTATTAGGGGCTGGATCTACATTGATCTTTTAAACGTTATTGTAACAATATTAGATACATTGTTATAAAACGTCACCTTACCTTTAACATACTGTTTCCCTATGGCTGGTGGCTTGTTGCTCTGCAGTGCCCTCTGGTGTCACATTTTAATAACACATTATTAATGTTATAAACCACGAATGTAGATCCACCCAGGGTTTCTGCTGCCACAAATGCCACTTGCATTCCTGTAATCCTTGATCTGTACTTCTAGGACTTCCCTGATAGCATAGCAGGCCTAAGGTTTAGAGATCATCAGTAAAATCATAGTGGGATTTTTGGGAGGTGAGTGAGACAAATTAGAAGAGAGGTAGTAATTAGAAGCAAGGATTGTAAAGATGCTAAAATGACAAGATGGGTGGTGGCTGGATAATCTTCTAAACTGGGTGGAAATATGCAACTTATTTTGAATTGGGTTGAACTCCCTCTGAAGAATCAAGCTCTGGTTGACCAGGTTGTGTAGGTAACTTAAGAGCACTTATACTAGCTTTGGCTGGTTTGCCAACCTAAGAAAGGGTGCTTTATGGCATTTAAATAAATTGGTTTCAAAAAATACTGAATTTTGATCAGTTACTATAAAGCATTTTATAAATTACAAATAACTGCCTTTTCCTAGCATACCTGTAGGTGATAATTTGAGTAGATCTATGAAAGTTAACTTCTGTTACGTGTAGCGTGGTTCTAATGAATTAATATATTATAGGAATTTTAATGTGGAAAATGAGGAACATGCTATCAAACAAGAAGCTGAAGACAATATTATTTTACGGAATGTTCAAGGTTTGTATATCCCATACCATGTGCCTTCATGGAAGGATGGTTTTTGCTTTTTAACTATATTAACATATCTAGGCATAAAATCCCACCTTTATTACTATTATTATTATTATTACTATTACTATTATTATGTTTTCCATTAAAAAAGGAGGTCTGGTACTTTGTACCGGTGAGTGCTTTCACAGAAAAAGCCCTGATTATTAATATTTATTTGCTGCTTGCTACAAAAAACGTGTCTCATAGCAACTTACAATTTCTTTCAAAAAGCATATAATTCCAAATTAAAATATATCAAAAAGTTATTGACTTAAAGTGCTCATCCTGCAATAACATAAAAAGGATACATGCTACCCCACCCAACCAAAGTGGAAACAGCAATTAAGAGCAGAATGCCAGCTAGAATCACTTCTGGTTTTACATATAAACTGAATGTACCTGCTTATCTTATCCCTTTTATTTATGCTGCCACCAGTGATTTTTTTCTAGGAAAACATGCCGGTACTCACCGTGAAGTTGTAATAGTAAGTGCCACACTTTTTAAGAACAGCAACAAAAGAGGTGCCGGTACTGCGTACCCTTGAGTACCCCTGGGGGGGGGGAGCACTGTCTGCCACCATTAAATTATAAAAAAAGTATAACACACAATACTGGATTTAGTCATGGGATGAAAAGGCTGGAGACTTAATTTTAAAAGTCAAGCAATTACTTATTAAAACTTGTTTATAGTATTATATAACCGGATTATTTGTAGGTCAGATGCTAGATTTAAAAGATATTAGCTTTAAAGAGGTATCTCTTTTCTTGTTCTGGTTCTCTTCTGTATTCTAAGCCAGTAGCCAGTTACCCTTATCTTCTTTTCTCTCTAGCTAACTCAGGCTTTACAGAGGACTTCGCCTGAAGTTTTCTCTTTGGTCAAGGTTCTTTTCCTCAGTTAACTCAAGGGCTTTATAAAGGATTCAACCTGGTCAGGAATCACTGTGTCCTGAGCACTGTGGAGAAAAGCTGTATATATATGTTTGTTTATGTTCATGTTTTGAAATGAAAATAGTTTGTAACTGATTTGAGGCCTTGTACTGTTACGATGTTGTAAGCCTGTGTAACAGTAGATCTTGGTGACAGATTCTGGCAGAGGAGATAAGAGACCTATTGCTTCCAAGGTTTTATTAAGTGGGGCCAGGATCAGGTAAATCCAGTCTGATTGATCTAGGTGATAGCAGAATGATTGAGGTTCCATTCATATGGGTGTTAACTAGGTTTTGACAGTTGAGGAGTGGGGCGCTAGTGATTTGATGAGGGCAGTGTGAGGTATAAGACCAGACAATAAAGAGGGGAAACTGAGGCCCATAATGTAATACTCAAGTGTGTTGTTATGCTTATCCAATAAGGATCAGCAGTAGTAAGCCAGGTGCTGAGTTGTTCTAAGACGCTGTCCTGTATATAGATTTTACCAAAGGAAGGTTGCACAGGTGAATTTGTAAAGTTAGCCAAACTGTCCAAGCAGCTAGAAATACAATTTGTGCTGAGATTATATTCTGGGGTTGGTGCATAAAGCCAAAATCATGTTTAGCCAAAACACCCTCTCTCTACACCGCCAAACGCTCTCCCAAGGTGAGTGCAATGGTGGGTACGATTGCCAACGTTTTTCTCCACCCAGATGCCCATACCCTTTAATTTTTTTTTCAGCCAAGCACATAAAGATAAATTTGCACAAGTTAAATGTGCCTAAATTGCTAGTTGACTGTACAACCAGAGGAACTTTTGGTTGTAGATGTAGATTGTTCCCAATACCTGGACTGGGTTGTGTGCGTATTTGATTGGGGTGGAATCTTAAGGAATTTTATCTCCAGTGAAAGGCGCTCGGAGGTTGTTGTCAACAACGGCGTCTCTTGAGTCTTCAGAAACTGTTAACAGAACTGTTAACAAATGCCTTTAAGACCCCAGTGTATCCCTTTCTGCAAATAGCATCCCTTGAATAAACCAACAATCTTAGTTTAAAGTTCATCTAGTGGTGCTGTCCCTTCTCATGCCTAAGCCTACAGTACATGCTCTTAGAAGATTTTGAAAACATTCTGACTGAATGGGTGGCATTCAGTTTTTAAAAGGGTTGATAGCTAAACCTCTGTTTTTATATACAAGTGAAGCTGTGGAAACCCAGTGTATCCAACACGGACACTTGTCAACAGCTGACAAATCTGGGTACTGTTATTTTAGAGCACTGCTGTTTTACTCTTTCTTTCTCTGCAGACTTTTTAAGAATTTCAGCCATGGTGTCCTGGCTGCTTCTCCCTGGACAACTACATGCTGCCACTAGGACTTCTCACGCCTCCAGCTGATTCCTCTTGACAGCAGGGGCTTCTTCAGCTCCCATTCTTTTCATACTCTCTTTTTTGTCTTCTCTCAGACTCTGATTCCAGACTCTCCCACAGCAGTGCTGTGTCTGCCCTTTTATTCTTTCCTGTCAGACTCCTTTAACCAATCAAAAGGGTCTCTCTGACATGCCATTGGCCTTTAATTAAGGACCAGTGAGTTCAAATGGAACGTCCATTAAATGGTCTGTTACAGCGTGGCCTTTTTTATTCTGTTGACCCATGTAAATGTAACAGTCTCTGGTCCCAGCAGACATAATGGAAAATTTCACAAGACACAATCACCTCTTTAGTAACTATACAAATATAGCTGTCTATTGGTTTTGTATACATTATATCTGCCAGGCCTCTGTTAGAAGTAAATTGACCATCACATTCAGCAAACTATTTACAATTCAAACAGTTTTTATAGCATAACATAACGACATTAACTTATGTAACTTTCATTTCATAATGTTCTCCATGTTCTTGGATTTTTAAAAAAATGTTTCTGGTGATATTTATTCCATTTTATTCCATTTGTGTCAGTGAATAACTATAATTCTTAGTTACAACCTAAAGTCCTTTTATTCTGCGAGATGTAATAATGTTAATAGTTTATTAACATTATTACATGTCCAGAAGAAATGGACTTTAGGTTGTTACTAAGAAATATAGTTATTTACTGATGCAAAGCAAAACCGTTATGTATCCATTTATTTGTTTATTTAAGGTTATCTCTTAGCACAGTGGAATAAAATATTTTTGCATGCGCAAGGTCTGGGGTTAAATACGCAGCAACTTCAGTGAAAAATATCTCATGTAGCAGGACTTTCAAAGTCCTCTGCCTAAGACCTTGGAAAATAATTATAAGTCAGAATAGACAATATTAAAATGTTCCCTGCTTTTACCTTTCTTTTCCAGACAGGCTAAGAGAAAAACTAAGTAAAAGAGGAGTTCGTACAATTACAAGATTAGGAAAGTACTTCCGGGAGCTAGAAAAGAAACAACATGGAATTCTTACAAAAGCAGACTTCAAACAAGCACTGAAAGTGTTTCATTTAGACATTTCTGAAAAGGTATGCTGTCATGAACCCACTCTTCTGAGGGAATCTACTGATCCCCATCTGCAAACAGCCTAGTATGTTCCATCTAAAAAACTACGCTGGGTATATCTCAGAGGTAAATTGCTGCCACCAACCCTCTATGGATTGTTTCTTTCCCAGGGTAGAAAGCAGCTTCCCTGTACCAGTCTAGAACAGTTAAATGTATTTTTATTTAGAGAACATGGAGTTGGCATCAGCAGAACAGGTAACTTAGAAAGCAAAAGGAAAATATAAAAGCTTGCCTTCTCTAGCTCTGTATAAAATAAGTTGCTTGGAATCAACATTTAACATATTTTTATGGAACATGGACTTTGATTTTTATGCTGACATACACACCCTCCTTTTCAAATTTTACTTCTGGGAGGCAGAGTTCTTGTGGAATTCTTGTTTCAAGCAAGTATGAGAGGTCAGGCTGGTTGTCAGTAGTAATCTATTCCAAACCTCATAGTTTATCTAGCTCAAGACAAGTCAGAGACAATCTCCCTCCCACCCACTTCCCTCATTGCTACTGTAGAGGCTTCTAAGGTGACAGAGAGGCTGGTTGGTCTCTTCTCTCTCCCACCCCAACAGTGCTGTTGCCTGGACATCATTAATATGCTTGACACCATTAATGTGGATGCCAGATTCCAAGGAAAACACATATCTCAGAATTTCTGGTGCCAGGAACTTTGAACATTTTAGTTTCCAAGGGCCTGATAGCTGTACATAAGCACCGTGGGGAAACTACATTTCTCCAGGTCACTGATAACTGGAACATTGCTGTAGGTCATTAGTTGCCACTTGTAAATTTGGACTAGACCAGACAATGGGAAAATAGTATTCTGATGTATACCTTCCATGGTGGAGATACTGGCTGAAAGCAGATGTGATTTAGAAATTAATATTATCATTATCTAGAGGTTGTGGTACTTAATCAAAGACCTATTTTTTTTTAGGAAAGTGGCTGTCACTTGAGAAAGACATTTCCTAGGGATGTCATAGGCAATAGTTGTGAGATCTCTTCCTAAAATACCATTTACTATTTCCTGATATGAGATTATGTTAGCTTGCTCTCATGGCAAACTTGGGGTCAGATTTTAATTTAAATACCATTAGGTTAACAAAATTGCAGCCAAAAGGGCTTTTTCATCATGCATGTTAAGGTGAAAATATATCTTCCATTATAACCAAGGACAAATAGTCTGCACCTTACATCTGGTTTACTTGGAAAATACAATTTGCTTCTACTGTGCCATGTTAAAATTAAAACACTTAATCTTGAAGTCTGCATCTATATTGAAATTGTTTTAAATATGTTTTTTTATTGTTTTGTCACCTGTTTGCTGCCCTGTAATTCTTTGGGATGAGGAGTTGGATAGAAGTTTAATAAATAAAAACTTGGCCTCTGCCATTGTTGCGTTATGTGTTAGTGTTAGGCTATGTGCTGAATTGCAACTTATTTGACACAAAATTCTTTAATTTTAGGAGTTTGAATCTTTGTGGTTAATGCTTAATGACAACAGAAATGATGAAGTTGATTATGCTGAGTTTACTCGTGCCATCCTTGGTGAAATGAATGAATATAGGAAAGCATTTGTGAGAAAAGTAAGTGGGTTTTAAATATATACATATATGTAGTTTATCTACATATCTGTGTGGATCACAGCAGACTATGGGGAGTTCTTAAAGAAATGGGAATGCCTGACCACCTTATCTGTCTTCTGAGAAATCTCTATGTGGGACAAGAAACAACAGTTAGAACTGGCTATGGAACAACTGATTGGTTCAAAATTGGGAATGGGGTACGACAAGGCTGTATATTGTCTCCCTGCTAATTTAACTTATACGCAGAATACATCATACGAAAGGCTGGACTGAATGAATCCCAAGCCAGAATTAAGATTGCTGGAAGAAATATCAACAACCTCAGATATGCAGATGACACAACTTTGATGGCAGAAAGTGAGGAGGAATTAAAGAACCTCTTAATGACAGTGAAAGAGAAGAGTGCAAAATATGGTCTGAAGCTCAACATCAAAAAAACTAAGATCATGGCCACTGGTCCCATTACATTCTGGCAAATAGAAGGGGAAGAAATGGAAGTAGTGAGAGATTTTACCTTCTTGGGCTCCATGATCATTGCAGTTGATGACAGCAGCCACAAAATTAAAAGACGCCTGCTTCTTGGGAGAAAAGCAATGAGAAACCTAGACAGCTAAAAAGCCGAGACATCACCTTGCGACAAAGTTCTGTATAGTTAAAGCTATGGTTTTCCCAGTAGTTATGTATGGAAGTGAGAGCTGGACCATAAAGAAGGCTGATCGCTGAAGAATTGATGCTTTTGAAATGTAGTGCTGGAGGAGACTCTTGAGAGTCCCATGGACTGCAAGAAGATCAAACCTATCCATCCTGAAGGAAATCAGCCCTGAGTGCTCACTGGAAGGACAGATCCTGAAGCTGAGGCTCCAGTACTTTGGCCACCTCATGAGAAGAGAGGACTCCCTGGAAAAGACCCTGATGTTGGGAAAGATTGAGGGCACAAGGAGAAGGGGAAAACAGAGGATGAGATGGTTGGACAGTGTTCTTGAAACTACCAACATGAATTTGCAGAAACTCCGGGAGGCAGTGGAAGACAGGAGTGCCTGGCGTGCTCTGGTCCATGGGGTCACGAAGAGTCGGACACGACTAAACGACTAAACAACAAGAAGTTTATCTACAGATAACTAAGAAGTACTGATTTGCTTATTGCTTTATGGTTAAATGCTATCTAGAGGGATGCGGGTGGCGCTGTGGGTAAAACCTCAGCGCCTAGGACTTGCCGATTGCATGGTCGGCGGTTCGAATCCCCGCGGCGGGGTGTGCTCCCGTAATTCGGTCCCAGCGCCTGCCAACCTAGCAGTTCGAAAGCACCCCCGGGTGCAAGTAGATAAATAGGGACCGCTTACCAGCGGGAAGGTAAACGGTGTTCCGTGTGCTGCACTGGCTCGCCAGATGCAGCTTGTCACGCTGGCCACGTGACCCGGAAGTGTCTGCGGACAGCGCTGGCTCCCGGCCTATAGAGTGAGATGAGCACACAACCCTAGAGTCTGTCAAGACTGGCCCGTACGGGCAGGGGTACCTTTACCTTTACCTATCCAATATATATCATTATTGGATCATTAATCACTATGTGTTTTGAAGAAAAGTTTGCTTCCTCTGGTTTGTCATTTAACAGTTCTTGTTGCCTTTATAATAATTGACTTGCCCCGTTGACTTTTCTGGAACAACAAATCAATACCTTTGAAACTACAACCAGAATTCTGCAAGTGTTGATACAAATTTTACTCATATGATTTTATTCTGTACTCCTTTTGGGGGCAGGGATGGGTTGAGACTGGACAAGGTACTAAAATTTGTTTCTTACCATCTGTAAAAGAGGAATACTGTATAAGTTTTCTGATAAATATTTCCAGATTGTGTCATTATTAAAAAACTAATCATGATTTCATTTACTTAAAGCATTTCTATACCACCCTTCTTAATATTTATTATAAGCATTGTAATGTTATCAGGGGGTTACTCGAGAGCAATCAGGCAAATTCCTCCCTGGTCAGCTGTAAAGCCTTGTTATTGGTGCCAAAAAACCTTCACCATGCAGAGTGCCACTCTTCCATGGCTTGCTCATTCACTGGCAGAATCTGAGAGTGGGCGGTCCTTAAACCTTCCCCAGCAGAGTAGTTTCTTGACGCCCAGTCTGTGCTTCCCCTCTCTGCATGGAAGCCTACTGCGCAAGGAGGGCATGGGTAACGGAGGACCTCTCTCCTCCCCGCTTTGCTCTGGCAAGGTGTCCTGGCACCACCTCGCCTCCCCCGAGCCCTGCAGCTCCTCTCTACTGGAGGCGTGGTTACTCTCCTCCGCTGAGGAGGTGCTGCTTCCCATGATCTTTGGGGGCTCTCTGTAATCCATCCGGCTTTTCCTCTCTCACCCCTGAGCTGATGGCAGTTCCCTGACAAGCATTTCAGTTTGTAATTTGTTTCTCTGTCTTTGCTCTCTTTCAGTCTCTCTTCCTCTCTTTTGCACTTTTTGCATGCATAACCCCACAAAATGTGACTCCTTAAGGCCAGAAATTGGTTACGTGTGCCACAATAATGCACTGCAAATATCAAAACAAATTAAAGGCATGCACTGCAAAATAGTCTTTCACCTGCCCGTCTGTTTTGCATGCTAGAATAAAGGTATCATTCCTGGTATTTAATCCTATGGTCCTTGAATCCGTTAGGCATTTCACTTTGTGAAAATAGAACTGTTTTGAACAGTACCAATCTTTTTTTCTTTTCTTTGGCAACGGATGTGAAGGAAAGAGGAATTTTCTTTCTAGGTCATTTGAATAAAATTTGTCAGTTGGTGAGAAAATGAGTGAGTCAGTGAGAAAATGCTTTATGCATCAGGCAGAAAAAAGTGTTAATGAATTGGCAGTGTTGACCAAAAAAAATCTAAAAAACAAAACAAAACCCTTCACCCTAAACAGACTTGTGGGCATGAAATACCTGACTTGGATCCAAGTAAGTTACACTGATGTACTTAAGTTAGTCAGGTCTATTAATTTCAATGGGCTTAGTCTTTGAGTAGGAATAACATTGGAGACAATTTATATTTTGACCTAAAAGTCATTAAACAGCCTGCTTTCCTGATACCAGTTACAAAAGTTACTGTTTTAAATTGTAGGCCACTTGCATACATTTTTTTAAAAGTGGTATAAAAATATTTTAATAAATAAATAAAATAAAATGCTTGCTTCCAGCAAAGTGTGTGTAGTTAAGCACACCCAGCTATTTACTTTACTATTCCATTTTTTATCTTTCTCCATATCCAACGTGGGGGTGTAGGTTCACAACTAAGATGATTTCTTTACTTATGGGTTTTTGTTTTTTTTAAAAAATGAATACTCTGTCTTTTTAAGGTCAAACCAACCAATTAATTCTTATCATTCAAGATGCCAGGTGTATGTGAGCATAATCTGTGTTTCTCTTCCTTGCTCTTTTCTGACCGTTGTCTTTGTTTCAGGCTTATATGAAGCTGGATTATAACAAAACTGGCAGTGTTCCTATGACAGATATCAAGAAATGTTATTGTGCTATAAAACATCCTCAAGTCGTAGCAGGTAATTAATGTACAAGAAAGTAATTGTTGATTTGTCTTGTTATCAACATCGTATTATCTATCCCACTTCTTCTGACTAGCCCAACAACACAAAGTGAAAGGACGATGTCTTTTTTTTTTTTTTTGCCACAACTGCATTCTCTTGGCCTAACTGGGATAAGAGGCTGGTGCTCCCTTAGGACTTCTAAGATGTGCTACAGGATGGGAGGGACTGAGGTTACAACAATTAATGACTGGTCACAAAGGCTATTTGTGGATGCCTAAGTTTGTCCATTGGGACGTGGGTGGCGCTGTGGGGTAAACCACAGAGCCTAGGACTTGCCGATCAGAAGGTCAGTGGTTCGAATCCCCGCGATGGGGTGAGCTTCCGTTGCTTGGTCCCTGCTCCTGCCAACCTAGCAGTTTGAAAGCACGTCAAAATGCAAGTAGATAAATAGGTACTGCTCCGGCGGGAAGGTAAACGGTGTTTCTGTGCGCTGCTCTGGTTCGCCAGAAGCGGCTTAGTCATGCTGGCCACATGACCCGGAAGCTGTACGCCGGCTCCCTCGGCCAAGAAAGCGAGATGAGCACCGCAACCCCAGAGTCGGTTACGACTGGACCTAGTGGTCAGGGGTCCCTTTACCTTTACCTTAAGTTTGTCCATTAGGGAAAAAAATATTTGTTTTGATTAAGTACCAGATTTCCACGTACATATCTTTGAACAGATACCATTACAACCTTTTGGTACCACAATAAGCTGTAATGAACTCTGCTGAACACGTGACAAAAAATTAACATGTGCTCATTCATCCCAAGGCGAGTGGTCAATGCTGTGTCAATCGTATAGTCTGAAAAGGTATGAAGAAGGCTCACAAAGTATACAGAAACTGTGATCGAATTCCCAGCCCCCTCAATACTGATGTAACAACTCAGGGAGAAGGGCTCAAAGCTTTTTGCTTTTGGTTGATAGTGATTGATAGGAGTAGATGCCTTGCACATTGCTTTCTGACCCATTTTAGTCACACTTTGGGAATGTGGGAAAGAGGGGAGCTAGCATCTTCTTGTCAACAATTCACAACTTATTTGAATGGCTTGCCTTACATTTTGATAATAAAGTTACCAACTGACTCAAAAAATGGACTATCCTGCTCCAGTTCTTTTAACAGCAACTAAGGTTTAATTTGTCATAATTGAACTTGAAAATATTGTCTGAAATATGAATATGAGTATTGATTATAATCATTGTGATACTGAAAACAAGGTAGTGATTCTTTCTTACTTTCTTGGTTTATTTAATTTAGAAAAAATATGGTGTAAAAATGGGTTTGAAAAATGGTTATATCATGGACATAGCAATGATGGCTGGTAACTTCCAAGCCACTATTCTGTGTATATTTATTAATAATTGTTCAAATCCATACTATAGAACAAGATTGCTTTGTTTAATTTCCTCATTCATATCTATAGATTGGGATAATGAAAGACTAAAAAATCTGAGATAAAATTCCCTTTGACCTTCTCCTGCCTTGGTTTGCCTCCTGCAATTTTCACTTAAGAAATCCCTTTATGTTAAATTCTTATCGTACTTTTAATAACAATGACACATGGATTTTGATTTTGTCTATTTTTCTGTTCTCTTGGCATCCCTGCCAACGTCTTTAATAATAAGCAATATTTTAACAGGTGATGCAACAGAAGAAGAAATTAGATCTTCATTTCTGGAAACTCTGGAGGATGCCTGCAGCAATGCTAATGAAGTGTCATTCTGTGAGTTTGAGGACTATTATGAAGGATTAAGTATTGGAATTTTGGATGATGAAGATTTTGTTAACACATTAAGGAACCCCTGGGGTATTTAGTGTAAACGTCTAGGTGGGAAGCACTACCAGAATTTGAAACATGTTAACGTCTTGCATGAAAGTGTCTCAAATTAGCCTGAATAGTCTGAAGATATTTCAGTAATTTTTTAGAATGTTGTTTGTTCATCTCTTTTGAACTTTACACTTATATACTCTGAATATTCTTAATATGAAAGCTGTGTTTTGGTACAAATTCAGAATATTTTCCTGCCTCTGAAAACTCTTATTAAGACTACATCCTAGATAAGGAAACTGTGTGTTTTGTTAAATCGGAACTGAGTAAAAGGAGATATGAGAGAGGAAGTTACAGGTTTGATCAATATAGTTAATTTTTTTAAGTGATTGTATGCAACCACTATACAAAGACTGCTTCTAGTAAGTCTCTATAGATTTAGAAGTGCTTTTAAAGGCTTATTACCAGAAAGGCTGATACTGTTGCAATTCCCTACCAGTTTCTGACAGATCACACTACAAAATGTATCAACAACTCTTTCAGTGGTTTTCCCAGGTGCTTCCTATGTTTTTTCTTAAGTACAAACCCAATAGCATGGAAAGTTATATGCAGATGTGCTCTCATGACATTTTAGAAGTTGCCCATGGTAAGACTGACATGCATCTCATAGCAGTAGCTACATTTCTTGTTAACTGCAAATTTTATCTGAAAAGTGAGTTCTAAATGAAGCATTGTACTTTTATAAAATGACGTTTTGAAAACACATCGATTTCTTAGCTTTTTCTAGAACTCATTGTATATTTTACTTCTTCACCCGTGTGCTTTCCTGATTGTGGTAGTGGTTGTTACATTGACAGCACATGACAACACCTGCTGAAGATTTGTTTTATTGTGATTACTGGAAATGGTTGTAATTTTATATGATCTCATCTGTTATGTTTTAACTCAGTTGTATACCACTTTGAGATTTTATATATATATATATATATATATAGAGAGAGAGAGAGAGAGAGAGAGAGAGAAAGAGAGAGAGAGGTTATAAAAATGTTTTAAAATAAATAAATAAATGCCTTGGTTGACGGGTATATGGTTTGCATATATTCCATTGTTATGATCTGCCATTATTTTGGTTGGGTGTTGGTTTGCTTTTACTAAAAAGGTAGAGAACAGCTTATTTGATCTTAATGCTTACTTTTTTTATCATCCCACTAATATTATGTCTTTAAATTGTGCCTTTGAAATACAGATTATATTGATGCTGAAGAGATTTATTATTTTTATTCAGTAAAAAACCTTGGTAAGCTTGTTATGTGAAATATGCAATTTAATGTTAGAGACTTTTCTTAACCAAATTTCATTTTTAATTATGTAGTATTAAACTGTTATATATTAAACTATAGCATTAAACTATGGATGTTTACTCTGCATGCAAGTGTTGGCCTGTTTTATTATGTTATCCCATCTTTCATTTCAAGAACAAATACCAGGGCGGTTCACAGACAAATAAAATCCAAGAACAAAATAACAAGAATAAAACCAAGAATACAGTTACCTGTAATTAAAATACAACTACATTAAAATATCCATAATTAAAATATAAAATACGGAAGCTCATTAAAACAGCATAACAGTTAAAAACCATTAAAACTAAAATGAAAGCAGGATATTCAGTTCAGGAGATCTGGGAAATATTTTCCTAAACACTATACACCACACTTGGTGGTACCATGCCTCTAATGTGCCTCCTGATAGCTCTTTCGAGATCCTGGCTATGATTACCCCAACTGCAGTGATAAAATATCTTATTAGGTCCTCATTCAGTAAATCCACATTTTGGTCCATAAACAAATTACGTTTTTTTTCAATTTCCAAGAAAGTTATGTTTCAGAAATCCTCTGGTTTCTTACAGTCCCACCACATGTGGAAATGTGTTCCAATTGAAGTGCAGCCCCTCCAGCATTTTGCAGAGGAGAGCAACCAAGATGATAAAGGGTCTGGAAACCAAGCCTTATAAGAAACGGTTGAGAGAGCTGGGTATGTTTAGCTGGAAAAGAGGAGACTGATGAGAGGAGCTATGATAGCCACCTTCAAATATCTAAAGGGCTGGCACATAGAAGATGGAGCAAGCCTGTTTTCTCCTGCTCTGGGGAGTATGGCTCAAAGCAATGGATTCAAGTTGCAAGAAATGAGATTCCGACTAAACATCAGGAAGAACTTTCTGACAGTAAGAGCTGTTTGACCATGGAACCGAGGTTGTGGACTGTCCTTCCATGGAGGTTTTCAAAGCAGAGGTTGAATGGCCATCTGTCATGGATGCTTTCGTTGAGATTCCTGCATTGCAGGGGGTTGGACTAGATGACTTTCGTGGTCCCTTCCAACTCCTAAGATTCTATGATTCTGTGACTCTGTTTTCTATTCAGATGTTTTCTTTCCTCCCAGCAATATTGGACGGTCTTGCTACTCAGAAATCAGTGGGTGATGGCAGCTGCCAATCCATGTTTGGTTTAATTCCAGTGAAAATGGTGAAGACATGTGCTCATTTTCTTACCTTGTGACCCATAGGGTGTGGAACGGTACAGAGAGGGATAAGGACTATCTGAAGGACCCCATCACATGGCACAGCTTAGTCACTTTTCAACAAATATCCATTGTGATGTGAGGAGAAGATTCCATTGTAGTAAAGTATGAGTTAAATAGCTGTACTTAATTGGCTGAGGCAGCGATATTTTATTCTGTTTCAAACTTTATTAAGTGAATCCTTAATACTCTTTAGAGCTCAATCTAATTTCGAGATCCTGCTATTTTCCTCGACACAAATTAAATCCTGTAATCAAGCTGATACAAAGGTTTTTGCTACTGAATTATTTTTGTTTTGTGACCATGTTTACATAGGAGCACTAGAGACAACTGCATGTGGTATATGTGAATCCAGTAAACATGCCCGCACTGGGGTTCAATTAATCCCTACCCCTTCCCACAGTGTTTCAGAAACCAGAAAAAGTACCTGAGATTTGGAAACTTGAAGCTTAAATGGCTGATTTCACGTAGTGTTCTAAGGATAAGAGGATTTAAGGTGCTTGAATGTCAAGCCAGTGCTCCAATTTCACTCTTTTAAAAATAACATTTTGGAATGGCCTGAAAGCTTTCAATCTATACAACTCTAGAGACGGGGGAGGGGGGGAGGGACATGTGATTGTGTTGTAAAGCCTGTCTTAACGTATATTTGCAGTTGTCTTAAAAGGAAACTAATGAATCTTCTTTCAGGAGGAAAAAGCCTTGTGACACAAAACATTCCCCTTCAGTTTGTATCAACTGCAAATCCATCCCCTACTGCAGCTGCACCCAGAGAGGAAAATAAGATTGAGGTGGCTTTCCATCTGACTAATCCCATGTCATTTACAACTGAGAAAGCTATAAAACCACCACTTTGAATTCCAGCTGGAAACTTATCAGAAGCTAATTCAGATCCTGCAACATGCTCCTGAACTAGTGCTCTAATTAATCTGCAAAGCATGACATTCTGCATAAGCTTTAGACTTTTCAGTCTCTTAGGATGACATTCAGTCGCAAAGAAACAAGGATATGGACAGTTGTAGCATAACCTTACAATGGAGACAAAATATAATACTTATTTTTCATGGTATAAATTAAAGGTACTCCAAATAGGATTAAATGAAAGCATTAAAGGGCTACCAAGCCAGATGTCTTCTGCACTAAAGCTATTTGGCTGGTTATTCAAGGTTTACAAATGAATCTTGGAGTTAAAAGGTTTAGAATTGCTACAGGGACAAACTATTGGCTTCTTTTTAATTAGCACACTAAGTCAGAAATATGCAAATTATTCCATAACCTAAGAACAGTTATGTAATCTACTACAGCATAGTGGCTTCATGTGCCTTTGGGTCTACTCTGCTAGAATGGCTGGTCCCTATATTTATTATGGCTCAATGTCACCCTGTGTTAGTTATTTTAGAGTGTCATTTATCTTTGTAGATTGAAAAGAGAAACAACAGACAGCAGAAGTGAGAGCCCGGATTATTGAACTTCTGTGCTTCAAAGCTACAAGGTAACGAGGAAGAAGACCAGAAGCATTTAAAGCAGGCATAGGCAAACTCGCCCCTCCAGATGTTTTAGGACTACAACTCCCATCATCCCTGACCACTGGCTCTGTTAGCTAGGGATGATGGGAGTTGTAGTCCCAAAACATTTGGAGGGCTGAGGTTGCCTATTCCTGATTTAAAGCATACTTGACTTGGAGGAGTCTTACTATCCATCATACAATTTGATCCAGGAAGCAAATATTGGTTTGAGTGACTGGTTTCATGTGCAAATCCAGGAATATGATGTGGCACTATGAATCCTGAATGGAGGCTGCACAGTGATATTCCCACTTTTTTACTATATAGATAGAAACAATTAATAATAGTACTTGATCATTAGCCCTTTCTATGTAGGGAAGCAACACATTCAATTTACAAGCTATAACAGGAAGCCACTGAAGCTCTTCATAGAGACTTTAGTGGGAAATGCTGCCAGAAAATAGGCAGAGCAATCTCAGCATTGGTCCTTTGCAGAAGATTGTTCTGTTTCCATGGCAGTAGACAGCTCCATCCAAACAGAAGCAGTTTTCTCTGCAAAAGTTACATGGGGGAGGGGAAAACGCAACCCAAATGAAGGTGGAAAGCATCTGATCTACAAGTAAGCATATCACTTCTACTGTGATCTTTTGTAAATTCTGAAATGGGAATAAGAAAGTTTTTTCTGCCTCCACATATGTGGCTGCAACTTTGAGAATGGCATCCATTGTAGTTGATTTACACATTAGCCTCTTAAAAGAAATATGTTTATTATTGTATCCCTCTGCCTGACTTGGAATCTAGAAGAAAGCAATAGGGTGTCTCCAGCAGCAGCTAATTCCAGGACTTGCTGATCCCTTTCCATGCCCCATGATTCTTGAAAAGAGAGAGAAGCTTTCACTGCCACACAGGGATCCACACTAGCAGCATCACTTAGTTGTTTCAACACACCAGTATCTTGCTCACTGCATCAGTAGGTGCTCTTACTTGTGGGCGAGAATGAAAGCCCAGTTCAATCCACTTGAAACTCATACAAATGAGAGGCAGGAAGAAATTTCTAACAACTTTCTCAAAAGGTCTGTGGTTTAACTTGTTTTATACTTTCTATTCTCTTTGGCCCTTTCACACATCATGCTAACATGGTGGTGTGATATCCTGGAGAGCAGATAGAAGCTGATTTGCATCTCTAGTTGTTTTGCATCTTTGCTATGCTCAGTGAAGCCTGGCTTGGCTTAGTGCAGGGATGGAGAACCTGTAATCCTCCAGATGTGTTGTACTACGATCCCATCAGCCCCAGCCAGCATAGCCAAGGTCAGAGATGATGGGAGGTACAGAGTTACCATCTGGATACCACGTGTTCCCTATCCTTGGCTTAGTGTGTCATCCAAACACAAGACTCGAGGTAAACTCTCCAGAGTCTCACCACAAGCTGTTACTAAGGTTTGTTATTGGTCTATGTCAGGGAACTGCCATCGGAACTAGAGGAGGAGGCGAGGCCCCACAACAATGCTGGAGAGGAGCCAAGCAGGGAGAGAGGCAAGTCTCCTGTTGGGGAAGAATATCAGCGCTACACCAGGGATAGAGGGGGGCCAATGGGGGAAGCAGAGAGCAGGCTCCGGGACTCTTCACTGGACACCAGTGGGGAGAGCACAGGTCCTCCGCTACCCACGCCCTCCCTGCGCAGAAGACTTCCACGCAGGGAGAGTAGGAGGAGACTGGGCGTCAAACAACTTTTATGTTGGAAAAGGTTTAAGAAACGCCCACTGACGGATTCTGCCAGCGACTGAACAGCCACGGAGTGGATGGCTGTCCAGCGAGAAATGGTTTAACCAGCCAACCTAGCCCAGAGCGGCGGCTATTTACGCACAAGCAACCCCTAAAGCCATTACAGTCTACAACTCATGGTTAGCCTGGACAGAGCTAAACCATAGACCCAGGTTCAGACACCACACCAAGCTGTGGCTTCCTAGTTCAGCATGTTGCTGCAGTTGTGATCTCCTCCCTGGCTGCTTATATGGATTACTATATCTCTGAGATGATTAAAGCTATTTGCACTAGTAAATAAGTTGGTTTCATGTTTCCTTGAGAATAGTTTTTTTCTGTTTAGCCCAGTGCAAAAAATAAAATAAAAAAATCCTGTTCCCCTCAAACACTTTTATGCTCTTTCAAAAATACAAATTGGTTTAATATGGAAGTGGAGAACCTCAGGTCTAGGGGCTGAATGTGGCCCTCTAGGTCTCTCTATCTTCCCCTTTGGACTTCCCTCAGACTATGCTTCCTTCTCATGTCGCTCATTGGTTGTGTTTCTCCTTTTTTCTGTTTGTTTGCAGTTGCCAGTATCATTGGTTTCACATCATGTCAAAAATCTTTTCATTAAAGTGTCACATGTCTGTTTACATTCCAGCACTGTTTTGCTGGTGTTAGCGGAACTTCCGCTGTGTTATTGCTTTTGCTTTTGCCTCTCTTGCCGAGACGACAAAGAGAGAGACGACATTTTTTTTGTCCTGATTTATGATTAATAAATCCGTAGTTGTAGTATGCTTCCACAAGCCTCACGCCTATTCTGTGTGCGCAGTTTGCTCTGCTGATATAGTGTGCCCTGGCTTTGAAGCCTGGGTCGCTTATTTATGTCGGAGCAGAGGCCGATGGGTCTTCGCAGTGGGACGGCTGGAAGGAAACGACCCGGCTGGGGCTAGCAGCTGGCCTTTCGACCCTCTGCATGCTGACACTTTATCCCTAGCAGATGATCTCCTTCAAATGTACAAAACAGAGCTCAAGAAATAATGTGAAGTTCAGGCTGTGTAACATCTTAAGGCATGCCCGTGGTATTTGCACATATTGCCTTTTGACTTCTTTTCTACTAAACTATCTTCTCTTGCCTGCATTCATTCCTTAGCATGTAGATTGTCCTGCAAAGGAAGATGGACTGAGTATGAATATACATAAAAGTTAACCTGGTCAATATTGGTTTCATGTAGAAGCAGCTCACCATCATCTAAAAACTTTTAGGAGCTGCTAGTCTCCATATTTCAGTTTCCTTGCTACAAGAAATGTAGGCAGACATTTCATCATTGATTCCCCCCCCCCCCCGTTATCTGTCAATGGAGCTTCCTATGTTTTGTCTTGTTGTACTTCTTTGTTTGGTAACTCTTCAAGGATAGTTCAAGCTGATCACTGAGATTTCTTTTGTTTCTTGGTGAACAATCAGCATCTTCCCTATCCTGGCCATAATAAGACAAATATACTTTACCAGTAAGTGTGATTATAGTGTGTAAGCATAACTGTGAAATTCTCATAAGGGAGATTTTTAAAAGACAAGGACCTGCAAGATCATAGAGATAAAACTATAGCTATATATTTCTAGGAGCAGATTGGTTGCACTCCAAAAGCTTAAAACTTTGTTACACAGAAACACAGGAGGTGTTTCTAATACTAGCAAATTGGGAGGAGTGAAGATGCACAGAAATACAAAAACATGCAGATAAGCTGTAACCTGCAATGCAGTTATGGTCTTAGGTCTTGTTGAGGGCTAGCATTCTTTATAGATGTCAGGAATATGTGGCTGCTTCTCTTGGGATGTAGTCTGCCTACAATTGTATGTAGAGCAATCCAGTGAAAAATTGCATTTGCTTTTGAAATCTTGTGTATGCATTTGTAACAGTGGATTTAAAGATTTTCAGGCTTACTTGCACTGAGAAGGGACTTCAGATTCCCTACTTGATTCTGACTGTTATTATCAAGTGATCTCTACCTGTTTTTACGCTAAATGAACAATCACACCTCTTTGTTGTCCTTCAGCCTCCTTGGACCCTTAGGGCAAAACATCGTATTAGGTAATGCGGGGTTGGTCCTCTGCTTTCTGGATAGTGGCTCTTCGTGATGTCAGATGATATAGGTGAGCTTTTCTACCACCAAGGACTACAGGATCAGTGGGATGGGATGTGTGCAAGTGTATTTATGATTACATCTGAAAGCAGTCTCATAACCCTTGAACAGATTCATTTTTTTCGTGGATCATGGTGACACAATGGCTACCTAATGGGAAGCAGAGCTAGCCACTATATCCTCCTGTTCCAGGTACTTTTCAATGTGTTGTTGTTGTTGTTGTTGTTGTTGTTTATAAAGAAAGATTTTGGAACCATTCTGTTCATGCTGAGCTCCCAGAGGTTGTGGTGAGGTTGTGAAGGAACATTCTGTGGAGATGGGGTATAGTAGTGACACACACAGCAAACCTTAAAAATGTTCCTGTGAGTGCAGTGAGTAAGGAGGCAGGACTAGAAACAGAGGTCCATAGACACGAAACAACAACGTTCAGCCACATCCTTGTGTCTTTCCCCTTATCCTTGCTGTTGACTGCCATTGCACTTCCTACAGCCAGAATTCTTCTTCTAAAGCCTACTCCGTGTCATTTTCACCTGTAGCTAGGTGCCATCCTCACTGCTCCTGTCAGGTAAACAACTCTTCCCCAGCCGGATGCTCCGTTTCCCCCGAAGTGAAATCAGCGTGTGAAAGGAGCGGAGGTGCATTCCTCAGAGATGGCTTTTGCGTCGCGTTTGGTCTGCTTTCAGCGATCGAAGCAATCGCGCAACCCGAGAAAACAAGGCTAATGGGGTCGCCTGCCACGTAATTGCTGGAGAATGGTGCTGAAGGGACAGCTCCCACCTCGCCTCTCTTGAAAGGCAGGGGAAGCCTTGGCAGCAGCGCTCCTTTCACCTTGGAGCTGGAGCGAGTGGAGAGGCGCTTGGATGGAGCAGCGCCGACTCCTTCAGACGCTTTGAGCCCACCCTGCCGAGGACACCCTCGCCTACCCCCCCCCCTCATGTTTTTGTGATGCTTTCTTCTCCTCCGCGAAGCTAAAGCGTCTCCTCGATCTGGCACAATGACTGAAGAGAGGTTTCCTAGCAGCAGGTGGGGGCTGCTTCCCTTGCTTTCGGGGTTGACAGTCAAGGGCGCTGGCACGGCCACCTGAAGATGGGAGGAGCGCGCCCCCCTCCCGGCTACAACAAGTAGTTCTTCGTTTGACACCAACACAACCGAGTCTGGAGGCAGCTGCGAAGGAAAGAGCGTTTGCAATGTGAAGAGCAGCCTCTTTCTCTCGTGTCACCAAGGTATGGAGAAGGATGGCATGGGGAGGGGGCTAACCATAGCAGAGCATTTCTGATTACATCTGCTTCTCGGTTCTGAAATTAACCTGCACGTATAATCTGGCGAGGATGAGGAACGCAGAAATCTGCTGCTAAGGTTACACGACAACAGATCCTATAGGGTGTGCCCGCTGCTGGATTTGGGAAAGGGTGTGTGTGTGCAAAGAGTGTTTGGTTATCACTAGTCAACCCCAGATGTCTCCTGTAGATTTCTCTCCTAATAGATAGAAGATGGACAAAGGGAGGGCACCTCGTTTTAATTCCTCATGTTTGTCCAGACAACTTGAACGAAAGAATTCAGAGAGGAGAGATGAAGAGGGTTGACGAAGGTGACTACTGATTGCTAGCAAGGAGAAGCGGCTCTATTCCGGTGTGAGCCTTGGCTGTATTGGGGTGTTTGTGTGTGTGTGGAGGGAGGGGGCGCTTTGAGGCAGAGTCCGGATCATCTCAAGCGGAGGGAGGGCGAGGAGATGGAAGGATGAGGAAGAGCAGCCATCTGAAAGCAGGAGAGGCGAAGGCGGAAGGAGTGTGGGGCAAGGGGGCTGCTCCGGATTGTGCCCAGGGAAGAGCTGGAAGGAGCGCCAGGTTGGTTCCAGGGTCGTTGGCGGAGCAACTTTTCCCTTGAGCTGCGTTCTTTGCCACTGCTTGCGAGGAACTTAGACGGGAAACTTGAGGGTTCAGAGTCTAGGGCGGCCAAAAGGGATGGGACATGGGGTTGGGTTTTGTTAAGGAGAACGGCGGATATGGGGAATGGGGGAGGCAAACGCGGGACAAGGGAAACGGAGACAGCAACATGGGGAAGTCCCTTTGGTGACCTGGCTCTGGGTTCCAGCAGGAAACAGTATAGGTTGGGAAGAGCGCCCTCTCTTGGACAAGACCAGCAGGGGGCTGTAGGCTCAGGACGGGTACGCGACGCCTGGTTCTACGTCTCTTCTCGAAGGGCTTCGCCCCTTCCTCTGAAGATGCAACTAGCTACCCTTCCCTTCCATGCAAGGTGCAACCTCTAGGAAGCTGCTTACCCCTCCCTGCTACCTCCCATTCATATTTGGGGGCAATTATCACGTGGTGGTGGCCGTGGCCCCTCCCCCACTCTCCCATGGCAATCGACGTCTTCCTTTCCCCAGGCGGCCTAAAAATAGCCACCCGGCTCTGTTGCCTCTGGGCGCCTCTCTCCTCCTTCTTCTCCTTTTCTCTCCCGCAGTCATGTCTGAGCCACAGAGATGGGGAAGCTCGAGGACCACGAGAGGGTGATCCTCAACGTCGGGGGCACGAGGCACGAGACCTACCGGAGCACCCTCAAGACGCTGCCGGGCACCCGCCTGGCTCTGCTGGCCTGCGAGTCCCCCGGCGGCGGGGAAGAGCACCAAGCGCCGCCCCTGCCGGCTCCCCCGCCGCCCCTGCCCGCCCCCAACCCGGGACCCAACCCGGGCGGAGGCAGCGGCGGCGGCGGCGCGGGCGGCCCCCTGGACGGCGCGGGCGGCAGTGCCTGGAGCCCGCGCAGCAATGGCGCCACGTGCTGCGAGTTCTTCTTCGACCGGCACCCGGGCGTCTTCGCCTACGTGCTCAACTACTACCGCACGGGCAAGCTGCACTGCCCCGCCGACGTGTGCGGGCCGCTCTTCGAGGAGGAGCTGGCCTTCTGGGGCATCGACGAGACCGACGTGGAGCCCTGCTGCTGGATGACCTACCGGCAGCACCGCGACGCCGAGGAGGCGCTCGACATCTTTGAGGCGCCCGACCTCATCACCGGGGAGCCGCCCGCAGAGCCCGACGACGACGAGCTGGCCGCCAAGCGACTGGGCATCGACGACGTGGGCGCCGCCGCCGCAGCCGCCGCCGCCCTCGGAGCCCCGCTCGACGGCAAGGGCGGCCGCTGGAAGAGGCTCCAGCCGCGCATGTGGGCGCTCTTCGAGGACCCCTACTCTTCCCGCGCCGCCAGGGTAAGGAGAGCGGGGCTGAGGCGGGGGGGGGGGGAGGTGGAGGGAGGGGAGGGGAAGGTCCAACCTCTCTGCCCCCGGGTGCCCCACCTTAAAAACTCACCCACCAACCCTTCGAAGGAGGCTGCTGTGAGAGGAAGGGGGTGACAGAAACCAAGGGAGTCCCAACCTGCAACCAGTGACCTGGGAGTAGGGTTGCCAACTTGAATAAAATATTGGGGGGGGGAGATAAGTCGCGCCCCGCATAATCAATCACATGATGGGGTGCAATTGCACCATTTGAATGGCAATGTCCATCAACTTTGGGGTGCCCCATCCCCTCATATATTTTAATGGGGACCTTGGCCCCTAGAAGTTGGCTCCTCTTCCTATCAGTAACCCGGGGAGAGCTTCCTTCAGGGTAAACATGCATAGGATTGAATACTTGTTGTTGCTACTCCTGTTCTTGTAACTTCTTCATTATTATTATTATTATTATTATTATTATTATTATTATTAAGAGCAGTTATGTGTAGGTGGGTCCCATTGGGTTCTCACACATTCCCAGGTGTGTGTGAGACTGTCACCTTTCTTAGCGCTCTTAACCATGTGAGATGCCTTATTGTTCCCATTTCACACAGTGGCATTAAGGGGGCTGAAATGAGGCGGGTCACAGGCCACGGGTAAGGGGCCTTCTCAAGCAACTGTTTTAGGTGAACTCCCTCATATGGGGGGGCGGAGAGAATTGGTCCGTGGAGAGCAATAATTGACATAAATAGATGTACTTGCCATGGGCAGCGGCGTATTAGTATGGAGTGTTAGCATGCTAGTGGTGAATGGCATCAGTTGCCCTGTTAACACTATATCGAAAGGGCTGGTGCATGAATCCTTTATCCGTAGAGTGTGTCACATCTTCCCCCAGTCCTTTACTTATTGAAGGCCCTGGGGCTCTGTCAGTACCATGAGATGTGAACCCAAGTCTTCCACATGGAAGGCCTGCTCATGGTTCACCAGCTGAATGGGCTTGATGGTGATCTTGGATGGAAGAATGTCTTGTAGTAACTGACAAAGCAGGAAGGGAGCCTAGAAGGCAGGTCTTCCACGCAAACTGAGAGCATGCAGCCACTACTGTCTCCAACACCAACAGGCCTTAGCAGCCTCAAAGGGAGAGGCATGAAAACGGGGGTCAGTTCTCCCCAGTTTTCTGTTCATATCTGTAGATTTGTCATCTATAAGATGGTTTCCTGAATGGCTCTGATACACCTGTGAGAAAAGTTTAATCAGAATAGAGTTTCTATCCAACTTTCTCATAAAAACTAACCTCGGTTGAATATAATTACCAGCTTAATGCTAAATCTGCCTCCCCCTATTGTGTGATTCTTTCTTTTATGCATGAGCACACTCTTGAAATGCCCATCTTAAAGATAGTACACCATTTAAGAGCAGCTGTATGGAAGCAACAGGATGCTATGTGCATGTCTGAAGTTGCCTTGTGTTTCTGTGATCCAACAAGCTGTATCAATGAAGCAGGACACTTTAACTTACAGGGTTTGCTTGGGGAAACTCTCCTGAAAAAGCAGATACCAACTCCTGCTTTTGGTACAGAGAGTCAGGGTTGCCTACATTGGTCTTGGCTTGGTCATTGTCTGCTGTGTGGATCAGTGGAGCTCAAGGCAGTACACCAAACCACTGAACAGCAAGGACTGGAAATACTGAAGCAGTGCTCTCAGTTCCCAAAACTAAGGCTGTCAGGGTGTGCCTTGGGGACAAAGCATATATGTCGGTTCTTTGGGGTCCATCTAAAAAAATCTGTTTTGGGTCTGGCCTTGTTTGAATGAATGTAGAATAAATGTCTGAGGTTACATTTGCATAGCTTCTCTGCAATATGAGTAGGCTTTCATTAGCTTTATTCAATGCTTATGTCATTTTTTACTACATTTTTAACTGCAAAGTTATTTTACAGCTCCTGTGTCTTAATTTGTCTGTTTTGTAGATAAGAAATTGAGGCTGATAGGTAGTGAAAAACAGTGGTACCTGTACGGAGCTGGAATTTTTACAGCAGGATACAAGCTCCGCTGCTTAATGGCCTGGTTCATCTGACACAGTCAACCATGTGTTTTTTTTTTTATTAAACTTAGTTGAATACCACCCAGTATCATCACACAGTGTAGTGTATATATAGAGTGTAAAAACATATTTCTGTTAAAGAATAGATGCTTGGACATCTTTGTCTAGTGGGGAATACATATGTTGTTATTTGATGACGTGAGCAGTACAGGTATCTGTAACACAGTCAGACTGCTTGTCTTTTGATCATGGCCAAAGAAGAATAGGAATGCATGCAGCCCTTGAGACCGAGACTATATATGTTGACTTGTTCTTCACTTGATCAGCATGTATCTTTGAAATAATGCTCTTCATCCTGCTGTACGGTTGTTTGCTTGAATGTTAACTCAGTTTATAGTACCTCATATTGAAATGCAGGGTTTGTCCATTTATACTGCATTGAACTGTGTATTGGAAAGCTTATTCTTCATCTTTAAAATGATGTGGTGGCATAAAGGAATGGGTAGCATTGGATTTGGGCTGCTGAGATGAAGGTTGTAATATCTCCGCAGACACAAAGTTCTGTGGGTGACCTTGCTGCAGTCTCTTTGCCTGACCTTTCTCAGAGGATTGTTGCAACTGTAGAAAGTGTATCTGAGGCCCTTGGAGGAGAGACAGGATACACTTATCTGATATTTATCACATTTCTTTTTGTATTGCATTACTATGTTATTGATAGTTACCTGGAGCACCAACCAAGGAAAAAGCAGAGTATTAAAAATATTCAGAGAACTGTTAGAAATAAGAATTGTGAAGGACTTTTCATGTTAAGGTCCCATTCCATAAACCAGATTTAGGTTAAAAGTCTTGTACCTCTTACCTGAAAGGAAACTATGTTGAACACAGTGTGACTGATTTCTGAGTAAACATGTATAGCAACGCTGCTTTTCTTATGGTGCTTTCCAAATGTTGGAATACAACTCCCATAATCTGTGACCATTGGCCATGCTGGCTGAGTCTGGTCAGAACTGGAATCCAACAACATTTGGAGAGTATTGCTTTGGTACTGGGTATTGCCCACACTGTAAGCTGTGAAATGGATCAATAGTGGGATTGATGTAAATAAAATTTCAGGCTGAAACGTTTCTTACTCTTTCTTTCTCAGGGCCCCACTCCCAATAGCAATTTTCTCACTAAAACATTTTCAGGAGAAAAGCTCAAGTACTTTAGGAGGAGGTTCTTATCCTGAGATGGTTGTCCTAAAGAGCTGTCAGTATGGTGCTTGGCAGTATGAGAAGTCTAGAAGTATGAGAAAGTAGGTTAGTAGAGTAAACTCAGAACTGCATACTGTGTTACACAATCTGTGTTGTTTTAGTCCATGGATAACCTGATAGAATTATCTAGGTCTAAAGTCTTTTAGTGTTTCATCATTGCTGGTTTTTCACATGGCTTCAGTTACTGCCTCCTCACCTGTAGGTTTACTGGGTAGGAAACATAACAACAACAACAACAACAACAACAACAAAAATAGTCCTTTTGTTATAATACATAAGGTTTCCAAAGAGCAATATATGCAGGCAGCTGGACCTCAAATGGATCAGCTGTTTGAATGGATGTTGGTGAATTGTGGGCAGTTGGTACAGGAAGATAAAAGTAGTAGCAAAATGACAGCACAAAGTCCCAGTTCTGTGTTTGACTTACAGTAGCCTTTTAGGGGCATCCTATAAAGATGGTTATGGGCCTACAGTGATGTAACATTGTGTGTGGGGGGGGGGCACAGGGTGGTTGTCCCAGACAAAAAATTGTTAGGGACACAAAATTTCCACACCTAGTAGTGCCTCAATACAGCTGCACATGTCCGTTGCTAGGCTTGGTTGAAAATGGTTTCTCCATGTGAACCAGGAAGTGATCTCTCCAGACAATGGAACAACTCTCCTTTGCCTATCACTGCAGTTGTGATTTCCTGGGTGACACTGAGGCAGTTGAATGCACATGTGTACTCTGTCTGTTTTTCCTACCACCCCTCCCTCCATGTGGTCCCAGCCTCTGGCAACCCACACAATGTGTGTGGCGTTTATAGATGGAAATAAGTAAAAGAGAACCGCTGTTGAAAGGAGGACTTTCAGAATCACTTCCTCCTATGGCAGCAAGCACAATACTACTGGTTTCATTTGGCCAGGACATAGTTGGTTGCATTGGTAGCACCCACCCATCTCTTAAGTTTTTTTTAAAGCAGACCCCTCAGCATATTACTATTTAGTTACTTTATTTCACCTGTACAAGAAGCAGGATCCACTTTCTTGCACCATGAGTACAGTGCCCATGCTCAGAGTACTTGATAGGACTCAATAGGACCCAGTTCCCCTCCCACCACTACTTATGCTCACAAGTGCAACAGGATGTTAGGCTGAGTAGGAGATACATATGTGCCTCTTGCATTCCCATCTGGCCATCTCTCTCTGTGCCTTGTAAGTGCTCCAGCTGCATGAGGCTACGGACAGCACGCATAGACCTCCCTTTCCCTCTAACATCCTGTTGTGTGACCTCTATGTTTACCTGTCTGCACACCTGGATGAATGGATGGAAATAAACCAGGCTATGTTTGCTACTGGGATGCCGAGCCCTCAGTGTGAGTGCATTGTGCTCAGTGTGTCCTCAGCTATTGATGATACAGATGTCTTCTATCAGGAACTTATTACTAAACTGCCTCCAGTAAATAAATACGGAGAACTACTTTGTCACTATGGTAAGAGAAGCCCGCTCTACTTATTTAGAAAACAATATATTAGCATAAGCTATCAAGTTCCAGCCACGCTATTTGAAAATAATGGCTCTTTAGGGACAGTTTGCTACATGAAAGAGAAGTGAAAAGGTTTTTGATTAAACATCAAGCATGGCAATAAAGCTCTTTTGCTGACATTTCTATTCTGTTTTATTCGTTTTCCAAAGGTGGTATGAATCATTGTGAGAGGACTGTAATAGTTGCCTTTTGGAGCAATCCTGCAGTAGTGTGAGAGGATGGCAGCTGGAGGACTGGCTGACACCTGTTGCTTAATAAGTTTAGAAATGCAAGAAAAATGGAGTCAGTCGGCCTAATATTTTGATGGTAACTGTGTGAAAAAGATATGTGAAAAAGGTAACATAAGAGATATTTCAGTCCCCCCCCTGCCCAGCATCTGCAATTCTCCCTTCTAGAGCAGCACTGTCTAGTCCTCCTCTTGTTTCCATGGAAACAGGTCAGCTTCTGGCTTCTTCTTTTTAATTGAAAACAGCATCCCTCTGCCATTTATTTAAACATTTCCGCATTGTTCTGACATAAACATCACATAGACGATGCATGCTGTCATTTCAGACGATGGTTGCGTGTGAATGCATGTAAATATGTGCACATTCTGCTGTGGTGGAATAATCCAGAGAACACCTTCAAAGTCACTATTCAGTCATAATCTGCATTAGTGTAGTTGGGAGCGGAAGTTGGCTCCAAATTGTAATGCTCACATATGCAGCAACTGATAAATAAAGTGTGGGCTTCTTTTTCGTTTGGAAAGCTTCACCGACAACATTATGTTCCTTTTTTTTAATGTTTCAACACTGTTTATACTTTCACTGTTCATGTTTCAACACTTGTTTATACTTAAATATTTTTATTTTATTTTTTTAAAAAAATAAGAAAGCATATCTGGGAATGGGGTCTCTGAAATGGTTGGCTACAAAGATTGCTTGGAGAAATTCCAGTCTGTTGCCAAAGATCTTGATATTGCACTGACTTGGAATATTGGGATACATACAGCAAAGAGGAGATGATGGGGTGTGTGTGGAAAAATTCCACCTGCTTCATTGCTCAGGTGTGTAGAAGGGTAATTCTGGGTCCTAGAATTCTGAATATTTTCCCAGCTTTTATAACCAGCATATTGAGAGCTATGTTTGGATAGTAAGCTGCCATTCTCAGGTTTCTCAACAATCCAGAATAGAATACTTCTATGGTAAAGGAAATCAGCCCTGAGTGCTCACTGGAAGAACAGATCCTGAAGCTGAGACTCCAATACTTTGGCCACCTCATGAGAAGAGAAGACTCCCTGGAAAAGACCCTGATGTTGGGAAAGATGGAGGGCACAAGGAGAAGGGGACGACAGAGGACGAGATGGTTGGACAGTGTTCTCGAAGCTATGAACATGAGTCTGACCAAACTGCGGGAGGCAGTGGAAGACAGGCGTGCCTGGCGTGCTCTGGTCCATGGGGTCATGAAGAATCGGACACGACTGAACGACTAAACAACAACAACAACAACAACAACAACAACAACAACAGCAACAACAACAACAACGGTGAAGCTATTTACTTCTTGTTTGGGTGAGCTACTTTTGACAAAAGCTATAGTCATGTAAAATAAAAAAAAACATGATTGTACATTCTGTGTGGTAGCCAGATTCTCAACCTAGACACTGCTACTGCATGTTTCCCCCTTTTAAGTCTGAAGTGCTCCACTGTATCTCTCTGCATTTAGTTTTCAGATTGACAGGCTAATTCACTGCCTTGTCTTTTCACTGACAGAAACTTCTGCATGCTCTCAACAGGGATTCCTCTCCAGTCATATTAGTCTACTGCTTAGTTTTTGGAGAACGATTCTGGAAACTATGGGGCATGTTATAATTACTGCCTTACCTATAATCTGTTCCCAGGGCTAGCCAGGAGTGGGAACTGCTCTTTAAAGCAGTGCTGCTACTGGCCATGTCTAGAGTGGAGTCATCTCAACTTCTTTATAAAATAGACTTGCCCACCAAGAGATGCCTATGATGTTCTCTGAGGAAAGCTGCCCTGAGAGAACCATTTTCCAGTGGGAAGGTGGACATACCAGATGAGGTGAATGGCCAAATTCACAATTTTGTGACTGGAAGACATGCAAGTGACTTTGGCTGAAGGGCCAAACAGCAATTCTGTTTAAAAAGATACTACTTTTTATAGGCTTGGGCACATGTGTATGGTTACGATTCCTTTCACTCCCATGTCTTGTTGAGATCAGGCAATGTAGGGTTTCTGCTGATTACACATATGCATTGAGGAGAACATAAAGCTACAGAATTTTCAACATAGTGTACCCAACACTTGAATCTCAACATTTTTTTTTAAAAAAATAAGCAGCTGGGAGTCTGGGGTGGAAGGGAAGGAAGAATATTGGATTAAGGTAAGTAGCCTTGGGGGAGAAGGTGTGTCATCTTCACCTATTTGCTCTTTCCCCAGATGACATTCCCCTACCTCAAGTTTCTATTAGGTGCAGGGGGGAGAGATGAGGACAGTATTGGTACCTATTTGTTTTCTCCAGTGGGGCAAATAGCAGCTTCATGGGAAATTGCCTTTTACTAGATCAGACTATTTATCCATCTAGCCAACTATTGCCTGCTCTGAGTGACAGTGAATGGAATCTGGGACCTCTGTGCTCTGCCAATGTGCTCTGCTATCATTCCTCCACTGCGATCCCCAAAAATCCATGCTGTGTTTCCTTCCAACCCTCTGGAGTAGTTTTGGGCACTGTGGGGGGCATGCAAAGGGAAAGGAGAGGGTGAAAAAGTATGTTGTGCAAGTGGAAGTCGTACTGTTTGTGCATTGATTCAGTTGAATCCTGCTGAACATTTCCAAATGCTACATGCCTTTTTGCTCAAATACAAATACAGCAGAGGACAGGATCTGACTATTAACCTCATTTTGTTCCTTAATGAACACTAATTGCAAGATGAGCCAATTTGTAAGCCATTTAAGCAACAAATATCAAAGGATTCATAACATGATGACCACACACTCAACTATTTAGTCTGGTCCAGCTGTCACAACAAACCAAAGATGTGCTGTATCAAACCTTGAGCTCTCCCCTTTTCTCCTTATTTCTGCACGAGGCGAGAAAGTTTAGAAGACGTGACTAGGCAGTCAGGATGTTGTGGGAGAAGATGGTCCTTTAAATATCATGTTCCTCTTAGACCATTTGAACTGGGTTTGGAAACAGGCAGGGTGTCAGTGAAGATGCTGTAATATTGGAGTTGCATTTGCATGCACCAGTCAAAATTCTTGCTGAGGCACTGTGTACCAGCTTGTGGCAGCCCAATGTATAGCATACTGGAGCATTCCAACCAGGATGTTAATCAGGCGTGTGTAGTGTCCTTTACCAGGAAAAGGTGCATGCAAAAGTGTCCCTAGTGACAACCACCATTGGAAGATCCAGGAACAGTAAACACAGGATGCAACCCTGCCTGGTTCTTCAAGGGGGCTACACATCTGCTGGAAACAGGTTGTATGATGAGTCCAGCCCATTCAAGGATCTGAAGTATTTTGTTGGTTCCATATTAAATGGAATTCCATGGAAGTCATGCTCCCTTGATTTCATGTTGTTTTTGATTCTCGGTCTTGGTTTTTCTTCCCCTACAACCCCTCTTGTAGATCTTCAGGTGACATGCCTCAGGTTTTGAGAACTTTCTCTGTTAAGCAGAAATGTTAATCAGCCCCTTCGGTGAGGAGGGGCTGTGGTGGCTTGCCAGAGTGGCGGGGATGCCATCTAGTATGGCCAACAGATTGGGGCTTGTTGCCGCACATGCCAAGAGATGAAAGGCAGACAAGAGGAAGAGGAGTCACTCACTTCTGCTGCCACTGCCACCCCTTCCTCTCTGTTCAAGCTACTTTCTGCCCTCTTCTTTGGAATCTGCCCTTCATCCTTCTGGTAAACAAGGAGGGGCTGATTGATTGCAGATTCCCATCTCCAGTGCAACTTGGAGCAGGACAGCACTATTCTAATGTAAAAAATAAAATAAAATCATTCACTTCCCTGATTTTGGTAAGGTTACCCCCATGAAGCTGTTTCTACTTCCTCTGATTTAGGTTGGAAATCATTTAAGTGGATTATCAAGCACAAGCAAGGATAAGTTTGCCAATGCTTACAGTCCTTAGGAAGTTTATCATTCCTTTTACATTACTGCTGGAAGTCATTATTCTTGGGAAGCACTATCCTTTGAGCATTCTAATTAGCCTGTTTGCAATCATCCTTGGGGCTTTCAAAGCAGCAGGATCATATCTAGCTTTCAGCATGGAAGGCTATGTGTCTGTGTTGCTGAACACAGTAAACGGTGTTTACACAAAACAAAAAATTGACCCAAAGGAGCTGGGAAAATATGAAGTCATTTTTTTTAATATCGCCTGCTTTACTGTAATTCCTACAGTTCTCATAAGCTTCATCATGGGAGACCATGAAGGCTACTGATTTCAAGCAATGGACAAATGTTTGATTTATCTTTCAATTTCTTCTTTCCTGTTTTCTGGTGTTTCGTCTGATGTATTCTACAGTCCTCTGCAGCCATTATAATTCTGCCCTCACAACCATGGTGGTCGGTGCTATAAAAAATGTGTCCACCATGTTGTAATGCTAATTGGTGAAGGGTATCTCTTTTCCATGCTGAAATTCATAGGGCTCCATATCTGCATGGCAGAAAGGCTAAGATATTCATTTCTAACAAATGGCTGTCCTAAGAGCTCCACAGATGAAGAAAAAGCAGATGCCAAGAGCTAGCAGAAGCAAAAGGCAAGCGAAGCTGTAAGGATGTGGGCGCCTGTAGAAGTTCAACACACACGTGCAGAATTGGCTGTGGAGTGGAAGTTCTTCCTCACCTCGCATTACAGCCCATGTGAGCCAAGTCATGATCTTAGACAGCTGGGAACAGTTGTCTTCAGGCATGTTTGATTATTTATGTAGACAAACTAATCACAGTAGATGGATGGATGGCAGGGCTTGGGTATTTCTTTGTTCCTTCCACTGAAAGCCTTTACACTTGGTCAAATCCAGGGGTCCTTGCTCAATGTTTTTGCTATCAAGGGCGCTGATTCGCCATCTCCCTCAGAATGCCTAGGGTTGTGGGCTCTTGGGTAGATTCAGATGAACAGTTTAAAACTCCTTGGCAGTGACAACTACAGTGAATAAGTGTCTCCAGACTTATCTAAGGAGGGGTGGGGTTAGGAAGAAGCTGACAGTGTCACCATTTTACTGTGCAGACTTTGTACATCTTTCTCTCATGTTTGTACAGTATGCTGCACAGCTATCTGCCCAATATTTCTTTTCCCTGAGCAGCATGGAAAGGAGCTGGCACACCTAGCTGCCAATATATATATCTATATTCTCCTTAAATTGGAAGAAGCAGGTAGTCTGAAATAGTTGCCTGAACCAGCACAATAATATCTGTCTCCGAGATCAAACTTGGTGATTGCCACAGAAACACTCGCTTTTGTCGCTTGGTTTGCTTTGGTTTTTGTTAAGCATTTTAAGCATAGGATTCATATGAAATGATGTGCCAAGTAAAAATATAATTGAAAGAGTCAGTTACTTCTAGAATTCTAATAATAAATAATAACACTCTGACTTGTTTTTGTGTATAAGGCAGATATTACATGCATTAAACTGCTGTCATTTGAATTGGGGAAAAAAACATACAGCTTTTCATTATGATTCATTGCTTTTTCTACCACTTCTGCAAAACCTAGTATACCAGAAGTGAAAATGTGTTTTTTTAATTTATCATACCTTCCTGCCTTTCCTCCAAGTAGTTGAAATGAAGCATACATGGTTCTACAAAAACAGTATGTATGTCATTCACATCTTTCCTTTTGAATGTACGTTAATAATCAAGTTGACTGTAATTATAAAAGGGGTGGGGGTGGGGGGGTGGATACAGCTCTATAGAAATTATACTTATTCTTCTGCTGTTGTGAATACTTCCAGTTTGTGTGTACAGTGGGTCCCCAACCTACGTGAAGGTTCAGTTCTGGGGGTTCATGCACAAAGCAAAATCAAGTAAAGCCAGAAAACCTTTGAAGCTGCCCCTCCATGCAACTCCTGTCTGGAGTGGGCCTTGGCCTCTGCTTTGCTTAATGGGCTCTGCGAAGGTCCTGAGATGCTCCCAGGGCTCCTTGCATGGCTTTCCCAGAGCCTAATAAGCAAGGCGGGGGCCTCAGAAAGCACAAACTGCCACAGAAAGAGATTTTAAGCCCTCTACCTTGCTTACTGGGTTCTGGGAAGGTTGCAAGAGATCTCAGACAGCCTCTTCTGGTTCCCCTCCTATTCTCCATTTCCCTACCATCAACCTCAAGCTGCAGTCGCCTAAATAAATTACACATAAATTGCAGGACCACTGTATTTTTAAAGCTGCTGACCAGGGTATTGTCTTCAAAGTGCCATATATTGTTGATGCTACAATTGGTTCTGATCCATTGGAGGCTCCTTGAACACCATTGAATTACACCTTGTAAGATCACTTTTGGTTGTTGCAGCCTGTGAATGTAGATAGGATGCTTGTGGCAGTGAGTCTGACAGTGTGCCCTCTTGATCCCTGCTCACCACAGTTGGAGCAGGCTCATAGCTTTCAGGTACTCCGGGGTCCAACACTGTCACTTGAAGCCCAGGTTGCCTTGGTGGCTAGGTGTGTCTGTTTCTAGCTATGGCTTATTTACCAGCTCGTATGGCCCTTTTTGGACAGAGATGACTTGGCATGGTACTCCATGCTCTGGTGACTTCCAGATTGGATTACTGCAATGTAAACTGCATGAGGCTTGGCCTTGAAGCCAACTTGGGAACTTCAGCTGGTCTCTATTACTGTCTTGGGTTGACTTTAGAACTTGTATAACCTGCTTTAAACCCAACTGTGTTGGCTTCCAGTTCATTTCTGAGCCCAAGTCAAGGCGCTCATGGTAATGTTTGAAGCCCCAAATGACTTAGGAGGCACCAAATATCTGAAAAATATCCTTCCCTACCAACTCTCCTAGGTGTTAAGATCAGCAAAGGCGGTTCTCTTGATAGTTCCATCTCAGAAGTTTGGGTGGTGGTTGCCATCTCAAGGCATTCTCTGTGGAAGCCCCTAAGTTGTGGAATTCCCTCCCCACAGAGATTTCTTCACTATACAGCTTTTGACTGATGATACGCCTCTTGATGCTGTCCTTAGGCACCAACAGTGGAATGGAGTGCTAAATGACTAATTGGAGCAGATGACCAATGCAACACATCAGCTAAAACATTGGGTGCCCATATGCTACTTAGCTAGGCTTAAGGCTGATATACAAAGCCCTGAACAACATGGGCTCAGGATGCCTTAAAGCCCACAGAAGCCTTTATATCCCAGCTTGTTCACTGAGACCAAGCAAAGGAACAGTGTTAGTTGTCTCCCAACTAGTGTTACAGAAGCCCAACAGGCATCTACTAGTAGTTGGGCATTTATTGCCATTGGTCCCATGCTACAGAACACACTTCTAGCAGTGATTCGGAAGTTATACAGTGGTACCTTGGGTTAAGTACTTAATTCATTCCAGAGGTCTGTTCTTAACTTGAAACTGTTCTTAACCTGAAGCACTACTTTAGCTAATGGGGCCTCCTGCTGTTGCTGCGCCGCCGGAGCACGATTTCTGTTCTCATCCTGAAGCAAAGTTCTTAACCTGAGGTACTATTTCTGGGTTAGCGGAGTCTGTAACCTGAAGCGTATGTAACCTGAGGTACCACTGTAATTGCTTTTTATATTCAGGAATCTCTTCAGGATTTTTTTTTTTATGCTGACAGGCCTGCATAGCTGTTTGAAACTTTTTTTGACTGGTCAACAGAGGCACCATCTTCTGAAGCACATTGAGGGTCCCCAATGTGATGTCCTGACACCACACACATGCGATGTTGCGCAGTGTCCCTCTGTGCCCAGCTCCAACAATAGGGAGTCCCAGATCCCAAAAAATATATATTGAGGGACCCAAAGTGCCTCGGCCCCTGGAACCAGCACCTATGCTGGCCAGTCATTTTATTGATTGTGTTTGGTGGTTTTCAACATTTGTCCTTTTCAGAATAGACCTATTGCCATGACGACCTTAGGTTAATTAATTTCAATGGGTCTGCACTGCGTTGCACTTAGTTGAATACAACCCCCTGTTTTTAACGATGTGTTATTGCTGTGTACTGCCGTGATATTTCAGTTTATAAATACTTTTATAAATAAATAATACTATAAAACATTGTTTAGAATTGTAGGAATGAGCTTGCGCAAGTCTAGACTGGCATATTTCCCCCTCCCTAATTATAATTAAGTAACAAACAAGGATATCAAATTCTGGTTTGTTTTAAGTAGCCGTAGTTAGAACAAACCAGAGTTTTAGAGTTTTATGTCATGGGGGAATTGTGGGTAGATCTCATACATTGAAATGAAGAGAAAAGAGGACATGAAGCCAAGGTTCATGCACCCTCATTTCCATACCACGGATTAGCAATGTATCTGAACATGGGATCCTAAGGGTATTTTCAAAAATCACTGTGTTGGTAAAATTAATTGAATATGTGTGTCTTGGGAAACTCCCTGGTATCTCCCTCTTTTCTGCTTCCTACATGGTTTGTGAGGGTTTTCTAAATTGGCTGTGGATTTATTGTAACATGCAGGGAATCCAAGGCAAGTGAGCTGACACACTTACTGACGGACTGGCACACTAGAGCTTCTAAAGTGTCTATAAATAGCTACAGTTAGGATATCAATGTGAAAAACATATTAAGACCTTGTGGATGGATAATCCAGGAGCTGCCAGAAAAAAGCTGATGCCCATGAAATGACAATTAATTAGGATGAAAGGCCAGGAAATAAAACCGCTGGAAAAGATTGTGGGCAAAAGCTTTGGAAGACAGAAAAGCAGGAGGCAGACTGGGAGAACTAGATAATGCCATTGCCTTGAAATATAGGCTGCATTTGGTTGTAGTGTCTTCTTGATCCCTTTTATTTTGCTGCCTAGGGAAGAGAAAATGCATGTTAACAATTTTGTAGAGTAAAATTATTTGCATTTATCACAGACCTTGGGAATTCTTGAACTGATTATTGTGCGGCAATAAGGGGGGTGGATATTTAATTCATCCTGATCTTAGATCCGTAAAGTGTTCTTGGACATAATTATGTACATGGAAAGAGAGAGAGAGGGGCTTTGTGCTTTTTATCCTTTGTAGGCTTGTGACTCAGTAAAGAGGATTCCGCTGCCTGCAATGGACTTTCCGAATTGCTTTGTTAGTGGAGTTTTACATTAAGCAGAAATCTTAATTTCTTTCCTTTCTTTGCATGCCGCTAAGACAGCTTGAAAGAAGAAGGAGCTGCTGCCTTGGCATCTTTGCGCTGAAATGTTACTACTACAAAGGGTTGAGAGCGATAACTACCTGCTTCCAGCCAGCAGTTAATCAATTGGTCAATAGATTCTACCTGGCCCTATAAAGCTGCCAAATCTGGCTTGTTCCTTCACCTGAGGTGTTGTTTAGATTGTCCATTCGTGGCCGCCTGTCTGACCCTAGACCACAATATCTGACAATCTGCTACATCAAATGTTTGGTTTTTGGTGTTCATCTGTCTCAAGGGACTACAGAGGGCACTTCTGGAGGTGAAGTCAAATTCCTGTGTTAGCAGCCCCAAAGTGACCTCCTTGGGGCACAAACCTGGGCATTGTGTATGGAGGTCCTAATCTAATGCATGATCCCTAAAGAAGACCACAAGGATAGCATTTTGCAGAACATTAGGTATATGTATGCATATGTGCGTGTACATTTAATTTATAGCCTGCTACATGAACCAGACCCTACCCTCCTCAAAAGAGTCAATCCTTTCCCAAAATGGAGGAATGACTTAGATAATTTCTTGAATAATCTTGTTCTTATAACATTTAAAACAGCCTTTATGTACTGGCGTATATAGCGCCTCTAATACACATACTAACTAGTGAGCTTACCTCTTCCATTCAGTGTTGAGGAAGAGCAGACATGATAGATATGTAGAAAATTATGCACGTTGTGGAGGAAGTGGATCAAAATATTAGCCTGTTAGGTTTAGCACATCTCTCACACACGACACAGCAAGCTGGCAGTTTAACTCCTTTAGCTTTATTTGGCAATTACAGGCTTAGAGCAAACAGAGCCTCCCACAGCTCATTCTTCACTATCATAGTCAGATGACTCGACTGGCCTCCGGCCCCTTCCAAGGCCAGACATATGCCGACCCCACCCCCACTTCCAGCTGGTCTTCCTTTGCTATAATCGCTTGCTCCACCTCCTGCTTCTGGAGAGTCAGGTGCAGCCAATTCCTCCTCCTCTGGAGTTGAATCCAACCCGCTACTACCACCTGCCTCCTGCTCCTGCATCTCAGGGCTGTTTTGAGAAGTGATAGGCAGCCTTCTGTTTTCCTCTGCCTCTTCCTCCCCCTCTGCTGATTCCTCTCTGTGGGCCATGTCTCTGACATCACCCCCCTCTCTAAGCCCCCCTCCCCTTCAGACTCGCTGCTGGTGAAGAAGGACCTTTCTTGGGCTGGTCGCCACCACTCCTCAGTCTCTTCGTTTGCTTCCTTGCTACTAGTAACCTCCTCCCTCCACCCTCTTGGTTTGGGCTTGTGTGAGAAACGGCGATGGAAATCCCTCTGCAATAATGGGGCATGCACATCCTCAGCCTTCTGCTAAGACTTCTCCTCAGGCCCATACCCTTTCCATGAAACTAAATACTGTAGCTTCCTCCTGCATAGCCTAGAATCCAATATTGCTTCTATCTCAAATTCCTCCTCTCCCTCAACCATTACCAGGGGTGGAGGAGGTTGCCTCGGTTCCTGATACCTATAGGGTGGTGTGACTGGTGATAGGAGAGCCCTATGAAATACCGTAAGTATCTTCATAGAATCTGGTAGCTTGAGCTTGAACGACACAGGGTTAATTTATTCCACTACCTCAAACGGCCCCAACCTTCGTGGCCCCAACTTCCTGCACCTCTCTTTTTGAGGCAAGTCCTTGGAGGACAACCATACCTGATCTCCCACCTTGATCTCACCTTGATAGCTATTGGCGCCATTCAATGAAACTGAATGTTGGAAGATTCAGGACACACAAAAGAAAGTACTTATTTTTACATTGGTGCATTGTTAAGCTATAGAATTCTCTCCCACAAGATGGCCGCCAACTTGGGTGACGTTTAAAGAGGATTAGGCAGATTTACAGAGGAGAAGGCTATCAATGACTGCCAGCCATGGGTTAGGTTCTGCTGCTACTGCCAGAGGCGATATGCCATTGAATCCCAGTTGCTGGGAATCACAGGTGCAGAGAGTGCTATGGCATTTGGGTCCTGCTTCTGGGCATCCCATGGGCATCCAGTTAGCCACTGTGAGAACTAGTCACTGGAATGGATGGGCAGTTTGCCTGATTCAGCAGGTTCTTCTTATGTTCTTAATTCATAGGGTGCTAATGAGAAACAAATTCTTTTTATTTTATAAGACATTTAGTAACCACTTTACTATGTAGAAATATCAATGTGTGGTTGTATTAATAAAGCCTGGGCCAATAATGATGATGATGATGATGATGATTAGTTTATATGCTGCCCTCAACCCCACATTTAGATACACTAAATGTTCAGTATATTGATTTATTCAGAGAAAGAGACATTTTCAAGAATACAAGTTCCAGACAGATTTTTCACAACCTGTTTGTAGCAAACAAGCAATTGAAAAATAGGCCATTTTAAACATAACGAAGAGGCTAATTAGATAAATGTTTGATTGGTAAGTCTGCAGTGACAACTAAGCACATCAATTGTAATATGATTATTACTTCCTGGAAACTAAATGAACTATAAAAAGAACAGGCAAAAACCTCACAAAAATCTTTTATTCACTTAATAACTGTGGCGCTGAACTGAACGAGTTAGCCAATTATATTCATCTTTTTTCTGTTTACAATACAGTGGTACCTCCGGTTACAGATACTTCAGGTTACAGACACTTCAGGTTACAGACTCCGCTAACCCAGAAATAGCACCTCGGGTTAAGAACTTTACCTCAGGGTGAGAACAGAAATTGTGTGGCGGTGGTGGCGGTGCGGTGGCCATGGGAGGCCCCATTAGCTGAAGTGGTACCTCAGGTTAAGAACAGTTTCAGGTTAAGAACGGACCTCCAGAATGAATTAAGTTCTTAACCTGAGGTACCACTGTATTTTAAAATATTTTAAGATAATGGTTTGGATTCTGTGGTAATTGAGTGGAAAGAAGTTAATGAAAGGAAAGTCTAGTGTACCTCACTGTAGACAACAACACCCACTGAAAAGCATCTTGGAGGACTGTGACCCTCCCTGAACAAAATGGAATGGGGTGAGGAGGTTTCTGGGAGAGGAAGGGATCACCCTTCCTCAGACTGATTTTCAGAAGTTTCACCCTTCCAGCAGCAGCCCCTATGTCCCATCAAACAGTGTTCAGGACGCAGTGGTGGACTTTGGCTTTTCAAATTTCAGTGGCGCCCAGTTTGGTATGTGCTTAGGTGGCTTCATCCTGAGTCTGTCTCCACCATCACTTTAGCTGTCTATCCACTTGTTTCATCACCTCAAATCACGTCAGAAAACCTAGGAGCCTGAGGTACACTGATTGATAGAGGGTACTTGGGAGTGAGAGTGTCAACTGTCTGGCCCATTTCCTCATTTCAGAGAACAGCCAGAACTCATGTCACTATGGACTCATCATAAGTGACTGGTGGGACTGTAGAGTTTAGTGCAACAAAGACTCTCCTCCTGGAGAGAGGGGAGTGGTTGTGGGCGGGAGCCGAGCTCCACCTCTAGCAGGGGGCATTAGCCCCTGCCTCCCACTCACCTGGCTGGTGCCCATGCCCATCGGCAGGCACCCAACCAGGTGCCTCCGAGGGGGCGTGTACAGCAGCCTAAATGCTGCGGCGCCAGCCCCTCCTTGGCCTCACTCTTCGTCGTCCCATCACGAGTCACCCACCCTCCACTCCCTTTGAGCTCAGGGTCTTAGTTTTCTTTGGTCTTGCTATGGACCTTAGGTTGGTCGCCCTGGTTGTCCGGGGGGCCTGGTAGGAATTTTTCCATTTGGCATTAGGCTTTTTGGTTTTTTCGCCTACCTCGTAGCAATCGTCACAACTTTCGTGGTATTGGTGGGTAGGTTAGGCATTGGAATAATGTGTTGTGGTGTGCCGAAGGGCTAGGTGTGGCCATCGCCTGCGCCTTCAATTTTGGGTATTCCGTTAAAGGAATCCGGCGGTCGTGTATTCTGTCCAATGCCTGCTTGGCGGGAGGCCATGGCACGACCCTCGGTGACATCAGGGGAGAGCCTATAGTTGGATTAGCATCAACAGGCTCCACCTACTGGTGAATAAACCCCCCTTGTTTTAGACTCACCCCTTTCTGAGGGGGTGGAGTCAGCTGATGTAATCCAATGCCTAAGCCAATACCTTTTCACTTGCTGTAATCAATAAAGTTGTGGCCTTTTCTTGCCCATTAACCTTATATCACGTGTCCTTGTGTATTCATTCCACTTTGCGGGGATCGGGTCCTCGAACCACAACTCCTAAATTCAGGGGAGAAACCCATTCAGTTTACAAGAATTTCCTCATTTTATCCTCGCCTGCAGACTCTGTTGACTCCAGAAATGCAGGCTATCTGCTAGAGATCCCAGTCTGGACAAATCACTTCCACAAGCTGTAAGTAAGGGACAGAAAATAACTTCTTAGAAGAAAACCACTAAAAAGCTATAAATGCCTTAACATGGAAAAGATTACTTCAAGAGTACCGCAATTTCATTTCAATTTCTTCTACTTTTTAAAAACTGGGACCTGAACGCATAAATTCCAGAAATACGGTCCAGTCTCTTGTGCACTGTTTTTTTTAAAGTGGCAACTTAAGAACCACTGAACCATCTGAAAACATGAAAACTGTCCTTTTCTATACCACCTGAGCCAGAGTGTCCTGAGTTTAGTGTGCTAAAGTTAAGAACTGCAAATAAAGTCTTGTGAAATCTAGCAATGTGAAAAGAAAAATCTCCCTTAAAATAGCATCCTTGTTTTAACCACAGGGCCATTTAACTCTCCATAAATCAAATGACTGTTTGAATGAGTCATATCCATATGTGAGCTGAGTAGTTTTAGCTGTGGACTCCTTGATTTTAAAAAAGGGAATTCCACAGAGAATTATTTCTGTTATGAAATACAAGTATAAAGCAAAAGCAGGATTTTTGCCCTCAACTGTCACGACTATCTTCTTAAAGGAGCCTTCATTCTTCTTCAAAGAGCACAGCTTCAGCAGTAACTGAATTTGTTATAGAAGCAGATACACAGAATTGGAAAAAGAATGATTGGCTGAAGTAACGGACATATCATGTTGACTAGCTGCTCTATAGATTATTTTTCATATTAGGTTGTGTGATTTGGTTCCAATTGAGAAGACACATCTGAAAATATATGTAATACAGATGTAATACAGAGAAAAGGCACCATTGCAACTGAAGCCTGAGTTTGAAAATCCCCTTTACATTCTAATAATCTTAGTGATATATATTAAAACTGTCATACACAATTTAAAATCTCTCTCTCTCACTCACTGTTAAACCATATTGTAAAAATGGAAGTCTTTTGAGAACTGAAGAGGTGCAAAGATAAAAGCCTGAGGTCTTAAGTGATGGTGATTTAATAGCACCTTTATTGAGAGCTGTGTTCTGGAGAGACTTTGCTGTTTATTGTTTAAAAATGTAAATCTGTCTGGCTATACAAAAATCAATTCTTTAACTGATTCTAGTTAGATCAATTTTAGTTTACCATTTATTGTTCTTCCCTCATTTGTTTCTGTGACATTTTGTGAACTTCTCATTTCCTTGTCATCCTCAGTCTGGTCACATATTGCTTTTCTTTCCCCTAATTGTATGTTCCTGATCTTTCCAGCCAATCTTTTCGGATGTCATATTTCATCTGTCATTTTGGTTTTATGTATTTCTAAGTTGAGTTCAGCTGTGCTGTTTTTCAGGGCCACCATCTCAACCCCCTGAAGATGCTAAGAACAATAATACAACTGCTGGATGAGACTGTCAGTGCCTGGTGCAATGCTGAAGTTGGAGCCTCATGCCTCCACACTGCCCTCTTATGACACTCTTTAATTTTTGTGTATGCTGCTTTGCTAGCTAGCATGGTTAAAGCAGTTTATAAATCTTCTAAATAATAACAATAGAAATAGGAAAAATAGTACAAAAGGAATAAAGGTAGGAGAGGCTAAAAGCAAAAGTGATGGGCTGTGTCCATACACAGTGCTAAACCATAGTTTAGCACAGGGATAGGGAACCTGTGGTCTTCCAGATTTTGCATTGCCCATGCTGACTAGGGCTGATTGGGGTTGGAATCCCAACACCCTTTGGAGGGCCATAGATTCCCATCCTTTATTTAGCATCGTAAGGATGAGCTTGTGCAAAGTTCAGGCTTGTATACCACCCCACCCCCTGGTCTTTTCTCCAGTACGGCAACAAGGAACAGATTGGTAGCTTCTGTATTTGATTAATCACAGTTTAGTGTTACATCTGCAATCTGAACTTACCTGTGGTTTAGTAAAATAAACTTTGTGAACCACAAGTTGGGAGATCACTTGTACTAATAAACCATAGTGATAATAAACTCATCATGGTTTTACTTAGGTTTGTGGTGAGATGAACACTTTATTGTTTCAATAATATTTTGCTGCCTTGAATCCTGTTCTGCTTTCTTGGATATAGGAATTTTAGCACATGGTTTTCCTGTTACACATGCTTGGGCGGTGCACTAAAATGAGCAGTGATATACAGTGAGCTGCCAAGGAGAATGGATAAAATTTATGTGCATTGTTAGCCACACTCCTTCACAAAGACATCATGGAGAGGAGGGGGAGGAAATGGAAAATGAAGAGCAGCATCCTTTTGCTTCGCGAGAGAAGCTGCCCCTATTTACTCTACCACCCCCAAAGACCTTCATTGAAGCCATAAGCTAACCCTGCTTGCTTGACTGAACATAACAGCTCTCTCTGTTTATGGATACTGTTTCCAGAGCTTCAGAACCAGATTGATTGGTTGACTAAATGCCGCAGGAAATGTCATAAAGTTGAAAATAACTTGATTTAGATTTCAAAGCAGCAGGTCATGCTAGTGAAGAATCTGTCCAAGGACACATCATGTAAAGATGTTGATAAATTTGGAGTTATTTAATTTTGACCTATAACAATATTCATTGTCAGATAAGAAATAGCATGAAGGTTATATCTTCTCCGTCAATCACAGACGTGCATCCTAATTGGATAGGTTTTCTTATATCCAGTAGCTCTTTACATTTAATCAGTTATCAGTCTATCAATATTATCATACATTTTTAAATATGTATGTCTCTTCAGGATCTTTGTTTTTTTAGCCTCAGAGAAGGATATGCAGGAAACTGAAGAAGTAGATTTTGTTGAGGTTTTATTGAGTCATCCCTAACAAAACAAAAGAGAAAATAACTGAACATCTCTCAAACAGTGCAGCAGCCGTGCAGGATGGTGTTTGGGTCTTGCTTTGCCCTTCCAAAATGTTGGGTGGTATGAAAGACTGATCTTTTCCCAAGTGAGTAAGGACCACAGATACAATAAGGTGATATCATGGAACTTGAATCCAAAGGGATAGAAAACAGTGTCAAGAACTTTCCCGTTAGTCTTAAGGGGATGTTGACTGAGAAGTGTATTTGCAAATGTGTTAAGTGCCAGTGTTCAAATACACTTGGTACTGGGCTAAACTCAAGGTGCTAGTTTTGGTTTCTAAAGTCCTATACAGCTGGTGACCAGGATACCTGAAAGATTGTCTCGTCTCTTATATACCCAGTTTGTCACTGCATTGTGTACATGATGACGTCTGGCAAATACCATCTTTTCAGGAGGTGTGTTCTGCCCCGTATAGAAATCGGGCTTTCAGTGTGATGGCACCTCCCTTTTTTAATTCCCTCCCCATGGATAATAGGTAGATGTCGTCTCAGTTGCACGTCAAGCCCTGAAACCCACCCCATAGAAATAAGACACAGTGGAGACAGAATTTTAGTTTAAAGGTTAATGGGCAAATTTAGGCCACAACTCTATTGAATACACAAGTGTGACTGGTATTGGCTTAGGCATTGGTATCTAATGACTATACTGGCTCCTGCCCGCCCAGCAGGGAGCCTGCAAGGGTAAACTACCAGCAGAGGGAGCTCCATCAATGCATATTAACTGGAGCTCACCCCTGGGTCCTGGCATGGCCCTAGCCCCTTCCTGGGCTTCGGATGAGATCCAGACCTTGGATTCCTTTAACAGAATACACTATCAAATGGAGGGGCAGGTGATCGCCGCACCTCCCTTCCCTGCATCCCCCTAAAACCAGTGCCTAACCGCCAAACCTTACAAAGTTGTGATGATTGCTAAGGGGTAGGCAAAAACCAAGTGGCCACTGTCAATTTGCCACATTGGGAAAAATTCCTACCCAGCCCCCGTTCCAAAACAGGCGACCAACAGAAGTCCAAAGCAAGGTCAGACAGGACCTAACCAACAGGTGGGTGTGCGGGTGTTCGGCAGCGCGAAGCAAGGGGAGGTCCCTACGTCGCGCTGCCAATTAAATACCCCCAAACCCCCAGCCCCCTGCCAAGTCACCAATTGGCTAAAGGCCAGTGGCATGATTATGGCACCACCGGCTGGAGTGGGGCAAAGCCCCGCATCCAAGCCGGTTAGGGGGAGTCCCAGGGCTGCGCCCAACATGGACCCTCTGTTAGGAGGATCCAACATGTCTTTTCGGTGGCTTTTAAGTAGACATCTTTCCCAGTCTGCATCTGTACTGGAATTGTTTGGAGATGTTTTTATTGTTTTATAACTTGTTTGTTACCTTGGTCTCCTTTTGGAGGAACAGCAGGATATAAATTTAATTAATAGTACTATTTCAGCCATCTTACTAAAGCAAATATATACTGATTTGTTACTAAATATTTATTCTTTTATCACACAGCAGACATTCTAGAAGTGGATATGAAAGAAATTTAATGAGAGTAAAAAAAAAGCCAAATCCTGGCACATTTCAAGTCCAAACGCTCTTCAACAGGGAATATAAAAAGAATTGTGTAGTTTGATTTCTTAGTTGCATAAGGCATACAGAGAGAGTGATATAAACTACCTACAGATGAAAAGTGTTCAGGTTCAGAACACAAGGTTTGTTGTTTATTCTCATTAAATTGTCTTCAGACCTACTTCTTGAATGTTGTCACTTGGATAAAGTGGTATCAGCTTACTTTTCAGACTGTAAGCACACAAAGTTTTTAAATATTATGAATGGGATATTCTGATATATCCTTCCAGCCCAGCAGAGCTTAGAGATTCCCATAAGCCTCAACCTTTTAACAACATGATTACAAAGGTACTACCCCAAACTCATAAGACTACCTTCAGACTGCTACCATCTTGCCGCCAGGGTTTGAAATTAGCAGGGCGCCAGGTGCATTTCGCGCCTAAAGATTCTTCATTTGCGAGAACCTCCAAAAACCTGGGTACCATTTTTTGCACCTGGCTGACACTCAAGGATTACTGAAATGTATGTGCTTTGAAGTCTCAAAGTAAATGTTAAAGATAGACAATATGTTAAGGAGTTTAACAGTCAAGAGTAGTGTGTTTTGAAAACTGAAGTATGGTTGATACCAATATTTTTATTGCAAGCACCAAATTAAACATGTATTAACAATTTCTGCTAAAAATGTGATCTTAACAATGTGTCACTTATGTGAATTGTGTATTAATTCAAAATAATAATTAAAAAGTGTTGCTGACCCCCCCTCCAAACGGCAACAAGACAATGTGTTTTGGGGCCCAGGTCCCAGGAGGCATTTGGTTCCTAGCTTTTCTAACCCACCTCTTGCTGCTACAAAACACTATCTTGAGCACATGATCTGTCAAATGAGTGGGCCTTGATATAAATTGAGACAAATCCATGGTTATCGTGAAGACCATCAGATCCTGAGCTGCACCACATGTGGGGGGCCATAGCACAAATGTTGAAGCCACCCAGAACAATTAGGCCAGCGGACTTTAACATTGTACCTCAGACAACCCCAGTTGCCTCAAGGAGGGAGACTATTAAGCAGCCTTGGAGGACAGGATATTATTTCACTGACAGAGCACGTACTTCGCTTGCCAAAGCTTCAGGTTTACTCTCTGCCATTTCCAGATAGGTCTGGAAAAGACTAAAGCCCTGAAGAACTGCTGGCAATCAATGTAGACCAGGGTTGGTCTACATTCAGCGCATGCCTGAATATCACCCAGCCTGTGACATCAGCCAGCTCTGGCAGCTCCACCACTTTAGTAAGTGGTGTCCAACAGTCCAAAAGTGCACGCTCTCCTCCACTCAGCCTTTCCCTTTTGAAAGACTAGATGGGGAGGAGCACTGGACACTATTTTATTTGGAAATCAGTTACCAAAAGCTTCCCTTGGGCCAGGCCGAGTTAACGCAAGCATTGGATGCTGCAACCTGACAGCAATCCCAATGTTGCTTTCTCTGTCTTTGTGTCTTGTTTGGTGTTCAGGCAGGTGCACAGACAGGTTTCAGAACAGAGGGGTTTGCCTATGCCAGCACCCCTAGATGATCTATTGCAGCACCCTGGTTCTGCAAAAGGACCAGCCTGTTACAGGACCTTCATGTATAGAGAGACAGTAGAGCAAGGAGAGATAAAAATAAGTGCAACCTGCTTTGACCTGTCTACTGTCTTGTGAGCAGCTGACCTTTGTTTGCCATTTCGACCAAATAAACAGGCGTGAAGAAGAGTTATTTTCAGTCTCCTATTTTTGGCCCCAAAGTACATACTGACCCTTCCTTGTAGTGATCGGTACACTTTAAAACCTAGAATTAAATGTATTATGTCAAAATCAATTTATCCAACCTGACAGCACAAGCACACTGTCTGGTTTGCCTTATATATAGGCTTATGGCTAGCATTTCGCAGTTCAAATAAGCCATAGATAACATCCCCTTTTCATCTTTTAGATGATTTCCAAAAGCCCCTTTTTCTGCAGCTATTATTATGTCTCAAAATTAGGAAGAAGTAATGGAGTGTAATTTTACAATTTGAATTCGGGTTTTTTTTTCCCCAGCCGCAAAAGTTATTTCTATGGCCCTTTGAGACTAACTGAGCATTCCTAAGTTGAAAATCTGTGATAGGAGGAGATGCCATTTCTTAAATTCTGCCAGGTTGGAAGGTGGGATGGGGTTTCCACCTACTTTTAGTCATGACCTCCTCCCACTGAGTCAAATAGGGTCTGTTTTTTTGAGGAGGTGATTGCAGAATGAGGAGGGTTTAGGATTTGTGGCCTTCCCAACATGGCTCAGCAATGGTGGTGAAGCTTTCTGCTATTTCGCTTGGGAACCTCCTGGCGTGGATGCTGAGCAAAGTAAACTCTCAAGACCTGTTATTTCCCTACAGAAAACTTGTCTTTTCAACCTTGACACATTTTGTGGGTGTGGGTAGAGTGCAATCTCCCTCCGATGTTATCAAAATACCAGATGAATATTCATCTGAAATGGCAGCTGCACTATTATTACTGTCCTCAGAGTGCTAAAATAAAGAGCTAAAATTTTGCTGACTCATTTTGGTTGCCTGCTCGATACTGAAAAAGTAAATGAATATTGAAAGAGACAGGTGAGAGCCTTTTGGAAAGGAACAATCAGGGAAGTCATCTGCCCGTCGTGTAGGGGTTGTTTTCTTATTAAAGTCTTGCCCAGAGCACTGTCAAGGTTAACTGGCTGTAGCAGATATTTCAGCAGGAGTGTTAAATTCCTGATGAGTGAAAGCTTGATCTTGCAGCTTGCCACTGCGTATTTTTCCCTGGCATTCCAAATGTCACAGGACACTTTCCCCACTTAGAACAAATAAGTGACCTTGCTATAAATGGACAGAAAATGACGAAATAATGAAAGCATATAATCTTGAAGGCTGAGGGTTGTGAACTGAAGTGACTTGTGCTGAGAAAGTGAAAAGCACACATGAATGTCATTTTGCAAGGAAAGGATCGGTTGAACGTAGAAACCACTCATTAGAGTTCCTCACAATTTCCTTATTTTTAGAACTGCCAATTTTATTATAGCCTGTTATACTGAAAGCAGGTGTTTTCACATCAATGTGATCAGCTAACTTCCGCACATTTAAACAGTCCATCACACTCTTTTTGCTATGTTCCCTTCCTTCCACCTTCCCCATTCATACCTCTGTAATGAAGTGCAGGTTAAAAGCTGTGTTCCTGCAGTTCTCTGATGCAATCAGGTAAAGCACACCCTGTACTTTGCGTGACCAAGTTTTTGTATAACTCTGTGAGAAGGAGCCTTCCAGATTTATTTTCCCTGACCCAGGTCAGGTGATAATTCTAGCTGCAGCAGTGGACCACCAAGCCAACTGTAAGCCTACAATGAAATGGCTGTATATTTAGGAATTAGAGATGGATGTGATTTCTCTAAGATGATTGTCACTCAGCTCCCAAAAGGAAACCATTTGCCTCTTTTCTATACTACTGTTCAGGAGAATGTGACTAAATATTTCTTCCATCAAGATTCTTTTCAAGGAACCACAGATGCTGCTGTTCTCTTAGGTTAGAAACAGTGCTTTTTTCTGGGGGTACTCGAGAGTACGCAGTACTGGCACCCCACAAAAATGTTAAAAGTATGGCATTTACTGTAACAACTTCACGGTGAGTACCGGCATCCCCCCCCGCCCGAAGACCAGCACTGGTTAGAAATAAGGAAACAAAAACCTGTCTCAAGACAGGTTCTGGAAACCAAATCTTTAATGTGAAAGAGGTGCGTCCTTGGCAGTTTCCACACACTGATATTTTAGATGCAGCACATACTGAAAGTCATACACGTGAGGTGTTCTAATTTTAGTTTACTTAATATGCATGATTAAAACTCACACTCATATTTGCATATATTTCCTGTATTTAGGAAGCTGAGATAGGGCAACCTAATAGGAAAATTACATGGCTAAAGCTGAAAGTTACAGGTTGGTAGGTAAGAAGCTGGCGAGAGCAATGCAAAGGTCCTGGAAGAATAGGAGTAACATGGAAGATGACTTTGGTATATAGTCTATTCAGGACATCCTGTTTTGAAAAAGAATCCCTTCGGTATAGGGCACTCTCCGTGCAGAGAATGGGACAGATGATAATGATGATTTATTAGACTTGTTAGCTTGTTACCCAAAGGTTTCCAAGCGACTCACAACACATGTTAAATATAAATACATCGTACCATAAAAACAGAATGAAAGCAGCTACAGAAAAGCTTTGGCAGCACTGAAAAGATGTCAATGACAGTGTCAGGTGGACCTGGCTGGGGAGAGCATCCCACAGATGGGGAGCCACAACTGGAAAGGCCTTCTTTCTTGCCACGACTGTTTGAGCCTCCTTCAGAGGGAGGACCTGGAGAAGGGCCTCAGAAGAAGAGCTAATGGTTTGGGTATGTTCCTATCGGGAGAGGCATTCCACATGTTTAGGAGGCAGGTCACTGTAGCTCTGTTTTGGATGCTGCCACCATCTTTGCTTCAATCATCACTTGGGCAGCAGAGTCCCTTCCATTGTGCTGTACAGCATTCCCCGCCCCCCAGCCGGTCACTTTGATTCTCCTCCCCTAGTTTTCCTTCCCATTACCTAGTTTTTCTCTCCAGCAAATAAAAAGCCATACCCCAACTTGCCACTGTCTAACTTCATTGCTAGATTTGTCCTTACTTACCTTTTGATCTGCACATTCACCAGAATTTTATATAACAGTATTTTATATTTACTCTGTGTTTATCTACCAGCTGCCAACTCCCAGAATCTCATCAGAGCACTGATACTCTCTTAATTCAGGGTATAATGGGTGGGGTTGTTGCTACAAGAGCGTAAACTGCCTTTTCAGCACCAGAACTCCTCCTTTATCCTGCTTAGCCCCTAATTTCCTTATGCTGCCGCGGGAGGTGAAACTCAGGTCTGAAGGAGCTTAGGATCTCAGCTAAATCCTGCTCCTCTGCTGATTTGCCTCAGTGCTGCCCATTTCTGCACCCTGAGTTAGCAGATTCTGGCATTTGTTATGCTGGTGTAACTCTGGCGTTACACTGGTGTGGAGTTTCTGATGTAGGAATATCTTCAAATTTAGCAGCCCATGTAGCTTAGTTAGTATTCTATGGTCCTGAGAAGGACAACATTGTGCTGCTTTTCTCTTTCCTTTTCAGTTTTTTTTTTGCAGGGCTGGTTGGCATGAAAGTAAACTGATGACCGATAAGAAGAACTGCAATGTCCAAAGAGCAATTGCAATTGGTTCCTGTGGCTTTTATATCTATAAGGTTCTCTTATTTTATGCTAACACAGCTTTATCTGCAATCTTAACATATACCAGACCGATAACTATTATAGTTATTAATGCGTTGTCAGTACACATCTTTATGAATTGCAGTAAAAAAAATTCTCCAGTGATAATTGCATCACTTAATTTGCCATTTTGTTCATTAGATGGATTATATCTAAATGAACTATAGAAAGATTTTTACTCCCATTTTCACATTAGTTTTCTATTAATCTTCTATCACAACAGAGATTTGTTAAGATTTTCCACATGGCTTTGTTTTAAGGGAAAGTTGAACTAGATAATGTTAACTATTTGAGAATAATAATAAAAGAGTTCGCTATTAGGGCGGATTGTGTGCACAGTCACCCTCTTCTTTTATTCCCAAATTAGTAAAATAGTGGCAGTCATGTGGTTTTCTAGTAGAGGAACGTTCTTACATTACACTGGGTATGGTACAGTGGGTGGGCATGTATACATCTATCCTACATAGATAAATCTCTTATTTAAAATGCCTTTATGTCCTGATTTCCATCCCGTATCTTAGATGTCCATGGCTGATAACAGCTTTGCTTGCTCAATAGTTCTGCAGTTTTGTTTTATTGCTTGCATAAATGCTATTATGCTGTTATTTTGCATATTTAGTATTGTACCCTGCCCCAGAATCCATTTGGGTGAAGAGCATTTTAGAAAATTTAAAATTAAATAAGATGTCAAGGATGTAATCTCATGGTCCTTTGGGGCCTTATTGGGCTTTACAGATAATAAACAGCCCAGTGAAACCAAGGTTGTACAATACTGTAGTCATATGCTACAAGTAACCAAATCTAGTCAAGACTGATAAGTAGTTGTTGCATTTTATGCTAGCTGTTGTTAGTTGCACTCCTCTTGAAAAATCAGGTGCACTGTGTGAAATGGATGTCCAGATAGCAATTGTATCCAGCAACACTTTTAATTACGCTGGTGTGCCAGGATTGCCTGTACCTGAAGAAAGACTTCACCACAGTCACACAAATCTCAGTAAGATAAACATTTACTCTTCGTGTCAATGCTTTAAAATGGTTGGCATATGGCGCAGGGACAAATACTATATGCTTTTGATGGGGAAAGCCTAGGGGGGAAAACAGAGTTGAAATGGTTGAAAGGAAAGGAGCGAACAAGCAAAAGGAACTTCTGAAATCTGAGTTGCTCTGTGCAGTGTTCGAAACTCCCATTGTTCTAGGCGCATTTTGCGACAGGGAATTTCATTAGCACGAGTGGCTTCTGAGCTCTGAGCACAGTACTGCGCCTAAGATTTCAGATTTCAGAGTGGAAGGAAAGGAGGAGCTTTTTCTGCCTCCCCACATCCAGCTACTGACTTATGAGACCCTATTAAGAATATTAGGGGGGTGGGCAGGGAAAGGAGTAGACCATGTGAAAAATGAACATAGTAGTTTAGCTGCAGTTTATTCATTTTTAGCTTTGTATTCTTGTTATTTAAAAATTGCGCCTAGACATTCTGTTGTGCCCATAACCTCGGATTAAGGTGCCATTTAACTCCTAGCTTTCATATTTCCTTTTCTAACACTGGCTCTGTGAGCCAAATGGGTTTAGGGACTGGGTTTCCAAATTCAGTCTATGGAAGAAGTCATATATCTTTTAGAATGCAGAGAAGGGAAAAGTAAGTTGAATGCATATTCTTTGAGTGTAGCACTCTCTGAAAGGCCCATTTCATAAAACCTCCTGCTTATGTATTGTATAAAGATACTGGAATCCCCTCAAGCCTGGATATCACCCTCAGTGGAGCAAAGGTGGACAAAGAGTTGGTTGGATGGAAAAATTCCTGAGCTTCACATGTTGGTATTTATAACATTAATTCAAAAATGGGTTTCTGAAAACCTGTCACCAGCATTAGGGTGCTCATGTGGTGGTTGAGTACATTCCTTCTGCTCTATTTGTTTATTGCTGCCCTTTTAAGTTGCAGAATGTTCCAGGTTTTATATTCACATCTTTCTATCCTGATAGCGAAGTTGAATGTTGATGGCGTGAGTGGGAGGTTTGAAGGGGCCAAGCTTAACTGGAATTCATGTTACATGAATGGCAATGGTATGATCTACACTTTTGGGTGACCATGGCCAATGGCCCATCAACTGAAGCAGCTCTAGGGTTAAATAGGGAAGACAGAAATTGATCAATCTGGATCAAAACTGCCTAATTAAATGGGAAATTGTCCACAATGCAGTGGTTCGGTTTGTTTTCCATGGCCGTGCCTACATTGAGAAGGAAATCCTGCTATTCTCGTCAAATTTTTTTACCCCATTTTATTATCTCATTCATTTCCTTAAGCATGAATCAGAGTATTGCAGGTAATTGCTTCCTCCCAACCTTTCAGTGGAAAATTTCCATATCTGTTTTATGTTTTGTCTTGGCAGCAGAGAACATTTTACATCCCCGAGGAATAAGTGGTAGAAGTTGTGTACTACCTGGCAAATTTAGACGTGTCATTTCTTAAACTATTTCAGATTACTCTACCACAGTTCTATCATTCTCAATTACAGGAAAGTGCTTGCTAGTTTGGCAATAAGGATGGATTAGTAGGTTTGTGAAACCTGCAAAATTAATTTAGTTTGGAATGACTGTGGATGTGCAAGCATATTCAGCACAACTGTGAACGATACTGTAAGCTGCATGCAGAGCTTCCATCAAAGGTCAGTTCAATACATGATGAAAACATTCCCTTGACCTGATTAGGTTTCCAATTATGTAAGCTTCTTGCTGGCTTGATGCCTCTTGTTTGAATTCTGCTGCTAGAGTATGTGCTGTATTTTTGGACTTGTGCTTTATCATCCCAATTAATACTTCAATGTATTATTTCTCCCCCATTTCTCATATGATGGCTTCTATTGCTTAGATATGGACTGATCATTTTAGCTGGAACATTCTTTTTAATGACAGCTGACTTTAGGGCAGGTAGTATTGAAAACTGATCCAGAACAGAGATTTGCCTTTCGGAACCCTGTAGAAAGAATGAGCTAGTGGTTCTGGGGAATCTTGGGGTTTCAATGGAAATGTTTCAGGGGTTACTCAGTAAGAAGGTAAGTAATGGTGGATATCTCACTTCTACTAGCCTTTCTCTGCAATTTTTAGCCACTGGTAAATTTTGACGTTCTTCCAAGAGTGCACTCCCATTGTAAGTAGGACAGCTGAGCTTCATCAAGTCTATGGTGTTTCCTTTAGTACAGCTGATACAGTGTTTTTCTGCAATTACAGTAGATGGAAATGGAAAAAGTGTGTGCTATAGTTCATGCCCAGAATCGAACGGACTCGCGGAATGCATTCTATTCGAGAACCAAGGTACGACTAAAAGAATGACGTCATGTTACTGCTTGTGAAAGCAGCAGATTTATGTAGCTTCTTAAAAGTGGCATTTCAGACCTAAGCATCATTTGAATCTTGTGCTTCATTCTGGAAGATGTTAAGATATCATTTTCCTGTCTTCAACAGCCGCCCTTACAGGGCAGAAGCATACTCTTTCTGGGCCCCGCTCAGATCTGTCACAAAGATGCACACACACCCTGCACAGATTGCCTAGACAGTTTTGAAAAATTGGTCCATTGATGGGTAATTCTTCAGTTTTTGTTTTTGCTTGCTTTCGTCTAAGCTTCTTGCAAACCTGGCTACCTGATTTGTGTTTATAGCTGGAAATATGGCATTTTGTGTGTCAGTAACATAAGAAATGTGCTTTAGAACTGTTTCCTATGATCTAGTGTCAGGTTCATTTACTGAAATATGTTCTGGCATTTGTAAAACACCTCAGCATCCTTGTTATGATGGTGTTTGCCCGTTGTGCCCATTGTGACTGGTAGGGGAGAAGGCAGGAAGCCCAACAGTATGCGAGGCCAGAGCCACTGTCAGGCAGAGCCAACTAATATCTAGTTTTGTCCTCATCCACCTTTCTGCTGAATTCTTTTTTTTTAAAATAATATTTATTAACAGTTTAAAGAGTATAAAAGAAAGTAAAATAATTCAACAAAACAATACAATACAATACAAAAACAAAAACACTACATAACACTGACACTAAAAACATTAAATTAACAAAATACAACAAACACAATTTAAAAAACATCCATAATTTCAGTATCTTATCTTTCATTCACTTATTTCCATGACTTCCTCACACCTCCCTTTTTGTATTCCACCTCAATTAATTGTTTTAGCAAATCCTTTCCATCTTCCTCAGTTTTCTGTCCTGTATTTTATCTTAACTTATTTTAACCTTATTTTTTTCCCTTTAATACATTAAAAATCTATTTATACTTAATTCCTTATAACCTTTCTGCTAAAGCCATATAACTTCATTCCAACACACCTTTCTGCTGAATTCTACAAGGGCAACACTGAGACGAAGGAGGGGATGAAGCAGACAAATAGTGCTATCCCTTGGACTAGTTGTAAGTCGGGAGGTAGGCAGCTGGGGGCTGGTTGAGGGCAGAATGAGGTTGTTGGGGCAGTGCTCCACTTGCCCTAATGAACCACTCTCCCCTCCCTTGTTGGCTCTTCTCATCCATGGAAAATGCCAGCTGGAATGAAGGATCCCTGGAACTTGTTATGCAGTTCTTGTGGGAGTATGTCACACAGGGAGCTGTGTATTTTTGAGCAGTTCACTCTGAGAGTCAGTTTGTTAAATGGGTGTGTGCATATCTCTGACATGCTTGCACTTCAGCCAACATTCTTTGTGTCAGGGAAGTAGATCCCAACAGGAGGAAAGTGCAGAGATCTAAGAGGTGCTTCATTAGTTTCTGTTGAATAATAGACAATAAATCTGTTTAAAGTGAGTATATTTAAGTGAGCATCTTTTGAAATAACAGGTTAGCAAAATCTGATGGAGCTTAACTTCTCTGTAGCTGAATAACAGACCTCTTTAATTTATATACGACAGAGGCATCATTAATGTAGGATCCCGTAGTGGCACTCCACTAGCCACTGTGGTATGTTGATGATAAAGTCAGGATTTCTATTGGCCCCTTGGCAGTGTGCATTGTGATAAGTGTACATTTTAGCCATTAGCTAATAATTTTAACTCATGGGTCTTCCAAGACAGGCACTTGGCTCCAGTTCTCCATCAATGAGTTGTTTTTGTTTTGGATTTTTCAGTTCTCAGGCAGGAAGAATCTTTATCCTAGAAAATATTCCAATGTTTCCTATGCCATAAAAGACAGATTCGTATGGTGCTCCAGTGGAACAAAATTCAAGTTAATGTCTATGCAACTTTTATTCCTGCATAATTGCTTCAATTTTTGTGTGTGAAATGGACCTGAAATGTCAATACATTTCTCTGTATGTTAAAACGCATGAATCAACCTGCTTACAGGTGAGAGGAATCCAGTATACATTGATCTGGAGCTTTTATTTCCAGTTCCTTGAATCTTAAGGCAATTTTCTTAACCCAGAGAAAATGTCAGTGGTGTTTTGAATTATGCAGAACACAGTAGATTTCAGAGAAGCATAACAATGGAATTCTGTTTCTTAATTCTACTATGTATCCTCTGATGTTTTAAATGTTGCTTGAGTACATATTTCACATTAAAAATCTATTAAGTTAAACAAGACTTTATCCCCATTATGTTGAAAAGGCTGTGGGAATTGCAGTTCTTTTTTTCTTCCATGGTGGGCCTTCAGTAGAGTGCAAACATGATAGAGGAAGATGATTGAGACCATCTCTTCCATCACAGCCAGGAATACAAGCCCTACCCATCTGTCTGTATCTCAACTGAAATCCTACTAGGCAGTTTCCCACATAGGCTCCCACCTTTTGGGGCCCATGGGCCCATCTGCAAATGGGAAAAACTGTCATAGGCACCCCACCCCAATATCAAGCACCCCAACCTATTCCATTGGCTACAAGAGAATCCCTCTTCCATGTCTAATTTCAGTCTGTGGCCACCAGGGAAGGCCTTTGTGAGCACATGTGTGTCTGCCAGCTCAACAGTGGCACACCCTGCTCTAACATATTCTAAGCTCGTAAGGAGATTTTCCCTCCGAAGTAGTACTGTAGCCTCCTCATTCCCTTCAAAGCCTGCAGACATTGTGGAGCTCCCAGACAGGTAGGCTAAAGATTGATGCTTTATACACTGGTGACATTACAGAAGCCAAAAAGCATATCAATAGTCATGAAACTTTCTCTTGAGCCATGGTAACTAGGAAATTGTGATTCTAAGAACTGTGTGTGAAGGGGAAAGGTAGGTTGCGGTTGAGGAGCATATGCAACTACCACCGACCCATTCCTGATGTACCCTCCTCCCTGTTCAGTGCTCAAAGAAAGTTCTAGATTTTCAGTGATACAGTGGAAGGTCAGAAAAACAGCCTAGAAAGTGACATTAGGTATGCACATGAATAGAGTTAAGGAAATTTGCCCTCTCTCTTGTAAATGAATTCTCATTTTCCAGTTTTGAGACCCCTACTCTATAGGTATGTAGCTTGTAGCAAAAATGTTGAGCCCTATTTCTTTATTTGTTGCATTACAGCAGCATTTCTTACAACACAATATTTAGACTGAAACACAGGCTGCACCTAAGTCAAAGTTTTGCTTAGCATGCCATCCAAACCCAGGGTTGTGGTTTAACTCTCTCCAGACTAACCACTAGCCGCAAACTAAGAACAAACCACGGTTAGAGATTGTGATTAGTCTGGAGAGAGCCAAACCCATGACCTTGGATTTGGACAACATGCCAGATCAAACTTCCTAGTAGTTCTTTGGCAGGCCAAACTATATGTTGCAGTGTAATATCTTCTAAAAATTATATACCGCTTGGTTGTAGAAAAAAGAAACTCAAAGCAGTTTACAAAAAGAATCTCGCGTTTTGTTTTTAAAATATATAGCAGCTTGTGAGGAACAGTTTAGATTGAGAGAAAGGGATCTTCCCCCACCCAGCATTGTTTCGGCTTAGGAGCCTGAGCCCTGGCTTTGGTAACAAACACTGGAAATCAGTCATGCACCTGCCAGCATAGCATGCAGTTTGGCTCTGAGTGGGTTGACACAGAAGAATATTCTCCAGATCTGTTTGGCCTGTTCCCTTGTGATGCTGAGCCTTTCTCGAAAGGCTTTTGCGGTGAACTGTTGAATTCATAAAACTGTGAAATACATTAAAATCCTAAAAGTGCCACATGAAAAATTGAATCTCCAAATGCATAAAACCCACATAGCACATCATCCTGCTACAGAGTTCACCATTTTTTTTAAGTCACCGAACAGTTCCAAGCTGCAAAAATCATGAATATTTCATAAGTGGATATGAAAAGTAACCGTGTGGCAAAAATACAACCTCCTGCATTTTTTATTTTGCTTATTCTACCCCCACCTTTTTTTTTTTTGCTTTTCAGTTTTTGTCTAGATGAATCAGCTGTTTATCTCCTTTGAACTTTCTGAAATTATTATCATTGATTTGCAGCCGAGTCGAATGCAGATTTAGGCTTCACCGAGCCCATTTGTATGCCTTACTCTGCATCAGATCAAGCTATCGCTAACACTTCTGCCAAGAGTGGAGCACAGTGACATTAGAATCTTCCAGTGATAACCTGTTGGTCAAACCTGACACAAGGGTTGTCACATGATTTGCTCTTGTGAAGCTATTAAAAAGAAAGTGGGGGTGGAAAACCTGGATCAGGACAATGCCATGAAAAGGGAGAAGAGGGGTTTTAGCCCTGTGACATTATGGGAATTCTGCACACATACTTGCTACAGTCAAACCTCAGTTCCCGAACGCCTCAGTTTTGGAACGTTTTGGCTCCCAAACGCTGAAAACCCAGAAGTAACTGCTCTGGTTTTCAAATGATTTTTGGAAGCCAAATAACTTCCAAGCTGCGTTTTTCATTCCCCCCCCATTGACTTTGCTGACAACCCACTGATTTTCGGTTTTCAAACTTTTCGGAAGCCGAACGGTCTTCCGGAATGGATTAAGGTCGAAAACTGAGGTTCCACTGTGTTTGTAATGGGAGGAGAGCCCCTGTAGTCAAGTATTTCTTTATAAAGGGATGTGAGCAGAAGAATTTACCATATTGCAAGTGATCACAAAGGAACAAGAATGGGCAAGGTGTATTCCATGGGAAGGGCTATACGAAAAAGACAAGTTAACTATGAACACAACAAAACTATGACCTTCACACTTTTGTATAACTGGCCTGTAAGGTCGCCCAGCATCATTTTTTTGTGAACAAAATATTTCTGTGTCTAAATATTGTTGTTTTTTCTCTACTGGCTTTCCACTGACAATGTAACCTTCATACCTACAGATTATCAAATGCTGGCAAAAAAACAAACAAGCCGAGCCTTGGATTGTCTTTATGCATCATGCCTGGCTTGTGAGCTTTTCGGAGGTTTCTGGTCATTGCTGGAGCCAGACTGTTGAGAGGCTATATATGTTAGGATATTTCCGTTCCACCTTAAAAGGCAGCAGGATGTTTGTGTCACAGCCTGCGTAAGTTCCTGTCTCACAGGATGTTTATGCTATATGTTCCTTTCGTTTTCCGTCTGTTTTGCCTGAGCAGTCGGAGCAGACGGTCATGTCTTCTTTTGTTCTGACCAACGCCAAATAAACTGTAAATATGCATGTTCTGCTCTCATGCTGTGCCTCTTGCCTGACCTAGGAAGTGAATTCATAGGTTAAGAACAATTTGTAATTTCACTTAGCTTTTTTAAAAATATCTGCCATTCAAAACATTACTAGAGCTAACCAAGAATAAAATTCATTCCCTTCCTAAATCTCACAAACTTTCTTTTAACGTCTGGATTTTTTGTTTTGTTTTCCATTTTCTGTATGATTGGAGGAGTCTACTCACTATCTATAGAGGTGAGAAAAGGTAATTTAAATGGGATTTTACATAGCTAAATGGGGAGGAAATTATTCCCTTAAATGGAAAAGACAGAGAGCTGAAAGAAACGCCTGGTACAGCTTAATAAAGGCCTTGCACAACAAGGACACATCCTGTTTCTGGCGTACCATATCAGGCCTACTGGAGCATGAGCATAGTAGGCCAATTTGTATTGTCGAACGCCAAGAATGGACACAGTACTACCGCTCAGTTTTCTAAGACCAGAATGCTCAGCTGAATCACCCAACAGTATCTCCAGAAAACTTACCAGCTTGGCCCTTGGTTTAAATTGGCAGCAGTGTATAGTAAAGCCTCTAAAATTTTTGGATATTGGAATACAGCAGTAAAAATGCAACCAAAGTGCTAAAATAGCCTTTCGATTCTCTGTGATCCGAGACCCTCATTTCCTAACAAGCACCCCAGTTTTGAAGAACAGGTGAATCTGATTGGAATGCATTTCTGACCTCAACAACCACTGCATTGCAACCATGCAAAACCTTTGAACAAAATCAAAATTTTAAGATACAGGACCTCTGCCCTGTCTTACATTTAGTCTTTGACTTGTTACTATTTAACACCTGTTATCTATTAGGATTTAACTGTAATCTTTAAAACAGCTCTTAATGTTCCTGATGGTCTTCCTCACTTGCTTATACTAATACAATACCACAGAATATGCTTTGCATTTTGCTTTTGTGCCCCTCTAATCAACACTAAATTGCAATGTTAAAGGCACGGAATTTACTTGTATGCTTATTACACAGATTGATAACTTATTATGTTTCTTCGTTTTGATTTGCAATTGAGCTAATATCCATGTGTGTAGGCTGTATGCTAAAGATGGGCTGTGATTGCTTTGATTCTTTATCTCTGCTTTAATGTACACCTGGTCTCCATCTGTGATTTTCAGCTGGAGAAGCTACCATCTGGATTGGCACGAGCCCTTTGAAATGGGAGGGGGAATGAATGGATTTAAATTTAGGTTAAAATAGGCTTTTTCAGCTAATGAAGGACTAGTCTGTTTCTGCAAGGAATCAAATGACAAAAAAACTTTGCTTAGAAAGAAAAATCAGCAGACAAATAAGGGCGATCTAATTTCATATGGCTGAAAATAAGTACGTCGGCTAAATGCTTTAAGTTGAATTTTCTGATGGCTTCTCAGCTAACCCTCTCTTCCCTCCCCCAGCTTTTAAAGCGAGGGCCAAAAGAGAGGAACATTGCAGAAAAAAGATGGTAAGGTGCTAAAGAACCAAGGAATGAACCAGTGGATGGCAGTACATACCACCTGACAACATCTATGTTGGCTTACCTGTTCCTCTTTATGAAAAAAGTAGACACAGCACAAACCATCTATTAGTAACATGGACATTGCAGAGTTGAGATTCTTGCATTTCAGGGGCTTGGACTAGATAACCCACCAGATACCTTCCATCTCTGCAATTCTATGATTCCACATGTACCCACATGTTGGGGCCTACTATTGTGTTGGATGGGATAAGAGAGCATAAAAATCTCAGTCGCATGTGGTATGCAATATCAAATTGGAAAACTACAGCTGTGTTGTACTTCATTGGATGCCGGTCATGCTAATGTGTTTACTTCCTACTTGGTCCAGGAAGAAGTGGTTCAAAGAGTCCTACATCTGCATGGAACAGGCATTGTTAAACTCACCACCAGCCTGGCCATTAGCAAAATGTTGGGTTGGGTATCTGCCTTTTGAAATCAGAAACAGACAAGCCCACATTTGTTAGGTGGCATATCACAGAATGCTTGACTCTGATCCTTAAACGATTGTCATCATTTTGTAGTAGCCGTTCCTTTGAAAATAGTGTAGCTGGTGATTTCCTGGGAAGATCTTGCCTGAAATAGTAGTTTTCCACAAATCTGGGCTGATTTCAGGCATCTCTAATGTGTGCCTGGTATCAAAGTTCTGCATTGACAGTGCATAAGAACTGGCACCAAAATAATGGTGCATGGTGTTTATGTATGCAAATTGTGCTAAACTGATAAAGAACATATTGATAAAGACTCCCAGTTTGGGTTGTTGTAAAGTCTGTGGCTCTTACATTCTGTCTGTCACACTTGTTGACTCCCTGTAGTTCAAAATATTAGGTTTCCTTTTTCTTTTTCACTCATTGATTATAATTTGTTCAGTTCCACAGTAATACAGGAAGGAGTGACTTGTAGGTTTCCTTCCAGAAGTACAGAAAGAGGATAATTGTTACATCACCCACCCAGTGTTAAGACTGAATAGTTATGGCTTGAATCCAGTGTTGATTTTTTACTGATGTTCACTATTTTTGTCACTGAACATAGCTATGCAGTGCACTGCCAGTTAACCATCTCACTCTCTTTAGAACCAGGGACAGTTTAACTTTATCATTTCAGAAAACTGTGCATCAGGAGGGGGCAGAGTTCATGCTTGTTATTCCTAATTATTTTACAAGAATCTCAAGACCCACCAATCAGCAAAATATCTATACTTAGAATTAAATAGCAGCGAACTATATGTTTGGAGACTAGGCATTCATTTTCATAGAACAGCCCCTCCGTATTCCTATGTGTGACAGGTGTTTGATGTTGCTATTCCTAAAGAACTGGGAGTGAACTTTTGATGATTTACAGATCTACTAGTAGATTCCTATCTACTTTCTCCCCATCCTTTGTGTGCATCTCCTGAGCTGTGCTTTTTAACTCTCAGAGCTATCCAAATCATCTGATGTCTCAACTGTTTTTGGGATAGGGAAAGAGGCGGTGCAAAGGTTTAGAAACTCATCAAGTTCTGCAGAAGATTGATACAAATCTACTAACTAATTGAATAATAGGTTGTGGAAATGTCATGCCTGTAGTCATGTTAAATCTCCTTGCTAGCTGTAGCCTAATGCCTATTTGCCCAGTCCTCTTGTTTGCTGTGTCTGTTCAAGTTTCAATGGTTGGAGTGGGCTCCTGTTATTTTTCTTTGCTTTTATAATCAGCTCCCATACCAACTGGTTTTTCTGAATGTGTCAAAATGGACATTTAACCAACTTTCAGAGAAAGTAGCCAGAATGTAAGGCAAAACCAAGAACTTATAGTCAACCTGTCATTCATTTACATATTGACCTTTCCATTAAATACTTGGAGAAAGATCACTGAAATTAGTTGCTTCTGACAAGAGGAACACATCTGTTGGTGTTTTGTCTTTAAAGCCATTGCTTTTTTAAAAACAGAACCTATTATTTCATAGGGGACCCCTGACCATTAGGTCCACTCGTGACCGACTCTGGGGTTGCAGCGCTCATCTCACTTTATTGGCCGAGGAAGCCGATGTACAGCTTCCGGGTCATGTGGCCAGCATGACTAAGCCGCTTCTGGCCAACCAGAGCAGGGCACGGAAACGCTGTTTACCTTCCCGCTGGAGCGGTACCTGTTTATCTACTTGCACTTTGTGCTTTCAAACTGCTACATTGGCAGGAGCAGGGACCAAGCAACAGGAGCTCACCCTGTAGCAGGGATTCAAACCGCCGACCTTCTGATCAGCAAGTTCTAGGCTCTGTGGTTTAACCCACAGTGCCACCCGGGTCCACAGCAAAGACAGTTATTTATAGAGCAAGTCTAGGAATTTGGGAATACACATCAGAAGTTAGAGAATTCTTCAGTGGCTTAATTTGGTTATGGCTTAATGAAGGTTTCTGATTTTTTTATATTCCTCTTCCTACCCTTTTGCTTTGAGCCTATGGTATGACTAAGGCTATAATGCTGCAATTCTGTGCACACTTATCATGAGAGTTAGGACATTCTAAGTGATTTTGTTTAGGATTTTGCTGTTAATATTACTACAGGGCAGCTGTGCTGTCTTTCCATGGACAGTGGATTTTGGTTTCCCAACAGATAATTCACAAGCAAACCCTGCTCTCAGATATTAATGCTGCCTAATGTCTAGCTGTAGCCATTGACTGGTGCTGGATGTTTGTTTAAGACACTGATGGTGGCGGTTTGAAAACATTTTGTCCCCTGTAAGGGCAAATACGTTACTACCAGATTGAACGATATTGTCGTATTGAACACTGCTGACATCTGCTTACTTGCATTTGTCATCATTATGTAAAATACAGTCTGTCAGGAAGAAACTTAACAGTGGAACAGTCCTGTGTAAAACACCAACCATCTGTGCTAAGTTCTGAACACATTTAAAATAATGACTTACGGAAGTTAAATTAGGCAACTATTGGGCTTAATCTCTTTATTTGAAAACAAGGGAACAGTTATATGTACTTACATAGTTTGCTCCAAATTATGTATCTTCTTACCCATCCTGAGTTCCCATCAGTTCAGCTTTCTAGATTTGATTTTCAGTGCATGATATAATCGTCCTACAACAGTAAGGATAATTGTGTCGGCAGGTATCTGATTAGTAAAAACGTATGTGTGTCAATATCAGTTGGTGTATTGGGACTGTAGTAAACGACCCAAATGAGCTTCCTGCATCAGCAGACATCTTTAGAAAAAAGTCTCCGCTGAAACATGAATAGAAAAAAATGCATGTATCTGTCTAGTGGAATTCATTATGATGTGTTATGTAAAACTATCAGTCAGTGAGTCCTTCATAAGGTACTTTAGGAATTTAACATCTACTTGTCATATGCAATTGACTTAATCAATTATGAAGCAGTACTGGGAAACATAATGTTATCTACAGGCTGAAGCAGACATTTCAGTGTTCTCTAGAGAATTACAGTGGTACCTCGGGTTACATACGCTTCAGGTTACATACGCTTCAGGTTACAGACTCCGCCAACCCAGAAATAGTGCTTCAGGTTAAGAACTTTGCTTCAGGATGAGAACAGAAATCGTGCTCTGGCAGCGTGGCAGCAGCAGGAGGCCCCATTAGCTAAAGTGGTGCTTCAGGTTAAGAACAGTTTCAGGTTAAGTACGGACCTCTGGAACGAATTAAGTACTTAACCTGAGGTACCACTGTACCAGGTTTTTATGGGCTAGATCCTCTAAACACTAATATGTGTGCTTAACTTTGCCACAGTGAATAATAATGTTGTAAATGATGGTGGGAATGAAAACACACGTTTATGGATTTAAAAGCCGGCCACTGTTGAAAATCAGGCTGTACCTTTAATTCTAAAGCCCCAAACTGCTTAGCACCAGATGACCTCAGAAACTGCCTGAACACATATGGACTTGTGCAGCCTTTAAACATCCGTTCCGGAGTCCTTGTTTTCTGTCCCACCCATCTACGAGATCAGGTGGGTGGGTATGAGAGATGGCTGGTGCTGCTGATATAATGAAACTCCCTTCTGGCGAGAATCTCAGGTATCCGTCTTTCAGCATTCAGAGGGTTGGCATTAAGAGTTATTCCAGATTACTTTTAATGTATAGTCTGCTGTTTTATTATTTTAAATTGGCTATTTCCTGGAAGTTTTAGCACTGCTGTATTTTAATGTTTCAGCTGCAATTGTTTTATTGTTTTAATGGAAGTATTGGTTTTAATGTTTTTTTAAAATATATATTTTCACTGTAAGTCATGTTGGTTGTTTCAACAGGCAAGTAGAATGCACACACACCCCATATATTATAATAATAATTTATAATAATAATAATAATAATAATAATAATAATAATAATAATATAATTTTATTTATACCCTGCCCACTTGGCTGGGTTTCCCCAGCCACTCTGGGCGGCTTCCAGCAGAATATTAAAATACAATTCATCTAGATATTCATCTAGTTGATTTCAGTCTTATCATTTATCCTCTCACTTTCCCTGCCCTTTGTTTATTTTCTGATTCTTCAGCCTTACATTCCAGGCATAGTGTTCCATTTTCCTCTGTTAAACAGCCAATTTGTCTTTCTGAGGCCCCATAAATTTCCACATTTCTGGCTGTTGTCAGTCTATGAAGAAGATGCATGTGTCAAAAAGTATTTTTAGATATATTAGGTGTTGGCTTTTAATACATGTGCTCTGCTTTCTGAATGAAGACCAGACCATACTAGGCTCTGTGCATTGATCGTTATAAGTAGCTTTTATTGGTAATAGCCGAATAATATGAGAGTCATGTGGCCAGCATGACTAAGCCGCTTCTGGTGAACCAGAGCAGCGCACGGAAAAGAGCGGTACCTATTTATCTACTTGCACTTTGACGTGCTTTCGAGCTGCTAGTTTGGCAGGAGCAGGGACTGAGCAACAGGAGCTCAACCCGTCGTAGGGATTTGAACTGCCGACCTTCTGATCGGCAAGTCCTAGGCTTTGTGGTTTAACCCACAGCGCCACCCGCGTCCCTATTAAGGGATGGAGGTTGCATTTCCCATTAATAATCAGCCCCATGGTTTGGATCCGTCCCTGCCTATGGGCACCTGTGGCATCTAAGACATGGAGAGTCATTCACTAACTGTGATTGGTGCTTTAAGTCCATCCTCCTTGGAAAGGGATAACTTTTTCCATTATCCCTGCTTCGGGTAACAGCCAGGTTGGATTAATGCAATGCAGTAGTATGTTGTGAACCACCCTGCGATCTTCAGATGAAGGGCACTATATACATTTAATAATAAATAAATGTATAAAATTATATGCGGGATTATGTTTGAGGAGCATTTGGAAACTTCAACTAGTTCAAAGTGCGGTGCTTGGTTGTGACCTAGGATTGGTTAAAAGTGTCATCGCTTAAAGATCTGAACTCGCTTGCAAAGAGCTGGTTTTGACCTAAAATGATCTAAATAGCTGAGACTCAGAAAGCTGAGGAAATCTGAAAGACTGATTTACTTACGAACCTGTGTGTTATTTGAGGTAATTACCTGAGGCCGTGCTCTTGGCACCCCCATCATCTCAGACTACTGAGGTGGCACTCTTGATTATGAAAAGCCTTCTCCAGTTCATTTGTTTAGCACCTAATCTGCCTTTTAGGTGCTAAATTAAAACCATTTTATTATCTGTTTCCTTGGGCCATGCCACACTTTTTATACATTGTTGAAATCTGGATGGAAGCAGGATGCCTCTTGAGTTATTTCATAATTCACAAAGCATTCACAGTGTTTTGCAGCCCCTTACTTTGCAACACTTAACAGCACACTGGGGGATTTCTCTTAGAATGATGAAAGATAAAAAAGATGGCAATATGATAAATACGAGCAATTTGTGGAAGAACATGATTTTATAAGTGCTCCGCCAGTTTGGGTGAATACAGGGTATGGTGGATATCCTCCTCTTCCTCCTCCCCATTGTCCTGCCAGTTCATGACACTATGGGACAGCTGCTGTCTCCCACAGGGATGCCATCTCCTGCGAGGAGCGGGCGGTAAGTGACTGGCAGTGACAAGCAGCAGCAGTGCAGTGACATGTGGCAGTGGGGTCACCAGGTTGGCAGATGGTGGGGAGCCAGATGGTAGCAAGGTGGCAATGGGTCCTTCTGAACCTCTGGGCCCTCGGGAAGGGCCTGACCCTGCAGACACCACTCTGCCCTGCTGCATTTCTCCCTCCCACTGCACAAACACCAAGTTCTCAAGAAAATATTCCAACATTTATCAATTTATGTGCCACGTTGATATTTAATTATGGTACATTATTTGAGTTATGATAAGAAAATGTGTTGTGTTGTATGCCAAGTAAATATATATAAATAAACCTGTCGTCATCACCATATCGGATTGAATTACTCTGTTCCGCTATGAATGTAAATACATATGTATTTAGTGCCCTGGAAGCTCAGCTGAAGTGCCATATACATATTAGAGTTACTTAAATAAAAACATACATATTTGTTCATATTTTGTATATACAAAATCTTCTCCAAGTACCACATTCAGTTTCAGATGCAAATCCTCTCACGATAACCCCCAGATGGGATGTCTGCCAAAAATGTCTGTTTAGGTGCTTTTATGGATATACTACTGAAAATGTGTAGACATTTTTCTTCATCTTTTGCTGGAGTCCACAAATGTGTTTGCCAGCTTGTTGCTGGCCAATGCATTTTTAATTAAATGCATTTTTAATTAATGAAGCCTGTGCTGAGTTTTTGAGATCTGAGAAAGAAACTAGGCATCTCTCTGCTTTCCAACTGCCAAACTAGAAGTGGAGCTAAATTTTATTTATGCATTTTGTGTATTAAAAAGATTGTTGTATCACCTTTCAGCCCTTATAAAAACTCCAAAGTGGTTTACACACACACACACACACACACACACACACACACACACACAGAAAAATGCACAAAACCAAAAAGAGCAGTTAAAACCTCTGATCTTAATCTTGCATAACAATCACTAAAAACCAAGTAAAATAAAAATGCTTTTACTGCCCACCTAAAGGTTATCAGGACATGCCAAGCTAAGCTTCCAGGAGAGAAAATTCCATAAGAAGGGCTGCCGCAGAAAAGGCCCTGTCTCATGTCTCCATCCGGTGTATCTCTTTTCATGGTATGGCATGCAACAGGGCCTTGGAAGATCATCTTAACCTATGGGCAGGTTCATTTAGAAGGAGATAGCCTGTCAGATATCTTGGTCCTAAGCACCTTCACCTTGACTTAGGCCTGGAAATGGAGCACTGGGAAGCCTGCTATTGTTTGCACACCTAATGCACACCTGCAGATAATAACATTCAGCTCCTAACTAGAGAAAGAAAGAGGATGCCTATATTTTTCTGTTAGATAGTAATGATTCATGCAAGACAACCAGTTAAGAAGCAGGGCAACCAAACATGCCTTTGCTAAAATACCCTGAAGCAGTGACCCAATTGTCCATTTTTGATGAGAAAAATAACCTGAAGGGAACCAGTTGTCAGTGGCACTACTGCTGTGAAGTGGAAGACTGGCACAGAACCTAACTCTTGGCTGAAGAAAGCCGCACACCACATGTGAACATCTGGGCTTATGTAAAAGCATTTCATTTAAGTGTCCTCTATTGTAGCAAGCTAGAAAATCGCCTTGCTGAGGAGGAAACAAGGATTGGCAGAACAATGATATTTATTTCTGGAAATCTGCCCGGAGGCTGAGTCTTGGAGCTAAACAAAGAAGCTGTGATTTCCATGCCCTGTTTAGTGAACCACAAAATGTTGTGTGTGTGAATAACTAGTTCTAAGATTTTTGCATTTAAAACATGATGACACAGTCACAAAGCTTCTGCAGCAGTAAGAACCCAGTTCTTGCGAAGAATTCAGTTCATCTCAAGGTAATTTCATTCAGCTGATAAGATCTAGGACACTTTGTTGTTTTTTTAAAAGTGTCACATACTGGACATTGTTGGAGAGTTCAAAGTACCGTACGTTTTATAAGTTTATAATTCAGCACACTGTAGCTCAACAACAAGGGATTAATATATTTAGGATTTAGCTGTTCCCACACAGATAATTTGATCATAAAATTATAGAACTTGGAAGAAAAATGGTGTTGTGGTTCAACTCTCTGCCCAAGGGCAGAATGGATTGCCTCCTCAGCAAGACTTTCCTTAGGACAACTTACTTTGTTTGTATCTAGCATATCTTGATGTATTAACATCTTCTGATGCTTCTGTTTGATTCTGAATCCTTTAGCTGCTGAAATAGGAGCTCTGTAGGAATTTTAGCCCTGATAATTTTCTGAAATACTATTAGGGAAAGGAACTGCTTTCCAGAGGAAATTCACTCAGTTGCTGAGTAACAGGGTCAACTGAAAGGCAGAGGTGCAAAATATAGCTCTGTTTCAGCAGAGGCTGTAGAGATTTCTATTGATGAAATCAGCTAGTGACACACGGGGGAAAGAAAACTGTATACAAATAAATCACTCTCGACACATCCCTTGGGCAGCAGGATTTCTGGGGCTCTGCAGTGTATCGGAACGTACTATTATTACTTCCCATGTGATTATGTGTGTGCATATGCTGTCACTTTCCATTGTAGGAATGAGCAATTTGAACTCGATTATTTTTCTTTAGAAATATTGCCTTATTTCTTCCAAAGTGAAATGTTGTACTAGTGTGATTTCAAAGCTTATTGAATTTGAGCGGCAAATGAAAGCAATGTTCTGCTTTCCCCTCACCTGTCTCCGGCACTGGAACTAAAGATTGGCAACTAAGGATGGAAGAGTTCACAGTGGGGCCTGGCTGTGTTTCTTGGACATTGTGAATGTGGACGAAAGGGCAATTTTGAGTCTTTGGCTGTCCAGTCCGGTTAACATCTAAAATTCAAACCAACTCCTTCAGTTTCTTCATACAGTATTAGAAAGCACTACCCAAAGTTTAAAACACAGCAGAAGGAACTGAATATCACTCAAGGCCACTTCATAAGTTATGTGATGGTCAAAAGGAGGTTCAAGATGGCGCTGAAAGCACTTGTTTGAAAACTGAGTTGCATTTCTATATTGTTTGCCTTTGAAACTAAACTCAATTCCCATTTAAATCAATGGGATAAGTTCATGACTTAAGTCCTGTTGATTTAAATGATTTAACTTAGGATGCAACCCTATACCCACTTACCTGAGAGTAAATTGCATTAAATGCAACAGGGCTACTTCTGAATAGACATGCATGTTGTATATGGTTTAAGACTGCCCTGTCTGTCCGGATCCAGCCCAATATGAATATGCTAAATACATGAATAAATATTTTACAGCCCATGGCAAAAGTTATATTAATGGAGACAATTGCAGTTCCATTGTCGTGGCTACCTATTTGGGGGGTACCCGCTTTGAAGTATATCACTACCAGACCAGCAAATGAAAAAAAAAATGGTGTAGCCATCTAGAACAGAGAAACTTAATGTAATGGTTTGTTCCTAGAACATATCACATGTTAGCACTGAGGAAAATGGATGATATGAGGAGCAGTGTAGTAGTAGTTGTAGAAATAGTAGGAGTGCTAGTAGCATAATATTAGGCTGCAGTGCCTCTCAAAATGCAGAATGATTTGGTAGAGTTATTTGGGTTTCTTTTTAAATCAAACAGCTTTTCAGTGTTCTTTCAAAAGAAAATGCACGATCATTGTTTGTTTGCCTTTGCATGTATAGCTATTAACTATGCTTATCACTGGGGCCCAGGAAGCAGAAAGCTGGTTAAAAACGTGAGAAACGTTTGTTCTTTGGACAAGAAGCCTGATCAATAGAGCAACTTCTGGGAGCCTGCACCAGCCTTCCCTCAGGAACAGATGTGTGATAAACTTGTTGTACCACCTTTTCGTCAATGTTAACATGCAGCTTTGCATACCCCTGAATGGAATGAAAGATGATCATGAATCTACCAAGAGATCTAAAGAAACAATATTACTAGAGGAAATAATAATCAACTTTTTCACAGAATGCCCTGTTATTTGCATGTGCATTCATGTATGAAAGTTTATGCCTTGTAGATTTATTGGGTGCTTTTAGAGAGTCAGGTAGCCCTAGGCATGAATGGTTTGTTCTACTTCTGTTGCAGCTATTGGTTTGTATATTTTTAAACTTGTAACATTTCAGCATCTGTGTGCTATTTCTCTCTGTTTTATTGCACAACATGCTATCACCTGGGGTCTTCTATGTCTACTGTCCTCTTAGGAGGAGCGATGGTAGCCCATAGTTGTTCTGAATGGGTCCGGAGGGCTACTGAAGAGTTAGTGGTTGTTTTATTAGGGTCTCACAGGGCCTTCCAAGTTCCCATGAGATTTCGCAAGAGCCTTCCAGAGCCCAGTAAGCAAGCAAGAGAGGTTAAAAGCTCTTTCCGTGCTGGGAAAGAGCTTTTAATCACTTTGACTTCTGTGCATTTCATTTTTTTTTATTTCAACTGATTGGAGCCAGTGTGGTGTAGTGGTTAAGACTGGTAGTCTCTGCTCCTCCACATGCAGCTGCTGGGTGACCTTGGGCTAGTTACGCTTCTCTGAAGTTTCTCAGCCCCACTCACCTCACAGAGTGTTTGTTGTGGGGGAGGAAGGGAAAGGAGATTGTTAGCCGCTTTGAGACTCCTTAGGGTAGTGATAAAGCAGGATATCAAATCCAAACTCCTCCTCCTCCTCCTCCTCCTCCTCCTCCTCCGCTTCTTCTTCTTCTTCTTCTTCTTCAACTGTTTAATGCATGGATGTTAAAAAGGTAAAGGTATCTAGAGGGAAAGTGTGTCCAAATGAGCCTGGGGTTGTATGTTTAGCCCTATTCCCACCTGACACTTCTTGCCATTGTTGTGTTGAAACTATTGTCCACTGCAGGGACATACTAGGGTTGCCATATTTCAAAAAGTAAAAACCAGGACACCCTGAAAGTTGTTGAGGTTTTTTTCTACAAGAAAGCCAAAAACACCTCACCTTGCAGAACCCTGGGTGATTCAGAATCCTGTCCTGGGCGACCAGGGTTCTAAGTCTGCCTACAGAGATGACTCCCCATTGCAGACATTATCCTCAGTGGGGAAAATGTCAGCAACTTGGGGGGTGGGGGTGGTTAAATGTGCAGCCTCCAAATGCCTTCCACTTTCTCTCTAAACACAAGGAACCCATGAAGAGGGCTGATGAAAGTCATTCGTTAGATACGTAATAAGCTGTCAAAATATTGAGTTGCAAAAAAGTTTCCTTTTCTGTTTTCCTGGATTAGAAATATTTGAATGTTACTCTTTCAACTTGGAGCCACTCCTAAGTCTAGCTGGGGAAACTCACCTTGCCATCAGTAGCTCCTGTTTAAACAGTTTTGTCACGAGAATTCTACACCATTTGAAGGCGCATGCGGCTCATTGATGCTAGGTAGAACCATCTGCATTGCCAGATGGCCCCAGATGGTCCTTATGGCCTCTAATAGGGTATTATCACCTCAGCAGTTCAATTGGAAGTAGGAAGGGGAGGGGTTGTGCCATCATATCACCTTGATAGCTGTCATTTTGTTGTTCAGCTTCCGCAATGGGTAGTTTCAGTGTATATTAGCACATGGAGTCTTTCTGCAGATTCTTTTCTCTGTGAATTGCAGCATTTTTCTAGACATTTGACACATTAACGTTTTCACATGTATCTAGAAAAAGTGAATGATTGCAACATTGTATATTATACAGAGGCTTATGCTCAGAAGCTGGAGTTGGGTGTAGTCTCTCACCATTTGGCATATAAAGTAATCCTGACTATTTGTGAGCCATATGTGTTGGTGGTGAGGGGCTGGTTACCTTAAACCATTCTACCATACCTCCTCCTCACATTATTTTGATGTTCTTTGTGAAGAGTGGCAGGATATAAATTTAATAAATGAATAAATTAAAAAAGATGGCCTAAGACATTCCCCGCGACGGGGTGAGCTCCCATTGCTCGGTCCCAGCTCCTGCCAACCTAGTGAGGGGCTGGTTACCTTAAACCATTCTACCATACCTCCTCCTCACATTATTTTGATGTCCTTTGTGAAGAGTGGCAAGATATAAATTTAATAAATGAATAAATTAAAAAAGATGGCCTAAGACATTCCCCGCGACGGGGTGAGCTCCCATTGCTTGGTCCCAGCTCCTGCCAACCTAGTAGTTCGAAAGCACGTCAAAGTGCAAGTAGATAAATAGGGACCGCTCCAGCGGGAAGGTAAACAGCGTTTCCGTGTGCTGTTCTGGTTTGCCAGAAGCGGCTTAGTCATGCTGGCCACATGACACGGAAGCTGTCTGCGGACAAATGCCGGCTCCCTCAGCCTATAGAGCGAGATGAGCGCGCAACCCCAGAGTCGGTCACGACTGGACCTAATGGTCAGGGGTCCCTTTACCTTTAAGACATTGATATAAGAGAGAATCTCCCCAGCATTCTCTCTTTGCTTTCTTTGTATCAGAAATAGGCAGAGAGGGAGGGTATGTTGGCAGAACATAATGAGGCAAAGTAGCAGAGGACAGCTGTGGTTTTTATCCTGGGACCTTTCAAGCCTTTAAAGGGCATCCCCTCTGAATGAAACTTTAGAGTAGAATGGAAGCACATGCTTTTTTTACAGTACTTCATAATAATTTTCAGTTAATCCATTGAGACAGCGTTATAAAAAAGACGGGGTTGCTTATAGAGTATGATGTTAGATATTTGCATCAATAGTGCCCATCTTTAGCACCTGTCTGAATGGAGAGAAGAGCGACAGGTACATAAATTGCATACCCATAAAAGCATTCTGCTAGGTTGCAGCCTCGTAAATGTGAGGTGCTCCAGATGTGACCGGTGTCAGAAGTATTTCCATATGACATTTTGAGGCAATAGATATGAAGGCCTCTTCCGGGTTAGCTGAGTCAAATCAGAACCTGTCAGTAAATCTGTCCTCTAAAATGCTTTGACCATTCAAAGGAAAATTAAACAGCATTGAAATATGCCTGCTTTCTAGAATGGATATAATTGGCTATTATAATTCTGAATTCAGCCAAATGACTTCTTTCTTGAATATACATTGGTGCTATAGATCATCCTTCTAACAAATGGACTGTCATCTCACCTAATTGAAATGAATTATATTAGCATAATTAAATTAACAGTATGCCCTGTAAGAATAAACCACAATAAAAGTCCATTTTAAGGTTAGTTTGACTTATTAGACATATCACTCCTCCTGTCACTTTAGCAGACAATCTATTTTGAGAGATTTGCTATTATTCTTTGTACATCAATTTAATGAAGTTGTTATTTGGCTGTGTAATAATTTGTGACTGACTATTTATGTATTTAAAATGTATCGGGTGGTTGTGTTTCCCCCCAAAATGTTCATTTTGCATTTTCAGAACAATGAAAACCAGACCTCCACAAATTGTGACCTTCTAAGATGAACTCTGCTTACCAGACATTATTTCTGGTCTGCCAGATACTTGACAGCCTCCTCTGTTTTGCAGTTGTAGGTGGGAAGCTTCCTTACAATAATAGTCAATTATTATTTTTTTGCATTCTGGAGAACATTGTAATGCAGTGTGTTGCAGAACCCCTACATAAATAAATCGTTTAGAATCCCACATCTTATGTATTACTGGAATAATCCAGTTTTTATAGAAGTGAAAACTTTACTTTCTGAAACATCCTTGATTTATTCCTACCCCACCCCCGTGTGTTTTTAAATCCCTATGCTGTGCAAAACATGAAAACATTCCATTATTATTTTTTTTGGGGGGGGGTGGCATATAAGTTGGTGATGGGGTAGATCCATACTAACTTAAATGGCGTTTACATCAGTGGGACAAATCAATCCTAACTTAAATCCCATTGGTGCGTACAATTGTATTCAGACTAGACATACTGAAACCATTAGACTTAATTACAGTGATTTAAATGAATCTGCAGTGGGTATGACTAACATTGAATGCAACCCATTGGTTTATTAAGTGCCACTAATTAAACCAAACTGGATTCAACCCTTTTATTTTATATTCAGCCATGTACAATTGTTAAATGAGTGTTGATCCAATACTTACTCATGTAATGAACATGAAACAGGATTTGACCCAATCTGCGCATCACATCCTGAACATGACCGCTTTCCATGTGACTGAGGAGTATAGAAAGCTTTAGCCTATGTTGAGAAAGTGGTTCTTACTTTTTGTCTCATTCCATGGGCAGATTCTAATGGGATCAATAATGATGCCTGAAAGATGTTTGTGGCCTAGTTGCAGCCAAGCCACATCCACCCTGAATGAAGCAATCATCTGCCATGTTTTAGACTTCCGTGAGACGATCTATAAAATGATTTCAAGCCAAGTGCTATAAAAAGAAAGCTGGCAGCTTTGGCAAGAGCTTTGGCATTCATATGCCATGAATCTTACAGAAACTCTATACTTAGATTTTTAAGGATGAACTCTCTTATTTCCCCTCCAGTGTTCCTCAAGTTTTCAGCAAGAATAGTATTGCTTTTGCAATGTTTGATAATGACGACAGTGGTGTTGGACTCCCCGCCCCCTGGAGGATCTTATTCTTTAATGTATTGTTATACCGTTTTGCTCTGCTCTTTTTGTGTTCTGAAGGTCCTTTCATCTGTATTGACAAGGACGCAGATGTGCCCAGTTATTCTATAGAATATGGTCAGAATTCTACTGCATAGTTTTTTCTTGACCCAAGAAATTTGTTTTTGTTCCTTTGGTGATAATGGACAAAATGACCCAAATTATTAAGCAATTCTGGGACAGGTCTTTTAGGTAAGGGTGGAGGAGATATTCAGTTCAAATCTTATTTGAAGCCGAATCTATCAAAATTTGCACTTTCTGAATCAATATGCCAACTGAAACACACTTATCTTTCTAAATTTGCACTTAACTGCATTTTTTTGCCAGGTGATTCACCAGCTAATGTTTACAAAATGCATATATTAGGGGAAAGTGTGCACAAAAATGAATATATTGGTGAAATAACACTCAAATATGCATTCTACCAGAGGACATTGCTTGCTAAAATGTGTACGTTAGTCAAAACCTCATATTAAAAAGTATTTATTATGAGAAATTCACACTAAATTATTGATGTTTCCCCCCCTGAATACAGTTTGCAGCAAAATGTGGAAAACTAGGGTTGAGCTTTTTTTTTTAGGAAGACTCCAAAATCGTTGAGCTAGGAAAACTGAATTTAAGATTGGAATAATAAAAAGCTATGTGAACTGGGATGAACTTCAAGGATCCAAGCAGCAGAGGTTGCTGGCAGCTGGCTATATTTGTGTTAGTCTGTGGTTCTGGTGTGTGGGCAGCAGTGGCGTAGCGTGGGGGGTGCAGGGGGGGCCGGCCGCACCGGGCGCAACATCTGGGGGTTAGGGGGCGCAAATCCACGGGTTAGGGGGCGCAAATTACTTGCCTTGCCCCGGGTGCTGACAACCCACGCTACGCCACTGGTGGGCAGGGAAAAAATTACTCATCTCTAATCATACTCTGTACTAATTTTGAATAAAACAGTAAGGATTACAATTGTCAGCCAAAGTTTTAGGAAGAAAACCTTCATTGCATGGTAGGATTGATGATATGAAGTCCCTGTTCTCATATTATGGCACAGTGCATTCCTATACATGTCTATTCAGAAATAAACCCAATGAATTCATTTTGTCTAGGAGTGCAACCCACTTGTATTTTATGGGGGGAGGGGCGGGAAAGTGTTTAGAGCATGTTTTGCTGTTCCAAAACAAGAAAAGAAAAGAATCCCAAACCTTGAGAGCCAGTGTGGTGTAGTGGTTAAGAGCGGTGGACTCGTAATCTGGTGAACTGGGTTCGATTCTCTGCTCCTCCACATGCAGCTGCTGGGTGACCTTGGGCTAGTCACACTTCTCTGAAGTCTGTCAGCCCCACTCACCTCACAGAGTGTTGGTTGTGGGGGAGGAAGGAAAAGGAGAATGTTAGCTGTTTTGAGACTCCTTCGGGCAGCAATAAAGTGGGATATCAAATCCAAACTCCTCCTCCTCCTCTTCTTCTTCTTCATCTTCTTCTTCTTCTTCTTCTTCTTCTTCTTCTTCTTCTTCTTCTTCTTCTTCAGTTTTAAAAATCTGGCTGCTTGGTCAAGACTCAGAGTATCTCTGTTATTAAACAAATATGCCTATTTGTTTTATACTACTTGCCTGGGAGTAAGCTGCATTTAATTAAATGGAGTTTTCTTCTAAATAGACAGGCTTGGGGCAGGACAGTCAAGATCAGTTATGATATTTTTGCGTCTTGGGTCCATACAGATGTTACCAACTGTGAACTGGTATGATCTGAGCTTGAGTTACAAATGCCATGATCACTAAATGAGCAGGTACTGAGAAACCTCATCCCTATTCATAAATCAGTTACAGTATATTCTTTGTCACCTTTGCATACGTGTAATAATAACTTCGTTTTATACTGAAAATGCAGAATCGTTCCAATATATCCTACAGTGCAAGACATTTGAAAATTATGGTGAGATCAAGAGGGCGTCTTGCTGTTATGGAAATTTTAAAAGCTTAAGTGACTGTGGCGTTTTGACATAATAGGCTAGTTAGAAACTTTTGAGTGAAGCTTATAGAATCTAGCTTAATCACACGTTTAAGTATTGTTGATTTTAAGGTGACCTAATTTGAAAAATGTGCTTTCTGGGTGAGAGTGTCAGCTATGAAATTGGAGACCATACCTTGCTTTTTGTACTGCTGTGAATGCTATTTAAATTTAATGATGAAGCAGACTGAAATTTTGCTTGAAATTATACCCATCTAGTCTTAAATTCCAAGACTCTTGCTATCCAGTGCAGCACATTAAAGCAGCCACTTTCTTGCCCGTCCTAATACATGACTTTCCCAGATGCTTAACTTCAAATAAAATACCTTCTGTACCGATATTTTTCTGAGCAGTTATTGTTTAAGAAATGTTATGCACATTTGTGGCATCTGCTCTAAATTTCCATTGACTTATTTAATTTTTTCATCCTTCCTCTTGTTGCATTTTTTAAATGCTAGAAACCCAACCAAAGCTATTTTCTTATTTCTGAATGTGATTAGGTTAATCTATCAAGGCAGACTTGACGCCCGTTCTTATTGATTGCACTTTTCTTTAGGTCCATATTTCCTATTTTCCTAACATGATGTTAACTTTGCTGCACTTTCTGTTTATGAATATTAAAGATAAAAGGTAAAGGTAAAGGAACCCTGGATGCTTAAGTCCAGTCAAAGGCAACTATGGGGTTGCGGCACTCATCTTTCTTTCAGACCGAGGGAGCCGGCACTTGTCCACAGACAGTTTTCTGGGTCATGTGGCCAGCATGACTAAACTGCTACTGATGCACAGAAACACCGTTTACCTTCCTGCCACAGCGGCACCTATTTAACTACTTGCACTGGCATGCTTTCAAACTGCTAGGTTGGCAGGAGCAGGGACAGAGCAACGGGAGCTCACCCTGTCACAGGGATTCGGACCACCCACCTTCTGATCGGCAAGCCCAAGAGGCTCAGTGGTTTAGACGACAGCGCCACCCGTGTCCCTTTAGGAATATTGCTAATATGGAGATGGTTCCTGATTGCCAAACATGAAATGTTTGTGCAGTTATTGCTACTGCTTAAGCCTATCCTTGGTAGAGCACAGGGGTTGAGTTACACAATCACTTTCTCCCCCAGCTGAGTTTTAAGAGCAGGACTCATTCATTGCATTGCATACAATCCCCTTCAAACATACATTGATATCAACATTAACTTTCTCTATATGCTGATGAGGTATGCCATTGATGATGGGCAAACTCCCCCAGCTTTTCTCATAGAATTCTCAGAATATGCTTCATGCCTCATCTTCCATGCCATACTCTCTTCTTCCTGAGCAAACCTACTGTAGCTCAAGGATGAACATCCTACACTGGAAGGGCTTCTGCCATATTTTGCTTGTCAGTATCCCTTCTGCAAAGATACAGTGAGCATGAGGACCTTTAAGTGTAGTCTGGAAAACACACACTTAGAGACACCAAGTGTGGCATATTGCCCAGCATGACAATGTGATCGAGAAATAAGCAAGTTTATTGAGGAGACTCTAGTTGAGAATTTCACCAAGGTCAACAGGGTATTGAGAGGAAAATATGTGCATATAATTGGTTCACTGATGAACAGTCTGATACTGAATGCAATATGAAACCTGAAATGAGTAATTGCCAGAGGAAGATAGAATATGCCAATGTCTCCGTAGAATTCCTCCAAACCACTGAGTTAAACTGTATTTGCCACTTGCCTATTTCCTGTTCCAGCCATCGACTTGACTGCGGTGATATATGGAATGCTCATAAACGTTCTTAATGCCCAGGGTGAAAATATCAGGAGCGCAATGTTGAAAAACAGCAGCTTTTGTAGGGATAGAGAGACACATTGGCTTGGGAACCAAGGGGGGAGGTAATGTTAGTAACTTTGTAATGTGCATTAATTTCAGTGGATCTCCTCTGATTAAAACTTAGCTGAATACTTCTCCAGAGGAAGAATAAGAGGAAATATGTACTATGAGGAAGGACAGAGGCTGGAAGTCAGAAAGGATAGAAGTCAGAAAAGGATAGAGTAGGCACTGGACAACTAGAACCAGATACTTGCGGGAAGGAATGGGTTGATGAGAAGAGGAAAAGAGAGAGCCAAAGAAAAAGAGGATTTAGACAAAAATATAAACCCAGGCATCGGGTTGTTGTAGACCTAAGAGCTTTGGAGTCTGAGAAACAGTAAGGCAAGGAGCCAGAGTGGTCATTAGAGCCAACACAGTAGTGTGGAGTAGAACATTTGGCTGCAAGTCTGGTGCTATTTATTGTTTCATATGTTTCTTAAAAGTTGCAAACTGTCTGGCTGCATTTTTTTGCATGTACTCATTGCTCACATTCCCATTGTGCTGATGAGGTAAAGAGATGGATGCTGAGACTTGACCAAGCTTCAAGGTGTGCTTCTTAGGTACATGTTTTGTATTTTTAATCTCTCAGCTGGTTTCTGGGGATGGAGCCTGCTGCCTCTACACCACCTCCAGATTAAGACATGCTGAGGCCCTAAACTATGTCAGGTTTTAGAGGCCCCCACAGCATTACAAAAAAAAATGTGTAGTATTCTAAAAGACAGGACAAAAAAAGAGAGAGCTAATAAAGTTTTATATTTGCATATATACTGGTACATAGGCAAGGAGGCAACTAAAGGCTAACAATCTAACTAAAGCATAAATATAGCAATATGTCTGTTTGCATATGAAATACCTTTAAATGAAAATACTGTATGATTTCTTAGGATGTAAGAAAACTTAATGTCTAGCAACAAAGGAGTATGTACAGTTTAAAGGTAAAGGTAAAGGGACCCCTGACCATTAGGTCCAGTCGTGACCGACTCTGGGGTTGCGTCGCTCATCTCACTTTATTGGCCGAGGGAGCTGGCATTTGTCCGCAGACAGCTTCCGGGTCATGTGGCCAGCAGCACATGGAAACACCATTTACCTTCCCGCCGGAGCGGTACCTATTTATCTACTTGTAGTTTGACGTGCTTTTGAACTGCTAGGTTGGCAGGAGCAGGGACCGAGCAATGGGAGCTCACCCTGTCACAGGGATTCGAACTGCCAACCTTCTGATCAGCAAGTCCTAGGCTCTGTGGTTTAACCCACAGCACCACCCGTGTCCCTATGTACAGTTTAGCACTTACTAAAGAAGAAGAAGCAATGCAACATGCACTGTGTGTGTGAGAGAGAGCCATAACATAAAGTGCAAAACACTTGCATTGTTATCTGAGACTAAAGTCTTGAAATTCATTATTTCATTATAAGCCTACTTAGCTTGTGCCTAAGTCCAGCACTGGACAACACCTCCCCATGCATGTTCATTCTACACAGTATAATTCCCAAATAAACCTGTGACTAAAACAAACTACTTGTCCATTCACAGTTTAGTAGTAGAAAAAGGTATGTATGTATGTATGTATGTATGTATGTATGTTTTTTATAGAATTTATATACCATCCTGTACCTGGAGTCTCAGGGCAGTTCACAGAAAAGATATGTGCTTTTTTTAAAAAAAAAATCCTATATAACCCCAGAGTCTTGTTCTGGGAAATAATTTTTTCTCCCACATAGATCAGTTGCTTCTTTTCATATGGTAGGGAGGACAAACACATCTAGAAACCTATTTTTGCCGTTTTTGGTCTGTGCCGTTCACATTGCAGGTACAATAATGCTAATATAGACCTCCTTTTCTACATACAGGGTTAAACATGAACATGCATTCTATTTCTGAATACAGTGAGCTATATGCCCTCTGAAGTTGTTCTGTCTGTGCAAGGACTTATGGTGGCACAACAGAAGTCCCCACAAAATGCTCTGGAAAGTTGGGGAACCCCAAAACAGACTTGGGAGAGTGTAGGGAGTTGAGAGGAAGGGAGGTTCTGTTGCACAAATGGAAGTCCTTGTGCAAGTGGGACAACTCTTTTGTATACAGCCCAACAATTTCAGCATACACTACTCAGAAATGAAATGAAATATTGTAATTTCTTTAGTACTTTGCACAATATCGCACATTTCTGCCTTTGAAGGGTAAGCTGATGATGCATCTTTAATGTGTACAATATGGCTGTTTCTGGGGTTGATTATAATATTATACTCCAAAGGTTCTCTGCATGGCTTTGCATAATAAACAGCAGCACTCTTTGCTCATATTTATCAACCAATTATGCAACGGCTGGATTTTTCACAGCATTTACAGCTGGGATAATTATAGCCCATACTCTAAAGTTTTCATGAAAGAAATGTTTCTGACCTCTGCATCTTGAAGAACTTTAACAACATCACTTTTCTTGGCTCACAAGCAGTCTGAAAATACATTTTTTTAAAGATGGAAACCATCCAGTCACTTCCACAAATAATGATACTCATAACTAGAGATGTCAGTTGAAATGTCAATGTTTGTTTCATGAATCTAAAGACAAGGAAGAACAGCAATTGCAACAGTGAGCTCATAGGATGTAACCTTGTAAGGTGTCTGGTTTCTCAGAGGAAAGGTGCAAGGCAATGGGAAGTAGAATATGTGGACTTGAGTCCCTCCACTGAGGTATGGTTTATTGACACCACAAGAGGTGTCCCACCAGCAGCACTGAGTTTGGAGAAAAAGGAGAAGCAGCAGGCCTAGAACACAGGAGTCTGTGCTAGAGAACTATACAGTACTGTCACCACACAATCATACAGTCAAATGAAAGACTTATGAGACGGCACTTCACACATTCCATATGAACCCAGTGATTGACTACCTCGGCCCAGTAGACCTGAAATCTCCACCCCCATCATTCTGCCCGGACACTGAGGTCCAGCGCTGAGGGCCTTCTGGTGGTTCCCTCACTGTGAGAAGCCAAGTTACAGGGAACCAGGCAGAGGACCTTCTCGGTAATGGTGCCTGCCCTGTGCAACACCCTTCCATCAGATGTCATGGAAATAAACAACTATATGACATTTAGAAGAAACCTGAAGGCAGCCCTGTTTAGGGAAGTTTTTAATGACTGATGTTTTAATGTATTTGTAAGCTTTCGTTGGGACGTGGGTGGCACTGTGGGTAAAACCTCAGTGCCTAGGACTTGCCGATCGTATGGTCGGCGGTTCGAATCCCCACGGCGGGGTGAGCTCCCGTCCTTCGGTCCCAGCTCCTGCCCACCTAGCAGTTCGAAAGCACCCCTAAGTGCAAGTAGATAAATAGGTGCCGCTTTATAGCGGGAAGGTAAATGACATTTCCGTGTGCTGCGCTGGTGCTGGCTCGCCAGAGCAGCTTCGTCACGCTGGCCACATGACCCGGAAGTTTCTCCGGACAGTGCTGGCTCCCGGCCTCTTAAGTGAGATGGGTGCACAACCCTAGAGTCGGACACGACTGGCCCGTACGGGCAGGGGTACCTTTACCTTTAAGCTTTCGTTGGAAGCCGCCCAGAGTGGCTGGGGAAACCTAGCCAAATGGGCAGGGTAGAAATAATAAATCATCATCATCATCATCATCATCATCATCATCATCATCATCATTAACAACAACAACAACATATTTTTGGGCCATCTGAGGAGTCCCCCAAGTGTGCAGAAATTCCATTTTTGACTGGATGGCTCTGTTTAGCTGCCCTGCTTATAAGCATGGTCACCAATTTCACTTTTAGAACACATAGTTTGGGTGCACAATGGAAAGTAAAGGATGGGATGAACAATAAGGAAATCTCTATCATAATAGCATGCGACTGCTGAACTTATGGGCCAAATGTGTAGATTCCTGTAGTTCAGTTTTAATCTTTCTCTTCTTTTTTTGAGGGGGTTAATCTTTATGAAATACTCTCCTTGATACCTGAGGCTACTGCAGAAGTGCTTTGTGATGTCCACCCCAAAAGTGCTATTTATGCATATGATTGAATATATGTTTTGTTTCTATCCAACCTTGTCTGTTGTCATGCAGCAGAGAATTTCTTTAGCTTGTTGTGCTCTAGGTAGTCACTTTGTCAAACTTTCCCTGACCAAAATACCTGACAAAACTACTGAGTCAAACTAACTTCTCTGTCAGAGGGACATCAAAAGTAATCTCAGTTACCGGAAATTCAGTATGGGAGATTCACTTCTAAAAATCAGAGACTTGGCCCTCCTTACTCTTTTTGTTTTGCTGAAGTTCCGTAGATACAGTAAAGATCCCCTTTACAGTTGCAGAACAGGTGTTCATCCATAGGAGACACCTATTATTATTATTATTATTATTATTATTATTATTATTTTAAACAAATTGGTTGGTTAGAAGACACTGATTACTCTGCAACTGAAGTTGAGAGCTATATGACTGTGTTTCAGAATTTCGATTTAAAAGGATAATCATTATGCATTTAAATAAGGTTACATAAATTTCTCCTGGCTCTGTTTAATAAGAGCAACTCTGAACTTATTTAATGTTACCTTGGGGAAAAGGATCAATTACAGTCTAGACCATCTTTGATCTAGGGATGCATAAACTATAGTAATCTGGTCTGTTTCAAAAAAAAAAAAGAAACTCAGCTTTTAGGTTTTTAGTTCTATCCAGAACTTGTTTTCTTGTTAAAATACTAGTTTAGGTAAAAATAAGATAATTAAAACAATACCTTAAGCTACATTCTGATAACGGAAGGATGCTTCCAACAAACTCATTCCAAAAAATGTTTAAAAATGTAAACGATGTGTGGTGCTATAACTATGGACTGCCAAACAATCACAGAAGACCTTAGGAATCTCCTAGGAAATGTGAGGGTCAGTGCTGCTTGTTCCCCTGATTCCTGCTAATGGTTTTGTCTCAGGGATGCCAGAAGCTTGGCTTGCTCGAAACAACCGAGTCTGTGTGCATTGTCTTGCGGCTCAGTAGTGGAGGCAAGTACAGCCTGAGGATCTGAGACTGATGTGGGAACAGTGGATGGTCCTGGTGCGTTTGAAGCTAGGTGAGATTGGGGGCAGAGCCACACCATATTAAATAAGTGCATCCAACACACATTTAGAGCACACCCACCCACCCAGCTGAAGAATCCTGGTGTGGATCTGTCCAGAATTGCTTTCCCCTTTGGCCTTTCATTGGCCACAAACAGTTCCTATCACTTTTTAGAGCAACCTGCAGATTGAATGTGTTTGGAGAGCGGATCTACCCAAGTTGCATCCTTTGCCATGACATAGTCATCAAGCCACAAGTGGTTGCCCATCACTGTCTCATTGTCTTGGCTTTGTTGCCTTCCTGAGACTGCAAATATGGTGATTGTCAAGCAACTGGCCACAATTTATGTCCACTAAGCTGCATTTGCTCCTTCATGGATCACTGCCTTGTCGTGGCAAAGGGGCTTGAATATGCCAGCAATATGCAGTATGCCACTCAAGATGCCAGCAAGTTTGGAAAACTCAGCAGTGGCCAGAGGATTGGAGAAGATCAGTCTACATCCCAATCCCAAAGAAGGGCAGTGCCAAAGAATGCTCCAACTACCGCACATTTGCGCTCATTTCACATGCTAGCAAGGTTATGTTCAAAATTCTACAAGGCAGGCTAAAGCAATATGTGGACCGAGAATTGCAAGCTGGATTTCAAAGGGGCAGAGGAACCAGAGACCAAATTGCAAACATGCGCTGGATTATGGAGAAAGCTAGAGAGTTCTAGAAAAACATCTACTTCTACTTCATTGACTATGCAAAAGCCTTTGACTGTGTTGACCATAGCAAACTATGGCAAGTTCTTAAAGAAATAGGAGTGCCTGGTCACCTTATCTGTCTCCTGAGAAATCTCTATGTGGGACAAGAAGCTACAGTTAGAACTGTATATGGAACAACCGATTGGTTCAAAATTGGGAAAGGAGTACAACAAGGCTGTATATTGTCTCCCTGTTTATTTAACTTATATGCAGAATTCATCATGCGAAAGGCTGGGCTGGATGAATCCCAAGCCAGAATTAAGATTGCCGGAAGAAGTATCAACAACCTCAGATATGCAGATGACACAACTTTTATGGCAGAAAGTGAGGAGGAATTAAAGAAACTCTTAATGAGAGTGAAAGAGGAGAGTACAAAATATGGTCTGAAGCTCAACATCAAAAAACCAAAGATCATGGCCACTGGTCCCATCACATCCTGGCAAATAGAAGGGGAAGAAATGGAGGCAGTGACAGATTTTACCTTCTGGGGCTCCATGACCACTGCAGATGGTGACAGCAGTCACGAAATTAAAAGACACCTGCTTCTTGGGAGAAAAGCGATGACAAACCTAGACAGCATCTTAAAAAGCAGAGACATCACCTTGCCGACAAAGGTCCGTATAGTTAAAGCTATGGTTTCCCCAGTAGTGATGTAAGGAAGTGAGAGCTGGACCATAAAGAAGACTGATCGCCAAAGAATTGATGCTTTTGAATTATGGTGCTGGAGGAGACTCTTGAGAGTCCCATGGACTGCAAGAACATCAAACCTATCCATTCTTAAGGAAATCAACCGTGAGTGCTCACTGGAAGGACAGATCCTGAAGCTGAGACTCCAATACCCTGGCCACCTCATGAGAAGAGAAGACTCCCTGGAAAAGACCCTGATGTTGGGAAAGATTGAGGGCACAAGGAGAAGGGGACGACAGAGGACGAGATGGTTCTTGAAGCTATGAACACGAGTTTGATCAAGTTGTGGGAGGCAGTGGAAGACAGGAGTGCCTGGCATTCTCTGGTCCATGGGGTCATGAAGAGTTGGACACGACTAAATGACTAAACAACAACAATCTGCATTTCACTGAACTTGAGACAGTGAATTTCTTACCTATGACACCTACATTTTTGGTTTTCGGTGTCCTTGCAAACAATGTGCTTCCAGTTTTGTTTTGTTTTTAAAGAGATGCTTCTGTTTTCTTTTTATGTCCATCTTGGGCCTCTTATCAGAGAATATTAAATGTTGTATTTTCAAGAGCCTATTAAATATTTAAGCCTTTTTCTGTAGTCACTGTATCAAGGGCAGTCTTGTAAGTCCTGAAATCAATGCAAATAAGCTAACTGAACCTTAAAATCTGCTATTGAACCCTCTGGTTAGACGCTGCACTTTACATAGCATTATATTACATAGCAAGGGGAAGTGGTAAAGTAGGTGATGAGAATAAAAAGCAGCATATTTTTCAAAGGTTGCTGACAAGGTAAGGAAGACATTTTTATAGCAGCATGAAACAAATAGGAGTAAACTTTTGCTAGCCCCACTGTGTCCCTTCAGAATATTAAAACTGATAATTTCTTGAACAAGCAATGAAGTTTTATTAATACTCTGGGGTAGCTAAAATGAATGAGTAATCAGATACAAACAGGGAAGATTTACCTAGATTTGGTTGGGATGGGGATATGTGGGAAATAGTGAATAAGGGCTAGAAGAATATATCACACTTCTGATTGTCAGCATCACATTTCTCGGTAACCAGGGATTTTTCAACACTGCAGTCAGTGAATCCAAGTAGTTGGGGGAATTGGGAGCAGTTCACAGATGGCCCATAAATGGTGAGATGAAGGATAGCATTTTGGGCTATTTGCCGTGCAGGGACTAAAAATGTGTGAGGCATGGCGAGAAGCTAGGGTGCTTTGCAAATAAATGAAGCAATTTTCTTGGAACACTTTTTGAGGTTTGTGTTTTGAACCTTGCTGACACATCCCCATCATATGTAGAACAAAGTATGAGATTCTGAGACTCTACGCTTGTATACACTACGATAATTCAGCTTCACTTTTTTTTGGTAGGATACTAAACAGAATATTCATAGTAGGTAAGGAGACAAGGAGTTTAGATCAGCTGTTAGTTCATTATTACCATTGCCTTGTAAGGGATCCAACACACGGCTGCCGCCAAAAATGATAAGCAGCCTTTGGAAACGCTATTACTGATATTACAGAAAGGTGTCAACAGGTCAATTTGCAGATCTGTTAAAATACACTTAATTCATCATCGGATCTCATACGGTTTATACTTTCCAGGTTTAAATCAATGCTCTAATTTTTAAATTCTCATATTTATTGAAAAAGTCTGCTTTCTAATTGCTATATAACAATCTAAAACCAATGGTCATGCAGGAGAATAACCGAATAGCAATTGTCATGTAGCCCACAAGGCTTTTGCACTTCAGAGTTTATATATTATTTATACAGGCTTGCTTATAGCTAAGCATCTGCAAGCAGAAAAACTCTTACCTGTTGATAGAAGGGATCCTGATTCAGTGCAGGATCCTACCAGTGGAAGGAAAAGGAGTCAGTTTTTGCTGAATCCCCTATAACCCAGCAGGCCCCTGTATTTCCTCTCATGCTGTTCTCAACCCCCCCCGCCCCCCAGAATAGTAGAATAATTTTTGCCACTGGAATTTACATGACTTTTGTTCCTGTATTAAGAAAGCTGTTGGATTCTATATCTCACCAGTCAGACCTCTGCTATAAAAGCTAGCTATATTGATTTCCATAGAGCAGTTTGGGTTTCTGCCAATGTCTTCATAAATGGTCAGGGTAAATTGCATAGGGACATTGTACATGTCAGTTAAAATATATCTGCTTGTAACTAAAAATAAGTTTTTGTCTAGCATTTAAATGTTTCTTGGAAATATCATTCCAGTTTCTGTTGGGAGTTATTCTGGGAGGCAAGGCTGTGCAAGGCTATGAGGCGTGATTCCAGTAGTCTCTTGTTCAGATTTCACCGGAGCCATAACCTTCATGGATGGCCTTGCATAAGCCCTGCATCTGCATTCAGGGTTACAATACAACCTTGCAAGGTTGTTCTAGGGTTCATGGAGATCCTATGTAGGAGTATAAATAAATCCCAAGTAGTTATTTCTGCTACCGTTACTATTGTTGAGGAGTGCTATCATTTGTAGACTGAAACAAGAGGATAATTTGTGAGTATCTGCGAACAATGGGCAAGCAGCTGCACCAACTCCACCTGTGCCCTATTGCTGAATGATGCAAACAAACATGGATGACTCATGCTCAAGGTTCATTGCTTTCAGAACAGGCACAGATGGGAATAGATGGGTAAGCAGCATCACACTGGATGAATGACCCAAATGAAAGACAATGTGTCATCCAACCTAAATCATCGCCCTTATTTTCCTCCTTGATAAAAAACATCTTATTGAGTCGATTGAAGTGGCACACATTTCAAAACGAAAAGGTGATGGTTGCAATGTCGCGCGACACGCATCCCAGTTAAATTAACAAAGTGACTTTGCTTTGATCCAGTACTCAGCTATACAGCTGCAAATAGAACATTTTAAGTGTGTTGTGCAGTGCAGTGTACAAACGTGACACTGGATGGCGACAGTGAGCTATGGCAATTTCAATGTATTTTTCAAAACTTTTTTTAAAAGCATTTTCACAGCGTTTTATATATGTGTGTAGATTCCATCCCAGTATGAGCACAACAGAAGCCGCTCGAGTGCACATGTGGCCACATTCTTACTACTTTCTCAGCATGTGGCCGTTTTAGTTTTTAGTCCATCTATGTTGACTTCCTAGGGACGCAGGTGGCGCTGTGGGTTAAACCACAGAGCCTAGGACTTGCCGATCAGAAGGTCGGTGATCTGAATCCCCGCGACAGGGTGAGCTCCTGTTGCTTGGTCCCTGCTCCTGCCAACCTAGCAGTTCGAAAGCACGTCAAAGTGCAAGTAGATAAATAGGTACCACTCTGGCGGGAAGGTAAACGGTGTTTCCGTGCACAGCTCTGGTTCGCCAGAAGCGGCTTAGTCATGCTGGCCAAATGACCCGGAAGCTGTACAGCTCCCTCGGCCAATAAAGCGAGATGAGCACCGCAACCCCAGAGTCGGTCATGACTGGACCTAATGGTCAGGGGTTCCTTTACTTTTACCTTTATGTTGACTTCCAGGAGCAGTTTGAAATTGAGCTGCCATCTCCCCCCCCCCCCAAAAGCTGGCTATGCTTACCTGAAAAGCTACTCACGCCTCTTTCCCCTAGTGTGTGTGTTTAAATAGCTGAAAAGCATTCTCAGAGGCTGCAATTAAGTGTGCAAGAGGGATGGGCTTGCTTAACCCTTACACCTTTCTTTTCTGCTCTTTTGTGTTCATTAGCACATACCCAAAGCTGCTTTCACACCCATGGGGAAGAGAAATGGAATTGCCATCACTTTTCCACCCACAGGAGAAAAACATATTGGGTTAGGTTTTTTGTTGTGGGGGGGGGGGGAGATGCAGTTTTTCTTGCTGTATTTCCACTCCTGATAGTAGCCTCCAAGGCTGCTTTTCCAAAAGGGGGTGGGAGGGAACCAGGGAAAAGACACATGTAACATGTCCTTAATAGCACATAATAACCTTATTATTCATGTTGAGTTTTGCTTATGTTGCAGAAAAGTAGTACAGGTTGACTCAAAATTACAGCTGTATAAAAGGTTCGTGAGAATGAGCCCCAAGACACAATGCAATATAAGCAAACATAAATCTCATTTTGTTGGCGTGATTATAATTTGTATGATCTTTCCTGTAATTGTGATTGCTTATTTATTGAAATCATTTGTATACCAGGTTTCATTCAGAGGATACCAAAGCAGTTCACAGTACAATAAAAAACAACAATAAACAGAAAAATAATAAATTAGGAAGTTCCAATAAAATATTAGCGCTTTTGTGATGCCAGAATGAAGGGCTTACAAACATAATGTGTATATTTGCTTCTAATAAGAAACTGTGTCTTCCTCCCTTCCTATCCCATATATGCATGCCAAGAATGTAGCTTGGTTTGGATAAGATTGCAAGGTTATCGACCGTTCTGTTACCAAAATTAGGAACATCTCATCCCTATGGCCTTCCTTTCTTCCTTCTGTTCTCAGGATGTCACTTGGTAGACTGTGGAACAGGAAGTGCAGTCACTTTGATGGTGATGGTGATAGTGATATACTGGGCTCCTTTGAATTTCTTTTGCAAGGGCAACAGATATAGACCTCGCTTGTTCTGTACTCTTAAAGGAGTATCATATGATGCTAAATTCATGGCTTAGGCCAAAGAATCCTGGGAACTGTAGCTCATTAAGGGTGCTGATAGTTGTTAGGAGGTCCCTGTGGCTCGGTGTGGGGAATAGGGGATCCCTAAAAACAGTCTGTTGATGATTTACATTTTCTCTTGCTTCTTTTGGTGTTTTTCTGCTTTGTTGTCAGGAGTGAACAGGATTGTGGCAACATTGGCATTATGCCAGAAGAATCTAGCGGAACCATGGGATCAGACTGCAATTTGTGGAAGTTTACATATTTTGCGCCTTTGCCCCTAATAGCCCAGTTTCACCAGGGTGAACTAAAATACACATTGGATTCCATTTTAGTTCAGCAAAGTATGTGGAATGTTGATTACACTGATGTCCTTTCAATATTACAAAGCGTTGCATTGTTCCTTCCATATACACTTTTATAGTCTGTTGTTCTGCCAAGATCACAGCAGTATATTTTCAAGAAAGCAGCTAACTATACAGAAAAGACTTTCCTAATAAGCAGTGAGGCTCTCATTTCCTGCAACTTAATTGTGACTTGATCTTTATGAGCTTCCTGCATTGACCAGTTCAGTATTTTGCAGCACTTGAATGCAACGGTCCCAGTTCAGCAGGGACTAAGAGACCCTTTAAATTTTAAAACACCCTGAGATGAAAATTAGAAATAAAGAAATGCTCTGGAGTTTTAGTTTTATTTTAAGCATTTATGAAGTGTGGCCTGGATTTATGGTTGTGATTACTTGATTGTGTTAAAATTAGGAGTGCTCTAAGCAGATTTTGGGGAGGGTTTTTAATGTAATTACTAATAATGCTCTGTGGATTTTATAGTGATTATCTATTACTCTGTGCCCTTTGTGATAACAGCTTAAGCAAGCTAATTTTAGGTCTGCATTCTGCAATAATTAAAATGAAATGTCAAAAATGTATTTAAAGAAACAGAGATAAATGCATCCTTTAAGATGTTGTACAGAAATAGTAATATTACTATTTCTCTTCTTGTGCAATCTAATTATATACGAAGTTTATAGTCTGTCATTGTTATAGTTCTTTATCTGCCAAGTCTTTGAAATTAAAAACAAGTCATAGTTGTCTCTGACTTCCAGGTTGAGGTTTAGTCCAGGTACAGGTGACAGGTGAGCTTTGAAGGGTTTACATCAATCTGTTCTGTGAAGCTGGTCCTGGGAAACATTTTACAGCCTAGGACTTTGTCTATATAAGGGTGGAATAGGTAAAAAGGAAAAGGAAATGACTCCTGGATGGTTAAGTCCAGTCAAAGGTGACTATGGGGTTATGGCGCTCATCTCGCTTTCAGGCCGAGGGAGCTGGCATTTGTACACAGACAGCTTTCCAGGTCATGTAGCCAGCATGACTAAACTGGCGTAACAGAACATCATGACATAAACCAGAGTGCACGGAAATGCTGTTTACCTTCCTGCCACAGCGGTACCTATTTATCTACTTGCACTGGCATGCTTTCAAACTGCTAGGTTGGCAGGAGCTGGGACAGAGCAACAGGAGCTCACCCCACTGTGCGGATTCGAACCGCTGACTTTCTGATTGGCAAACCCAAGAGGCTCAGTGATTTAGACCACAGCGCCACCCGCGTCCCTCTGAAAGGTGGAATAACCTACAATAAATAACCAGGCCAATATTCTTCAGACAGCTGTCTCTTCCAAGGTGCTTCCTTTTTTATATTACCTGAAGGGGTAACAATGCAAATGGGTTCACTGCAGAATTAACTTTCTGCTGTCCCAACATTGTCTATGGGTGGTATCCCATGAACTTGTTCCACTATCATAAGGACTTTGGGTCAACCAACCCAACTTCCTCTTGCTCTTCATTCCCTGTACACTATGAAATCTGTGATGGGTTTTCTCCCAAACCTCTGGAGCAGATGCACAGGGGAAGGGAAGGGAAGGGACGTTCCTTTGCACAGTGGAAATCCTTGTTCTGGCACTATTTCACTGGATATTGCCCTACACATCTTTATTTAATTAGGGATTAAGGACATTTTCATGCCCTGAGGTGATGTAGGAGGCCAAATGAGCACTGCCACCCACTGTCACTGCAGATGTGCAGTGTGTGAAGAAATACACAGCTTCAGTGAAAAAGTCGTAAGGAATGAAAGGCTTAGCATCGTGGTAAAAGTACCTGCAGTCTGCTGAGAATCTCACCAACATGCATTATTCAAATTCAGGACATCTCTACATTTATTAGAGTTCTCCAGAGTGTTATATGCATATTATAAAGAAACATGAGCCTTCAGGATTCTTTAGAAATAATATTTGATTGCTGACATCCTGTGTATTGACATAAGCATCTGGTTGGCAGCTGTGGCAGCTATATGCTGGACTAGATAGGCCTTTGGTCTATTTGCCATCTGTAATTAAGCCCTTCAGGCAGTTCATAGCATCCTGAAGCTCATGAAATCAATGCTGGCTAAGGTATGTGGTAGAAGCTGAGCACATGATACAACATGTTTCTTAGCTGCCATCCCTGTTGCAGGAATGCTAGATGTGTCCTTAATTAGGAAATGTTTTAGTTCACTAAAAAGGTTTTAATATATTTTTTCTGAGAAGATGAAGCCAAAACAGCAACTTTCCTTACTGATGCTTCATTAGACCATTCCGGAAACCTTATAAGGACTCTATACTGCATACACAAAAGCCAAAATGAACATAATCCAGAGGATTTGCATAAACAATGTTACATTTTATTCAGGAACCTTCATTTTGCTTATCAATTATGACTAATAGTTGTCACATCCTCTGTCCCAGAAGTTATTTCTTCTAGTCCCATACATGGAGGGTGTTTGTGAGGACACTGTGCAAACTAGACATGATATGGATGAGTCTTGACATTGGCAATAATTTTCAGTTACTTCCTAGAGAGTTTATGAATGGAGTCAGTACTTCTGGTTTAATTTAAGCCTTGACTATAGTTTCTCAATACAAACTACTTCTAAAAAGTCTATTTGTTTAGATCATTACCCACAATGCCTGTTTTGTAGTTCCAGCTGGGGAGACCAGTAGGTGAATTCTTGACATCAATCTTATTGGAAGCAACCCCATGGGGAGTCTTTGCACTCAAGTGTGCTATAAGTTAAGCTATATAATACTTCTCATTATGTTGGTGTTTTTTTAAACTCTCTGATTCTGATGTCTAATTTATTTTTCTTTGCAGTTCATTGCGTTTGCCTCTTTATTCTTCATCCTACTTTCAATCACAACCTTTTGCCTGGAAACCCACGAAGCATTCAACACCATCAAAAACAAAACAGAGCCAACCATCAATGGTTCTGAGGTGGTTCTGCAGTATGAAATAGAGACGGACCCTGCTCTGACGTATGTTGAAGGAGTATGCGTGGTGTGGTTTACATTTGAATTTTTAGTCCGCGTTGTTTTTTCACCCAACAAACTTGAATTCATCAAAAACCTCTTGAATATCATTGACTTTGTGGCGATTTTGCCCTTCTATCTCGAGGTGGGCCTCAGTGGGCTATCCTCCAAAGCTGCTAAGGATGTGCTTGGTTTCCTCAGGGTAGTGAGGTTTGTGAGAATCCTGCGAATCTTCAAGCTCACCCGACATTTTGTGGGCCTCAGGGTGCTGGGTCACACGCTCCGAGCAAGCACCAATGAGTTTTTGCTGCTGATAATATTTTTGGCATTAGGAGTATTGATATTTGCCACCATGATCTACTATGCTGAGCGAATAGGAGCCAGACCCAACGACCCTTCTGCTAGCGAACACACAGAGTTCAAAAACATCCCCATTGGTTTCTGGTGGGCTGTGGTCACCATGACCACTCTTGGGTATGGAGACATGTATCCAAAGACATGGTCAGGGATGCTAGTGGGTGCTCTGTGTGCTTTAGCTGGGGTGCTGACCATAGCCATGCCTGTGCCTGTTATTGTCAACAACTTTGGAATGTACTATTCTCTGGCCATGGCGAAACAGAAGCTTCCGAGAAAGAGAAAGAAGCACATCCCACCTGCTCCTCAGGCAAGCTCCCCTACATTTTGCAAGACAGACTTGAACACAGCCTGCAATAGCACACAGGGGGAAGTCTGTCTGGGCAGAGACAACCGGCTGATGGAACACAATAAATCAGGTAGGACACCGTCCGAAACGCATGTCTGGTATGTTTGGCAGTACAAGGCGTCAGAAAGCATCGAATCTTTCTGCAGCTAGAGGAGGTAGTTGACACACCTCTCCCTTCACTCACTGTTTGTATATGTCAGTCTTGTAGATGGCAAAATAGTTACAGCATAAGAATGATGTTCCCAGATCTGTGCATTGCTGATCTGTAGTGTTCGCTAGGTGTTTCGTGAACAGTGCTTTTTTGTGACAGTACTCAATGGTACCGAGTACAATCACCTCTTTTTTTTTGCTGCCCATAGCAGCCAATTTGTGCTGGCACCCACAGCACTTTTATCAAGATAGAAGTACCAACACCTCATTTTTATTTATTTATTAATTTTTTCCAAAAAAAGCACTGATTGTGAATGCTGAGCTTCCTTTAATTTTCCTTCTTTCTTCATAATTCTTTTGTTTTACTGGTGGCATCTACCGTTTCTTTCGCCTGTTGCACTGTACAATGTTTTGTTTTGTTTCCTGCATGCCTGTTCCTGTACAGCTGTGCCTTCATTTTGTTGAACTTCATGGAGTTTTGCGTGGTGTTTGTCTCTTCTGTCTGCTTTGTCTCTTTTGTTTGCTTTGCCTGTGCCATACTGGTGGCATGAAATACTAGAAGTGGTATAAAGAAACATTCATTTAAACATGGATGATTAAGCTGGGCCTACATTCAGTGCAACAAGTAACACAGAAGGGTGTTCTCTAGATTTCAAGGAGAGCATTTCTTTTTTCATAGATTGGAATGACCCCCCCCCCGACCTAAGGGATAAACAGGTGATGCTCATGAAATTACATTTAAGCTTAGACTCAAATTTTCTTACTTAGAAACAAGAGGTCCACTTAATTTCATTTGAAGCTTTCCCCCTGTTAGGATACTTAGAACCTCACATCTTGTAGGCAGAGGTTACAACATGGACAAGATTTTAACTAACCATGCAATTCTATAAATGCCTACTAAGAAGTAAGTCCCACTGAGTTCAGTGGAGCTTATTCCCAGGTAAGTACGTATAGCATTGCAGCCATGGTGCTGTACTCTTAGAGACTTTTCATAATTATATTTAATATATCGAAGCATAAAATTTCTCCTGGATCAGACCAAAGGCTCTTCTAATCCAGTGTCCTGTTCAGCCAGATGCAAATGGGAGGTGCACAAGCAGGGCATGAACACAACAGACATGTTCCCATTGTGATTCCCAGTACAGTCGTACGAACGCCCTGGAACTCGGATGTTTTGGCTCCTGAACGCTGCAAACCCAGAAGTGATTGTTCCGGTTAATTAATGTTCTTTTGGAACCCGAACTTCCAATGGCTACCGTGGCTTCTGATTGGCTGCAGGATCTTCCTGTAGCCAATCAGAAGCCACTATTTGGTTTTCAAACGTTTTGGAAGATGAACAGACTTCCGGAACGGATTCCGTTCAACTTCCAAGGTACGACTGTAACTAGTGTTGAGATGTATATTGCCTCCAACCCTGGAGATAGTATGTCTCCATCATGGCTGGTTGCCATTGATAGACGTACCTTCCATTAATCTGTTTTAATTCCTTGTAAAGCCATTACTACAGGTTGTGGTAGTGAATCCCAGAATTTAACTATGCACATTGTGAAGAAATGCTTTTTTTCTGTCCCGAATCTTTCAGCATTCAGCCTGATTAGATGGCCCCACATTCTAGTATTATGAAACAGAGAAAAACCCATCTTTTCCTACTTTCTCTGTAGGATGCATAATTGTATATAATCTCCGTGGTTTTCCCCTTTTTTTACCTGCATTTCCCCCCCAAACTAAGGATCCTCAAATATTGTAACCCTCCATAGAAGAGTTGCATCACCCTCCTTGATCTTTTTGGTTGCCAGCCGTTTAAATGATCAATTACTGTAATGATTCACAATGCTTCTCCCCCCACCTAAAAATAAATAAATCAAAGTAATAATGGAGATGCAGAGAGAGAGAAAACTGCTGCTTTCTGGATTTATGGTCCCAGTGATTTGTCTTTTAAGGATATCAATGAAAATAGGTGTTCTTATGACTCCACAGCTATCACAGCTAATTTCAAACTCCCTTGGAGATAATGAATCAAAAGTGTTTATTTTGGGGGTTTTCCTGGGGTTTGGGGTGGGGATACTAAATTTGAACATTTGGGAAAGTATGGAAAAATCTTGGAAGAGATTAGATACAGTGGTTGGAATATGCTGTGCTTGATTGGTACTTACCTAAACTACCCCCAAAGTGATAAGGGCCACTCTGTTTACAGGTCAAGATGAAGTCCACAGTGTTCAATTATATGGCAGTAGTAGGGAAAGGTTATAAAAAGAGAAATCTTGAGAAGGAAAAAAAAATATACACAATAAGGTAATAAAATGTGTCTTTTCCCTTTCCAGCGCCTTTAACATCTGGCTCTCCAGATGTTGACAGACCAATTCCCAGCAGTCCCAGTTTGCATAACTAATGGCCACAGATGACAGAAGTGTCTGGAGGACCACAGGTTTCCCAACCCCATTTTAAATTCTAGAATTATTATGGTTAGCATTTTAAAACTAATAAAATAGATCACTGTTCTGAAATATTAAAAGCCCTATTATCATGATAAAAGAGCCTATTAATCAAAAACTGCAGGTGTTTAAAGAGGGATTAGGCATTTTAATAACTATTAACTGCTCTACGGCAGGGCCTTTTACTTCCCTCTCCCCAAGCTTTATTAGGTATTGCCACAGTTAGCTTTTAAGACAGACACAGGGATGTGCCTAAGCACCATGAGTGTAACTAAAGGGAAAGTAAAACACACCATGTTTGGTTTGCTCATCCTTGCCTAGGCTGCAGCCAGCCAGACCACATGAAGGGATTAGGGCTGTTCAGATCACCCTCAAACCAATACACCCTCAAAGCAATACACAGCCCACAGCACAATTACCCTTCCAAAGATTCAGTGTGGTGTAGTGGTTAGAGTGCTGGGCTAATATCTGGAAGAGGCCAGGGTTAAAATCCCCACTCAGCCATGAAGCTCGCTGGGTGACCTTGGGCCAGTCACTGCCTCTCTGCTTCACAGGGCTATTATGAGGGTAAAAGAGAGGGGTGGGTGGGAAGCATGTGTGCCATATTGAGCTCCTTGAAGGAAAAGTGGGATATAAATTTAGTAATCAATCAATCAATCAATCAATCAATCAATCAATCAATCAATCACACCTCTCCCACTTTTGCAGCTCAGTTCTCCTACCAAACAATGTACAAGCATGGTTTTATTAGGGGGAATTGTGCACACATAAAACAGCACACCTAAATGCATTATATAAGGGGAATCTGCTTGCAAAAATTGGCACCTTAGTGAAAGCTGTATTTTGTGCATTTTAGTAGAAATGTGTGCTAAAAGGCTGATGAATTTCCATGAGGGTTTTGTTTTTTAAAAAATGCAAATTGCTGCAGAAATGTGGAGAACTTTAAAACGGGAAAAAGGAGAAACCAAGAGAACCCAAAATTGACAGACTGATCCATGCCTACCTCTGTGTGTGCACGCACTATTAGAGAAGCAACAAGATTCCTTCCTAAAATTGGTGCCATGTGGAAGGGAGAGCCATTGTCTTTACCCTTAACCCAACATGGCACCCTGTGTGCTTCTTAGTGAAGGACCACTTAGTCATGTGATACTCATGTAATAATGTTCAGCAGACCTGCACGACTTGTGACCCAGCAAGCTGTGTACTATAGTTTGCAAAACAGTCCCAGGAAGACAGAAAAAAGAGGTTTATCGAGCTTTTGGCAGGCCATAGGACATGGTTTGTCACCTGCGTTCAAGTTGGGTTTGCCTGATGTGAAGTCACGACTCAAGCACGGTCTCTTACTCTTGAGTAAGCGCCCAATATATTAGTTAGCAGTAGACCCAAATAAGCTATTCTATGGTTATATGTGAATTTATTTTAGTAGTGGATATGAGTGTGCCATCTGTATTTCAAGATTTAGTACTTACTATTATTATTTGGCAGCAAAATCTGACTTGTTTTTAAGTACTGAAGACACTGAGGCAATGAGTATAATATCGAAGATTGCAACTGTCTAAAAAGCCAAAAATCAACATCAGAATATTTTTTCCCTTAACCAAATAATACAGATGTGCAACTTTGTTCTATTTCTATATTAATGAATGACCATGAATGGCCATCTCTTTCCCCCGCCCCAATTCAAGAACTAGTAGTTTTTTTTAAAAAAATTAATAAATAAATAAATATTAACTTAAGTAACAGGCTGTCAGGCAAGTTGTTTGTGATGTTTCGTTTCCTCTCTGGCTATATTATGTAAATGGGCATGGTGCTTTAACCAGTGTTATCAGGTGAAGACAGTACAGAAAGTGAGCAGCCACTGTCACCTGTGGAAAGGCTCCCACCAATCAGACGCTCTAGTACCAGAGACAAAAACAGAAGAGGGGGAACATGTTTCCTACTGACAGCAGGTGATTACGCGTGTGCTACTGATGGAGGGATCAGGAAAGGTATGGACTCTTTCATTAGACTATAAAAGTTCATCCAGCACTGTTCTTCTGAGTAAACAAACCTGGAATGAAGGAGATGCGAACAAATGCTATATAGGAAACATTGTATGCAGACTAATGCATTTCTTCTTCTTCTTCTTCTACTTCTTCAGTTGTCCCTTTCTTGCTTCCTCTTAAATAACGGTCTTGGCTCATCAATCCATCCAGAGATATGTCCGCATTGTTTCTGATAGGTGTATCATTCATGGTTTCATTTGTCTGTCCTGTGCATAGATAAATGTAATTTAGGTCATGTTCATTATATCACTTTTATAACAGTTCTTTAGAAATTGCTTTGGGATATCTTAAATTCCAGTTAGGGACTCACTAGTTTAATTTAGTAATATTTTAGAAGGATGGTTCAGTTAAGAATGTATTGTACAGTGGTACCTTGGTACTCAAATGGCTTGGTTCCCGAACAAATTGGCTCCCGAATGCCACAAACCTGGAAGTAAGTGTTCCAGTTTGCAAACGTTTTTCGGAAGCCAAACTTCTGACGCAGCTTCCGCTTGAGTGCAGGAAACTCCTGCAGCCAATTGGAAGCTGCGCCTTAGTTTTTGAACGGTTTGGGGAGTCGAACAGACTCCTGGAATGGATTAAGTTTGAGAACCAAGGTACCACTGTAGTTCTAAATGCCAGAGCCCTGATGTGCAATACACTTACTATTTTGGAAAACATTGACATAGAAATGTGAGGCTTTGATGCCATAGGCTAATAGGCTAAAGGTGAACCCACTTACCCAGCACAATATTGCTGCAGTAGGCCAGTGTTAAACAATTGTTTCCCATGGCAAGCTATGGAAAGGTCAATGGCATATTTGCCTATTGAAACAACGGCATACATGCATTATTGAGTTTTAGTCCAATCAGGCCTACCAGCTGTGTATACATGAGTTTTAAAAAATATAGCTTTATCAGTCATCTTTCTTGTATTTGTTTTGGGAAACACTGGTGGTGGTTGCAGCAATTGTGTGCTTAAATTGTGGATGTCTTTCCACATGGGGTTGGCTCCCCCGTTTGAGGACGACTAGCCTAAACAAGATGTGCTTCTATCTCTTTTCTGTCAAGCAGAGATTTGTGTGTATGGGGAAGCCCCATGAAGATAAATGGGACTTCACTCTCAGGTAAACTTGTTTCGATTAAGGCCAATACACAGTTTTGGCTTTTCAGTGTGCTGTAAGAACCGTGGTCCTCTTTCCATGCACAACACTCTGTGACATTAAATAGTAATGCCATTCTGTTGCTTAAATAAAGCACCCATATCTTGCTTTAAAAGTAGACACTTTCACAGTACAGTATCTGTGAAATGAAAATGTCTGGGGGTGCAGAATTCTACGCTAGTGGTGAATGTTGTTCTATAATATGTAAATTCTGGTTATTTTAGGCTTAAAAGAAGTCATGCTTTGTTCCTATAATATCAGTTGGATTGCAAATAGTATGTACTGCACAGATCACTAAAACCTACATATAAATAACACATTTTAATGAATTGCAAATCAGTTAAATATTGCAAACAAGACACACTTTAAATAGTATTAGACAGAGCGTCAGATGCTAAATCAAAGCGCTTCTGGAGATGGAGCTTTTTTAACAATACATAATTTATTCCTCTGCATTTATGATTGCAAAATAACTTCATAAAATTAGGTAAGAAATGATTGTGGTTTGAAATATTAAGAACTGGCATTGACACCAAATATATATATATATATCTATATACCTGTATATATCAAATGCTTTCTTCATATGTCTTGCTTATCACCCTGAATTGTACTACAACATTCTCTATGTGCTATCATTGCAGTTCTACTGAAACCAGTGGGCTTCTACTAAGTATACACCCCCAGCTCATTGGCCTTAACAAAATTAAGTATGTAGTTGGTCTGAATTCATTTAATGTCATTAGTAAGAATAGCACCATTTTATGTTTTTCTCTGTTGTTGTAAGCAGTCTTAGCACCCTACTCTCTTAGAACCCAATGAGCAAGAACGATTACATTGCATTGCATTGTATTGTTTGTCTACTTTCTGGCTGAACTCAACTGATTTCTGTGCATTTTCTCGTGAAAGGCTACGAAAAATCCCGAAGTTTAAACAACATAGCTGGCATGGCAGGCACTGCCCTGAGACTGTCTCCAGTAACATCACCCTACAGCTCACCTTGTCCTCTGAGACGCTCTCGGTCTCCCATCCCATCTATTTTGTAAACCAGATGGCATCAGCTGGCTACATAGCTTTAACTGAAGTGCTGTTTATCACCTAATGGAAATAAGTGTAGCATTAGCTGTGGTTTCCACTAATACAAGTATAAATCTTGTGCGATATAACTGTCAGCAGCAAGCAATGCCACTTGGGTAGCTGAAGACCCCAATTTTGCTTATAAGATCCTCTAAAGTAGATTCCCCCCTCACCTTTTACCTGATTTTGTCCTATCTTACCACAGCAATAAAAGGACAGTTAGTGGACTTCACTGACCAGTACAAATAAATAAGCATATTTTCAGGGAGATACAGTAAAACCAATGTGCTTCCAATTGATAACCATTCCATTGGACCATTTCTTGTGACTCTAACCCATCTCGAAGATGTCTGGAATCTTGTCTTGATTGCATAGAATGTGACTTCAGTCTGATCATTTGCATGGACCATACTGTCTCCATCACTTGAAATCCGTCTTGCAGACTAACCAAGACCACAGATGGCTCTGGATTGTGTGGGTTTGTTGTTTTATTCATTGTGCCATCTTGCTGAAATCAGAAAAAAAAAACCACGACCAACAGGTCCGCATGTGGGATTGGGCTGTTTTTATTGTGCTGCTTTTTAGTTCTTTTTATTTATTTATAACTTTCCCCCCAATAATGTCTATTTCTTGATTGATTAATTTTGGTACTGGACTGATGTATCAGAGTTCTGAATGTTTTCGGTTGTTTGCACACAGATAACTGCAAAGAGGTTGTCATTACTGGTTACACGCAAGCAGAAGCCAGATCTCTTTCTTAATGGCTTGGGGAAGGCACAAAACATGAAAGAAAGGTAAACACCATCCAGGCTTGCAATTTTAAGATAGCAAGTTCTGCTTGGCCCTATAGTGATTTCTCTTCTGCAGGGTTCTTCAACATTTTCAGAGGCTGAGTGCCATGTAAAAGCAAGAAGTATACTGGAGTTTTAAATTTTTTTTGCTATAGGTATAGGAGGGCAATAGTTTTCAAAAGGGTTTTTTGACCAGCCTTAAACCTCTAACTCCCAAGCTTTCACAATTTTGTTTCTGTCATATATTTTTTTAAAGATGCTTTGTCTTATATGTTGTTTCTGTTTGTCTGTCTGGCTGACTGTCTGACTGTATTTTTCATCTGTCTCCATAAAGCACAGTTGCCTTTTTCAAAAATGCTCCCTTCATATAAGATTAGCTGCTAAATGCATTTCCTTCTTCCCCCCACTTTTTGATATATGTATCTATGCATATCTCAAGTGTAAGCTGATATCCTTTTAGTGAGCACTTCTTTGACATTTCCCCCGAGTGTGGGATTTAGCAACGGTTCTGCCATTTCAATAGGGTTCCTGCTTCAATCCCACACCCTTAGCAATCTGCATTCATTCTTGTGTTGAGACTTTATCCCCTACATCAGCTTTTTCTTTACAATAAAACAAGACAGCCTTGTTTATGCAGCATCATGAATGCAGTCGCAACTACGACGTTTTGGGCTGGTGAGGAAAACACCCAGCAACATAAAAGCCTTAGAAATATAAGGGGGGTGGGGAGAAAGAAAATCAAACAGTGTCATAAGAAATCCTTGAGATTGTTGAAAAATCCCTGATTTTTGTATGTTTATTTTTGTTAGGAAAAGAAGTCTATTTGACCATGTAACATATTATTCTGTATATAGCCTAGCATGAACTGCATGTGAAAATTTCTTGTACAAGAATGTATTTATCAGTACTTACCTTTCTGATACATAGAGATGTACATTGATTTAGTTTTGGTAAAGAGCGCTGGCAGATATAGATTAATGTAATGTATATACTTAATATGCAAACAGCTTCTAGCAAAGGAATTAATATCTGGTGCTGCTGTTATTGGCTACAGTGTTATACAGAATTTATCATGGATTTTTGACTGCTGAAAAAGGGACAATGGAATTTAGCCATACCAAGGACTGTACTGGAAAGAGACTGCTCCTCCTGAATGGGTCCTGATAATCACCTGCCGCCTTGAAGAGATCCTTCCAATTTCCTATGGAAGTGGAGCTTGTTATGGGGATTAAGGACCAATTCCAACTGCTGCTGCTGCCGCCAGCAGACACAATTATTAGTCACTATTGATGAATCAGCTGTACATAGGTTGTGTGTGCATGGAATATCAGCTTTAGTCATCTATGCCAAGAGATGCTGAATTCAAAGACATCATCTCTGAGACTCCACGGGGGGAAAAAAAAAGGCCGACACACCTCTTTGTGTATTCTTCCTGGTCCCTACAGTAGGTTATGCTGTGGATCATACAGAGGCACACATGTTTAACAATAGTGATGTAAACGCTGTCTGTCATAGGTTTCCTCATAACAACTGTATTTTTGCAAAGTTTGTAACTCATGAACGTTACTGGCATGGGATTTTGCTACAAGTCTTTATGCTCTCGGTTCGCCATATCTATATTTTTATGAATACTAGTGAACATGCCAACGTTTTGGTTTACTTTTGAAATGGATAAGAAATATGTGACTGCAGACATAAACAGTAAAAAAAAAAAGAGAGAGAGAGAGAGAGAGAGAGAGAGAGAGAGAGAGAGAGAGAGCACAGTCTTTGTCTAGAGTTCTATAGAAGCGTGTGTGTTTTTTTAGTTCATTGTTACCTCAGACTTTAGGTATTGAGAGAAATAAAATACTGGCAGTAAAAATATTATAGGTTTTTTATTGAAACTATCACAGAAACAACATCAGTAAATATAAAATATAAAATAGATCCTAAAAATGTATATTTTGCATAAGAGAGATATTCTTTACCTTTTTGTGATTTTTGTGGTAAATTGTTCAAGTCTATTCTATGTCTATGATACTTTGTAGCCGGGTACTGTGTAATAAATTACATTCTCTCCATCCTGTTCAATAAGACCTTCTCCAGAAACTGTGTGTCACCCTGGTATTTTGAATGTAAGGACCTTTCCCACCTCTGAAATTCTGTATTGTAGACATTTTTGTGAACATGTCAAGGTGCATGCACAAGCCTGGTAGAAGCCAGTGGCCATGTAACTAACAGAAATGGAGAATAAAATTCAAAAGATCCAGGGAGGAGGTTGGAACATACCTTACAATGTGGCTTATCATCTTTCTTTAGTTTCCTGTTTTCTCCTTCCTTCTATCTAGTTCAAGAGTGCTTAGCCGTTCTAACTGTTGCTTGCATCTTTCTCACAAATTATTCTGGGAGTAAACCAGTGTCCCTTGGTTTAATGAAAGGGGAGAGACGGATGGAAGGGGGAAGAGGGGTGAAGCTCATCCCTCTCCTAATTGTTACCCCTTAAACAAACTAATGCCCACCTCTTACTTTTAGCCCTGTTTTATACTGTTCACTTATAATTCCCATATATACAATCATACTTGGTTTTTGAACAGCTTAGTTCTCAAACATTTTAGCTCCTGAATGCCACAAACCTGGAAGTGACTGTTTGGAAGTTGAACATCTGATGGGGTTTCTGCGGCTTCTGCTTGGCTGCAGGAGCTTCCTGCAGCCAATCGGAAGCTGCAATTGGGTTTCCGAACATTTTGGAAGTCAAACGGACTTTGGGAATGGATTCTGTTCGACTTCCAAGGTACGACTGTATGTAGCATTTTCAAATTCTTAGCTGTGGAAGTCCAAGGCAGCCCAGCTCTTCAGAATGGGACCTTGAAGGCTTCCTCAGTTATTTGAAACTGGATCTCAAACAAGCGAGGGGTTAGGAGGTTAGTGCTATTGAGAAGTTCTGTACATTTTTGACAGCATTTTTCATGCTTTAAAAGCAAGGAATATAATTCATTTTTCCTACTTGAACAGTTTAGTAATTAGTTGCCACACATTAACCAAGATATTACTCAAGTTATTCATAGATGTCTAGAAGTTACTTACAACCATCTATTATACATAGACACCTCCCCCTTTATCCAACAGCAAATCTTACCCATTCTACACAACACTCTTTGGGCCCACATAATTTTTTTGGATGGGTTCCCACATTCCCTTTTCCAAGTAGCTGAATAAAGTTGCAACATATCAAGCAGAATGAGCTTCCCATCTGCTGTTAAGCAGGAGGTGGACATGTGATAAGCATTTACTCTTGTAGGACCGCTCATATTCACACCAAGGATATCTCTGTGCATGCCCTTGCTGTCACAACATAAGCTAAAAAGTTTGTTCCAAGCTATATTACAGCCTTTTTTGGGGGGGGGGGACAGTGCCTTCTTACTGAAACTTTGAAATGTCCACAAGAGAACACTATATTTTTATAACAGAATGCTGTTTCACATCATATATCCTTTCCTACTAGGTTTTGAGCTCTTCTGCCTTTGCAAATGATTCTCCTGGAAGCTGTCTCACCTTCTGCTCCCCAGACTGTGTTCCTCAGACTAAATTTTGTACACACTTGCCTGAAAATAAGCCCCATTGGACTTTCCTTTAAACTCAGGTGTGATAAGACAGAGGGACCAGGAATAGCTCACCACTATGCATGCATCTGTATGCAAACATGGTGTCCGCATAGGACATATAGAAGTATGTTTAGGGTTGGGATGTTAAAGTGTCAGTCTATGTGAAGCATGGGGAACGGGACTACCACTGCAGTGGAAGTGATTTGGCTTCATTTGTAGCTGGCCAAAGCCTAAGGCTCACTTTCCCACGAATATGCTTTTGGACTTTTAATAGATGGACGTGTGGCAGCAGTTTTACAGAAAAGCAAGAGGAACTCCATATAAATGCTGTGTACACTTTTAATGCCAGGTTGTAGTAGCCTGGCTCATTTTGACCTTGTCTGCAGTCATAGTGAGCAAGGAAGATGCAGAACCTGTCTATTGATCACTGATTTCCACATTCTATTTCAGTCAGCCTCATTCCTGCTTCAGAGTCCTCAGCAAAGTCTTGCTGGCCAATCTCAGACATGGTTCCACCACTTCCAAACCTCAGCCTTATGTCCTTGATTGCTTCCATCATTTCCTTCCTCATACCTACTGGGCCCTTGGCTGCGTAAGCCTGTTTCATCCCTTTACTCTAGTGCTGGTATTCTACTTCTGGTGAAACTTCACTCTGCTGAACCTATGAGAAATTTGACTCTGCATAAGCCTTGCTTAAGGGTTCTTAACATGAAAAAGTCATGTACATCATTGATCCTGATATAATTTCCCCCAAAGTTATGAGATCCTATGATGACTTTCAAAAGACATCCTACAAGCCCAGTGGCCTGACACACAATGGTGGCTTTGGAGGGAAGAAGTATGAGGAGAAAATACTTTTATTTTCTATATAATTAAAAAGCCTTAGGCTAAAAGTAGGAGAGCTGGTATAGCCAAGAAACACTGTAGAATAATGTCCAGCTGAACTGCAGGTGCCTTTCCAAGTGTGAAAATGGACTCTAATTGTATAGCTATCAATTTAGGTTCAAAAATAGATGGGTGGAATTAAAATTATTTTTTAAAAAATATTATTTTAAAGTTTTTTTTAAAAAATAAAATAATATTCCTGAGGTTTTAAAAGCAAAAGCTGGGTAAAACAATTAGATCTGAAAATAATTGGCTTTGTTTTGTAATGCAGAGATGTGAATTTACAAGTCTCGAATGGATTAGATTGAGAAAGCATGTTATTATCTAAATAAATCATGCAGCACCTATTTTCAATAATGATTCCATTAATGAAAATAGGAAAAGAATACGGAAACTAGGGAAGGAAAAATGGGTTGCTTAATATGCTTGATTACAAAGCAGTAGTGCAAGTGATTTCATTAATACTAATAGACCCCAAGGGAAGAACATCAAGGATTTCTAAATGAAAATTAGGAAATAGTAGAAACACATGGGGGCAGTTTGAGGAGGGAAATAAAAGCTTGTGTCCCCTTTGACCATACTGGCCTAGACAAGCCACAGAAACATAGCTGCCAACGTTTCCCTTTTTTTTAAGGGAAATCCCCTTATTCCGAATAGGATTCCTCGCAATAAAAGGGAAAAGTTGATAGCTATGTGCAGAAACCCTTGAGAAGGCTTGTTGTTTTGGAGATAATTGAATTCCATATGAAAACTTAAAACTAATATTTAGGACTTAATGTTTTAGAGTATTTGTCATGGGACAAATAACAGTTCCTATTTCTGTCAACTCTACCACCAATTACCTCTGTGATTCTCAAGTCACCGCATTACCTGTTCCTTCACTAGTGATGTGCCTGTTTCTGTGCCTCATGCTCTATACAGTATATTTTTATACACACTACAAGAAAGGAGGCCATACTGCTTTGGAAGCATTGTGTATCCAAGAGACGTTTCCCTATTTCTCTACCTAGGTTTCCTGGTTCCTCTAGGAAACAGTGTATCAGCACCTTCATTCTTGCCCTCTTGGAGTGTAAATTGCATCAAACCTCCAAGTCTCATAAAGCTAAGAGATGGGAAAACGTTAAATGAAGGAGACTAATGCTTTTGTACACACTGGAATTGAACTGCAGCTCTGAATGGAGCAGTATAAAACACATTTTGAAGAGCTAACAGTCCTTAAAATTGAGCTTTAGAAATATCATCAGGCCGGGAATATAATTCATCAAGTTCTCTTGAGCCTTCACAAAATGGTGACATTCCCAAAGGTTTAAAATGATTGCAGCAAGCTACGTGTTCATGCTCGCTGAGGGCTAGTCTCCTTTGTTACACACATTTGGAAGAAGGCATCAGCTCTGCTGGAAAACGAAACTGGAAGCGAGAACATCTTTGCAGAAAAAAGGAGGGGAGAAAAAGGTAAGCTAAATTGATAATTATTGAAATGTAGTGCAACACCAGCAGAAGTTGCCTATGACTTCTGCCATTGGTCAATTCCAGAGCTTGATTGTCATAGCTCTAAACAATCTCATATGGTGTTGTTGATGCTGCCTTCCTGCTGGCAATGTTTGATTTTCTAAAGTGTAAGAATTCATGCCTGTTCATTCACCCCTAAGAATGCTAGAGAACAGGGATGTCCAACTTCCAAGAGACTGCAATCTACTCCCAATATAAAAACACTGGCAGTGATCTACCCATTGGATAGACCAAAGTTGTTGAGCTTCTTTTGGGGAGGAACAGTCACAGTTGTTGATCTACTTCGGGGGAGCTTCAGCAAAGTTGTTGAGCACTTTTTTTTTTGGCGATCAATCAGGATCACGAGATCGGCCAGGAACACCCCGCAATTGACCGGTTGGACATCCCTGCTAGAGAATGTTTTCATAGGACCACTACTTTATTTGTTATTCATTTATTTTAATATTTGTACCCTGCCACAGGCCTACACCATGGCATAGGTAAAGGTACCCCTGACCATTAGGTCCAGTCGCGGACGACACTGGGGTTGCACGCTCATCTCGCTCTATAGGCCAAGGGAGCTGGCATTTGTCCGCAGACAGCTTCCAGGTCATGTGGCCAGTTCTAAGCCACTTCTGGCGAACTGGAGCAATGCACAGAAACGCTGTTTACCTTCCTGCTGGAGTGGTACCTATTTATCTACTTGCACTTGACGTGCTTTCGAACTGCTAGGTGGGCAGGAGCTGGGACCGAACAACGGGCGCTCACCCCATTGCAGGGATTTGAACTGCCGACTTTCTGATTGGCAAGCCCTAGGCTCTGTGGTTTAGACCACAGCACCACCCGCACCCCCACACCATGGCATAGAACATACTAAAAATAGCAATCACATGAAAATGTATATATATTAGGGGCTGGCATGCCTGCTGCATTGCTTGTCAACCGAACGTGCCTCCTGCCCCTTTGCTTACCCCCTCCCTTTATACTTCACCCAAGCCCCATCAGCTCCTTTAAGCCTCTCAGGTCTTCATAGCTCCTTCAAATCCCTCATATTCTCACAGCTCATCTGTCCCCCCACTCCTGCTTTGTACAAACTTATGTTGCTTAAAACTGGCATTTTAAAACCATATTTCTCCTTTTCTCCCTTCCCTTCATGCAAATCTAGGATAGTGATGCAGCACTACAAATCTTCGAAAGAGGGCTATGCGATGGCAGCATTACATTTTATGTATATAGGAAGATGTATATACACACATCCTTAAAGCAACAGAACAGCACAAAGCATAAAGGTATTACAATTCCATTAAAGCAATTTTAAAATTATCATAAAGTCTGTTACTAAAAACCACAACCTTAAGCTTCCCGGAGGAACAATTTCTATGATGTGGGGATTGCTAATGAAAATGCCCCACTCTTCAATCCCTACAATTCTAAAGATAGCATTCTGAATAATGCTTTCTAGACATCCTTAGAGCGAGATGTTTTGGTCAGCAGCATAATTCAGCATTACACTATTATATTCTTACATCAAACCTATGTGAAACACTTAATGAGTTGTGTTTAGGACTAATAAAACTGTTGTCACAATTTTCTGTTTAGAATACAGCATTTTCATTTCAGTTTCTCTACAGGAAACTCCTTATTATGCACAATGAATGTGAAAGGGGGTTCCCTTCAGAAAGCAGACAGGATTTCATGTGACTGGTCTATAAATATTTCTCATTTGTTGGCAGTCTTTATCACTGAAATATTCAGTTTTGTTAGGTTAAATGCCCATCAGGCACTGGTGTCCTTTAAAGATCTCCATTTACATTTTCTAGTCATTTGTGTAAGCCTGAGGCCATTATTTTCAAGTGTCTGAGAGATGCCGCTATTTTTCCTCCTGACTGTCCTAGAGGTTGAAGCTTGTAGCTGTGGGAATAATTTTCCACGGCAGTTATTTCTGCTTGGAGTATTTATCTGAAATAATCTTTTGATGTTTATGTTCCAGCCATTTGACCTTTTAAGATTTCCTCCTAAGGTTAGTACTTGATTTCATTGTTAAGCAGAAGAGAGTTCAAGTTGCATTACATGTGCTCAGATTAGGATGATGATGCCTGAGATACCCATCATTTTCCTTGGTGTGGTATAATTTATGCAGTTGGCATGAAGCCATGATTTGGTGAGTAGGTCCATGTTGGACAGAGAATCTATGTTATCAAGGACTTTTAAAGAAGTGAGAACGAGAATGTTTTGAAGCTAGGCTATTGGCTTGTACAATAATATGGGAATAAATCAGGGTTCTACAGAGACCACTATGTAATCCCATTACCTAAAGATCCTCTCCTATTAGGCACACCTATTATTATTTTGCGGTTGCTTCAACTTCCATTGAATCATGTTTTAGACCACCAGTGATAAATACAAACATCTTAATAGCATAATGTTCCCTAGACTGTTTCACTTTCTACTGTAGATGGGTATAATGTTTGAATGCCCCCCCCCCAAAAAAAACCTCCAGGGCACAGGGAACTAGCACACTAATGAGAAGATATACTACACCCTTATTTCAATATTAAATATGATTTTCTCATTGCAGGGAATTGTTTTAACGGTGGAATCATTCATGCAAGAAATCCATACAGTCTAAATTATTATTATTATTATTATTATTATTATTATTATTATTATTATTTACTTATACCCCGCCCGTCTGACTGGGTTTCCCCAGCCACTCTGGGCAGCTTCCAACAAGAGATTAAAAATACATTAAAACATCAGTCATTAAACTTCCCTAAACAGGGCTGCCTTCAGATATAGACATAAAATATATAGACATAAAAACCTGCCTCATGTGATTTAGCTACATGCGTAGATCAGCTTTTAGGGCAATTTTAAAAGAAGATACAAAAGGAGATAAATGAAAGCAACACTCCAACTGGATTTCCGTTGCAAAATTGCTTGGCAGTCTCCATTCATGCTTTGAATTAAAGGCAGAAAGGAAGCAAGTCGCTGATTCCAAGACTTGTTACTTCTGTGTTTAGTATTAGTGGATAGGCATGAAGTGCGCCATAAATAAAGCAGGGTGGAGGGTTGCAGCTATGAATGTTCTTTAGTCAGCAATCTCTAATGGTTTTGTATCTCAAATCAGAGCAGTGATTTAAAAGGAGAGTGTAAATACTTAAGGTATTTTGATATTTCCCTTGGTGGTTGAACAGAGAGACTCTTAAATTCACATTGCATTTCTTTGATATTGCACAATTTGCATTATTTCTCTACAAAAGTCTCGCTATTTAATGGGCTTATTTTGCTTTAATTAAGTTCGAATTGTTCAACCACTTAAAAAGACATGTTTTTAATCAGCAGCCGGTATCAAAATTAATGAATAGCAATTAGCTGAAACATTCTTGCTGAAGACTTTTGATCTAAAACCGATAGGTTAGTGCTTGCTGTGTAAAACCCAGAAATGTTTGCTACAATTTTGAGAGACCTACTGCTTCCTTGAGCCAGATTCAACTAACCCGGTGTGCTAGCATAAGCCAGAGTAATGACTCCCTCTAGTGCAATTGGCTTTCCCTCTTCTCTCCCCCTTGTGCCTCCCCTAGATCCACTCTAGAGGTTTGGGAGAAACTCCAGAACGGTGGGGTGGAGGGCCAAGAAGGGAGATTGTTCCATCTGGCAAGCAGAAATGCTTGTTCTGATAAAACTATCATAGCACAATGTTGAATTCCCTGGTCCACTTTTAAGTATATGAAGTGATCCATTACAGTTCACTACTGTATTATTGTGTACGCTTACCTCAGAGTGAAATAAAAATGTCGCACCATAAAATTCCAGCTGGAACTATTGATTGGAAAGTGAGTGGTTATTTTACTATAGGGTGTTTGACCATCCTTCCACATGCTGTTTCCTTGGTAAAGATTACCCATTCAATTTATTGCTAGCAGTCCTCTGCTTTTGCGTCGAGCCTTGTTGGTCACATACCAGCTGGGAGAAGTTGAGGGTGCATTCAGACCCCCTTTTATTCTGTTTCCCCAGTGTTTGCTTACCTGATAATTTCCACATTTTATGGAATCTTCCACATGGTGTAAACGCCACTTCTGCAAATCTAGCAGATGTTTCGCACTCATTTCCATGTCAATTGCTTCCAGAAAAGCAACCACCACACAACTGTTTGCACCATTGTTAACCTAGACAATTACAAGAGTTTTGCACTGCAATTTTCCTGCCGTTTTCGTGGATGATGGTGTGTGATGAAATTTGGGGAGTACAGTTCTTTCCTTCCATTTTCATTGGTTATCATGGGGAAACAGAAACACGCGCGTAAAGGATGGTGGCATGTTCCAATGATGTCACACAACACCCATTGGTGTAAATAAAATTTAGTGTGACATGGGGTGGTATATCACTCAGAAGGCTACAGTTCCACAGTGTAGCAGCCAATGCCATGTAAAGGGGAATGTTAGAATCCAGGACAGAAGTGCTATCATCATAACCAGGAAGACATAATGCAGTAATCCCAATGTCTAAATGCAGCCTAAGTCTCCTTTTCCGAATGGATCAACAAATGCTTCTATTAAGGAAACCAGAGTGCAGAATAGCTTCAGATCTACTATAGTTCAACTACGGCTTAAAAACCTCCCAACAGTTCTGTCACTTATTTGCCCCCAAAGACCTTCCAACAGTCTTTGATGGTGTTGATTGTTCATGACTTAGCTGAGAAACTGGATAGGAATTTTCAAGGTTGTTCTTCAGTGGTACCAACTGCTCTTGATAAGGAACATGAAAAGACCAGTGATACCAGTAGATGGACAGAAGGGGAGGGCTGTTGCTTTCATGTCCTGCTCTGCAGTACCCCAAAGGCATTGGTGAATCCCACAAAGATCCTATAGATCGGGGTGTCCAACCGGTCAACCACAATCGATCCCTGGGAGGTTTGGGTCAATCATGGTCGATTGTGGGCTCCTTTACCTTTGTGTGGAAAAAAGAGGATCCGCCCCTGCTCCCTTGCCCCGTCCTCCATTCGTGCATCATCGCTAGAATGGAAGACGGAGTTTTCGCTGTGAGGCTGTTTGTTTCCTGATCGATCTTTTGGTGAGCGACTTTTCCCTTTTTCCCCTAAAGAAAGCTTAACATTTTTGACCTGCACTTCTAAAAAAACTCAACACTGCCAGTTTTTTATTCTGTGAGTAGATCACAGTCTCTTGGGAGTTGGATGTCCCTGCTATAGATAACTACTAACAGTAAGCCCCAGTCATTTGGTGATAAGGAGTGTGGAGCCCAACTGCAAGTGAAACCACTTCCACAGAAGCCACAGTTCATGAAGAGTTCATCTTCAGCACCTTCCTGGCCTTAGGTTTAGGGGATTACATTTCTATAATCTTTTTACTCCCAAGTACTCCAGTCTGGGAATTACAATTGAGCCAAAGTCCTCCCAACCCACCCCCAATGCCAAAGGTGCCAATAGTTGCTAAACCAGTAAGGTCCTTTTGATTGCACAAGGCTTCCCTCAACAGAAGCAGAGCTGAATTGTGCCACAGAGGAAAAACAAAAGGAAGAGATAAACAGGGGAAAATATTCAAACAGAGATGAGCCTGAATTTGAACTCACTGAGATAACAGCAAAATTTCCATTCTCTGCTGAAGAAACAGGATCTAGGCTATGGCGATCAATATGAAAGATCAAAAGAACAGTCAGAGATCAAACTAAAAAATTTCAAAGAGAGCCGAGGAAATCAAAGAGAGAAAAATTCAGGAAAGCAGAGCAGAGCAGTAGAAAATAGAGCAGCCGTACTTTTCTGTTCTTAGCATTGTTTTCTTAAAAGTAGCAGGCCTGAAAGTAATGTCAAAAATCCGATTCCATTGGTAAAATCTCTATGCATTTAATCAACATTAATGAAATTTTGGGGAACTGTATTTATGTTAAAGATTAAAATAAAAGTCAATTTCATTTTTACCAAAGTTGTTTTGGGAAATTGTACAAACACAGTATGAGAGAGACTTTTAAGTGAAACAGTAAATTTAGCCAAGCATATTTCCCCCTTAAGCTGTCAGTTGAATTCAGGTTGCTATTTTGAAGAATCAAGTCAATATTTAGAAGTTGCCCTTTTGTTTTATTGTTCTTGCCATTCAGTCAGTTCTGTGACCTTTTCATTTCTTGTTCCAAAAAAAAAAAAAAAAAAAAAAGAGAGACAGGGAAAACAAAAGCACATAAGAGATAGAAACAAAAAAAGTAATTACTGATGATTGATTTGTTGGCAGAAGATAAAAATTTCAGAAAACTATTGCAATGTGAGTAGTTTATATTGAGCACAATCTTCCAGACACTGCTACTTTTCAACCACAATCAACAGGACTTTTGTGGAGTTTTCCATGCAGATCGTTAGAAAGGAATGGTATAGTACCATTGGTACCATTGGTACTTATCCATTAATGAGTTTTATTCCCGTTATAATTACTTCCTGACAATCATAGTAGTTTGGTAGAGAGGAGGAGCACATTTGTTTTGTTTTGATATGCAGTGCAAAATTTGACCTTCAAAATAAACAAGTTAAAATAGTTCAGCTTTGCTCACTTTTCTTCTCCTAATGAATTCCATATTTTACACCTCAAAAATCTCCACAGTAACCACAAATTATGCAGTTTTTGCACGAGGCATTGAACAATGGCCTTCTCAGTAAAACATGACCTCTATAAAATGGACTTTTAAATATTTCATTCAGATTTCATGTAGAATAGCAATGACCAGATTTAGTTCAATAATATTTAAGTGTAGGCTGGAATGAATGTGGTGTTCTTTGTCTCTCTACAATGGAAGCTAGTTGTGAAACTGGGCAGCTTCTTTCTGTGTATCCATTGCAAAATGTAACCATTTGTTACTTGAAAATGCGGTAATGTGGTCATAAAATGGAATCTTATTGTTGAAGAATGCAAGGGGAGAAGACAGAAAGATTTGTTTGGTGACTGGTTGGTTCACAAATGCATGGATACCACTTGGTGATCACTGACACACACAAAAGTCATTCCCTGCTATAACAGTAATTGAACTAGTTCAGAATATGCATCATTTATTCTTCACAAGGAGGAGATTGAAAGCTTTCACTTTGATGCCGAACACTTCCAGTCTTAAACAATCCACAGTTCCATGTGATGGTCAAACTGAGGTAACCATGCTTACTTAAACAATGGTTTCCAGACAAGCCACCCTTCTTGAGTGCTTTGGCCTAGTAGGAATGTGTTCTCGATAATACCTCTTGCTTTCCTAGAGGAGGGGCCTGCAGGTATAGAAATTAGACTACTGTAGAAAGGTAAAATTGGGATTCATTGCTCCATCTGTTTTTGTCTCTGGCCTCCCCTCCACCATCACGTGGCCATTTTGGTTGAAATGGGTTCTCACCCCGGTTCTAGAAGAAGACTCCTATTGGTTTCCCCCTGAAATGCAAAAACATCTGATAATATGCAATACTTATTTATTTGCAAACAGCTGAAAAAAACCTAGATCTTGCACTAAACACATTAAAAAGCTGGAGTCTGCCTGATGACTTTACAATTTTATTAATAAACAGAAGGAAAATCCATATTTAGATCTCTTTCTCACAAGTTTGTCAGAGCGAAGGGAGGTGGTGTAGCCTTCGTAGCTCTGTGCCCTTAAATTTCAGTAATTAACAAAATTGGAGCAAATTTTAATCGGCAACTAAAGCTTTAGTTAAATAAGCTCATGATTAAATTGAATAATACTAGCAGCCCTGGTATAAATTAAACCTCCTGCTATCTTACCCTAGTTTCAAATAACAGCTCTTTGTATTTTATAACTAAGAGAAATTAGATTGGACATGCACTCATTATGTCAGCTACTGGAACATAAAGTGCAACTGAATGCCCTGCATAGAGTTTAATATTATGTACACTCATACTTCTCACCAGCCATTATGTAATCAGAACACCATTTTTCATTTTTCTTAAATTTAACTTGTAAACTCAGACACCAGTGTAAGACTTCTAACATGGAAAAGCTTTCAGGGGTGGCAAATGTATGGCAAGCTGCAGGGAAGCAATTGAGAGCCCTCAGATCAATTACAGGATAACGGTTTGGAGCCCGGGGATTCTACAAAATGAGAAAAGGTTCTATCAACTTTTCCAGCAAGATTTTGTGGAGACCAGTGGCTCTCCAACATATTGACTGGGACATGTAAGAGGTCATTGCTTCTGGACAGACTTAGAAGTGAGAACGGAATGCCCTTAGAAGTGCTAATATTATTCTCAAGTAATTCTAGAAATTTATTTGAGTGATACTGATTGTTAATATTGAACCACTTTCCATTTTTGAAAGTTTGCCCCAGACTGTCCAAGGATGGCCAATTGCTGACTTGTAAAATGTTGAAACCATTAGCAGTTTATGCCCCAAGGCCCCCAAGCCCATCCCCAGTAAATAAATTCAAACGGACACATAATTTTAGTTTAAGTTTTTGGGCAACATTTGGCCACAACTTTATTGATTACAAAACAAATCGAGCAGTATTGGCCTAGGCATTGGTCAGAGACTATAACTGACTCCAGCCTCTCTGGCTGCCAGTCTGAAAGGGTAAACACCAAACGAGGGAGCAACATTGGTGAAGATCGATTGAAGCTCACCCCGGGGTTCCTGTGGTCCTGGCATGGCCCTAGCCCCTCAAGTGGACTTCGGACGAGATCCGGGACCCCCAGATTCCTTTCCCGGAATACCCTAATTCTGGAGGGGCAGGTGATGGCCACACATTTCTATAAACCAATGCCTAACCGCCAAACCTTACAAAGTTGTGACGATTGCTAAGGGGGTAGGCGAAAACCAAGTGGCCAAAGCCAATCTGCCAAATGGAAAAATTCCTACCCAGCCCCTGCTCCAAAGCAGGTGACCCAATCCAAAGCAAGGCCAAAGCAGCAGCACCAAATTGGGGGGGGGGAGTGTGGGTGTTCGGCAGCGTGAAGCAAGTGCCCCACCCACGCCGTGCTGCCACATTTATAGGACCCCGGAATCATGCCACCTGCCCCAATTGGCCCAAACAGCCAGGCACGATCCCAGGGCCCAACTGACAAGGCTTGGGCCACGCCTAGTAACAACTCACCCCGTGGGGGTGGCTTAAGGGGCTCGAGTGCAACCAGGACCCTCAATTTAGGAGGATCCCATATGTAACAAAACAAAACAATACAAAAACACCAAGACATTGAAGGAGTCCTAAACTTGCAGTGACTTGTTGAAATGAAAGTATCCTGCTTTAACCAGCCTCTTGTGAACAGCAATGCTCCCTTCTATATACATATCTACCATTTGTTGATGAGGTTTTTTTTTGGGTGGGAGGGGGCCCTTATTGCCAGGTCATGAAGATGGTTTAAATTCAGAAACAAGAAATGGTATTCTTTGAATGGGAGAAAATAATAAAACCCTCATCATTACAGTCTGATGTTTTGTAATTTCATTATATCATACCTGTGAAAATCCTGATTTTGGTTATCAAAGCTTGCAGCCCGCCTAGGACACCATTTCCACAATTAGCAATTGCCTGAATGGACTATTAAATTAAACTGCAGGCACAGGAGGAGCATGATCTGAAGTGGAACTCCAGTGTGGAAGATAGATAGACTAAGTCTGATTAAAGCTGATTAATCTCTCCTTGGCAATACCGAAGGACTTCTGAAAGATGCCGTTTAAATTGCATAACAAAATTATGCTCAGTGGCATTATTCAATACCCAGTTTCTATCTCTATCTATCTATCTATCTATCTATCATCTATCTATCTATCTGTCTGTCTATCTGTCTATCTATCTATCTATGTATCATCTATCTATCTATCTATCTATCTATCTATCTATCTATCATCTATCTATCTATCAATCATCTACCGTATTTTTCGTCCTAAAGGGCGCACTGGCCCATAGGACGTACCTTGTTTTTTTGGGGGGGAAATGAATAAAAAAAATTTATTCCCCCCCCCAGCCGCGGCTGCTGCCCCAAGCCTTGCGGACACCCACCCGAAGCATGGGGAGCCCTCCAGAGGGCTCCCCGTGCTTCGGTCGACAGGCTGCCGCCCCAAGCCTCGCGCATCCGGCGGGACCTCCCGCCAGGCGCGCAAGGCTTGCGGACACCCGCCCCAAGCACGGGGAGCCCTCCAGAGGGCTCCCCGTGCTTAGGGCTGCAGGCTGCTGCCCGCAAGCCTTGTGAGCCCACGGGAAATCCCGCCGGGCTTGCAAGGCTTGCGGATAGCTTCCTGAAGCCTGGAGAGCGAGAGGGGTCGGTGCGCACCGATGCCTCTCACTCTCCAGGCTTCAGCGAAAGCCTGCATTAGCACCATAGGACGCACACACATTTCCCCTTCATTTTTGGAGGGGAAAAAGTGCGTCCTATGGGGCGAAAAATACGGTATCTATCTATCTATCATCTATCTATCATCTATCTATCTATCATCTACACACACACACACACACACACACACGTTAGAGACACTTTCCACCCTGCCCAAGTTGGATAAATTCAGCGTGTTTGTTATAGGAGTTTCCTGGCTATCACAAAAATGGAGCCAGCCTGTTGACAAGCAGACATGTTGCAATTTATTACAGATGTTTTAATGCGAAAAGCATCAGCAAAGTTCTGTCTTTTTAAGAGCTGTCACTTAGAAGGTGCCTATTCTACCAAATAAGCCTGACAAAGCCCTGAAGCACGACTGTTTGTGACAGGGATTCCGATGCTACATGACATGAGTTTCTCCAGTATGCCAAGGGGTGATGTATCCTATCATGGGTTTTGTTCAAAAAATGATGTAACCGTAATGTATATATTTATGCATAACAGTAGTTTTGGGGTGGCAGGGCTAACTTCCTTAGCTTTATTAAAGGGGAACCTTTCCACCAAATTTATGAACAAATCCAGTTTGGGTTGCTTCCATGATTGCTGCCACCACACCACCTTAAACATCCTGCACTTACAGTTTCAATTGCTATCATCTATATCATCTATCTATCTATCATCTATCTATCTATCTATCTATCTATCTATCTATCTATCTATCATCTATCATCTAACTATCTATCTATCTATCATCTATCATCTATCATCTATCATCTATCTATCATCTATCTATCTATCATCTATCTATCTATCTATCTATCTATCTATCTATCTATCTATCATCTATCTATCTATCTATCTAATCTATCTATCTATCTATCATCATTATCTAAACATAAGGAGAGTCCTGCTGGCTCAGATTAAAAAAACACCTGTCTCGTCCAGCATCCTTTTCCCCAACTGGATGCCTATGAGAAGCTCACAAGCAGACCATGAGTGCCAGAGGACACTCCTGCTGTTGTTCCTCAGCATCAAGTATTCAGAGACTTTCTGCCTCTGACCCTGGAGGTATATAGCCACCACAATTAGTAGCCATTGACAACTTTATTCTCCAGAAATATGTCTCATCCCCTTTTAAAGTCATCTGAGCCAGTGGCCACCACATCTTCTCATGGCAGCAAATTCTATAGTTCCTGTCCGAGTGCGTCCCTCATGCTCAGCTACTTTGGGCAGCAATGGTGCAGATTGGCTGAGGATAACTGGAAACTTTTCTCATTCAGACATCCAGCAAGTGATAGAACATTCGTTCTGTATATGTCTTGGTTTCTGATTGAGAGTGTGCCAAATTGTACTGCCACCCACAGAGTAGAAGGCCAAAGAAGCTTATAGGATCCTATGCAAGGGAGCTAGAGAGAGGATATTGCCTCTGTCAACCCTTTCTTAATCTCCATCTCCTTCATGATAGGAGGTTATCTCTGTCATTAGAATATTCATCTATCTTTGAATCAATGTGAATCATTTATAGCTCGTATTCTAATAAGTCTAAGCAGCCTTGACTTCTCAGCAGACAAGACCCACAGAAATAGATGCTCTTGGTGTGAAATTCTGGTAAGTTCACAACTGTTCAATCTGTGGAATGTATGATGATGAAAACTTCTATACCGTCCTTCATCTGAAGATCACAGGGCACACCAAAATACACACCATAATAACAAATAAAACCAATGCACCCTCAACAGGTCATAGATTGTTTAATTAGCCAAATGTCTGGGAGAAGAGGAATGTTCTGCCTGGTGCCTAAAGGTATGTAATGAAGACGCCAAATGAGGCTCATTGGGTCTCCCCATTCCACAAGGGAGAAGCCCCCAGAGAAAAGACCGGTTCTTGTGTTGCCACCCTCCAGACCTCTTGAGGAGGCAAAAGAAGGGCCTCAGGTGATGATCACAGGGTTCAGGTCGGTTCATATGTGATGAAGAAGGTCCTTGAGGTACCGCAGTAGATCTGACATCTTGATGTACACATGTAATAATTATATGTCTACTTCAAGTCAAAGTGTATCAGTACTGTAGCTGACCAATTCAGCTCCAGAAATACATTTCACTTTCATTCCACACTCTGCTTAGGATCCAACAAGATATGTACTTCACAGCCATTGCAGATGTACACATACTGTATGTTGACAAATGGGTGGGACATGCATGAATCAGTACATATTAATGTACTGCATTGCATTCATATATGATTGTGAGTATTGGTTTTAATATGGCATTCAGGGTAGATTAAATAAATAGATTTTTTATCAACTGGATTTCTAAAAATCTGATTTAATCATTTTAAAGTATTTTTCTTTAAATCAATAGCCTGATGAAAATTAAAATTATATTGGGATACACAAACGTTAAGCTCACTTTAAAAACTAAATCAATATTGACTTTAATTGTGGAAAAACTGTATTTTGGAATACAAAAAGGGAGGTGAGAGGAGGTCGAGGAAACAAGGGAATGAAAGATAGAGTATGGAAAAGGTGTAATGTATGTTTTTAAATTGTTTTGTTTTGTTTTATTTAGGGTTAGGGTTAGGGCTTTGTTTAGTTTAGTTCAATGTCTTTAGTTTAATGTGTTTAGGTTGTGTTGTGTTTTGTATTGTATTGCATTGTGTTTTTTCTCTTTTGTCTTCTTTTCTTTTCTTTTCCTTTTTTGTAATCTTTAAAAGTAATAAATATTATTTTTTTAAAAAATAATAATTGTGGAAAAACTGAAAGTCCCTTTCTTTTTACAATGTGACAATATATGTTATTTAAATTAACAAGTCCCTTGTTTTGATACCGAGTTCCACAATGAAGTTTAATCTGTGAAAATGGAAACAACTTTGTTTATGTGTGTGTATTGCAATCTGAAGAAAGAATTCCCTGCCTTTAGAAGAGTGATGCGGGACAGATTGGGACAGAACTGAATTGGTGAGAATTAGGTTAGGCTTGATGTAAGGCATATGAATTATGCTGTTATTGTCAACTTACGTTTTGCATTTAAGCTTATAATTTATTAGGAGTCCCCTTCTGTATCATTTTTGAACATACCGGGAAAGATTATCACCTAGCTAACCTGGAGATTCTGAACATCCGGAAGACTGCATGCTGCCGGTTACATTTCAGGAAGGTAACTGATTACATTATGACTTGGCTGGGTAAAAAGTTATGATTAGCCCAGCTTGTCAGAATAATTTATAATAAGCGTGAAGCTTAACTGCCTGAGGACTTTTAATGAATTTTGAGAGCATAACATCTAGCTGATTCATATATCAAAGAAGTTGTGTAATACATTCATCAGGAACTTGGGCACTTCACATTCTGCTCTAGAAAGATGAAGCACATACTGGATTCTGTTGTTGCGATCTGTTCTTAGGCAGCTGCTGGAATCAATGCTGGGTATTAATGCAAGGCAAATACTACCTAGTGTATTAGAAAAAGAGAGTCATATTTGTGTCATTGTAAGAAGGCCCTGATGTGCTCTTGGAAATCATGCCCATAACTTAAGCCGCATTAAAATGTAATATGGAGAAGAGGATACGTGTCTATCTTCCAGCAGGATAAATTACACACAGTTCTTCCACAATAACATCCCCCTCGATTCATTATCTTCCCTGAGTTAGTTTCAGGGTTGAATCACAGACGGGAAGGCAGGGAATAACCTCTGGGAAGGAACATCAGGCCTTGATTTACCTCTGCTTCAGCCAGGATAAGGGGATTGTATGCTGTTGTTTTTAAAGAGACTTGTTATCACTGATGCGTGAAATCCAAACTGCTATGGAAATGGCAAAGAACTCAAGCAGGCGAAGCAGTAATGCACATACATCTTGGAACTGCTTGTTCGGTTCATGGGGCTATGATTTGGGGGGAATATTGCAATGAGAACCCTAACCCTATTTTAAATCGATATTATATAAAGGCCTCAGAGATGAGACAAAGTAACTTCCAGAATAACTTTGTGGAGCTTTAAACTCTGCATGTATTTCTCCCATTTTTAGACATTTATGCAGTGGTGTAGTGTGGGGGTGCAGGGGGGGCCGGCCGCACCGGGCGCAACATCGGGGGGGGGGGCGCTCGCACTTGCAGCTCTCTGCCCCTACCTGGCTCACTCACTCTCTCTCACTGCAGTGCTGGCTGTGCGAATCTGATCCGAGCCGCCGGGTCGCCGCCCACTGTGGAGGGGGTGGGTGCCAGGCGTGCGGTGCGGAGAGAGAGCGAGGGACTATCTGGGGGAGGGACAGTGCAGCGGCCGCCCAGCGCAGCGCTGAGCGTGGGAGAGAACCACACCAGACCAGCCCAGGCAGCAGCAAGAAGAAGCTGGCAGCGGCGGCAGGTTAGGGGTTAGGGGGCACAAATTACTTGCCTTGCCCCGGGTTAGGGGGTGCAAATTACTTGCCTTGCCCCGGGTGCTGACAACCCACGCTACGCCGCTGCATTTATGTATGCAACTACTGCAAATCATTATTTTTATATATTTTTTAATAAGATGCCTTAAATCCCATGCTGTTTTTATTGCCATTATTTGTATGGTTTTAATCAATTTCATATCGTGTTAATTCTACCAATGTTTTTTAGCTACTCCCCCCTATGCTTGGTAGTGTGTGTATGTGAGAGCGAGAGAGACTAATTCATAAATATAGTAATGTCAGGTGACCACCCAAAGAGGTAAACAGACACAACATTCCTAAACCAGAGACACTGCTCAAAATAGAAAATAGGAACACATGTTAGGGAACTGCAAGGCAGATGGCCCATCTTTAAGCAGGGTTACCCATATGGCAAGCAACTAGATAAACTTCTGAATGCTATATGAGCTCCCAGTAAAGGAAAACCAGAACTATTTAACTCATACTGCAAACACATAGTTCAAAAGGCATTTATTTGTCCTTTGAGGTAATGGTATAAGTATTTGATACAAATACTGAGCAAGAAGATGACTCAAAAAGCATAATGAAGAGAAGTAATGAAACATGAATATATAAAACTGCCTGAATGAAGAAAAAGAGAGAGAAGACATACTTCATACTTACAAGGAACATTGACTGCAGTTAGTTGGAAGGTGGAGGTCCACACATTATACACGCTGGTGGGAATTTCTGGTGGGAATAGATATATCAGTGCCTGGGAACATATTCTTATTGGCAGACATGCACTTGGGCTGGTTTGATCCCAGTGATAAATGGGGCTAAGGATAAATGTTGTGGCCATATTGCAACTCACATATTTCCACAGGGGGTAAACTATAATCACTCTCCCATGGACAAAGCTTAAGCAACAAAAGTGACCACAGAACCAGTTATGCAGCTGAAATGAATTTAAGACTATTCTGGCACCAGACCCATTGAAGGCAAGGTAGTATAAAAAGAAGGCAACAAATGAATAAGCAAATAAAAAAATAACAGCTCGAGTTACTCTGTACTTAGGAGAAAGGATGATGGACAAAGAAACCAATGCAGAATAAGTTGAACAAGATGAATAAAACAAGGGAATTAATGTCAAAATAACTACTGCAAACTTGTAATAGAGAATAAAACAGAGACCTATTTAATACCCATGTTGGAACAATCCCACTGACAGCCCATTAGCTGAAGGTGGTAATAAAGTGCCCAAAGGGACAAAATAAGGGCAAATGTAAGATTTTGCACACAGCAAATTGCCCTATCTAAAATTCCTCTCCAATATGATAAGAGATATAGCATTTTCGTCTAGTCTCCATATTCATGAGAGAAAAGGGAACTGACCTTTACACCTATGTGTTGTTGGGTTTTTTATTTTCTTTTTTCGCCAAGATATTGCTTGACAAAAATATATTTTATGAATATTGAGACAATGCATCATGGACTCTCAGGCTTACACTCAAGACTGAATTGGCTTCTTTGTGGGTTGTCTGTACATACAAAGAAGCACTCTCATTTAAATTATTTGTGGATCTTCCTTTTAGGCTCTGCTCTTCTGACGCTGGAATAATCCTCTCTGAGTTCTGAAGAGCTGCTCTGGAAGCAATGATGTAACAACTGCAATCTGCTGAACTGCTTCAGTGGTAATCACAGGTGCTTATACGTAGTATTAATCAGGTCCTATTTAGAAGAAGAAGAATGATCACTATTGGGGCCAAGTGTCTCTTAACAATTTATGCAGCTTTCTATTATTTATGTATCTAGAGAGACACTATGGACTATTCTAACTCATTAACAGTGAAGAGAATATTTTCTTAACTGTGAGCTTCCCACTCGTCACCATGTGCTAGTTTTTGTTTTTAATTCAAGAAGAAAATGAGCAATGCGATCTCTTTTAAGAGTAGTATTGGAAACTCAATAGCCACTTAGCAAGTGCTTTTTTGGAATGAAGATGGAAATCTGGCAGGTCCTTGTTCTTGCTCCTGACTCTGTAGACGGAAATTTGTGGATATATATCATATCAGTGAGTCATCCTACAGTGGCAGCTACTTATTCAGAATTCTAAACTGGGCATGAATTTCTATTGCATGTAACATAGTTAAATTTCACTGCACAACTGAAGTGTATTTGACATTATGGTGCAATTGTCCCCAAATGATTCAGAGATTAAAATAATAAATGAGGCTCTTTGGATTTAAAAACAACAGGCTTTAATGAGAATGTTTCTGAGTCTGGCAATCCATCGTCATGTTTTATTTATAGAGCAGTGTATGATTCATCATTAGACTTCCTTTCAAATGTTGGAAGGGGGAGAATAAAGGTTCATACAGACACGACTATCTCCAGACTCTTGCAGCTGCTGCTGTTTTCAACATCAGAAAACTTCACATTAACCGATTTCAGTTTCATCTCTCTTCCTGGGCTTGCGCTCAGATGCTTGCTACTTCGCACAATCAATCTAATTGCAAGGATGCAAGGCAGTCTCTAATGTAGCAGTTATTTGGCTCGTCAGCAAGCTGTGGTTGGTTCTTTCCATTCCAGGGAGGAAAGATTGACAGGGAGTTGGAGGGCTTTTTCCACAGACCTTTCCTTCTCTTTACAGCTGTTGCTTAATAAAACAAGACACAGGCAATATATAGGAAAGAAATCCAAGCGTATTTAAACACATTGAGCTAAGTACACATTGTGTAATGAAAATAGGGGGGTTTTTTGGGGTGGAGGGGAGAACTATTAATCACAATATCTTGAATTCATTGGCAAAGAAGTTTGTTGAACAGATTTTGTTTCTCCAAAAGTCCACCCCAGCTCTAATCCACCACCTCAGCCACCTGGCTCAGTGTGAATCATGATCGAGCCAGCTCTGTAGATAATGTTTTGCTAGATGTATCCATAATTTGACTCAGTATAGAGCAGCTTCATAGGAAGAAGAAGAAAAAGAAGAGTTTGGATTTGATATCCCGCTTTATCACTACCCGAAGGAGTCTCAAAGCGGCTAACATTCTCCTTTCCCTTCCTCCCCCACAACAAACACTCTGTGAGGTGAGTGGGGCTGAGAGACTTCAGAGAAGTATGACTGGCCCAAGGTCACCCAGCAGCTGCATGTGGAGGAGCGGGGAAGCGAACCCGGTGCACCAGATTACGAGTCCATCGCTCTTAACCACTATACCACATAGGCTCAATGTGAAAGTGAGAGGAAGGCATTGGCAAGCAGGGCTTTCTTCATCCTCCATAGCTCCCCTCTGCCAGTTCTCTAGAAAGGAATGCTAAATCCACCTCAATAAGTCTGCTACTCCCTTGACAAACCCTTAACCCCTGAAAATTCTCAACGAATAAGAACTTTTCATATTATATGGGTCTCTGTATTGGATAAATGTAAATCGTGGATAGCAGCTTTTCAACAAACGAAAACTGAACGTGTGAATGAGTCTCTGCCCTTTTAAAGCTTTTGTGGCAAATGCATGTGGAGATTTCCCACAAAAAAAAAAACACACTAGGCAGAAAGGTCAGTGCCTTCCATGTGCTAAACAAAAGTGCTATCGCAAACCCTGAAGCGTCTTACAATTAGGAAGCGACACAGAGGAAAATCAGACAGAATAATGCAGGAGGAGACAGAGGAAGAAAGAGCAAGGAACTGGAGACGAAGAGCTAAAATCAGGTCAGAGACAGCACGTATAGAAATCCTCCTTGCCTTGAAGTTTAGGAATAAAGAAATCATTTTTGATTGAGCACAGTAGCTTATGTAAGTGGAGTCTTAAGAGAACGTGCCCCAGAGAAACCTACTATAATTTAAAAATGTTTCATTGGATGATCTGAACTGGTATGCTGTCAAAATATGTCATTTCACATTGGGAAAGACTGTTGCTTCTCCTGCAGCCCTTCAATCTACTTTTGCCACCCTGCCTGGGGTTACAGGAGGGTGCAGAAATCGCTTGGAGCCTATTCCAGTCTTCTAGACCAGTGGTTAGTCAGTCCTGGCCTAAAAACTATAACAAACAACTCATTTAGATTTGAAAATTTCCACAGATGCCAGAATAATAGCTGTGGGTTGTGAAGTAAGCTAACCTGGGGTAGTTTCTTCTCTTCTCTTATTGTGACAGAGGGAAAAGACTGACCCCTCTGCAGATTTTTTTTAAAAGAAACTTTGTAATTATATATATATTGTTTTATTCAAAAAAGTTTTTTTAATGACTCTTGAGGTCCCTTGCAACTCTACAATTCTATGATTTCCAGGATTACATACATTGCTCATAACAATGACTATTCATTAAATATGTATGCATTTATTACAACAACAAACCTGAAACTCCAGAAATCCTCATTCTGAAGGCATCCTGATGTGTGCTGTGTGGCCTGAGTCACAACAACAGTGACCCATATGCATGGCTGCTTCTAGCACATCCATGAGGGGGGGTCTGCATCACATGAGAAGTAGTTTTCTGTGACATTCAGTTCTTGTCAAATATGTCAACTCTTTTTTTTTTTTTAAAAGTTTTATGACAGCCATCCCAGTCTGATGCCTTCCAGGTGTTGTTGGACTCCAACTCCCCTCAGCTGCAGCCACCAAGCCCCAAGATAAGGAATGATTGGGTGGGTGGGTGTCCAGCACAAAATGGAGGGCATTAGGTTGGGGAATTATTACACTGTTCCATACACGGCGATGTGGCTGCAATTGCAACCAGCCACCTGTGCTACCCCTTGTGTGAATCTGATATTTGTCTTTCTTTAATGAGAGCTCAAGTATTTCCCTTCAGTGGTTTCCCTAAAGTGTCTTTAGAAAAATTAAAAAATCAGTGTTGTCTGTGATGGATAGCTACCTCCCAAATTTCAGCTCTGTTGAAGTGGGATCTCTTTTTTTTTTTTTGTTCTACATGTATTCTAATAGACCAGCACATTATTCAGGCCAATAGCAGGAATGGTGCCCTAAAGAACCTGGCAATGCTTTATTACCACTAAATGAAAAGGTCTCCCCAGGTAAAATATTCATAAGAATATTTTGCCTTCAATATAAAACGCCCATCAAATAAGACCAATACCAGTCCCCAAGAAAGAGTTACGTTGGCCTATTTATAGCTTTAAAGGTTGTACCAGAAAAAAAGAAAAAAACACACACACATCAAAACAGGAGAAAAGGAGCAGAATCGTTTGAAACGACATCACACCGCGCAGACTAGAAGAGAGATAACATGATTAAAGCAAGGGTGCAGCACAGGCAAAATGATATTTGGTGACATGAAAGGAAAGTTTGGGCTGTTTCGAGCTATCACCGGAGTGTATGACAGCCTGCAGAAAGAAGATGGTTGCCATGGCAAAGAGAAGGAATGAATATGAGTTAGCGTCTGTGTGGGAGTAGAGGAGGGCAAGGGTCATGGGCAACCGGCGCATAAATGAGATGGCGGTAAGAACATAACAAGAGCCCTGCTGGATCAAAGGCTTATCTAGTCAAGCATCCTTTTTTCCACAGTGGTCAGCCAGATGCCTATGATAAGTCCTCAAGCAGAACTTGAGGGCTATAGTCATCTTCTGCTGTTGTTCCCCAATAATATGTTGCCTCTGATCCTGGAAGCAGTATATACATATCATGACTAGTAGCCATTGATAGCTTTCTCCATCATTAATTTGCCTAAGCCCCCTTTTAATCTGTTGCAGTTGGTGACTACCAACATATCTTGTGGAAGTGAGTTCCATAGTTGGAGCATGTGCTATGTGAAGAAGAACTTCTTTTTGTCTGTCCTGAATCTCCCACCATTTGGCTTCATTGGATGACTGAGATTCCTCCCCCGCCACAAATGGTGGTGTTCAGTCTCACATTTTTCATTTGACTGACTTTCATATTATAAGTAATTATGTCTATTCATAACATAATAACCCAACAAACCTCTTAGAACTCTCCAATGAGTAGGAATGCTCTGGAATGAAAACATTTTTTTTTTTTGGAAATTGTGTTACTGACAAGAAAATTGCATCCTTATGATTTATTGTAATGCAATAAGGTTACGTGAGCTTTGATAAAATTGGGGATGACATTCTCAGCTGTAAACCAAAATCTGGGTTCAGTCTCATCATCAAGCAAGTCTCTCAGCTCTCTCACGATTTGCAATCTGGATATAATACAGTGGTACCTCGGGTTACATACGCTTCAGGTTACATACGCTTCAGGTTACAGACTCCGATAACCCAGAAATAGTACCTCGGGTTAAGAACAGGTTCAGGATGAGAACAGAAATTGTGCTCTGGTGGCACGGCAGCAGCCGGAGGGCCCATTAGTGGTGCTTCAGGTTAAGAACAGTTTCAGGTTAAGAATGGACCTCCAGAACGAATTAAGTACGTAACCAGAGGTACCACTGTAGTGCTGCCCCACTCTACAGGTTTGTTGTCACAGTTACTGAGAAAATAAACACTCCAAAATGTTGTAGAAATGGTGCATATTATTAATAAAGCCTTTTGGTGATAAGCTTATACCGACGTGTCAGTAATCAAGATGGTGTGTCCCTCTAGTACTGAATCTATGCACTTGAAAACTTGTCCAAATGCCCAAGTTGCAAAAATATGTTCTAAAGATAACTCTGTAAAATTTGATTATAGGACTCTCAGGTATTAGATAAGAGCCATGCAATTAAAATTGGTTTGAAGTGGTGAAAATTAAGGAATATCCCACCCCCTATTATTCTTTGGTGCAGACAATCAAAACTTTGGCTCAGAGCCAAAGAATTGTGACTGGGAAAAGAAAACACACTAAGGCTATTCCATTGCCTATTGTGCAGGTGTTAGTGGAAAAGTTTTGCAGCACAACAACAATGTATTGGGGGTCCTCCCTAGATTTGGGGTCACTTATCTCATGCATAAGAGACTCTTGAGAGTCCCATGGACTGCAAGATGATCAAACCTATCCATTTTTAAGGAAATCAGCCCTGAGTGCTCACTGGAAGAACAGATCGTGAAGTTGAGGCTCCAATACTTTGGCCACCTCATGAGAAGAGAAGACTCCCTGGAAAAGACCCTGATGTTGGGAAAGATGGAGGGCACAAGGAAAAGGGGACGACAGAGGACGAGATGGTTGGACAGTGTTCTCGAAGCTATGAACATGAGTTTGATCAAGTTGTGGGAGGCAGTGGAAGACAGGAGTGCCTGGCGTGCTCTGGTCCATGGGATCATGAAGAGTCGGACACGACCAAACGACTGAACAACAACAACAATCTCATGCATTACTCTTGGAAATAGTCCTTTGAAAGAGTCTTGCTGGGTCAGCCTAAAGCCCCATCTAATCCAGTTATCATAGTTGCCAGTCAGATGCTTATGGAAAAACCACAAGCAAGACCTCTTGATCTCTCCATCTGCAATTCCTGGCAACTGGTGGGTCACTTGCGTCTCACAGTGGAAGTTGAGCATACCCATTTTGGCCAGTAGCCACTGTTTCTCCATGCTTCTCCTGTTTATTCGCCTGTTTCTCCATGAATTTGTCCTATTATCTTTTAAAGCTATCCAAGCTGATGAAGACCACACCTTATGGATGAAATTATGGAGAGTAAATTTGAAATTTACCAATTGTATACTATTAAAAGAGAATTATATGAAAATGATGTACCGGTGGTATATTACACCAATGAAAATAGCACAAATGTACAGATCAAGCTCCAATAAGTGTTGGAAATGTAAAGAGAAGGAAGACACTTTTTATCATTTATGGTGGAATTGTAAAGTAGTTAAAAATTATTAAGAAAAGAGAGATAATGAAATGAAAAACATGTTTAAGATAACTTTTGTAAAAAAAACCCAGAAGCCTTTTTGTTAGGAAAGATTTACCAAGGGGAAAGCACAGACTTTTTATGTATGCTACAATGGTGGCAAGGATGTTGTTGGCACAAAGATGGAAAAGCGATAAAATACCAATGAAAGAAGAATGGCAAGAAAAACTTACAGAACATGCTGAAATGGCAAAACTAACGTGACAGATTACGAAATAAGGACAAAAAATCCTTTAAAGAAGACTGGGAACCATTTACGGCTTATTTACAGAAACAATGCAAGGAATTGGACTCATTAGCAGGTTTTGAGTAAACATTTACAAATAATAAAATTTATATAAGTTATAAGATTAAATCTAAAAAATGAATGGAAGAGAAAAAAAAGCAGGAATTGACATTGTGTTAAAATAAACCAGAAAATGAAGTTGAGGGAAGTCGGGGGGGGGGGAGGGATAATTGGGATTGGTGAATTTTGATATCTGTTATAACGTAATTTTGAAGGGAAAAAAATGGAATATATATATATATATATATATATATATATATATATATATATAAAATTTATAATAAAATTATATATATATATGACCACAACTTATTCTGATGAATTTGGGGTTGTTGTCAACAACTCAGAGTACACCCATTGCAATTAGTGGACCTCAGTTAGTCATGTCCATTAATTTCAATGGGTTTTTCTGAGTAGCACCAACACTGGCTATGACCCTTGGATTTTTCTTTGGTAACACCACAGAAGTAGGGAACATGCTTCTCCCATCACATTTCCGACCTCTCATACCACTTCCTGGAATTTGCTTGTGATGTTCCATACCTATTGCAAAGGCCTTTTTAGGTCTCATCACACCTTTTCTCTCTCCCTAGTCTGCTGATACTTAAAACAGCCATTTCTCAATTGCCTGGCATTTGCCTTTTCACTTTGTCCACTTCTCTGAGATTGCCCTGTCTACACTTTCAGTTCTCTGAGATCACCTTATCTGCAGTGCTAAATAAATTGCCTTGTGTAGAAGCAAATACTGTGAAAAGAATCAGATGAGTTTTCCAGTTACCCCATGCTAACTCTAGAAGTTTGGGAAGGAAATAAAAAAGGCAAACGAGAGTAAACCTAAAGAGCTTTGGGAACATCATCCTAAGCCTAGATTCTTAAAAACCATAATTAGACTCAATTATGGTGCTATTTTTGTAAATAGTGTTTTAAAATAACTGGAATCAAGGAGGACTGATTAGACTGAAGGCAAGGTGCAAGTCTTTTGATCACTCAGATTAAACGAGCAGTGGTGGCTTGATTTTTCCATTATGTTTCAGTAATACATTAGCTGTCTTTCCCTTAATATCTTAGTAGGCAGGAAAACTTTAAAATTTCATGTCATTTTCAGGATTTCTTTTAAACTGTTTGAATGCAATAAGGATTGCAACATGTCTATTCCATTCTTAGCATGTACAACGTGGAAATGAGGTTTAGAAATGCCCAGTCACTGATTATGGTCAACAATTGTGATGCACAGCCAAGAAAATACTTGAAAATAATATAACTTTGTTTGCATAGGCAAAGGCATGGCTCATGCATTGATAAGATGGAACACCTTCATTATATAGTTTCCATTATATGCTGAAGACACACCTCTTAAGATGTATATTTTTAAGCCACACTATAACCACGTGACTGTGATTTGTACTGAACTCTTTTTAATATTGTATTTTTAAATTTCTGTAACCCACTATCGGACCTTATGCTGAAGGATAGGTAAGAAATTGAATTACTACTACTACTACTAATAATAATGATGATGTCAGTAATGAATGAATCCTTGCCACGTATCAACTTACTGATAGCAAGTACATCTGCTGCAGGAGTCTAGCCTAACCTGTTTAATGGAAAAACAGCCAAGAATCTTGTGGCACTTTTAAGATCAACTCCTTTAGTTTTTAAGGTGCTACTGGACTCTTAGACTTGCCACAAAAACATCAAACATGGCCTTCCCTCTGGAAACTGCTTCATTATGAACTTTGCCTTTTCAGTGGCTAGAGGCTAGGCTTGTGTTCTCTCCCCTATTGCTGCATTCTGAACAGACTGGGCAGGAATGTTACACTCTGCATTGTGGCATTTGCTAGTGGTTGAAGGCTCCATTGACATGCTCTGATGGAGCATAAAAACATTTCTCTTTCATAGAAAAGAAACATCATGGTGACAGATAAAACCTTAATCAACACCAATAGCTACATTTCCTTCTTAATAGTTTAAAGCGTGAAAGGTGATGTTTTCATCTAGCTCTCTTATGCCTAGGCATGCCATCTCAAATCAGTTTTAGAACAACAGGGAATTTGCTAATAGAACTGGAAGAAACCATGCAAAACAAGACATTTCAAATCGATAAACAACAGTGCTGCCATAGGCTTGGGTGCCATATGTACACAATCCTGACAGGCCCTAATAGCACTGATTTCAATGCGAGTTAAGCATGACTTGTTATACATAGGTTGTTGGAGACAGTAGACTCAATCACAGCCTAATATATGACCCAATGGCTTATTCCTTGATGGAGCTGTGGAAGAATAACACAGAGAGTGCCTCAAATCATGTGATCAACAACAATTCAAGCCACACATCTGAGGACAGAGGACAAGGGCTTCCAGTAGAAGGCATGTTTTTAAGTTGTCCCCTCTCTTGTGGAAATCAGGTGTGGTATAGCATCAAGAAACCTATCCCTTGCAGAGTCTCAGTGAACAGGTCCTCATAGTCTGTTTCAAGGGTAGCTAATGCTGACCTCCAGATGTTGTGGACTTCGACTCCCATCAGCTCCAGCCAGCATAACTTCATGGATGATCTTCAGATGAAGGGCGTCATACAAATTTAAATCATCATCTACATCATCACCCTTGGCTAAACCTGAGGGAACAGTGAACACCAGGACCTGGTAGCTCTCTTCAACCTGAGCCTCTGAAGCAGCATTTGCTGCAGTACCTATAACCTTTGTTCTAGTGCTGAATGGAAAAACTCAATTCTTAAAGGACCCATCTCTTTCTATCTATTAACTTGAGAGCATTGTACGTTATGCACAGGTAACAATTTATGATCCCAATGCAGAACATTGAACCTCACAGAACATCATACCAAAACATGATCTGTGCTAAGCATATTGAAAACTCTAGCACAACACTTTTGGAATTGCCAAACATACAATAGGCAAACCATCGTTTAGATCTTTGGTTTCCCATCTATTGAGCATTCAGGCTTCATAAATTCTTAACCGCACTCCCATCTTCACGGCACAGCAACCTCTTGAGGCAGACTAACGTCCATCACTTTGGCTTGTCAATCTTTTGAATTCCTTGTGGTCCTTATCCCAGACTTTGGGCTGCTTTCCTACTGGGAAACTTTCCTACTGGGCTGCTCTCCTAACTTTATTCAACATAGCTCTCTGTGGAGCTAAGAAGGCTTGGAGAACAGGTGAGGAAGGTGTGACTTTCCAGATTTTGCTGGCCTACAACTCACATTAGTCCTTATTATGCTGGCTGGGGCTGATCACACGTTCCCCTTTGCTGGCATCTTTTTATAGGCCTAATTATTTTTTTTGGGGGGGGGGATGAAAAACAAGTCATGAAGTGAAGTAGTTCAGAATGAGTCCTGGTCCCAGCTTCAGGATTCTTTAATCTAGCAATAAAACAATATGTGCAAACTCGGGAGGCTCAAAGGAGAACTTTTGATGACCTCTAATTCACATGAAAGTCTGTTTAAATTCGACACCTCAGAATTCACTCTCTTTGAAGTGCATGGACAGAATGAGGACAAGAGGCTCAATCTGGGGTTTCTATCTCTTTAAGTGCTCTGTATCTCTGTATTGCCTCTCAGATCAGAAGCCCTGAGCAAACAGATGGATTGTTAGAGGCATTTGAGAAATGCTGTAGTGTTCCAGTGCACAGCATATGAATACAGATATGAATCTGGAAACCCTCTTCTTCCTGCTGTGATGAGAATAGCTTTTTTATGGAATGGTAGGCTTGCATTTTCAAGTGTAGAACATTTACAGTGTGGTTCACTACATGTCTACTTGGAAGTAAACCTCATTTAGTTCCATGGGACTAATTCCCAGATGTGTTTAGAAGGGCAGCCATGTTCATTATAGAAAAAGGAGCACGTGTATTTCAGAAACAAGAAAGAAGGAAAAGTATGTCTTCAACTTACTGATATTTTTGAGAATGCAAACTTTTGAAAGCTTTCTTGTAAGGAAAAAAAGTGGTGATGTGTTTAGATTGCTTGTAAAAGTTGAGATCAAAGAAAGAACTGACATTCCCTTGCAATCCTGTTTGAAGAGCTGTCTCCATACTTGAGTTCCAAATCTGAAACCTCTTCCTGCAATATAACACCATCTTTAGGCAGTGCTCAATCCATTGCTTGAGTCCATGGGAGAAATGCTTGGGAGAAATTGAACTCCCTTTCTCTCCACCCATTATGTACCAGACTAGCCTCTCATTAGAATCCTTGTTGGTCTGAGAAAGAGCTTAATTTGAGGAAGGGTTTACCATTATTATAAGAACCTGGTTTCTATGGCACATGTTTACTAGAACATTCAGAGCAATAATAAAGGGTAAAAAAAAAGACCTTTCAGGCATATGCAGAGTATTCCCTGCCCCACTGCTTACTAACCAGTAAATCTTACATAACTGAAATTAATTTAAGGCAGGATATAGCATTATTTGCTGTCAGAATCTGGCTTACCAGAACATTTAGCCAATAAAAAAACCAAAAAGTTTTGAAGCATGTATCAGAGTGACATTTCCCTCCTGCTGCGTAACTGGTAAATCCCACACATCTGGGGGGGCTTTGAAATAGGCCCAGCACATCTCAGCCTTGAAAATATGGCTCTTTGGATTGCATCTCATCCTCCAGCCTCAGGCCGAGAGAGAGAGAGAGAGAGAGAGAGAGAGAGAGAGAGAGAGAGAGAGAGATGGATGGATTTCAGTCCCTCATTCTGTCATCTGTGAAAGCTATACCAGAGGGAGAGGAGAAAAAAACAGGTAACAACCTCTCTGCTCAGAAGTCAGATTCAGATTAGTGAACATCAAGGTATGTTACTGGAACCCCTAAAGTTGAATGGAGGGAGTGTACATCGTTCTCCCTTCCTCCATTTTATCCTCACAACAACCCTGCAAAGTAGGTAAGTTTGAGAGACAGTGACTGGCCGAAGGTCACCCATTGAGCTTGATGGCTGAGTGAGGATTTGAACCCTTTTGTTCTTAGTCCAACTCCCTAACCACTACACTGTGCTACACTGTCTGTATTTGTTGGCTATTTTTAGAAATTAAGCTCTGAGAAAGTGGTTCTTTCTTTGCCTCCTATTTTCTTCATCAGCATTAGTTACTGCGTTCCGCCTTCGTTTTGAAACTGATCCACATTACTGGCCAGATTTTAAATGAAAGGCACTTTCTTGTAGGTGAGCAAAACAGATATAGTATTTGGGGTGTCTTATCCGTTCAAGTGAGCAAATTCCATTGCTTTTATTTTACAGAGGAATCAGCCACATTAGCCACTACAATGCTTTTGAGTGATCACCGCAAACTGTTAAGATTATTGCTTCTTGTCCCTGCTGCTATTTTAGGAGTCTCTTGCTCCATTTAATTTTAATCACATGAGCCTGTTGGGTTTAGGATTATGCGAAGGGAAAGGAAGAAGCAGTTCAGTTACTGAGGTACTTATTCGGCAGACTGCTTCGTAAAGTAAGAAAAACAAGAGCACAAGGGAGCTTTTTGTTTCTAAATAATTCATAGTTGAGCTACCTGAGCTAGGAAGAACCCATTACCCAATTAAACAGGGACTTAGTTGGCTACATGAAGCATATCTCATTTGATCTGGTGGCTTCAGTGTGCATGGAAATCTGAATCACTTGTGCATGGAGAGCAATCCCTGGTACTATGCAACACAGAACTGTCCCAACTTGTCCAAAGCTCTGTGTGCATGTCAGAACATACAGAGCAGGGACAGAAAGCCTGGTGCCCTCTGGATGTTGTCGGAACACAATTCGGATTCTACCTTCTTATATCAGTGGGCCATGCTGGCAGGGGCTGGTGGGAAATGGAGCTCAGCAATATCTGGAGGGCCACGGGCTCCTGAGCTTTATGATAAGCATCCTCAACAAAAACTGTCTACTTCACACCTTGTCCTCTGAAGATGGGAAAAGTCCTATGAGGATCATTGTCAAAACAGAGGCAGAGAAGTCACTAAAACAAAACAATTTTTGCAAATAGCAAAAAAAGTGTCTATCATGCTAAAAAGGCATATCTAAGCACAATCAGGCATTACATATGTCTTTAATTTCATACTTTTTAATCCCCCCTTTTTACTAGCCATGTAGTTCACCACGCGTTAGGCCAGTAAACTTCTCCCATAGCCTCCTTCATTCTGAGGAAAAAATGGTAAAGGTATGTACAGCTGATGCGACTTACAGACCGATTCAGTGAACTGCTACACCAGCATTTACACATCCAGCGCTGATCCAGTAATTTGTCTTTAGCTAGGGTTAGGAAGCACTCTGTGATACCAAGCAACAGAGTAAGGTACAGTGGTACCTTGGGTTACAGACGCTTCAGGTTACAGACGCTTCAGGTTACAGACTCCGCTAACCCAGAAATAGTACCTCGGGTTAAGAACTTTGCTTCAGGATGAGAACAGAAATCACGTGGCGTCGGTGGCACCACAGCAGGAGACCCCATTACCTAAAGTGGTACCTCAGGTTAAGAACAGTTTCAGGTTAAGAACGGACCTCCAGAACGAATTAAGTTCTTAACCTGAGGTACCACTGTAGTGTTCTTACAACTGGAAGCGACACATCACACAGAGCTACTGTGGGGGACAAACCACAACTGGCATATTGTGTGGCAGCAAATGAGGAGAGACATGTACAACATGCCAAGCAAGCTTACCTGCTTGTGTATATTGCCCTCAGGTGACCTGGTGTGCCAATGAGCTCCTACGGAAGGTCGAGACAGGACAGATAAAAATAGCCTTTTTTTTTTTAGTGGAAATTTGAGGGAGTGCAAATAAAAAGTCCTCTTTAAAAAAGGGACTTTTCTTCAAAGCTAGTTACAGTAGGTTAAAAGGAAATGTACCTATTGTTTATGGTAGTTAATTAAACCTAGATTAAACCTTCTTTCCATATTACTTCAAAGGAGGGAAAGAGCATAAGGTATCTCCTTGATCTCCTGTGCCAGCTAATCATATCATGCAGAACATACTAAAGGGGATACAGCCGGAAGGGAACTTTTACAGATGGATCCGTTGTTTATGTCAAAAAGATGATGATGGAATAATCTGATATTCCCTCTTCAGTTTAGGTGTGTGCTTTTTTAAAATTTACAGCACAGCTGTTTGCCTAGAATGCAAGATAAGATTGTATTTTTGGAGTCACTTCCAGAAATATTGCAACAAAGCATTAGATTAGGTAAGCGTAAAAGCCTGCCATTGCAACGTACGCTTAGGAGGGGGGTTTTTCTCTGAATGTCTAAATTTGAAGAAGCAACAACACCAACCCTGTTCTGTATAACTTCAAGCTTTATGGAAGCACTGTGAAGAAACCAACACTGTTCCATCTTCCCCACATACAATGACCGCTCCCCACATTAAATAGGGGGGCGCTCTTTGTGTGGTCACGCACAGCCCCCTGGACCCTATGCAGCACCATTAGCACAGGCTTGGCTTCGCCTTCCGCAGGTGGGATACCTGGAGGTCTCCGCCTACCCAATCTCACCTGGGGAGGCGTTGCAAAGGTGATCAGGCCAGGTAGGGGGAGGGACCACCCTGCCTACACAATTGGGGGAGGATCTTACCTGGCAATCATCAGTTGGCTCCAGAGTTTCTCCCACCCTACCCACCCTCAGTTAAGACTTCTTTTGCAGGCTAACCTTTTCTCCACAGGTACGCAGACGCTGCTACGTCAAGGTCGCTGTTGAAGGGCCAGAAAGGAATTATCCTGCATTGGCAGGTTTGCCTTCCCAATAGCAAAATGTCACAGCTTTGGTGGTATCAGGCCTTGGGCGGAATCCTTTAGTCTATCTTCCCTAAATTGGGGGAGGGCGTGTAGTGGTGATGCCCCCCTTCTCTTTGCAGTGGTGATACCAGGGTTCCCCGTTAAAGGGGTTGTTTTGAGGGGAGGCTTTGGCCGTACGCCAAGAGGTTGTCATTGCTCTCCCCTGCGGCGGCGGCGTAACGGGGGCGGGCTCTCTGCTTGAACATATGTTCTCCAGAGCCAGTCCATCCCCACCCCCACCCCACCACTCTGGAAAACGCTGATGTTCCCCAGATCCTCGGTGGGGGACTGGGAGGGATAAACGCCCAATACATTTAAATAATCATTTAAAGTTGAATATTTTTGTTTTAATAAGTCCCACAGAAGAGAACCCAAGTATTTTTATTTATTATTATGTTTAGAACAGAAGAGTGCCCCCCCCCGCCACATCCTGCAGATTGACAATGACTACATTAGCTTTGTGCTTCTGGTAAGACACAAACATCAAAAACTGCGAAGTGAAGGATGTTGCCTACCTTTCCATCTGTCTTTTTGTGAACACCACAAAGCTTCCTGGCTGATTTCAAAGGTCTTCCTAATACCTTTTCACAGAGACATGATTTTAAAGATCAGTTAAATCCTGGGAACCAGGAGAGGAGAGGAGAAGAGATGGATGTGAAACAAGGGCTGAAGAGCAAATAACAATAAATAATTTATATAGCATAAAAGTCAGGTGCCTCTGCGGGAGCAGAATTCTGAAATAAAGCCAAGGATCTGCTAACAACAAGACACCACCAACCAGTGAGATCCCTGAATGTGGTCTCTGGGTCGCAACCCAACTTTCAGCGGTATAGAAGCCTCAAAGTAAATGCTGTTGCCTCTGGTAATCTCAGCCAGTATTATTTATGTACTGGAATTTACTGCACTGCAATAGACCTGGAAGTTTGGGAAAGGACTGTAACTCTGTTGCAGAACACATGGTTTGCCTGCAAAATGTCCCAGGTTTATTGGTAAAACCTATTTGGTGTTTCACAACTTTCTGACTGGTTGCAGGACCTTAGCCAGACCTAGCAGAGTACACGCAGAATCCACGGAAGCAATTGGCAACTTGGCTGCAGACAGGATAGACAAAGCAGGAACCAGGAACTTGTAGTTAGGTGTTTATTATATACAGTGGACTATTTACAGGAACAGAACATGGATCTTTAGCTAGCTCTCTCATACACAACTCATAACTCCTACACTGACACAGAACTCTGAACCTCCAAAACTCTGAACTAACACATTCCAGTTGTTGTTGTTTAGTCGTTTAGTCGTGTCCGACTCTTCGTGACCCCATGGACCAGAGCACGCCAGGCACTCCTATCTTCCACTACCTCCCGCAGTTTGGTCAAACTCATGTTTGTAGCTTCGAGAACACTGTCCAACCATCTCGTCCTCTGTCGTCCCCTTCTCCTTGTTCCCTCCATCTTTCCCAGCATCCGGGTCTTTTCCAGGGAGTCTTCTCTTCTCAACAGATTCCAGTTAGTAGGCCATTAATTATCACTCCCTTGAGAGAGCTTGACCAATCAGGGAGCAGTCTCCATGTCTCTGTTATCACCAGGCAGACTTACTCCTTCAGATTGACTTCTGGCTGTCTGCCAAACCTTAATTGACTCTGTGTGAGTAGCTGCATGTACACAGTTTCCCAACAAGGTTCAATCCCTGGCATTTCCAAGTAGGGCTGGAGAAAACTCATGCCTGCTATTCAGCACCCACAATGCTAAGTTGACTTGTTACAAGGCAGCTTCCTATTTCCTAAGAAGCATTCCTAAACTGCTGCTGCGTTGGAAAACTGCTGTGTGGTCGTATCTTAATGAAAGCAGAACAGCGGTGAGTGCTTGGATGGTGTCTCCAAGCTCACGATCACCTTCGCCAGACACCACTGTGTATTGCACGTGGCTGCGAGCTTCCTATCTAGGCACAGCACCCGGCATGGAAAGAGTCCTCTGAATCTCAGCCTTCCTTACAAAATGTGACAGCCTGATTTTTTAGCCCTTATGGCTATGGAGAAAAGTGTGAACAGTGTGTGGGCAGAGTCTGGAATTTCCCAGCAAGGGCAGCCCTGGCAAATGTCAGCTCTGATACATCATGTCGTCAGCATCTGGGCTCCCACTCTAGGACAATTTTTGCAAGCTATGACAACGTACTTTGAACTTACCTACCCCTGAACTCATTTCACTTTCAGTAACGACTGGCTCTTTGGGCAGAATAAAAGCGTACAGCAGCTTGGAACGCAGGGTAATACCATTGTTGGCAACAAACCGCAGAGAGGATCATCGAGTGGGAGGCCAATGTCACTTCCAGTGCCCTTCAATGCTCTGTAAGGTGCTGAAGGGAAAGACAATTATGTTACTGATCCAATGCACGGGGGTAGGGTGGGGTTGTCCTAACACAGTGGGTGGCAGAAAAGTATGGTTATTTGCTATTATCTGGGCAGCAAGCCTACCTGTGCTGAACTAGAGAGATGTGGCAGTTAAGTAGCTACGGGTGTTGCAGATCAAACATGTACCGTATTTGTTGCTCCATAAGACGCACCAGACCACAAGACGCACCTAGTTTTCGGAGGAGGAAAACAAGAAAAAAATATATTCTGAATCTCAGAAGCCAGAACAGCAAGAGGGATCGCTGCACAGTGAAAGCAGCAATCCCTCTTGCTGTTCTGGCTTCTGGGATAGCTGCGCAGCCTGCATTCGCCCCATAAGATGCACACACATTTCCCCTTACTTTTTAGGAGGGAAAAATGAGTCTTATAGAGCAAAAAATACGGTAAATAAATTATGCTTCTTTTATTGTGTCTCACATCTTAGGGCATTTGGCAACTGCTTCTGTTGTCCAGAACCACACTAATGAAAGAAGCCATCTTAATTTACAAGCTGCCCAAACTTCCAGACTGCTTTCCAATCCAAAGCATGATTAAGGCTGCAACCCTAACCCCACCTACAGTGAACAAGCCCGGCTGAACTGCACCATTGGTCACTGTGTCTGGCTGTTAACCAGAGGATTGGCGGTTTGAGCCCATCCAGGGATGGTTGTGAGCAGGATTCCTGCACTGCAGGGGGTTGCCCTTGGGGTTCCTTCCAACGCTATGATTCTATGTAATATCCACCTGTTCTGGAGATGCCAGGAATGCTGAGTTGGTTGACTGTATCTTCCTGCCTAGAAAACCAGGTTATCTAGGTCTCTATCTTTTTCAGCAGTTTTTAACTGCTTATTCCAGTGAACTTCATTTCAGTACCCTTGATCCCTCTAGGCAGGTTTGGTATCAGAGGTTGGCATTGCTGGCCATTTGCCAGGGCTCTCCCACTGCATTGGGACCACTACTGATCTCCAGAACCATCTATCTCTGGAGAGAGATAGTGATGTGAGTGAAGGAGGCTCCTTGTCTTTCTCTTTGCTGTTGCTGCATATCCACCTGTGCTCTTGGAGCAGACAAGCTCAGAGTGAGAAGGTGCAGCAGGCCTCTAAACTTGCCTTATCTTGCCCCCCTGAGTAGTTGTGTAGAATGGGCCCAGAGGGAGAGTGTAAGTAAAATCTGACAGTCAGAGGAGGGGCATAGAGAGCATCTTGCCCAAGGACCTCCTAAAAACTGCAGCTGGCCCTGCTCTGAATACAAGATTAGTTAGAAGTGTTGAATGTAGGGACGCGGGTGGCAATGTGGTCTAAACCACTGAGCCTTGGGCTTGCTGATCAGAAGGTCAGCGGTTCGAATCCCCGCGACGGGGTGAGCTCCTGTTGCTCGGTCCCACCTCCTGTCAACCTAGCCGTTCGAAAGTACGCCAAAAAAGTGCAAGTAGATAAATAGGTACTGCTCCGGCGGGAAGGTAAACAGCATTTCCGTGCACTGCTCTGGTTTCGCCAGGAGCAGCTTAGTCATGCTGGCCACGTGACCCAGAAAAACTGTCTGTAGACAAACGTCTGCTCCCTCATCCAGTAAAGAGAGATGAGCGCTGCAACCCCAGAGTCGTCTGCGATTGGACTTAACTGTCAGGGTTCCTTTACCTTTTTAGTTGAATGTAAGCCAGTTTTGGACCCATTGACATCAATTACAAACTCCAGCTCAGTGCACTGAGGGGAAATATTGTCATTCTTTTTCTCATTGGCATTATATGTAAAGAGGCACATGCCTGTTTCTAAGACAGAACTTCTAATGGAAGTTACTATGGCAAATTAATGTGGCTTTGGAAAACTGTCTCATGGTTCTATGCATTTAACCACAGAGCATGCTATTGCTAATAGAAAAATATATATTCTTACCTGGTCAGCTTTCGATCTGGTTGGCATTTGATTTTAGGTTAGTATTTTCTGCAAAATATACTTTTCTACTGAAGGAAGTTTTTGTTTTTTTTTTTTGGCAGATGAATCAGTGTAGGAGGAAATATTCCTGAGGCATTCCTGGGCCTTCATGTGCTGCGAAAGATAGTCATTCTTGCAGTAAATTCACATTTGTAATATAGACAAAAATAGCAGGCAGCTCTGTGTTGGTCAGACTAAAAAAGAAAGCCCACAGGAGAAAGTAGCACAATACCTTTATTTAGAATAAAGGTTTGTAGTCAATTAATTTTTTCAGTTGATTTGTCTATTTAATTTTAGCTTATTAATTAATTTATTAGTTTGCGCATGAGCAAAAGCAATAGTTCCAAAGCAAAGAGCATGCCTTTTATTTGATGCCTTTTAACTAATGCATGTGTGTTGCATCTGGCCTAAGATTAAAAGAGTCAGTGTCCATCTCTCTCTTTCTTACAGGTAGGGATGGGTGGATCTGTAAATGAAGGTTTCTCTCTGTTTCCCATTTTTCCAATCTTAAGTTCACTTTTCCAGATTTCCATATCAAGTTGCAATTAAAAAAGAAAAAAGAAAGAAAGTCCTTATGAAAATTCACCAGCAGTTAAGTGTGAATTTCTCTAAATACATTGCTGTATTGAATTCTGCCTTTAAAAAACCAATTATTATTATTTTGCAAAGTAAGTTTCCCTAATATAATGCACCTTGGTGTGTTATTTTTTACTAATATATTTATTTTTGTGCAGACTTAACCACAGCATATGCATTTTGTACCCATTACTTGGCTGGAGAATTGCATTGCAAAAGTGGGATGAGTGCAAATTTCAACAGATAGCTGTGTTTTAGTTCGCATATTGTATTGGAAAGCGTGAATAAGGTAGGTTCACCATTGCACCTTATCTCTGCTCAGAGGAGAGAATGCCTTTTCTAAGTTTGTGCATGCCACCTGCATCCCCCCCGCCCAAAGTATTTATATTTAAAACAGTGTTCATATACTCATTCATTAAACTGTTGCCTGATGAATCAATAAGCCCTTTTTAGTCAATAAAATATTTTTAATTTGATGATTGTAACTGAATGATCAATTAAATGTTGTAGCCCTTTTTGTTGTTTAGTGGTTTAGTTGTGTCTGACTCTTCGTGACCCCATGGACCAGAGCACTCCTGTCTTCCACTGCCTCCCGCAGTTTGGTCAAACTCATGTTAGTAGCTTTGAGAACACTGTCCAAACATCTCGTCCTCTGTCGTCCCCTTCTCCTTGTGCCCTCCATCTTTTCCAACAATTAGAACCAAATAAAACGGCATAAATAGTGAAATTTTGTCATGTTTCTGCCCTTCTTAGGAGAGTTTCATCCTCTCAGTAGTTAGGTAACCCTAGATCAGTGTTTCCCAAGTTTGGGTCTCCACCTGTTTTTGGACTTCAGTTCCCATCATCTCTGGCCACTGGTCCTGCTAGCTAGGGATGATGGGAGTTGTAGTCCAAAAACAGCTGGAGACCCAAGCTTGGGAAACCCTGCCACAGATTATAAACTTATTAGGCAATATAAGATGTGACATGAAGGAATTATACTTGCCTGTTCTTTGTCTGACACTGTATTGTTTTTAATATTTGGATGGGCGGGGTATAAATATTATTATTATTATTATTATTATTATTATTATTATTATTATTATTGTGTTCTAACAGTTTTACACAGACAACAACAACAAAAAAGACTTGTAGAGATTGTAAAACTCATTTCTAGGCCTAACTCTGGCAAGCTTCATAGGAATGCCAAGAGCTTTTACTAGTAACTCCAGTTCATCATAATGCTATACCCTTGTGAAAATGTCACTAATGTAACTGCAACTGATTCCTCCCCCCCTCCCCCAATGTCCACTTTGAGCATTGGGAAAGTATAAAAAAAAAATCTGGGAAGATCCTGTGAAGTTTCCCGTTATTACAATCTCCTTGGGTACCAATAGTGCTGAAAACTTTTCCAACTAGTTATAAAAGAACTAAGATTAAAAATTCAGATTTTAAAAATAATAATGCTCCAAGAAGAGCTTATTTCTTCATCACCTGGCTTGTCTAAGAAAGTGCCATAGAGTTGCAGTTGGAGGGAAGCCGTTGACTGACAGTTGTTTGTCACTCACCTCTGCCTTAGCCAAAAGACAAGTCTAACTCATTTTCCTTAGAATGTCACTGAAGGGGAAACCCTGTCAAACTCCATTCATCTGTGCTTCAGCTGGAAGGAACAGAAACACCTGCCCGGAGCCAACAGTTGAAAGACTGAGCAATGCCTCTCTTTGAATTAATCCATAAGATTGGAACATTTTGATGGGAATGCAACTGGGCTGTCATGTATAATTTGAGGAGATCTTTTCAAGCCCATGTGAAACGGCATCAGTGTGCACTCTAAAAGCCAGTTCCAAAGACTTAATTATATTGAAAAAGCGAATTCCATATTCTGTAGGTGAGATAAGAAATGTACCCTGCAGGTTTGGCAGCAATGGCCAAGAAGGAACTGGCTTAATTACAATTTAAAATTTTAATGTAAAATAAATGAGTGGCTTTAGATAGACAATAGCAAATCTCAAATAGCTTTATATTTTGAGGTGCATAGCATTGTCCCCTGTGTTTATTTCTCTGCCCCAGCATGCAGTTAAAAGCTGGGATGGATTATCTTAAATTAACTTCTGTTTCTTTCCTCCATAGCTGGTGGAAGTGCCCATTATTAAAAGCATTTTGATATAAAATAAAATGGGGGCTCTTATAAGTCGACATTAGGTCCTATATCTGGATATGTTAGGTGGTCAAGTTAGATATGGATATAATTCTTGAACTTTTTTGACTATTAACAGCAGCAACAATATCACTAGGCAAACATTAGTTATCTTTTAGAACAATGGTGGGGAACTGGATCACTCCAGTGGGCCTGATCTCATGAATCAAGTTTGACAGGCGAGCATTTTCCTTTGCTTTCACAGTTGAATTTCATATTGTGCTGGCAAAGGAACTCTATTAACAGCCACCTAGTTGTTGGTACCTGAAAGCCTCATCTTTGGTGAAGCCCCATCTTTACCTGCCACACAAAGGGGGCTGTGGATTTGCCAAAACAACCTCATGTGCCAAACTTGGAGGCCTAGTGGGCCCCATAGGCCCATGGAATGGAGGCTTCCCAGTGCTGTTCTAGAATTCCAGCATCTGAAGAGAGGGATTTGGGAGCTGTAATGCTCATCTCATACTTGATTTGAGCTTAAACATGGAGGTCTTGGTGGCATCTCCACTTTCGATTTCTGAATTTCTTCTCTGTACATCCCACTCTTAGTATCGTACTGATATGATGAACAGTGAAATGGATTCTGGCACCTTGATGCCTTGGTTACATACAAACAAAAGCAAACAATTCTCAGTAAGGCAGAAGATACAGAGTGAAATGTGGTCACGTCATCAAATGAGTGGATGTTCACTATCTCTTGAAATTGGAATTTAAGGGACTTTGTGCTAATTAATGTTCAGATTCCCCTTACATGCAGAAAACTCACTGGAGTCATAGGTCTGGTTTTGGTTTTGGTTTTTTTAACGTCCACAGTATTCTTAAAAGGGACGCGGGTGGCGCTGTGGGTTAAACCACAGAGCCTAGGACTTGCCGATCAGAAGGTTGGTGGTTTGAATCCCCGCAACGGGGTGAGCTCCCGTTGCTCGGTCCCTGCTCCTGCCCACCTAGCAATTCAAAAGCACATCAAAGTGCAAGTAGATAAATAGGTACCGCTCCGGCGGGAAGGTAAACGGCGTTTTCGTGCGCTGCTCTGGTTCTCCAGAAGCGGCTTAGTCATGCTGGCCACATGACCCGGAAGCTGTACGCCGGCTCCCTTGGCCAATAAAGCGAGATGAGCGCCGCAACCCCAGAGTCGGTCACGACTGGACCTAATGGTCAGGGGTCCCTTTACCTTTACCTTTACAGTATTCTTATATTGAATTATGAAGACTTTAAAAATTAGCAGTGGGACTAACTTCTAAATAGACATGTATAGGATTATACTGCAAAATGCTTCCTTTGCAATCATCTGAAATGAATTCATTGAAGCCAACAGAGAATGAGAAGGGAGAATTACAGCTTCTTACACAGCTAGCATTTTTTGTGATGCCGTCATCAGATCTAGCCTTCTTAAATTCTCCATGATAAAAAAAGAGAGAAACAAATCACTGTAGCATATTTCCCTATAGATGTTAAGGTCTGACATTATGCTGGCCTCACCTCTTGGTGGGCAAATCAATCATTCAGATGGAAACATGGTCTGTTTTCATTTTTCTTTTTTTAGATATTGGGCTATATACAGATTGCTTGTGTGCCTGATGCTATTCGATTGCATAAGTTGAAAGAACCCAATGTTCAGAGGCTACCTCTCATTTTATAACACCAGTGTACATATTGTACAGCATGTGGTCATAAGATTCAATATATTGGGAGGTGCTGGGGGAAAATAGATTCTGTCACCTCTCAAAGCTACTTAGGAGATGCTTCAAATACACACACACACACACACACACACACACACACACAAACACTGAATTCACAGTTTATTGAATTCTTTCCAGACGAATAATCATGTGTTTCCAGAAGAATAGCAACGTTAGTCTTTAGCAGCAGAAAGAGAAACAGAATTGCTAGCCATATAATCTCAGCCCTGCAGAACATAATGCTGTCCATGGCTTCGAAAATAATTACACCCTACTGAAAGCTGAAAGACTGTCCTCCACTGCAGACTGTTTTGCTCTTGCAGTGAGAAATCACTGAGGAGGATCAAAGAGAACCATGTGGTTTGAGGGAGAAACTCTGTGCTTACTGGAAGAATTCTGTGTGCTTTCACAATTTATCCCCCATGAGCTGTATACATGTCTCCTGAGACGTTAGCCCCACTGGGTTCAGTGGAGCTTACTCCCAGGTAAATAATAATAATAATAATAATAATAATAATTATTATTATTATTATTATTATTATTATTATTATTATTATTACCACTACCCATAATCCAAGGATCACAGGTCAGTTTACAACATAAAAACACAAAAATAAAAAATACAGAATATAGTAGCAAACAGAAACAGTAACCCCCACGATATTATTATTTACATAAGGATTGCATTCTTACTGACTTAACTTAGACACATGGCAACTAATTTGTTCCTAGCTGAATTCTGAGGTCACTAATATACTTGCCGGATGCTTTAGATCTCTGTTCTTGCTAGGGATGTAAAGAAGCAGCAATATCTCTCCCATCCTGTTTTTATCACAATCAACACTGTTTCCATTACACTACATTTCAGCTCCCACTAAGACCTGTGCTGTTTGTCTTGCTATCTGCTTTGGCTAAAGCCAATATGATTTCTATAATTAATTTCAATGCATTTTAACGGAATTCAAGTGTCAGGTGCAGAAAGCAATGTAGTTATTTACATAGCTTTTTCAAACTAAAGAGGGGAAAAAATGGTAGAAAATACTGCTTGCATGATTTCTGCTCCCGACCTCTGACAAACATATGAGTTACAGCAGTTTGTTGTTTCCTTTTCTGAATGACTTCCCAAGCATTTCAGCACCCCTCCCTCCCTGAATATATGAATTGAGGCTATGTAACTTTAAGTGGCTGAGCCTTACAATTCGAAGCACATGGACGGGGGACGCAAGTCTGCCTTGAACTCAGCTGGACCTAATGTCAAGTAAGCATGGATAGGATTGGACTGGTGCCTGCTAGGATTCTTGCTCCATGCTGTGGGACTATTGTCCTTTGTCCTTTCTCTTTGCTGTCTGATGAGAATGAGGAAGGAGCTAAGTCAGAATGCTTCGAGTGTATTATACGTAAATAAAGTAGATTAGCCAAAATGCTGTGCTACTGAGTTCTGTTACGCAAACTGCTAACACTCTGCAGGTTCCTAAGCGTGCTACTGCCACTTGGTATCAGAAGCTGTGATGTTCGGGCTGGAGAAAGCTTTTGAAGCTCCCGAACGATCGACCAGGAGGGAGAGAACATGCCAGTCGGGCATGTGTCTCTGCCAGGGTCCTACACGTGAGTAGGACGATCCTAACAGTGCCATCATAAAAACACTCATATTTAACAGCTACACGAAACAAATGGCCACTGTTTTCAGACTTCCAGTTTCAGCTCAGACCAAAAGTAAATTGTAGAATTGTAGGGACCCTGAGGGTCATCTAAAGCAACCCTCTGCAATGGTTAGGATCAATACAGAACACAGTGCAATCAATACCCATAGCTTACCAATGTAAGTTGCTGAATAATAACCATTCTGGGCTCCTGCATACCATGTCTCTCAGAAAATAAGTAGGGCACCAAGCTTTGAATTCATTTATGGCTTCTCACAATAAATATAACTTTACACGAACCACACGCCCCATTCTGCTGCCTGACGTGTTCCTTTGAATTAAAGGTTGTTTTAATTTCAGGGTTGATAAATCATTCATGCAAAAATATATCAGTGATCTGTGGTGATGTTTTCCCTTTGCTCTCAAGAGCTTAGAAACTATTCAGCACATGCTGGCAAAATGTAAAGATGAAATGAAAATGAAATCCGGGTTGGTTTTCCCTTGGACCTCACCTGCTTCCTCCAAAAGGAAAGTTAAGTAGTATGAACCAGAATAAAATATAGTTGTTGTTTTTTTCCTGTTGGTAGAATCAGATCTAGCCCTGGGCTTCTTGAGCTGCTTTTTTTTAAAAAAAATTGGCAGCATTTTAGACTCAACGTTTTCTATTAGCATGCCCCTGCTTTCAGTTTTACATCAGCTGCAGTTCAAGGACTATGCTTTGTCCTTGGTTGGAGTGGTAAAATTCCCATGCCATTTATTTGGTTTATACAAAACTACACTGAGGTTAAGATTTCAACTCAGCTGTAGGTGACATCCTATACTGTGAATATCCAGCTCTCAGGGCTGAGTTGTTCTTGACTAGAGAATATATACGGTGTTTGGAGGGATTTCTGCAGGGCTGCTTCATAGAGTATGCAAAAACAGTGGCTTAGAAAATGTAGGCGACAAAGCCTCTCCTCCTTACAGAGGGGAGGAGTTGTGAGCGGGAGCCATTTCCCGCGTTGGCAGGTGACATTCCGGCCCCAGCCCAGCTGTCCTGGCTGCCGCGCTGTGCCCCAGGGAACCAACCAATCAGGTGGAGGCTTGGGGGTGGGGTTTAGCTGCTCAAATGCGGCCTCGGCAGTGCTTCCCTTTCATTGCGCTGCTGGTTTTTGCCTACCCCTCCACTTTATGGGTATTCCAGTAAAGGAATCCGGCAGTCGTGGATCCTGTCCGATGCCCTTGCTCGTGGCTAGGGCCATGGCACGACCCCCGGTGACATCAGGGGGAGCTTTCAGTTGTAATTGCATCAACAGGTTCCTCCCACTGGTGGTTAACCCTTGTTAGACTCATCCCTCCCTGAGGGGATGGAGTCACGCTCTGTTGTTTTATCCAGTGCCTAAGCCAATACCTCTCACATGCTGTAATCAATAAAGGTGTGGCCTTTTTTAGCCCATTAACCTAATATACCGTGTCCATGTGTCTTTCTTATCCTCAAGTGGGTGGTGGGTCCTTGAATCACAAACACTCCTTGTGCAACATACAAAATGGAGACTCATGCATCGGCCTTGCAGAGAGATGTGAACATATCATATTTGTGTGAAACTTCTCCATTGCCCTAGCAGGGAAATGTGTGATCTGCTTTGCAAGTTACCCAGGTAGCATGAAACAAGGAAAAGCTTAGCATTGTCATTGATGTCAGTGGGCAACCTTTGCTTTTATGAGGATCTGTGAGTGCATTGTAACCTTCCTGCATATGTTATAAGCACTGTATTTGGAATGCTGTACTTAAAACTGGTGCCTTCAAAATGAACTGTGTTGTTTCTGCCTCTTACATTGTTTTGTCCATGGCTTGAAAATACCATGGTGACAGTGATGAAGGAGAACACTTACTATGTGCCGAGAGATGACCATGTATCTTTTCTGGCAGTCTATAAAGCACTGTCTGTGGCAAATGTGGCTGCATATTCCCATTGGCTGCCTCTATCCCAGGCAATTTAGAGTCAAGCTACTTGGGGTGCGTACAAGTATTTAAGGGGTAGTTCAAAAGTACAAAACAACTGAACAGTGACATTTATATTACTTACAGGTGCTCTAGTTCAGTGACTGTTTAGTATCTACCTATTTATGGGTTCTTAATTTAGATAAAAACTTCATTAAGATATAATTTGATTACAAGAATTTGGACAGATTTTGAATGCAATACTACTAAGCCGGGACATAGCATGGGTTGCCGGTGCCCAGTGAGGCAAGTGTTGTGCTGCCCTGGTAGACTGGGCAATGGTCAGTCCCTTCGCCAGTCAGCATCTAATCAAGGGAGTCCCTCCTTGCAAACTAGCCCAAACCTGGGAGCAGAGATAAGGCAGAGAAGGGAAAGGGTGTTCAAGGCAGTGAGAGGGGAGGAAGGAAGGAAGGAAGGAAGGAAGGAAGGAAGGAAGGAAGGAAGGAAGGAAGGAAGGAAGGAAGGAAGGAATTGAGCCTGGAAGGAATTTCAGCTGCAGGGGCTGTTTGCAATGAACTGTCCAGGCTTTGCACAGAAAAAAATTGTTGTGTGTGAAGACCCCCAACCCCCCATAAAGACAATAGACACAGAATTTAGTTTTAAGGTTTTTGTCATTAATTTAGGCCACAGCTTTATTGATTACAGCATGTGAGTGGTTGCTTAGGCATTGGTTCCAGACTACTTGAATCTGCATGGTGGCAGGAACAGGACTGACACTGGGCACCACAATATGTCAGTAAGGGAAAGCATCCTGGGGGAGTGAGAACTCCTTCGATCTCACAGCTCACCCCACATGTTTCCAGGGGCTCTGGCATGGCCCTAGCCCTTTGACAGGGTTCAGACAAAAGCAAGGCGAGCCCCTGGATTCCTTTAACAGAATCAGCAGCAGCAATGGAGGGGCAGGCACAGCCAACCACGTCCCCTCCGAACAACACTGAACCAATGCCTAACCACCAACCTTACAAAATTGTGATGATTTGCTACATGGCAAAAACCAAGTGGCACCAGCCAATCGGCCAAATGGCAAAATTCCTACTAGGACCCTGCTCCAAAAACAGACGGCCCCTAGACAGGCATAGCAAGGTCCAAAGAACAAACCTAACTAAAGGGAGGGGAGGACGGGTGATCCGCTGCACGTCGCAAGAAAGTGAAACTCTCCAGCAACATATAGCCTCTCAGCAGCCAATAGCCATCCCAATTAGTCAAATCTCTGCCCTAGCAACCGAGGGGCAACCAATGGGGTGTTGCAGCCATCCAAACAGTCCCGCCCCACCACAGGGAAGCAGTTTATGCTGATCTCACCACAACACGTGCCTTCTATGATGGAGGACACAGTTTCTGGGAAAGACAAGCAAGAGAAGACAGTCTCCCAGCAAAGCAATTGACAAAGGAGCCATTTGCACATGTGTGACATTTCACCCACAGTTTTTCATGAATGGGAGGTGGCCCCGCTGCCCTTACCGTAATTACCAACATTGTGGCCACCTTCCCTTCGGAAACTCCACTGTGTCACCTCGCCCTCCTGTCCTTGCAGTGAGGCACTCTGGACAATGCACATGGCTCTGGCGGTGCTTTCCCACCTTCCTCATCCTCCCCCTCTCCTTGGTGGGTGGCAGCGGCCGCTCTATGAAAAGCAGGGGACTGGATTTTAATTGTACTTAGAATTCATATCAGTAGTTTCTGAATAATTTAAGTAATGGAATGGCTCGTGGACTCTCTCCCTTACACTAAATGTAAAGTGAAAACACAAAGGGGGGGAAAACCTGAGATTGCTTCTTTGTAACATTGTTTATTGCCATCATTGCCCGAGTCACAAAGTGGATCATTGAGATTTGGGGCAGGTGTGTGTGTGTCACTGATGTAATAGCAGGGTTTTCTTGCTGTTGTTCTCCTTGAAAGAATGTCAAATGCAAGCATATTCATATCCCCCACCCAATGGGAATTCCTGCTTTTAAATGGTATGTGGGTGGATTCATGTGAACAGAAAGTACAGATACTTTTTCCAAAAGTCTGGAACAGCCCTCACTCATCCATACTCAGAGAATGGCTGGCAATCAGTTTCCAGAAAAATAATAATCAGAAGGGCACAGTGCGTGAAGAAAGAAAAATGGTCAGGCCCTTACTGGATGTGAGAAAGCCTGAGATCTCACTGGGGAACATAGGGCGTTGTCTGGCAGATTCAAGAAGGAGCAGTGAGCTTTCAGTGTATATTAGATAGCAACTCTGGGATAAAAGCATTGCTATTTTTGGAATGGGTAGAACATTTTAAGGGTATTGTTCCTTTATAGAGCACAATCAGAGGCCACTCTTTTCAAGGAAAAGCCATTGCTCCTCCACTGACCTCAGCTGTTGATGCCAAATGTCACCACGGCACATTAGGGGTCTGTGTATCCTGCAATTGCAGTAAATGCCGTTTACTGTGTTTTAGTGCCAGAGGAAGAGGAGCATCTAAATGTCTTCTATACAGCTGGTAAAGATGAAAGCTTGGACCTCTCCTGCATTTGGTCACTCTGCCAGATTTGTTTTTTGTTTCCTGGTTTGTCAGTGAAGGAGGAAAAGAAAACACAGAGCAGGTCACAATGCATCCATAATTTAGTCAATTTTTCCTGAAGCAACACGTTTCAGGGTTAAAGCTGTCGTGAAGGCAATTTCACTATCATTCACATGCTGCAGTAGGAATGCTGTCCTTCAGGTGCTCCTGGACTCCAGCTCCCATCATTCCCAACCAGTGTGGCCATCCCTATAACTTGGCTGGCCTAGCTGGACACCCTGTTGCTCATTTTTGCCCACAAACACTCTCAAGCATACATAGCTCTCATTTGCATGTTCAAGCCTCTTCTTTCTAAGGGTCAAAGTGGATGTGATGTGGAAGTTCAGTCTTTGGAGTGTCCACTGTCTTTTTCTTCCTCAGAAAAGCAACCATGGAGATACCTAAGGATTGCATCATTTAATTGTTTGGTTTTCTTAATTTTATCATCTACAGCTGGCTGCCCTCATTCTGAGGGAAGTTTCTGTTCAGCAAACACCAGCTCCACTGCTAAGTCTTTACATATACAGTGGTACCTCGGGTTAAGTACTTAATTCGTTCTGGAGGTCCGTTCTTAACCTGAAACAGTTCTTAAACTGAAGCACCACTTTAGCTAATGGGGCCTCCCGCTGCTGTCCCGCTGCCGGAGCACGATTTCTGTTCTCATCCTGAAGCAAAGTTCTTAACCCGAGGTACTATTTCTGGGTTAGCGGAGTCTGTAACCTGAAGCGTCTGTAACCTGAGGTACCACTGTAAAATCTTCAAATGTACCTGGACATTCCTTTTGCCAATCGAAAATGGGGCTTGGGGAGTTGAATACTTTCTTCTCAGCTCCACCAGCACCCCCTTTATTTTTGAAGAATTGTGCTGGTTCCCCCCCCCCATTTACCTGGTAAGGGGTCTTCTGCAGTAGCTGCAATTCCCAAGGTCTTATAATATTTTCTGGGAAGCACCAAAACTCTGGTTTTCAATTCCTCTTGTGTTCTCCTGGCCAAGAGATATGATTGTTAAAGCAACTCAGATAATTAAGTGGAGATGGAGATGAATTGGAATGGATCCTTGGAATTGGTCCAGGCATCACATGTAACCATTTGCATTTAGGTCCAAGGGATGTGGTTGTTGAAACTGGAAACTACCAGGCAACTTTCAGTGTTACAAAATGCCTGACCTATAGTCAAAGGGCCAAACAGGGCAGGATGTTAAATGCATCTTTGCATTTAATATACATTTTAAAAGGAGGTTAGTAGCCACTATGGATGCTGGCTGATAACTATCGGAATCACAGCATCTCGAAAGGGGCAGTTTATGCCTTTTCCCTCTAATTTTGTCCTGATGAAAGTTGCTCTCTTGAAGCTGCTACTTACATCTGCAAGGAGAGCAAACTCTGATACGGATCTCTCTTTTTTTAGGGTGAAGAATAGGCAAACAGGCATGAAATTGGCACCTATGAGATTCTGTTAAGTGGTCCACTAACCCCTTCTCAGGTTAGGTAGTATGGCTACCTCATTTATTCCTGAATTGGCTTAAGTAGGTGAGCTCTTTTTCAGACAAGCAGATTGTCAAGAATACATGCATGTTAGAAGTCCTTCATTTGACCCCTATCTACTCTGGATGAAGGGAAGAAGAGCCCCTTTATCATGGTGTGGGGAGGCTAGGCTAGAGGTAGAGGAGATAGCCCAGAGGAGACTTACATGACGGGTTTCCTCTGCTGGGATATAGAGAGCCAGAGGCCTCAGAGGCCTTCCAGATGATGTTGGATTCCAGCTCCTATCAGCCCCAGCCAGCATGGCTGATAGTCATTGTTATGTACTGAGTTGAATAGGATCCAAACTGCAGCAGTCTGATTGGTCCTAGAACAATAGGATCCAAAAGGCAGCAGTCTGATTGGTCCTAGAACAATAGGATTCAGAATGCAGCAGTCTGATTGGTCCTAGAACAATGCAGCAGTATGATTGGTTGGCAGGAACCACCCAATCATGCTCCAGATAGAAGTGAATCCACAACCTGATTGGCTTACAGTAGAATTCCGGAATTAGCCAATCATGTGCAGCCCATTGTGTAAATAATGTATATAAAGCAGATACTTTGAGGGGACTTTCATTCATTCCTCCTCACCACTATGAGCTGAATAAAGAGCATGAAATCACTTTGCGACTCTGAGTATATTTCAGTCATGAATGATGGCAGTTGCAGTCCATCCATATATGGAGGCAGGGACCTACAGTAGTAATCTTCTTCCTTGGGATATTAGTTACACAGAGGAAAGGCTTCTCCTCTGCCAGGTCATGGGTAGTTCAGCAAAATAGGTTGTTTTTACAACAGTTTGGGAGTGAGATGTTCCTGCCAAGCAGAGCCTCTTCCCTTAGAACATGATTTTTAAAGCCTGACCTGTTAGGAAATTTAAATCAGTAACTTCCCAGCTCAGAGCTTATACTTTTAACTGCAAAGGAAGGCCAGTTCTCATGCTTCAGATTTGCCACTTAGATCTAACCTAAGGCAGAATGCTATTAAGCGGTAAGAAGTATTCCAGACCCAAGCCTTATTGTTGCACTGTTGAAAAATCAGTCCCAAACCGCACTGCATGAAAAAAGGTTGCAGGCCATGGCCTTTGAAGACAGATGAGGCCGGTCACCTAGCTAAGAAAGTCTGGGTATGGTCAGTCTGGGTATGGGATGGGAGACCACACGAGTACCCTGTGCATGCCTCTTTGAGTTCCACAATGGAAGAACTAAATGTATCATATGAAAATAAATAAATACAGGCATAACATTCCTAACTAGGTGTGGTCTGAAGGAGGAGCTTCTCAGTTGACACTTTAAACCACTACCCTCCACTGGCGCCTATTTTGGGGTGAGTGTGGGTCAATAAAGTGATTTTGGTCACTAAATCTTACCCTTAAAAGGAAAGCGGTATCCCATCTTCTGAAAACGTTTGTGCACTTTTTTTCTTTTACTCACCTTTGAGACATTCATGTGTGATGCGAGGCTTGAGGGTTGTCAGATAATGTTGGGAAGCGCCTATTGCTGCCTCTCCAGCCTCCCTTGCCCAGAATACTGGCAAAAATGGCAGTGGAAAGGTTTTGTGGTTGAACTAGGCAGCTTGCCAGAAGCACTATATGAAACTATGCTTTATCTGGAAATTCTTCCTTCAGTTGCTTTATCTAATTTCCAGGTGAAGCACAGGACACAGCAGCATCGTTTGTGACTGACTATCTTGAGGACTGATGCTTTCCCACGTAGGTAAGATGTACCATGGCAACAGCTTCAAAGCACAGACACTGTGATCACAAAGATTCACTGCCCTTCAAACACTTTCTTGGCCAGGCACCTTCTGTGCCAATAAGCAATGGTTTCCTACTCCGAGAATCCCCTCTAGCCTGCTGTTTAAGCTGATTAAATATAATTATGTCGTGATTGCAGCTTTGTGTATTTCTCCCGCTTATCTTGGATATAATCCATTCAGCTATTCACATATGGAGGCCAGCAGATATCCTAACAGATTGGGCTCCTTAAAATAGCTTATCAGGCAAGTTCAGGGTACAAATGAACAATGCTGTTTGTATAATAAGCAAATGGAAGGGCTGCTGGATGGAAGAAAGAAAAAAGTAGAAAGAATCCATGTGACTGGCTTGATGACCAAGGTTGAGATAATAAAGTAGGCCATCGCTAAAACACTCCTTGTGTTGAGGATGACCCAAGACATTTCACAGAGATGGAACAGTAAATGGCAACACCCCCCACCCCCAGATCAATATGGATCAGGCCAGTGGCCCATCTAGTCCAGCATCCTGTTCTCACAGCATCCAAGCCGTAGCTTATGGGTGAAGCCCACAAGCAGGACCTGAATGCAACAGCTCTCTCCTCTCCTGTAGCATCCTGGCAACTGGCATTCAGAAGCATGTTGCCTCTGACAGTGGAGGCACAGCATCGTCGTCAGAGTTAGTAGCCACTGATAGCCCTCTCCTCCATGAATTTGTCTAATCCTCCTTTAAAGCCATCCAAGATGGTGGCAATCACTGCCTCTTGTGGGAGTGAATTCCATAACTTCACACCCTCCAACATTTCACCGATGGAAATAGGGATGTCCTGTATAATAATAATAATAATAATAATAATAATAATAATACCTTGTCCATCTGACTGGGTTGCCCCAGCCATTCTGGGCAGCTTCCAACATATATAAAAATGTTATTATTTTTTTAAACTTCCCTATACAGGGCTGCCTTCAGATGTCTTCCAAAGGTTGTATAGTTACTTATCTCCTTGGCTCAGGGTGTCACATAACTCCCTACCCTCCAATATTTCTCCGATGAAAATTGGAAGGTGCTAAGGAAAAGCGGGACATTCCGGGATCAAATCAGAAACCGGGAGGGCTTTTGTAAATCCGGGACTGCCCCTGGAAAATAGGGACACTTGAAGGGTCTGTGTGAAGTTTTTCTGTTGTCTGTTCTGAATTTTCCAACATTCAGTTTCATTGGCTTCCTCTGAGTTCAGGTGCCCTGTCCAATGCTATGATAGAGAGGAAAATGCCCTTCCTGCTCCTCTCGTGATGTGCGTGGATCAGCTGAGGAGCAGGGTGGCTCTGCACTGTGTGAGAGATTGTTTGTGTATGCTCTGATGTGCATGCATGGGTGGGAGTTGGGGGCATTCATGCCCACCTGGATGACATGCCCAGCACTGGCATGCATCCACAATGAGGCCATGCCACCCTCAGGCCAACAACAGCAACAACAAAGCATGCATGCCTGGCCTTAAGGTTCAGTGGAATCCTCCAGGAAGCTTCCGGAACAATATAAAACATACCTGAAGAACTGTGGTGATCTTGTGATGGTTAATAATAAATTTGATAAAGCTGCAATGAGGCTTGGGGGGGGGGACACCTTTAAAGTTACACATTGTGATAAATAGATAATAAAAAAGAAAGAAGTTAAAAAAGTACAAAGCATGAAAATGCTAATGGGTTAGGCCCGACTAAAGTAAAAACTTCAAAGAATGGTAAACAAATCAATCAATCATTTTTAATTAATGCCTCTGAAATGAAAGAACAAAGAAATAAGTCAAAATTCCTTTTCTTGGAAATGGAGTGATAAACTAGAGGCAAAGCTGAGATATCTAGTGTGCTTGAAGTAGCACAGCGAATGACAGGAGAGCTTGTTTTTCTTTAAGCATTATATAACTTACCTGGGCAATGGAAATAGGGACATTCACCCACGTATTCCAAGAGAACAGGCGATAACTTGAGAAGGGATCTCTCTAGATACCTTCCTTGAAGGTAGAACTCCTATTATATTGAGTGGGTGAGGGGCAACCCCTTTCTCTAGCAAAACAGCAATGTTTGGTGTCTGGGAAAATATAAGGATCTTCTTCTTTCCTCCCAGCTAGTGATTCCCTTCTGAAAAATGATTAATGAGGCATGTTACAGATGACAGCCACATGCTTCTGTGAAGAGGGATTGTTCATGATTTGCAACATTTTCGGTACCTTCAGGTTTCTAAATCTTTGGATCTTTAGAGGCTGAGCACATCCACTCAGACATGAAAGTTGTCATCTGATGAATACTTCCATTAAGGTGGAGGGGTGGGGGGGTGACACATTCGCAAATGCTATGCGCACACTGCATCAGTAGCTGAGCTGCTTCACAAATCCCTTCTTCCTTACATTTTAAAACTATGAGCATATCCATGCCCACCACAGAAACATACCTCTCAGAACATGTATAAAAGGACCCACGTCAAATACATCTCTCTGATTTTTGGTGCATGTGTGAGAGAGGGTGGGATATTGAGAAAAGGAATACCCCACCCATCATATCAAACAGAGGGCAAATTGGAGAACCTGGAGCACATGTGAAGGTAAACTTACCCCTGACCATTAGGTCCAGTCCTGAACGACTCTGGGGTTGCACGCTCATCTCGCTCTATAGGCCAAGGGAGCTGGCGTTTGTCTGCAGACAGCTTCCGGGTCATGTGGCCAGCATGACTAAGCCGCTTCTGGTGAACCAGAGCAGTGCACAGAAACGCTGTTTATCTTCCCACCGGAGCGGTACCTATTTAACTACTTGCACTTTTTGGTGTGCTTTTGAACTGCTAGGTGGGCAGGAGCTAGGACTGAACAATGGAAGCTCACCCCGTCGCGGGGATTCGAACTGCCGACCTTCCAATTGGCAAGCCCTAGGCTCTGTGGTTGGTTTAGATCACAGCACCACCCGTGTCCCTTGGAGCACATGTACAAATGTGTAAATGGGCTTATGGTATGCTAAGGGTGGGGTTGTGGTAGGAGCTGGAGCAGAGCTTTCCAAACTTCCGATGTTGGTGACACACTTTTTAGACATGTATCATTTCGTGACACAGTAATTCAGTTTTACCAGCAAACCAGAGGTTAGGTTTCTAGCCCCAGGAGGAGTGTGGGGAGCATTTGTGTGACACACCTACACACTGCAGCTGACACACTAACGTGTCATGACACACAGTTGAGAAAGCTCTGAGCTAGAGTTATGTTCCAGCAACTAATCAGGCTGGTCAAGTCTGTAGGTTTTAAAAAGTCACCCTAGAATAGGAAAGGCAAAGGCAACATGTGGACCATTAATATGAATTCCTTAGCCAAATAGTTATCGGTGCCACAAAATAAGATGGCATTTCATGGTAGAAGAAGCCTGAGTAGCTTGTTTATTTTACAGCTGAGATGTTACCATGAGTCTTGGAATAGCCCTAGATCTTCCCTAGAGGATAATATCATCACATGTTTCCAACAGGGAGACAGCAGAGAGCTCTTACCTAACAGTACCTTCAAACTTCATACTTTGGGTCAAAGGGTGATAGCAGTTACCTGAAAAGAAGTATGTAAAATAGTGGGAAGTTACAGCTAGCATGCATATCATCACTGCTGTCCCTTGCCTGCATATTTTAACCCAAGGATGAGGGACCCATGGCCCTCCAGATGATGTTGGACTACAACTCCCATCACCCCCAGTTAGCATAGCCAGTGGTCATGGACTAAGGGAGTAGTCCAGCATTTGGAGGATTCCACTAGTTCCACATTCCTGCCCTAACCTAATGCTGAATGCCTGAAGTGTGTGAGAGAAAGTCAGCGAGTATGGGTTGTATTAACCCATTTCCATAAATGAACTTCACCTGACCTGAAAGTAGCAGGAACAGTTCAGGTGTGACTGAGAAGCAAAATGGTTTTCTAGCAATGTCTTTAAATGCGTCTAAAAGACTGTCTTCAACCAGAGAGAAAGCAGCACATGGTTGTAACAAGAAAGGCAGGAAATATCAATATCCTAATCCAAGTTTCCTTGATCATGGATCAAGGATCATGGATGTGTGTGGGCCAAACTCCCTCAAGACTGCTCCTCCTCTGGCAGGGGTGGGGTACCTGCAGCCTTCCAGATGTTGTTTCTGTCACCCCTGGCCATACAATCTGGGGTTGATGGGAACTGGAGAACAACAGCATCTGGAGGACCTGAGGTTCTCCACCATTGACCTATGGCAAAAGTCTTTTGGGGAGGGGAATTTGCAATAGAGGTGGCAATGGTTGACCAAGGGCTGCTTAACCCTTTCCCTACTTGCCATTTTTTGGCAAGTACCCTTTCAAAAATTTTCCATTGTGGGGTTCCAGATGTGTGCTACCAAGGATAAACATGTATCTAGAACTCCACAGAGGGAAAGCTACAGGGGGACAAAATTACAGGGGAAGATTCTCATTCCAGGAAAGGATGAAGCAGCTCATTGCTTTTCTCCCCCAAACTGGCATCTCTCAAAGCTGATTCTCCTTAGTACAAATGGGGGAAGAAGGTTATACACATCCGTGTATAATGTGCAGTTCCTCCACAACCCCATCTTATCAATAAGATTTGGAATATTCCCTCTGACCTTCAGTTAATTAGGGTTTTCTAGCCTTTTCTGTGTAGCTGATAACTGACCTGCTACGGAGCTACATTATTTCCTATGGGATTGATGGGTCTTTTGTATAAATGCCTTTCATTTCATGGATCACTGAGATTATGTGCAATAATAACCCTTCGGAGCTGCTCTAATCTGTCATTTCAATCTGCCTGCTATGCATGGGATCTATAGTCACATTCTAAAACATTCTTCTTATATTTTGATTCAAACAAGTTATTGCTTTGGGGCACTAGGGACTTTTTATTTTATTTTAAAAGGACAATATATTTTTTCTCTTACCTTGCAAAATCCCCAAATGGCTGACTATTTTGCTGAGAAATTTGGAGAGCAAACATATGTATTCTTTAGTCAGAGGCAAATTCAGTGATACACATGCATATTTATGATTATTACTTTTCTCTTGGTAGACTGTCACTTGTGGTTTCTGATCATTCCAGCATCACCTAAATAAGCCATTCCACAGTACTGAGTAAACACAAATAGAATAATATATTTTTAATACAGTGCCATCATTGTATGTGACACTTGACTGAGTAGAACAAATATAGATTCCTACAATTTCTAGATTTTGACAGAGCATTGAGCAAGGACAAGACAGAGGTGGAAGGGAAAGGCAAGGGAATCAAAGCATTCAAAGAATGAACAGTTAAGTTCTCATTGTAGGAACTGCAGGTAGGATGAGTGAACAAACAAACAAAGGAATTAATTACCGTATTTTTCTGTGTATAAGACTAGGTTTCCCCCCTAAAAATAATGTCAAAAATTGATGGGCGTCTTATACACGGATACATCCCTCCATTTTCTTAAATCTGAGTCTCCCAAAATAGGGGCGTCTTATACATGGGGGCGTCTTATAGATGGAAAAATATGGCAATTTACTGTGGTCATTGGCTAGTTTAGTGTAGGAAGTACCACATTGGCCCGAATAAAAGCCACACTTTTACATACAGAACAAAAAAATGTTTTATTGCTGATTTGCGAGCTTGAGTGCCTGTGGAATTGTAGCAATTTAATAGTGATTTGCGATTTTAGCAAATGTATGGTAACTTTTGCGGGCTTGCAAGATCAAAGGCTTACACTGGCTCTGAGTTAAAACTCTACCAACTGCAGCGATTTTCAGCCTGTAACCCAATTTTAAGGAAGTGGATTATATTCGCGTATTGTCTCCCCCACCTCCTTGAATTTTAAAGGTGTGGCTTATTTGCGGGTGCGGCTTATATTCGGGCCAATTGAGTATATGTTTGTACTTCACAAACATTTTCTTCAATGATTTCCCACAATGTGTCAGTTGCCTCAGTGACGTTAAAACCTGCATTTAGATGTTAGTTCATTCACAGCACAATCCAGTGCTGGCACCATGGGTTGGTATCACCAGGTACTTGCGAAGACTCAAGTATTACACAACAAAGAAAATCCCCTGTGTTGCAAAACAGAACATTCTAAACAACAGCAAGCAACATGTCAGCTAATAATATACTCACAATATTTTTATAACACTATATTGCGTCAAAAATCATAAACAGAAGGTATACAATATGTGCATGGAGTCACAACCTAATAAACAACAAATAAATGTTCCATGAACAGGGATAGTAAGAGTGGCAAGTGACTGTTAAAGATCACTGAAATGGAGGCAGAAAGCCTTTCCAGAGTCAATATCCTGCAAACGTGAGATGATGGGTGCTCCAAATGTAGCAATAGGGTGCTCCAAGCACAGCAGCAGACAGAACAGTTCTTCCAGGATAATGAACTGTTTCAATGATAATTCTTCATCAGCTGGTAATAATGTAAAATGAAATCCATCACATTCAATTGCAATACAAAGGCTGCAATGACAAGACTCAAGACTCAAGGATTAGCAGGGCCACCGCTGCCAACCTCCTAAATTTTGCTTGTTTGTCTGTTGTCTCCAAGTAAGCAGTGTTGGGAACAAGGGAAATGAGCAGTTGTCCAGACTTACCTTACCTCTGGGCATGTGGGTTGGAGGCAAGCAAATGGCCAGCAGCCACAGAAGACTGCCTAGTGAGGACACCTAGCACAGGTGGAGCTGCCACTGATTCTGTGCAGGTCTTCTCACATGAGTTTCAGTGAGATTCTCCCAGGTTACTGGGTATAGAATTACAGCCTTAACACTTGGCCCATATCTCATAGACCAGGAATGTCTAACCTGTGTCCCTCTGGATGGTGTTGAATTTCCATCAGCCCCAACCAGCGTGGCCAATGATCAGGGAGGATGAGAGCTGTAGTCCTGGTGACCTAAAGTCCTGGTGACCTACCTGCTGCCACAGGTAGAGTTATCTCTTATTCACTGAAAGGTTCCTACATTAAATAAGCCATTTGAACTTTGGGGGTTTTATTTTTGGCTTCTATTTGATTTATATTCCACCCTTCAATAAAGCTCTCCCGAGATGATTTACACAACAGTCTCAATCCAATCCAATCCAAATGAATGTATTTATCAAAAATGCGTACTGAAGTGTGGCTGCCTTTGTAGATAAATATATAATTTTATTTAATTTCAGGGAATTCATAATTGATAATGCTCGCTGTCTTGAAAAGCCAGTAAGAAAATTTTAAAACAGTGTCTACTTTGGTGTTTCAGTGGTGTCATAATTTTAGGTCTTTTGCTGGTTTGTGGCTTGATTGAAGCAATGTAAGAAGTAAAACATTTTGTAGCAGATGATACCATGGGCTAACTTAAGTTCATTGATTTCAATGACTCTAGCTCAAGTATTACCTCCCAATAATTCTGTTTCCAAATTAGTGTGTTTGTAAGGTGCATATGTAGCCACTGCGACCAAATTAGTGCAGCTGTGGCAAGACGGTGCTTTCATTTAATTTCTTCTTGTCAACCAGAAACTAGGCCTTTAAAAATATTGTTACAGCTTTGCTGATGACTGGCATTGCTTTTAAAATTAATTATACAGAGACAGCTTTAGAAGTCCCTGATGTGGAGAAAGTGCATTTGCTTCTTCAGAGTGAAGCGCCTCTAGCTAACTGCCATCGCTATCTGACATTACTAGATTTAGAAACCTGTCCTTACTGAGGTCATGCTTGTGACTGACAGATACCATCTAGGCTTGTTAAACCAAAGGGCAGATGATATACAATAAATGAAAGACGTTATCATTAGCAAACTTTAGCGCTGTGATCTTTCCATTAAAAGAGTTTACTAGCTTGAATTAGAAAGGTAATTCTGTTTTGATACTAGAGTTCTAATATGGATATTCATAGCCCTAGGCCTGATCCTGCAATATCATCTTTAGATTAGCCCGTCACTGTATCATTCATTAAAGAGCCATTGCATTAATTTAGGCCCCATACTTAAATTATCTAATATCTCAGGAATGAAGTTGAATAGACACCATTTGTTGTACATCTGTTTAATGCAAGTGCAAAGATGCATCATTAAGCAGTCAAATTCAGGGTCAACTTAGTCAGGGTCAACTTAGTTTTTGCATTTAATATATCAGTTTTTCCAAAGACAAATAGCACCAGCTACTGGCAGTGGGGGCTGATTATTATGGCTACTTCAGCAGTCATGGAATGTGATTTAACTCCACCTGCGGTCCTGAGGTATGGGGAGGGCATCCTCCATTGGCACCAATGCAAATAGCTGCTTCAGAAGAGTGATTTTCCACAGGACTTCAGTGGTGGGTAGGGATGAATGAATCTACCCTACTCCATCCCATCCTGCTTCAGTCTGCAGCTCTCTATGTCCTACCACATTCTTGTGCAGAATTTAAAGGACTCTTAACAAAATCCACCAAAAAACTGTTACCAAAAAGCAAACAGGCACACAGCTCCCTTCCTACTCCTTGCTTTAATGCTGAAAAGCTGCTCAGAGTGTCTACTATATGCTTCTAGGGTAAATGAAAAATTCATTAGGGCACCAGTGGATTCCCTAAAAGCAGATCTAGCACAAGGCCCTTCAGATGTTACATGACCATAATGTCAATCATCCCTGACCACTGGCCGTGCTGGTTGGGCTGCAAAGAGCCTAGAAACACTTGCAATGTACCACTTTGGCTAACCCTGCAAATATCTTGAGAATGTGTCAGCCATTTGAAACCACAGGCATTGCTGCCGTCCTTAACATTATGGTATTTTGAGAGATTGTTGTGCTGGAGGGCAGAAGCAGAGATAAATGATAACCCAGACCATAAGGCAGATATTGGAGAATTGGCATGCTTAAGCTCAATCACACGTATGGCCTCTCAGTAAAAGTCAATGACTTCCCCTTAAAGGGAATGTTCCCTGGGAATATTCCCCAGAACACAAAAGAAAATAATACCGATGCCAGGGAAAATAAATGCATCATTTTGTTGGTGGAACAAATTTCACAGCAAATGCCCCTGTAGAAAGTGTTGCCATCCCCTGCTGAGCTGTCTAATAATATCAGTCTTCCCTGCAGATGGTACTAGGCCAAAGGCTACATTCACACAGAGAAGATGTCAGGCAGGAAAAGAGGATATTTGAAAGGTAAAATGAACAGTGGCTTAAATAGGTCCTGGTTTCAATTTTTTTGGTCCTTTTTGAAGGGAAGCAGTGACCCAGCGTGTCATTTGTGCTCACATCACAGTTGGGCTAAGCTAGTAAAATGTGGAACCCGCACATTTTGCTCCCCTCCCAACAGCATAAACACAAAACAAATGGAATGATCTAGCCACAGCTCAGTCGGGTGGAGCATGAGACTCTTAATCTCAGGGTTGGGGGTTTGAGACCCACGCTGGGCAAAAAAAATTCTGTATTGCAGGGACTTGGATTAGATGACCCTTATGGTCCCTTCCAACTCTACAATTCTTTGATGCTAAGACATGTCCCTGTGCCTCCAGCTTCCAGAATCAGCCAAAAACCTTCACACACAAAAAAACCTCTGGCTACTGTTCTTCCTTACAAAGTGATGTTGCTACCAATGGGGGGGAATACTCCCATTTGTCTCTATGGCAACAGGACAACATCTTTCTAATGTAAATGCCAGTACTTAACTGGCAAACCAAGGCCATACTAAAAAAAACTAGTATGAATAGTTCCCCTGGTTTCCATTTGATGATTCTAACTCATAGTTACAGGATCACAGGCTTGGAACGGGCTCACACACTGAACCCCACCCCCCACAAACCTATAATAATAAATATATTTCAGTGTGGATTCTTCTCTTTTCAGTAAAGTATCCATGCCATATGTGGTATCCTCTTGCCACCTGTAAGTCCTAAGGCCTCAACCTCCTTAGCTGGCTTAAGAAGGCTCCATGACCTTGGGAAGAACACAGGCTGTGTTACACCCACAGTCTGCAGCATGATCTTCAAACACATCCATATATGTTTTGCTTGCCACCTGCCTGGAAGGAGCGGCCTTTCTTTTACCTGCTACCTCTGACTCTTTAGGAGTTTTTTAATAGCCATATTTGCCATATCCTGCCCCCTTTCTTCCTATCCCCTTTCCATGATTGTGGAACCACTCCCAGTTTCTGGACCTGCTTGGTCTTGCACTCTCTCACTTCAGCTGATCTTGTCGCATTATCTGCTCAGAACTGAACAGTCTGGACAGTTTCCATCCTGTCTTCCAGACCATATAACATATTGCTAAGTACCCATTGTTTGTTTTTCACTTAAAGAGTAGTTTGTAACAAACATTTCCAGGCTTTCTTGGTTTTTATGATTTGGATCTCCACTGTAAGTCTGTTCATTCATGGGCAGTAAGCTAATATAAGCTATCATCCATAAATCTGTTTGAGTATAGTTAAAGCCTTCCAGCTCTGTGGGAACTACACAAGGGAAGTAAATGAAAGGGAAATGGAGACAAGTGAAGTCAACTGTATGTGTACAGAATGGTTTAAGTGCTATGAAACTTACAAGGACTTCCCTACTGGGAGCAGTAGGAGGCTATTGTTCACAGCCACATGGGCTGATACAAACTGCTGTGTTGTTGACACGGTAATCACCTCTAAGAATAAAGTAGTGTAGCTTGTTGAGGCTACCTGGTGGCATATGGCAAAACTTACAGCTCTGGTGCTTAAATCATTTGCAATGAGAACATTGTTGCCTGTCATCAGCAATTGTATTATATATTCAAAAAATCAACTTGTCAAATGCTGAGCAAAAAGCAAATGCATTAAAACCTTAAAAAACCCCAAACTGGCGAAACAGTGCCAGGCAGCCACTCCCAACACCATGATTTGTACTCTGCCATGAGGTAGAATTGCTGTATCTAGTGCCATCAAGGGAGCTTCTCTTCTTGAGGAATCACAGCTTTGGGAGGGAATTTCTGTTGCTACCTTGGTGCAGGGTTAAAACTTTATGCATTGGGCTCCTGATCCTAATTGCTTCCTCTTCTCTCTGTGGTTTGAATATGAGGCCTCTGCTTACACACCTGCTCTCGGTTCTTGATGTCTAGGAGATCATGACTCCTGTAAAACTTTTCTCCTGCCTCTGACCCTTCTGATGTTTGCCTGCTTAGGAGCATGACCTGCGGCCTCATTGGGACTGCTTACCTGCCTCTGCTCTTGAGTCTTACTCTTCACTTCACCTGCAATGGACCACACCCTCCTCTCTGCCCTCTTCCTCCAGTTACCTGCCTAGAAGAGACCCTGAGTACTGACACATGTGCCCCTTTCACATACGAGCTGCATGAAGGGGAAGAGTTGTAGTTCAATGGTAGAGCATCTGCTTTGCATGAGAAGTTCCAAGGTTCTGTCCCCAAGAATCTCCAGATAAGGCTGGGAATCTCCCCTGTCTGAAACCCTGGGGAGCCACTGCCAATCAGCATAGAAAATACTGAACTAGATGGAGCAAAGGTCTGACTCAATATAAAGTAGCTTCTTATGAAAAAGGCACCACAGGAAAGGTGAGGTGTGCTTCTATCTCTGCCCCTAGTGTCAGGCATGCTACTGGCCCCACCTCTACCCTCCACCTCTGGGTGCCCATCTGCTGGCATGGACATTTGAACTGAGAAAGCTGTCATGTGATAGGGGTGGCAGGAACTGTGATTTTGGTTCTCTCAGTTCTTCATTTTTCCAATCTTAAATTCAGTTTTCCAGATTTCTACAGTAATTTGCATATTTTAAAAGCACATGAAAATCCACCAACATTTGGGTGCCAATTTCTTCTACTGAACATATTTTTGTCGGCAGTTTTGACTAATTGTACTCATTTTTTTGCAGTTGTTCCTCATATAATACGTTTTGTATTATGCTTTCACCAATATATTAATTCTGAATACACACAATGTCTTTCTTCCCAACTGATGGCCAAGCCAAACATGCAGCTTCTGAGGTGATACACTTCTGTCACATGGCTCTGCGACTTCAGATTTCTTGTGCGCCAGTTGCATTTTTGCAAGCTCACATTAAAATTGTGCATTCTCCCAATTGGTAACATTTAACTTAGCACAATTGTGTGTGAGGACTATACCATCTCAGCAGCTATGCTTTAATCAGCCTTAAGTTTGAGGGTTTTTATATTTTATCTTAGTCAGCAGAATATATTTTCAGAATATAGATATAATACCGTACAATACAATGTTTTCAACTTGTTTCAGCCTTAAACCAGGTAAGTTATAATTCTCGTATGTAGAATGTTGTACAAATGTTAATACAGTAGAACCTCGGTTTTCAAACATCTTGGTTGCTGAATGTTTCGGAAGCTGAATGCTGAAAACCCGGAAGGAAATGCTTCCATTTTTGAACATGCCTTAGAAGTCAAACAGCTTTTCATTTTTCTCAATTGATTTTGCTGACCGCCCATTACGCCTCGGTTTTCGAACGTTTCGGAAGTCGAATGGTCGTCCAGAATGGATTATGTTCGAAAACCGAGGTTCCACTGTAGTTACTATACTGTAGAATGCCTATTTGATACAGTTATATTTTAGTAAGCAGGGCTAACAGTGTTACAGGATTGTCAACATCTTTGCAACATTGATCCCAAAGAAAAACTTGCTTCCTGCTCATCTGTGAAACAGAACCATTAATCAAGCACTTCATGCATTTTTAAGGAAGGAAAGGAGCACACTGAGCTTCCTGCTGAATTCAAGCTGTTTACTATACTCAAGGAGATCAAAATGTTTTTTATGATGGATGTGTCTGAAGCACTGTGCCCTTTCCCAGGAAGCAGACTCCATACTATTTAACATACATTGTGCTTTGATTAGGAAAATTACTAGATGAGACGGCTACAATTATTTGAGCAAACATGGAGTTCGCTATTACTGTACGTACCCCTGCTGGCTGAGAGCTGTAAGAAGTTATTGCTTTTTAATTAGCATTCCCCAAGGTTTATCAAAGCAGAGCCATTTGTCAAAGAGGCTTTCATAAATCGTAGAACTATGCAAGGCATTGGAGTTGGCTTTAACAGGGGTAATGGATGAGAAATAGCGTTTCATTTGCAGGATGAAGATGAGGAACGTTAAAAATATAAATTAAGGTGCATTTAGGAGAAACACATGGTGGGATGCCACTCGGATTTTTGTTACCTGTATAATATTTCGCTGTGCTGAAAAGATGCATGCCTCTCAGATATAGTAGAAGTGATGCTTACGCTGAACAACTAAATCATATTTAAGCAGCAGAATGGTCACCAAATGGTCTACCAGCTGTGGAAATGAGTATGTGGAAGTGTGCCGTAATTGGCCACCTGAACCCATAACTCATATATGCAGAAAATCAAGGTCAAGTGAAGAGTCAAATCTGAGAAAGCAGTCCAAAGGTTACTAAACAACAGAAGAAAGGAAGATATGTGGTGTCAATGGTAGAGAACATGCTTCACATGCAGAAGGTCCCGGGTTCAGTTTCCGGCATCACCAGGTTCAGCTGGCAAAAAATTCTAGTCTGAAAACTGTAGAGTTATTTCCAGTCAGAGGGGACAAGACTGAACTGCTCCCTATGATATGCAGCAACTGCAATTGTTGATCAGCCTACCAAAAAAAGGTTCCTTACACCTTTACGTAGGGATAGGGATAATCCACAGATATCCCATATGTATTTTCTGCATCCCATATGCTATCTGGCTATTCCATAAGCATTTTCTAGGCAAAAGGGCATTGGGAAAGCTTTCTTCAAGGAGAACTGCAACACACTCCTTAAGTATAGCTCATTATCTCATCCTCAGCTTTCAGATCCTACCCTCTTGGACTGGCAAAGCACACTGAAAGGGAAGGAAATGGCAATACAGCTTGCAAAGGCATGGACTTTTACTATATAATAAAGCAGGTTTGATCACACACGGTAGGGCGCCTTACCACTGCTGTCATGGTACTGAACTCAATAGTTTGCACTACATCCAAAGGGAAATAATGCACAACTTGATCCATAAGGTGTTAAATAATGGCAGGGTCTATATTAGTGCCTAAGATCTAAAAGCAACATCTTTCCTTCTTCCCCACCTGCTTCCGGCTGCAAACGCTGATTAAACATGCAGTTTTAAAGAGAGTCTAAACATGTGGTTTAAAACGGTTTTTAAACCCTGATTAAATGTAAGGTGGGGGTGGGGAGATGGAACATTTCTTTCTTCCCCCTCCCGCTTCTGACGGCAGACTTAATTAGGATTTAAAACCCCTATTAAGCATGCATTTGGGAGGAGGGGAAAGGAAGTGCAGTGTCTCCTTCTTCCCTCTTCTTCACTACAAGTTTAATTAGGATTTAAAACCCTAATTAAACATTAGGATTGGTCTCTGAATTGATTTGGGGCCTGGATCCAAACTATGGGGCACAGCCCTATAGTTTAGTTTAGTTTAGTATTGTATTGTATTGTATTATTGTATTGTACAGTCGTACCTTGGTTCTTGAACAGAATGTGTTCTGGGAGTCCGTTCGACTTCCGGAACTGTTCAAAAACCAAGACACTGCAATCAGAAGCCGCGGAAGTCATGCTGGACATTCGGCTTCTGAAAATCGTTCAGAAACTGGAACATTCACTTCCAGTTTTTGATTGTTTGGGAGCCGAAATGTATGAGTTCCAAGGCGTTCGGTGACCAAGGTACAACTGTATTGTATTGTATTGTAGTTCATTTTAGTGTTGTATTTTCTATAGTATGACATTTACAAATTCTTTCAGCTTCAGTCCTACAGGATAATCCTGCACTATATGGAAGGAAGCACGAACATCAGGGAGCCAATCACAGTGTTCTCCCAATCAGGCCATTTGTCCATCGCATTCACAGATGCTTGCCACCAATGTGGGATTTCATCATAGGAAAGCACCCCCCTATATTTTTTGCAGACGTGCACACAGGATGAATCTTGGGTAATGCCACAACATGGCACATTTTGGGGAGGAATCCTATGTTTCTTTCATCAGGTAAAGGTAAAGGGACCCCTGACCATTAGGTCCAGTCACAAACAACTCTGGGGTTGTGGCACTCATCTTGCTTTACTGGCTGAGGGAGCCGGCATACAGCTTCCAGGTCATGTGGCCAGCATGACTAAGCCGCTTCTGGCGGACCAGAGCAGTGCACGGAAATGCCATTTACCTTCCCGCTGGAGCGGTACCTATTTATCTACTTGCACTTTGATGTGCTTTCGAACTGCTGGGTTGGCTGGAGCAGGGACCAAGCAGCGGAAGCTCACCCCATTGCGGGGATTCGAACCGCTGACCTTCTGATTGGCAAGCCCTAGGCTCTGTGGTTTAACCCACAGCGCCACCTGCGTCCCTTGTTCCTTTCATACGGACACCCAATTAGTCCATAGCAGATGATGCTCAGTATTCTCAAGACTCAGAAGTGTTTTGACTTTTCTGAGAACATAATTGCCAGCACTCCCTACTCCCTTTTTGATAGCATTTCTGCACAATGAGGCAAGTTCTCTGAAGGCATCTAGTCCACTGTGGTCTCTGCAGCAATCTAGCAAGCCGGGCTTCTTAGGGCAATTTAAATGTGTGTTGACTATGGATTCCACCACCAGTTGTGAGGCTAGTATGCTTTTCTCCTCCTCCTCAAGATGGACTAGAACGAGCTGTTCCTGATAATGCTTCTCTCAATACTCTGTCTGTGTGCTTCCTTGGAAAACCCCACAAACAAACTGAAGAATGTATGCACTACCAACAATTGATGCTGATGACATTGTAGGTGATTGTTGCTCCCCTGTTTCTACAGTGGCATCTGTAGATAGTGGAGAGACTGTGCCTGACAAGCTCCCTACGTTTGCGATGGAATAGGTCCCAATAAGTTGGCAGGTCCCAACAGTATTCTTGGGTTCTAAACAGGAATATTTGGGGAATTTTGAATTTGCTAGGAATACAGGCAGCAATTTCAGTAGCCAAAGGATCCTTACTTTTTGGAGCAAGGAATTGTTTTTGCCTTATCACTGCTAGTTCTCTAACACTAAAGGCGGGCTATAAGGCTTCAAAGACTGTGCTGAAATGCTGCCACCTTGTGAGTTTAGCAAAATAAGCCTAAATTCAATAACATTTTTCCTTAGACTGTATTCTCTTACTATACTCCTTCTGAAATGATCACATATGGAATACATTACACCAGTTTATTCTGCTGATAAAGGGATGGATTCTGGTAACAGTTTATGCTGACTTTCGTCTGCATTAATGCAGCAACACAGAAGTAAAGTACATTTGGCTTGTGCATCTAAAGGTGACCTGCCAGAATCTCTCTCCCACCCCCATCCTTCTCAAGCCATTGCAGACTTGAACAAGAAAGCCTCATGAGATTGAAAGACAAACCCACCAGACTGTGGTCTATGGGGCAATATAAAAATGTAGTATTGTCCAAACATTGGTTGAAATCTATTTTTTCAAAGAAAAAGGAGTCCCTTGTAGGTCAATAGTCCATGACCAGTCTGTTATACAAAGGTCAAAATACAAGTAACTTCTCAGGAGGCTGTTAACTGAATTAGCCTCCCTAATTCATTTTTAACTTAATTTTTAAAAAAACCAGGAACAAACTAAATTATGACTTGAGGCCCTGTAACCAATTAAGTACCTAGCCAGAGATTTGCTTTTGTTCAAATGAAATTTAAACTAGGAAACATTACTCCAGTCTCCAGAAACAATTAGTGGTGCATTCATGTGTCATGGAAATGCAACACAAAAATAATTGGAAATCATCTTGTTTGCTAATATTTCACAGTGCTCTCAAAGTCTAGGAATCCAAGCAGAGGTTGCCATTTCAGATTACATCTTAGGGGCAAGAAGGGGAAGACATTCCTAGCAAAGTTCATTGATCTGCTAATGGTTCATAACTGGAAATGTCATCAACACAGACCAAACATTCACCCCTATTCGTAAGCAAATGAATTTGTGTCGGGCAGCCAAACACCAACTACACAGGCATATGCAGCTGTTTATAACTTCTTACTCAATGGGAAGCCTGTGACTTGGCCAGAGATGGGTGTTCTTGAGCAAACTCAATCATTCTTTGTAAAACCTTTGGTCTAAAAATCTTGTAAATGCTGTTTATGAGTACGATCCATACCTGCTCTTCCTGCTCCATTGGTTTGGCCTGATTCACCAGATAAACAGTCCTTTTAGGTTAGCAATTGCTGTTCTATGTGACTTGCCTTGAATCCTTTGAGAAGCAATCAACCACAGAGAGGAAATGCTCATCGATGGGTGGCCCTATACTGATTCTAATGTTTCATTTCATGAGTGGGGAAAGTTTTCCATCCCAAGGGCTACATTTCTCTTGAAACAACCTTATGGGAGCCACATGTCACAGGTGGGTGAAATATGTGAACCGTACGTTTGTATGATAGGCTAGCAGAAACCGCTTTCTATGTTCTGTCCAGGCAAGCAAGAGTTCAAGGACACATTCTAGCCCAGCAGGAACATTCAAATAGCGTACAAAGCAGGGCTGGTGAGAGCTATGGCTTGAGAGGTGTGTGGCCTGGGGGAATCCTAGGAGCCAGAGGCCTGAAGTGGTGTATTTGGTGGGGCTATTTGTGGACCCCTAAATCTACTCTATAGACCCCACATCTGTGGCCCCCACATCTGGGTGATTCAACCTATCTTGCCCAGAGGGCCACCTGCTCAGCCTCAGAGCCATCTCTGAAACAATTTGCAGATTGGGGGGAGGGGGCTAAGGTTTTTTTTTAAAAGTGTTTTTAAACCCTTAAGAACTCTTTAAGTAGGTTGGGGGGCATGCGCAGCACTGCACAGGACCAGATCCTTCTGTTGAGTGCAGCTGTTGAGTGCATGTGTTGATCCTGTGTGGTGTTAGGAAGAGAGGAGAGCCCTGGCTTGAGTCTGCCTTCCCCTGGGAAGATGTAGCTGCCTGTCTGGTAGGTCTCAGCCTTTTTGCTCCCTTCCTGATTCCCCACCCCCAACAGCCATGGATTGGTCTGGGCCAAACCAACCTGGTTCACAGTGATCGGGGGCTGTGGTACCCCACTCACCTTAGGCCTAAAGCCCTCCGTATAGACCTGATTTGCCTTGGTCCTTTACCAAATCTTGTGCACAGGCTTGAAGTCCCTCATCCCTGTTGCATTCCTTTTGTGCTGATATTTAGTCAGATGACTTGTTGATAATGAAATAAACCCTCCTTTCAATAGAAATTACTCTGCCAGCACTCCTCTTTATACACACTGTCAACTTATTGGTTAGATCTTGTAAGAGGTATCAGGGTTTATTTATAAAGAAGGGTGCAGCTGTGTCTGAATGCGTCCTTCCGTCTGAAGAAGAATAGCCATGCCATGCTTGTTGGAAATGGAAGCAGGGCAATAGATCTGCAAAGGATCTGCAAAGATGGCATTTCCTAAGTACACAACTGTCAGGCTTTACCTAGCTCAGGAGATAAATGATAATCCTCTCAGAAGTGAAAGAGATAAAACTCAGGCAGGGAGATACAGAAGTGTACAGCATAATGGAAGATAAAGAAAGGATTCTGAAGGTAGCAGGATCTATTTTGCATCAATTTACACATTATGAGTGATGAGAGAACTTGCCTCACCTTCACCAATTGGGTATTGATAAGCTTTCTTGATGCAACTGGTGTGCTTCCCAGTGACTATTGTGGGATAGGTGCTTCATATGCATGTATGTTTTTCACATGATGTCATTGGCACCAGAATAAAATACTGTATCCTCCTGCACTCCATTTAATCTGGTCTCTCCAGCCAAGTACCTCATCACCTTCCCCAAATTTAGGGGATTGTTCTTTTTTTTAACCCATGAGAAAGGGTAGGCACACAGTATGGTGTTTTAGATACATGTGGAGTGGAGGCAAGGGCCTGCTGGCTGTGGGCTTGCGCCCTTCAATTCTGCTTGCAGTATTTTGATGAGGGCTGCTCCCACAAGCGAGGACCCCTGCTTCATCGATAGTAAAGAAGTGCAAGTTTTCTGCAGTGCTGGGGCATCAGTTGCCAGGATAGAAGCAGACAGGTTTTTAGCTCCCATCTGCTGTTCTGAGAAGTTTACCTTCCCTTCCCTGATGACAAAGATCTAACCTTCAAAGAGCCTATATATATTTACTTTAGCCTCATGCAGGGAACATAGATTTGACCATGAATCTCCAGGCAGCAAATACAGCCCAGCAGTATACAAGCTTTGTTTGGTCAATTGTGCCGAGTGCAGTGAACCAACGCAGGAACATCAAAAGTGATGAGAAACCATTAGCTGCCGAACAGTCATAATAAAACTTTGGGGGGGGGGGGAGTCTCCAGAGAATTATGAACTTCAAAAACAGCTTGATAGGATTATGAAAGTTAAAGTATTGAACAGACACCAAGGACATTTTTTTTTTTTTTTTGCAATTAAGGAAAAATATACAGTGGTACCTTGGGTTACAGACGCTTCAGGTCACAGATGCTTCAGGTTACAGACTCTGCTAACCCAGAAATAGTACCTCGGGTTAAGAACTTTACTTCAGGATGAGAACAGAAATTGCGCAGTGGCGGCAGCGACACCGTGGTGTGGCGCGGCGGCGGCAGCAGCATCAGCAGCAGCAGCGGGAGGCCTCATAAGCTAATGTGGTACCTCAGGTTAAGAACAGTTTCAGGTTAAGAACAGACCTCCAGAACGAATTAAGTTCTTAACCTGAGGTACCACTGTAATGGAAACTTACAACAGCCTGTGACTCGTTCTTTTGATATAGTACAACCCACCAATTCACATTGCAGCTGTTGTGGAAGAATACAAGGGGTCATATGAATGAATGCAGTACAGATTTGCTTTTTTTTTTTTTAATCCTCTCAGAAAAGTATTTGAAGAAATAGGGTCAATCATACAAGCTGCTCTTTGGATGATGTATCCTAGGCAACAATGGAAGTGTGTGAGAGAGAACATTATTTTTTAAAAAAAATTCCTGGAACTGTTCACACTCCTCATCCACTGTGCCTTGTTTTCATTCATCTTTGGATATTCAAATCTGCTGCTATACTAAAAGCTTGGCTGTATAGACTCTCCAAGGAGCTGCAATGAATTTCTAAAGCCTGAAACCAATGTTTTTGCTGAACATCTTCTTGCCTGCCCCATGAAGCATTACACTTGCTCTTTGGTAACACAGATGTGTTTCGGAAGATTGGTAAATAGAGAATGTGATACAGAACTAACCACACAGATTACATCAGCTATATGTGCCCCCAGAATTGGATGAAGAGATACACTAGACCCCAGGTTTGAATCCCCTTGGGGCGGACCAGAGCACAGCCTGCTGGCCTGATCTGATCCATCCCTGGGGTGGGGCCCGCACTGTAGCTGGCCTGCCATTGGCCAATAGGGCAAGCAGACTGTTATCCACTTCTTGTCCGTGGGTGAAACCAAAGAGGGTTTACCCAGGCCCAGAAAAACTCTTTGCCTCTGAGGCGATTGCCAGATCCTGGGCTGGCATTGCTGCTATCCTGCAAATAGCGTCTGACCTGAAAGGTAAGCATGATTGGCTATAGGCCCCCTCCCCAGTGTATATCAAGATGTTTTCTATCAAATGAATACTAGAGAGGTGACAGAGAAAACAAGTTATATGGAGTAGTTCCTTTTAAGCTTAGCTATTTACTGATAAAATAGATCTCTCTCTAGTAGTTAAGTTTTGAGTATGCAGGCTTTTTTTTGGAATTGTAGATCTTTTTGTAAAGAGATATGATATAATACAAGTGAGGCTAAGAGCTCCTCTTGTAAATCATCTGAGGAAGGATAAAGTGAGCAGAGGCAAGAGAGAATGTGCTATCTCTTGCCAATGACAGAAACAAATAGTCTTTCCAAATAGATGCTATGCTTTAAATTCATTGTAAAGGCCAGATGTAAGATGTATCTGTTTATGGGAATCGTTTTACAATGACTTCCTTTGGTCTGATTGAGTTAACATGCATGCTAACAGAGTTTCCTTAATTAAATTTTTGGTTTATAATCACGAAACATCCTTCATTTCTGGCATTTTCATTATTTGATAACACTTTGGCAATTTTTATGGCCTCACTCAGAAATCTTTATCCGGTGATGAGGATTTGCATTCTCCAACAGCTGAATGTAGAAGCCTTTATAAATTACGTATTCACCTTCAGCATCTGATAGGAATTCTTTATTGAAAAATTTGGGTTGTGTCCAAGAGAAGATGCTAGGGGTGTGTGTTTACTGCTACTCCAGTACAATAATGGGGGGGGGGGGGAATCTCTAACAAGAATATCAAAAGATAAAGAGTAATTGAACACAATACATTGCAGAAACATAAGGTGCTATTTTATACCAAGTCATACCATTGGTCTATCTACTTTGGTATTCACCAATATTTCTTAAATGGTTGGCTGGAGATCACCAGGGGGGTCTCAGGTCCTCCTCCCTCACCTGTTTTGCCTGCTTAAAACTTTTGTGAACTACAGTGATTTCCCCCATCCTCTGGCCTTTGAGCCTGGACTGGTATGACAACAAGTACCCTTTTGCTTTTCAACTCGTGTATTGCCACCTGCACTTAATCATTATTAGCAACATCGTTGCTAATTGGACCTCATTGTACGTAAGACTGTGGGTTGCTCTAATCCAAATTAAACACACGCACGCACACACTGACAAAGCAACTTCCAAAAGCACAAATTACTTCCAAAGACAGCAGAGGCCTTAATGCATTGCAAGAGCCTAAATGGAATTAGTTACTTGGATGGGGGAAGGGTCCAAGGTGTGTGGAGACGAATCCACTGAAATACTGTAAAAATCAAATAGAAAGGGGTCTAGCTGTAGACCACAACAGCAATTACTGTACAACAAAAATACATATAATTCCACTGCAATTAAAAACACACACATGAATGCACTGAAATAAATAGTGTGAATCACATTCAGATGTCTAAACAGTGACCAGAAATACAAATGATTCTGCCACAGTGGACAGCAAGATGAATAGCATTGGATGCTGAACTGCAGTGGAAGGGAATCTGTTCAGGCCATGACAAATAAATGTCAGTATGGGCATTCCTCACTTTGTGATGCAATGCTGAAGAGAGAGCAAAGCATCAGAAATATCCCACTTCTCTTTTCAAACAGGAGCATGTAAATGAACTCTTGGAAATGCTTCAGCTACAGGATGCCATGTTAAGAACAACGAAGACAGCAGAAAGCATCTCAGGTACGTTGGAAACCAAACACCTGCTTAATTCTATGATGGAATATGGAAGAGAGGCAATTTCAAGTAATGGCATTGCAAAGCTTTTTGTAGGTTTCCTTCACCTGCAAAGTCTCCTAGGACGGCTATTCTACCATTTTTGTATGCACAAGAGGCACTAGCAGATCTTTACGCAGTGTATAACATCTTTAGTCTGAGGCTGAGATCTGCTTTGGCAGCAAATAAAGTGCTTAGACGATGCCTGCCAATTCCTGCCCCGGTTCAGTGTTGCAAACCATGACATTATGGCTGACATAATGCAGGATATAGCACTAATGTTTCCGGGAGATAATGATCCTATTAATATGGATGACTGGGGAATAAGATGTCAGGAATGCTTCTTAAATCTTTAGGAATGAAAAAAGAGGTCTGCATCAACTAATGAGCATAAGTTCCAGTTCTGAATATTTTCTAGATATTTCCTATGCATGTTTACTCCCTTTGCAAAGGGAGCAGGGATAGCAGACTTGAGTTGTAATCCAGAGGTGGCCTGGTGGCTCTCCAGATGTTATTAGTCTTGTCATACCAACATAACCTGTTCATGATAATAACTACAAACTACACAAGTAAGCACAAGTGAAATCATGAACTGTGTGGATAGCTCAGTTGGTTAGAGCATGGTGCTGATAATGCTAAGGTTATAAGTTCGATCCCTGTATATTCCTGAATAACAATGACAACAACAATTTATTTGTGCCCTGCCCATCTGACTGCGTTGCCGCTCTGGGCAGCTTCCAACATATATAAAAACATAGTAAAACATTAAAAAGCTTCTCTATACAGGGCTGCCTTCAGATGTCTTCTAACTGCTATATAGTTACTCATATCCTTGACATCTGATGGGAGGGCGTTCCACAGCGTGGGCACCACCACCGAGAAGGCATTGCAGGGGGTTGGACTAGATAATCCTCAGGATCTCTTCCAGCTCTACAGTTCTACGATTCTATGTGGGTAAACATCAGTGAGCTTTGATTGAGGTGGATTTTTGACCACAATGGCAGGGCAAGAATTAGATGAAATCCAAACAAGATTTGTAAAACAAATGAAAGGGAATGCCACTTCCAGGCATTATCCATGACTAGCATTTGCTGCTGAGTCATATGTATAATGATGGTAAGATATTTATTCTATGCAAGCAGAGAACTCTCCAGATTTGCAGGGTGGAAATTGGCACATAGCATATCCATGTTGCGGGAGCAGAAATACAAACTTTGCACAATGCGTTATGGAAACACAGAAATATACTCATAATGGATGAATCAGACTCTTATACTATGTTTAGTATAAGTGATAATGTAAACACTTATTTCTCCATGTAGAATACTAAAGTGCTCTTTTATGTGGTGGCAACCCTTATAGCAACCATAGATTTATAGCTACGGTGTGTTACTCTGGCATAACACTGGCATGATGTGGCATAGCTGCTGGTGGCAGAGTGGGATTCTAAAAACAGGCTGCCCAAGCTTCAGCTGTCTCAATTATAACTTCATTTTTCAGTGATATATACATTTGCAATTTTGTAATAACCCTGGATTAACGTTATGGAGTGCCGAATGACTGGAATAAGCATTTTTGGGGGACAGTTCCTGTTCACTGTTCCCATTTCCAATTGTTCCTTTTCATTTTGCTGGATAGAGTCCAGGGTTTGATGTGGCATAATTCAGAACAGTATTATAATTGAAAATTGAAGCCCCTAATTAATCTGTTTCTGCAGATGATTTACAGTATTGCACAGCTGCCCGAAAGAAAAAAACTCTGGTCCAGAACAAACCTTTGTTGAAAGATCAAATACACAGCTGTTCCCTTGGAAACACTGTAAATAAATTGGAGACATAATGTTCCATCCTGTGGGATGGCTTATAATAAGGGGAAATATACTACTGGACAGTGCTGATAGCATAATTTAACCTCTCTTCCTTTGCCCTTTGGGCTTGAGCCCATGTTGAGGTTCTGTAACATGGCCACTTTCCAAATTGATACTGAAATGCTTAAAGCTTGTAATGATGAAGCAGCAAAAGTAAACAAACTTTTGCAAACCACAGATTATCACAGTATATGCCATTTCTAGATAATATATATTATCTAGATAATATATATTAAATTGTGTGTTAGGCTATATATTAAATTGTGTGTTAGAATGAAATCTGCTATAACATGGCGGATTTATTGTGGTGGCAAAATGGTTCAAGCACTGGTTTGCTTCTATGAATTCAGTCTGCTTGAATTTTACTTTAATTGTATGTAATTGTTACTCAGTCCGATGATTTATGCAATTAGGTAGATACCTGAAGGTAAGTCAACAGTAGTAATAGTCACAACATTACTCTGGTATATGTTAAAAGACCACAAGATTTGTTCAGATGAACCACATCCCAATTCACCACTTTGTAAAACAGCCCATTTTGGCACAGACCGATTTGGAGGATGATGAATAGAGCTCAGGGGTCGAATCCCATTTTGTTTTCCCCATCTCTGGCTATAATCTTTCTCCCTTTTGACAGAAGTGGGAATAACAGTCCAGAATGCCTAAAGACTGCCAAATTATAGGCAAGTATGTCTGGGATACTTTTAAATGTAATCCCCTCTAAAAGGAACCACATATAATATGTTACTTTCTTTTGGAGAAAATTTAAATGTAAGGCAACCCTTATATTTCATGAATTCTACCAAATTTAAGAAGTATAGCTGCAGTTTTAAAGGCAGCAGTTATAGTTTTGGAGCAGATGAAAAATGAATCACTTAATTTCTGCTTGTATGTTGTGGGCAATTGGTCTGAAAATTGAGGACCATGTCAACAGATGCCTCTTGTATGGATTCAGACAAATAGGTTCAAGGGCTTTTTTTATTAGGCACATCTGAAGTTGCTTTTGGAATGGAAAGAACTACATGGGATTCATTTTCCTAGGTGAAACCATTCCCTCTAATTACAAGCTAGATCTGTCAGTCATGAAGGAGCACCCTCAATCCATGTTGGCATCTTAGAGACATACAGTTTGTCCTTCCAATGTTGTTCCCTCCTCTGAAGCACTGGGATTGAAGAGCGCTGAAAAACTCATTCCGAAAGCTAAACCTGCCATTTACAACAGAGGTCTTCTTCTGATGATTGCTCTCCCTTCCCCGATCATCCAACTGCAGCTGAGAGACATCACTTTCACTTTCAGCAGACACTTGTCCACCGCTTTTCTTAAGTGTCTGGATTGCTAAAATGCCATGAAGAGCTTCAGGGGTCTCTGCTTGGATTATCACCACATGATAGGGATTCTGCTTTGCTTCTGATAATCCCTCAGTACTCTGAGGCATCTCACCTCACCCTGGGATTTAGGATTCGTTCAAATCTGATGTTCATTTCTAGTTAATGCAGTAAAATCCCAAAACTAGAAGTCTATTAACCACCAAGCTGAGCTAATTGTGAGTTTTGGGGCTCTGTGAAATATCTGTGTAAAAAAAGTCTTACTAATTCAAACTGTACTGGAAAGCTAAAAATAAACATGGTGGACTCTGATATTTCACTTTTGACCTTCAAATCGATGTATGTAAAATAGCTTTCCCCCCCGTTTGGGTTGGCCACACCATGGCTATCCATTTGTTTGGTGCTTGTGTGTGGTTGAAGTTCAATAGATATTCGGTAAAAGACCTGTTTTGTAGACAGTTATTGAAATAGAATGGGACTTACGCCATTGCTTTTCTTTTACTGTGAGGGCAAAGTAACAGGCAGTATTATGTGTATTGGACAGGGATGACCCTAACAACACAACCTGTTTTAGGAAACAGTCAACAGCCAACTGAAGCAGTTAAACTTGATGGCCAAGGAGATTCTGTGTTCACAAAAATAGCATGCAACCCAATTCATTGATTACCTTGTCCCTAATATTACTTATTTGCAAAAATTTACATTTGTACCATGATTGTAAATAGCTTAACATTAACAATAAAAAACACATTCATAAATAAGCACAAAATGCACCACGAATTAGTAGATTAGCTTAATACATAAACACAACTGGAAAAGGTAAGTTTTAAGTGCCAGTGCTGTAAGTGTCTGCTTGGTTCATTCGCAGGGCATTCCAACAGGCAGGTGCCACCATACTAAAGGCCCTGATTCCAGGGAACATAAGACAAACCTCAACAGCATGGAACACCATTCAGAGTGTCTTTCCTGAGGATTGAAGTGACTAGAGAGGGGAATACAAGGTAAGGTATTCCTGGAGGTAATCTGATCCCAACATGTTGAGAACTTTAGATACAAATAATGAAAGCTTAAATTGGGGCCTGGTAGCATAATATAGTGTAATGTGAATGGCTTGGCCACCTGGAAGGCATTTTAGGTTAGAACAGTTCTTGCCAGAACATAATTCCTAATTATGCCCTAAATTTAGGCAGAGATGAACAGATGTTGTGGATTCATGATGCTCCAAAACTCAATGTCGGTTTTTATTTAAAAACAATAACAACAACACAAAACTTAGGAGTTCCTATACATGCCTATTTCAAATGACAGTCTAAAAGGCAGCACTAGCAGGTGGTTAATTACTATGATTCCTAACTTTCTAGACAGCCATTATTTTAAATCTTTGACATGATAATTCAGACCTGTCTTGCCACAAAAAAGTGAAGACTTTTCAAGGCTATTAATATTCGCTGTTGGGGTTCCTCTGATACCGAATTACTGTACAGCAGAGCACATCAATTTGTTATCTAAGGAATCACCTTATTGTTCAGAAATGCAGGAGAAAGCTTGCCTACACTTCCCAAAGGTTCCTCCTACAAAGGAAAATATGTTGCTTTTGGATTCCTTTTGTGTAGAGAACTATACTTTTACATCTTTAGGCTAAAAATGGTCAGGGCGGATGTGCTCAAAACTTTAAAAGGCTTTGGGTTTTTTAATTAAAACAAACACCCCTCCCCCGATCCAGATAGAAAGTAAATCTTGGGACTTACACACATGCCTATGGAAAACCGTAATATATTTTACTATTTTTCCTTATTACAGTGCTGTTTCAACATATTTTAGTTGTTAAATCCGAAACATGTGGCCCTCGTTTACTATATAGCCAAATAATTTGTCTTTCAGGGCCGTGATTTGTACTGGAAATAAGTTCAGGCAGCTTACTGTGCTTTTTGGTTGGGAGTAACTGAAATGCTACTTACTATCTTAATATAGGGCACAGCCACGGTTAACATCAGCTCAGAGCTCATTAGCTTAGCTGCTGGTGCAAAGGGTAGTATAAATGGTATGGAAATTAATGGTTTCTTTCTAGCGTGAAATAATGCCACAGTCATTTAAAATATTAGTGAATGCTGGGAGAAGAATGTGATGTATAGGGGAAACACTCATGCCAAGTTGAGCCTAAGGTTATTGATCACACACAAACATCTGTCGCAAGCTTAATTTATCTGATCATCTTTGCAGATGCTATAGGAGCTGGGACAGCCCTAATTCTTCTCTCAGTATTCACTAAAATTTTGCAAGCACATTGCAGAGCTGGATCGCTCTCAACTGAGTACAGGTAGGTCTTGATTTGCACAGTTGACAGAACACTAATGTAACCATCCTACCTATTAACCTTGCTTTAACTGAAGTTCTAGGGCAGGGTAGCAGAGGTGCTGCCAAATTTCCACCTTGAAGACTTCCTTAGAGTTGCACTTGTCTTGGACTACATTTGTACAAAGGAAGAATTGAACAAACTCAATTGATATGAATGCTGTGCATCCTCTACAACTGTGGTGTCTAAAAACAAAAAAGCTACTGTGACCATGACAAGCCCAGAAATTGCATAGAATTAGGAAACTTCTACTTTCAGTTCATGCACAACCGAGTCTGAGGACATTAGTGTGTAAGCAGTTTCCATGTCTTGGTTGTCCTTATGGTAGAAGGGGAGGACTTCAATAACATTATCTTTATTATGGTGCACAATATGTTGTTGTTGTTTAGTCGTTTAGTCGTGTCCGACTCTTCGTGACCCCATGGACCAGAGCACGCCAGGCACTTCTGTCTTCCACTGCCTCCCGCAGTTTAGTCAGACTCATGTTTGTAGCTTCGAAGACACTATCCAACCATCTCGTCCTCTGTCGTCCCCTTCTCCTTGTGCCCTCCATCTTTCCCAACATCAGGGTCTTTTCCAGGGAGTCTTCTCTTCTCATGAGGTGGCCAAAGTATTGGAGCCTCAGCTTCACGATCTGTCCTTCCAGTGAGCACTCAGGGCTGATTTCCTTAAGAATGGATAGGTTTGATCTTCTTGCAGTCCATGGGACTCTCAAGAGTCTCCTCCAGCACCATAATTCAAAAGCATCAATTCTTCGACGATACCTCAAAGAAGTATGTGTATATATACGAAGGTTTCAGCTTCTTTCAGGTGAACCTGTGAAAGGAAAAATATCAGTTCGAATCTGTCTTGACGCTATGCCTACTGACCTGAAAAACCTGGTAATCGTAGACCTATACAGTGGTGCCTTGGAAGTCAAATGGAATCCATTCCGAAAGTCTGTTCGACTTCCAAAACGTTCAGAAACCAAGGCGTGGCTTCCGATTGGCTGCAGGAAGCTCCTGCAGCCAATGGAAGCCATGGAAGCTGCATCGGACGTTTAGGTTCCAAAGAACATTCGTAAACTGGAACACTCACTTCCGGGTTTGCGGCATTCGGGAGCCAAAATGTTCAAGTTGCAAGGCATTTGTCAACCAAGGTATGGCTGTATTGGCAAGGCACTGACCACATTTTCTCAGTAGTGATGTAAGTAATGGCTGTTGGCCCTCTGCAAATCTCTAGAGGGATGCTCCTGCATGGCACATATTGGAAAAGTGTTAAAGTAAAGGTAAAGGGACCCCTGACCATTAGGTCCAGTCGTGACCAACTCTGGGGTTGCAGCGCTCATCTTGCTTTATTGGCCGAGGGAGCCGGTGTACAGCTTCCAGGTCATGTGGCCAGCATGACTAAGCCACTTCTGGTGAACCAGAGCAGCGCACGGAAACGCCATTTACCTTCCCGCCGGAGTGGTACCTATTTATCTACTTGCACTTTGACGTGCTTTCGAACTGCTAGGTTGGCAGGAGCAGGGACTGAGCAACAGGAGCTCACTCCCTCGTGGGGATTTGAACTGCCGACCTTCTGATCGGCAAGTCCTAGGCTCTGTGGTTTAACCCACAGTGCCACCTGATATAGGAGATATGAGACATTTATTGAAAATCAGTCCTCCTGGGCATGGTCCCTCACTTTAATTAACTTGTAATTACCATCAGAAGTAAGGCGGGTGATGAAAGAGAAAGAGCCTTCGTAATGACAAAACACTGAAATATGATAGTATCAGTTTAAATAAGTTTCTGTTCATGTGTTAATTCTACAAGACACACAGTTAAGAATGAATTAAATATTTTGGTGAATGACAAATGAGCCTTAGTTTCCAAAGTGAATGTATGAAATGAATATTGATTAAGTTAAGACCGTATAATCAAAGGCAATATTAAGTCTTATCTGTTCAAGGAGCAATCATAAGTATAATCACATTCTTAAATTTCTGTTTAGATCCAGCAGCTGAATTAAGCATAAGGAAAATGAAGGCAGAGTCATTCTTTCCTCAGTACAGCAATGCAGTGGTTCACACAGCGAGTTTATGCCTTAAGTGAAAGTGAATTGATTTAAAAGTTCAAGTTTTGATCTGAAGAAGATCACACTCTGGGTAAGAAAACTGATTTCCAAGACAAAGATGCTCTGATAGAGAGAAACACAAGGGTTGAATGAAAACTTTCCCACTTTATATTTCCTTTGTGTAATGTGCCCAAGTTTTATTTTCTATCCAAGCTGAACAAGTTCTCAGAATCAGAGCAATGTTAAGAGACTTTCTTCATGAATTACTTGCAAAATACACATCAAACACAACCCGTAAACAATAATCTAAAATAATTCAAAATACCTACCTTGTAATAAACACAAACAACAAATAGCCCAGCATAACGTAAGCATAGGAAAACTGGACCACTAATCATAATAACAGCCCACCCCCTTTAACAGACTATAGATTATTTAATGGCTGAAGGCCTGGGACAAGAGAAATGTTTTCTCCTAGAACCTAAAGATAGTGACACTAGGCAAGAACATTCCACAGACAGGCAGCACCACAGAAAAGGCTCGTTCTCATGTTGTCACCCCCTGAACCTCTCTGGGAGAGGGGGGCCTAGAGAAGGGCCTAGGATGACAAGTGCAGGCTCTGGGTTGGTTCATATGGGAAGAAACAGTACTCAATGTATTGAGGTCCTGAGCTGAGGACCCAAGAGGACGGGATCGCATCATCCCAAGGTCCCTTGTATGTTCACTTCATTGATCAGTTCCTCCCTATTGGTGAGAACCAGGTCCAAGACAGACATTCCCTCTTGTTGCTGCTTCTATCTTCTGAGAAATAAAATGGTCAGAAAGGCAAGTGAGGAATTTTTTGGAGCTTACATTCTTGGCACAGTTTGACTTCCAACAGATATCAAGGTAGCTGAAGTCTCCCATGACTGCAACATCTCTCCTTTTTGAATGTTTGGTAATCTGCTCTAAGAAAGCATCATCCAAGTCCTGTCATTAAATGTCGGTCATGTTGCTTCTTACTCACCTTTTCTCTAATTAAAAAGACTCCAGTACAGTGGTACCTCAGGTTAAGTACTTAATTCGTTCTGGAGGTCCGTAATTAACCTGAAACTGTTCTTAACCTGAAGCACCACTTTAGCTAATGGAGCACGATTTCTGTTCTCATCCTGAAGCACAGTTCTTAACCTGAAGCACTCTTTCTGGGTTAGTGGAGTCTGTAACCTGAAGCGTATGTAACTTGAAGCGTACGTAACCCGAGGTACCACTGTACTTGTGTTATTTGCTACAAGTGTGCAGCTCCCCTAGTGGTACAGTTGATTTGTTTCTTGCTGGCATTATTTTATCTAAAGTGAACATGTACCTGCATATCCACATGTACCTGCATATCTGTGTATCTGAAGAAGTGTGCATGCACATGAAAGCTCATACCAAGAACTAACTTAGTTGGTTTTTAAGGTGCTACTGGAAGGAAAAAATTTTTTTGTTTTGACTATGGCAGACCAACACGGCTACCTATCTGTAACTGCATATCCACAGTTTGATATCTTTTGTTGTCTGTGCTTATACAGCATTTCTTAACCTTTGTGTTTTAAATCACCGATGAGTCACTGTTGGACCTAATCAGTCCTAGCCTAATGAGGTACCATTTTAAATACATGCTAGAGAAATGCTATATATTAGCGTTTGCAAAACAGGTAATTTACAAGGTGAGCATTATGGAGCATGGACTTTTTCTTCTTCTTTTAAAACGATACTGTTGGTCTGTAAAGCTTTAGGAGAGAAACACGTCGTAAGAGATTTTTAAATAGGCTTTCATGAAATGCTGCTTTATGTGCTTCGTTGAGCTCTATGTTACATAACATAATATGCCTTTCAGTAGGGAAAATATAGTGCTTTTTTTCTTTAAAAAATGTTTAGGGGTACTCTCATTTCCCTGCTTATATTGAAATACTGCCCCTCAATGAGGCCAAACTTAGATTCACAAAATGTTTAGGGGTATGCATACCCCTGTGTACCCCCAGAAAAAAAAGCACTGGGAAAAGATGTCACACCATAACACAAACTATGAATTCCCCATTGCATTTTTGTTGGCTCCTTTATCTGTGCATTTCCTTTCCCCCATCCCAAAAGGCTCAGGGTGAGTAATATTGAGAGATAAGCTACTGAAATATGTAAATGTCTGAAGATAGGCTGGGTGGAAATCTGCCAGTAAAATGACTTGCTGCTCATTTCTTGGCTTGGGAGGGGAAGAAATGCTCATGTTCCACTCTTCTTTGGGAAAGATCTGAGCAACTTACAAAAAGTTCTCAATCTTAAAGCCAGGGACTAACTAGGCTATCAAACCTGATTATATTTCACAATATAACAGCATCATATCACTTTTATTTTATTTTATTTACAATCAAGCAGTATATAAATTTTATGAAAATAAATTATGAAATGAATCATACCACCTACCCTTAGAAGTTGAGTGGGTTCAAAGCACTTCTCAAGTATGTATGGATTATATCTATATATTGAGGATGGAAGTCTAAGACTGGAAAGTGGCTAGTCCAGGCATCCAACCTTCGGCCTGCCAGATGTTTTGGAATATAATTCCTATCATCCCTGACCACTGGTCCTGTTAGCTAGGGATTATGGGAGTTGTAGGCCCAAACATCTGGAGGGCCACAGGTTGGGGATGCCTGGGCTAGTCTGAGGTCACCAGATGTGTTCATGGCAGTCAAAAGATGCAGACAGGAACCTCTACACATAGCAGGCTGAGTAGGTACCCCAATAACCAATGCTGTTTTTCTAGAAAAAGAGATGCCAGAGTTCACCATGAACGTCTACCTTGTTTTCTTAGAATAGCAATGGCACCCACCTGAAAGATGATGGAGCTAAGCTCTGGTGAGCTCTGGCTGGAAAAAAGCCCTGCAAGTATCCTGATGTCTTGTTCACTTTGGTGAGGTTATTGTATTTCCATTTAAATTCTAATAATTTTTTTTAAAATTTATGCCTCTGCCTATGTATGCAAATTTTACACAATCTGGGGCTCTCTTCTTTGGTGAATCAAATCCTCTTTTTTCTGGACATACATAACTGGTCACCCTAGATTACAACATTATATTTTTTTCTCCATTTAATGCATAAGACAAAAAGGTTTCCAGTAACTGAAAGCCTTTTTGTAGTTCCAGGGTTGAAGATAAAGAAAATTGATTACAGCTGCTTTATGACGTAACAATGCCAGTGAGTGATGATGGTGATTAGGCCAGATTAGCCTACTCCTTTTTCAGATGGACAAAATCATTCTCCGTGAAGGGTTATGACAAACAGGCAGATGGTGAAGTTCTGTGATTGCTGGTGGTATAAATCAAATGCTGCTGAGTAACTGCCTTTCTGCTGAACAAAAGAGAGGGCCTTTTTTGACTCCTAATATGTATTTAAAATGTTTCTGACCATGATTCTAGAGAAAATATTGGAATGCACACACCAAATGTCTGCTGAACTGCACCTAAGTGGCGCTTTCTGAAATCTGTACTTCCCCAAAGGTTCAGGGTTGTGTTTTTTTTTACAAGATTACTCTGTATAAAGAGGAAGAGTGGACATAGGCTGAAGGGAAGATAAATGGGCATAAATGGAAGAAAATACATAGGCAACAGTCCCAGTCTTCTTCCAGCTACAAAGGAAAGTGAGGAGTTCTTATGGGCAGCTCAGAGGACAATAGCAGAGGAGCAACTGGTAACACCTGACTCCACCCAAATACAATTAATTCAAATGCCACCTGGTGACTAAACAATATAATGGCCCTATCTACACATATGCTTCTGGGATGCTGTTGCAGTTCACATAGTCAACAGTGAGATCTATCAGGCATATTCATATTTGTATGCAACAGCTTTCATCCAAATAATTAGTGACGCGATTAATCGGCTCAAATGCCCATTGTAAAGTGGCCTTCAGAATGGAGTACAGACCTATGGTCCCTTCTGTGTTATTCTTATATAATGGATATTCAAGTATTTGTTTGAAAAGCCTCTTCGTTCAGTTCTGGCCAAAATCCAAAATGCATTGGCCGCATATAGCTCAGAGTTAAGCATACTTAAGTAAATTGAAATCAATAGGCTTAAGCATGCATTAGTCAGTGCTGGACTGTGGCCTTTGTTTTTAATAATCATAAGCTTTCTTTACCACCCTATTAGAGTAGCTGCCTTTTCATTGACCGTGATCCATTGCCTGTAGAATCAGCCCGGCGCACAGAAATGTAGCAGAGGAAACTACATCCTAGCAGGAACATAAGTGGTACAAAAAGCGAAACTTGCTAATGTTCTGCATGTCACGCTGCTGCTCAAGATGCAGCAGGAAGGCTGGTGTGCCTCTTAGTCACATCTTATGTGGTACAAGGGAGAGGGCAGTGAGTTTACACACCCTTGCCCAGCCACCCACCTGCTAACATTTACTACTCCAGGAACACTGTTGTTGCAGCCGAAGTGGAGCTCACTGTGATGAAGCGTCCTTCCTTGGAGTGAGGCATTATGGGAAAGGTGGTCATGTTGATCACCTGTGCTGCTGCTTTGCCACAGCGACTACTGTTTACATTTAACAGTAGTAAACTGTTTAAACTTGCTACTCTTAAACGCGGGTGGCGCTGTGGTCTAAACCACAGAGCCTAGGGCTTGCCGATCAGAAGGTCAGCAGTTTGAATCCCCGCGACGGGGTGAGCTCCTGTTGTTCAGTCCCAGCTCCTGCCCACCTAGCAGTTCGAAAGCACATCAAAGTGCAAGTAGATAAATAGCTACCGCTCCGGCGGGAAGGTAAACAGCATTTTCGTGTGCTGCTCTGGTTTGCCAGAAGCGGCTTAGTCATGCTGGCCACATGACCTGGAAGTTGTCTGCAGACAAATGCCGGCTCCCTCAGCCTATAGAGCAAGATGAGCGTGCAACCCCAGAGTCGTTCATGACTGGACCTAATGGTCAGCGGTACCTTTTCCTTAATCTTTACTCTTAAACTTTAAATAGTATTTGCACATATTGAAGCCAGCTGAAAGCAACACAGTCCTCTTGGGAGCCATCTCACCCACAATGCCTCACTCTGGGGAACAGCCTGCCCTCAGAGTGACTCATTCTGGTGTGGACACCTCCAGAGAGCAGGGGTTCAGTGTGTGTGGGGTGTGTGTGTGTGTGTGTGTGTGTGAATCAGGTGTCCCCCCACAGGAATCCCCCATCCTGCCCTGCCTGCCGCCAGGGGTCTCTGGGTCCCGGAGCCTGGCTTGGCCTTGCTGCTGCTGGAGAGATAGCAAGGAACACCACCAATTGCTTTGCTACAGCAGCAAAGTTGCAGTGATTCTCCTAGAACGATAAATGGCAGTGGGTGACTAACAGGGCCCCTTTGCTCACAATGACATCCTATTTCCCTTGGCATAAAAAGGTAAAGGTAAAGGGACCCCTGACCATTAGGTCCAGTCGTGGCCGACTCTGGGGTTGCGGCGCTCATCTCGCTCTATAGGCCGAGGGAGCCAGCGTACAGCTTCTGGGTCATGTGGCCAGCATGACTAAGCCGCTTCTGGCGAACCAGAGCAGTGCACGGAAACGCCGTTTACCTTCCCGCCGCAGCGCTTCCTATTTATCTACTTGCACTTAATAAGAAAGGCATTGTCAAATGGTCGGGCCTGGAGAGCCTCAGCACATCTGTGCTGTGTACACAAAGGAAGAAGCATATGGCACTACACAAAGAAGTGAATGTGGTTCTGCCTCAGGCAGCAAAATGTTTTGCCCTTCCCCAAACCATGGTGTAAAGAAGGTGACTACACATTATTGAACTAAAGTAGCCATTCTAAACACCGTATTTTGCGAAGGGACTAGAAAATTAGAGTAATCCGGACGGTATTAATTGGGTAACATATGTCACATATCTACAATGCCTTGGTCTTCTTGAGTGCTTTGGTGTCCAATCATATTCTCCAAAATCAACTATAAAAAAGCTAGAGTTAATTATTGCAACCTGTTGCAGATGGTTACCTATTTTTGTACATTGCAAGCTGCTATCTATAATAGGCACCTACAGTATAAATAAAAGGCTCTGTATTCATAAATTCTACACACTGGGATATTCTGAAGATAGCAGATGATTCATATTTCCCAATACCCTCTGCTATTGCAGTAGAATTCTATATGGGTGTGAAATACTCTCATCTATTTGTTCAGTTCAGTTATAAATCATTTTAACAAATTAAACCCCATTCACAGGTTTGCAGCAGGAATGTTGCATCTTGCTATAGAATGGCCAGCAAAAAAAGGAAGATGGAGGATAGGGAACAATGTTAGTAAGAATGCTTGTGTTGGTATATGCAGTTCATGGCTTGTGTTGACAAAATAGTCCACGTAGTGAATTTCTGTAATCCAGGATTGATGAGGATAGAAAACAGTTATACCAACAAGTCTACTTTATGAAAGGAACATCCTACTCATGGAAATACTTCTTCCTCGAGCAGAAGGAGCTCTGAGTTCAATCCATTGTCAAATAATTCCTTTTTTTATTTTTTGAAACAGAAACTTTAGCCCATGACTTTAGAGTAAGATCTTGACAACAGTAGATCAGTGAGAAATAGATCCACTATGAAATGCTCAAATAATTTTTTTTGTATTTCAAACAAGCAGTTCACTTCAAATTTTGAACACCTAAATATTCAAAAGAGATTTTATTGTTGAAGTACTTTATATTATATTTAAGTAATAATAAATAACATGGCTGATTAGTTTTGACAGATTCATTTTTCTAGTTTTTACATAGTTTTAACATTTTATAGTTAAAGATAGGAAATGGTCCAAGTACAGCAATGATGCCCTTCCCACTACTTGAGGCTATGAAATAAATACTATTTTATAAGTAGTGATAGTCGGTATGATTTTGGTGTTTCAAAAACCATGGACAATTAAACTGCAATTCAGTACAACTTATGTTTTGAGTTTTCTGTGGAAGGAGAATTTGCAGTATGATAATGCTGCCCCAATGCATCACCTGACAAATGCATAACAGCATTTATCATAAGTCACAATGCACCCAAGAGTTGATAGTCTAGATTATTTTGGCTGAGTTTATAAAAAAAATAATGCAGGGCTAATAGCTCTCTATTTATTTAGAGTACCAAATAAATCAACCGCTTTCAAAAATGGAAAGGCCAGAAAAGAAGTGATTGTTCTTTTCCATTTTATTTTTTTTCTGGCCTAAGGTAATTTACATAACCATACCCAGTTTGGGAGAGTAATTTATCATGTTCGGGAACTGTTTTTCCCCTACCGTTTTTGGAATTTCTGTAAAACTCATTTGGTAGCAAGGCTGTTAACAAGTGGTGCAAAAGTAGAACCATTGCAGACAAGTGCCCGGCTCCTTGAGCAGTAGTAGCAGTGGGAGATGGACCCACTTCCTGGCTCAGCCTGAGTAGGCCCACTGGCATTATATCCCACAACTAGCACTCCAAAACTTGGTGATGTACCTTTGACTGTGGACTACTGATTACCACAAGGATTTATAAAGCCTTGCTGAGCATTCATGGATCAAGTCTCTACACAGGGAGCTGAGCTGAAGGAGTGAAAAATTTACAAAATCCGCAATTGAGAAGATCTATTTGGGGGCACCAAATTTTGGCCTCGCACAGGGCACCATATTTCAAAAAGTCAGTCCCTGCAGGCACTGATCCTAGAAGGAGCCAATAGCCATGCCAGAGGATACTAACCCTTTCACTAGCAAGCTGCACACTCAGAAGGTGAGGCTTGTTGTTATTTTGCACGAGCCTTTCTTCTGTTTTGTCATCCACTGGTATGGAAATAAATGACCTCTTTCATGTCAATTTATCCAATAAAGAAGCCAAGAAGAAGGTTTTAATACCCAGATTCACATCCTCATGGCAGTGAATGGGTGAAGGCAGACAGCTAGGTGAAGGCAAGCATCCCTGTGTGACATGGGCATAGACAGGATATATGTTTTTGGGGGAGAGCAAGACACCCACCTGTCATCATCCTCTGTCTGGCTCTGTCCAAGCCACCTGTGACACACTTCATCAGTTCACAGAAGCCACGCCTCCATCCGGTTGCCAGTTGTGTCGCTAGAATGCGCCACAACATCATCCAAGTGACCTCAGCGAACATTTCAGTTTCAAATATTTCAATCATTTCTATTCTTAGTTAGGTGTTTTTATTTATTTACTTGATGGGGGGGAGCAGCCACCCCCCCCCCTGCTGCCCTGGCTATGCCCATGCTGTATAATAATGCAGAGAAAAGACATTTAAATGAGGAAAATATCATTTCAGCTTTTAAAGAAATGGTGCCCAGCACTGACCACATTCTATAAACTTTTCACATGGTCCACCAGAGAATTACTTTTCTCACAATGGGATTCAAGACATTGTGTTAAATATCCTTGACCTCAGGTTTCTGCTTGTGTCCCTAAAATGCCTAGCAGAACCTCAGATGTTAGCAGGACGTTTCTTCTAGAAATAAGGGTGCCGGTATTGCAGACCCTTGAGTACCCCCAGAAAAAGAAGTATTGGTTGTTAGTAATCTTCGCATAAAGTCTGCTAGCTCACATGCTACCTTTTATCATAGAGTACTGCTTTCTATCACACTTTAGTTGATAATGCTGTTGGGAGGTAGTAATAAAATTGCTGTTTTAAGCATTCATCTAAAATATGCTCGTGTTTCCATTTACACTCCAATAGTGAACAATTTAAGCCTGTGCTGATTCAAGCTATGCACAATGTTACGACAACTATGCCCCTCTGAAAAACAGTTAAAACATCCTCTTTGAAAATAGTTATTATTATTATTGTTGCTGTTGTTGTTGTTGTCGTCGTCATAATTTTAAAGACTTCACTGAGTCTGATTTATCTGTTTCTTTATTGGGATTATCCCTTCCTTCTTTCCAAAGGAGCCCAAAGGATTCTCATTTGCCACTGATAAACTGAGCACTTTCATCCATAAGATTACATTTGTTAAGCTTCAGACATATTGTTAGAGCTTTCCCACTCTCTGCAGGACACATTTAAAAGCATAATTATCTAATGAAAATCATACTTTTGAAGCTTGCATATCTACAGTCTGGCTACGGTAGTTATCATCATTTTCGAGCAAATGTTAAACATGAGCTTTAAGTTGTGATTAGCAGTTGTAAAGAACTAGAATAATATGTAAAGGGTAGGAACAATTTTTGTGTCTAGCACCACTTCAGTACTTAAACATGAACCTAATCCCTGACATTTATTGTAAATCTATTGTTGCAGAAGTCACTTGAAAAAGAAGAAGAAGAAGGAGGAGGAGAAGAAGAAGAAGAAGAAGAAGAAGAAGAAGAAGAAGAGGAGGAGGAGTAGTAGTTTGGATTTGATATCCCACTTTATCACTACCCTAAGGAGTCTCAAAGCGGCTAACAATCTCCTTTCCCTTCCTCCCCCACAACAAACACTCTGTGAGGTGAGTGGGGCTGAGAGACTTCAGAGAAGTGTGACTAGCCCAAGGTCACCCAGCAGCTGCATGTGGAGGAGCGGGGAAGCGAACCCGGTTCACCAGATTATGAGTCCACCGCTCTTAACCACTAAGCCACACTGGCCAGATCCCCAAATCTGTCAAACCAGAGAAGATTTTCACCATTGACATTAATAGGGCTAAACTGCCTGAAATTCAGTTACTCTATTACCAAAGGCAGGGGTGAGGAACCTCCATCCCAAGGGGCCAAACGTGGCTTGTTGTCAGGCTGCCCGAGTCTTTTCTGGGGAAGCTATGCCCACCCACCCCATATCTGCTGTCATGCATGACAGGAAGTGTGGGTTGGGTAAGGGCGGGGCTTCAAATGAATAATTAAGGTCTTAAAGTGAGCTCCCAGTAGTTATTTGCTGGGACAAGGTGTGTTCCCACCTTGTTCAAGGAGTCGGAAGCGGCTTCCTTTTGATGGAAACCACTTCTCCCTCCTAGTGTTACTCTTTGAAGCAGCCCTCAAATGTCAGGGACTGGCGGGGTTCTCACGAGTGTGTGGCCGAAGCAGCAGGGTGGGGAACAGAGGCTAACCCAGGAGAGGGGGCCAGCAACTTATGGGGTCTGGTGCCACCTGAGAGGCAGGAGTTGGGGTGGGATGAAGGGGAAAGGTCCAAGCATCAGAGGCGGAGGAGGGTGTGTCAGAAGTGGAAGGGAGGCTGCTCAGGTGAGGGTATAGTGTTTGCAAGAATTGGTGGGAGGTTTTTTGTATGGAAACCTTTTTGAAGATACAATTCGATCCCCTTGCTTGGGGGTACCATACAACTTTCTTGGTACAGAACTTTCCTTGCATTGATGCTTGTGACACAGCTGTCGCTTAAAAAAACCTACAAAAACACAAGTCTTTCTCCTCTCACTAAATGCAGGCAGCAGTTAAAGATTGATTGTAATCTGCATTTGTCATTTTCTCCCGTCCTCCTAGATAGACATTGTATTCTTGGGGCAGCTTTGATATAGTTTGTAATCAAATTCCATACCTAATTTGAAAGGAACACGCAAACAGCTTAGCATTTTCTCTCTCTGAAATGAAGGCTTGGGCAGAATGAAGGATGAAAATCAATAGAACGGAAATGCCTCCTGCTCTGAAAGCATGATGAAAGGCAACTAATTTGCTCTGTTTGTGCCAGACTCACTAATCTGCCTTCCCCATGGTAGGAATTTTGGAGTGGTTACAGAGCTAGCAGAAAGCTCATCAGTGAAGCACTCCTTATCTTCTTCTAGGTGTTATTTTTGCAGCGCCCAGGATAAATTCAGAGAGAGAGAGAGAGAAAGAGAGAGAGAGAGAGAGAGAGAGAGAGAGAGAGAGAGAGAGAGAGGCGTTTCAACAAACAGCCAGATTTGTGACATGAAGGTCATATTTTGCAAGTAAAAGTGACTTTGGACTGAACAGGTTTATGAAGTTCTGAGAGTGAATAAACATCTGGACCTTCTGCCAATAACAGTGGCAGACACAAAGATCACTTTTGACTCCATTTTGGCACAAGACTCAGCCAGAATCTTGGAAATCCTTATTTGCTCCAAAGTGAAATGCCCTGAAAAATGACCCTTTATGTGATACAATGGAACACATTGGATGCAAACCTCTTTATCTGAGGCATGGTTGGCATAGATACATACGAGCCATTTGGCACCTGTGCTAAAGTTTGACATCCATATATAACTCAATGAACCAGCTGTCCATAGCGTCACACATCAAAATCCTTTCTCATTTGGATTAGTGAAGCTCATACAAGTAGGTATCACAGATTCAGGTGCTTGCTTACCACAGGATTAAAAGCATTAGAACATAAGGTTTGCCAACTTCTTCAAGCCCATGGGCCATTCTCCTGGTTGTGCTTTCCTCTGCTGGAGGAGGATAGGGGAAAGAGAAGTTTGGAGCTCATTCAGGTTCATCGCACCTTGTGCATGCCACTCCAAACCATGATTTAGTGTGATGCGCAAATAGAACTATTGTTTTGTTGGGCCATGCTGCCATCTTGTTAGCTTTATCTGGATACATGGAAGCTTCTATTGAGGAGGGAGAAAGATATTCAAGAATTCAAGTAGGCCATCAAATGGAAGCAAGTTACATAAGTCAGACTGACACAAAATTCTAATGATAAGAGCTGTTAAAGTAACTTTACTTGAAGAGTTGAATTAATCTTAAGAGTCTTGTAGAAGAAACATTGTGACATTATAACTGGCAGATCTATTCAGCCTGAAGTAATTTTCTTGAGTGATATTTTCTGTATATAAAATTCAAACAAAGTAGTTCTGGAACATGCACTACTGTTGAAAACGTGTTTCATCTCTTGGGGCAAGATTATTTAAATATACCTAGTACCTCGAGCGTTTGCCTTTGGATTTCAACACAGAATGTAAAAATAAGTTAGAAAGAATCTGATGGGAGGGGCGGGTATTCACACAGGGATACATTTAGATATCTGAATATCTTGTCGGCTGTTTTATGTGATCAGCAATGTCCAAGATTGTATATATATCGTGTAATCTGGGAAGTTAAACCAGGATTTAGTATCTTGCTAAAGTGTATTCAGCAGAACATAAGACTTAAGATGTAGAGGACCCCACCATGGCCAGATGAAATATAGAAGAGGTTGAGGCACACATATGGACTCAGATAAGCCTTTCTTTCCAGGACCAAATTGGCTATTGGGCTATGTATTTTATATAATAGGATGAAGGCTGCTGCTGTAGAACAATTATCTGAGTTGAAAATGGATTTACTCCATTCCCTCATCACTAAGAACTTTATGGCACTTTCTTTATCACATAACATCAAAGCAATGCATCAGGGAGACTTAAAAAATATATATTGATGGGCTTGTTTGTTTGGGGCTAGGACCCAGATTTCTGTAACACCCAGCAGCTGTAGATCCTGTATCATCTTAGGATGCAACTTAGGATGCATTTGGCTGTTTTAGTTTGGTGAACTCCACTTGGAGATATCGAACAAATGCAAATAAGCATGTATTCAGGGCAAGCAGGTCCCTTTCCCTATGTGTCCAGAATGAGGGTTATGTGATATATAGGAAGCAGTGAGCTCACTCTGAAGTGGCTTCATATGTTCTTACTGACATTATCACAATGCCAAGTTAAACTGGGTATTTGGCACTGTGATGCCAGCTTGTTCACAACACGGTCTCTAATTGGCTTGGGTCATATTGTGGAAAGGACAAAGTCTCAGTGGTTATTTTAGTTTTATAAAAGACGCACCAGCTGCTCAGCCCAGCAGTGAACAACAGTAATTTGCAAACAATAACAATCCAGGGTTTGGGGTTTTTTTTTAGCAGGAACTCAGGGGAGCCCTTACATTGTTTTAAATTAAATAGTTTCTCTCTCTCTCTGAAGGAACTGAAATGCATATACACCCAATGCCAGAGCTAAAAATCTGCCTATATCTGTAATCAATAAAGTTGTGGCCATTTCTAATCCAGATCGTTGCCTCCTTGAGTTCATTAATCACATCTTACATTTAGCTACTGCCTGGGGTGGGTGTGTAGCACTGTCACTGTAACAAACAAACAAACAAACAAACTTCATGATGAGTTCCCCCACCTTTCCCCCCAGAAAAAGCACTGATAACAGCCTGTTTTGTTTCTCAGTCCTTAAGGAAACACTTTGGCTTCTCCGCAAAGCTCCCTTTATACACCAGAAATGTTCACATAATAAGAACATTTACTATAGTACTATAGTACTTTGTAAAACATTTCCATTGCTTTGGTGATTGCAGTACAGTAAAGCAATTCTTCTCAAAGACTTCTCTGTCTACTTTTCGTATTTGTCTACTTCTTTCACTAAAACACATTAATATTCCCCTAGGATGAGAAATAGGGCTGCTTATAAAATCTTGTGTAATTAGGAAAAGATAAATTATCCCACTTAAACCTCTTAAATATTCTACATGCAATGTGCTGTGTATTATTTTTGCATTTATATTATTTGCAATTTACTCTGTATTGAATACTAATGATGAAATGTACTTTACTACAAAACAGGTGACTCAATTCATGTGTGTTGATGTCCTTCCTAGGAGCAGGATGTGTAAGCCTTGTTCTCGAAATATGGTTTATAAACAACAGCAGAAGAAGCTCAGTGTTGTATGCCTGGATTTATATTATGCTCTTCCCATTGTTAGCAGCGTTGGTTTTCATATTTTGAACACTGTTGCATTTCCCCTTTTACCTTGACTTCATGACATTAGCTCTCAATGTAATGCTTTGCTTAAGTACTTAAAGCACCTGACATTCAAATAACTCCAGATATTGCTGGCTGGTGCTGTTGATAGCTGGAGTCCCACAACATCAGGAGGACCACATGTTCCCCATATCTGAAGTAGGTTCTGGAGCCCTGGTGAAGTCTGGCTAAAATTAAAGCGTGGGACCTGAATAATCTTAAGTATTTTTTCTTTATGCTGACTGATTGCTAATATTTTTGAAGTGTCTTTGATAATACTGTCTGATTTCTAACTCAGTGCAATTAGATGTTGTTAACTCTGTAATATATGGTTACTAATGCTTTTCTACAATGAATCTCTCGCAGAGAATGCATTCTTCACACAAAAAAGAGACTCACAATAACCTGGAGACTTGGAAGGCATTGGGCAGTTTCAAAATAATTCAAGGAGACACCTTTCAATGAGTCTCTTTCAATGGAGAATAGACAATTTAGGGTGGGAGAAGTTGAGATCATCTTTGACATTTAAAATAAATCCATTCACTTCATTACAAATTGGGTTCAGATTCTCTTGTTTGTACCACAAAATCCCAACACATCTGTTTGAACACATACATTACTTCCGAACTACTATTTCTCCACTTTTGTAGGTAGTATGCCTCTCCTTTTCTTTTCTTTTCTTTTCTTTTCTTTTCTTTTCTTTTCTTTTCTTTTCTTTTCTTTTTTGAAATCATGCTTATTAGTTTTACAAATACAAAGTTATAAACAGAATCAAAAAGTATATCCATATTAAGAGATTCCTCCAAATCTCAGGACTCCCTCCCCTCATCCCCTCCATGGGGTCCCATTTTAAACATTTACTACTGCATATTCTTCCCTACTCCAATTTTTATATCAGACTATATTATCCATAGTAATTACTACACTACAAGTGAAATAAAAATCCTGCCAATGTTTCCATCTGCTGGAGGCAGTATGCTTCTGTACATACAGTGGTACCTCGTGTTACATATGCTTCAGGTTACAGATGCTTCAGGTTACAGACTCCGCTAACCCAGAAATATTACCTTGGGTTAAGAACTTTACCTCAGGATTAGAACAGAAATCGCGTGGCAGCAGTGTGGCGGCAGCGGGAGGCCCCATTAGCTAAAGTGGTGCTTCAGGTTAAGAACAGTTTCACGTTAAAAACGGACCTCCAGAACGAATTAGGTTCTTAACCCGAGGTACCACTGTACTATCCTAGTTGATGGAAACTGCAGGAGGGGAGAATGCTCTTGTCTCAGGTCCAGCATGCGGGCTCCTCAAAGGCATCCATGAAAACAGGACGCTGGACTAGATGGGCCATTGGCCTAATCTAGCAAGCTCTTCTTATGTTCTGATGTAAATAGCCAGTTTGGAAAGCAGTCTTATCCATGTATACATCACTGAGTTCAGTATAAAGGATTGTAGTCTTTAAAGACCTAAACCCAAGGCAGACTTAATATTCCTTAAACAAGTCTAGCTCTTTGTTAAATTTAGGCCAACAACTGCAGGTCAGGGGTGGGGAACATGCAGCTTTCCAGATGTTGTGGGCCTGCAGCTCCCATCACTCCCAATCATTGGCTATGCTAGCTGAGGCTGATGGGGGCTGGAATGCAACAACACTGGGATTCCTTACAGCGTGGCCATAGATCTAAGATGGCTGCTTGGAATATAGCCACCCGCAAGGCCGGCTTTGGTATAAACCCAGGCTAGCAAAAACATCTCCAAATTTGCAAATTAATGAGTGATTTAAAAAAAAAAATCCCTAAAATGATCTTACAAACTTTTTTCAGCATCAGTAACAAAGTCAAAGCCTAACGTGATGAGAGGAACCTAAAATGGAGACTCTGCAGAATACAGAGACAATTGAAAGACAATAGCAGACATTAGTAAGAGACTCTGTAGCGGACATGACAAAGGCAGAATTTACAACTCTATTAGCAACTCACCGGGAAACTCTTAAGGACTTAATTAAAACCCTGCTGTGCCCTATGGAGAAACAACTTCAGGGATTTAATACAAAGCTTGAAGCCCTGACGGAATCTACAACAATGACAAATTTACAGACCCAGGCACGTGAGGAAGAACTTCCCCGTCTGACAGCTGAAAATGAGAAATGAACTAACGGATTTGGAAAACAGATTTGGTGTGTGTGCATGGAGTGCATTGCTTCACGGAACCCCTCCTAGGACATTGTAGTGTACTTTGCTCACTACAAAAAGAAAGAGGAAGTATAGTCTAGGATAAAGGACCACACTTTTATACAATATGAGGGCACCAATATTAAGGTGATGCAGGATTTGCACAAGCAACTTTAAAAAATAATAATGGAGGGAACTACATTCTTGTACCCTAAAACAACAGGAAGCGAAAATCAAATATCACTGGGTTTCCCTTTTAGGCTCATAGTAATGAAAGGCTGAATTCAGCTTACTGCCACCAACCAGGAAGAGGCAATACAACTTTCTTCCTTAGAAATACATGTACAGATGAAATACAGCAGATGAAATACATGTACAAGATAACCGGACTTTCAGAAAGGGACTGGAGAATGGTTGGAAAAAATAAGTGATCATGCAAATATACCAAAGATAACTGAAGTTTTGCTACAGACGGGTCCATCTGTTTGTGACACCCAAGCCCCATTGATTAGATACCCTGTATATTTAAATATTTACATATTTAAGTTTTGAACACTGCTCCTTTCTAGCTAAAATATACTTGATTAGGCTGTTAAATGAAGTAATTTGAAAGCGAAGTGTTTATACTACTTAATGGACTTTTATGAGGGCAATAATCCACTAAGAGGACAAGAACTGCAAACTAAAATGGGAGAAATTCAAATATTATAGCTACTCCACTATCAATTGAAAGTTTTTCTATCTAACTCAATATATATGTGTGCATCTATGAGTGTGTGTGTGTGTGTGTGTGTGAACATGAATTTCTTTTTAATTCAAGAAGCCTTTTCACTAAACTGGAGCAAAACAAAGGAAACATTTAATTTTACTAGTGGCATTTAATTATTCAGCTGCATGCTACATATTCACAAAAGAACAATATCTATAATGAGTCAGAGTTTGTCACGACTTTGCTATTTAAAAAAGTACGCAGAGGAGATACTGGCTATAGATTTTACAGATCAGGAAGAGAAAAGGCAAGCTGGCAATAAAAAATAAGATTCTTGACCGACATCTCATTTGCACAACTAAGGATGGGGAAGGCAGCTAGAGCTGATTGTTAAAAATCTCCTATATAACAATATATTTAAATTAAAAACAGAGGGGTAAATAGCCAAGCTTTATTCATATGAATACAAAACAAAAATCATAAATGTCACAAGCAATATGATCCACTGGACTATGCAAGATATAATTTCAAATTAACTTACAGCATTGAGGATAGTTTTAGAAGAATAAACATCTAGGACACTTTTTGTTCCTGTCCCCTCTCCTAGTGTTCTCTAAATATAGTCATTGTTTTAATCTGAGCTAGCACTTAATCACTGCAGATTATTTAGAGATAGACATCATGTTCCATAAGTTTCTGAGCTGGTATTTGTCTTTCTGTTCAAGGTTGGGAAGCATATTGCCAATGCCCTAGCACAGGGCTATAGGACCTCAGATATTGCACAACAACTGCCAGCTTTCCTGGCCATTGGGTGGTAGGAGCTGAAGTTCAACTATATTTGGAGAGTCACAAGTTCCCATTCTAGCCCTAGCACAAGGATGGGAAAACTGTGGCTCTCCAAAATGTTGGGCTCCAACTTCCATTAGACTCAGCCAGCATAGCCAATGGTCAGGAAAGATGGGAATCATAATCCTACAACATCTGGAGTGCACAGGTTCCTCAACTCTGCCTAAGCAGAATAGGAGGCAGCATAAGCAACTGTTGTAAATCAGAGGTGGCCAATGTGGTACCCTTCATTTGCTGCTGGACTACAGCTCCTGTCATCCCTGACTATCATCCATACTGGCTGGAGACCAAGAACATCTGGAGGGAACCATGTTGGATACCCCTGTTCTAAATAGTGCTTCTCTGTGACTTCAAGTAGTGACAAAGTTCCTGCACCTATAGCATTTTCCCCATTCAGAAAGCCCCCCAGATCTTGGGATAGCTGGGCAAATATCCAGCAGAAAGAGCACATTTTGATGTTAACATCTGAATTGTTCATATTTCATTAGCAAACACAGTTCTTGTGCACCTTCACAGACAATGCTCTCTACTCATTTCCCCATAGGAGACATAAGCAGAGGCAGCATCATGAAACTGCAATAGCAGAGGAGTTAGCAGGACTCAAAAATCAGTGCAAGGAAATAGAAGTTTAGAAGTGCCAAATTATATTCCAGTGGTGTGGGGATGAATAGATGGACAACAAAAAATGATCCTCTGAGCCCTTATGGTTGCAAAGAGAGATACTTCAAGGTTGGAAGAATAAAGAACACCAACATCTTTACACGTCAGTCTGAGGATCTTACTAGCCTGTCCACATGGTTTAATGGATTATTCTAAACTTTCTTGGTGTAGTGGCGGTTCTTCTTATTGTTAATGGGAGCTGACCCCACCCCTTGCCACTCTCCCCTTTTCTTTTGTTATATTTGCAGATAGATGATGATAGATAGATGATGATAGATGATGACAGATAGATGATAGATAGAAAGAATTTGTATACCTTCCTTCATCTGTAGATCTCAGGGCAGTTCACAACATAAACTACAAGTTAGCAGAAATATAAGAAGGAGGGAACCAGTCTCTGATTCTACAATCCTACAAGGCAGCTCTGGGGTATGGCAGAATGACTAGCAATAACTTAAACCATTGACAGCCTCAAGGTCACAAATAAAATCAAATAGAGATTGTTTTTAGTGGGTATGCAATGCTTTATAATGTCACGAATGCTCTTTCCTCTGCTGATTTCAATAACAGGCACTGGCTGGGTTATTACTAAGTATCTATTTCCCCCTTGTGGAATTTCTGATTTTCCATTCATGTTCCAAATGATTATTGAATAACAGTAATAAAAATGATCAGTTCATCACTTTTTTCTTTCTTTCTTTCAGCTATCTCTTGAAGCTGCTAGTGCTACAAAATTCACACCAGAAGAACAGTTTTAAGCCCTGGCCAGGAGTATAAAACTGAGTGGCAGCTTCACTGCTACACCTGAAGTTGGGCTGGTCAGGGCAGAAGAGAAACTAATGGATTTGGATGGATTTTAGATCACAGTTCATGTGGTCCTGACCACTGCCCTAAGTTTAAATTTAAACTGCATCATAAAACATATCTCAGAATCCCCTGTAATTTTATTGGAGTCCAAAGTGAGAAAATATGGGATAAGGCAATATACAATATAAGCAGGCTTTCTATGCAAAACGCCTCAGGTCCAATCTCTTGCTTCTGCAGGCAAATTGAGGAGACTCCCAACTGTACCCTAGAGATGCATTGTCACTCAGTGCTGAGCTAAATGGACCGATGATCTGATTCCGTAGTTTCGTATGATCCTAAGGGTTCCTCCAGTTGAATTAACATGGAAATGTACCCTGAGGGCTATTTGGGAAGATAATAAAGAGACTCCTAAAGAAAGAGAGTATTGCTCAGGTGAGACAGTTGTCATGAAGTGTAGGCTTATGATTCAAGTGGGATTGCCTTATGTGTAAAGGGAAGGGTAAAAGGTAAAGGGACCCCTGACCATTAGGTCCAGTTGTGGCCGACTCTGGGGTTGTGGCGCTCATCTCGCTTTGTTGGCCAATGGAGCCGGCATACAGCTTCCGAGTCATGTGGCCAGCATGACTAAACCGCTTCTGGCGAACCAGAGCAGCGCACGGAAACGCCGTTTACCTTCCCGCCAGAGCGGTACCTATTTATCTACTTGCACTTTGACGTGCTTTTGAACTGCTAGGTTGGCAGGAGCAGGGACCGAGCAACGGCAGCTCACCCTGTCACGGGGATTCGAACCGCCGACCTTCTGATCGGCAAGTCCTAGACTCTGTGGTTTAACCCACAGCGCCACCTGCGTCCCTAAAGGGAAGGGAGTTATGGTCAAAACAATTATTTTCTGGACTAGAAATGTATGACATTTTAAGGGTTGATGCAAAAAGGCTTAGATCTAAAGATGATTATTTAGTCAGCTATGACATTCATTGCCAAACAAACGCATTAAAAAAAATTAAATGTCACAAAATTGGGTGACCTAACATGGAAACATAGTTTTTTCTAAATACAATGCTGCTCTATCAGAGTAAAACTTTGATATGCTAGGCAAAGCTGCCTTGTAACCATTACAATTATTTCAAATGCCCTTGTCACTTTGGAGCCATAGATCAATCTATTAAGATTTAAATAAGCCACTTTCTTGGCAAGGCTTTGGCAGGGCACAAACAGATGATTCATACGTTGTTTGATTTCTTTGTGCTCTGGCAGCAAATGAGTTCCATAACTGCCAACTCACAAGAACTCAGTTAAGTACGCACTTTTTGATTTGTCCTAATGAAGTCCTGAGAAACTCCTGGAAATTTCTGGTGCTAGGGTTTAAAAAGAAACAAACAAAGGATCCAGGTAGTCCTTGTTCTTCCTGCTCCTTGTTCATTCTCTTGATCTCAGGTTTTTAATAGAATTAAGAGAAATTTGGCTGCTATCATCAATATGCTGATTTAATTAAAATTAGAAATTCCTTATCTGCCCACTATCACTGATGTCTGATTCTACCACTTACCCAGTTTCTTCTAAGTCTGAATTTGAGAACTTGCATCTCTCTAGGTATCTCTCAAGGTACTCTCATCAGCCCCAGTCAGAACGGCTTATGGTCATATCTGGAGATGATGGGAGTTGTAGTCCAATGTTATCTGGAGGGTCACAGGCTCCCTGACTCTGCTAGAAATAACCTGTAAAGACTTCAGAATAAATCAGGCTTTTTATTGATTTGACTGCTGACTGGCTATATATCTTTTGAATCTGATGCTGTTTTTATTACTATGTTTGTTCACATTTTTTTTTAAAAAAACATATATTAGTGAAAATAGCATACAAAATATTAGGGAATATTTATTTACAAAAAATGTGTCTGTTGGGGGATAATTGCATGCAGAAATATGAGCACTGGAAGAAATTCACACTGAAATGCTGGTGATTTTTTTATGAGGACGTTTTTTAAAATCACAATTTGATATGGAAACATGGAGAGCTAAACTGGAGAAAACGGGAAAAAAATGAGAAACGGAAAAAACCTGAAATTAACAAGGTTGCCCAACCCTACACAGCACATAAACTATAGACTTTTCTATCACAATATGTAGTAATAGTCACCAACTTGATAGTTTGACTGCCTTCATGTTTTCTACAATCGATCAGTATATATATTGTATGAAATAAAGATGCATAATTTACCTCAGTATGTGCATGTTTGTGCACATTGCCTGGAGAAGTGCCTTGCAAAATTCAGAGACGTGCAGTCTTCAAAGGATGGCTGCATTTCAGTTCGCCTACTCTTTCATAAAGTGTGAATTAGGCAGGTTTGCCTTTGAATGAAGTTTGAATTGGATTTCTCCCACATCCCTAGTGCTATTTGAAGAAGTAATTCCTTTTGTCTGTCCTAAATCTTCCCATATTCAACTTCATTGAAGAACCCCAAGTTCTAGTATTATGAAAAAGGGAGACAAACCTATATCCACCCACGTTCTGGGCACCATGCATGGTCAAGGTCTCCCATAATCATTTTGGTTGCCCTTTTCTGCAGCTTTCGCAGCTTGACCATATACTTCTTGAGTTGCAGTGACCAGAAAAGTACACAGTATTCCAAGTGTGGTTGCACTATAGACTCAGCTCCTCACAATCTCTCTCTGTTCTTACCATCTTAAATAATCTCCACAGCCTACTACAATTCTCCAAGCCTCTCTTCCCTCCATTCACTTCCCTGGCTGCTGCTGTCCAGAGGCAGCAAGAGGGAGGGAAGAAGAACTACCTACAGACCTGGGAAATGTAGCTTCAAGGGCTACTAAATGTCAATAGCCATAGTAAATAGTACTGGCAAAACACCAGCTTTAATACTGATCCAAAGTTACTTGCTCTAACTTGCTAATTTAAAGTTCATTTGTTTAACTTGTGAGTTTTCCCCTTCTGCGCTGTAAGGGCACCATGCACATCTTATAGCTATGAGCATCCATCATATGGATCCTATAGCTATGGTTTGGTATCTGAACAACCGCCTCCACCCCAACAACGTTCTCAGGTGTTTAGGTCCTCCATCCTCAGAAGTGTGGGGAATGGCAGGCTGGCAGACAGTTTTCGTTGTGGCTGCCCCTAAACTGCGGTGTCTCACATCTTCAGCTTTTGCTGCTTAAGAATGTAAGAAGAATCTGCTGGATCCGCCCAATTTAGTTCAGCATCCTGTTCTCACAGTGGCCAACCAGATGCCTGTGGAGAACCAGGAAGAATTCGAGGAGAAGAGCACTCTCCCTTCCTGTGGTTTCCAGCAACTGTTATTCAAAAGCAACACTTCCTCAAGACACACCCAGTGGCAAAGCTGCATGCTCTGGCACCGGGAGCGGTGAGCAGGCGGGGGCATGGCTGGCACACATCTCAGGGGCATGGCGTGCATCCTGGGGTGTGTGGCATGCCGCAGGGGCGTGCTGTGCATCCCAGGGGCGTGGTGCCCCCATGTCTGGGGGGGCCATGTCCGGGCCCCCCCATGTCTGGGGGTTGGCCGCAATGGTACCCCCTCCCCAATTGTGGCGGGGACGGTGCACTCCCCCAGCTGCCCCTGTTCTTCTGCCAGTGGACACACCTCTTTACCCTGGCCTTTGGCAGTTTAAGTATTTTGTTTTGTGAGGCCCACCACGAATTTCCAGTGTTTTATTCCACTTCCAGTTGCTCTACTTGTTTTCAAATTGCAATGCTTTTACTGAGAAGCAAAGCGCTGGGGAGCTTGGCATGCTATGCATGGCGGCATAGCCAATCCAGTGCTCCCATCAGTGTACCTGCACCATTCTGAGCTCCCCACTGCCTTGTCGCTCCCCCATGCCCTCCCAGTAACTGCTCTCAGAAAGTCAGGTCAGCAATACAGCCCCACCTGTGCCACACTGGCCCCCCACTGCTGATTATACTGCACTGTTCAAATATGCGCTGGCTGGGACCTTAATGTTGGTGTTCTTGTTGTTGCTGCTGTTGTTATTGATGATGATGTTGTTGATGTTGCTATCAGAGTTTATCACCCAGCCTTTACCCTAGGATCCCAGGCCAGTTTACAACCATCAAAACACAACATTATTATTAAAACAAAATATTAAAAAGAGTTTTAAACAACGCAACGTTACAAAAACAAAGTGGTTCCTACAAATATACGGTACCTCTCAAATGTCAAAAGTAAAAAGAGGTGCATGAAGGGCAGGTAAGGAATCAAATATATAAACAAACAAACAAACTATTTTAAATATAACAAACATTTTAGATTCATTTTCATCAAATTTCTTAAAGACGTACCTCCTCTCACACACACCTTCAATCTGCTTCCTTTGGGGACGGGAAAAGAAAGACACAGTGACCTCTCTTCCTTTGTTCTTTGGGGCAGAATCAATTTGTGCCCTGTCTTCTGCAAGTGTAATTGAACGATCACCAGTCTGAAGTGCAAGTCTCATGATTGTAATTAATTATACCGCAACTGATCTGCAGTTCTGCTTCTTGGTTCTCCCTGTGCCCTTGCCAGTTTGGGAGTGCAGTTCCTTTCTTCCCGAGAAGTTTCAGAGGTCTATAACTGGCATCGAGAGAGAAAAACTGATCAGGTGGTGATTCCCCCCCCCCTTTTTAAGATATACTCAACATTCTTTAAATATCATTAACATGATCAGGTCTGATACAGGAAGCGTAAAAAGCCTTTGAGAAATCTTGTCAAGATAGCATGGGGAGAAACATGAATGACATAGGAAAATGATTCAGGAAATTCAGATTGATGCCTGAATGTGACTGATAAGCAGGTGAAAGACAGGCGAAACAATGTCAGTTGCAGCTTAAAATAACCCGGTGGGAATTCAGAGAGCAGGAGGCTTTATTGTGGATGGTTCAGTGCTTTTGACAGCATTTAAGTATTGATGACACAGATTCTCGATTTCTGTGTCTTGAGTCAGTAATCTGTTTGCCAGCTTAGCCAAACTGTGGTTTCCTTGCTACATCATTAATTTGGGTCCATTTTAGTGAAATATGTCTTTCTGTGGATTATTTCTGGTAGGTTGGTACAGGTACTGATATCTTCTTTCCTGAATACTTGTTTGTTTGGCAGGGTTGAACCCGAGTTAAGGATCACCCTGTGACGTATATCAAATTGGAGCAACCTCAACTGCCATTCTGGGAGGGTGCTATAGCCCATTGGTCCCTGTCTGGGCATTCAGACAGAAGTCCTACACCTAGACCCCTAAGTGGGTACTCCAATCCCTTGAACCACCCTTCGCGTTGAGTAAGGATCCAACTCAATGCTTTATCCACCACGCAAGAGATCAGAGGGAAGACCAGTCTTTCCCCGGTCCTCATCCAAAGCCATGCCCCTGGCTTGGTAGTGATTGGCTGAAACCTTGAGTGAGCCCCAGCAGCTCCTGCAGCCAGCATAAGAGGAAATGGTGTCCACAGACGGCAGTGTAGGGTCCACCCAGATGGTTGCGCTGCCTTGGCCACAGGTTGTGCCAGGCTGCAATTGCTGCACCCCAAAATGGAGAATGTGAGTGGTCCTTTTGTTTAGAGTGGCCCAAGCACGAAGTCTACTCTGGAAGTTGTTTCCAGCAAATCCTTCTCTGGAGTTCCCTCTGTGAGATAGCCAGGGCCATGATAGTAGTGGAAGATGATCACTCATATTCACAATAGCTAATTGCCTTGCTTGCAGGGCAACACTTCTATTTATACTTGGTTGTATTGGAAGGACTGTCCCAAAGCGGCTGGAGTGGTTGGTGGCATCAGATGTGGGTTGATTTTGCTTTCAGTGGGCCAGGGCCCCTGGCCTCTCTCAATGTCAATATCCAAATTGCCAAAACATCTTGTAGAGCCACTTTATTCCCACTGCTGGTGGCTTTCAGTTCATCAAGGGAACAGATAAGGAAAGCCAAGCCATCTTTTCACCACTGAATTATTGGTGAATGCGAAAAAGAAAGCAGAAATGGCCCTCCTTTTGCACTGACCTGTGTGTGGCATGCCACTAAACTATAATGATTACTTTTGCTAATTCTGGCAAATGCTATCCATTCACTTCTGCAGTTGATGGTAACTGGATGTTCAGGGAGGTTCTCGAGGCTACAGAGTAGCTATGAAAAATGCTCAGAGAGGTCCAAAGTCTTGACATTCAAGACTTAATAATTGTGGTGTTAAATTTAGTGGACTAAGTCCGCTTCCTCAGATACATTAAGTACCATCCTGCGTTGGCAGGTTTTCTGCCAGAAATCTGCTTTTTGGGAGCAGGGAGCATGTTTATGGATGAGGATCACAAGTTCTATTAATGCACAGCAAGCATACAACTGAAACAATACACACATAATTCTAATCAAACCTTAAGAAAATTAAATAAGGCACATTACTGTAAAGTTAAGCACAAATAAAAGCCTGCCATTGCATATATCAAGCCCCTTCTGTTGCTGTGGAACCTGTAGACATGGCAGCAGTTAGGACACCCTCAAAGCAGGAGCAGAATAATGCATAACACCGTCCTGGGAACTCTGGTCTTCTCCTGATTTCTTTCTTTCTTTAATGGTGCTTTCATCTCTTGCATTTATACTTTAACCTTACACTGAGAAGACAACTTGATGAATGAAATGCATACATGTGATTGTCACTAATATTCCTTATGCATTCTAGGAGAAAAGAGGAAGCACCTGACACTAAAAGCAACAGTGTGAGAAACTGTCTCGGCTTATCTGTATAAGATAACCAGCCAGATAGTTTCAGGTTTTGATCCTCCCTTTTAGCCTATCACTCATTTGTATTAAATAAAAGCTGACTGAAGAGAAACTGCATTTACTGCTGCAAGGTTAGGTTACAATAAGATAATAGCAAAGCTAAATCCAGGTCTGTTTTGAGGCACAATACCAGGGCAATTGCAGGAATCTGAAACAACAAAGGTCTTCTGCATATTCCAGTACAGCAGATTTATACAAACATGGAAATTAAGGGAGTATTTTTTAGCAATATACTAAATAAAAAAATTCCTTGATTCTGATTTGACTACAAGAACTGGGAAAAAATATATCCCAGGATAAGAACACACAGTTTGCAACAGAAAACTTGAATTAAAAATGTGCTGCTCCACTATGAATCTCTGGTTACATTTATTCTTTCCTCTTGATCAGGGATGGGAAACATGTGGCCCTCCAACTTCTCACTGGAGACCATCTCCAATTGTCTTTGATCAGGGCCATGTTAGCTGAGGCTGATGGGAACTGGAGATCAATAATATCAGCATGGCCCCATCATCCTTGCCCTAGATGTTGTGCTGTGAGTGAGCTTCTGCATTTCAGACAATTGGTGAATGGCACTAATTAATGCCAAGCAGGGCCCAACATTTATGAATAATAAAATATAAAATGACAGGTCCTCCTAATGTAGCTAGCTAGATCATCATAAATGGGATATTTGATGCTTGAGCAAGAGCCTAAAGTGGAATTGATCCCCAGTGTCTATAAAGCCGACATAGGCAGTTGGATGTTTAACTAAGTGAAAGCCCCGTGAAAATGGCTTGATTTAAACTTTTTACCCTGCATTATGAGACATACATGTAAAAAATATAGTTTTCTATTGGTTAATTATTGTTCAGAAAAACCTGAAGTCTTTCCAGCAATGTAACTCTCACTAACAGATAGAAACCCAAAGCCTTTTTAGCTATCTTATTCTTTATTAGTACAGCTCCAGAGCTCGATTCCTCAGCAAATAGCATCTGATAATACTATGCAAAGAAAAGGATTTTTTCCTCTTGAGACACTGACGCAATTTCAGTTATTTAAGCAATGCAGTTAAATTGGTTCCTTGATGGCAAGTGTGTCCGAAAGCATCAAAACCAAATTGTAAAAGCAGTGTAATAGCAAAGTGTGTTCTTGTTATATATTTAGGTAACACGATTTGTATGCTGCTTACTTCAGTTTACAAAGAGTAATCGTAATGAAAAAATAATTCCTTTCTCTTGTTTATGACATTAGATGGTGGGCAGCAGCAATCTAAGTCAATAACCTTAGATGGTTCGTGGCAACTCTTAACAGCACAATCCAAATTATATCTACTCAAGAAGGAAGTCTCACCGAGTCCAATGGCACTTACTCCCATGAAGTGTGTATAGAATTGCGGCTAAAGACACTAGAATTTAGGCGGGGTGTGGGGCTAATAAGTAATGACCCTTGTTAAAATAAATAAATAAGTAAATGAATAAGAAGTGCCCCCTCCCCCAACTGCTGCAAATAGTTCCAATGTTTCTTTCCTGGATAGACAACACCATTCATACCCGTCCCAGTGTAGAGTCTTTTCCAAGTTTGCACAGTGACTTTGGGTGTATCACTTGACTTTGTGGTACTTCAGAGATCTAATGGGCTGCCGGTGGTGAATTAGATATGCAGAATGATAAGATGCACTAACTGAACCAGTGTTAATAGAAAATCTGGTTCAGATGAAGTACAGAAGACAAATATATAAAAGGAAGCATGATTGATTAACAAGGAGAAAACAAGCACCTTGGGGTAACTGAAATAGATTTTTTTTTTAAATGGAATTCACAAGGAGATCCTGAGGAGACCTGCCTCAAAGCGATGTTCTGTTAGCAGTATGAAAATATCCTTATTAAAAGTTTGGCAAAGAAATAGATAAAGATCACCTCAAAACAATTTAAGAGGCCTAGAAGTGTAATAGGAGTTGACTAAGAGTTCACACAATTTATCTTTTGGCTGCATAAAACTGTCTTGATTGCCTTACAGTCTATGCTCACAGAGAGAAATGTAACGTACAACTATGTGTAGTAATGCTGGCTATAGTCAACATTAAGTCCTGTTAGCATCACAGCACTTCTTTTAAAAAACCAGATACAAGCTCAGATTTGCACACTGATCATCGTGCCATCCTAAACAGTCATGGCTTTCCCCAAAGAATCCTGAGAATTGTGGTTTGTTAAGGGTGCTGTGAGTTATTAAGAGACCCCTATTCTCCTCACAGAACTAAAATTCTCAGAGTGGTTTAACAGTCAGTCTCTTTTCTCAGGGAACTCTGAGAACTGTAGATCTGTGAGGGGAATAGGGCTCTTCTAACAACTGCACCTTCAACACCACACCACTGTTCCCAGGAAACTCGGACTGTTTAAAGTGGCATGATACTACTTTAAAAGTATTGTGCAGATGGGCCTTCTGTCAAATAAGATTAAAATTGCTCCAGTGGCCAACTTGGGGGGTGGAGGAACTAATTTGACCTCCGTTTCCATCCTTAACACTTAGTCAATTGGCAGCTTATTTGAGAGAGTCAGGTATGCGCATTGCACCTCGACTGCGCAATCAGACTTGGAAATCCTAGGTGTGGCATCCATCTACACACAGGAAACTTGTTCTCATGTGCACATGTCTCTTACTCAGACTGGAGTGATATCTTTGCTCTCACAAAAGTATGAATCTGAGAACAGTTAGCCTTGTTCGTATGGGCAGAAATGTATTGTATGAAGTGTCAGTGGGGGGGGGGGAAACATGTCATGAAAATCACTGGGGGGAATTAAGAAACAGGGTAAACTGAAGGTGAAATATAAGCAACTATGAATTGTTGACTACAGTTAAAATGACCAAAAATTGACTTTGGAAAGTGCTGGTGTCATAAAGTATTTAAAATATTTTACATTATTACAGAATGTTTGAGTACAATGCATACTGACACAATGGGATATTTCACATCACTCGAAATCACACATGAATGTACAAGAAATCACACATGAATGTACAAGAAATCACATATGAATGTACAAGTGTCATTTTCTTTCTTTCACCGTCCTAAGAGCAAATAAAATGCACTCGCAAACGATGATGCCTGTGGTTGAATGCATTGGCCTCCATTATAATGATTTGTACATTTCAGTGAGCGCCTTATTATATTTGTTGTTTATGCTGTAACCCTCCCCCCATTCATTGCTTGCTAACTACACAATATATCAGGAAAATAAAGTGGCTGTTTTGTCCGTTGTTTGGCCCTCATTTTCCACGTGTATATTTGTGTGTATGTGGTGTGGGTGTGTGCATTGGGCAAAAGAAGTGTGTATTGTTTAGCTGGGGGAAAGCTACCAAGGGGAGAAGTTACTTCTTCCTGATGAAAGTCAATGACTTTCTTGCCCATTGCCCCCTCCACTGGTTCCAGACCTGTGGTTCATCAGACCTTCCTTGCCCATGAAGCAGGAAGATAAGCTGCTGTACCCATCAAACTTTGGAGCTCAGGAAGAATAGCAGCAAGGAGAGCTCCAAAGGCCCTTATTGGCAATGTGGATTCATTCACCATGGTCATTGCTACTTTTGTGACCTCAAAGGGCCTTTGAGTATAATATTGGGAGAGATATGTTTACATGTTTAGTTTGCCACCTCAGTTTCTGCCCAGAGGGCAGCTGCTATTCCCCAAACCCTGGTAAGCAGGACTTACTCCCCGAACCACTTTAATCTTCATCCAGAATCTGCAACCTAGCAGAAGTTTAAGCCAGTAACGTGAACATAGCCATCTCCTGTAGATGCATCTGGAAATGCCTGCCTGAGGAAACAAGGGTGGAATCTACACACATATTAAAAAACGCTGTAAAAAGGCTTTTTTTAAAAAAACATTTTGAAAAAAGCATTGAATTTTGCATAGCTCACTGTCGCCATCTGGTGTCACATTTGTATATTGCACTTTACAACACATTTTAAACATTTTATTTGCAGCTGTATAGCTGAGTCCAAGGTAACAACTGTCTTCTCCCACATCAACCTGCTTGTCTGTGAAGATGATCTCTTCTAAATTATGGTGCAGATAGGAGTGCATATTTGAGAAACTAAATCCTAAATAACAGCTAGAATGACTTCCAGGGGCAAAGCACAATCAAAATATGACTTAGGCTGAAGTTATACGGAAGGCTCACTTAAAAATAAATAAATCTATAGTGTCCTTCCTGTTCCACAAGTATTGAAAACTGCCAAATCTTATTTTGATAAATGCTGCCTATTTCACTTTTTCCGCCTCCAAGGTTATGCTCTAATCGGACACTTTATCTGCTGCGTGGCTGAGATAGGAGGAACTATTCAAAAGAATCTGGTAGCTGCACAAATAAGAGAATAAAAGACTACCCAGCCAGCATTTTCAACCTACTTGATTTGTATCTCTGGTCAGATAAAGGCTCGTCATTGTGAGCTAAGGTGATTCAGCAATAAACAAATAACCGAAAGCTTTGCAAATTTTGTCCTTGCTGTTCAAAACCAATGACAATTTTTTGCCATTGGGTTCACTCAGAGCCTTAAAGCATAAGGGTGGAACAATTTTAGTCCTCAAAAGGAAAAAGGGGGTGGTGGTGGTTTAGAATAGCAGTTCCCCAACACCCCACCCCCTCCAGGCCACTTGGAAATTTCTAAGGGTTTTGGCAGACCACTCAATGTTTTTCCTGCAATTGAAATCACAATTGTAATTTCAAATAACAGCAGCAGCAGCATCAGCAGCAGCAGCAGCAGCAACAACAACAACAACATATTTATGCCCCACCCATCTGGCCGGGTTTCCCAAGCAACTCTGGGCGGCTTCCAACAAAATATTAAAATACAACAGTCCTTCAGATATCAAAAGCTTTCCTAAACAGGGCTTCCTTCAGATGTCTTCTAAACGTCTGGTAGCTGTTTTTCAAGCTGTAATACAATAAAATACAATATAAGAAATAAAAAGCAATCAAATACAATTAAAAATCAATGTGAATATTCAATGTGATGGATGCGCAGTCTCCCATCTTTGGCCACAAATCCACAGGCTCATTGCAAACCTCTTGAATGAACCACAGCTCCCTTGGCTACAGCTGGGAACCCCTGGTTTAGAAGGTTTCAATTAAAATTTCAAAAGGGGTCTTTCATGTTAAACCCCTCTTACCTTGTGAATCTATATCATATGTCTATTTACATCAAACTTAAGTTTATAAATGTCAGCTCAAGACCCACAGATCAAGTGCATTCTCTGTATTTCAGTCTGTAATAACTTCAGCCTTAGCGGACATATATATATATTGCCAAAGCCAAACAATATGATTTTCATTGTCACTTTGACTGAATTTCTTAAAAGTAATTGAATGTGTTGATGAATTATTTGCTCCACTGCAGTCAGTAAACACAAGCTCTAACACTGTACTAATAAGAAACTGCCAGGTTCAGCCAAATGCAGTAGAGAGCTATTCACTATTCTTCGGCAAGCTTGGTTGCTATGGTATTTGGAAGAAGGATCATTGCAAAAAACATCCCTCTTTGTCCCAAACATGCTCTGAAGTGTATAAATTATTCTCCCTCTCTACTCAGCATTCTCCATTCAGGGCATCTTTGTATCCCAAAGGCTGATTCTACTCTTATTCAAAGTGCATGCCTAAAACATTGCACACATCACAATGTGGCAAGATGCCTCCAAGGCCAGACCTTCACCACTCAAGCTTCACCACTCCCTTTTTATCTCAGTGTCTTTACAAGGGAAAAGGAAGGCTCAATTTGCCTTAGAGCAGGGTTGAGTAACCCATATCTTGTGACCCTCTAGACCAGACATGTCCAGCTCCCAAGAGACTGCAATCTACTCCCACTATATATATATATAAAATGGCAGTCATCTGCCCATTGGATTGACCAAAGTTGTTGAGTTTTTTGGGGGGAGGAAGACCCAAAGTTGTTGAGCTTTTTTCTTGGCGATCGATCAGGATCACATGATCAACCAGGATTGACCAGGGACGCCCTGCGATCGACCAGTAGATTGCGATTGGCCGGTTGGACATGCCTGCTCTAGACCTTGTTGGACTTCTTATTACTCCTGCCCATTCGCTGGGCTAGCTGGGAGTGATGGAAGTTCATACAATCATACGGTTATATAGTTGGAAGAGACTCTGAGGGTCATATAGTTTCACCCCCTGCACTGCAGGAATCTCAACCAAAGCATTCATGACAGGTGCCATCCAACATCTGCTTAAAAACCTCCAATGAAGGACAGTCCACCACTGCCCAAAGAAGCCTGTTCCAATGCCAAACAGCTCTTACTGTCAGAAAGTCCATCCTGATGTTTAGTCGGAATTTCCTTTTTGTAACTTGAATCCATTTGTTCGGGTTCCACCCTCCAGAGCAGGAGAAAACAAGCTTGCTCCATCTTCCATGTGACAGCCCTTTAGATATTAGATGATGGGTATGTTCAGTCTCCTCTTTTCCCAGCTAAACATACCCAACTCCTTCCATCATTCCAAGTTGAAGTAGAGCCATATCTGCAAGGCCGCAAGTTCCTCATGCCTTAAATAAAAGGTAGGTTTGTAACAGCAGGCTTATCACACAAACACCCTGCCCCGAAGGATAGGCATTTGTACCCCAAGATTAAAAAGGCAGAGGCCAGAGATCTCATGCAGGCAGGGATAAGTGATCCATGGTGAATGTCTTCCAAAATATCTCCATAATTTATCCAGTAGTTAGGAAGAAAGGGAGGGAGTACACTTCACCAGATATTGTTTGTAATGCCTCAACCTACAGAACTACCAGGGGAGCTTTCTAAAGTTTCAGAGGGACTCCGTTGTGCTTCTGTAATTCAGATCTATGGGTGGGTCTTGACAGTGCTTCCACTTGACAATTCTTCCACTGAGAATCTATTATGTAAAACTATGTACAAAATTCTCCCACTGGTATGGAAGGGAGCTTGCTGTTCACAATTTCTCCAAGGGAGCCAGGGTACCAAAGGGAGTCACTGCCTAACCATATGAATAGAAAGAAAAGCAAGGCGCGTTCAGAATAAGCATGGGAGGGGGAGCCAGAGTCATTCCATTAACTGGGTTAGGTTTTGGCTTCCGTATAACAATAGGTTGACTTGTACAAGTCATGGTGTCCAGTTTCGTTTTCTTTTGATAAATTGTGATCAAATTAGACAAAAAGAGCCAGAAATAATAGAAAAAGAAACAAATCTGCAGCAGACATAAATACAAGCATGTTATCTATTGTAAGAAACAACAAGATACGGTAGTTGTTTTCATTTACAGCGGAAAGTGGATAGGCCATTGCATATAATTTTTAACTACCACTTTTAGAAATCTTTTTAGAAAGCTTAAAGGTAAAAGTAAAGGGACCCCTGACCATTAGGTCCAGTCGTGGCCGACTCTGGGGTTGCGGCGCTCATCTCGCTTTATTGGCCAGCATGACTAAGCTGCTTCTGGCGAACCAGAGCAGCACACGGAAATGCCGTTTACCTTCCCGCCGGAGCGGTACCTATTTATCTACTTGCACTTTGACGTGCTCTTGAACTGCTAGGTTGGCAGGAGCAGAGACCGAGCAACGGGAGCTCACCCTGTCATGGGGATTTGAACCACCGACCTTCTGATCAGCAAGCCCTAGGCTCTGTGGTTTAACCCACAGTGCCACCCGCATCCCTTACACTTACAAGCTTACACTTGTGCAAAATGTGTAATATGTGGTCCAATGTTTTCTTTGCTTATTTTTGCTAGGTAGTTTGAAATGTTTCTGGTTTCCTCCCACCTCCCTCCTTTATACCTTATCATACGCTGAGATGGTTACGAGTCAACCACAGTCTCATCTCCTTATTTTCATATTGAACAACTGCCACTTCTTCAGTTAAAACTGTTCAGGCCCTGGGAAGGTAGTGAGGATCAGAAGGCTCTGAGAATGCTTCCCAGCCAAAATGTGCCATCTTCAAAGGACACCTCTTTCAAAGAGGTTTGCACAACTGAGGCACCTCAGATAATTGCCTCGTTGGCCTCACTGGCTGGGCTGCCCCTGGAAACATACTTTATCAAAATTTAGAAGATACAACATTATTCTTCCAGAACTATTTTTGGAACATGTAGTTTCCAGCAGATGGCAGTATATCTAACACAATGAATTTCTGCTGTGTGTCTGAACGGTTGTTTTCTGTAATAAAAAGGTGATGTAACACTAATGTCTCAACAAATGAAACTGATCTGTAGAAAATGTAACTTGAAAAAAGAGACACCACACATACTTTTGTAAACCAAAAATCTTTAATAAAAATATGTTTTTTTAAAAAAGGGAAAACAGGTGATTTTATCTGCGGGTGCTGCTTTAACTTACTAGTGCTAGTTAAAAGAATATTATGATGCAATTAGCTGCAAGAAATATACCCAATCTGGTACCAATTCCCTTGATTCAGTATTCCTGTTGTTAAAGCACTGCTTTTCTTGCTAAAACACTGCTGTTGCCTTGGTTTAGAAGGCCTGAAAATGTGTGTGTAAGAGAGAGAGAGAGAGAGAGAGAGAGAGAGAGAGAGAGAGAGAGAGAGAAGTCAAATATTAGGAACATTCAGTGGTTTTGTGTGTGGGCAAAATAAGAAGGCAAAGGGTGTTTCTTTCCTCCCTTAGTTGAAGCATAATTTTAGTAAACAAAGTTTCAGACCCTTTCACCAAACAGCTAAGGCCAGGACAGGTAACAAGGGAAGCAACAGACAGACTGACTGCAGTAATCTAGGCATGGAACTGTTAGAACTGTACTCCAGTTCCTAGGAATTTTCTGGGGACACTGTTTGTGCAAAGGGATCCCTTTGTGTTTCCCATTACAAAATTCCCACCTGGTCAGCTCTACGTGTATGTGAAATAAATACAGGAAGCTGAAGCCCACATGCTATAGCCTATCTATAGCACATCACACACTCTGTGGTCAGTGTAGTTATTGACAGGATTTTTTTTCCATTTCTATGTCCCATTGAAATCAATGGGTGGGGAATTCTTTACACCTTCTCCCCAGCTGGTGTAAAGTTTGACCATTGACAAGGGCACCTTATGGATACCAGGGGTGGAGTGAGGGGCTAGGATACGGTGTATGTTGGCGCTTTCCACCCCTGTCCACCCTTGACTCAGGAACATTTTACCATTCTGTCAGCGTGCCTGAGGTGTTCTGCTGTCATGGCAGCAGCAGGCTGTAAGCACAACAGGGCACCTACCAAATTCTGGAGCCCTCATCTGCTGAGACTTGAGGATAGGATTTCACCCTAAGGTATTTAACTTTGGCTGGGTTGCACCCACACTGATTTTAGACCATTGAAATCAAAGGGGGGGAACAATTATGTTCCCTAGGAAGCCTTGGGTAAGTGGTTGAGGCTGATTTAGTAGAAGACATTAATAAGCACACCTAAATCCCACGTTTTGCAAGAAGTGTGTATTTCTACCGCCTTTATTGTTTACATTTATAGCAGCAGGGAAGTCCCAATGGAAGACTATATTTTGAACAAGTTCACTAAGCTGATGGTTAAACGCAAAAATCCATTGCTGTGTTATAGCAGGAATATGAAACACCCTCCAGCAGTTTGAAAGTAATAGAAGCATGTTATGGTGCATTTCAGAAAAATGGTCTGTCTTCCAAATAGCTCATCTTTTTTCTTTACATATTTATCACCAAAGTTGGTAGCAGCGTTATGACACATACCAGCAATTCTAGGGTTATTGTGTTTTTGGGGTCTATTGAATACAGCCCATTAAGGTTTTAGGAGCAATAGCACTTCTCACTCTATAAGAATCAAAGGAATGAACAACTTCTGAGAAGCAAAAACAAAAAATAACTCCAAAAGTTATATAAAAAGGAATTCTTACTTTAGTGTTAGAATGGGCTGCTCTCATACATAACTCACAGGCTAGTGTCTCTAAGGGCCGGGGGTGGGGGTGGGGGAGCTTTTAGCAACATTTGGATGTTAAAGATCAAACAGGCCATTTTTAGGCGATTAGTCAGGTAGGGTTATGTATTTACTCCCAGGAATTGGTAAGTGTGCTTGTTCAGTGAACTATCTCAGACAGGTCTCGTGTCTAGATATAAAACAACTCAGCATTGAAGTGGGGGTTTATTCAAAACTGTTTCAGGGAGAAGACATTAAGAGTGGCAATTGCAAGACATAAAGGTGAAATTCTTGGTACAGTTGTACCTTGGTTTTCAAACAGCCTAGTTCTCAAACGTTTTGGCTCCTGAATGATCAAAACCCAGAAGTGACTGTTCTGGTTTTCGAACGTTCTTTTGGAAGCTGAACATCTGACGGGGCTTCCCCAGCTTCTGATTGACTGCAGGAGCTTCCTACAGCCAATCAGAAGCCACAATTGAGAAGTCGAACGGATTCCATTTGACTTCCAAGGTACGACTGTATCTCTCAGTAAGGCCAGGGAAGACTTCTGTCTTGAAGCCCTGGAGAGTGACTTCCAGTGACTGTAGACCAGCAGCAGAGAACCTCTGATCTCCGCAGTTTCTCAGGCCCACCACACTTCTGAATGCAGCCCATGAACCCATTTTGGACAGTATAGGGAACCCCTGGTTTGTGTAGGGGTTCTGTTCACATAGAACACATGGGAATCTGCACACTGTAGTGAGAAATGAAGCCCTCTTGGTGTGTAGTTAGCTTGGTCTCGCTGTCTGTTTTTATAGGTGCTGTCTGTTTTTAGAGTTACTGCCTGTTGCATCTCCTATTTTTGACCAAAGGGCAGAGCAAACATCACAGGAAGTCCCAATGCAGCTACACCCCTGTACTTAATGCATTCTTGACAGGCTGAATGACTAAAGTATTCCTTGACGGCTTAGATAACAGGTCACCATGGCTTGAAAGCTATGACTGCTAGAAGATGTACATCAGTAGACCACAGAAGTGCTCTTTTGAGAGTCTACAGGGAGAGCTACTTGGAATACTGACAATACCATAGGTCATCTCAGATCATGAAGTCAAGGAGGCCCGTAAAGAACAGTATTTCTGTAAGTGTAACAAGTCTTACCACTGCTTTGTGCTTTTGTTGAAGACAAGTTGTTGGACTGAAAAACCCTCTAAAGAAGAGAAAGTGCTGCTGTGGTAACATAGATGGAAATGGCAATGATTAAATTATGCTCTGTTGTTTATGACTTTGAATTTTCATTTTGCCTGTGTGTTTTAAGGTTATGTCATCATCATATAAGATTTGCATTTTTTCTTAAATCAAAATAAACTGCTCTTCACGCCAGCTGGTTAGCAATGAATCAAATATATGTAGTTATGCCAACCATGAGCTTTAAGCCACAGAACTGGTATCAGTGGCCAATATTGCATTTTGGCCCCCTTCAGACAACTTATTTTCACAGTGACCCCACTTCATGGTGATTTGATTTTAAACATTTTATACCATGTCTTTTCAATTGGCTTACATTTCAATGTGTGTGTGTGTGGGGGGAGACCCCAGTATTAGAACCATTCAGTATACCAAACAATATTAAAACAAAACAGTATAACACCACAGAACAGTTTGAAATAATGCAATGAGTTTTATAATGCAAGAGTTGTTCATGCATCCTAGCTTTGGTTCTGAAAGCTTATCTGATTTTGTAATTTTTTAGCGATTAATGGGATGGTTGAGTTTTTAAGTAGCTTTTCAAGACTGTGAACTATTCTATTAACTTTTTTTCCTTTGAAGTATATAGCATACACTCAGATGATTCCAGCTGCCCTTTACAAGTTTACCAGACTCCCTTTAATATATAATACTAATTTATGATCACTTTACTACCCAGATTCCATCTGTTTGTAATTCAGTTGTACAAATTAAGCGTAAAAAAGTTAATTGGGCACAGTTGGCAAAGTAATTCTTGATTACTTTATTGTAAAAGCAGATATTGGCAGGCAGGATTGAGGAACTACTTTTATGTATCTTAGCTCCCTTTTTAAGGAAAAGGAAAGGAAATATATTCTTTTTAAAAAATTGTTGTACTTAAAAAAAATCAAGTTGGTAAGAAATTTTAAGCAATATTCCGGTAATATTAGTAACAGGGGCGATAAGAACTGAGTTAAATCAGAACTATGATATAAATCCTCCTGACAGGGAGACCACACTGTGTGTAATAAAGATGGCTTTTAATTCTGTCTCTAAGCAGATGTTTGTTTCCAACTATCATTAAAAGTAATAAAACTAAGTTTAATGGAAAATAATTAAATTCAATGAGATTTAGGTCCTAGGAATTCTCATCTGCGTCAGTATTAGGAGTTCCAGTTTGAAGAAGAAAGTGCCATGATATAAATAAGATGGAGATATTTCGTTCCTTATGCTGAGAAAGCCATTAAACCTGGATTGTTTTGTACTGGGAACTTTATGCAGCTTAGGAAATGGGCCACATGGAGCTGCAGTAGCTCTCTCATAAGCCCCAAATGAACAAGGCAATATACATATATATCTCAAGCGTATGCAGAAAAACCACCAATAACCATAGGTAAGGTGGCCTAAGCCAAAATTTCAGAATGATCGATGAAACCCTTCATTGAATACAAACATTTTACTTTGTTGTGGATCCCATTTATAGAGTAATAAAATCTATAATACAGGGGTGGGAAATCTTTGAGGACACAAGGTTTGCCAAAGAGTTGCCTGTTCTGGTCAACCATTTACGGGTCATGTGCAAGTGGCTGACAAAGCCTGTGGTAAAAGTGGACAGACTAACAAATGTGAATTTTACCTTCGTACATTAAGCTATTTTCTAAACACACTGACACAACCTTCGCTATTCTCCACCTGGGCAAGCAGGTAGCATTATCAGAGTTCAATGACATATTCCAGCCGAAGAAGAAGAAGAAGAAGAAGAAGAAGAAGAAGAAGAAGAAGAAGAAGAAGAAGAAGAAGAAGACACCCTTCTGACTGGGTTGTTCCAACCACTCTGGACGGCTCCCAACAGAATATTAAAAATGCAATAATACATCAAACATTAAAAACTTCCCTATGCAGGGCTACCTTTAGATGTGTTCTAAAAGTAAAATATTTCACTGCCTTCACTGGTTCTGAGTCAAACGAGAGGTATAGCTGGGGATCATCCGCATACTGGTGAACACCCAGCCCAAACCCCCAGCGGCTTCATATTGATCAGGGGTCGGCAAACTAAAGCCTGGGGGCTGGATGCAGCCCCCCAGGCATGTAAATCTGGCCTGCAGACCCTGCCGCTCGCTCGGTCAGTCCCCTTGCGCTGTGGACACCTCACCGCGCGGGGACTGACTTCCGCGATGCTGGCATGGCTTCTGGGTGGGCGGCAATGGTGGTGTGGCTTCGGATTGGCTGCAGGAAGCTCCTGCAGCCAATCTGAAGCCTTGCCGCCTGCGCGCTGAGGTAAACCTGGCACGGCCATGGATGGAGAGACCGGTGGGCGGGCAGTGGGTCTGGGCCACGCTATGGGCATCATGATGGGCGTGTCACGGGGCTTCAGCTGGAGCTTGGTGCGCCTGCTGGCCCCATGCCTGGTGCCTGGCTCAGCGCTGCTGCTGGTGGCGCGCTTGGTGGCCGCGCTGGAGTAGCTGGAGGGCGAGCTGTGTGCCACCTGCCCGGCACTCTGCATGCGCCGCCTGCCTGCTGACCTGGCCTTGGACGACGGACCACAGCACATGGTGGGAGCTCCACGGAGACGGGCCGATGGAGCAGCTGCTGCTTGTCAACAATGCTGCTGAGTGGGCAGTGCCAAGACACACTCCTGAGCGCATGCAGAGTGCGTTCCTCCTCCAGGTCCAGAGGCAACTGTGGGACCGGCTTGTGGGGTATTTATATTTTCCAAAATATAGTCCGGCCCCCGACAAGGTCTGAGGGACAATGGACCGGCCCCCTGATGAAAAAGTTTGCTGACCCCTGATATAGATGTTGTACCTCAATGAGGGTGCAATGCTGGACCGGCAAGAGGTGTGGCCTGGGAGAAGGGGTGTGGCTGCAGACATTCTCAGGAGGCAGACAAAGAGGCATTGAGAGGCACATTTCACTCCTTGGCTGAGGTTCGCCATTCGTACTATAACACCTTATAAAATCTAAAATGTTATCAGGAAGATGTTTGCCGCTGACTGTGTTCTGAAACATCAACAAGCCAGGCCAAGTGGATCCAATGTGGGGAATCTTGGTGAAGTGTGTCAATATGTGTCTAGAAACCCTGTGCTGAGTTCATCCAGTAGTCAATAGTTGGACAGAATACTTTACAGAGAGTTCTCTATTTGAAAGCCTTGTCTTCTTGGTCTGGGAATTAAGCGGGGTGTTTTTCTAGGGAGTCTTTGCTCTCCTAGATACTATATGTTAAAGATCTATATGACAAGAACAATAAATCAAAGAACTGGTGTCTGAGATTGCATTTTCCCTCTTCCCTCCCATCCATTTTTCTTTGTGTGTCCTGTCTTTTTTGACTGCAGGCCAGAGGGCAGGGGCTGTCTTACTACTGATTTTCGTAAGGCACCCTGGGAGTCTTTTGGGCAGGGTATAAATGCTTTCAGTAAATATTTCAGTTCAGTTCAGACAAATTTGCATGTGTGAATTGAATATTATATTCCCCAGCTCCATAATAGATAGACTATTCACTCTGCTAGTCTTCTCCAAAGAATCCATTGTCCTTCAAGGAAATTTGACATAAAGTGGAACTGATAAGAATTTTAAATTAACTGCATCAACTCTTTCACAGTTGTGATGCATTTACAAATAGTAGCCACTAGGTGGCAGAAACAAACAAATTTCAAGTACATCCAGCTTATCTTGAGAAATGAGTAGGAAGGAAAGTGTCAGGTCTAAGATATACTGAATGAATCAAATGTCCCTATAGCAGTTAACTTTATGCATCAATGAAAAGTCCAGCAGCTGAATCAATGGCTTAGTGAAATCATAATAGTAGACTTGATCCCATTGAAGTCAATAAGACTGGAACACATTAAATGAAACAGCTATGTTTCACCTGAAGTAGCACTTTGGCTGACTGGACAAGTACTGAACGGAGCTCATTTCTATACTAGGCACATCTATTCTGTGTTTGTCTACAACGGCAACAAATATAATCTTTCAACGGCCATTGGAGAATGGATGGCAGCTAGCGGATTGAGGTTGAATCCTGACAAGACAGAAGTATTGTTTCTGGAGGACAAGGGGTGGGCAGGTGTTGGGAACTCCCTGGTCCTGAATGGGGTAACTGTGGCCCTGAAGGACCAAGTGTGCAGCCTGGGAGTCATTTTGGACTCACAGCTGTCCATGGAGGTGCAGGTCAGTTCTGTGTCCAGGGCAGCTGCTTATTAGCTCCATCTGATATGCAGGCTGAGACCCTATCTGCCCGGGGATTGTCTCGCCAGAGTGGTGCATGCTCTAGTTATCTCATGCTTGGACTACTGCAATACGCTCTATGCAACACCTTTGAAGGTGACCCGGAAACTACAACTAATCCAGAATGTGGCAGCTAGACTGGTGACTGGGAGAGGCTGACTGGACCATATTACATATCACCATTCTCAAAGATCTACACTGGCCCTAAAAGATTCCCCATTGTAAAAAGCAACTACAACTTAATTTCCATTGATATCACGATGGAAACAAAAGAAAGAGCTGTGCACATCTTTTAACCAAGCAATCAGCAAAAGCAAAAAGTGGTCTGAAAGGTACAATATTATTAGATTAAAGCATTTAAACCAACATCTTTTTTTAAATAAAAAACAACAAAACAAAAAACCTGGAGCTGATAAGAGTGAAAGTGATTTCTGGGCTTTGAATGGATCACAGATACTACATTAATCAGTGCAGTGTACTGTACCTGATAGAAGCACTGTATGGTTCATAAATACAAACTTTCAGGATCTGGAATTTCACATTTTGAGATTTGCCCATTAGTAATTGCCTGGTACAGATTATTCTGACTCACTCCATCTGGCAGATGAAAAGCCAACAGTTAAGAGTCTTCATTTGCCGGAGACCAGTAGAGTACTGTAATTAGCTTCATTTGGCATTCAAAACAGTTGCATGCAGTTGGCCATTTACGGCTTCCTGAACTGAATTTCCTTGGCAATTTGGACCTCTGCAACTTCTATAATTACTGTACGTTTGAAATATTGTCAGATCCTTAGCTGGAGAATTAAAAGGCCTGAATCAGCTGACTTATTTTGAGCAATGACTCATGAAGGCTTACATTGAAATATGCAAGATACATCTGCAAGTTGGAATGCCGATACTTGAGGGAAGAGGAGGAGGAGGAGGAGGAGGAGGAAGAAGAAGAAGAAGAAGAAGAAGAAGAAGAAGAAGAAGAAGAAGAAGAAGAAGAAGAATTTATTATTTATATCCTGCCCATCTGGCTTGGTTTCCCCAGCCACTCTGGGCGGCTCCCAACAAAATATTAAAAACAGAATAAAACATCAAACATTAAAAACTTCCCTAAGCAGTGCTGCCTTCAGATGTCTTCTAAAACTCAAGTAGTTGTTTATTTCCTTGCCACTACTGAGAAGGCCCTCTGCCTGGTTCCCTGTAACTTCGCTTCTCACAGTGAGGGAACTGCCGGAAGGCCCTTGGGCAAAACGATGGGGGTGGAGACGCTCCTTCAGGTATACTGGGCCGAGACCATTTAGGGCTTTAAAGGTCAGCGTGAACACTTTGAATTGTGCTCGGAAATGTACTGGGAGTCAATGTAGGTCTTTTAGTGTTATGTGGTCTCAGCGGCCGCTCCCAGTCTGGCTGCTGCATTCTGGATTAGTTGTAGTTTCCGGGTTATCTTCAAAGGTAGCTCCATGTAGAGCGCATTGCAGTAGTCCAAGAGGAGATAACTAGAGCATGCACCACTCTGGCATTCATTTTGTGTTCATTTTGTCTTTCTGCAATGTCGAGCAGACCTCTACTGGTTTGTATACTACCTGCTCTGGGGAACCACTTAGCCTAAGTCACACCACACATATATCTAGCCCAGGCACCAGCATGCTTGCACATTGGCTTGTCTAAAGACCTCTGTTGCCCTTCTATGTTCCTGGTAGATCAGGTTTGCCAATCTTTTTATCCCTTGACATTGGCTGTCATTTCAAGCATGTTCAGCATGTTGGGTAGAGCCTACCTCCGATTTTCATTCCCACCGCTTCTGACCTACTTACCCTAGTTTGCTTTCGCCACCAACACCTAAGTTGGAAGGAATTGGTGTGCCAGAAAATCATAACACTCACTGCTTGGAAGCTAAAATAACCAGGATGATGAAGTTTGACACCCATTAAGGCATTTAATCATCATTCACTATTATTCCAGTTTGTAACTCAAACTTTTGGCAGCTTTGCATTGCCACTAGAAATGTAGGTTTGGCGTGTTTCTTTCTGCTAAGCTCTGGTGGGCTATTGCAAGCATATTTCAAAACGGAATTTCTAGATACCCATTTAAAGGCAAACCTACCTCAACTTTCTCATTTAAAGGCAGATTTACCCCAGTTCACATTTTCCAAAGCAATATGAGAACTAAAAAGCAGTCAGCCCTCAAAATTTGCACTTTCTGAATTTTGCAATGCAGTTCTCCAGCCAAGTAATGTGTAGAAAAGTACATACACTGAGATGCAAGTGTCCATGAAAATATTAGTGAAAATAACATAGAAAAATGCAGTATATTAGTGGAAATTTCTTTGCAGAAATGTGTGTACAGTGGAACCACGGTTGTGAAACCTAATCTGTTCCAGAATATTGTTTGACTTCCAAAGCGTTTGACAACTGAGGTTCCACTGTATTAGGCAAAATTGTATACAAAACATAGACATACGGAGAGATTTACAATAAACTGTTGATGAAGTTTCATGGGGACACATACACCACCAAATTGATGTGCAAATGTGGAGAACTGAATTTAAGATTGGAAAAACAAGAAACCAAAACTCATACTTTGTCCCTCCCTGAATGTTTCTTCCTGTTTGGTTCGTTCCTTTGCTTTAGCTCCCCAACAAACACAAAGGTTCTCACATCATGCGGGTGGAAGTTTGATTCTACCGCCACTTCCTGTCATTCATCGAAGGAACAGCACAACTGTGATATTCCAAAGCAATTACCCACGAAGTATATTTGTCAGAGATTGGAGATACTCCCGAACATTGAAAAATTCAAATAACATGAGATGAAGAGGATCCTTGCTCTGGCTATTTGAGGCTTTGCGACCACAGATATCATGAGACTCTAAAAATATTCCTGGCTATATACTTTACTTCCTCTCCTCCTCTGGAATATTTCCCTAGCTAATATAATTTAAATTGCCCAGACATCACTTGTGGATGATGCCTCTTTGCCTGTCTGGCTGATAGATACTGTGGCAGCTGCAGATTACAACACATTAATGACAGAGCAAAGTAATTTGCATCATCAAGACTCGAAGTATCTGCATTCCAGCCTCTTGTAAATAGCACTAATCTACTTTCCAAGAAAAGACTGCAGGCTAACTAACTTGGGTTTGTGGGATGCATTTCTTAAAAGCACTGTAAGATTTGCATTAATATTGAATGTTGGAGAGATTTATAGCCACACAGGATTGCGTCTGATTGAAGAAATATAAAGTGTTGTGAGCACTCCATGCATATCACCAGAGTATTAACAACATAAAGTATCCCCATAGCTTTTAACATAAAAAAATATTTTAGCTTAAAAAATGTCATTCTGATCAGCAAGCAGTCTAAAGTACAGCTCATAAACCATCCTGAGGAATAAGCTTCACTGAAATATTTCCAAAGCTGTATTGAATAAGACCTTGGTGAGGACTCAGGAGTCCTCAAAACATCATTCGTAATTATACTTTTCATCCTTCATATGAGAAGTTGAAAGTTCCCTCTTGTTTTTCACTGAGTATCTGGTCAAGCAGAAGACTAGTTCCCCAGATCATTTCCCCTCAAACTTTTAACCAGGCAACATGTGATTCAAGAATGAGCAATATGAGGGGTGAGTCAAAGTGTGTGGCATGAAGTTGCATCCAAGAGGGGAAAGGCAAGACTTAGAGAACACAGAAAGCTATTTTGATCAGTGGGTTTCTGTACACTAGATCGCAGAACAGTCATTCAGATGCAAAATCATACAAGTTGGTGTTACAAAGAGGAATAAGAAGCTCACTTCACTCTCAGTTAATTAAAAACTATCTGATCATTGGGGATGCTCAAGGGTAAAAGATTTTCCTGGAAGAGGTCTACAGTCTGAAGGTTAATGAAGATGTGCCACTGAACCAAACCAAATTAAGTGTCTTTTGTCCAAGGAGCTGGCTTGGTGTACTAGATAACTTCTGAGTTACTTGCCTTTATATGAACCTGATGAAATGTCCAAAGTGAATTTTGCAAAGGACAAGAACCATAGATAGATATAGCTATATTTACCAATGTGTGAGTAGGACTCTATAATTCTGATCTTGGTATCATTTCTGGACATGTGTTCTGTGGATTCTCCATCAGAGTTGTGGCACAGGTAGTATGTGCAGGCAAAAAGGAGGAGAGGTGTAGCTTTTCTGAGAAGCTACACCTACTGAATTGCCCTTATCTGCATAATTATGAAAGATGCAGGAGTCCTGTCCTCTTTTGCATCTGAGTACTCAAGTGCCATGCAGAGACCTAGCTCATGCACCCCACCCACCTGAAAATAGTATTTCATGACTTCTGGTTTTGCCACCACAGTGAACAGTGGTTCCCATGATAGCAGACCCCGGGCATGCAGCCAATTAAGGATAATTTGAGAATAATTATCCTTGCAAGGCCCCCCCCCTGGGTCGGGGGAGGGAGAGCTCTCATTTGTCCAGTACATGCCTCCTGCTCCTATGGAATGCAGGGGGGAGGGGATGCTGAGTTAATAGCACTGCACGCATCGGAAACTCTCCAACCATGAGTGGAGATTCTTCTGTTTTTTAAGATATATCAGAATTCGGACTTAAGAAACAGGCATGTCCTGGAAGGAGGAGACAAGTTAACCTGAATCAGCCACTGAGTGCCAAGGTCTCAATCTGGAGAAGATTTTTGTCGTAACTGAATTAGTATGTGGTGGAGAGAAGCTTTCATTTTCTCTTGATATATTTACTTTGCTCTTTTATGATTTGGCAGCTCTTCACCGAAGAAGAAAAAATAAGCTACTAATGGATTGTAGTTAATAATGGATTGCAATTATTAATGGACTGCAAAAGGGAATCAACAAGAACTTTATAATGCTTATGGATTAATTGAAATAATGGAACTGTGTGGGAAATATTGGGATGTTCTGTGGCAATACCCCCCTACGGAAGACTGATTTATTATGGTGTTGGTGAGATATCAGCTTGTTATCAGATGGGGAAAATTTCAAAGAAAACACTGGAAGTCTGCCTGGAGTAATGGCCAGACACCGGACGCCAGACCATTTTCGGTTTTAAGAAAAACAAGATGGCGAAAGGTCACTACGCAGTAAACTTGAGTCCTTGGAGTGTGTGTGTGTGGGGGGGGGGAATGCCGAAAATGATTGATTGCAACAAGAAAGGAAGACTGAACATTAAAAAAAACACTCCATACAGAAAGTTGCCAGATATAAACTCCTCTTGCAAATTAAAGGATTTGGAATAGTTTAATACAAACGAAAGTCAATGCATCAGTGGCTGTTAAAATAAAAGATCAACATCGGAACTTTTTTATTTGGATTAAATAAGCGGATTGGAGTGGGAACAAGGAATCAACATCTCCTAAAAATCTCCTAAAATCAGAACATAGGAAGCCAACCAAAATGTTTAAATTGGAATCTGACAATTGGCTTTTTTAATTGAATTATGATTTGGTAATTTATTAATGTGGTCTATATTGGATTGTTATTAATGAAAAATTATATATATATATATATATATATATATATATATATATATATATATATATAAAATATATGATTATATATATATAATCATAGGTTTTCATATAGTCTTGCTCTCCTATAAGGAACCCAAATGTTATTTATATGAGAAGTTTTTCTGCCAATACTTTTATATCATAATAGGACACTCCAGAGCATCCATGCAGTTTGTGACCAACCAAGTGAACTCAGCTACAGATATCATAGACTCTTCATAATATCTTGCTTGGAAAATACAGTTCAGCTGCTCTTAATGTTCACCTCAAATGTGAGATGAGCATTATGACTTATGGATTTTTCTCTGAGCCTCCATCTGTCTCAAACACTTGTCTCCATTACTACTCCAACAACGTGTGTGTCTCTGATAGGTTTTTGTTTGCATTTAAAAGAAAAAAAATGCAAAATTCATATTATTGAACCAATATGTGAACAAAAACAACACAGCTAGCCTTCGAACTTTGTACTACTCCAAATTTTCAGACTCACTTGACTAACCAAGTAATGCAGATATGGGGAAAATGTGCATTAAAAATGCATACACCTGTGAAAATCTACATAATGCATTACATTAGGGAATGTTGCTTACAAACTGCATACAAACTGTGTTTTATTAGGAGAAATTCACACTAAAATGCTAACGAAATTTCGTGAGAATTAAGAATTGCTGCAGAAATATGGAGAACAGAATTTAAGACTGGGAAAAAAATTAAGAAGCTGAGAGAAACCCAATTTGAGAGATTTTTCCTTCCCTGTCTCTGATCCCTACCCTCCTGCCGGCCTAATTGGCTGCTGATCTTAGCAGCAGCAGGAGAGAGAAAGTGAGAGAGCACACCTTCTCTTTCTTCCCCCGCCAGGTGTTGTGAGCATTGGCAAACACAGTTGTCGCTAGTCTCCTGGCACTGGCTTTCAGTTTAGCTCAGTTTTGCTAGAATAAGCTGAGCTGTCCCATGCTATTTCTTGATTTTGTTTCTGTTCCAAGGAGAACTGGTGGCGGCAAGATGCCTGCCACTAGGCACACAGCCTACCAACTATGCATGACCTACAAGAGGCTCCAAAGTCTCTTGCCTTTCCTGCCAGCATGGCAAAAACAAGAGGGTGTTTTTCAACAAGCAGCTTGCAGGCTCTGATGTGTGGGTTGCATTTTGCTTGGTGGGTCGCAAGTCATGCAGGCCTCCTCTAGACCTACTTTATAGCCAGAAATAGCTCCTTCTCTTGCAGCAGATGTGTCTTTTATTACCTACTTGTAAAAGTTTCATTTCGCAGTTCTGTTAGGGGGTGATGTTCTTGAAAGCAGCTTTATAAATAGATTGATTACTCAGTAACATTTGCCCTGTTTGAATAACAACAACATGAGATTTTCATAAAAGGTTGCTGAAATACTGCATTTATGATGATTGCTTTACATAGCCAGAAACCTGAATGATTTCAGTTGCAGATATCCTTTCTGGCACTATGCAAATGGAAGCATAACTTTGAAATAAATAAATGTCACTAGGTATGCACCTTTTCTGAGGGTTGAGCTTTCAGCATTTGTCCTTGACTTTGTGCCCTAGCAATTGGTCTTTCAGGTTAATCAGATGGACCACCAGCTAGCTGAATAATCATGTGCATGGCTCTCCAAATACAGTCATAGATTTGGAGGGTGCCTTCCCCTACTGAGGGCAGGAAATCCAGAGCAAAAGCATCTCCAAGGGCTCTCTGCCCAGCTTCTAGCAAGAGAGAGAGTTGCATGCAAATTATTGGTTAGATCAGGCATAGGCAAACTGGGCCCTCCAGATGTTTTGGGACTACAACTCCCATCATCCGTAGCTAACAGGACCAGTGGTCAGGGATGATGGGAGTTGTAGTCCCAAAACACCTGGAGGGCCGAGTTTGCCTATGCCTAGGTTAGATCTGTTGAAATTAATGAATATAAGTTTGCCCTGTCCATTAACTTCAGTAGTCTACTCTAACTTGGGCTACACTGAATACCACCCAAAGAGTTCAACATTCCTCCAGGTATTTGTTTCTATAGTCAAACTAGTCTTACCATCAAGAGGTTTCTCCTATGTTGAGCTGAAATCTACTGTCTTGTAACTTAACTTATAGCGCGCGGCATAGCTCAGTTGGTAGCACATAAGACTCGTCATCTCAGGGTCATGGGTATGAGCCCCACACTGGGCAAAAAGATTCCTGCATTGCAGGGGGCTGGACTAGATGACTCTCACGGTGCCTTCCAACTGTACAATTCTATGATTCTATGAACAAAAATGGTGATAATGATGATTTCATTGCCAGACCCTCACCCTTAAAGCCTCAGGTTATGTTACAACAATTTAAAATGCAACATTCAAAATAGCTTTATACAATTTACAGTCACAAAAAAGGGAAATATCCATCTCGGGTTTCGAAGGCTAGGGAAAAGAGGTCTGCCTTCAAGCATTTGATAAAAACTGTATAGTGAAAGTGCCAAACACACCTCTGTGGGAAGGGAGCTTGACAAGTCAGGAGCTGCCTCAGACAGGGGCCTCTGCTGGGCTGCCACCCACCCCCAAGTTTCTGAGGGTGGCAGATCTACCAAGAGGACCGTCTCTGCTGATCTTAAAACTGGAGGTCTGTAGGGATCTAGTTATTTTCTCCGCTGCCCCAGAAGGCATGTCCTCACTATCTTCTCTGTGACAGACCTTCAGGTATTTGAAGACTGTTTTCATCTCTCCCTACAGCCTTCTCCATACTAAACAGGACTATTCCTCATAGGAGTTGCTCACCGTACTGCTGACCGTTGTCACCTTCTTCAGAACCCGTTCCATATTTTGTTGCAAGTTATCAACCCCACAGGCTGTGTGTGAGCCAGGAAATGTGCCAGCTTGCTTGCTTGCTTCTTTCCTACCATATGACAGGCTGGGTTGCAGGAAAAGTATCGTTGGATCCAACACCTGTCCATCTTGTCAGTACAGTCATAAGTCGGGTTACAGATGCTTCAGGTTGCGGTTTTTTTGTTTTTTTTTTTGGGTTACGGACACGCCAAAACCCAGAAGTACTGGAATGGGTTACTTCAGGGTTTCGGCGATTGAGCATGTGCAGAAGCGCCGAATTGCAACCCGTGATTGCGGGTTGCGAATGCTGCGGGTTGCGAATGTGCCTCCCGCACAGATCAGATTCGCAACCCAAACGTCCACTGTACAGTCATTCAGGCTCAGGCCAGCCCAACTTAGTAAATGGTTTATTCTTAATTCATTCTACCTAATGCAAAATACATTTACCATTTTGCGACAGGAGCTAGAAAACTCAAAAAGAGCACTAGATTCCCCCTAAGGCTACAGCAGTAAGCTGAAATAGAACATCGGTGATTCTGTTTCTATATGAAATTCTTTCAACAGCCAACTCAGTTCTAAGATGAGTGCATTTTATTTTACAAGTTCCTTCAGAGATGTAATTTAGAATCTTTGTCCTTAGTATAGTTACCTCCGGTTGTGAAACAATGCTCTTGATTTTCTGCTGTTTAACCATTGAATTACACAGGGATGAATGTATTTAAGGAAGCATTTGTCTTTCCTGATTGCTGCCTCTTGATTTCTGCTCTTTTATGTTTGTCTATGACACACTCATGCTTTATATGAGACATAGCTTGATTTATTGTAACACAGCAATTCAACACTAATACAGATAACTAAATATCTTTTTGTGCACCAAGAATTGTGGAGATTTGACTAGTGTAATATGATCTTCTGGGGTCACTGAGGCTTTAAAAGTCTTTAAAAGTGAGACATTGTTGAAGGAAAGGAACTCCTATTTTAACATGAAGATGGCTATGGCAGTTCTCTGCAAGTTGCCTTAGGTTATTTAGAGAAAGGTTACTAAGAAATCATCCATCATCCTATCCCTGACCCACTAAGTTCATAACTTGAAGGAGTTCTACACATCCCCAAGATTTTGGAAATAGCTGATTGGTTAAGTTCTGTTTAACAAATAGGATGGCTTATTGAATTTACTTTGAAAACATAGTGGAAATAAATGACATACAAAAAAATGGAGCTTTGGAATAAAGCACTTTATCAAATAAATAACATGTCAGACCTTAGAGTCTACTGACTGTTGCAAAGAATATTAACAGCACCAGGTAGCTGCACATTACTCCTACCAAAAGAAATATTTCTTACAAATGCGATCTTGTAGTTCTTTCATTAACCTTATACTCCTACACAACAAGTCTGAAACATAAATGTCATTTTAATGCATTTGCTGCTTTCAACAATGGCTATAATCTCGAATATAAGACTTTTCATTTAGCAAAGCCACTTGCTATTACCTTTTTTTTTTTACACTAATAAATGTCAGTTGTAGTTTTAAGACAAGACCCATTATAATTTTAATACTACATTTGAATTTCTAAAGAGCCTTTTTATTTTATTTTCTTTCTCAACCCCCTCATCCCAAATTAGGTTGCTGTTGTCTCCGTGCATAACAGAGTCGATTGTTTGGGCAAGGAAAGGCTATCCAAAGTTGTTTATCTCATGCAACTTCATAATGCTCTCACAGCAGCTTTCAAGTCATAGAATGGCAATAACATAAGCATGCAATAGCAACAGCTTACCAAATCTTATCAAGCCTACTTATTGCTCATCTACCTCTGCATTTGAAACTTTGGGGAGGAAGAGACATGTTCTTGGGCAGGCATAGGCAAACTCAGCCCTCCAGATGTTTTGGGACTACAACTCCCACTATCCCTAGCTAACAGGACCAGTGGTCAGGGATGATGGGAGTTGCAGTCCCAAAACATCTGGAGGGCCAAGTTTGCCTATGCCTGCTCTTGGGGATCAGTTTGGGTTCTCATCCATTCTTCCTGTAAAAGATAGCACAGAAGACTATGAAGAGAGAGAAGAATACTTCAGAAGAATCGTTACTCAGATGGGGTCCATGAAACAGGTTCACTTTCTGCGTCTGTGGTCTTAGCTCCTCTAATGAAGAACTGCTGGCCAGAGATGGACTGGGAGGAACATGTTTGGCTGAAGCTTGGTGAAGCTGTTTAAGTGGGCTTTAAACGAAATTATTTGGAAGGTGGAGACAATAGCCCAAAGCGAAACACAAATGAAAGCATTAGAGATAGGGGCTTGGGTGCTACAGGAGAAACTGAGGGCGTTGAGGGAGAGTCTCACAAACCTGCAATCAAATGGCAGGAAAGAGATGGGATGCCTCTGGCTGCATTTCAGAAAGAAACGGTTGAGTCACATCAGTTTAAAGATTTTCCTTTGATGTGCAATTTCCATCTGTTTGCTGTCCATTTGTTCCACACCAATAACACACCTCCAGTTTTTCCTTCTGTCGGTTTAGATTCTATTAAAACTTCATGGAAATAAAGAGTTTTTAAATGTTTTTTCCCCTGTACAAGGGTCACATTTTAATCCTGTTTTCATGCCTGTACTGTATCTTAAACAGAAATACTTAACATGGTGATATAAAAGCAATTATAAAAACAAATAAAATTAGTAAAGAGTAGTTCTAAAGTAACATTGGAATCACTTTATGTAGTTCTAAACCTTGGATTGTTCTGATTATGGAATTATGCACATATTTCTATCTTAATTGAGAGGTAAGTGATTTTGGTAGGCGTTTTTTATTTTTCTATTTTCTCAACAGCACAATGGTTCATAATTCACATGAAGCAGCGTTCAGTGTCCTTTAACTAATACAATTGGTTTTATAATGCATTTTCAACACATTTTGCATTGTTGTCAAATCAAATGTTGTTTGGCCACCATTTTGTGGTTTCTCAACTTAATATTCTAAAAAGCAGCGGGAAAAGTATCATTCCTAATATTAGCTCATGCTCAAAATTTCATCTAAATCTGTTAAACTGGGGGGCTGTGAGAGTCAGTTTATACTTGTGTGGAACTGCCATCCATCTTCTCGGCTGCCACCTTTGGCTCCAGGTAGAAGCTAAGATATATTGCACAGGTACAGACAGATTTCTATTTGGCATGTCAAAATAAATAAATAAAAGAACTCAAGCAAACAAATAACTTCAACACTCAGGAAATCTCCCTGTCTCCTACTTAGGTACTGTCCTGCTCCATATTTGTGAGCCATCTACTAATTATAATCAATCACCTAACGCAAACAGAGCTTTGCTTTAATTCCATAGTATAGGTATGTGCAGAGCTCCTGTTCAAATTAATAGAATGTCAGTGGAAGTCAGGAGACTTGAATACGTAGGTGAGTGTCTCAGTATGGCATACAAGAATGCATTAGTGGATAAGATGCTTGACTTGGGATCAGATGACAGATTTGGCTTGACTCCATGGAATGAACATCAAGTGTGTGTGGCATTAATTAAATTGCTTCACTGACTGTATGCTTCAGGTCTGCAAGTGGACCATGAGGATAATAGCACTTCACAATTTGACAGCGAAGCTTTGTGGATAAAAAATCACCAGTGATTGCAAGATACCAGGGGGAGAAAAACCGTAGATGGATCTAGACTGGCAGACAGACCTCAGACTCGACTTTCATCCTAATCTATATGACTTTTGCTATTTCTCACAGGTGTTTTAAATTTTAAAACCACTCAGCTACATGGGTGGAATATACGTGAATTTCTTCCTCTGGTTTTAATTCATTTTCCATATATTTTACCAAAAAGCTGAATGTTTATGATACATCCAAATACAAAATATAAGAAAATAATGAGTGTGTGTCTTTAGGCCAATTTCCATAACAATGCTGACAAAGTGGAAGCTGGGTTGAAAACTTTAGGCACGCTTGAAAAGTGGAGCAGCTTATCACAGGCTTGCTTGGGGAATAACTCTGGCAACCAGTTTACTAAAGAAGGGATGGAGAATTCTAGATGTTGCTGAACTACAACTCCCATCATCCCTGACTATTGGCCATGTTGGCTGGGCCTGAGGGAAGTTGGAATCAGGTGACAGGGATAGAGGTTCCCCATTCCTGTCCTAAAGAAAGGAGATGTATAAATGTCAAGGCTATTTATTTATTTACTTTTTATGAGGGCCAGTTTCATTTGAGCCAAGATAATATCCCAGCATGGAATAGTATGTGGAGTAATAAAATATTTGAGAGGGCCGCGCCCCCAATTGATGGGCATTGCCATTCATATGGTTTGCATGCACCGTGTGATGCGATCGATTAAGTGGGGCGGGGCATAGCTGGGCTCCCACAATATTTTATTCAAGTTGGCACCCCTGTTTTAGGCCAGAGCTCAGTTGTACTGCACATGTAAGACATCTGTGGTATCTCTGTTGCCAGTGTGTGTTGACAATACCAAGCTAAAACGAACCAAAGGTTTGACTCAGTGAAAGGCAGTTTCCTGTGTTCCTCACCTATTGCTACTCTTTAAAATCAGACTATCTCTACTTTGTGGACATCATTTAGTTTCTGTACAGACTCAAGAATATGAATGAGCATGAATAGTGACTATTGGTATGCACAGGATGGTGCAAATGCCCGCCAGAAGTAAATGGTTTCATTTGAAATAATCTAGCAGCTGTCTTTCTATTGATTTAATGTTTACTGACTTCCTGTTTCCTTCCTGCCTGCAGTTATTATCCGTGGCTTTTCAATTTGTGATGCAATCCTCTTTAGGCAATACCTTTTTTATGGATAGTGTAATGCCTCATTACAATTAAGGGCCCTTTCTTTTAAGTAGGCTGGTGCCAAATATTGGAATTGTGGGGGTTCAGAACAGAAGTTTCCCAGTTTGGAAATGACATACTGATTAAATACAGGATGGGGGGTGGGGGAGCTTCGCTTTGAAGATTTGGTTTGGTTCACAATCAACTTGTGTTGCAGCCATCCATTCTACAGCCTTCCCTGCCACCATTTCCTGCACTATCTCCTTTCCCAAGCTTGTTTTGTGAAAAGGGCAAGGAAAATTGGTAGCAGGAGAGTCTGGGGCAAGGGACAGCAGAGAGGTCAGCACTGGGATTTGTAGTTCTAATACCTCCTTGATAACCCAGGAGGAGGGATGAAAAACACACACAATGCCATCTGTGAGGTGGGATCAAGACTTAGGGGCTTTCCAAAGACTCATTGCATCGTATGAGGGGACAGAACCATCTCTTTCCTCAGGGCAAGTGGTTTTAATACCATGGACCATCCAAAAGAAAAACAAATGCCTGGCCTCCCTCCCCAATTTTGTGTTCCATTTATAGCAGGCGACACACCATAAACCCTAATCACTTGGAGTGGATGATTTATGTATTCCTAGAACTATGGGACAGTTAGGTAAAGATAAAGGGACCCCTGACAGTTAAGTCCAGTCATGGCCGACTCTGGGGTTGTGGCGCTCATCTAGCTTTACTGGCCGAGGGATCCAGCATACAACTTCTGTGTCATGTGGCCAGCATGACTAAGCCACTTTTGGCGAATCAGAGCAGCGCACCCTAACCTTCCCACCGGAGCAGTACCTATTTATCTACTTGGCCTTTGATGTGCTTTCGAACTGCTAGGTGGGCAGGAGCAAGGACCAAGCAACGGGAGCTCACCCCGTCGTGGGGATTTGAACCGCCAACCTTCTGATTGGCAAGCCCAAGGCTCAGTGGTTTAGACCACAGCGCCACCCGTTAGAGATGAGCAAATTTTTAAATTTTGTTTTTTCTCAGTTTCTCATTTTTAGTTTGCAACCTCTCTGTTTTAAAGTCCTCAAGAAATTCACCAGTATTTTAGTCCAATTTCCTCCTTAATACACACGCTTGAATACAATTTGCCTGATATCCACATTCTTGGAAAGCAATGTTTCCTAGTACAACACATTTTTATATGTTGTTGTCACTGACATTTGGCCATTCTTATGCACACCTTATCCTAATATATGCCCTGTTGTATATATTACTTGTCTTGAGTGCACATTTCAATGGATTGCTGTGTCTCAGTTCACATACTGTTTGAGAAAGTCTGACTTAAGTAGATTTGCCTTTAAATACAATCTGGATTGAATTTCTTTCCCATCCCTAGTGACAGTGCAAATCAGGTTGTTCATCATATTTTTTGAGCTGCTCACAAAGGGGTATGTGTGAACTGAAACCTCATGAAAATGAGGACGTGCAGGGGGAGGTGATTTTCATTGAAGGTATCAGGATGAGGCAGCCTTAAGTAATTTTCAGGCAATGAGATAGCTGAGGGTAATGACTTCTTTGCTCTTTATTTAAAAAAAAAAAAAAAACACCACTATTGTACAGTCCTGCCTGGACTTCTTTCCAGTGGTGGAGCTGTGGTGTGCTGCCTGCAAGGGCGTGGCGCCCAGTGCGGGTGGGGGGCAACCACGATTGCTCCCCCCGCCCTCCTCTTCCTCTGTCAGTGCTTCTTTCTGTGATCAAAAAAAGCAGCTGGGAGGTATAGAGAGAGGTGTGGGGCGGCCACATGCAGTTTAAAGTGCAGAAAAATTGCTTGCCCATTTTTTTGCAGAGGGGATGTTCATCCGAAAAAGCAAGTGAAATTTGGCCCAACTTTAGCCCAAATAATATTTAATCCAAACCTATGTATCAACCCAAGGGGCAGTCAAATAACTGATCATATATATGTAAACTTTGCTATATTGTGCTATAACCCTCCCCAAGGACATCTGGTTAAGTTCTAAAACTTATCTTCTTCATAGTCTGTTATGAAATAAATAACCTCTTGTTTCTTCTGGTACAGTCATAATGATGGGTCATTTTTCTTCTTAAATTTGAGCACAATGCTTTTGTTTGCTTTTAAATCTGCTGATAGCATTTCCTCAGATAGTGCTTCAGAATGCACACGGGGCTCGGTTGACATCATTAATAAAAGGAACCAAGTCAAAGATTTCTTTTACAATAAATATGTCAAGCCCCCCCAAACCTGAGAAATTTAAATAACAGTAGGGGAGCTTCTGTTACTTAAAAAGGTCACTTAAATGCTAAGCAATTATGGTCTAGCATTTACGAACTCAATTACTGCCTCTTCACATTCCTGACGTGGCACAATGTACATTGATTTACATATTCAGGACATGGCAACTGCATTGGAAATGCTATTAAAAATGAAGTTGAGGCCTTATGTTGTAATTCTTCCAAAATTATTTATTTATTTATTTATTTATTTATTTATACATACTTTATTTATTTGACCCAGATATTATCTGTGTAGTGCCATTCTGAAGTCATCACACCATGCTATAACTAAGCCCCCCCATGCCACTCCTATGCCCCCCCGCACCCCGCGTCTAGTTGGATTTTATTTATATCTGTAAGATTTTGCAGACTTTGGCTGTGAACTGGGGCCCTACAAAAAAAAAAAAATCAAGTTGCACCCCACTTCTTCAAATTGGGCCCCACTGGCTAGCTCTGAGTCTCATCGTTGCTGGGCCTGAGTTGCCCTGCCATCGCATGATGTCTTGGGTTTTAAATTTTGGGAGAGGGGAGATTGTGGCACTGGGGAACAGGCAGGCTGGTGAGGCCCCACAGATTTAGAGGCCCAAGTTGCCCTGACTTCGAATGAAGTCTTCGGTTTGCAATCCTGGGAGAGGGGAGACTGCCCACTGGGGAGCGGGCGGGATAGCGAGGCCCCCTAGATTTAGAGGCCCTAGGCTTCAGCCTACTTAGCCTATACATAAATTCGGCACTGTTGGCCACTAACCCATTCGGCAGCAAAGAAACCACATGTGCATTTCTATTACCAGAAGATTATGCAGAGGAAGTAACCACAGAGGAGGTATGATTCAAAACACAAATGGTAGTCTTATCCCTTAAAGATGGGACACGGACTAGCACTGCCAATCTGAGGGCATGGGAATGGACATACTGGTGGAGTAACCTTGAAGGCACTGTGATCTAAACCACTAAGCCTCTTGGGCTTGCAGATCAGAAGGTTGGCGGTTCGAATCCCCATGGAGGGGTGAGCTCCCATTGCTCTGTCCCAGCTCCTGCCAACCTAGCAGTTCGAAAGAACACCAGTGCAAGTAGATAAATAGGTAGGGGCAGGCATGGCCAAACTTGGCCCTCCAGATGTTTTGGGACTACAGCTCCCATCATCCCTAGCTAATAGGACCAATGGTCAGGGATGATGGGAACTGTAGTCCAAAAGCAGCTGGGAGGCCAAGTTTGGCCATGCCTGGTCTAGGGATCCTTTACCTTTTACCTTTTTTTAAAAAAAGGAGGTGGTTTGATTATAGAAACAACAGTCATTCTGCTTCCATTGCACCTTACCATGATGAATCTCAGCCCTCATATTCAGCTGATCTCAGAGCATCAATTCCTCGCAGGAACCAGTAGGTCTCAACCTTATTGGCTGGCCTTCCATTAGCAATGTCCATGGACCTTGCAGCAAAACACCAGAAGCAGCTAAAGGGTTGATGGATGACCACAGCCTCTGCTCCTTGTCTCTGTTCAGTCTTGTTTTGTCATTATCTCTGACCATCTCGCTGGTTCTTAATTTGAGGCCAAATGTTGCTAGAAGAGAATTCTCTCAGGTGTAAATTAACGGCTTGTGCCTGTGCCGTTGTAACATCTGCCTCCGCTCCTGGAGTGACTTTTTCCTATAGCATAACGTTCCTATGAAAACCATTTGGCAAATACTTAAAAATCAGCAGTAATTAATACTACATATATTTTGGTGCATACCAAAGAAAGTAAGTGCATATGTACAATCACGTTTTAATGGCAGGGTGCTTCAAATACTGCTTGCCATCCTGGGGAGATAACGGAGGTGATATTTAAGAAACATTCAAGTGGGAAGAAAAATTTCCCTTCAAAATCCACTACAGAGATTAACTGTGTGGGTGGAAAGACATTGACTTGGATGAGCTCCTTAATCAATGTTGCAGAGCATCCACCACATGCATCACTTCGGTGCTCTCTACTACCTTTCTGTATCTGAAGATGCAGGATAGCCAGACAGCAATTGATAAAATGCCATCGTGGGAAGAAGAAGAAAAAAATCGCCACTGCCAAATCACTCACTATTACATGGGTAAAGTTTATTCAGTTACGACTAGATGGTCCAGTTTTTAGTGTAACTGAAGAGTGAGACCTCTGAGGTTATAGAAAACAGCAACTCTGTAGTGGTTTAAAACTAGTACAGTGGTACCTCAGGTTAAGTACTTAATTCGTTCCGGAGGTCTGTACTTAACCTGAAACTGTTCTTAACCTAAAGCACCACTTTAGCTAATGGCGCCTCCTGCTGCCGCCGCGCCGCCAGAGCACGATTTCTGTTCTCATCCTGAAGCAAAGTTCTTAACCTGAAGCACTATTTCTGGGTTAGCGGAGTCTGTAACCTGAAGCATACGTAACCTGAAGCGTATGTAACCCGAGGTACCACTGTAATGGGGAAACACACCCCCCCCCCACTATAACTTACTATTGTTTTATAGGAGTGCCTCTGTAGGTATGCTTTTGTTGACTCATTCATAATTTTGCCTGAAACTTTAACAATCACTGGCGTTCAGCAGATTTCACTGAAAATGGCATGGAGGCATGCTAGGGAAAGTATGTTTTGCCAAAATGTGTATATTGGGTAAAATAATGTGTGTATCGGGATAAACTTGCACTAAATTGCTGGTGGATTTTCATGAGGACTTTCAAAAATAAAAAATTGCAAATTGATGTGTAAATGGAAGACTGGAAAAATGAGAAACTGAAATTGACAGATTCACTGATCCCTAACCACCTGCAACACAGATTGAAGCACAGAGAGAGCACAGAGCAACCTAGAAACTGATACAGACTTTTTATTTTACCAAAGCACAAACACAGGCATGAGGTGAATATTTGGGTTCATGCACACCTCAAGTGACAAGGTTTACCATTAACACTATGGTTCTTAGCCAATAAGATTTAGCTACATGAAAACATCACCATGGAAGCCAATATAGGGTGAAAACTAAGTTTCCTGAACTGGCAAATACTTTCAAGCCCTTTCACAACAATCACTGTAACAAACACCCACCCACATCCAAAGAGCCTTGGTGCTTTTTGATGTTGCTGAAAATGTTTGTAATAAATGATAACACCTCCCTCTTAGCTCAGCTAGAAAATGGAGCCATCACTGAAGATTTCCACAAACATTAATTGGACCAAATTGTTGCATTATCAATGTTAATGTTCTTAGGGCTATTTAGCAACATGTAAAACACTTAATCACTAAGCATCGAAGTGTAACGAACAGCCCATCACATTGATTTACAACCTAATATTACATTCTTCACCTGACAAAAATGTAAGATACAGAATTACTGCAAACACATTTCACTTTTTTGGGTCAGTTTCACTTTATCTTTTAAGAGAAAGCACTGTTATATTTTCATTAATAACATACCAGTGAAGCTGAATGGAAATTATTTTCTCTTACACAGAATAGCACACTTGAAAGTGAAGCAATGTGAATATAGCTTAGTAAATGGGAAACTCAAGCATGCTCTTAGTACCAATTAAAATTCTGTCACGTATATGCCAGAGAGACCAAGCTTCTTGAAACGGTGGGTTTTCCATAATATATTAGGGAAAAAAATGTAATTATCATCCTGAATGTAAAGGAAATGTTCATTAAAACGCACACAGAAGACTGTTAGCTACGTTAGTTAGAATAATCTATTTTGGAAATAACAGTTTTACATTTATTTTTCCATCCATCATATATTCAAGATGTTTAAGTGCCAACTAGAGAAAGATATTGTAGCCACGGGATAATTCATCTCCATCTACTGAGTGTGGAAGAATATATAAAGTTTATTTTAGACATGATACATCTCCCTGTCCTGATTAAGAACAGGCTACTCAAAATGTGGTGGCCTTCCAGATTAATGCAGTGGGAAATTACAGGTCATCACAAACACAAACATTTCAGAAGCTTGCAGATAGAGCAACGTTATTCTTGGAGTGGCTTTTTTTTTTTTTTTAAATTGCTTTGCTGTGAATATTCATGGGATTATTTGTGCAGTTGCAGGAGTGATAATAATAATACTTAGCATTTATATAGCACATTTCAAGTGTTCCAAAGTACTTCACATATATTATCTCAGCAATCCTTACCGGAGTACTGTAATTTAGGCCACTATTATTACTCCTTTATTTTCAGGCCTCTTCTTCTCCTTCTCACAAGAACATGACTCCTGCTGGGTCAGACCCAAGGCCCATAAGATTGTAAGTTCTCCAATAACTAGTATTCGGAGGCATGTCAATTCTGCTTCTGAAGGAAGTAAATGGCCATCAAGTAGCCATTGATAGCCTTAACCCCATGGCTTTGTCTACCATCAGGACCGCGGTAATTAAAGGACCCCCTCTCTCCATATGAACCTACCCAAATCCTAAGATCATCCTCTGAGGCCCTTTTTTGTGTGTCTCCTGCATGAGAGCTCCAGATGGTGGCAACACGAGAATGGGCCTTTTCTGTTTGTGGAATGTTCTCCCCAGGGAAGTTCGGCTGGCACCAGTTGAAAACGTCCCTGTCCATGGCCAGCCAGGGACGATGGGAGATGAAGAACAGCAACATCTAGGTACCAAGGCTGAGAAAGGCTACTCTAATTAAATAATCTAATCCTCTTTTAAAACCTTCCAGGTTGGTGGTCATCACTACTTGCTGTGGCAGTGACTCTCATAGTTTAACTATGTACTGCATGAAGAGGGATTTTCACACATTAGATCAAGCATGGAAACCCTGTGCATTTGAAGTTTGGGTGGGCGATCTATGGCCTTCCAGATATTGTTGGACTCCTGCTTCCATCAGCCCCTGCCAGCATAGATGATGTTCCTAATGGGAGTTGCCAGGAACATCTGGAAGGCCAGAGGTTCCTACCCCTGTGTCACAATATACACATTAAGGACTCATGTTCAGGCTTCCAAGAAACCTCTGCTCCTTCTATATCCCAGAGTCAGATGCATACCATCTGGCCAGAACACAATTTGTTTCACACATTCCCATTCATACACAGGATTATATTACATCTGGACCAAGAAAAACTCCACTGTCCTGCACCAAGTGATGTATCTTGGCAATCCCACCTGCCAATGCTGATCACCCATATGACTGGACATAATATCAGAAAGACGGGGCTCTTACCATTAAAAAACAAAAAAACTAATGTGACTCAAGAGAAGAGACTTGTAATTTGTCTCTTTGAGAAAGCAGAATAAGTGCATGGCTTTCCCTCTGCCATCTGGTTTTCTATTTAGAAGAAGCAGAGCAAACTGTCATTCAAAATCCTAGTGACTGACTTGTCTGCCTGTGAGTTATGGCTGACCCGAACTGAAGTATATTCATTTTTGTCAAATTTGTAAATGTCTCTCTAATATACGCTGACAGGCACTGAAATTGTCTGCAGCGTTGCTTCACAGTCCAACACTTTTCCATTTAACTAAATGAATAAATGTGGGTGAGTGTCATGGCGCTTCCCCTCTTGTTTCAGACGCTTTTGAATCTGCCTGGCACAACAGATGTACATTCACATTGCTAGCACATTGTTCCCTTTCACAGTACATTTGCTGATGGCCAAGGCATTAGGGTTCAAACTGCAATAATTTCATTTTGGCAGCACAAACATGTTGGAACCTTTACAGATTTCACCCCCTGCTCACTTTCACTTCACCGGTGAAATGCATGGTGTTTGGTTTACACTGTTTTCTATATTTCAGTCATGTTCTTAAAATATATATACCGGTATATATATTTAGGATTGTTACGTATATTTTGCCCTGCATTTTAAAAAATATAATATTTGACTTTCCTAGACCCTGCACATATCCATCTTCCTGATATCATGTCTTCTGAGATATTGTCAGTCATGATAATCAGTAGCTCTAGGTTGCTTTATAGTATGCTAGAACAGGTCTGTAGTTAGACAGGATATTGTTTCTGACAGCCCAATTCTATAGGTTGGCTTAAAATGCAGTGGCACAAATCAAACTTGCACAACGGTCTCTGAACACTGAGCCTGTTTCAGATTTCTGAAACGCAGTGCAGAACAATGTGTGTTTGACCCAGTACTGAGGAAGACCTACTCCTTCATTTCCTGTGACTTATGGTTGCCACACCTTTGTGCTAGCTTTTGCTGCCCTTGTGATCTAGGGGAAAGTTTCCTCTGACCCTAAGTAATTTTCTTGCATGGATTCTGCACAGTATCAGCAAAAAGCAAACCCTCAGCACAATGCTGTTGCTGCGTGCGGTGAGTTGTAAGCCTCTGAACTTGTACACAGAGGACTTGTACACTTCCCTGGGGTGGGATAATGAAGTTCAGAATGATGTAAAGGTAAAGGTAAAGGGACCCATGACCATTAGGTCCAGTCGTGACCGACTCTGGGGTTGCGGCGCTCATCTCGCTTTATTGGCCGAGGGAGCTGGCATGCAGCTTCCGGGTCATGTGGCCAGTATGACTAAGCCACTTCTGGCGAACCAGAGCAGTGCATGGAACGGCCGTTTACCTTCCCGCCAGAACGGTACCTATTTATCTACTTGGACTTCGATGTGCTTTCGAACTGCTAGGTGGGCAGGAGCAGGGACCGAGCAACAGGAGCTCACCGCATCGTGGGGATTCGAACCACCGACCTTCTGATCGGCAAGTCCTAGGCTCTGTGGTTTAATCCACAGCACCACCTGCGTCCCATCAGAATGATGTGGAAATCAGCAAATCAGTTATTTCTTTGCATGGTATTTTAAAAGTTCCTATTATTCACACTTCAGGTTCTAAGAGTACCAACAAGTTTTTTTGTTTCTTCTGAAAAACATTTCCAAGTGGTGGCTCTGCCATTGCCAGTTTGCACTTGAGAGTACCAGGACCAATGACTGGAAACATTTGTTGGATATTCTGAAAAGGCATGAAAAGTCACCCAGGCATTTCACTGCATACTGCAAGTGGATAGAAACAGAATATAGGTTTCGAGTGCATTGATGCAGAACATCAGCGGAAAAAATCAGCATCGGAGGGGCGTGCCGAAACACCTAATGGATATGGCACTGCTCCTGGTGGCCCAGAACTCAGCATTCTGTGAATCTACAGACAACAATGGACATTTTCTGGTACTTGTACAGCTGCTTGAAGATTATGATGAAGTAATGGGGGAGCAATGTAATTCTCCCTACTGTGGGAAAACCATTCAGAATGAACTGATAGACTTCATGGCCAAGGAAGTACTGTATTATAGAACATTGATTAATGATTTTCTATACAGTACTGCTAAATATATTAAAAATATCTCTAAACGGTATACAGAAAACTGAAGCAAAATAACAGCAGCAGCAGCAACAGCAGCAGCAGCAACAATTTATTTATACTCCACCCATCTGGCTGGGTGGGCGACTTCCAACAAAATATTAAAAATACAATAAAACATCAAACATTAAAAATTTCCCTAAACAGGGCTGCGTTCAGATGTCTTCTAAAAGTCAGATAGTTTATTTCCTTAACTTCCACAGGGCGGGCGCCACTACTGAGAAGGCCCTCTGCCTGGTTCCCTGCAACCTCACTTCTCGCAGTGAGGGAACCGCCAGAAGGCCCTCGGAGCTGAACCTCAGTTTCCAGGCTGAACGAAGGGAGTGGAGTTGCTCCTTCAGGTATACATCAGACAACTTCAACAAAACATTACAAAAAATACCATATTTTTCGCTCCATAGGGCGCACCTGACCATAGGGCGCACCTAGTTTTCAGAGGGGGAAATCAAGGGAAAAAAATATGATTCCCCCCCCAGCTCTGGGAGCAGCGGACAGGCTGCAGGCAGCCTGTGCGCTTCTCCCAGACCTTTTCCCTGCTTTTGCGTGAGGTGGGGGAATTCCCCTACCTCCTGCAGAAGCCCGCAGAAGCCGTGCACTCTTTAAAGGGGCTGCGCGGCTTCTGCTGGCTTTTCTAGGAGGTGGGGAAATTCCCCCACCTCCCACAAAACCGGCAGAAGCTGCGTGCTCTTTAAAAGGGCTGCACGGCTTCTCCTGGCTTTTCTGGGAGATGGGGGGATTCCCTCACCTCTCGCAAAAGCCCGCAGAAGCCACACACTCTTTAAAAGGCGTGTGGCTCCTGTAGGCTTTTCTATGAGGTGGGAGAAGGCCAGTCAGTCCCTTCTCCCTCCTGAGGAAAAGCCCGCAAGAGCGCACGGAGCTTGTGTGCAGCTCTTGGGGGCTTTTCCCGCCTGCCTCCCCCCTGCATTCGCTCCATAGGATGCACACACATTTTCCCTTGCTTTTTAGGAGGGAAAAAGTGTGTCCTATAGAGTGAAAAATACGGTATACAGTTGCATACAAAAATATTACATTAATACATTAATAAAAACATACAGAGCAGGTTGGACAAAGCTAAGTATTACTGTGTCATACTGGATTGCATGCCTGATGTAAGTTACTCTGAGAAGATGTCGCTCACAGTGAGATGTGTTGATGAAGACAGGGGAAAGATTTGTATAAAGAAACGTTTCGTCAGATTCAGCACAGTTCATGAACTCTTGCTGAAGACCTTGAGGGAAAACAATATTAACACTAAGTCTGGCATGGCAAAGGCTATGATAATGGTGCCAGCAGAGAGCAGGGAGGGGTAATGTCAAGGCGAGGCCTCCTTACGCTGAACTGATAAGCTTCGTTCATACCCTGTGGCTGTGATTCTCTCAATCTGGTAGTTTCAGATGCAGCTTCATAATTAAATAATCCATTACCCCTTTTGGCGTGCTGCAGTGCATGTTTATGCTATTCTCTGCCTCTGTTCAATAGTGTCAGATTCTAAAAGACAATGACTTCAACCTCACCATGAAGCCACTGGGAAAGTTGTGTAGGCAGTGTGAAGCCTATTCAATATCGAACAAAATAAGGTTATGTGGCTTCGATGGCATGTCCAAAGTCTGTTTCGGGGGCATAATCCAGCCTGCCAGTCAATTTAATCTGGCCCCCATGGCAGTATACAACAACAACAAAACTTTATTAGCAAAGCCAACAGGCCACAGCTGTACAAGAGTTAAAAGTAAAAAATAGAGATAAAAGGAAGAAAAGAACAGGCAAAAGGTGGTCCGTCGGATGAACAAGTCTGTCACTCAGATGGTGGCCCTCAATTTCGCAGCTCTCTCGATGTACCTCGCGACCTTCTCTGTTATCTGACTTTCCGTATCAGATAATAGAAAATACAGTGTAATGTCTGATGAACGGCCGGGGTTGGAGAGAATGAGTGGAGTAATAATCTCATTCCTTAGGTCTTTGTAGAGGGGGCAAGAAAGAAGGACGTGAGACACTGTTTCCGTGTTACCATCTCCACATGGGCAGAGTCGTTTTTCAAATGGAGTCTTTTGGTAACGACCTTCGAGTACAGCAGAGGGGAGAACATCCCATCTAGCCAATGTAAAGGCACGTCTGTATTTCGGGATGGTTAGTTTAGACAAGTATGAAGCTGGAGAGTCAAAATGAGAAGGGGGAAAGTAGGTATACCATGGGCACAGTTTCTTTAAGATGGTCAGGTTGTTTTGTCGTTCGATGTCTTTCAGGCGCTGGCCTATTAGACTCTTTGCTTTGATGAGGCCCATTGATAATAGGGACTGTGAGTGCAGACCGCATGTAAGGAGTTTTTGATGCACGGTTTTGAACCACTTGCTTTTGTGAGAGTCTTGCATTACTAAAGGCAGTAGACCAGGTGGATTCAGATTAAGACGAAGCCAATAGTTGAGTGTTCTCTGCCAAGTCCGAGTTTCCACAGATGGAAGGCAGGCCTCGAGTCTTAATGCTGCGTTTGGAACACAGGAGGGGACACCGAAAATCTGCCTTAGAAATTTAGACTGGACAGATTCAAGACTGGAGCAGTGGTTCCCCGTCCAGATTTGCGCCCCATACAGTAACTGCGCCAGAGGTTTTGCTTGATAAACTTCAAGGGCTGCTGGGATGTATCTGCCCCCCTTCGTGTAGAAGAAGCGGGACAGCATCTTGATACTTTGAGCTGCTTTTTCTTTGGCACATTTTTGATGGACATCCCAGGACCCAGTCGACTGGAAAACGATACCCAGATATTTGAAGGCTTTGACTTGTTCAATTGTCTGGTTATCCATCCTCCAGCTATACTGTCTGTGTTTCCTTGCAAAAACCATAGTTTTGGTTTTCTGATAGTTTATTGCAAGTTGCTCTCTCCTACAGTATGCTGAGAATTCACCTATGAGCCTATTTAAGCCTATTCTTGTTCGGGATAGGAGTATCGCATCGTCGGCGTACAAAAGCACTGATATTGCTTTGTCAGCCAGTTTGGGGGCGTGGAAGTCCGGAGATGACAAACAGTTAACCATATCGTTGATGTAGATGTTGAATAGAACTGGGGCCAGGATGCAACCTTGCTTGACCCCCTTACTGACAGGAACTGGTCCTATAAGATGGCCATTTAACGAAGTTCTTACATGCAGCACCGTGTCTTTATACAAACAGCTCATCAGAAATAATAGTCTTTTGTCTATACTTGATGTGCTCAATTTATCCCAGAGTCTTACACGTGGAATTGAATCGAAAGCAGCCTTTAGATCGATAAAGGCTGCATATAACACCCCACGGGATTTTTTGGCATATTTGTCAATTAAATAGGCTAAGATGAAGCAATGGTCTATGGTGGATCTGCCTTGCCTGAAACCCGCTTGCTCTTCCGCTAGAATGGCTTCAGTTTCCAGCCAGCTAGTTAGCTTGGTATAAAGATGTTTGGCATATAGTTTGCTGGGTATAGGCAGAAGGCTGATTGGTCTATAACTCGCCGGGTCTGTCATGGGTCCTTTTTTGTAGATTGGGATAATTATTGCCTCAGTCCAACCATCTGGGAGTAAACCCGTTGAGTCGATCCAAGAAAATAAAGACGCCAGCAGGGGGGCCCACCAGCCAATGTTGGACTTCAGAAGTTCGGCAGGGATGTAATCATTCCCTGGGGCCTTGTTGTTCTTTAGTTGTGCGATTAAATTCTCAACTTCCTTCGCAGTTACTGGTGGCCAATGAGGTAGGTCCTCCGATTGGATGCATAGTTTGTAATGTTGGGCTTCCTGGTCATAGAACAACGATTGAAAATGGCGCAACCACTCCATTGGTTCCACTGTACAGATGGAATTAGTACGCTCCTGGTCCAGTAGACCAGATATGGTTCGCCAAAAACAAGTAGTATCTTTCTCGTGCGATGCCTTAACCAAACTGTGCCAAGCGGCTCTTTCAGCTTCCAATTTCTTTCTCCTTAGTAATTGTTTGTAAGACCGTCTCAGATAAATATAAGCGTTAAGTAGGAGGGCAGTCCCTGATTTCCTGTATCTCCGGTAGGCTGTTCTCGTTTGTCTCCTTGTTTGCCTGCACTCCAGGTCAAACCAGCTAGCTCCGTCCTTTGCCCTCTTTGTAGCGGAGCAATGTATCACTGTTGTTAAATGGGGTTTCAATCTTTCCAAAAGTAATTTAAAGCGTTCCATGATCGCAGCTACTGAATTGCCTGATACGATAGCGGAGCGAATACGCTTTAACTCTACTGACTGAAGAAGGAGGGTTAGGTTTTCATTCAGTATTGGGGACCATTTGAGTCTTTTGGGGGCAGGTATAACCAAATTTGCAGAAGGTATATATTGTGGCTCGGCAATAGAATAGTCAAAAGGCCGACCTGCAAGCTCTAAAATTAGAGGCAGGTGATCACTCAGAGTATTGTGGCCCACTTGGAACTTCCTTACAAAGCTGTGAGCAAATCTTGAGATTAAGATATAATCTATAACGCTTCCCCCAGCCTTGGAGAAATGGGTATATTCCCCGGGGCGGTCCCCCTCTATATTGCCGTTTAATATCAGCAGTTCCCTCCGTCTGGCAGCCTGCACTAAGCAGAGACCTGAGAAATTACTTCTGCTGTCTTTGGACAGTCGTGTCGCGCCAATATCCGTCTGTTCTTCGGGGTCCATAAATTGGTTGAAATGAGTGTATAGACTGTTGTCATCTGTTCCTATGCGAGCGTTGAAGTCTCCGCACACAATGGTTAGGGCAGACGGGTAAGTAGATTCGAGAGGCTCTAAGAACGCCTCTAGCTCAGCCCATGTAGCCTTGACAACGGGGTTTTTTTGGCCTGGGGGAATATAGACATTGACCAGCAAGAGAGTAGTTCTCTTGAAGCTAAGAAGAGCGGCTGTTGCTACAGAATTGCAGTTAGGTAGGGCTGTTAGAGAATGCGCCAGCTCCGTGGAAATGAAGCAAGCTAAGCCACCACTAGATCTGCCGCCCCTCAGAGATGGAGAGGCAGGCAGGTAGTGGCAGTTATACCCATTAAGAAATATAGGGTCATTCTGCCATGTCTCCTGAAAGAAGATGATGTCAAATTGCTTAAGGTAACACAAAAATTGTTGATTATTTTTCTTGGCGTGCCAACCCGCGATATTCCAAGACAGCACTTTTAGGCCCCGGGCCCTTCGGGGAGCTGGATCTATGACACCACCATGTCCAGCAATTCTTTGGTGTCTAAAAAAACACACCCGTTGGCTCTTTTCGGGGCTGACTGCTTGGAGAGAGTGTAGTGGTCCTCTTTTCTTGGTGATTTGGGGCTAGTTTTTGGAGTTGGGGGGGAAGCTAATTCATTCGAAGACAATTTGAGATAGCTGTGCCAGGAGCTTTGAGGTTTCACACCTTGATTTGGTCTTACTTTATTGTACATCACAGGGGGCTCAGATTGTAATTCCACGTCTACACATTTAAAGGTGCCTCCCACTGTCTTCTTATCCACCAGACATTTGGGAGATATGGGTTGCACATAAGGGTCCTTCATTGTCTCACCTTGATCATCCTTTTTTTCTAGTCTGCTTCGAAGTAAATCAAGTCTTTTCAGGATCTCAGCTTGAGCTGGGGAATGCAGTGACCAGAATCGCTTTATCAGCGAGAGTTCTTCTTCCCAAGCGGAGTCCTCACTATCCCACGTGAGAGGCCCGACGCTAGTTGGATGTGAGGTTTCCTTTTTTTCATTTGGTGCTGTTTGGTGGGGATGATCCTGCTGGAGCTTATGCTTTCTATTTCGATGGTTTTGGTGGTTGGTTTTTTCCCCTTTGTGAACTTCCATTCCTATGCTCTTGGGCCCCATCAGAGAGGTTGCAGGTGCTCTATTTTCAAATATTCTTAATAGGACTATTCTTTCTTTTTTGAATAGGTTTTTAGCTCTAAAGATGAAACTGGCCAGATTATGATCTAAAAAAGTAATCAATGCTCGTACCGAGCAATCATCTTGATGTAGATACTCTATAGCGGCTATGTCAGTTGCTTTTACTACCCCCGGTAGAATGCCACTTATAATGGACAAAAAGTGGTCTATACGGTCCAACCCTGCATAAAATTTATGCGGTTTAGGGTAGTTAGCAAAGACAAGCTTTTGTGGGATTAGGACTAAACTCCATTCTCTTTTGGGACACAACATCTGTCGAACTTGGGAGGAGTGGTTCCCCTCAGTAGTTTGGGTCGCCTGCTCACCTCTGTCTACAGATTCTGTGCTGGCCATAAGAGGACTCTGGGGCGGTATAACTGCAGATGGATTAGTTCCTTTGTCCCAGCTCGGTGTTGATTCTTCAAAACTTGATTTAGATTCTTTTATGGGTGTATCTACTTTACGTATCTCTTTGATGGCACTCGAGTTGGATTTGTTTGTTCCACTTATGGAAAGAGATGGAAGAAGGTTAAAGAGCTTCTGCCAATATTTTTTACAGGTGCGGTGAGTTGTCTTAAGCCGCCTTGGGTTTTTCATGTTTTTGCTTTTCTTCATCTTAGGCTCGGCTTTTTTCCTCCGGGGTTTGCTGGGGAGTGGTGGATCCGGGCTGGCTAGGGGATTTGTATTCTGGTCTGAAGCGCTCACATGTTGTTTGAAATTATCCACTAGGGTCAGGAGCAGCCCGTTTGTTATCGCTAAAAAATTTTTAACGTTAAGGAGATCCTTAGAAATCTGGTATATCTGCTCCTGAGGATAATCACCCCACATTTTTGTTCCGCAGTCATTGGCTTTCAACCAATGGGTTGAAAGATTACCTCCAAGTTCCAGCGGTGACGAATGAGGATTGGCATCAGGTGTGTTGGCTGTGTTAACCTTTGTAGCATTCTCTGCTATGGCAAGTTCTTGGGCCAGATTTGTTGGGTGGTTTGTCCTCTTGTTGTTTGTTTGCAAGTCCTTTAGCTGTGTTGACCAATCCAACACTGTGAGTGGCAAAGGCATAGCTACATCTAGGATACTCTCATTCTGAGTTCTCTTGCTCGAGTCTTTTTGAGGAAAGTAGCTGGTAATTTTACTTTGTCTCCTTCGTCGCTCCATCGGGCTCTGTGGTGAATTAGGCAAAATTCCTTGGTCCTTGTATTTTTTCCTGGTGAGGACCATAGTGGGTATATGGGTATATATGGATGTATGGTAGGGGGTGCTTGCTTAACGGCGGCTTATCTCTTGTTCTAAGCTGGAGTAAACAGTAGCAGAAGTGCCGATTTGTGGAAGTTGCCTCCTAAACCTCTCCAACCTCTCCAACTTGTTAGTTTCTCCAGCAATTTACATTGGGGCTTGTGAGGTATCAGTCATTTAAAATGTTAGAAAATATTACTGGTCTTAAACTTTCACACTGTGCCTTGTTTCGTTTAAAATTCAACTAGGTCTTTCTCCCTCATTCAACAGCCTCACGGCGTAACCAGTAAAGTAGCTAGGCAGTATAACGAAGCAGAAGAAAAGAAAACAAAAGTCCCTTGGAATAATTATCGGGTTGAACTTGCCTTGTGTTTCTTGGGGTTATAGCAGCTTCAATTCCTTCCTTTTTTTATAGATAAAAAGCTCGGCGTCCTTCCGAAGGAGTAGCTGACCTCCCCCGTCTGCTAATTACCAGCTTCGTGAAGATAGGGCGGCTTGCTGAGCCCCTTTTGGTTAAAAATAGGCCTTTGGCAGTTAATAAAAAAGAGTGATAATTTAAAACTGCTAAGCTCGGTTAAAAAAGAGGAAAAAGAAAAAAAAAAGCTTTAAAAGAGCTGATAAATACTGATAAAACTATATATCAACGCGGAGCACAAAATAAAGCTACCACTAACGACGCCATCTTAGTACCTCTCCATGGCAGTATATGTCCTGGGCTAAAATCCTAAAAAAACCTCAATAACTCCAATCCTAAATAAAGCTCAACAACTTTGGTCGGCCCTCACTCATGTTCACTTCATCAAACCTGGCCCTCTTTCAAAAAAGTTTGGGCACCCCGGTTAACAAAATGCAGATCTTTGCTATGAAGCACAATGCCCAGCGGACCAAATAACAGACCTTCAAGTTCTTGATATCAATCATATTATGGTATGACGGTCTATTCCATGTGAATATTGTAAGTAAGGCTATGCAAAGGACATAGTACAGGTATAGGCAAACTCGGCCCTCCATATTTCTTTGGGACTACAACTCCCATCATCCCTAGCTAACATGACCAGTGGTAAAGGTTGATGGGAGTTGTAGTCCCAAAACATCTGGAGGGCCGAGTTTGCCTATGCCTGACATAGTAACTACTGCCTCCCCCATGAAGAAATGTGTGGAGTTCATTGCCTCATATAGGGTAAGTGGTTTTGCAGAGGTGGTTATTGCAACTAAAGAGCTCTCAGAAGCCCTTGATGCTGATGCCACTTTCAAGGAGCACTCATGTAAGTGTTGCAAGAAGAGGCAGTTTGAAAATGAGGGTCTGACTCTTGATGACAAGTGTGGCAGTCCAATTTTTTTTTAAAAAAAATTATACACTTTTCTCAACACTGTGTTCAAACTGAAGAGCAATTTGAGTAGCTCGAATCTCATGGGGATTTCTTGACAACCTTGAAAAGCTACTGGAAGAGACACTCGTCATCCACTGTATGGATCTACACAGATCCCTCAATGATGGCAACCACCTTGACATAGATGGTGCAGATCTTTGTGTTGACTTAGGCCATCTCCACCACATGCTACCTTCTGAAAAAGGCTCACCACGAGATGCCTTGTGGTATATTCACAATACCCAAATTGCCGATGTCTTCCCAAATGTCTGGGCAGTATTACAGATTCTTCTGGCATTTCCAGCTCCAGTTCCTACTGCCTAGTGGAACTTCTCAAAATTGAGGCTCATCAAAATGTACTTGCGATCTACCATGATGGATGAGAGGCTCACATCATTGCTTGCCTTACCCACTGAGAATGACGTTGCACAAAACCTTCATTTTTCCATCAAAGTTTGCAGAAGCCAAAGCTTGAAAAGCCACATTCTGAGCAGTGGCACTAGGTGACACAGCAAAACTATTGCAGGCTTTACTTTTAATATGTTTTGTTTTGCAGTAGTTGCTGTCTCTTGATAAGCCTTCTTTATTTTAGAATAACCATATTTTTAATCTTAACAAGAAAGAAAGAAAAGTTTGTGGCTTTATTTTATTATTATTTATATAATGCTTATAGGTTTTTTAAAATAGTATTTGAAGTGCTAAGTGCTGGGTAATGCTTCTCAAAGTAGAGCTATGCTCATTGATTTTTACCTAGCACAAAGGACATCAAAGGGAAAATTGAAAAGGGAACATACTTTAAAGCTAATGAAGGACAATCATTTTCCTAGTTAGTACCCAAACACAGAACCTGGGGCGGCCGGGGAGGGAGGTTACAGACACTTGCTTTTTGTCACCAAAGCACACAGCAGACACTACATTAAAAAACAACAGCCACTGAACTCAGCTTGGTGCTCTCCTCAGCTTGGCGCCCTGGGCTCCTGCCCATCTCACCCACCTCTAAGGCCAACCCTGAGCACGCAGTCTAACACCAGCAGATTTCTGCATATTCAAGATGATTTCTGGAGCATGGGGTTTCAATGTTAGTAAGGTCCATGTCCTTTTCCCACATGTTACATTAGAAGCAGGAATTCGGAAATGTGATGCAATTCCTGCTTTTTCAATTCCTGTTCCTATGTAATCTTCAAATTTGCCTTCAGCAACTCTACACCATGACAACTCTTTGCTTGATCCAAGTAAAGGCTAGCAGTGGAGTTAACACCCAGAAAACAAAATAGCTCCTTTTAGAGTGTTCCATTAAAAGAAGAAATCACATTTAAAATGTTTGCTCTTAGTTTTAATGCTTTCCATTTTAAAAAAGCAGCACAATTTCCATAGTAGCATTGCATGTCCTTGTGACATGGATGACTGGAAATGCAGTGGGCTCCATTTCTACTGTATGCAGAATAGCTATCTATATTGAACGTTTTGGGGATATTTCACTCTCTTTTTTAAAAAAATAATTTTTATTAAGTTTTCCATTTAACAATCCAATCATATCACATTAGTTAAACCGAATTATACCAATACATATCATAAAATCCAAATATTTTGCCGAATTTTTAAAATTTTTGTTGGGGGTATCCATGCTTCAAGTTCAGTAAGGGTCCAATCATCTCATATTTCTGCTGCTTTGATGTTCTCAAGTCCCATCTTCCAATCTTCTTGTTGTTATCGTTTTTCTTCTTAATAAGCTCTGAGTTGTTTCTACAGGCGAGTTGAAGCAAGCATTATTATGTTTCTGTGTGGACTTTTACGCTGATCCAAAAGTCCTAATCGAGCAGCAGGCGCCATTTCGACAGTTCCGATGAAATAAAGTCTAAGCGTCTGCTCATTAATTTTCCCAGACCAGTTGCTCCATAAATGGGGATATTTTTCTTTTTGCAGTCGGTTAAAGCAAACACAAAATGAATGATTAGCTCCACATTAGCCAAGATTATACAAAGAATGGGAGAAAATTAACAGGTCATTAAAATAATGTGAGTGGGACGCGGGTGGCGCTGTGGGTAAAACCTCAGTGCCTAGGACTTGCCGATCGTATGGTCGGCGGTTCAAATCCCCGCGGCGGGGTGAGCTCCCGTCTTTTGGTCCCAGTAGATAAATAGGTACTGCTTTATAGCGGGAAGGTAAACGGCGTTTCCGTGTGCTGCGCTGGTGCTGGCTCGCCAGAGCAGCTTTGTCACGCTGGCCACGTGACCTGGAAGTGTCTCCGGACAGCGCTGGCCCCCGGCCTCTAGAGTGAGATGGGCGCACTTAAGAGTCGGACACAACTGACCCGTACGGGCAGGGGTACCTTTACCTTTACCTAAAATAATGTGTCTCAGACTGCATACACACCATATATTTAAAGCACATGTCTTCCCCCAAATAATCCTGTAGTTTATCCCTCACAGCACCCTTAGTCCTCATTCCCAGCATCCTTTAAAAAAAACAACCTACAGTTCCCAGGGCTCATTTGAGGAAGTCATATGTGACAGACCTGTAATAGGTTTGCATCAATCTGAACATTTATCACTGTAGGTCACAGCATAAATAATAAGGTTGATATAACTCTAATATGACAGGAGACCCTCCATGATGAAGTTGGGTGACCATGGGACAAGCCTGAGTGCAGCCTCACCTCCTGTAAGGCGTTCAGGGATATCCTATACCTGACCATCTATACCTGACCTAAAGATCAACACATGTAAATTTAGTTGCCAAGTGCAGGAAACTCAACTCCTCAATGGGAGCCATTCACACAATGGTGTTGTTGTTGTTTAGTTGTGTCCGACTCTTCGTGACCCCATGGACCAGAGCACACCAGGCACTCCTATCTTCCACTGCGTCCCGCAGTTTGGTCAAACTCATGCTGGTAGATTAGAGAACACTCTCCAACCATCTCTGTCGTCCCCTTCTCCTTGTGCCCTCCATCTTTCCCAACACCCTTCCCAACAAAAGGGTCTTTTCCAGGGAGTCTTCTCTTCTCCTGAGGTGGCCAAAGTATTGGAGTCTCAGCTTCACGATCTGTCCTTCCAGTGAGCACTCAGGGCTGATTTCCTTAAGAATGGATAGGTTTGATCTTCTTGCAGTCCATGGGACTCTCAAGAGTCTCCTCCAGTACCATAATTCAAAAGCATCAATTCTTCTGCAATCAGCCTTCTTTATGGTCCAGCTCTCACTTCCATACATCACTACTGGGAAAACCATAGCTTTTACTATACGGACCTTTGTTGGCAAGGTGATGTCTCTGCTTTTTAAGATGCTGTCTAGGTTTGTCATTGCTTTTCTCCCAAGAAGCAGGCGCCTTTTAATTTCGTGGCTGCTGTCACCTTCTGCAGTGATCATGGAGCCCAAGAAAGTAAAATCTCTCACTGCCTCCATTCCTTCCCCTTCACACAATGGTAGCAGACCAAAAAAAGAGCAAGGCCAGGTTCAGTTGATGGCTTCATAAGATTGTGATCCTAGCAGTCTTTAATCTTGTTAAGCAAGATGGGTGAAGTGAGAGCTGGACAGGAAATTCTGTGAGGAACTATGGAAACTGTAGTAGCGACTCAGTTCACACACCCCTCCAATCTCCACTGGCATGCCTTGAAAACAAGGAGTAAAAAACCCTCAGATCCTAAAGTCAGTAGCTCTTCTAGTTTCAACAGAACAGAACTTACCCAGAGCCCCTCAGGACTCAGCACACTTCTGCTTTGCTTTAAGGACAAATACACTTCCTCTCCCCTCCACTCTTAGTGTGGGTTTATGCCAAAATTGTCATGTCCATGTTTCTGTAGGCTTTAAAAAATAGTATTTCACTATTCAGATCAAGGGCTGTGTGTGTGTTGTAGGAGCTTCTCCCTGTTTACTTTGCATTTTTGTTATCTGAAGCATTATTTATTTGTAGATTTATTTAATATTCGATGTGAGACTTTAATGTTGTATACAAATACAGCATAAGGTGGGAGGAGAAGTGAGGTGGGGAATATATACTGTCACTTCTATTTCATATAATAAACTAAGTTTTCCTTTTTCCTTTGGTGTGAGAAGTTCTTGTGGGCATAAGGTTAACACATACTCCTAGACAAGTGTATGTTCTAACTCCAGCAAAAGATCCTAAGCTTCTCAGCAGTGCGTATATGAACTGGGTGGCGCTGTGATCTAAACCACTGAGCCTCCTGGGCTTGCCGATCAGAAGGTGGTTTGAATCCCTGCGACAGGGTGAACTCCCATTGCTCTGTCCCAGTTCCTGCCAGCCTAGCAGTTTGAAAGCAGGCCAGTGCAAGTAGATAAATAGGTACCACTGTGGCGGGAAGGTAAACGGCATTTCCGTGCGCTCTGGTTTCCATCACTGTGTTCCGTTGCGCCAGAAGCGGTTTAGTCATGCTGGCCACATGACCCGGAAAGCTGTCTGTGGACAAATGCTGGCTCCCTCGGCCTGAAAGTGAGATGAGCGCTGCAACCCCATAGTCGCCTTTGACTGGAAATAACTGTCCAGGGGTCCTTTACCTTTACCTTTTATATGAACTTAGATGAATGCTGGGTGCACACATGTGAGTGCAGGTATACATTTGTAACAGCCCTGCTGCCTCTTTTCCTGACCTTAACGTATTGTGCATTAAGCAATTCTAACTGTGTTCAACACTCCCTTGAGCTGGAAACCCTGATGGCACAGAGTTCTCGTTGCAAAGAGGATTCCAAGGAAATACTCCTTCAGACCTTTGCTGCACGTACAATGATCAGGAGGGGGAAGGGCTGGTACTGTGGTACAGTGGGGATGTGGGACATGTGTGCCCCCCTCACAGCCCCTACTCAGTTTAAACCGTCATGCATTCACCCAAATGCTTGGGAACAACAGACCAAAGCTTGCGTAGCGTTCACCACGAGTTAAAGAATAGATCCTATGATGATCGTAATATTGTAAATGAGGGACACAAATGGAATAGGCATTTGAAAAATGGCTTAAGGCCAAGCTGTAGAGAAGACAAATGTGAAGGATTAGAAAAAGCCACACACTTCAACGGTAAGGCTCATCACTTGTTGGAAAAGCCTGCCAAGGATTAGCATAGCAAATTTATCCTGTAGATATTCTAATCACAAAACCGTCAGTGTATTATATGACCATTTATAATACATTATTGATGAATAAGAAAATCATAATGACCCCAAGAGCCCAGTAATTAAACATTTAAATCATACTGAATATTTAACAGCAACAAAAAAAGCCTGGTTGCACCCAAAAAGACTGACACATTTTATTATGGTGCAAACTTTCGTGGATTAGAGCCCACTGCAACAGATGCATGTGAAATCACAGGGTGATTTCTTGGGAGCCGCTGGGTGAAGTCATTCAGAGCTTTAGATTGCAATGTCAACTGTATAGGGATGACATACAACTCACGTTTGCACCTTCTAATCCCAGAGAGGCTGTGGAACTCTTGAAAGGGTGTTTGGAAACAGTTTTAATATGAATGAAGATGAGCAAAGTGAAACTTACCTAGACGGGGCAGAAGAGGTGAAGACTGTTTACTCCTGACAAGAGACGTTAACTGGTTCTGTTGGATGAGACTGCCAGATTCTACAGCTATGCTGGCTGCCTATTTACATCTGAGCCCAATTCAGAGTCGGTTTCATGTAGACTGCAAATTGCCCAGGGGACAATACAGAGCCCTGTGAGATCTTTTAAGCCAGTGGCGATGGGGCACAACAATACAAAACAGGTGGGGGGGGGCTAATCCACTGCACAAATGACTGAACTGACTCCTGCCCCCCCCAAAGAATCCACCAGTTTTGGCGACTGTTGCAAAAAGAAACAAAATAGACATTTTAAATAAGTTTAAGCGTCTCTGTGGCCCAGCTCAGTGCCCAATGTCCTTGGTCATCAGACCGGTCATTTGATGAACAGGGAGGAGTGCTAGCTATGTCTCTGTGAGTATTTTGGTCCACTTTTGGCCACAGCCTTCTGGCCTATGACCTCCAGAAGGTTGGCCAAGGGTGATTGGGCCCATTCAGCCAAAAACTTTATCACACCTGATATAAACCAAGAAAGAAGCATTCATCCCGCCAGGATAGGCTATTCACCTTGGTATTCTTCCTGAAAAGAAAACCGTAACAGTGAACTGTTGCAGGGCTGGACACCGCTGATCACTGAATAGGATTTGAATTCAGATTTGTAACCTCAGAAAATGACCATAGTTCAATAATATGAGAACACCAAGTACCGATTCCCCCTCCCAGGCATTGTGGAGTTGTGCAAGATGTACTTGTTAGTTCTAATGACAAAAGTTGAGCAAAATGTGCCAGAGGCAAAAGCAAACATGACTTGTCTGAAATATCATGGAGAGTTTCAGTCATCTGAAATGCTTTATGATCTCTGTAAAGCCCTAGATTAAGTTATTCCAACAGCACAAGTCTACAATTCCTCAGGCACATGCCTCACTCTAAGCTCACTCCCACAGCAGCCAATTACTATGTGAAACTTCAGAGTATGTTGTTTAGACAATGCAGACTTAAAGAATCTGCAGCTAACCCAAAACAGGAAGGACCATAGAAATAATGTTTTAACTTTCCATTCACGATAATGGCTTTACCTTGACATGTTATCATTTTTTAATTTACTACTACCACCACCACATTGCTCTCAATGTGCACAAGGCTTCGCAAAGAAAAAGGCAGATCCCTGTCCTGAGGAGCTTACAACCTCAAATTTTTGAGACGCTTTTCTATCTCAGCAGCAGGAGCTGGCAGTGATAATAGTGAGAATGCAGGCCACCACCCCACACACCAATAGACTGGTCCACCCCTCCCCTTGCGCACAAGGAACTCTCTCACTGTGGCTGATTCCAAAGTCTCTTGCCATTCCAGCCTTCTCCTGTCTTGGGCATGCTGTGATGGAGGGATGCTTTGTTCCATAAAAAGGAATCGGTGGCAATGGTGTGGGGAAATAGCTTGCCAAGTGGCTGTCACATAACAGCTTTCAATTTGCTGCTGTGCTACAATTTCATATATATTTAGAAGTGACTTCTGAGAATGTTTGCGGTGCAATGAGCTTCTTGCGGAAGCAGAAAGTAGGGAAGCAGAACGGGGATTTAGAAATAACAATTTCCCATTCTTTTTACAAGCATGCTTTATTTTTTAAAAAACAATCATGCATTTCCCCCCTTTGCTATATGGAAGTTCTACAGGAAACTTTGGCTTGCCAAATATTGTTGGACTCCCAACTCCCACCAGCCCCAGCCCAGTATGGCCAATGGGCAAGGAGGATGAGAGCTGCTATCCATCAGTTTATGAAGGATCACAGATTAGCAGCTCCATGTTCTACAGCAACACCAGGTGTTTTCACTTCATTCAGTTAAGAGCATTTACTATTCTGATAGCAAACCAGTGAAGGACCCCGTTGTGCTTATGCTTCTTTGATGCCAGAGCCTAGGGCTTGCAGACCAGAAGGTCGGTGGTTCGAATCCCCACGACGGGGTGAGCTCCCGTTGCTCGGTCCCTGCTCCTGCCAACCTAGCAGTTCGAAAGCACGTCAAAGTGCAAGTAGATAAATAGGAACCGCTCCAGCGGGAAGGTAAATGGCATTTCCGTGCGCTGCTCTGGTTTGCCAGAAGCAGCTTATTCATGCTGGCCACATGACCCGGAAGCTGTCAGTGGACAAACGCTGGCTCCTCAGGCTATAGAGCAAGATGAGCGCTGCAACCCCAGAGCCGTCCATGACTGGACCTAACGGTCAGGGATCCCTTTACCTTTATGGAAGGGTCAGCAGCTTGGAATGCCCATTAACCTTCATCTGTCATCCAGTGGATGATGTATATGACCCCTCTAAATCAGGAGTAGTCAACATGGTACCCTCCAGAGGTCATTGGGCTCCAGTTCTCATCAGCCCCAGCAACATTGCCCATGGTTAGCAATTACAGGAGTTCTTGTCTAGCAGGCATCCAGAGGACTCTTCTCTAAATGATAAGATTCAAAAATGCCTAAGATACATATTTCAAATATATATGAAGACCGAAGATTAAGCAAGAATCCCAACCATCCTCAAAATATAATAGCTACTGATGCTATAGGTTGTTACTTTATTTTGATCTATGATAACAAGAATTCAATTTCTAAAACTTCATAAATCATCAATACCACAAGGTGGCAGCAGAAAATTATTTTTGTAAGAATTCTGCCGTGACCGTTTCCCCCGTTTTATTTTAACAAACATCCTGCATTTCCTCTGTTCCATGGGAAACACAATTGCTCCAGATTGAAAATGCTTCTACTTAGGCCTCCAAATTAGTCCAGAAATGTATAGGTTGCAAAAGGTTGATTCATATTATACTTTTCCCAGGTCTTAGACAGTGTAGGCAACTTCCTACATTAAACCAATCGTGTTAACTTTGTCCTGGTGCTAATGAATGTCTTTCTCAGGAATCAAAGCCGGCCATACACATTGCCTATGGATGAGATGATAAGAGACTACCCTTAAATTTCTATGAAAGAGGTTAATATGCACAGGCTGAGCACAGGCCTTCTCCTCTCTTTGCTCCTATTTTAGCTGACCTTTTAAAAGTAATTGTTTTGGTATAGTTTTACTGTGTCTGAGTTTGCCTCAGACAGAATAATACAGTCAAAAAGCTGGTTCAAAGGCAGTACTACATTCCCAGAAGCCTCACCACTGATGAACCCACACAAGTCAGACAACAATGCGTTCGGCAAGAACAGAGCCCGTGTTTCACAAACAAGCATTGGGAGAGCAAATGTCTTCCTCACAGAGATTGAAACTGAGGGAAAAAGGAAGGCTACAGACCAGGCAAAAGCTGATTGATGCCTTTCATTTGCTCAAGTTCCATTGCTGAAAGATCCCTGTCGATTCTGCAAAGAGTTCTTTGCCAGGCTTCCTCATCAGACTGTTTGTGAGCATCAAAAGCTGTTGTGTTCTCTCTCCAGGAGAAGGTGGTTCAGCAAAACCATAACAATAATCACCTTTCACAGCCTGTAGATTTGAATGTAACTTTCAAGGAGTTCTGTTTAATAATTCTACATGTATATATATATTTTTTTCAAAATCGCAGAGGGGTTTTTTAAGGAGTTTTGTCAACCACGGAAAAGCCATCCAAACATACTCAAATGGCTCTATTTATTTTTTAAAAACATCTGATTGTGTTTCCAAATTAACAGGAGCTTAGTAAGAATCTCAGCATGTGTAGTGATATTTTTAAAATAGTTGCTATCTTGTGGAAGACCTGTTATCTGAAACAAGCTATAAACACAAGCAAATCACAGAACTCTGTTGAAAGGACCTGTTCCAAAGCACAAGGAAGCGAATGCCAAAATGCCAAATGATATCAGTGGGATTAGGATCAGGCCTTGAAAAGCTAGTCGGCTTTTGGTGGGGCACAGGATAGCAGTTCCTCCAGATCTAGCTGTCCAAGCGGCAGCCTGTAAAATGAGAACTCAGCCAGCTGGCTGCTGGCCACCTCGCCTTGCTCCTAATGAGTGCTATCTGCTCGGTCCCCATGCAGCTGTTCCATCAAAATTCCCCATAAAGTTTACCCAAATGTTTCAAGCTTGTTAAGACTTTGAATGGAGCAGACCTGGCAGTCTGTGCGGGAGGCTCCTGCAAAAGCTGGGATTGACATCAGCAGTTCAGCACTGTAGGGAATCACCCGGGGGGGGGGGGACTGGTGGACTTAAAGGAAATGGAGACAGCAATTTCAGCTTGCTGCCAGCAGTGGAGCACAAGTACAAATCACAGAAAGAGAAGTTGATGCCAGCAGCTCAAGTACTGTCTCCGCTTTGGAGACAGTACAATTCTGGAGGAATTGGAAAGGTTATATATATATATATATATATATATATATATATATATATTCCAAAAACAAATGGAGGAGGAAAATGGAGGAGGAAAGAACAGCCAGTGGCAGAAGGAAGCAAGATAAATAAATCTGAATATTGTGTGTGTGTGGAAGGGGGAGGGGAGGCATATAATTCTATTAATTTTAAGCATTTGATTTCTGCTATTTTGAAACTCTAAATACAAATGATCTGGAGGAAAGGTTGCTTTTCTTTCTCAACCTTCAGTGAAACGCTGGAATGTTGTGATAATAAATGCGCTCTGAGGAACAGCGTTCAAAGAGAATTTGAGAATCTACAAAGGCTTAAACAGATGTAATTTCCTCTAGGTCTGAATCACCGGTATCTAGAGACTGACATTTGCATGTCCTGCTTGCCTGTGATACTGCATGAAAAATTAGTTTATTTGCTAAGGTATTCTGCACTGGAGCCTGAACTGGAAGTCTGATGCCCAGGCAGGCAGAAGGGTCTCAAAATGTGACAAAGAGGCAGGTGCTAAGTGATGCAGACAAAATAATCTCTTTCACACAACACCCCACCCAACAGAGTATCTGAAAAATAAGCATGCAGAAAAGGACATCTGACATTCCTATAGATTGATGGAAGAAATAGAAATATGAGAGATGTGCATTTGTCCAAGAAAAAACCTTAGAGCCACAAGGGCAATGGAGAAGCTATTCTTGGCTAGGTTGTTGTTGTTTTTTTTACTTAGCACAGAGGTTTTCAACATTTTTGAGTCCACAGCTCCCTTGATGCAGCTACATTCTTTCTGCGACACCCCCGTGTGGCTCAGGAGCCCAGTTATGTCACCCCTTGACTGCAGAGCTGGCAGCCTCTCACCCTTTTTCAAACACCATCCCTTGTGGAGCATTCCCTCAGCCTCCTCTCCTCTTCCCTCTCCACCTCTGGTCTCTGAGCTGCCCCCCTGCCCCCAAGAGAGGTGCTCCCTCACACTGCCCCACAGGGGCCTGGGAAGAAACCCCTGGTCAGCCCCAGATGCATCCTTCGCCTGGGGAGCTTATAGCCAGGGCTGCTGCAACAAACAGCTGTGCAAGCCTTTGGAAGGCAGAGATGCAAGAGGGCATCAGAGGAGGGAGGGAAGGAAAGAGGGAGGGAGGCCAGTGTTGCCCACGGCACCCCTGACCATCATTCAAGGCACCCTAGCATGCCATGGCACATTGGGTGGAAACTACTGACTTAACAGAAAGGGTTCCTATTTGTATTGCAGCACATGCAAGAGAGGACATATGTTTTGTCTAGTGGATGCGATTCAATCCAATTTTAGCAATAGGCTCTGCCTAATCTTGGGTACATCAAGCTATCTATCTATCTATCATCTATCTATCTATCATCTATCTATCTATCTATCTATCTATCTATCTATCTATCATCTATCTATCTATCATCTATCTATCATCTATCTGTCTATCTGTCTATCTATCTATCTATCTATCTATCTATCTATCATCTATCTATCTATCATCTATCTATCTATCTATCTATCTATCTATCTATCTATCATCTATCTATATCTATCATCTATCTGTCTGTCTATCTATCTATCATCTATCTATCTATCATCTATCTATCTATCATCTATCTATCTATCATTCTATCTATATCTATCATCTATCATCTATCTATTTAATTTGCCTGCTTCAACTCCACCCATCTATAAAAGTAGGTTTCCAGTGACCTGCCTACTTTACGGAACTGTTGCAAGGGTGGTAAGCCAGGCAAAGGTTGTCAAGCAAATTACATGCTTTTACTCAGGAGTAATACATAGCTTAAATTGTTATATATTTTGCCTTTACCACATAATATATATATAATATTTAAATGCATGATGATATGTTCTGATATAACCATGCAGTGATCTAGTTCCCCATTTTTTATTTGCTATTCTTCTGTGTTTGTGTTTTCAGCTGTAGGGTCTTTTGATCTGGGAAATTTTTGTTTTATTTCTGCAAAGTACCGACTATATTTCTAGGAACCGCATAATAAATGATTCATAATAACAATAATTATAATAAGACCTGATGTAGGAGTATTCAAATTTCTTCGTACACAAAAACCTGTAGTCAACAGAAGTTGGTCCAATTAAAATAATTACATTGTATCTTATCATTCATTCTCTTGGTACCAATGTAACAGGTATTGCCTCTTCAAAGCTACAGATTCTCCCTGCCAATCACTTTTTAAAGAGCCAGCTCATTTCGGCTGTGTATTCCAGATCTGAGCTATTGTTTGCGGCAGTCACTTAGGAATATGTAACCTTAAAGTCATGAACAAACAAAGATGCTGAGATATTCTAATTCTAAGTCAAAAGACCATGTTCTTCATTTTGGGCTCTAATTTATTTGCAGTGATACATTCTTATTTAGTTAGATTAGGGAATTAGCACCTTCTAGCAAACTGTAAATTAGGGATTCCAGAGCAAGATCAGTGTAAGCAAAATTAATTCAGTGCAGCACTTCAGAATAATCTGTTTATGCTCTGAGGTACTCAGTTGCAAACCCTCGAAGCCAGCAGTGCACGTTTACTTGCGGCATATTATATCTGAAATGTCATGTAGCAAAATGGTGGTGATGAGATTTGTGCCTGGCCATCTGAAAGGTATGCGGCAGTAGATGGATGACATGAACCCCGGTGGAATTTGAGACTCTGCCGTCTCGTGAACCATCATCCTATGGGCTCCCAAACCTCATTCTGGCTTCTCAGCGTTTTTGCTGATGCAAATGAAACCCATCTTTTCTGCAAAGGCAAAACTATTAGAACACAGTGGTGGTTACGAGGGAACAGTACACACTTTCCAATATCCTGAAGATAGTAAATTGAATCAAAGCTATGTTTAGTATGCCTGTGAGTTTGGGTTTCTGAGATCCTTTAGGCACTCATTCAATTGTAAGACTCCTGAGTGCCTATGCAGTGTTTGAATTACGAATGAGCTCTTGATGATCATCTAATATTCTGTATTCTGCTCTGGTCAGACCTCACCTGGAGTACAGTGTCCAGTTCTGGGCACCACAGTTCAAGAAGGACACTGACAAACTGGAACGTGTCCAGAGGAGGGCAACCAAAATGGTCAAAGGCCTGGAAACGATGCCTTATGAGGAACGGCTAAGGGAGCTGGGCATGTTTAGCCTGGAGAAGAGGAGGTTAAGGGGTGATATGATAGCCATGTTCAAATATATAAAAGGATGTCACATAGAGGAGGGAGAAAGGTTGTTTCTGCTCCAGAGAAGCGGACACGGAGCAATGGATCCAAACTACAAGAAAGAAGATTCCACCTAAACATTAGGAAGAACTTCCTGACAGTAAGAGCTGTTCGACAGTGGAATTTGCTGCCAAGGAGTGTGGTGGAGTCTCCTTCTTTGGAGGTCTTTAAGCAGAGGCTTGACAACCATATGTCAGGAGTGCTCTGATGGTGTTTCCTGCTTGGCAGGGGGTTGGACTCGATGGCCCTTGTGGTCTCTTCCAACTCTATGATTCTATGATTCTAATAAAGCCTAAAACTTAGGTCAACTTAGCTCAGTTAACTCATAGAATCATAGAACTGTAGAGCTGAAAGGGACCTCAAGGGCTATCTAGTCCAACCCCCTGCAATGCAGGAATCTCAGCTAAAGCAGTCCAGCTGACATTTCCCCAAACTGTGCCAGAATTTAGCTGTATGGCTCAAAATATAGAATACCTGATCGTTATTGTGGGTGCTACAGAATTCTACAGATGAAAACAAAAGAGACTGTGAAGAATTTCCAAAAGTGTATTTTCAAACTGGGCAAATGGAAAACAAAGTGGCAGATGCAATTCAATTGAAAGAAATGTAAAACCCCTAACTTCTCATTAACACTGATGCAAACTCTCGTGCCAAATTTGGCAAGGTTATCTCAAGAGGTCACAGAACAATAAACATTCACCCTAAATCCATCCTGATTTTCTCCTGTGGTGGTTATACATCTTCACATTAATCATTTGTTCACCCCACACTTTTCAGCACAGTTCCCTTCTGTTCTCCTAACCGCAAAAAAGGACATTTCATTTGGAAATGTGGGTGTGCTAGGCTGTCAGAAACTCTTTAATCCACTTTCATAGCGCAAACTTAAATTTCTAGCACGGCCTTGAATTCCTCCTGCGAAGCACTGACAGTCCAGAGGCGACCTACATAAAGTCCATCTTTGTCATCTTACCATAGCCATCTTACTCTTAACAAAATGTATGGAATATATTTTAATAGTTCAAACACTGATTTAAGGTTTGAGTTCAATTGACATTGCACCCAGCAGGTATACTGTATATATCTATCTATATCCAGTTCAATTTAAGCAAAGGTTGGCTACCACGGCAAGCTCTAAAAGTTAACTTGGATAAAAAGGAAACAGATCCCTCAAAACATTTAATAGAGGTCAGTAAACTCTCTTCAGTAGATTTGGTTTGAGGTTGAAACACTTGTGTCCATTTGTAGTAACTCTTCACCACAGTTAACATTTGCTGCACATCACAGTGTTGCCATTTCTCTATTGGAAGCTGACTGGGCTTTTAATTTTCCCCCATTAAAGTTAATTGACATGCCTTCTGCAGTTTCTGCTGTTGTGGCAAGCAAACAATACAGCTTCACTCAGCTAATCGAGTGGAGTGGAGTCTAATGGGAAGCAAATACAAAGATATAGTTTGTCCAGTTTATCTGTAAGCTATAATGGAATGTAAATAAAATATTCATTGTGTCAAGGCATTTCAAGCAAGAGGCAAAATAAATAGCTGTGCTTTATTCTTTTTCTTTTAATGAGCATCTTCCAAATTGGATATCCATTTGGTTACAATCCCGCTGGCCAAAACATAGACAAGTGAATAAACAGATCTGACTGTTTCTGGTAGGGTGCAGATTGAATAGGCAGGGGAAATAAATTCACGTGAAGTGATGGTTTCCTGGACTACAGGAATGATCATGTGCCATGAAACCCCAGGCTCCTGCATGTGCCATATGTAAGCTCAATGTACCATGCTTGAAAACAAAGACTTGACAGCATGCAGTCTGAATTAACATATGTGCCTACACTTGGAAATAGACTGTTTTGCTCAGCAATGCTCTTTGAAGAAGTTAAGGAAGAGGGAAAGGGCAGCATGTTGTGGCTCAAATGAAGAAGACTACAGGTAAATCAGGAGACTCTGTGAAAGATAAGAAGGTGTAGAGACCTTGTAAGTCAAAGTGGATGCTGATGCATCATCAGCAAAATGTTTATTCGGCTTTACGCCCATCATGAAACACAACACAACAAAACAAATCAAAACAAATCAAATCAAATAAAACAGCGGACTCGTACAAGCCACAAGTAGTATAACACAGTTCACAACTCACAAGGACAGATATTAGCCATTCATAAGAAAAGTTGAAGATTAATATTAAAAATTTTAGGCACTACACTAAAATCAATATCTGATGTCATTATAGAAAATTCTTATAACTATCAATAATCAACTAACATTCCATTCCGTCTCTTGTACGAGAGGACGGCTGTTAGGAATTTAGCAACCTGTAGGGTAATATAAGGATCCACATCTTGAAGAACCCAGGCAAGCTGTAGGTCTACTGATTTGTCAGCCATAGGCTGGATTATGGAGTTTAGTATACTAGCACGGGCTGAACTGTACAAAGGGCAGATAAACATAACATGATGTAGAGATTCAGATGTTTTCATTTCACACGCACACATTGAAGGGACTTGGCCCTTAGTGAATCTATGTCTCAGATGCTGATGCACGTTTTGCTAGGGAAGGTGGTATTGTGGCTTGGCATGAGTAAATTTAAGGAACAGTCAAGATCCATTTTAAAGGGAATTTGTGGCTGGCAATAATAATGCTGTCCTACATGGCATTGGTGCCCATTACCTAATTCCCAAAGTACAGTAGTTCCTTGTTATTGTAACATTTTTATTATAATCAGAAAGTCTTATCTTTGGCCTTCCTAATTTAAGAATTACTTTAAAAAATTAAGGTAATGACAGTATGGAGAATAAGAGAAAAATTAAAAAGTTCAATCCTGCACCAGTTAAAACATATAGTATCCCATTGATCTCAATATTTTTTTTGAGGGGTGAACTCCTGTCCTTGAGATCTTCTGACTGAGAAACATACAGGGACATGCAGTTCTGAGGGTGATCTAGAAATCAGCTAGAAATAACTTGGGGGTGGAATAGGAGACATTTGAATAATCAGCAATTCTTTCTCACCTTGTGCAATGGCTTCTGATAGCCTGCAGAGATGAGTTGTTATACACCGCTCTCTCCAATCCAAAGATAAAACGCCTGATCCCACGGCTCTTTCAATAGGGGCACACAAAAATAGGAGTGAATCAGGAATGCCCCTCTCCTCTTGGGATAAATCACCCTCCATCTATTTACGAGTCTTAAGTATGGGCAATGAGCTTTCAGAAAGAGAACAACAGATGGCAGCACTGTCGTAATAAACATTGTCCAAAAGCACCACTCAGGCTCAAAAAAATAATAATTAAGAAATACAAAAAATGGCACTTTTTTGAGAACCTGGTTCTCCCTTGCCTGCATCATATCTCATCTTTCATTTCTGTTCTTAATCCATTCTACCACTTAACAGCTGGTGACAATCAAACACAAAGTCTCATTGAATGTTCCATCATGAGCCCTTGGCAAGGAGCTGTATGGGTGACCGTTCCCCTGAAAATTCTGAGAAGCAGGTGAGGTTGCCTGGACAGGAGGAATGCACCTTCTTGGAGCTGGGCAGAACCCCTATGCTGCTCTCTGGAAGCTGCTCTGAAGACCCCTTTCTGTTCCCTCCTGTAGCAGCAGCAGCGGCAGCTTTTCCTGACTGAGATCATAGTGGATTCCTTATTTGGGCAAAGCAGATGTGGGGCCAGGTTTTGCCATCCTCTAGGTATGCCTCTGTGTGTGCATGGCATCTCTGTGTTATAGAATTGTAGAACTGTAGAATTGAAAGGGACCCTGCGGATCATGTAGTCCAACCCTCAGTAATGCAGGAATTTCAACTAAACCACCCATGGCAGATGGCCATCCAACCTCCGCTTAAAAATCTCCAAGGAAGGAGAGTCCACCATTTCCCAAGGGAGTCTGTTCCACTGCCAAACAGATCTTACTGTCAGAAAGTTCTTCTTGATGCTTAGCAGGAATATCTTTTCTTGTCATTTGAAGCCCTTAGTTATGGCTCCGGAGAAGGAGAAAACAAGCTTGCTCCATCTTCCATGTGACAGCCTTATAGATATTTGAAGATGGCTGTCATATCACCTTTCCATCTCCTCTTTTTCAGGCTAAACATACCCAATTCCCTGAACCATTCCTCATAAGGCTGGCTTTCCAGACCCTTGAGCATCTTGGTTGCCCTCCTCTGTTTGTCAATATCCTTCTTAAATTATGGTGCCAAGAACTGGGCACACTACATCAGGTGCAGTCTGAGTATGGTGGAATAGAGCAGTACTATTCTTTCCCTTCACCTGGACTTCTTGATACAACCTAGAACAGGATTAGCTTTTTTTTTTGCACCACACTGTTGACTCATGTTAAACTTGTGGTCTACTAAGACCCCTGGATCCTTTTCACATGTACTTCTGGCAATCCAGGTGCCTCCCATTTTAAATTTGTGAGGCTGGTTCTTCCTGTGTTTAATAAAAATATACATACATATTTCAGGATAAGTTTGCCTTGTCTGAAGTACTGTTGGCTGGTTGTTCATCCACTCAGATGAAGATATTCAGCCTGTTCTATATGATGTTCCGCTCCTCCTGAAAGATGAAGTTTGAAGACTTTGTGCTCCAGCATTGTAAAATGAATTCTGTGACTTGTCTGTCTTTTTATCAGCTTTGGCTGTCATGACAGCTACAACCATACCTGGATGGAGATCTCAGGGTCCCTGTTATCCAGCAATAGGAACAATATTTTTAAATTAGGATTTCAGGTTGTTATATAACCAACCACTCACACACACCCCGACATAACTTAACACACATAAAATAAAGGAAACCATGGGGGGGGGGGCTACAGAGTTATAAAGCAATGACAAGTCTGTTACTAACTACAGCCGTATGTCACTTATTGACAGGAAAACATGACACTCGACAAGATTTTGCAGGTAACTATTAAGAAAAACATGCAGGGCGAGAAACAAAGAAATCTACAATATCCATAGCTGCATGTTCACTAAGCGTGGAGACCTGCCGTGTTCCCTTCAATTTGTGTTATCAATAAAGTTAAAGCATGTGGCTATAAAAGAGCCTCATTTGCTTTGACCATTTAACAGCTCTTTTCATTTATGAAGGCCCTCAAAGTAGCTTACTATCAAATCATCATGAAACTTAAAACAACCTTAGAGTGAAGCAGCAACAACAACGACATGCAGATATGGCTATGTGCTCAGTCAGAATTGCCCTATGTGCTGTGCACTGATTTGTGTTTGCAAATTTAAATATTGAGGCTTCATGTTTTCATCAGGGCTGGATGAACCATTAAGCAAAATAAACACATGCTCAGTGCATCAACGGGGGCACCACAGAAATTTTCCATTGCTCGATTTACCATGGACCATGGTACAGCTGAACAAAAATAAACATTATCTATACATTATTTTCAATCTTACTGTAGGGTTTTTTTTTTCATTTCGAAAAATAATTTTTTATTTGACAGTTTATTATTCTTTATATTTTGAATTGGATATACTGTATATGGGGACACCAACATCTTTTAAGTGCTTGAGGCATCTAAAGGTCTTAATCCAGACCTGGTTTTAGTTCATTAAGATGAGCCAGGACTTCTCATTTTCATACCTTTAGTGAATCACTCAGAATTGTTTGAATTTCTTCCTTTTCTTTTTTTAAGTTTTTAATTATAGTTTTCAAATTTATACATTTCATTAATTTTACAATCATTTTAACATTTCAAAGTTTGAATTCCTTTCCCCCTTTCTGCGGTTCCTTAAATTTATTTTTAAATATCTTCTGCATATCCAAATTCATTTAATTTGCTCATTTAATTATCTACTTCAAAAATATATTCTTATGAAACTTTAGGTTATTACAATAATCTTGCCAATGTTTTTATCTGTTTGCAATTTACCTGTAAATATTCAATAACCCATTTCCATTCTTTTGTAAAAAGTTTGTTATCTTGATTTCTTATTCTTCCATTAAGTTTTTCTTCATATTCCATGGAATTTCTTTAGTGATTTCCAGGAGTCCACTTCTTCTTCTTCTTCTTCTTCTTCTTCTTCTTCTTCTTCTTCTTCTTCTTCTTCTTCTCATCATCATCATCATCACCATCATCATCTTGGTTTTTGGTGTCTGCTAGCACAAGTGCATAATGTAGATCTCAAGGAAAAGGAAGAGTTGCTTTGTCTGCTTCTGCACTGCAATGTTCAGTGATGTTTCCACCTTCAACAGCGAGAAGAAGGCTCTCCACCTCTTCTCCAAGTTCTCTGTGAACTGAAGAAAACCACTGAGAAAGCCTGCCTGCGTGTAAAACTTTTGCAGAAAGTGCAATATTTGAAGACATGTTAATTAAATCCTTAAGAATAGAAAGGTGCTTGGTTATGACAACATCTTTTTTTTGAAGGCTAACACACTCATCTTGTCATATATTAAAAGACTCTGCATTTAATATTAATATAAATGCTACAGGTCTAATACCTGGGAAGGAGAACAGCGCAGCATGATTATGTTAATATTAATCATATCCGTGCATGGAGATTTAGGAGATACTAATTTCCATTTGTTAGTAGAGGGAAATGATTTATCACCTTTGATTGAGAAGGGGAAGGAACATAATACACTGTAGGCTTAAACTGATGGATGATACGTGTTTTTAACCATATTTTTCACATAATCTGTTTGATCTTTACATATATAGGGCAGAGTGTGCTAGAGGTTATGGAGAGGCGTGTTCATATAAAGCAGAAATCACATCAAAGTAGGAGACGGAGTACGAAGCAACAGTTTGCGAAAAGTTCCTTCCAGCTTCTGTTTGAATTGTAAGAAAAGATCCCCTTGGGGCCAGTGGAAGATTTCCTTGCAAAGCAAATAGCAGCTTTGGGGGAGTTATTTTAACCGCAGCAAAGCAAACAGCAGCTTTGGAGGAGCTTTTAACCACCTTAACTGCTGAGATCTCAGTAACTATCAGCCCCTGGCTGCTATGCAATTTTTTTTTTAATGTTAAATGTGAAGGTGCATTTAATGTCATGTCTAGTTTGGCCCTAAAAGCAAGTGTTCCTTCATCAGTTTGCTTTAAAAGAAAAAGAAGAAAGGCCTCATGATAATTTATGAGCATTTTAAGTGTGCGTTTCTCTTAATAATAAATATATTATTATTATTTATTCAATTTATACACCTCCATATACCCAGAGGTCTCAGGGCGGTTCACAAACAAGACCACAACATATAAAAAAATTTTGTATGCAGTTTTACATACAATATATCAAATAATAACATTCCACTGTGTGCATGTTTTGATGTTTTCTTCTTAAGTATATTTTGTACTTGTAACAGCAGCTTTTAATATTCTGAATGCTGAGAAAACTTTACTGAGGGTCCTTTGGATGAACTTGAATTGAACTGTGAGCTGTGAACTGAATGTGAACCAAACTAGATTGTTTTGTAAAAGGATAAATGTGAAATGGAATTAGTTCCTTTTTGGACATGCTGAACTAGAACTAGAACCAGTTCCTTTAAAAAATGACTTTCCCTTACTCTGCATGCGGATGCCAGTTTGGGCAAGTGTGATGTTTTGCTTCTATTTGCTGTCTCAGACTGTTCATTTTAAATTATATTACCTGTTCTCTTTTGGAAAATCAGACCATTTGCGATCTGATCAAACTTTCTGTTCTTTGTTTTTAAGAGCACACAATTTCACCAGGTTAACATCTGTCAAGACGTTACCAAAAACACACACACACATCTTACTTTTGCTTTGAACTCCTATCCCTGAAGAAAAATTCTATGTAACTTAAAACCTCTTTCCCACTCTTATAGTCTAATAAAAGACATCACCTCACTTGTGCAGTGCTTCAAGAGTGAAGTATGTCTGAGGTTCTCTGTATTTTTTAAAAAATTAGAAATAGCTTCCCACTATGGTTTAGTCACCAACACTCCACTCCTTGTTACTGCCTGTTTCAAGATCCTAGTGGTAAAGAAGGGGGGAAATTGATTTAGTCACTTCTCTGCATTTTGTGATACAATTTTCCAGGAAAAGTGCTCCTCTTTTCTGAAGTATATCCAGACAGGGGAAGGGCATGTACTGCATTGTAGCTTTTCATTGAATTGTGTTCTCTATTGTTTTTTGAAGCACAACATAATATGATGTGAAAGTATTTGGGTAAAAATGCTTTTAAAAATGCATCAAAACAATATGTAAAACTACCTTATACTATGGAAAACGGCATATGAATTTGAAAGAAATCCACAAACTGATGCAGAAATGGGGCAAACTTATGTTTGGAAAAATGAGAAACTGAGAGAAATTGAAATTAATGGATTAGCCCATGTATATCTCATGGTAAATATACTTTCCAGGGTCTTGGCAGCAGATGGTCATTGATTCTTCCCAGAGTGAGGCAGAAAGTGTTTCCCTCACTATGGCTACACCACAATGGTGTTCATTTGAGCACAAGACTTCATGACATGTTTCACACACTCACCTTGGTATATTATTGAGTGTACAGTTGACTAAGAACCACAACCAATCCCAACTCTCGGATGAGTGCATCTTTTTGTTTTTGCTTTTAATTTTGTGTGTGTGTGTGTTTGTGTGTGTGTGTGTGTGTGTGTAGAGGCTCATTAGGCATTCACTAAGCTCAGGGTAAGCTCCCATTGCTCAGTCCCAGCTCCTGCTCACCTAGCAGTTTGAAAGCATGCCAAAAAGTACAAGTAGATAAATAGGTACCACTCTGGTGGGAAGGTAAACGGCGTTTCCGTGCACTGTTCTGGTTCGCCAGAAGCGGCTTAGTCATGCTGGCCACATGACCCGGAAGTTGTCTGTGGACAAACGCCGGCTCCCTCGGCCTATAGAGCGAGATGAGCGCCTCAACCCCAGAGTCGGCCACGACTGGACCTAATGGTCAGGGGTCCCTTTACCTTTACCTTAAGCTCAGCATATAACAATCTGGCTAAGAAATAACACAGGTTGCCTAAAAACCAAAATGTCTGCTGTGCATCTACCATTCTGAACTTCATTCAGATATTGGCAGGGCATTCTGGCTACAAGTTTAGACTTGGTGACACTATTCCCTGCTGTATAATTATTCAAGTATTTCTCATTGATTAGATTGTGATTGGACTGTCATTTTGATGGACATTTCAGATGTACCTAAAATTAATGTAGTTGCTAATCCTTATTTGTTCTGACATTGTTTAAAAGGCAATGGGAGATAAAATATTACATAAACCAGTAACTTGCACCTGATTGGAAATCAGATAAAGAAGAGGGAGTGAAAGGAAGGGCAAAGATTCACTTCCTTGGACCAATGGCTTAAAATGATTTCATTTATCTTTATTAAGGTGCTAATTAAATTCCTGAGGAATGTGACCTGACTTGGTGGATATGCTTAGCTAACAAACAGGAGCTAAACTCTTTAGGGAAAAGGAGCAGGGAATGTCATGAAGAACAATTTACATGGAAAGTCAAAATGAAAATGGAAATGAAAACTATGAAGCTGAATGGCTCACTGGGCAGAGAAGACCCAAAGCAGATGTAAAGGGGACAGTCACATCATGTTCTTCAAACTGTGATGGAACTCCTATTTGGGGACTTCCCTGGCTTTTTCTGGCCCATGTAGGACCAGTTTGGAAAGTTAGCCTTGGTGAAGACTTGATGTTTTCATCCCCCCAAAAGTTTTTGATTTGAGTTTCCATTGAATGAGGCTGTATTTTAATATTTTAATGTTGTATTTTAATATTGTTTTTAAGTTATATTTCAAGCAATTTGTTTTATATCGGGTGTTAGCCACCCTGAGCCCAGTCTTGGCTGGGGAGGGTGGGGTATAAATAAATTTATTATTATTATTATTATTATTATTATTATTATTATTATTATTATTCAGGCTACATTGGAATGGTTCTATCAACACTTGAGAATTCCACATTTCCTGGGTAATGCAAAGGCCCTTTTCAGAGACTGGCAGTGTTGGTTTTTTAAGCTGAGCTCTGTGGCTGTTCAGAATATTTTTTAGCATGAAGACTTTCCCTTACTAGCAATACATTTAAATGCATTTTGGGGCTCCTAGGTAACTTGCCACAATAGTATGGGAACTGAGTCCCCGTAGTTTCTTCCTACATCATGCCATTCAGAGTTGGAAGTCAAACCTATGTGACTAAATACAGTTGTGAAGGACCTTCCTGTCTGGGAGGATCATAGCCATTGGATTGTATTCAATACTCTGCACACATAGCTCCACTGGTGCAATGGAACTTCCATTTCCTCTATTGTTCACACACAAAATCTTCTCCAAAGGGTCTCCCAACCCCATGGAGCTGATTTTGATAGTGCCGGGGGGGTGGGGGGAGAGAGAGAGAGAGAGAGAGAGAGAGAGAGAGAGAAAGAAAGAAAGAAAGGAAGGAAGGAAGGAAGGAAGGAAGGAAGGAAGGAAGGAAGGAAGGAAGGAAGGAATCCCCATTGCACACATTTTTTCAAAGAATGCTCAAGGCAGCAGTCAAGAGCAGTAAACAATATAAAGGTACACACACACAAAAATGCAAGGAAGAGTGCTGTTGGCTCAGCCATGTGGTTATTCTAGGTTCCCAGAATATTACTATGCAGCCATGGGAAGCAATTTTGTCCCAGTGATAACTCTGAAGTACCTTGGATTAGGAAAAGATATTGCTCTCTGCTCTACCTGCCAGAATTAGAACATGGTTTTTTCTTGGCTCAGGAGAGACTGCTGCTTCTGCTGTGGTACTACAGCCAATTCATTGATTCAGGCTGGTTGCTAGTAACAGGTTTACACTGATTTTGATTTCACAGTTTACTGAAGCAAGTGCCTATATTGCTTAAAAAAAAAGGACAAAATGCAATTCAACAGAACAAAAGTATGTTCTGGGGGCAAGACTTTCTTTTACAACTCCTCTAGCTTTGCAAGTTTATGATTTTCCCTGGTAGCTACATGATTCACTGAAAACATGTGGAAAGCTATGTTGTGAGATTTTTTTTTCTTTTTTGGGGGGGAGGGTATTCTGTACGACGCCTGAGTCCCTTCTAATCCTTTGGGTCCCGGATCCAGCAAGGGTTAAAATCCAATGGAGGACTCAATTTTTGAATTAGCCATGCAGGGACCAAAGTTACTGCCTAAGTATGGTTGTTGTCTGACAAAAGAAGATGCTCCGTGCCAGAGGGCAAATGGGTGGGGGTCCTCCCCTCCCCTGGCTTGTAGTGAGAAAGACAAAAGGCAGAGTTGTGTGAACTGGGCTAGAAGCAGGCAGAAGCCAGGGAGTGACCATCATGCTTGATTTCTGCTTGATTCCAAGGCTGTGACTATGGGAGAAACAAGACCTTCTGTAAGCACTTCCATCATAGGCTCAGGTTGTATATATGTGTAAATAAACCATATATCATAAAGACACTACGGTTTCCACTGTCTCTCCTTCTAAAGAAAGCAAACTGCCTGGAACCTCATACCACTCAGAGATTGGGATGGTGTGTAACAGTATGTTCTGTGGCCAAGATCTTCTTTGGCTTCCTCTAAGCTTTGCAAGTTTATGATTCTCCACCCTGCAGCTACCTGATTTGTTTAGAATATTTTGATGGCTAAATCAGTGTTTGCTTTCAAACTTCTGTAGAACCTTCCCTTTTTATGAACTCTGCAGATATTGCCACAGGTCTCTTAGCTTTCAAAATGCTTGTTTGGATAATTTAAATGATACGCTGGCAAATAAATATTTGACTGCTTAGAACAATATTATTTAATACATGGCATTCTACCTTCATAAAAGATTGGTATCTTATTCTGGGGTGACAAAGCCGATTTGTGTATTATAAACAATGGTGTACAGTTGGCTTACTACTAAATCCCTAGCAATAGTAATACACTTATTTCTAAGTATTTAATACCTGCTTTTGTCTCTTTACAAATATATTGCCTTTACAGTCTAATCTGAAAATCTTTTGGTATTCCAAATCCCATAATGACCAGATGGATTAGTTGTAATTTAGTTTAAACTCCTTCATCCTTCCATAATCTTTAATTTGTTATATAATTAGTGATTGAGAACTTTGTCATTTGATATGATTTACAAAATAATGCAAACATCCCCATTTGTTTTCCACCTTATCTACAAAATTTGCTTTATATCACTATCTAGATTCTAGTTTGCAAAAGCTGGTTGGCGTCTGAGGCCCCGGCTCTCACTTGCAAACAAATGTCTAACTCCAAGACTAACTTGCTTTTGAGAAGAAATCATAGCCAACCCAGGATAAGGCTGCTGCCATCATAATGTGGCTTGCATCCTATTATCCAGCATTGGATAAATTTGTTCTGTTGTGATAGTGAGCAATCTCTACTACCTGGCATCTATATTTCCATTGTCTACCATTGTGGTTAGGGACACGGGTGGCGCTGTGGCTTAAACCACTGAGCCTCTTGGGCTTGCCGATCAGAAGGTCGGTGGTTTGAATCCGCACAATGGGGTGAGCTCCCATTGCTCTGTCCCAGCTCCTGCCAACCTAGCAGTTCGAAAGCATGCCAGTGCGAGTACTGCTGTGGCAAGAAGGTAAATGGCTTTTCTGTGCACTCTGGTTTCCATCACGGTGTTCTGTTGCACCTGAAGCGGTTTTGTCATGCTGGCCACATGACCCGGAAAGCTGTCTGTGGACAAACGCCGGCTCCCTCAGCCTGAAAGTGAGATGAGCACCGCACCCCATAGTCAAGTTTGACTGGACTTAACCGTCCAGGAGTCCTTTACCTTACCTTTTACCTTAGCATTGTGGTTGAGGATGGTTGGGGTGGGGTTGGAGAAGTCTGCTTCCTGTCTGTGGATCCCTGTTTCATATCCACAAGTGATTCACTCTGTGCAATCCTATACATGTGTACTCAAAAATGAGTCCTACTTGGTCCAATGCAAATTACTTTTAGACAAGTGAATACAAAATTGCAGCCTAAGAAGCCTTGTTGGATGTGGATGACACTTTGATCGCATCCATATATTTAAAGCACATTTAACACACTTGTCTTCCCTCCAAACTTGGAACTGTAGTTTGTTAAGGGTTCTAAGAATCATAGCTCTGTGAGTGGTAAAGCCATGTGCTTTAAATGTATAGCCTGGCTGTGACTATCGGTTAAAACAGAATGTTCATTAATGTCCTTGCCTGTATGCAAAGTGCAACTTGATTTCTTAGCCAAAACATTTTATTATGTTCTCCTAAGATAATGCCAGCTCCATGACATATTGCTCATAGCAATGGTGGAGCTTCATGCTCTGGCACTGGGGGCAGGGGTGTGGATGGCACGTGTCCCAGGGGGCGTGGTGCGGGGGGCCAACCACAATGGCATGCCACCGGGATCGTGGTGCCAGGGGCGATGCACTCCCCTCGCCCCCTCTTCCTCCGCCAGTGGCTCATAGTTCATAGTTCATAGTTTTTGTACATTGGCGGTCTCCTGGTAAACGTTACGTGGAGATGAAAACAGAAGTTTATTCACTGTATCCGTAACTAAATGAAAATCCATCCCCATAAAGGCAGGAGGGTAGACTGGATCATTCCTCTTGAGAGTTTAGCATCTTTGTTGTTTGAACCAAGTGACATTTGTTGAAATAAATGCTTACCTGAAAGGTTGCGGATCATCACAGCCGCATGAAAGGATGTGAAAAGATAATAATTATAATCTATGCGATCTTTCACACAGCTGCAATAAATTAAACTATGCATGGATCTTTTTGTAAGTGCAGCCTAGCACCATGATCCTGGAAGCAAACTTATTTTGTGCTCAGGACTGGGGGCGAGGGGACAGTATATCACATTTATATCAGGCAGATCTCTATTCATACACTTCTGCCCTTGTGACAATGAGCATCATACCTTAATCAAAAGCTTTTTCTGGAATCTTTGCTGTGAAATAGCTTTGATGCCTCTATGAAAAATTCCATGTGACTTTTTTAAAAACTGTCTTCACCTAATGCCTGAGCAGCATTCTGAAGGCATAATCTGTGTTTCTAAGAACCATTGTTTCTATTAGGAGTGAGAAAAAAGGTATCTCTGGCGGCCACGTAGAAGAGGAAAAAGGCACTAGAAAATGCGAACATTCAGTCATGTTTTTCTGTCTTAATCATTCCAGAAATACTTCCAAGTTTATTCTAAATGCTGCAATAACACATTCAATAGCAGGGAAAGGGTAAAATAAGGTATTGATGTGCCACATTAAAGAAGGAAAGAAAACAAGAACTTGTTTATTCAACCGAGTACCAAATCCTTACATTTTCTCCCCCGTCACAATATGTAAGCACCTGTAGAATTCATGAGATAAATGTTATATGCCTCAGGGCTCACCCCAAAGGAACATGGCATGAGAGGGCAAATAAAATCTATTCTGGCTATAGAATTTCTACAGTATTGCTGAAAGTGGTGTGGGAAGATATGAATCTGCTGTAAAATATTTGTTCCTGCATTGTCGGCTCTGAAGCCCCAACTGCACTACACATTTTAAACAATATTACAGGTATAGCAGTTTAAACAATCATGGCTTCCTGCATCACAGGGGTTGGACCAGATGACGGTTCTAGATGAGGACAGAATCAGCAGCTAGATTTACAGCTCAGTAGCTTTTTAACTTTTTAAGTTTAGTTCTACCCTTTTATTGGGTTTTAAATCAAACCATTTTTGCATCTTGGAAAAGCAGCAAACAGCAGACAGAAGACCGTGTAGCTGTGTAGCTAACTGTAATCAACAGCATTCATTGCTTGTTGGCTTTCCTGTGGAAGCTCCGGATGAATGTATGTTGTGTTCTTACTTTGTATTTTTATGTTGTGAACCGCCCTGCGATCTTCGGATGAAGGGTGGTATACAGATTTAATAAACTGTAATAAAAGTTTTTAGCAGGTGCAGAAAACAATACAGTGAAGTCACGTGCCTAATATTAATGAACAGGGAGCACCATCTTATTAGGACAACCATTTGGTAGAATACAGAAATTGGGACCATAGCTGTCAAGTGTCCTTTATTTGAAGGGACAGTCCCTTATTCCAGCGCCATGTCCCACTGCTGTCCCTTATTGATGGATGTCCCTTAAATGTCCCTTAAATGATGTCCCTTAAATTTCAAAGGAAGCAGCTCCTCTTCCTCCCTCCCTGCCGGCCAGGGAGGAGGAAGGCTCCAACTGTGTTGCTTGGCTGTGTTGCTCACTCAATAAGAAGTCTAAGAATGACTGGGGGGTGGAGCTTGCATGCCTTGTGTGTGGCTAGTTAATGCAAGCTGAGGAGGTTTTTGAATGCTGGATGCCATTTTGTTGCACGTGCTGCTGCAAACTTTGCAGTGCAAAGCCAGGCCGGGGAGCCATCTTAAGTTGAGGCTGCATAGGCCTTGTGGTGCATGTGATTCAGATTCTATTCAGTTGAACCTCTGGTTACAAAGTTGGTTGGACAGTGTTCTCGAAGCTACAAGCATGAGTTTGACCAGACTGCAGGAGGACAGGAAGACTGGAACAGGTGAGGCTGCAGGTCCCTTATTTTGGCTGCTGGTCCCTTATTTTCAAATCTGTAAGTTGACAGCTATGATTGGGACTTTGGTGTGATAGCACCTGCCTCCTGAAAATCATTCCCATTACAAGTAAGAGGGGTGCCAACTCTGTTGAAGACTGTTCCTTTTTCTTCTAAATTGATTTTTTTTTGTCCCAGTCTTCCTATGTATTGGACCTGAATTTTGTTTTTAAATTGTAAAACTGCTTTGGGATATTTTATGGGAAGTGATGTAATAAACAAACAAAAAACAAATAAATGTTTTGTCTGAAAAGTCCTAGTCGAAGTCCACAGTACACTTGTAGTGATGGGAAGTCTAAAGCCCAAGTTGCCACTTAGGGCCATCTGTCTCTGAGCCCTTTGCTATCTTACTTTTAAGGTAAGGTTACCAGACGTCCCTGTTTTCCAGGGACAGTCCCCAGATTTACAAATCAGTCCCCTGACAAAATCCTATCATTCCTACTGAAGTTGAAAAGTGTCCCCGGATTCATTGAAAAATATCTGGTAACCTTATTTTAAGGCTCGCCGGGTTCTGGGAGATGGTGGGTCCCGAATGGTTTCTAGTGACAACGTGTCAGCCAGCTGCTCTGGCTCCGCCTCCTCCTCATCTCCCATTATTTCCCAACTTTTCCCTCTCCTTTCTCTGAGCTGTGACCTCCCTCAAACCCCTGCTGTAATTCAGAACTGTTTTCTTCTTCTCTGGAAGGGTCAGGCTGAGGAGGTGGTCTCCACCATTCCTCCTCTGTCCAGTCCCTGACAGAGGCACGGGGGCAAGGGGTGCTGCTGTTTGAAAAGCGCATGTGCTCAGAGTCCCCATAGACCAATGAAAGAGTCCTATGGCTCCATGGTACAGTCACCTCACCACTTAAGCATGTTTAACTTGTGCAAATACAAACCGTTTATAGAGCACTTTTATATCCTGATCCTGTACCTTTCTGTGACTGTTTCAGTAAAAGCTTTGACTTGTGCTGCCTACAATAATATTCTTCTGCAGTAGAGAACAGAGCAGAGCTGCATGGCTTCACCCCACTTGACTTGAAAAGCAAACAGAAATCACTAGAGCCTTTTACTCTTGAACTTTATAAGGGCTTCCTTTTCATACTGAGGCAAAAACATTATTTATTCAGTTTCAGGGGGGAAGCTGAGTCAGTCCATTGTAGCAAAAGCAACAAAGAGTATGTTACCTACTTGGAGTGAACTAGTTTAGTTTACCTAATCTCACTGAATTAATTCAAAAATCTCTGAACTATACCTCAAAGTATTTCCCATAATTGCCGAGCGAACTGAACATGAATTAAGTTCATTTTGGGGAAGAAATTTGATTTCTAGGTGATCTTCAGGTTCTTTCTCTTTACAAAGTGTCTAAATTCTTGGTGGTTTAAGCTTAAAGATCACAAGTGTTGGGGGGAATAAATAAATAATTCACATTCCACTGTGTGTGTTGTTATGTTTCCTGGTCTTCTTAAGTACATTTTGTATGACAGAGGATTATTTGGATGAACTTGAACTGAGCTGAACATGAACCAAACTAATTTTCTTTGCAAACAGACAAACAAGAACTTGAGGTTTTTTCCTTTTTGGACATGAGAACTAGTTCCTTTTTAAAATGGATCTTTCCAAGCTCGGCTAACATTTATTATGGTATAAAGTCCACTTCATCAGATAAGTGTTTGTATATTTATAGCATGTCAGACTTTATACTGTGTGTGTGTGTGTGTGTGTGTGCATCTATCTATATCTATATATCTCTATCATCTATCTATCATCTATCATCTATCATCTATCATCTGTCATCTGTCATCTGTCATCTGTCATCTATCATCTATCATCTATCTCTATCTATATCTATCTATCGACCGATCAATCATCTATCAACATATACACACCAAAAAGGAGAGAACTCACTGCATCCCCAAAATTAAAAACCAATTTGCAAAAAACAGATACTCAGACTACATATTCTGGTTATAAGATTTGGGTAAACAAAAAGACTTTGAGTGGCACCCAAAAGACCACACAGCACCAGGGAAGCTTCTCAGGGAAAGCCATTCCATAACCGGGATGCCACTACCAAAAAGGCCCTCTTCATGGTAGCTGCCCACTTCACTTCATTTAACAGGAGCAAATGTATTGTCCAACGAGGAGAAGAATGTGTTTTGGGGAGCCTTGTTGCAATCCACTTAATGGCTTTCATGGCTGCTGCAATGTGAAGTTGGACTTCCTGGTCTGATTTAATGCTCTGCATTCCAGAGCACAGACTTGGATTCTTCAGTTTGAAGTGTATTTTGCTTCTGCTCACCTTCTCATGAGGTAGGCCTATTAATTATTGTATTACAGGCAGGTTGGGGGTGGCTATGATACACTTTTTATTATTTTTATGATGCTTTTATAGTAAACTGCTTTGAGGGCCTTTGCAGCTGAAACGAGACAATAAACCTAACCAGGTGAATGAAATTATGAGTTTCCCAAGGCCACCAAATGAGTTAATTGCTGAATATCACACACAGTCATATTTACACATTAGATAAAAATGTCTTGCTAATTTAGCAACGGACACCTTGACATCTAGGGGATTCATTAAGATTAGGAAAAATTAGATGCTTCAAGTTATTGTATCCCGAGGAGTACTTTGCATGCATTCAGATTTGTGCACCCTAGTAAAGTCGTTGTGAAGAACCATTTCTGTTTTCAAAGCATTTTCCCCGCTGCAGGGCTTGAGGGTAGGAGTCCTCTGGAGCAAAAGGGAGAGTCATAAATTTGAAGCTTTATGAGAAAAGCATGAAGGCAGTTGAACAGATTTATGGAATATCTTATGATATCAGGATACCTTATGGCTCTTCAGCCTGCATTTTCTTCCATAAATTCACAGCTCATTATTTATCAAAATTACCAAGGGTTGGTTCCATAGAGGGACTTGGTTAAACAAAAAAACCAAAAAACCCACCTACAGTCTCCATTGCATCTCTCCTATCTTATGCTAGTCTATTTCATCTAATTTAAGGAGCTGATTTAAAGTTCCTCACATCACTCCCGTGACCAAATTGGAGGCTCTTCATATCTTCATAGCTACCTTATTCCCACTGCTGTGTCTGAGGCCTAGACATTTTTTTCTCTTTAGGGGATATGTCAGGACACAGCAGATGGATACAATGGTGATTTAAATGCTTCTTGCATAGTTCTTGCTATGTGCATATTGATAGCCTATCAAATATATACTGCCTAAGACAATATGCAAAGGAACTAAAATGAATTCATAATATAAATCTTTTCATCTGTTAACTGGAAATTACCATTTACACAGGGGCTTGGCTGAAATTTGGAGCTGTAATTCTAATCTGCCCTCCAAGTGTGTGCATTGTTTCAACTGTCCTTTTTCAACACCCTTTTCAAATGTTATACCTGAAGGAAACAAATGTGTACAGGGCAGACGGGTGGCATCATAGCATATGTGTAGCCTATGCAACTTGGCATCAGCTTATTAAGAGAGTTTGTGTACAGACAAGTATATATGCATAGGTTCTCCACATTCAATTGCTAGGTCTGCAAAGCCAGGGAAGAGTTCCTGATTATGAGAAGAGTGCCTGTGCTGGATGCATAGCCTCTATTGCAACCTTAAAACAAATGAGTTGCATTCAATGAAGTCATACTAGTAGAAGCGACCCATTATAATCAGTGCCCCCAAGTTCACCATGACTAACTTAAACCCACTGATTTCAATGACATTACTCAATTAATGTAGGTTGTGGTGGACCTGGCCACCACAATGATATCCACGCAGGTTCAGTTTCTTCTTGGTTTACTGTTCAGAAAGGGCTTTGGTCCAGTATATTGGGCAGGGTTCATACAACCAGATAGTGTCATCTGCCACACACATTACCTTTCCAACAGGAGTGATGCCATCCCATTTGTAATGCTGACTAGGCTGGAGGATGAATGTGAATCTGCTCAATGCAGGCACTGCTAAACTTCACTTGGTCAATCCTTTTGCAGCTCATTGCTACACGCAAGGAAAAGGAAATATCAAAGTTTCTTGGATGCACATCAATGTACAATGATAACGACTATTTGTGGTTACTTGCATCATGAGATTGTGTTTTATTACAAAATAAAAAATAGAACGTACCTACACTGAAATTTAATAACTCAAGACTGGTATGTTGACAAATGTCACCCTCTTAATTTTCTCCTCAGCTCTTTCCTAAACGAATAGCTTCATGTTTACAGAGAACGTAATAGTGTCCTTACTGAATTTCCATTGTACATAGAGACAGATAAAGAAGATAATCTCAACATTGTGCCATGGAAATTCAATGTGATGCAAGCAATCTCTTTTCTGCTCATGTCTGCAGAGCAAATCATTTGAAATGTTTAATCTAGTGAAGCGATTGCATTCTTTGGGGTCAGGGATTGATTAAACTGAATGGAAACAAGCATTTGCCCTTCACACGCTTTGTAACAAACAACAAACTGATATTTGGAATTAAAGCATTAAAGGCAATTCATATCATGGCACATGAGTTGGATGTTATAGGTCACAACTGTACCAAATTTTATTTTAGTATATTATGCAGATAAGAATTGTTCATGAGTATATGATCTGCACTGTTTTGCTTTATATTACATGAATATCTGTTTCCATGACAGTCTGTGAAGAACCCTTCCACTACTTCTTTATTTATTGTTATGGAGGAGTGTCTCACACTTAAGCTTTTCCTTATCTATGACCTATTACTTTTTCTTATTAATTTGTTACTGCTGCTACTATGATTCTAAAAACCATCTATTTTCTATTTCAGTCTATCCACCAGTAGCTATGGTTAAGCACAGGACAAAACAAAACGGGATCCAGACAGAAGGCAAGAACAAAATAATAATAGTTTATTTAAAAGTTATTGATCTAAATGTACATATAAACAGATGGTGATGTTTGTAGGTATGCTTGACTTTGTTACACTTGCTTTGAATTAGAGTGTTTACACCATACAGTTATTGGCCCTTTAAACAAATACAATACAGCAGTACAGCAAATAAAATATAGCAAATATAATACAGTCAACTCTCAACTTACATGGGGGTTACATTCCAGGGACAGTTCATAAAGCCAAAACCTGCTCTCCCATGGTGACTATAGTGGCAAAAGGGGATTGCCAGTTCCCTCCACTCCTGGATGCCTGCCTCTTTAAAATATTTTCAAGCACATAAAGCTGAATTTGCACATGTTAAATGCACTAAAGCTGTGAGTCGACTGTATACCATTAGTCTCAATAGAAGAGGATAGTTATGAGTGCCTCCCCCTACTCAAACCTAGAACCCAACTTGGTTATATCGCTCCTCCCCAACCAGCATTCATCAACCAAACACTGAAAACTATACTTGGAGTCTTCACTCAGAGTCCACACCCTTTTTCCTCTGCAGTCTTGCCGGCTTTCCCCCTTGGTCTGGCAACCACCATTGGTTCAGGTTCTCAACAATCCTGCTGACTCTGGGCTGCTGAACTGTCTATGAAGGCTGCCTCTCAAGTCACAAACTCTTCCTCACAGGCCCTTTCCTCTCTAACCAGTTATTTCAATTTTCGGCTCTTACCAGGCTTCTCAAGTTTCTGTGAGCTGTACTTCTTAGGTTTCTCATTGTTCACTTCCAGCTTTTCCTTCAGGCGACCAACAGCTACACAAACTCCCATTCAATATGGAGCCCAATAATTTTAATTTGCATGGAATTCTGCCTCCACATTGACCCATAATTATGATCCAATAGTTAGTGAACATCCTGCTTCACCCTGACTAATTCCAGTCTACCAGTTTCTGAAGCCTTGGTTCCTACTGAAGTAGAAATAAACCTCTCTCTAGCATGACACATTGGAAACAGTGACAGCTTAACTATCACGCAGGCCCCACCGCTGACCCACCATAATCCCAGCAGACACTCATGACAGTTTACAGACAGTTAACCCTTTACATCCAGCCATGTATAAATCCCTTTATACATTTTTAACATAAAAACTTTACCTCAGAGACGCAACAATTTTGCAACGCAGGCCCTCTGACTCAGCAGGCTTTCAAATATTTGGAAAATGACAGGCGAGCCAAGAGGTTTAGTTATTGTGTTTATTTTATTTATTGCACTTAGGTTCCTTTTCAAAAGGAAAGGGGAATATATGTGTGACACCCTCCCAATAGCCTCCCATGCAGGCAGTGATCAGGTTCAATCTATTTACCTTCAGCTATGCTGGGTACTCCTATATCTGATACAGCAGACATAAGCTGAATAATAATAATAATTTATTATTTATACCCCGCCCATCTGGCTGAGTTTCCCCAGCCACTCTGGGCGGCTCCCAATCAAGTGTTAAAAACAATACAGCATTAAATATTAAAAAACTTCCCTAAACAGGGCTACCTTCAGATATCTTTTAAAGATAGGATAGCTGCTTATTTCCTTCATGTCTGAAGGGAGGGTGTTCCACAGGGCAGGTGCCACTACCGAGAAGGCCCTCTGTCTGGTTCCCTGTAACCTCACTTCTTGCAATGAAGGAACCGCCAGAAGGCCCTCGGCACTGGATTTCAGTGTCCGGGCTGAACAATGGGGGTGGAGAACACACTCCAATCCATTTGTAGCACAAAAATGTAGTTTTTCTTGATCCAGAAGCCTTCATTTTCAATCTCAACAAGCGGCTGTCAATGTTGATTGAGTCTAGATCCTGCTATATACAAGGGTGATCACTTGATACACATGTGAAAACCCTCCCCTTGATTGGGTCATCCATACATTTTTCTCCTTGCACATGTCCTAGGTGAATGAAGAAGGAAGTAGTGATTGCAACCTTGGTTAAATGCCCACCCACAACATCACTTAGCAGCAAGCACCTACATCTGTTTTCAAATGAACAAACGCACTGTGGAGTAAATCTTCAATGAGATTTTATTTTTGCAGTGAAACCAGTTTCTCAAGAAAGTTTTCAGGTGCAAAAATATATATGCAATAGTTCTACCTTGTGTGTACATGAGTGGGACGATGGCCCAAAAGTATTCAGTTTCCATTGATTCTAGAATAGAATATTGTGTGACTTTACAGAGAAAGTATTCAAGAGGCAAAAGGTGATCAGTCTTGGCCTCCAGAGCTCATGCCATTTTGCGGGGTGAACAACCACCCGCTTCTTTGGGAAGTGAGCTCTGTTAGTGCCACCAGGTGAGTGAAATCTGGGAAAACCCAGACTTGTGTTTGACTCTTGCACCTTTTTAGCACAGTCTGATGAATCTAAGAACAATATGTTCAAGGTGCAATGAATAATTCATCAGTACAGTGACAGTAAAGTGCAAAGCTATAAATACGTTGATAGGGGCTCCAATGACAGCATAATTAACAAGGAGCATGGCACTTTGACTGGTTGGAGATGTCACCATTGCGCCAAAGAATAATTATAAGTTGCTTACCTTTCCTGTTTCATTTTTTAAAAATGTTTGCTCTTGTGTAATCCATGAATATCACATACATGCTTGAATACTTGGATTCCCACAGTCACACTCCAGCCTGTTTCTCCTTCTGCTATTCTTCATTCTTGCCAAATATTTAGTCTGTGTGACGTTTTCCTACTTTAATGCAGTTTCCTGCTTACATTTTGCTTTGCAGTGAAAATGGTAGGATAAAATGTTCACATTTTATGATTCCCAGAGTCCATCAAGCCCCGACAACCACATAAAGACAATTTTGCAGGTTTGGAGGTGCAAGCAGAAGAAATGATGCAAATGATTCTGTCACTGACTCATGACCTGCCTACTCAGTTTTACAAGATCAAGTTGAAAGCAGAAATAAATATAGAGGCTGTCTTCAATAACTGTGATTAAACAGATGACAACTTTATTTAAATCAAATTGCAAAACATGCTAGTGATTAAGACCAGTAATGGTCATAACTGATTACATGGAAATCTGCATGGGGCAATCATTTGGGACAATCAGATCACCTAGGAGCTGAGTTATCCCTTCGTCGTATGGAGGGAGCTAGATGTAAAGTAAGTTCTCCACTGTTCCCTGCGATATCTGTTGGTTGAGCCACAGCTTCACTGCCATGGGTAGCAGACATCGTGGCTCTCTTAAGCACCTTCTCACTAAGGTCACTACTTAAGCAATTCCAAAAAAAGAAGAAACACATCACACAAAAAAGAGCACAAAATGGTACCGCCTATCAGGGCAAAAATTGCCTATGCTAATTTATACTTACAGATGCAAATTCAGAAATAAATACTATATTTTAAACAGGAAGACTTTGCTGGACCTGGGGTCCAGGACTGGTCCAGAATCCAGAGGTTCCGCTAGGAGTCAGTCTGATAGGGCCAAGGCAGGACACGAGGCAGGAAACCAGGCAAGGGCAAGGACAGGTGCAGGATCTAGCATACAGTAATGTTGCTCCCACAACCTGGGGCGGGGTCTGTCAGCCTTTTATCTTTGTTGGGCTAGCGGCCGGTCCTGATCCCCTGGCGACTCACCTCCCTGTTTTACCTGAAGGCGAGCACTCCTCCTGCGAGTACTCAGGTCTCTCCTTCTCTCAGACCTTAGTCTCTGCAGCTCAGGAGACGTCAGTGGGTTACTAGACCCAGGGGTTGCCTCAGCCTACCCTGACCCAACCGGTAGTGGAGCAGCTGTAAGTGATGACCCAGCTGAAGGCAACGAGGTAATCCCCGCATCTGGAGCCAGGGCAGGCTCAGGCCCCTGACTTGGCCCAGCTGGTGTTTGTTGCAGGGGAACTTGTGCAGACTGGGACTCTTCAGGATCAAGCCCCAGACTTGGTTCAGATGATGCCTGAGGCAAAGGATCCAGTGCAGACTGAGACTCCTCTGGTTATGAGTCCGAGCCCAAGTCCCAGGCCATCACAAAGACAATGCATTTCACACTGTGGGGAAGATTGTGGCTATGATTCATAGTAAAGATAACTCCAGTCAACTGGTGTGTGTTGTGTCGGGCTGTCCAGATTTTTCCTGATCTTCCTCTTTAGCAGCAGCACAACACAAACAACTCCAGCAGGTGAAGCTTTTCTTACCATTTTCTTTCCATGCCAGAAAACAATTGCCCATTGAATTTATCTGTGTTAGGTTGGGCTCCATGATCACTGCAGATGGTGACACCAATCAGAAATTAAAAGATGCCTGCTTCTTGGGAGAAAAGCAGTGACAAACCTAGACAGCATCTTAAAAAGCAGAGACATCACCTTGCCAACAAAGGTCCGTATAGTTAAAGCTATGGCTTTCCCAGCAGTGATGCATGGAAGTGAGAGCTGGACCATAAAGAAGGCTGATCACCAAAAAATTGAGGCTTTTGAATTATGGTGCTGGAGGAGACTCTTGAGAGTCCCATGGACTGCAAGAAGATCAAACCTATCCATTCTGAAGGAAACCAGCCCTGAGCACTCAGTGGAAGGACAGATCCTGAAGCTGAGGCTCCAAAACTTTGGCCACCTCATGAGAAGACTCCCTGGAAAAGACCCTGATGTTGGGAAAGATGAAGGGCACAAGGAGAAGGGGACGACAGAGGATGAGATGGTTGGATATTCTTCTCGAAGCTACCAACATGAGTTTGACCAAACTGTGGGAGGCAGTGGAAGACAGGAGTGCCTGGCGTGCTCTGGTCCATGGGGTCACGAAGAGTCGGACACGACTAAATGACTAAACACCAACAGGTTGCTATTAAAGGCACAGGAGTAGATCCAGTGTTTGTTTTTGGTAGCAGCAAACCTAGATGCCTGATAAAGATGTTTGCCTGCAGATAACTGGGCATAATCACAGTGGCAGGAGAAGCTTTTATTTATTTTTACAAAAGACAACAGTCCTCCTATATTGCTTCACTGCTGGATAAAGAAGTGCCAATTTTGTATATGTGTTCTTGTTAGGGGATTCAAGCACTGGATATTATTCACACCACCTTTTGTCCTGGCAGATCTACAAGGCAGCTTGCAATCTGCATTTAAAAATACAAGTGAAAACAGTAATATAAAGCCTGAAGAAACAATACAGTGCATCAAATAAAAATGAGCTGAAAAATACAGCTGAGACTGCGGTGAACGCTTCCCCAAACAACAATCAGAGAGCCCCAAAGGTTCCCTGAAAAAGAGAGTTACTTTAGCCAACTGCCTAAAGATATGAAGCAAGCTGAAGTCCTTTTATTTGAGTCCCCAGAGCCAACTTCTATAAACCAGTAGCAAAGACTTAAACCGAGTGGTGTTTTGCCGAACTCACATTGTCAAGTGTAAATGAAGTTTCCTCCTAAAGGACATGTTTGTTCCTTCATGTTTGCCAGCAGAAGAACAGTTTGGAACTGGAAACAAAAGCAAATTGATTTTTTAAAACTTTCCCTGCAGTCTTGTTCCCCTGTACATATCGAGCTTGCTACTGTTGTACTCACACAGACACATAAACGTCATCCTTTTTTCCCTTCACCCTTTCCTATGTAGCAATTTCTCACTTCAGTGCTGGCAGGAGGCAATGCTAATGTACTCATACTTCTTTGTAATTATTCCTGATTGATATTAGTTATTATCAAAAATGCATTCTTTCCTCGTTTCAGATGAGAGCCACAATAAAATACAACTGATAGGAGAATTAGCTTTCTTCATGAGTGACAGGATATTGCAATTCTGAAATTTTAATTTTCCCAGGACCCATTTCATCCCTCAGTGAGTGAAGAGTTATTTGCTTTTCTTCTGCTTTAATTGAGAATCACAATACTTTCCAATTGGAACCACTTGAGACTTCCTTAATTAGTAAGGATATCTGTGCAGCATGGAATGGCAAAATCAGCCCAATTCTGACCTAACAATACATGTCTGACTCTTGTATTATCAATGAAATGTTCAGTTTAAAGAGGCTTTTGATAATAAAAAGGGGGGAGTAGAAATTGTAGCAGCCTCCAGAGAGAGCTTTGGGGAATACTGCAACTAGATTCAATTGTGTTCAGTCCTGACTGCAAGACAAACAGAAGTTTAGTACTAAAATTCTGCTTGGACTTATAATAGTTGTTTAGCAGCATGGCATTAGGAAAAAAACACCCAGATATTCAGAGTATTTTCATTAGTGACACTGAGATATTGTCTGGAATTGCATCCTTTATGAAGGTTCATATGCAACAGAAAGTGGAAGACAAGCATCTTGAAACATATGTATATTTCAGTCAATGCTGCCAATAACGCATACAAAAAAGCCCTGATTTAAGGACCACTTCTTTAAATGGTTATATTTACTTATTTTCTTGTTTTACTCATTTGTTACATCCATTTGTTTGCTTATTGTATTTGTATCATGCCTGTCTTCCCAAAGGACTCTGTCATTTCTCCAGAGAGCTCAAGTTCAGCCAGTAATGCAGGTCAGGACATTCATGTGGACAACTCTTGCCACCTTCACCTGTTGAATGGTTATATCACATGTACACACACTTAAGCATAAGTGTATGTTTTTGAATTGGTCGAATTCTGTTTTGAGGAGAAATGCATCAAACAGCAGCAAACAAATGCAAACAAGGAGGCCTGGGGCACTGCGGCCTTCTGAAAGCCACCAGCTCCAGCTCACATTGACGATTGCCTCGTCATGCAAACTATGAGGAGCCACCCTCCGAAGCATTGGCTCCCGCCTGCGCAAGGCATGGAAGGTGGGCTCTGTTCCTCCTCCGCTTCCTAGCACCCGGGCTACTAGGAACTCCCTCCTCTTTTTCTGTTAATGAATCCCTGAATGAACCTCCCTAATCGCCACATCAGATCAAGCATTGCCTTTCACTTCTCCCCTCTTCCAGGGAGAATAAAACTCCAGTTAAATGTGCTTGGATGCCTTTCTTTCGTTCAGCAAAAGAAAATGCATTTAAATAGCTAGCCAGAGCGGCAGAGCAAGTCGATTGGGCACCTGGGGCGGTGGTGCGTGTGCCCTGTGCCCGGGGGTGGGCCAGCTGCCCATGGGGACACCGCGGGGCCTCTGAGGAGTCTGTCTGTCTCCTCCCACTGAGCCGCCCTACAGCTGAGGGGGAGGCAACGGGCAGACTGTTTGGGACAGTGTGGAGCCTGTGGGCGCTCAAGTCACTGCGTCATTCCCAGGAGAGACGCATGGCTCAGGCATGCTGCAGGCCCCGTGGTGAGTGCCACCCACCATTTTGTCACCCCCCCTCAGTGGGGACACCAAGGGTGGATCGTAGCTACCACACCCACCTTGCTAAGCTAGAGAGAGAGAGAGAGAAACCCTACTATGGCTTGCGGTGTTACTGCTTTGCCTGCCTCTCCTGTGCATAGCTGATCTTGCTTCTCACATCTTGCTTCATGCCCCCCAAGGGGGGCACGGCAGGGGGGGGCGCTGTGGTCTAAACCACTGAGCCTCTTGGGTTTGCCAATTGTAAAGTCAGCAGTTCGAATCCATGCGAGGGGGTGAGCTCCCATTGTTCTGTCCCAGCTTCTGCCAGCCTAGTAGTTCAAAAGCGCTCCAGTGCAAATAGATAAATAGGTACCGCTGCGACGGGAAGGTAAACAGTGTTCCTATGCACTCTGGCACTCGTCACAGTGTCCCCTTGCACCAGAAGCAGTTTAGTCATGCTCGCCACATGACCCAGAAAAGCTGTCTGTGGACAAATACCAGCTCCCTTGGCCTGAAAGTGAAGATGAGTGCCTCACCCCATAGTCAAATTTGTCCAGGGGTCCTTTGCCATTTTTTCATGCCCCCCAGCCTCCTCTTCCTCTTCCTAATCCATCGAGATGCAATGAATGTCCCTTTAAATCAGCCCCGCAGGCTCTACCACTCTCTTTTTCCTCCTTGCTTCTCCCACCCCACCCCGTGCCAGGCATCAGCTGGCTTCACGGTTTTTCTCATGTGTGATTTTTGCCACCACCTGCATAGCAGTGTTGACAGAGAAAAGTTTCCAGTCTGCACCTGCTCTGTGGTTTTCTGCCCCCTGCAGGAGACAGGAGACAGCTGAGCAGCAGGGCAACAGACAAAAGCATTGGCTTTGTGCAGTTTATTGCTGGGGCAGATATTTTGAACTGGTTATCACAATGTGGCTTTCAAAAAGGTTCTCAGTGATATATCACTAAATCGCCCAGGCTTAGCTCTCATCCAGTTCACCACTGTGACTGGGAACAGCCACTCCCCATTTAGATGGTTTGTCCTGATGACACCTCACTCCAAAACTCCTGAAGACCGCTCCCAAAGGTTTCATATAGTTGCTAAATAACATTGTTGACAGAACAGTGCCCTGTGGATCCCTGTAGTTCAGGGGCCAATGGCTCAAAGAACACTCCACCAGTGATGCTGTCTGGACTTGGCCTGGTAGTTTGTGATGGAACCATTGTAATATAGAACATCTGATACCCACCTGACTTGCAGTTGTAGCTTGCAAAGGACCCTGTAGTTCTAAGGTCATTGCATAGGGGAAGCATAGATACCTGTGCACATCCAGTATTAGGAAAATAATTGTGATGGGACCTGTCTGTCAAAATAAAAGATACCTCACCTCATGAGCTCTAGGCATTTCTGTTGTCAGCTTGGTTTCATTTCTCAGAAGAAGTAATCAGTTACATTTGGCTACAGAGCCACTGAGAAGTGCAAGGAGTCTCAGACTGGACTCAGGGACGCTTGTTCATAGTGTAATCCAACTTGGAAATGTGAGAACCTTCCCCCAATAACTCTGATTTGGGGTATGCAGAGAGCTAGTATTTATGTTTAGTCATATCCAGTAATACCTAAAGAATTTTGGCGTGTGATTGCTGCTGCTTAACGCCAGCATCTAGATAAGCAAATGTCAGATAATAGAGTATTTGCTGTGCTTTCAAAGACGTAAATACCAGTTAAGAACCTAAACGTTGCTGGATTTAAGTGTGAATTAGGTCCCAACCGTTCATTTGTCAAAAGGCACATAGAGAATGTAAGTAACTTACCTACAGTAACTACCTAGTTTTGTATACATGCCCCATAATTGTAATTCTTGAATGTCTGGCGGTGAAGTGCAGTATTCATTCATCTACCAATTCCATGAATTTTTCATTGGAAAGTCTAAAGATGTCCTGTGAAATGCATTTTAGAAATGTGCTTTATGCACTTTACAAAAGGTTGCTAAATCTATCTGCTACTACCTGTTTAATATGATTTTTTTACCTCCCTTCGCTTCCTCAATTTCATTCCCTAAAACCTTTTTTTAAAAAATAAAAAATAAAAATGCAGGGTTGAGTGTTGCAGTAAAATATAGAATTTCCACATATATATTGGGCAATATTTATAAATCATGTTAAATTATCTGTCCCAGATAGGCTTTAAATGGAAATTTCAACCTGAATAAAATCAGAATTAAGCACTGATGCTTGGCACCCACATTTCCTAATATATAGGCATGTTCTAGTCAGGTTGCTCATGTTAATCAGTGCTTGGATGTACACGATTGTGCTGGCAGCACACAAGAGAGCAGTGTTGTAAGACTGCAAAGCTCAACTATTTATAGGCAGCAACTAGTCTCACCTCTTGCTTCCAAATAGTGTATTGCAAAAGTTCAGTTCTGAATGCAAAACTGCCTGGTAGTTTTCGTACCAGCAAATTGACTTAATAACCCAAAACCCTTTGATCTTTAATGAGCTGTGTCACATCTGCATGCATAATACAGTCTTCTAAACTTCTCAACAATGCACGAACATTAGGCATAGACTGTAGAGGTCTAGATAATATGTTCTGTATGCTGTTGCGGTTTTGCAAAATGTAACTCTTTTTGTACAAAAAAGAGAAAGCAACACTGTAATGAATCACCATCACTGTGCAATGCTGAATTTATATTCTCATCCTGTACACTGTACAATAGTTTTTGCAGAATGTGTTGAAATATTTGTTTGGGAACCACACACTTGCAAATCTCTGGCACCTCGCTGGCTTGGCTTGCCTAACTGGATGTAAACCAAACTGACCAAAGTGCCATCAGTGGTGACATGCAGATGTCCTGTGGACACTTTAGAAATGTATTTAAAGCCTGCCTCCCCCGCCCCTTAATCCTAGGGATAGCAAGGCAGAAGGGCAATCAGCAGTGCGAATGGAGTGATTTGCCCCCACATAATGCACATTTTTAGGAATTCAAAGCAGCTTTCAAATGGGTATCAGTTACAACAGGCAGGCATGTGCCAAAGCCCAGATACCAATGGCGAGGTCTAACTCTGTGCCACTATTTATCATGGGAACATTACCATTGTCAGACCAGAAGGCATGTCTCACACTCACAGCCCCACACCCATGGGACTGGTCCCGAATGGCTTTCTATTTATCAAGTTTCTAGCCCCTCAATACAAGTTGAAACCATAACAAATCATGGACCAATACAGATAAACCAGTGGTAATGAACGGGCTTTTCCACTCCATATGGCAGGGATGCAAAATGTGTATTGTGGGCTCTAATTCCCAGCAGCTCCAGCCAGCCAGTACTGGTCGGGGATGATGGGCATTGCAGCTCAGCCTGAACAGTTACCTGCTTCCAGGCATCCACAAGTTGCCTAATCTTTTATTGACCCCATTTAATTCTCTACAGGAAACTTTGAGGGAGGACTTAAATAGAATGTTAGCTCTCTTTGCAATCCAACAGCTTTTAATAGTCGTCCTTGGCTGTTCCTAGTATATTCCTCAGGAAAGGGAAAGCTCATTGCATACAATGGAAAATGCCATTATGGAACTGGAACATTTATCTATCCTTATATTTTAAGGAGAAGAAGCATTTATCTCTCCTTGAGTATAAAAGGACACTGTCCTCTGCCCCAGCATAGAGTGCTGGATTGCAACACTTAATTACTAGCAGTATTAAATAAAGGAACAGTACTGTTGTTTTGTGATGTTGCTTTTTTATGGAGTTACAACTTTAATTTGGCATTTTTCTGAATTAAGCTTGTTTTATTTCTGTACCCAGCCCTGCAGCCATGAGGTGAAGGGTGGTAAATATTGATATAAATAAATAAATATAAATTCAAAACAGGGTTTTCATAAACAATACCTAGTAGTAGGAGTAGCATATCAGGACTTGTTAGCTAATATGATGGTTTCCATTTATATAAAATATATCTATATAATATCTAACGATCATCTATCTATGCTAAACACAGCTATAACAATATAATAGACTTGAGGGACTTGGATGAACATTTCCTCTGAAGTAGAAATATACTCAGGGACACAACAGTTTTCAAAAACAAACATTGGGAAGTGTAGTTTCTTAAGAGTGCTGTGGATTTTAGCTCTGAGGGATAAACTACAGTTCCCACGATTCTTTGGGGAAAATCATGTGCTTGGGATGTATGGTGTGAATGGCAACAGACATTGAGAGCAGCACATGAAACATTCTCTAGAATATCTGTTGATAGGGGACATCCAGGTATTAGAATTTCACTGTGCTGGAAACAAACACTTGAAGAAAAGGTGGCAAAGGCTGTAGGTTTTCTGGCATGCCTGGAGAGGAGCTCAACCTGCTCCTTGCTTCTCTTGCGCTGTGCTGATGCCTGTTTTCCAGCTCAGTAGACCTGAGGCAAAAACAAAAGAGGCACCAGGAGGCTATATAGGTCTTGTAGTCTGAAGAGACCTAAACAGTTTGAACTTTAGTATTATTATTATTATTATACTACAAAGTAAATAAGGAACAGAATCCTTGACAGCAGTAGAAAGACTTTTTTCTTTTTTAACCTGCACGCTCACGGGAAACGCTTCAAGTAGCTTGTGTCGCACAGAGAAGAATTTTGACGCAACCAGCTCTTTGCCATCCCCTCCTTTATAGGCTGCTTGGCAAGGCAAGAGGGGGAAATAAATGGAGATTCTGTGCTCCAGCAACCTCCATCTATCAGAAAATCCCTTAAGGCTATGGTCAGTTGAACACAAATTAGAACAGCTAGCCAGCCCCAAACCACAGCCGCACATTCATGGAGTCACAAAAGTGAAATCAGGATATAATGTGTCCAGACCTAGTTTGGATGAAGCACATTGGTATTAATGTTTGTGACTGACATTTTGGCTTGGGAGATATTTTCAAAATTCTTTCCCTGTTCTATTTTGTAGAGAATAGAATATCTCCAATGAAGCATTTCCTTTGAGTTGCCAAGGCTGTGCCTGGCCTTGCCTTATTCCAAGGAAACGATGCTGTCCAGATCAGGAAGCGTGTCTTATGATTACCGGAGAGTCCTCTCTCTCTCTTTTTTAACTGTTTGAGGCATGAGAGTTGGCTGTAGCTAATGCAGAATTCTGTGAGCCATACGAATGCTCTGCTCCCAAGCAGTCCACCTCGCCTTCTGTCTGAATTGGCTCTTGCAGGAGTTCAAAAACGAGTTGTATATTTCACTGATGTACAAGATATTTTTCATGCTAAAAAAAATATTGGCTTTCATGTCAGGTGAAGGAAGAGATTCTGTAGGAAAACAAAATAAAATGCAAGCTGTGGTGGATTTATATAACCCCCCCTCCTGTTTTTTTTTCCATTTGGAAAAATTGAAAAAAGTTCAGTGTGGAGTCGTTTTACAAATTGTGTGACATGCAGTGTATATAAAGTATTGTGCTTGCAATAAAACAGGTAACCACCCCCCTTTCCCTCAAAAGCAAAAAATACCATCAACATAAATAATAATCAGATTTGCCCCTTAGCACCAACAGCAAATAAAGTTAAGGCCCACCTCAATATTTAAGCTCCATAGAGGGTCTACCCTTTGTGTAGTGCAACAACAGAAGACACAACATATATATGCAGTTTATTCTGTCTCGTTTTCTGAACTACTGCTTTCATTTTCCATTTCTTGTTCCTCTCCCTCTTTGTCATTTTTCTCATGGACTTCTAAAAACCAGCTTTGGGGGAAACAGAAAAAAACCCCTGGTCCCCACCCCCAAATTTTTCTGTCCCCCTCACCAGGCCTTCCCATCTCTAGTCATGAGATTGGGATGGTGGAGTTGCAGTGTCACCCTTTTGAAACTGGCATTGATTACTGGGACAGGGCAGGTATTCGGACAGGGTGGTGGCGAAGTCAATTCAGGGCAACACTGTATCATCCTGGTCAACTGGGTATGACAATATGAAATTGCCTTTTTGTGTGAAGGAAGCATAGATGGCATTCATTAAATGGGCCCCATAATGCCTTTGTTATAAGTTAAATGAACAAAACTCTGCCTTATTTGGAGCTCTTCCATTCACTCCTAGGACAAAACTGGCTTAAAGCTGTCTGACGGAAAACCTTCAAGGCATAAAGAAGAAGAGGTTGAAAGATGGTCTTGTTAGGCACAAACAGATCAGCACATCAGCCTATCATGCAATGTACTGCTTGCTTGTAAGCAGACCTATATGAACTTGGCAGCCTTGCTGTGGAATTCTGTCTCCTGCCACACCAACCAGATTCCTCTGGAAGGTGGAAACAAATAAGAGCATACATCCTTCACAGCCTGCCGTGATAAGGGGTTTTGGGAAATTGATTATTGTTTTCTATGTTGAATTTTGGTTCCAGTTGGCTTTCTGCCTTGGAAAACTCTAACCCCCTGCTGGGTTAAACATGATGGACAATCTCTATCAACACCAACCCTTTCATTTTGACAATAGGTTTCATGGAGATCCGAGCCATCTCTTCCAAAGTACAAATGTGTTGTGCCACCAGCTGTCAGAGGCAGCTCCTCCCCACACCAACACTCAAACTATGACTCCCACTCTTCCACATATTTTATTGGCTTGTGTGTTTTATTTAACCCTTGCAAAATACCGAGAATCTAAGTTTTGCCTCAGGGAGTATTTTCAATGCCTGCTAATAACATGGATTTTAATGTTCAAAGCTGCAGCACTCCAGTTCTGATTTAAACACACCGGTTCACTATACAGAGAAGTGCAACATTCCAATTAATATCATATATAAGGGGATAACACAATTTCATTTGTGTAAAATAACCTATTTTCCAGGGCAAAATTGTGCCAAAGGCTGGATGAATGTATACTATTGCTAAACAGCAGATCATGTGCCACAGCTTCTAGACTGCAGGAAGAATGCATGTTATCGTTGTGGCAAGTTGGGACATATGAGAAAAGACTGCCACTTAAGACTCCAAGGGGGAGAAAAAGAGGCTGATGAGGTTGAATACAATGCCTATAAATCATCAAAAGGACAGAAGCAAGCAAAGGACAAGCGCGCAAAGTTTGTTTCTGCTGTTGCTAACCAACAGGATATGGAGCGCCTTGGAATTTAAGGCCAAATCATGTCTGTGTAAACACAGAGGTTTGGCTATTTTACTGTTTCCAGTACGAGAAGAATCCCGTTTTGAAAAACAGAACAAAATGGTGCCAAACCAGCAAGCAGGGGAGTGTAATTATTAATAATAGGAATGAGGCACCAATACCAGTGAATAATCTGCTTCTAGTCATTCAAGATTATACTGTGCTGGGCTAAATGGATAAATTTGATTTAAAGGTTGCTTTCCGTAAATGATTTCCTAAGTAAAGAGCTAAAATTATAGCATACTGCCTTTTGCCAAAAATGGATCCATCATTTTTGAGAGATTTTAAAATGGCACCATCTTTGAGCCATCAATAAATATCGACAGATTCACTGAAAAACATTCTATGTCCTGTATTTTTTTAAATCTTGTTAAATAATGCTTAAGAAAATTTAAAGTAATTAACAAAATTAACGTGAGTACCCATATATAATCTGATTTTGCTTTGCTTTGCTTATGGAAGTACAAATATTCTACCCTGTGTTAGAAATGTTTAATTCCTGCTGGATGAACTCATAGCTGAAAATGCAATTTGGTCGTAAGTGTTTAATTTGGACTTGATTTCTTTATACAAACACATTAGTTAATTAATCATACTTGCATAGATGCAAATAACAGTGAACTGGATTCATAGAAACATAAAAAGGAGGCTAGATTAATGTGCCAACAACCCCAAAAGCCAATAATCAGAAAATGCAAAGTTGGCTCCCGTTATGCACATTAATGATATTTACATAGATCTGCTTCTCTGCCTCACTATATGGACACAACTTTAATTAGTGTTGAAACTGCTCTCAGGGAGTAGTCTGATAGTTGTGAAGGAGAAGTGAAATGCATGGAAGGCAGTATATGTATAATGACAGAATTTAGTGTTGAATGAAAATTATTCCTTTTCTATCTATTTGGAACTGCATCTGCCATATAAGATTTCTGAATTATTACTAGAAGTGTTAAAGACTTGTCAACAGTCTCCTATGGATTTCTCAGTCAAGCAGTTTGCTTTTTCAAATTAGAAATTGGTCACAAATAAACACACACACACAAATAAAATAATAATAATAATAATAATAATAATAATAATAATAATTAATTTATACCCCACCCACCTGGCTGGGTTTCCCCAGCCACTATGGGCAGCTTCCAACAAAAGGTTAAAAATACATTAAAACATCAGTCATTAAAAAACTTCCCTAAATAGGGCTGCCTTCAGATGTCTTCTAAATGTCATATGGTTGTTTATCTCTTTGACATCTGATGGGAGGGTGTTCCACAGGGCGGGCACCACTACCAAGAAGGCCCTTTGCCTGGTTCCCTGTAGCTTTGCGTCTCACCACGAGGGAACCGCCGGAAGACCTTTGGCATTGGACCTCAGTGTCTGGGTTGAATGATGGGGGTGGAGATGCTCCTTCAGGTATACAGGGCCGAGGCCAAGTACACACACACACACACACACACACACACACACAATATCCCCAACATCTAAATTGGGGTTTCTTCTTCCTGTACCCCCCAAACAGGCATCTTCTCTGCATTCAGGCGAGGAGGTGATTACAATGTGACAGCCAATTCAGATTGTCACTTTTGAGTTTTCAAAATATGTTATTATTTTTATAAGCTTGAGTTGGGAAATAGAGGTAAAGTGGGGAGCTCCAGTTCTTCCAAGCTCCACAAGAGACCTGCAGTGGCCCCTGCATGTGAAGAATTGTTGGGAAAAGAACCCCTTTTAAGAATAAGGCAGCCATACCAGCTGCTTTCTGTATGGAAGGCACTGCTGCAGCTTGTTGAATGAGAGAGGGATATTACAGGTAAGCTACTAAACCAGAGGTGGCTAATTCCTGCTCCAGGAACCTGCTCCACCTCTGTGCCTCCCAATGAACACTCACACCTCCGATTGTGGGCGCCCTTTGTGGGACCACACGCAGCACCCCCGAGCCACATCAGGCTTACCAGCTGGTTGTGCTGGTCCACCTCTCTGATGTTGCAGTCATTGGGGGCTCCCACCAAACCCCAGATCAATCTAATCAGTGGCTTTGGTGGTGGCGGGGCCAGCCGAGTGGACCGTGAGTGAGAAGGCTTCACTCTGGTCTGCTCGAGGTGAATTTAAGGGGGCGGAGCCAGCAGCAAAGCATGCAGTCAGCTCTGGAGCTTCACCCTCCCAACCCTCCCTTTGGCTAATGCTTGATTGCAGGTTAACCATTTTCCTTCCTGGTCAGTGGGCGTTGGTACGGTCTTATTGCTTGTTGCTGTTGAAGAGCTGGGAAGGAATTTCCCCTGCTCCACATATTTTGCCACCCCCGTAGCTATTGTCACAACTTTGGCAGTTTTAGGCCTTGGGCAGAATCCTTTAGTCTATATTCCCTAATTGGGGTGTGTGTGAAGTGGTGACTAACAACCCCCCTACACACACGACAGTGATTCCAGGGTTTCCTGTTGAAGGGATTTGTGTGAAGGGAGTCACTGGCTATACACTGAAAGGTTGTCAGTGAATTCCCCTGTGTTGCATGGAAAAAGGGGCTAGCTGGCTCCATAAACAGACGTCTTGCAGTGCCCCCTCCCCAGATCCTATTAACCCTAATGTGTCTCAGTCCCCCGGCTGGGAGGGAAACACGCCCAATGCCTAAGCCAAGGTCTTCCTACATCTGAAAGGGTTAATAAAGTTGTGGCCAATTTTAATTCCATTAACACGTTGTCGTGAGTTATTCATTCCTTCTGGCGGTCTCTTGGGGTCAGGGGGAGGGTCTCTGCCTGGGCATGCAATGTAATTTTGGCCCCTCAAGACCCCATTAATTTTGGCACCAGTGTTAGAGACAGCACTGGGATGACAGAATTAGACAAAGAAGGCTGGCGCCCTTATAGGTATAGAAACTGGGTGTCCACACACCCAGCCACTGAAAGGCATAAGAGGAAGAAAGGGATGCTAAACCAGGTGGACAGGAATAGTTGGGTATCTTCTGTTCTGGAGAGTGGGATAGTAACATATTTCCTGCAGGCCTGTCAACATTTATACCCAGAAGAGCTTGTAGTTCAGGGGATCAGGATTTCAGACTTGTGTGTGTAAGGATCAAGGACTGCCAACAGAGCAAAGCGGAGCATTCCCTGGGGACTCCAGTTTCACTGCAGTAAGCGGGGATGGGGGGGGGGAGAGAAGAAACCAGAATGATTGCTCAGCATCTGTGAGGGGGGGAAATGCATTTTAAGATTCTCCCAACTTTAGCTACTACTGAAATATTTATGTTTTAATGCATTATTCGGTTGTGTTTGTGTTTTGACAAAGTCTGGCCCATTTGGCTGTATGAATATATTTATGCCATGTGTAAAAAACAGAAAAGTGCTATTCTTTACGATATTAAAAATATAGACATATATTTATGGGTTTCTGAATGACATATAAGCCCACTCATTCAGAGGCGGCATCTTCTAAATACCATTGAGGGGGGCCAATGTGACATCCTGATGTCACTTCATGCCCAGCTTCGTATATGCCTTGAATAATTGGGGGCCCCAGCCCCCTCCAAAAATAAAACATTGAGGGGGTCCAAAGAGCCTGAGCCCACAGGTATGTATACACCCATCAGTTATCTTCCCTACAGTTTGTAGCTCAGTTGATTGGAGTCTGGGGACAGGCAAAGCTATGAATTTCAGTTTCTCCAGTTTGATTCCCCACATTTTCACATCTATTTGCAATTAAAAATAAATAAAAACCCATTAGCACTTTCATGCAATTTTTTGCAAGCAATTTCCCCTAAAGTAATGGATTTTTGTTTGTTATTTTCACAAATATATGTAGGCATTTGTACTCAAATACTAATTAGCCAAGGAACAGCTTTGCAAAATTCAGAGAAGTGTGCAACTTTGGAAGTATAGCTACATTTTGGCTTGCATATTGCTTCAGGAAGTGTGACTTATGCAAGTTTGCCTTCAAATACAATATGAAGCAAATTGCTCTCTCATCTCTATTCAGAAACCTTAGGAAAGCAGTCCTGATATTTTCAATAGCATCAGTTTAGTCTTGGGCCACAATGCAAGTTCTTATGCTTAGCTCTAGTCTGAATATGCAGCTCAAAGCTCCACTTGAGAAAAGCTTATTTTGCTTTTGTCTTGTCTTCTATAGAGCCCTTCTAATTCCTTTAGCCCTTTTTAGATGTTCCTCCTTTTACGGTTGCTTCATATTTACATACCCAAGTTTACTCATTTCACTAAGGAGGAGCAGCTGTCTCACAGCATATGTTAACCTTTCTAAAACTTAGTGGGTTTGATACTGAAAGCACAGATGCAAATCTACAATTGAGATTTCAACTGTCAAAACATTCAGGTCAAAGCATTTAGAAGTGAGGACATCTTGCTGGCTTTCTCCGACAAGCCTCTATTTTTTTACCTCCCTCCCCAGACTCCATTTCCACCTCTGAGATTTCTTCCGCAAATCTGTCTCAGACTGAGTTGGGTAGAGTCTATATATACACTTTATACTCAGGTAGCACTGCCCACAATAGTTTTCCTTATTTTATTTTTTAATATTTCTGTACCTAGGACAAGTTTTCTAAAGTCAAAAAGGATTTTTTAAATACACAGAATCAGGTCAAAGGCTGTCAGCTTGTTTGCTTGTACACATTAGCCAAGTCCCACTGTCAGGGTCAACGGCCTTTGTATCCTACTTTACAAAAATATTGAGTGTTACAAGAAGCAGATATTCTCTGCTATCCCGTGAGACATCTAGTGGGAAATCTTCACAAAACATTGTTTAAAATAGAGAGTGTAAAAAACACCTTGTGTAACTTTGCTTATTCCATAACAGTTTTGCATTTGTTCAGGGAGGAAACAAAAGCACTGAAACAGATTGTCATGTTTCTGGGTAAAAGAACAGGCACCAGGAGTGAGGAACAGTTTAATATGCCTTGTTCTGTGTCCAGTAAGCATGAGACGCCTTTGCTCGGCTGAGCAAGTGCCCAAAGATTGTAGAAAAATACTGGGCAGGGTTTAGCCCAATATCTTGTCTGTGTGATGGGCTCATGAGAAAAAGTTGTCCTATGAGCAAAGGGGGGGGGGGGAGCCTACGTAAGGCTGTTTCCCCTTGAGCTCAGGGCAATTTAGCCTCAAGAGCTTCCTGCCCGCCCACCCTTGGGTTAGAGGCTTCACTGAGCAATATTGGGTTGTTGGTTGACAGAGCCAGAAATGAATTCTCTCTCTCAACCTGATTTGCACTTGGTTGGGTTCGCCCCTTTCCCTCAGCGAAATTATGGCCTTCCTTTGTTAGGCAGAAGAATGTTGTTTGAAGAAATAGCATTGGGCAAGATCAACGGGGGGTTGGGCATAAGAGGTCTGGGGGAAATTGACCATAGCACCCCAAAGCTTGGGTTGGGGTATCTGCCAGGTTGGAATCTGCACCCTGGTCACCCGTGGCAAGGTTTAACACCGGACAGCTCTCATGGAAACTGTTTGGAGTGGTCCAAACCTGACAGACCAATTCCATCAATGGGGGCTTGTGAAATGATGAACTGATCCCGGCCCTAATGTCTCACCAACCCTTACCCTGCCTGCTGCTGTCAATAAAGATTTGGCTTGATTTTATCCCATCAGTGTCTGGTTATTTTGCTGCTCTCATGGGTCACATAATGCGCCTGCCTGGGGAACAAGAACTAATATCCTCTAATAGAAAATTGTGTTAACAGATTGCAAGTTCTACCATCGCACAAGTTAAGGATTCACACTTATGTAGAAGAAAGCCCTATTGATCTCTGTGGGACTTGCACCACACCTGGTTTAAGTTAAAACAAGGAAAGGAACCAGGATGCAGCTCACTATGCCTGTCCTCAAGCCCTCCCTCTTCCTTCTCCAAGGATAGCCATGACCCTTCCAAGGATACATCATCTCCATTTTTCTCAGCTGTTTCTGTATGAAGAGACAGGACCGAAAGAGACAGCTTGCTTCCTGCACTGCCAGTTTGCTTGCTTCTCTGACTGTCTGCTAAAAATGGAAGTCTGAATTGTATAGGTATCTAGATGTAGCTCAGAGATACAAAGCATCTTCTTTGTGTGCAGGTTCAGCTCTCCCCCAGGATCTTCAGGTAGAGCTGGGACAGATTCCTGTCTGAAGCCCAGGGGAGCCAATGCCAAGCAGTATAGATAGTAATAAGCTAGATGGACCAATAGTTAGACTTGGTATAATGTCCCTCCATGTTAAAGGATCAGCAAAAATGTAGGGAGGGCCAGAGGATATGCTTTTGCTTTCATGGTTAGGGTCTCATTGGAACTTCTAGGGACTCAAGAAGAATTTTCATGCTCAAATCAAGGTTGGGCTATTTTGAAAGAATTCAGGTGTGGAGGTGATGGCAAAGTCACTCAAACAGTATGACTGACATGACTAAAAGGACATTCACAGGGAGACCAAAATGCTCGTTTACAAAACTAATGTACTACCAACCTTACTGTATGCTTCTGAAACATGGACCACTTATAAATGCCATCTCCAACTCCTTGAAAGATTCCATCAATGATGTCTCTGAATAATTTTACACATCACTTGGGAAGAAGGTGAACTAATGTCAGTGTACTGGAAGATGCAAAGATCACCAATGTAGAAGCAATGATTCTTCAACACCAGCTTCGTTGGACTGGTCGTGTTGTTCAGATGCCTGATTATTGTATTTCAACGCAACTACTCTATTCCAAACTTAAAAATGGAAAGCGTAATGCTGGTGGTCAACAAAAGAGGCTTAAAGACTCTTTAAAGGCAAATATTAAAAAGGTAGTATAAACACCGTCAACTGGGAAACACTGGCCTGCAAGCGCTCCAGTTGGAGAACAGCCTTTACCAAAGGTGTCATGGACTTTGAAAATGCTCAAACTAGGGACAAAAGGGAGAAACAGGCTAAGAGGAAGGCACACTTGGCAAACCCTCACCATGATCAACTCCCGCCTGGAAACCTGTGTCCCACTGTGGAAGTAAGTGTGGATCCAGAATTGGCTTCCACGTCACTTACGGACTCACTGTTAAGATCATGTTCATGGAAGACAATGTTACTCAGCTATGAGTGACCACCAAAGAAGATGTATAATTCATATTTGACAGGAGCTAAAAGGAAAAAGAAGTCCTAGCAGAATATTTCAAGGTGGTTTTGCACACTCTCAGGTTGGAAATATAAGATTCAGAAAAGGCTATTGAACTAACCAAAATAAGATGAGGAACAAAAAATGAGAATTCTATGCAGACAAAACTTTTTTGTCATTGAAAGAAAAGCAGCAAGCTAGGAATATGTATAGTTGCAAAACGTAGGTGCTCTCCTGATTAATCGACCTACAAGGGAACAGCAAGGAATTGAAAGCTGTCTTCATTGCTTAAGGTACATGCATACAAAGCCATGTTTTGCAGTGTGCATTTTTCTCAGAATGGCACATTTCTGGATTTATACACACATCAAAGAACAACTGCAAATATCAGAATGGTTGCGAGAGAAGCTGTGCGCATGAAAATGAAGGGACCCTGACAGAAAGAACATGAAAACAAACCCTTGAACAATCACAACTATTATAAAATCACAAATAGCTTCCCCACTTCCTTCTGCATGCACTTTCCAAACTGAAATCTAACAGACACAGGTTGAAAACAAAATACCAGTGGGTTCATTAGGCTGTCATACACGTGAAGCCATGGAACTACTGACATATCTGAAGACATGAGAAAGAGCACAAAAATGAGCTACACCTTATTTTTTAAAAGTTCCATTTTTCTTTGTGCCTTTCTAAATGCTTAGCATCTTCTTTCTCACTTCTGTGTTCATAGATTTTCACTGCAGTATCTCTTATGTGTTTGAATCTATTTGGGAGAAAAATTCAAACAGAAATAGACCAAAAAAACCAGCTTGATTCCCTAACTCTAAGGACAGTACTTATCTGCACACAGTCATTTTGACAGGGGAATACATGTCTGAAGATTTATATTTTCTGAGTACAGTTTTCCATTTTAAAATCACTAATGGCTTCAACAGATATTGGTTTGTGTTAGCCAAATTGAACAGCATGTTCAGTTTTTATTATCCTTCCTGTTGTCCTTGTGTTCTGCCAATGAGCAGAGGAATCAATGAGTTTAATTGTTCATAACTGTAAACAGGACTGCTGCGTCCCTTTCAAGTGTTGCCACAGGAGACAAACAGGATCATGATGCTACATGAGGACAGATTTGCTGCTCATTTGGAAACAACACAGAATGTTTGTGCTGAAACATCCATATTGTATTTTCATGAAGTTCAGCAGCGAATTTGGTCTGGTTAATGTTGCGGCTGTCACTGAGGCAAACACAGTCATAGTGAGGGCAATGTTGTCTTGATGATGCTAGGCAATCAAAGATCACACAGCAAAGGTGATTTCACAACTGCCACACAGTCAAACAGACTTGTTTACACACTGCTATCACAGAGGGCAAAGTCGGTTCAGAGTGAGGCAATGATTTCTGAATAGGTGGACACTTCTAAATAGTCCATTTACCAAAATGTCCAGCAACCCAAAACCGAATGCGAGCACACTCCACAGATGTGTTTCTTGGCAACTGGCATTCAGAGGCATACAACATTCTGTAGACAGGGACCGTAACTCAATGGCAGAATTCATTATTTGCTTGCAGAAGGTTCATGGTTCAGTTTCTGGCATAGTAAACTCTTCTGAGACCTTAGGGCAGGGGTAGCTAACTCAAGGTCCACCAAACATTGCTGGACTACAGTTATCATTGATGACTATTGTCTGATGGGAGTAGAGTCCAACATGTCTGTGAGCATGACTTGCATGTTAACAACACTCTCCCCATTTGCGATGCCTTGCAACTGGTGTCCAGTGGCAGGCTGCCTCCGGCTGGGGAGGTTCAATGTAGCCATCATGACTAGCCTTAACCTCCATGAATTTGTCTAATTCTCTTTTAAAGTCATCCAAGTTGGTGGACATCACTACATTTAATTAGGAGGGAATTCCATAGTCTATGCACTCTGTAAGCAGTACTCTCTTTTGTCTATCCTGGATCTTCCAACATTCACTCGATGTACCCAGGTTTTAATATTATGAGAGAGGGAGAAAAAAATGTCCACCCTATCCAGGGGCATACCTAGGGGTTTCCCCTACACACATACATCCCTGTTGGCGCCCCAGGGCTGCGACTATTGTGGTAAAGTGATTTGGGGGTGGCAGCACCAATACAGCTCTTTGCCAAGGGTGCAAGGGACCCTAGGTACACCTCTGTCCCTATCCACTTTCTCCAACCCATGCAGAATCTTATACAACTCTGTCACATTGCCCCTTACTTGCTTTTTTTCTAAACAAAAAAGGCCCCAAAGTTGTTAACTTCTCCCATCACTATGGAAGTTGCTGCAGCCTACTGATTATTTTGGACGCCCCTTTCTGCACGCTTTTTCAGTTCTACAATACCCTTGAGAAGGGAGGACCAGAAGTATGCACAATATTCCAAGTAGGCTTCCACCATGCATTTGTATAATGGCATTAGAATATTGGCAGTTTTATTTTCAACCCTTTCCTAGTAATCCCTAACATGGAATTGGTATTTTTCACAGTCCATTTATTTCGTCCATTAATTTCTGCTCTCCGCTTCCTGTTCCATAAGCAGCTACTGATCTGTACTTAGAATTCAACCAGACTCGGCTCTTAAGGTAGCTGTTGCTTATGCAGCAGTACAAAATTAAGACAGCATTATTGTCATGTATTGTTAGTCTTTGTCCTGCAGAGATGGTGAATTACCATACATAAGCAGTAGCTTTATATTGCAATCCTATAATATCAGTGGAAGACGTTGGGGTCTCAAATATCAGCGGCACCCTGTGCGGCGCCAAAATTCTGTGCCCCCCACCTCTCACCTTCCATTCTATTGCATAGTTGTGGCACCCAGTGAGACTGAACCAGTCGCATGCCCCTAAATCTGCCTCTGTTAATATCTACTTAGAAGCTCAATGGGACTCAGTAAAGCAACATGTACTAGCCTCATATGCCTCTGCTCTACGGGTAACTCTAATAGGTGCAAGAGGAAAACTGGAGAATGGATTATAGCAACGGATTTGGAGGCCCTGCTTTTGCATACCCTCCACACCCCACATTTGGGCCTGGCAATTCTTTTGGCTGAATTAAGGATAGGGAAACCTACATTCAAATCCCAACATAGCCATAAAGCTCACTAGGTGACCTTGGGTCAGTCATCTCTCAGCCTGACCTTCTTCACAGGCTTAAATAATAATAATAATAACAGAATTTCTATACTGCCCTTCATCCAAAGAGCACAGAGTAGTTTACAATAGGTTTGCTACAAGGACAAAGTTGAGAAGGGAGGAACCATGAATGCTACTTTGGGCTCCTTGGAGGAGAGGCAGGATCCCAATGTACTTGATAAATACAAAAATGAAATAACCACTAGGTTTCAAGAATTCACTTTATTAAATGGATAGATGCCTTTATGAAGACGCCTGCTTCTTGGGAGAAAAGCAGTGACAAACCTAGACAGTATCTTAAAAAGCAAAGACATCACCTTGCCAACAAAGGTCTGTATAGTTAAAGCTATGATTTTCCCAGTAGTGATATATGGAAGTGAGAGCTGGACCATAAAGAAGGCTGATTGCCGAAGAATTGATGCTTTTGAATTATGGTGCTGGAGGAGACTCTTGAAAGTCCCACGGACTGCAAGAAGATCAAACCTATCCATTTTTAAGGAAATCAGCCCTGAGTGCTCACTGGAAGGACAGGTCGTGAAGCTGAGGCTCCAATACTTTGGCCACCTCATGACAAGAGAAGACTCCCTGGAAAAGACCCTGATGTTGGGAAAGATGGAGGGCACAAGGAGAAGGGGATGACAGAGGATGAGATGGTTGGACAGTGTTCTCGAAGCTACCGGCATGAGTTTGACCAAACTGCGGGAGGCAGTGGAAGACAGGAGTGCCTGGCGTGCTCTGGTCCATGGGGTCACGAAGAGTCGGACACAACTAAACAACAACAAATGGATAGATACACACATGGAACACAATTCTTTTGGCAGGGAGTGGGAAATGGTTTGATATTCAGAAATGCCATCTTGGTTTTTGATTAAATGAGCTTTATTGTGTAAAATGCTTTCCATTTCTCAAGAAAAGGAAACTCTCTGGAAACTACATGCATTCTTAAAACTACCACCATCACTAGTGGAGAAAAGGTCACTAAACTCATTCCTCATTCAGCCCTGAGAACATAAAAATATAAAAATGCAACGTGAGATGTTGTATATAACAATTAGAAAGTAATTACGTTCATATATATTCCCATGGATGAGATTACTTTAGGCATTGCCAATGCTTCCACTTTAAGAAGTCGCAGTGGACATTGTTCCCATGGTTACGAGGAGATAGTATTCATGGAGACAGCTGAATACAGCTGAAAACTATAAAAGGAGTAAGAAACCACAGTACCTGGAACTGGTCTTAACAGTCCCTTGTGCTCTAGTAGTTATCAGTTATCAGGATGCCAAAGATTTTGCATCTCATCATAAATAATGGGCCTAATTAAACATTTACATGGCTAATATGGTTTAATGAATTTTGTCAGGCTTTATCATCTTTTTTCAAAGCTTTAAGATTTAAGATATGCTGAAGAACATGAACAGGATTTTAGAATAGCAAGGTGTGTGTGTGGGGGTGTTCTTCTAAATGGGTCAAGTGAAAGGAGGAGGATAAAAATGTACCATATTGTACAATGCATTTTGGAGGTGGCCCACATACTTTAAAATAGACTTTCCTTAACACTGCTTGCCCCCTCATTTTGTATAGCGAGCCTTATGAAGCGTGATAGCCTGCATTTTCTTCAGCTATGATAATCTAAAAGCTGTTAAACTTGTAATTTTGTCCCAGGTTAGGCCGTTTATTTATGGTATTAGAGTCAGCTGAAAATGTGTGTATTTGGGTTCATGGGTCAGTTATTCTAGTTAGGCACAAAATAATGCCTCAGAATAGTGCCTCTCAGCTATTGGCTGCTGACAAAACATTGACTATTATTTTCTTCTCTCATCCCCAACTCTGATCTCTCTCCACCCACTCTCAAACCCCCTCTCTCTATTTTATAGCTGCACTCCAACTCCTGAATTTTAACCCCACTTTTATCGCTTTATCTCTTCTATTACATATGCAAGTTCACTGCCAGGCAGATTGTAAATCCTTAATGATAGCCCCTGAGGTGAAATGCCAAAACTACAGCGTTCAAGAATATTTCCACAACACAGCAAGATGAAATTGGCCATCTCTGGGTGTTTGTTTTTAGTTGATGGAGTACTTTCAGCCTTCAAAATTAATCTGTTGGTCTTGACTGAGGTAGATAATTCTAAAGTCCTTAAGGAAGCACATATTTGGAAATTTCAGTATATTCACTTTTTTCTCTCCTGCCTGCTCCCCCCACAGCTCCACAGCTGTAGACCAGTTTCAAGGCAGTTATTTTTGGATCAGCTTTGGATTTATGCTGTCATTTAAAACAGACAGCTGAGTGACATTAACTGTGAACACTGAAGGCAATGGACACCCTATAAGCTCTCAAGCCCCTGGAGTTTCTCTCTGATACATGCATTCTTGTAAATCTCAAGTGCTGGAGAGAGGCAGCATTCATCAGTACAATAAAGCTGACTCCCCTGACTCCTAGAGCTGAGAAAGCAAACTGAGACAGGAAGCATATGCAAATTTACTAATTAAAGCTGTGTGAATTCCAATAAATTAAGTGAATCTTCCTTACAATTTTGGATTGTTATGTGGTCTGCTTTTGAAGTATGAATAATTCTTTGTTTAGAAGGAAATGGAAAGAAAATGCAGAAAATTCTGGAGTCCCTTTTTTTACCTAATATGCAGGGTGAATGCAGACTCAAGAGACTATATAGGTATTTTAAAAAGCACCAGTTCATATCCTCAACTTTAAGATTATCTAGGTTCAACACACTTTCTTTCCAACAGAATTTGAATGCACACCACCCACACAATATATTCTTCCTTCTAGGGTTCCTTATCTCTCTATCTTTCTCTTTCTCCTCTGTTTTCGAAATTGCATTTCAACCTGCGGTTCACAAATCAGGTACATGATTTCATGCATGATCCTGTTGTATATGATGCTTTTAATTCCCCTGCTGATTAAAACAACACAAGCAGCAGTAGTACCAACCACCCAAACCAGCAGTTAACACAATGTAGGCTATTATTATTATTATAAGGTTGTTGTTGTTGTTTATTGAATTTATATACCGCCCTATACCTCGGGGAGTTTCAAGGTGGTTCACAGAATAAAATCAAGATATAAAATCATAAAATACCTAATAAAAATAAAAACCCAATAGCTCCCCCAAAACAACAACAAAAAAACACATTTTAAAAGGGCATACGGTGTAAATCGGATCAACCAAAGGCCTGGTTATAAAGGAACGTTTTTACCTGGCGCCTAAAGGACAGCCAGCTTTATAAGTTACAGTGAAGTGATTGTGCTATTTATTTCAGCTTCTGAGTGGATGACTAAGCAAAGTTAATCTATGACAGGTGCTCCTTGAGCCCAGGTCTTCTTTAGCTTAGTATCTTAGAGGGATGGCTGCCCTTGAATAGAGGTGAGGACATACATAACTATAGTTCCTTTTTTTTAGCTAAGAGCTGTGAGTAAGCATCCTTTCGAACAAGAGCTATTTGGTCTGTGCAATCTTTCATATGGCTGGGAGCATGCTTATCTGATGCCACTCTTGCTGTAAGCTGAGGAGAGCCATCCTCTTGTAAATAAGTCACTCCAGGTTGTACTTCATCAAATGAGGAAGACGAAGCTGAGCTCTGAGCTAACCTTCACCTTAGCGTTCATCAGATAGCTCTTAATAAATAGACTCCTCTAAACGTAAGTGGAAAAATATTTTTGAGTTCTGCTAATTTCATGAATTGACTTTCTTTCAACTCTCTAGTCACAACTGACTTGAACATGATCCTCCTTCCATTACTGGGTCTGAAGAGGTGTCTGGATTTGGGGGGATGCTCCAGATCCCATTCCTATTGGTTAAAATTCTCAGCAGCCAACCAAGAGCAAAGGTGGCAGAATGCCAAGTAGGGAGGAGGGACCGTGGTGGAGAAAGAGAGACAAGAGCCATCTACAGAAAAGGATGCTGATCCCTGAAGGTGGAAGGCAGCTCAGAGTAATATTCTACACCTAACCTCTTTTGTTTGACTGCCATTGTTATATGCGAAGCGAACCTCTGACAGTACCAAGGCAGACAGTATTATATTTGCATATGATAGGGATCTGTTATTTGTTTATGCCTATAGCAACTTACCGGTGCTAAGTAAATATTACATTATTGTGGTAGTACTGCCAATTGCCCGAATTATCTGGCAAAATTCATCGTTAGATTTTTCACTTAAAGCTTACAAAACCAGAACACACTTTTAGCCAAATGTGTTCAAATTCAGGGACATTGATTTTGGGCTGAACATTTTGTTTCCCCTCCCTTGCTCAGATTTGCCAGTGAATTACTGGGCAGTGGCAAAAATCTCTTTTTGTCAATGATTGTGGATTGCACGCTTAATCAGAGTACCAAAGTGTAAAAAACAACTGTCTCCAGCAATGCGCAGTGGTTTTTAACTGCTAAGCATCAGTTTCTGACATGTTGTTCTCTACACTTGAAGAAGCTTCAGTGATATCATTGGTTAGACTAAACTACTCTTTAAGCAAGAGAGCTTCCAGAAAACCTGTTTGAGCATTCATCATGATTAATTTGCAGGGAGGTTAAGAGCAGTGCGTTTTCCCCAACACATCCCATTTTTCAAAAAGTCCCATTTAGTGGGCAAGTGGGTGTGTTATGCAAGACCTCCCCATCAACTATACTCGTGTAACTTGAATTTGCTTGTATGTGACTGAATCCCACTTGGAAAATAGCAGGAATCTGGAAGCACTCTAAGCTGGGAGTGACTTCTCATATGTAGGAGCAAAATTTATCAGATTTCACTCCATGGTACATACTGTGGCTGTTAAGTATAATTGTTTACTTGACACTGAAATGGAGGATGCCTGAATGTGTATTACTGAAGACCCAGCCCAGAAGATCCATCAAGCCTGGAACATCTCTTCTGTGGAGAAAACCTGGAAAGCAGCGGCATAATTCTCCCCACCTGCTCAGGGGTGAACGAGGGCGTCCTGACACCCGGGGCGGGGTGTCGCTATGTAGGGTGCATGTGCAGCATCACTACATACGACGTATGTGCCGTATGTAGCAATGCCGCACATGCACTGTACATAACGGTTTGCTGGCGCTGGAATTCCAGCACCGTATGGACGGTGCTGGGATCCTCTGCTCGTGGCTGCAGCCGCGAATGGAGGATCCTCTACATGCAGCTGGAGTGGCGAAAGAGGGATCCCACCGGCGTCTGTACAGCGCTGGAGTGGCGCCACCAGCAAACCACTATTTACAGCGCATGTGCGATGTCATTACGTACAGCACATGCATGCAACGCTGCACATGCGCTGTACATAGCAGTTTGCCGGCGCCGGCACTCCAGTGCCATAGGGATGATGCCGGGATCCTCTGCTGTAGCAGCGACGGAGAGATCCCACCGTACGAAGCTCAAGCGACGCTGGCAGCAAACCACTATGTACAGCACATGTGCGGCGGCGCTATGTATACCACATGTGTGCGACGCCGCACATGCACTGTACATAGCGGTTTGCTGCCAGCACCGGATCCTCTGCTCGTGGCTGTAGCTGCGAATGGAGGATCCTCCACATGTGGCTACGGCAGAGGGATGGCCACTCGCGCCGCCGTGGGGTGCCTTCTTGTCACCCTTCCCAGACATGGCACCAGCCCCCCCCCCCTTGTGACGCCACTGCACCCGCTTCATATGGAAAGCAAAATTTCGGTGGGATTGTGTGATTTTTCATGGGACTATATTGAAAGTCAAGAATAGGACTCTGAGCTCTAACTGAGGTGATAATTAACTGTAGAAAATTTTCTGCTCTAACATTGTTTGTCTTTTGAACATGTGATAAAGTTATTGAATTGCAAATCGTCATCTTGGAAAACTGGAAAATTGGTGGCTGAAGTCTTTGTTCTCAGTGAGTGAATACAGCTCCAATCAAAAAGGAGACTGTGAGGAGAGACAGAGCCGTTTTATATCTGTTTGGAGTATTTAATATGTTATAAGAAGCTGAGCCTGTGCTGTATTTGCACATGATCTTATGGATATTTTGGATGTATCATGTTTTGTTCTCTTGAAGAAAGTTCTGTAAGTAAAGCTGTCATTAAATTTATGGGCCTTGACAATGTTTTATTTGCACCCAGTCACTTCAACCTGCACAATATTAATATCTGCAATAGTTGCTGCCACTAGTCTCTTACTCCCCCTTGGTTATGGATTCTTAGGATAATGTAGCCTATGTTGCTTTCAGGGAGAAATGTCATTTTTGGCCAAATTCTTGCTGTTCCTCCTTGGTTCCTTCTTATCTGCCCTTAAAGCAGTAAAATGGAATACAGTCCTGGGAGGGGGAGGGGAAGACATGCTATATACTAAGCAATGTCATGTGACAATCCTCCTAGTGTTACTATATATTTTGTATTGTTTCATGTAAGCTGCCTGGCCTGGCGGGGGTCGGGTAGTGAGCCGTCTAGACTGAAAGGCAGGCTAGAAATCAAACAAATAAATGGAATACAATATACCTGCCAAACAAAACTGACAACACAGTTGTGCAGTTCAAAAGTGCCTGGTTTCAAAAGGGGATCTTTTCCACGAAGTGATCTAGAAATGGTTTGGGCAGCACATTAAGGAATTGCTTGTATGGCGTATGAACTCTCTTCACACGTGAACCCTGCACAGATATATGCAAGTGACTGAGCTCTTGAGACAGGGCAATCCGTTTGCCTTCTTTGTTTTTTAATGCATCAGAAGAGCAACACATGGGCAAGGAAAATATTGACAATTTTGAAAAGTGTCCAAAGCACAGCAGCCAATTCATTTCTTCACCTGTAGTCCATTAATAGTTATGCTACATCTGGGTAAAATGTCAAGCAAGCTGTCCAAAAACATCTGGATGTTATGGTATCTAACAAATCTAATAGCCACAGCTAATGAGCCTAAAGATGGGGAAGCATTAGGTAGTTATCATTCCGGCTTTCACCGATGAATATAAATAGGGTTTCTGTGATCTTTTGTCCTAGTAAATGTAATCAAGCTTATTGAACTGGTGAATTGCATTAACCATTTTGACACCGCCTCCTTATAAAGCTAACATTGCGCCCTTGTTCTGTACTTCAAAATGATAGTATTTTTAAAAGTTCCTGATAGATGTTTGTTCACACTGCATCTCTAAATAAAAAATTCATGGCATGTTATTGGGAAGGCCATTATTTAGTATTGTTAGATGTTGGATAAAATATATAATACAGGCACAGCCCTTGCCAATTCAGCTTATACTCCTGTGTGCCTAAACAAACAAACAAACAAACCACACCAAAAAATAATAATAGTGAAATGTGAATGGGAAAACACAGCCATTTATTTATGTATTTATTACTTAACAAGATGTGTATATTGCTTAATAAAAAAAAAAATCTATGTGGTTAATGTAAAATGGTACTACATGAAATGTGCATTAAATACTGCAGATTGGCTTACAGTGGCCAGAAGCCAAACCTCTGAACTTTGAAATGAACAGAGTGTCCAAGTGTCCAAGAAAAATCTAAATAAACACATTTTTTCCTAATATTTCATCTCCATGTTGTTCATTCTAACAATCCACAAAGTAGCTCCATCTCTCTGTTTAAATGGTATTTCATTTTATACCTTCCCTCTTCTGATTTGTGTCTGCCAGTTTGTCCAATAGTGCCAGTTCAACACGTTTAATTAGCCATTCCCAAACAGATGGTAAGTTCTGGCCCTTCCAGTTTCTGGACCAGGCAATTTTAGCAGCCATTAAAAAGATAAGTGACTAGAGATGTTAATCTTTCCTTTGTTTTGTTTCTGACAACATTAAACAGAATCAACAAAACAGTAGAACTTACAACAGTGCCCATTATATCTGAGATGCATTGTAAAATTGTTCTCCAATAATTTGTAGCAGGCAGACAGTCCCACCACATGTGAAGATGTACCTAGCCTGCCTGACACTTTAACACTGAAATATCAAACCCTGTAGATTCTGTTTAATCTTGCCAGCGTTAACTACTACATTGGAAGCAATTTATATGACATTTCTTTTATAGACAGGCTAAATGACAACTTGTCTACCTGGTTTCACACCAATCTCCAAAGTTGCTCCATCATATTCCAGCCTCCTTCCACATCTGGTTCTAGACATAACTCCCTTCTGTCTCATCTGACCTTTGGAGGGTTTGTAAGTAAACCAATTTAAACTTATGAAACATGGTCTTTTCCTATGTTGAGGAAGAGGGGATTATTTTGGAACTCGCAAGGTGTATTCAAAAGGTGTAACAGCTTAAATTTCCATGAATTACTTTTGTGATTTTAAATCTCTGCTGGGGTTCTCCCACCAAAAAGTACTTGCCCCCAACCTGGATCTTGGCATCCAGGGAATTCTCTTCTTATATCTATTTTTTCCCTTGCCACCAACGAGGGCAACCTTGTTTTGTGCCCCTCCTTAGTAGTAATTCACAAGTCATTGGACCATTTACCAATATTTTTGCTGTGAGGTTCCTGTAAAGTTAAATACTTTCAAGTCCAATTGATTTCAGTGGAACAGAATTGAGTCTATGCTTATTGTGGCCCAGAATTAAGCACAACAGTCCCACTTAAAAGTGTTTGTTTTGATTGTGCCCTGAGTATTTAAAGTATGGTGTCAGTGCCAATGGTTTTCTACATTCTCCTGTTTGTGCCTTACATGCATAGAATATGAAACGCCCTCAGGAAAAGGGTTTTCTTTTAACTAATCTTCACTTCCCTTCCAACCTTTTGGTGCTTTGATTCCATGCTTCTTTGGGCAGTTGTTAGTAGGAACATTAATCTCATCACAAATATTAAAACTGAATATTATTTCATTATGCTCATATTATTCATGAGAAGCAGTCTCTTTGTTTAATGTAATAGAATGGGCAAAACCAGTTCTCCATTTTCACAAGGAAGAAAGTTTGATCCTGACCTCCTTCCTTTGCACTTGCAGAATTAATTTTCCACGCTTCTCACTGAATCAATTTGGCTATGCTCTCTGAAACCTTTAGAATACAACTATCAATGCTGACTAGATTCTCCAGACCTTCCAAAATAATTGCTTATACCAGCATGCATCACAGCCAGATTAAAAAAAAAAAAGGCTACCCATTTTGTCTAGTCTGCTGATCTGTAATTTTACTTTTCACTTCCACCTCGATGGTTTAATTTTCTCAGATTGTGGCCCTGGCACCTCTATTCATTGCTTAAGCACTCTTGTGAACTCTCTTTCCCCCCTCATAAATATGATGAGATGCTTTTTGTTTCTTCATCTTTAGCATGCCTCATCTTTGGACAGTTATGTAAGGACGTTGATGCAAAATGGGAAAAGAGAACAGGTCCAAGAAAGTAGCTGCCTTGCTTTCCTTCCACAAAGCAAGCAGAGAGTAAAAGAATCACCTGTATTGAGTATCACACCAAAGAAGGTGCATTGTTTTTCATACCGCATATATCATTTCAGATATTGAACTATACATATAAAGGAGATGAAAGGGTTGTTCTGCTGCATAAGCAGATAAAAAAAGACAACCATTTTGTTTGGACCCTTGGAATCAAGTAACTTCTTTAGGGAGATAAACATTCCTTAGGTCCTCTCAGCTGTGAAAATGGCAATCAGTTTGAAACGTTTTTGAGGTGTTATCATTGGGGGAAGATCTTAGAAACAGGACCTTATTCAGAAGCCTATCTGCTGTCAGCTGCTCTTCAACGTGATCAAAATTAGTTTTGTGCAGCTACTCTATTCCGAACTTTAAAATGGAAAGTGTAATGTTGGTGGTCAACAAAAGAGGATTAAAGACTCTCTCAAGGCAAATCTTAAATAATGTAATATAAACACTGACAACTGGGAAACACTGGCCTGTGAGCGCTCCAACTGGAGAACAGCCTTTACCAAAGGTGTCATGGGCTTTGAAGACACTTGAACTCAGGATGAAAGGGAGAAACGTGCCCAAGAGGAAGGCACACTTGGCAAACCCTCACCGTGATCAACTCTCTCCCGGAAACCTATGTCCCCACTGTGGAAGGACGTGTGGATCCAGAATTGGCCTCCACAGTCACTTACGGACTCACTGCTACAATCCTGTTTTGGAAGACAATCTCACTCAGCTACGAGGTATTGGCAAAGAAGAAAGATATGGTTCTTTGTAAGCCTTGCTAAAATGCACACTTTGCAGTTGTAATTACGTTTTGTCAACTTTATTATAAACATCTCATTAATATGTTTCTACCCAGTCCTGTGCCTTTCAACACTTTTTCATGGCTAATACTACACAGACTAAAGCATAAAATATGGCAGGAGTGTAAAGGAGGAGCCAAGTTCTGATGATGCTGTGGTGTGCAGGGTGGACTATGGCCCACCCCACACTACTAATAAGAGGAGCCCAACACCAGCTGCATTGCAGACTCCTTGTTCAACACCACTATGGAACGGTTCCACTTACTAGAAGCAGTGATTGGCTGCTGCCGCACTGGGAAGTCATGACATTCTACTCTCTTCTCTCTCCCATTCACTGAGTTATTGTTGGAGCAGAATGCAATTCACTGCCCCCCTAAACCTGCCACTTGGGGTAGGTGTAGCTTCCCCTCTTGCACCTCCACCCTTCATCCAGACCTGCTGTCTGCAACTAAAGCTAAACTGGTGTGACTGAATTTGCTGGTGCATATTTAAAGCACATTCCATATTTACCCAGCTCTTGAAGGGACACCAAATCCTGTCAGATTTGGCAAAGAATAAAAACAAAGGCCAGGATACACTTGTACGCATGGATGCTAAAAACTAGCTTATCATTCCTCTGGAAGTGAATCCCAGGAGCTTCAGATATATTAAATTTTCTTAATGAAGTTAATTTCTATGGCATTACTTTATTGTTCTTTATTATTTTTTAAAGAATAAATAAATAAATAATGGTATAGCCTTTCCGTCTGTGGCACCTGCCACATCTCTGGAGAAATCTGGCCTTAACATCATACTATTATTCTCAACAGAAAATTTAAGCACTTCTGGCAATTTTTGCGATGTAAACTGTCAGTCATGCTACTAAGGCTATGCGAACCTCGAGGCTGAAAACTTAACCTCTATGACCCATGTAGTCTAAACCCATCAGTGATAGTCATAAACACTTTCTTCAAGTCATAGGTTCTGTCATTTATAATTACTTTTCTTCTGGATTTGGTTTCAGGCTTTTTGACTTTACCCAATCCTGAGCTGTATTGCCACAACCAGATTTGCATCAGCATCTATTGTTAGGCTTTTATCATGCATACTCTAAAAATGTAAATACAAGCATTTTGCAAGAGAGAATGTACCCTGTCCAGTACATGCATAGTTAGCTTGCTGGTGTTCTTGAGGGAGTCCATCAGTAGCAGCCACTATCTGAATAAAACCTTCCAGCTCAATTTACCCTATGTTCTTACACAAGAACTCTGCTGCATTTGCTTAACTCATGCAAGTGCTACACAACAGAAAAGTACAGAAAGAATTATTATCAAGTTGTAGAATGAAATGGACTTAACCTTTAACCTTTATGGAGTTTTCTTCTGCCCTCCAGTCATTTCAAAGAGTTGTTGTGAGGCAAGCAGCTGGTTGAGAAAATGAGTATCAGGGAGATCTCCTGGAAAGGTCCTCTTGAAATCAATAGCGGGTTCCTTGGGGACAAAATGTGCTGTTGAGGAGTAATATCGAACACATACTGGGAGACATCCTTACTGAAAGTGCTCCTTGTAGATTGTACCCATGTGGTTTCCGTCTCACCTACAGTTTCCAGTCACCCACAAGAAGTTACAGATTGCATATTACGCAGCATCAGGTTTCTGAATGTCCCATTAGCACTCTCTGTTTATCAAGTTAACGCTGTAGGCGGTTCTGAAGAGCTATAAATTGGCAGAAGCATAGAGAAGTCACACACATCTATTTGCACTTTTCTGCCTTACTTTTTTCAGGAAATTGATCTGAGATGTTTCTACATCTCTGTGCGTTTCATCAAATCTTTGTCTTATTTTTGGCTGTCCATCAGCTCTAAGGTGTGCAGACATTTCAGTACGGCAAGGTTCTTTAGATTGCAGCACAAGTTAAATGACTGGGTTATGATGACAGCAAAATGGCCTTTAAATTTCAAAGCTTTTCAAAGGATGCTCTTCTACTATATAATTAAAGGAACTACATATTTTTTTGGGGGTGGGGGGTCATTATGAGGACATTCCGTTTGAATACCCAATGGAAGTCCAATGTTAATTCTTTCTTTTCGAGAAAACCCTTACCATAGTTTTCAGCATCTGCATTAACATGATGCTGTTCAATGGCGCAGTGTCATCTTTAGATGTTTAAATTATAGTAATTGCAACACTGTCTCGTGGCTTTGTACTCTTTGATCATATTTTATATGCATGTTGCCTGCATAGCATCGAATGTGCTTATAACTTTTAAAAATCACATTTTTAAAGTGAGAACATACATAACATTTTAATTATGTCACTGGTTGGCAATTACCATTTTTCGTAAGTGCTTTTGTTAACTCTTGCATATGGATAATGTGTCTGCGTTTCCATTATATTCACTTTCATCCTAGCCAAAGGCTTTCCTGCCTTTCCTGAAATGTAAGAAATTCCTTTGCATTTCTAATCAACCCCGCTGAATTCTTTTAATGGCCAATACAACTTTTAGACAGACGATAAAATCTCATGTAAATATTTTCACATCCTGGCCCCTGAAGTTAATTGCATTTTTGTAAAGTCTCATTAATGATAGCTCCCAGACCTCTGGAGATATTAGAATGAGAGAGAGAGAAGTAGAAAGAAAGAGAAGTGAAGATCATGCTCTTTGGTGCTCCTAACATCAATGCATTAGGCATCATGTTTGCATTGGACACTATGTGCATCCAAATTGCATGTGCAGCCAACATGATAAATTCATATTGTGGTGTTCCGATCAGGGATGGAGGAAGGAGGTGTGGTGGGGGTGGGTGGGTTGCCCCGGGTGTCACCACTAAGGGGCGCCTGCAGCGCATCCAAGGCACACATCTCTCCTGGGAGTGACGCAGTGGCTTGGGCACCTGCAGGTTCCGCACTGCCCCAAATGGTCCTCCCGCCGCCTCCCCCTCAGCTGTAGGGCGACTGAGTGGGAGGAGGCAGTGTCCTTCCCTGGCTCATCCTGTCCCCCGATTGGCTTGCTTCACTGCTGGTTCAGATGGCAATCTGAGCCTACTATCACAAGGAGTCTAGCCTCCTATGCAAACACCCAACATATGGACACATTTTCAAGTCTCCATATGTAGAATACCAACATCTGCATGGGACGTCTGAGTTATATCTTATAGCTAAGATTGTGTATAGTCACACACTATGGCCAGGATTCACTGGAGTGTGAGTGGAGGAAAAAATGCAGCCTTGCACATTTCTCCATGCATATAGCATATACCTAAATTACCGTATTTTTTGCACTATAAGACTCACTTTTTCCCTCCTAAAAAGTAAGGGGAAATGTTTGTGCGTCTTATGGAGCGAATGCAGGCTGTGCAGCTATCCCAGAAGCCAGAACAGCAAGAGGGATCGCTGCTTTTGCTGTGCAGTGATCCCTCTTGTTGTTCTGGCTTCTGAGATTCAGAATATTTTTTTTCTTGTTTTCCTCCTCCAAAAACTAGGTGCATCTTGTGGTCTGGTGCGTCTTATAGAGCACGAAAAATATGGTATATTAATTGGCTAGCTGTTCTGTGACTCAGTAGGTGGAAAGGGAATAGAAAGTGAGGTGCTTTCATTTGGCCTGTCTGTCCTGATTGTCACCAGACTCATTCCCACTTCATTGGTGGACAGCCATATTGCAGCTTGAAAGGAAGAAAGGTCTTCCATGGGCCTGCCTGGCCAAATGGCCACCCAGATTTCCCACTTTTGACCCCATCAACTGCAGGAAAGGGGAGTAAAACTCTGTTCATTGGGCTGCACTGACCCCTTAGCATTTTATATTTCTTTCAGGACTCATTTTGAAGTTTTCTGTTGAATTGTGGGGGAAAGACTTTTCATAGTAGCTGGGATAGCTCAGCTGGGAGAGCACAAGACACTTAATCTCAGAGTCAAGAGTTCAAGCTCCATGTCAGGCAAAAGATTCCTGCATTGAAGGGCGTTAACCCTCGTGGTCCCTTCCAGCTCTACAATTCTATGATTCTATGTCCATGATAAGCTGTGCAAAATAAGCTTCAGGTTTATGCCAGATGCAGCTTTCCTTGCCCATGATTCTTGTTCTAAAATTGGTGTTCACATGGAAAAGCCATTTCAGCAGGCAGAACAGGATTTCTGTATCTCAGTCCATGCATTTGACAATTATCTGAATTCTATTAGTATTATTATTTGCTTTATGAGCCAGAAGAATGTAAAGGAATAGGCAAGTAGCAACATTCACATAATAGGTAAGTGCTGCAATAACATGTCATATAGAGATTGACTTCGATCTTTTCTGACCTTTAAGAAACTGATATAATGGGTAATGGTTTTTAAAGTGCAATACTATAACCACTTAATACTGGTTACAGTCAAGTCCCTCCAAAACACAGAAACCATTACTACCCGCATTTTGGTATGCTTCTTGAATTTCCCTTATCCCCCTTTTCTGCACATAGTCTGATGTCCGAAATTAAATGGTTGTCGTTCCAGTGTGGAATCAATACTTTAGTAATCCTCCATTGCTCTGTGTCCCCCCAACCCCCCCCCCCGAGCTGTGTACAGACTATAGAAATTGTGTTTGCATAGTTTACCACAGTGTTTAGTATTGCAGCTCCTTCCTGCCTTTCCACCTTCCATATTACCGATATGTATATACATATTGATGAACACTGCTAAAAAGAGTCTTTATATGACTGTGAATATTTAGCAATGTGTGGTCACAATTGTGGACATTGATAAACCACCCACAAAAAATGTGCAGGGCCAGATTAAGGTTGATGGAAACCTGTAGCACAAGGTACATGTGGACTTGGATAAAAGAGAGGCAAACTTTTGTGTCAGCAAAGATCACTCACTGGCTTCCTGTTGCAAGTAATGACTGGTGTACTGTAATCATGTGCCCATATGTCTGAGGAATGGAGCCAGGAATTGAATGAAGAGGGCTCTATTGAGCCTTATGCAGAGCTCATCCTCTCCTGAGCATACAGTTCTGTCAGGAGTGGGGGCAGGGGTTAAGTTTTGTCCTAGTATTGAAACCAGGGTAGCTAACCTACTGCCATCCAGATGTTGGATGTCAATTCCTATCACCCACAGCCAACATGGCTGATGGTCAGGGATGAGGACATTGTAGTCTAGAATTATGTGGGAGGCCTAAGTTCCTTGACCCAATTTATAGCATAAAATATGCTCTGTAGTAAACCTCCATCAAGTAGTTCTATGTAGTTTCAGGATTCTTCTGGGCCCATAACCAAAAATGTCGGGATCTCCGCTCGGCCAAGCTGATAAAGCTCATTTTCCTTCCGATGAATAATTAACGACCTGAGTCTTTGATGAGGCCTCAGGGACATTCCATTCAGCAGAGAATCCAAAACAGCACGCGGAAGTGATGAGATTTATGGCTACATGCTATGCTTTATTACTAAGCTACGCAGAGAGCAAAGAAAAATACATCCTCTCTCTATGAAAGCCAGACAGCAACTGCACAACAAAGGAACAGGAAACCAGTACGTCACATCCGGCTCCTGTCTCCCATGAGACTTCCAACAGTATGGAATGTGTCTGGAATGTAAACAGAGTCCTGTGACTCCAAGCAGCTGCATAGTGGCAACACACAGAAACCAACATCTTTCACTTGCTGCGAATTCTTCATTCATACAAACAATTGGCTGGGGGCCCACATACAAATGGAGCTGTACCTTTGGTTAACATGAAAGCCTGCTTGGTAAAAGAGCTCCACACATAGCTCAGACACTGCACAAAACTCTGGATAGTATGGCTTGTCTAAAATACTATTTAAAGGTTTGCAATATTTTAAAAATATGTAGGTTTATGAAATATGCTTTTGTACACAAGTCTCCAACTCTCATAAAGCTCCGGTGTAAAAACAACAATGTTGTAATGGCTTCTTGATAGTGATGAATTGTGCAGAAATGCTAAGAAGGGCACTGAAACATCTTCAGTCTTCCTATTGTACAGGCTTTCTATTTGAATACCAGATGAATTTATTGATTGTAAGCAAATAAATAAGCTTCTTTTATGTTAATATTTAATTATGTTAGTGCTTGAAAACCAGCAACCCGGGGGGGAGGGTAAGATAATTCCATAGAAGATGCAAATGTGCCCTTAGATATGTTTGCAGTATTCTGAATTGCTCGATAGATAAAGAGCATTTAAGGGATCCTTGATATTCAAATGCTGCATACAGAAAGCTACAGACAACAAATCGTATGCAGAGATTAGATTGAGTCCAAGCTGCAGCTGAACTTTTTACATGAAAATGTGTTTTCAGAATGATACAGGAAACCAGGAAAGAAAAGGAGAGCAGCAATTTGCATCTTCCACTAAGGGATTCACGGTCTTTGTAGCACAGAGTTCAATGGTTTTGCTACAAGCCATTTCCATTTTGGTGATCTTTGGGCAGACTATGGCAGTGCATATGCTGTGTGTAATAAGGCTGTGAGACATAAGTAAAAACTTGCTTTTAAGATTTATCATACATTGATGTTTTCCAAAAACATATAGCAAAAAAAAGGCAGGATTCAATAATAATAATAATAATAATAATAATAATAATAATAATAATAATAATAAGTAGTACACCTAGTGTAATTTGAAATCTTAGGACATTTAACTATTGCTGTTTTGCAGGTGTGGTTCAGTCATATACTGCACAATTAAAGTGGATTTGTTTATTTTGAGCAACAACCCTACTTTCAAAAAAAAAAAAAAAAGAGGGGGGAAACACACATACTCTTGCAGCAAGGAAGGTGAAAGGGAAATGCAATGGACTGTTCTGAATTATAAACCCGCACTCACGGTTATTCCCTTTAATGCCTGGTGTTATAGCACCTAGTGCTGAGGAGCTTTATAAATACAATAACCACCCACAGGTAATATTCTTTGCCAAAATTGCTTCAGCGAAGAGTCATTCTACAACCCTGAAGTAGCGAGGGATTAGTAAATTCCTGTTGGCTGCCCTCTTACCTATTAAAACACTCCCAACTCTCAAAACAAAGCAACCAGACAGCTGTTTTGCTTTTGGTGGGATGGAGGTTCCTGCTTAGCCAAAAGCTTCCCAGGAATTTCAATAGAAATTAAAAGAATGTTGATTAAACAAACAACATTTCTCAGCAGGCCTTCCCGTTTCTCTAGGTTGCCATAGAGTTATGTCTACTGTGAGATATGAGGTGAATAGCAATGGCTGCATAAGCAAACTATTTTAGGAATTTCAAAGGAAACTAAGGGTGTTTTGATAAAACAAATAGCACCTCTCAGGGACATTCACACATCCCTAAGGGTAGTGTCAAGCCCTACCCAGAGTCAGTGGCGTAGCGTGGGTTGTCAGCACCCGGGGCAAGGCAAGTAATTTGCACCCCCTAACCCATGGATTTGCGCCCCCTAACCCTAACCCCCAGATGTTGCGCCCGGTGCGGCCGGCCCCCCCTGCACCCCCCACGCTACGCCACTGCCCAGAGTCTGGTTTAAGTCCTTATTTATTTTTCATTTATAAAATTTCTAGGTGATAGACTTATAAATAATTCTCTCTCTTTTTTGAAGCACATAGATGTGAAGAATGCAGCAGACCCTTCCAAAAAGGGAAAAACAAAGAACAGAAACATATCCGTTAATTATCTGTTTACCACAGACACCGGGCAACACAGCCTTTCCACAATGCAACTATCCCTCCATGCTCTCGGTGTCTTAATATTGCTACCTGGTCAGATTAAAAATGCTGCTATAGCAGCATCATGTTGCACATAACTTGCTTCCAAGTTGTGAAGGCCTCATCCTGCCACACTCAGGACCACTTTACCTGAGAGCCCACATGTAAGCTCACTTACATCACCTGGGGTCTACTTGTGCCATCACTCCCTGCAGAATATCATAGAGCAGTGACCTGAAAAAGAGGATTTTCTGCTGTTAGTCTCTATGCTGCAGAATGCCCTTCCCTCTGTGAAGCCTTCAGTTGCTTCAGATATCTTGAAAAGACTTAAATTGTTGCCCAGGCTTTCCCTGACCCATAAGGTTGAGCCCTGTTTTATGCGTTTGAATCTCATCATTCCAGTTGATCTGCTTTTATACTGCTGTTTTATTGGCTTTAGGCTGAATTTGTAATTATATTGTTTCTAAAAGATATTGTACACAAAAATATTTTGCCTTGATAAATGCTTTCTGTGGCGTTTGCCCTCCTAGGTGTATGACATCATACTGGGTTCATAAGGAAAGGGTTAACTTATCGTAAAATGACTAACCAATGGGAACCCCGGGGGCAGAGTTAACAGCATATAAGGTTTAAGCACAGGGGTTTTTGGAGGAGTTAGAGTTAGAGTTAGGGTGGTTGAGAAGACAGTCTGGAGTTAGAAGAGACAGAGAAGATAAGACTGTGGGTTGGGCTAGTCTGATGTGAGAGGGTGAGAGAATCTGTAAAGAGGACTCAAACAGTTGAGATAATTAGTCAAGAAGTATTAGGAAGGTATAGGCCGGTAAAGAAACTAAAGTTAAAATACTGACAGGAATATTATCCGAGAAATCATAAACTTGTTAATATTTATAAAATAAACTTGTTTATTTGGTTCACTTTTAACAACTGTCTGGACTCAGTGTTTTACCCGAGGGTAACGGGTTGGTGGCAGTGGGGAAGCGAACACAGTGGTGGCACAGGGATCAATAGACCGTTAAACGTCCGGGGACCCTGTGTGATCACCACACTTTCAAATAAATAACACCTACAATCAGATTCCTATAAGGTGGTTCTCTGGATCATGACCCCACAAACCCCACTGTATGAGGGCACCTAGTACATTATCTTGCCATGTAGGAAGCCCATTTCAGACAATACAATGCTGCCTTATCAGACAGTTGGTCTGTTTAGCTCAGTATTGTCCACAGCGATGGTCTCAGCCTTATCTGGAGATGCTGAGGATTGAACATGTGACTTCCTGCATGCAAAGTGATGCTCTGCTACTGAGCTTCCCAACTGCAGCAGAGGGCCTGTACCACATTTAGAAGGTTTCTAACAGCACCTCTACCTTGCTATAATATCTGAGTCAAGACTCTATGCTCAAAATCATTAGGCAGTTCACTTATCCGCTCTGTAATAAAACAGTCCCAGCTATGCTTCTATTCATTCAGGAAGAAACTGCCAGCCTTGTCAGAATTCTTAAGGAGACTTCCTTCCCCTTCTCCCACGGCAACAGCAGGAATCCCTGATGACTGCAAATCACAAGATTGTCCCAACTGTTATATCCCACAGGCCCAGAATTCATCCTAGTGGGCTCAATTTAGGTGTTTCCTTTTACCACGTGGGATGCACACTGATGTTCTTCATGTGGCTGTAGGCTCCAGCATGAGCCTGTAAAGGAATATGATGCTCATCTGATCTTGACAATCATAGTCAACAAACAAACAAACATTGAAAGGAGATGGAGTTGCTGAGAAATCCTTGTTCCTTGTGATTTGTTCATTACCACTCTGCATCCTGAGGCATTGCCCTTTTGCTTGCAAACCATTCAACACATGAAAGACCCTTAGTTGTGGACAAGCCTCATTGCGGTGATATTAGCTGAAGGTTTCTCTGACCAGATGAGTGGTGTTTAGTCTGTTCTAGAAGAGTCACTCTCCCTCAGAAGGAGCAGATCCATAGGTTGGGGATTCTCCAGGATCTTGCACTGTTACTAGAGGCACAGGTGGTCTCTGTAGTGCAGTGGCCTTCTGCTAGCTGCCGCTTTATCTAAACAGGGATAACTTGACTTATCTATGCTCTGGTAAATCCTAGGTTAGATTACTGCAATGCGCTATGTGTGGAGCTGCCTTCAAAAACAGCTCCGAAATTGCAGCTGGTGCAGGAAGTGCAACAGCTTTACTGCCTGGCTGCAATACCACTCACCAGCTGCATTCTAACACCTCAAGATTATAAGAAATGGTAAAATCAGAGTCTGATTGTGTCCTCCTCGCTCTCCATTCCTTTTTCTTTCTGTGTCTTCTTAGATTGGAAGCCAGGCAGGGACTGCGTAAGGCCAATGGAAAAGTGAATATTTAATTTCATACCTCAACCTAACACCTTATATGGCGGTTCTGCTTCCTCCAACCATTTGGCCATCACAAGCATGTCTTATTCCTTGACAGGTTTATAATCAGCTTTCATAATCAGAAAAGGATGTTCCTTTATAAGGAAGAGTGATGAAAGAAGACATCTGCCAAACAACAAATAATACATATTATAAGTCAATGCGGCATATTCATACCTGATCAGGGTGCCATCCCTAGAGGCCTACCTCAGCACAGATCATATACCTGCATCCTGAGACATCTTATCCGTGTGTGTGTGAGAGAGAGAGAGAGAGAAAGAGAGAGAATTTTCCGCTACTTTCCTGCAATTTGTCTAGCTTGTTAGTATGCCTCTGAAAACCAGTGGCTGGGAATTACAAGTGGGGTAAGTGCTGTTGTGTTCAGATTCTGCTTGTGGGTTTCCCCTGGGCATCTGCTTTGCAACAGGGAAAACAGGATCCTGAATGAGATGGGCTATTGGACTCACACAGCAGGGTTCTTCTTTAAAAAAGAATGAAAAAGAAGAACCCATACTTTTAAAAAAACAAACAAAAAACCCAAACCCATTCTCCTCACAGAATGGGAAGATATGACATCCTCCCTTCACCCAGCAGTTGAAAACAAATGAAAGGAGCAGGCATTCCTTCCTCCACAGGACATAGTGAGGACCGCTCATCTCCTACTGTTCTAGAGAATTACATTCTATTTACAACTATATATGAATACTCACACAACTCACAGAATGACAGGCGTGAGGAAGCAGAAACATTAATGACATGCTTCCATATTGGGAGGCATGATATCTAAGCGTGCTTGAATCAGGTTCTGCACATTTTACAGACTGAGCTGCAGGATCATGGATGGGAGGGTGTTTGAGAGGGTTAGTATTGAGTAGTGAGGAAAGGAATATTTCAGAACATCACTGAATTCCTTTCTCAACTTTAGGGAATTAAAAACACAAGGGAGAGGGAGAGAGCAAGCAGGTTTTCAAAATTATATTCATCTATATTTGAGGTGATGGATGAGAAATGACAGCCTTGTTGAGTATGAGTTTGTCACCTAAACTCTCTTTTCAGAAGTGTGTTGTGTGAGTGATGTGAAACACACTCATTATAAAGAATTAGTAGATGCTTCCTCCAGTTTTGGGAGGAATCTTTCACACTGACAAGAGAAAAAATTCTTCAATTAAAATTGATAGGTTTTTTTGCTCGCTCTCTCTTTCTCACAAACACATATTATCCACCTAGATTTCTGAACAGTGAAACTATCTGCAGTTTGGAAGGAAAGATGGCTGCATCACGTGTATCAAATATATCCCTAAATATTAAATGCTAACTGAAAATTACCCGCAAGGTTTTCTTCCTGTGCTTCATTGCTTTTAATGGAAAGCCTTGCCTGTTGGGGAATCTAACCATATGGTGTGTAATACATTCATATATTTGTGGAAGTCTTTTTTTCTTCTTCTTTTCAAAACCACATTAAATTATTATGCATGGTTACATTAACACAGTAGTGGCCCACCGCATGGGTTGTGTAAAACACATAAAAACCAAAAGCATCTTTTTAGTTAAATGAAGAGCTACGCTTATTAGAGGGCTCTTGCAAAACTGGGCCTTGGGTTTCTGCAAGGGCTTCACATTGGGCAAGATGCCAGTAGGTTCCCTACACTCCAGCCCCTGAGTTTCTCATGGGCTCTTGTTCAGAGAGACTTAGAATCTTCTCTCATTGGATGCCTCTTTGAAATGCAAAACTGAAAAATGCAATAAGTGTATGGGACTTAGGGAATGAGAGAAGTCATTTGGGACTCAGGGAAAGAGAGAGCACTTATTTTCAAAAAATAAGGGCTGTTAGTAGGAATGAGCACTGGGATTTAACAAAAGTCATATTTAAAGGTGACTCTGAATTCACACTATCTAAAACAACATTTGAACATGGGCCACAAGAACGTCCAGACTGCCACAGCTACAGGCACAGATTTCCCCACAAATAAAAAAAAAATATTGTTATAAGTTGGGGACCCACCCCTAAACCCTAGAAATTAATAAATGGTAGGATTTTGATTATTTGGAGCATTGAAGGGAAGATTGCAGGCCAGTGGAATAATACGAGCTAAGCTTTCTTTCCAAGCCAGTGCCTTACCTGGGATAGAGGTGGTGACATAACAAAAGGTGTTGATGACCCATCTAAGAGGAATCCTTGGGCTGAGCAGACAGAGGTCACCAAGGTGATGGCGTGTGAGAGAGAGGTGATAGGAAAAGAGAGTCTTTAGCAAGGTGTGCTGGGAAGGAGATAGGGAAGAACAAAGACAGAGATCCATCTTGGGCACACTTGTTGAAGGCAGGCTGGGAGAGATGCCTTAAGACTCTAGTACTGTACTGCTGTGGGGAACAAGCTTCTCTTGAGATGACCATGTTGTAAAATCTGGACTCCCTCTATCTACTAGATTCAGGTGTAAATATGTGAATAAAGCATCTTTCTCAAAGCTATCACAGACTCCGCTGTGTCTTCAATTCTCCAAAGGACCCTGGTTGAGGACCAAGACCCCTGGAATCCTATGCATGGCCCGGCAGAGATTGGGGTGGCCAGTAACAATATGTTTGCTGGGAGGGGGCAGTCTGATTCCTCAACTGAGATGAATGGGACAGCCCTTGAAGATGTGGGGTTTCTGTATACACCCCAGAGCTCATGTGGTCAAAAGTAGTATGTGGCCAGATCATCATGACTCCCATGATAGAAGTGAGACTTAAACCCAGATCACCCAGATCCAAATTCAGTTCTCTCTCACTGGACATTGGATCTCAGAAATGCAATCGAACATGCAATGTTTTGTCATGCAGATCACTAATATCCTTATTTTATAACAAGATTCCATCATTACTTTTAAATACATAAGGGTTTCTTATTAATTTACCTCTCTGGAATACTGCACAAGCAAATAAAAAAAATGAGACTCTATATTTAATTTTTGGCAGTAGAGTGAGAGAAACGTAATGGCAAGAGCTGATGGGACTTAAATGAAATTGTGACAGCGACAAGGTTTTAAACTTGTGTTTCAAACTTGTGTGGCGGCATTAAATGTTAATGTGATAATGAGGCAATTTAGTGTCCCAAAGTAAAAATTAGGTCCAAATGCTAAGGGTCGTATGCTTTTTGTGCAATGTGCAGTGAATTGCAAATTGCATTTGAGGTGTTGGCAGAAGGCCTCCTGCCCTAGATATCTGAAGCGATTTTAATCTCCTCCTGCTTCCAGGCAGATTCTGAGATCTGCATGACCCCTGTTGTTATGATGGCTTTGTGTGCTCCCGTGGGGCTGTCAATTGGCCAGTGCCAGGCACGCTGAATGAATGAATAATTCTGACAGCTTCAGATCCTTGCAGGAATGCAAGCTGTTGGGGAAAACAGCTTTATGTTTTGGATGTTTGCTACTGAGTCAGCCTTTGGAGGGGTGGAATCAGTATTGGAATTCTCAGGATAAATCACATGTGATTGTTTTACACGTTTTGTTTTTTTACCCCACACAACAAAGACTTGACAAATCAAGCATTTGCTAAAAGGCTGTATTTATTAGCATAACAAAGAAGAAATTGTGTCAATCAAGCTAAACAAGGTATAATCTGCACAAGTAGGTAGGAAATCTGCCCGCCTGCTTCTGGGAGCCAGATGAACTTCATCACCCATGGAGGTATGGTGGTAGAACTAGCACCTCCCTCTAAATGGCAGTCATGGGTGTGCCACCTGATATGTGCTAGCTACCCCCACTGCTTAACAGATGGCACACAGAGATCCCGAGAGCGCTAAACCAAGTTGCCCCCCCCTCCCAAGCCAGTCGACAATAGGAGGAAATTTGGGGATGGGATTCAAGATTATAGGGGTTTCAAAAATACATTAATGGCTTCTCATCCTTCCAAACCTGGATGTTTTCAGCAAAACTTCCATTCCAGAAGCAAAACCTGATGGTGATGGTCAGCACCCTAAGGCACTATGGCTGAAGGGCCATGTTAAAATCCATGTACCTGCCCACACTACATGGTACCAGTCAGATTAAATCCAACCCACCAAAAACCAATTGAATTAAAGGTAGGGCAGAGTAGGTGAACAAGGGCAATCAGAGAGATCCCCCCCCCCCAAATCCTACTAAGACCCATATGGTAACTAGCAAAAGGCTACACTGCTCAAAATGTGGGAGGGTGTCCTTGAGGGAAGGGCTTACCTCATGTAGAAAGCTACATGAGGACTCCCTCCCTCCCTCCCTCCCTTTGAGGATGAGGGCTTTGGGACCCTCCCTCCTCCAGGCTAGGAATAAAACCATACAGCTTTGTTTGGTCTTACTGGCCTTCATTCACAGTGTGTGTTTGCATTGGAAAAAAAACCTGAAGTATATTTTCACAGAAGTAAACTCTACCAGATTCAGCAGTGCTTACCCCAAGTTGCTCTGCACTGGCTTTGAGTTTCAGAGCATTGAGCAGTACATAACAATGCGACATAAATATGGCATTTTCATATGCAGCAAATACAATCCATTTTCCATGTTTCAATCAAGCACTTCAAAACCTCTGTAATAACTAGGGCTGTTCAGCAATTGTCATTTAAACTTACTTTCTGTTACAAAAAAGAAATAGTGGGAGGATACATTTTCCCCATTGCATTAATCTTGAGGAAACTGCGTCATGTCCTTTGAACTGTCAGGCTGCTGGGCTAAACAAATTGGGTGTAGTTTTTCTTTTCATACTAGCCAAACCCCATGAAGGAAAGAACACAACAGTATGAAAATTGCTCCTAGGAAATTTAAGAGAAGGCTGCTTTTACTTCATGGCATGGGGCCTGCCTCTTGATGAATACAAAAGCATGCAACACAATGGCTTCTTGACTGAAGTATGTCACAATTCAGGAGGCAAACCATGCCACCAGCAAACAACTGTCATCCAGCATGCATTTCACTCAATTCCATTATCAGAAAAAGTTATATAACCTGCTCTTCAAAATGCTGGGAGTTTGAAGCATATTTTTATGTTGCAGATGTGGTATTGGTGGTATTACTGGGTTAACTATGTACTATACAAAAACTTGAGAGCTTCTAGTGAAAAAGGAAACAGTATTCTACCCCAGTATTCTATAGGGCACTAGTCACAATAAAATAAATGGGACTTGTGCGCCAACTTGCAAGTAAACATGCATAAATCTCACCTGAAAATACATGGATTTCAATGAGATTTATTCAGGCCTATCTACTCCAGATTGGGTTGTTTGCCCATCAATACAATAAAGAACAGAACAAAGCATTACTCAAAATAGAGTTAGAATTTCTACCTCTTTCTCCACAACTTTTTGGTCCCACCACTTGACTGGGAAATCAACTGTATATAAGCTTGCAGGGCTTCACTGCCTTATCTCGTACTGTGAAGTGTTGTCCAGAATGTATTTCCATCCTATTAGAAACAGTGGATTTTTATTTGAACATATTCTATAGTTTTGTACCATAGTCAGGACTTTGGTTATCAGAATATAAATGATAAAAAATAGGACACATCACAAATAGTGAGATTTTATGTATTTCATGGCCTTTTGACTTAGTTATTGTTTTTATCTGACTATATATATATATATATATATATATACATATATATATGTGGAAAGCAAGAATAACACCCCATGCCTCTGGTTCTAGTTCATGAAAGATTATGTCACAATAAGGGTGAAATCCTCTGCTCTCTCACCTGAGAGTAAGCCCCACTGAACTCAATTGGACTTCTGAGTAAGCATGTATAGGCATTCGCTCTAAATCTATTAGCCTTTAAATTGGACAAGAATCTTCCTCATTCTTACTGCAACAGACACAGCTACCCCTCTGGATTCTTCAGATTCTGTTATTGTTCTCCCTGCGCAAGATTCAGGGACCACGGCTATATTGTATCAGACGTTCAAATTTTATTTATTTACTTACGAAAAGGTATAATGATGCCGGTATGCTGGCAGTAGAGCTCAGCATTATTCCATGAGGACAGGAAGGATATAGAAGAAAGAATAGAAGGATGACAAAACAATAACTGGGAAAGTGTATCAAATGACATTTAAAATAAAAACATCCACTAAATGATTATTCCATATTATTTAAGCATACTTCTATAATATGAATGCCATGATGTTCCTTTGTGTCCCTATATAGACCACAGTTGACAAGTCCTTTCCTGTGAAAATCATGTAAACTAAATAAATGTTACAATATCATGGCCTGAAGTTCTTTCATTTCATTTTTACGTGTGTGTGTGTTTAAATGCAGGTATATATATAAGCTATTACTGTTGGGTTTCTCCTTGAAATGTGGAAAGAATAGTAACGTTGAAAGAAAAATACTTTAAAAGAATGTGTCTTGACAAACAACTGAAGTATTCTGTTATTTTTATCTGACACTCACAAAGCACACTTCATCATGAACCAGACAACCAAACAAATTTGGTACCAGTCTTGCTTGTCTTTAAAAATTCCAGGTGACAGATGTTGCGGATTTTCTCTCTCTCAAAGTATGTGAGCTTCGGCATAAGAACAAAAGACCCTGTCATTGGTCTAAAATGGCAAGTGAGTTAACTCTGGCACCATGGTTTACTAGGATCACTGTGCACAAAGAAATTCATCAAATTGCTTTCCAATTTAAGTTCACCATCCTATTGATTTCCATGTTCGATATCATAACTCACCAAAATATATGAACTGAATTCCAAATACAGGAAGAGAAAGATTCTGAGATTCTTTAAAGTGCCATCAATCTCTATTTTGTACTTGCATGTTGGAGTAGTGGTAAGAATAGTAGTAGTAAACAGCACCACAGACTGTGCCTGCAGACAGTCGCAATTTTGCAGGAGGGATGCAGGTGTATACTAGAATGTTAGCTTTATTCAGTTAAAGTGGATTATAGGTAATCAGGTAAAGGAAAAAGGTAAAGGACCACTGGACAGACAAGTCCAGTCAAAGGCGACTATGGGGTTGTGGCGCTCATCTCGCTTTCAGGCCAAGGGAGCTGGCGTTTTTCCATAGACAGCTTTCCAGGTCATGTCACCAGCATGTCTAAACTGCTTCTGGCGCAATGGAACACCATGATGGAAACAAGAGTGCACTGAAACATCTTCCTGCCACAGCAGTACCTATTCATCTACTTGCATTGGCATGCTTTAGAACTGCTAGGTTGGCAGGAGCTGAGACAGAGCAACGGGAGCTCGCCCCGTTGCGGGGATTCGAACCGCCAACCTTCCGATCAGCAAGCCCAAGAGGCTCAGTGGTTTAGACCACAGCGCCATCTGCATCCCTTAAAGTGGATTATAAGGTTCTGTGGCCCCAGTGCAACAAATCCACTTTTAAAATGAATCAGACTTTTTGTGGATTAGAAAGTGATGGGGAAATGTATCGAAAAGTGAAGGGGAAATGAATGTCTAATGGGAAAATGTATAAACACCCTACAAGCAAATTTTATTTACAACCAGTCCAGGGGGTGACACTGGCCACCTTTTTCCTACTTTGTCTCAGGATTGCCCTTGTAAAACTCAGAAGAGGAAGATGACTCTGCCTCTCATTGGCTCTTATTCTACCTGCTGTTTGTCTCTCTGCCTTTTGCCCTACCAGTCCCAATGAGCACCAGCCACCACATAGCTGCATATCTTTCTTACATCAATAAAATTATCTAGCAAAGAGGTGCCATATATATTTGCAATGTATGGCTGAAAATCCAGAAATGTGTATTTCATCAGAGTGCAACAATTAATTTCAAACACTTTTTGTTAGGGAGCATAACAACTTTTCAGGTAATGAAAAAAAGCCAGCACTTTTTTTTTTTAAGTGTCATATATGCAGAATTCTATGTTAATTTAATAATACACAGAAGAGTGATTTTAAAAATCGTGAATGTAATTACAGATGGGGAAAGGAGACTAACAACATCAAATACTTTTAGTTCCACAAAATAATGTTTAAAATGAGTAGACTATGAATATTTATGGAGGACAAAGAGGAAAAGAAAAAAAGAGGTTGGTTTCTTTTAGGTGCCATGCAATGCAATGCAATAAATATTTACTCAGTAGTTAATTCCTGTGTGTTCAATAGGGCCTATTACCAAATATGTGTTTTGCAGCCTTAAATACTTTGTGGCTCCCTTTTCTTCTCCAACAGAGTCCTTTTTGCATTGCAAATGATATTTCTAGTCCCTCTGTCTTCAGCTGTTTTCTCCATCTGTTGGACTGTGATCACATGATGGAAAAACTCATTTGACCTTCCTTTTCCATGTGGTAATTTTGCACTCCATAAGTCCCTGTCCCCCCCATATGACTTTTATAAACAGCCTGGGTCTTGTCAAATCGTATGTAAATAATAAGAAACGGAGGGTAAGATTTGTTTGACATCTTACTGCACTGCTTAATATTATCTTGCCATTATTGTGTAGCTTTGTTCTGTAATTTTTATGTACGTGGAATATTTATATTTTGCAGGTTGTCTGGAATGGAAAGTATGGAATAACAATATTTTGTACAAAGTGTTTTGTGCCTTCACCCATGGAGGTCGAGGAAGAGTGTATGTATAGATTTGGAACCTGCCAGAGAATGACGAAGGAAGTAAGTTGGTTTTTCCTGCCAACACCTGTTGTTCTAGGCTAGGGGTGGCTAAGGTGATGCTCTTCAAATGTGATGCTTCTTCCTCTGTGAGTATTTCCTTCCCCATTCCCTGCTTGCCCCACTGTTTCCCAGTCCTGGCTACAGCCCTTGCCGGAATTCTCTTCCTCCTCCCCATCACCCTGCCAGTATCTGACACTAGAACTTGAACCAATGAATTCAAGTTACAAGAAAGGAGCTTCCAATTAAACATCAGGAAGACCTTTCTGACAGTAAGAGCTGTTTGACAGTGGAACAGACTCTCTTGGGAAGTGGTTGACTCTCCTTTCATGGAAGTTTATAAACAGAGGTTGGGTGGCCATCTATCATGGATGCTTTAGCTGTGATTTCTGCATTACAGGGGGTTGGACTAGATGAAGAAGAAGAACAGTTTTGGATTTGATGTCCTGCTTTATCACTACCCTAAGGAGTCTCAAAGCGGCTAACAATCTCCTTTCCCTTCCTCCCCCACAACAAACACTCTGTGAGGTGAGTGGGGCTGAGAGACTTCAGAGAAGTGTGACTAGCCCAAGGTCACCCAGCAGCTGCATGTGGAGGAGCAGAGACGCGAACCTGGTTCACCAGATTATGAGTCCAGCACTCTTAACCACTACACCACACTGACTCTAGATGACCCTTGTGGTTCCTTCTAACTCTAAAATTCTATTATTCTAACAAGGATGATATTTCACCATGACCATTATATGGAAAGGGAAGTTAGAAATCTTTCTAATAATTAAACATGTAATAAATATTATAGGAAGCCTAGGCAATATGCAACAGAACAATGGTATTAGAACAAGAATAAGATAAAACAACAACAAGAATAAGATAAAAACCAACAAAAGACAAATCACAAGTATGGAACGTTGTCTTCTTTTGTGTGCAATTTGCATGTAGCTGTTGGCAGCAATTGATTGCTGCTAATAGGTTAAAAGGTAGTTCAGCATTGGAACCTAGCCCTCAGCAGTTTTGCTTCTTTCAAAAAATGGAAAGGAATGCTGTTCAATATTTCAGCCAAGAATGGATGCTGACCCATAGGCAAAAGGTTCCACAAGGGAAGCCATTCAACTAACTTACACTGCCTGAATTGCCAGCAAGTTACTGGAGGAGGTAGAAATATTTATTCTCTGTTTCCAGTCTCCAGCGCAGCTCAGTCCAAACTATTGCTCTGGATAAGTAAAGGCCAGTTGCTGGAGATGCTTAGGCTATGTGAACAGGAAGGAATTTACCTGTTTGATTTCTAGCCAACACTTTCAGTCCTCTTGCTCCTCAGTATAAGCAAAACTGAAATTCAGTCTGTTGGGATGAAGGCATCAAACTTGCATTTAGAATTTAAAGGCATTGCTTTCCTGCTACCAGAACATAACATTTGTTTTCCAGAGTTCACTAGACCCCTTATTGTCATGTTTAAAAATGTTCGGTCTGTGCATTTCACATCTCACTCTTATCCCGTTGTTTAGTTCAATGAAGTCTAAAAATACAGCGGAAAGTCTTCAAGTCATTCCACTATAGCATTATGGAACACAACAAGCCTAAAAGCGAAGCTGAATGGGGGAATGATTTCACCACAGGCGCTCTGTTCCAGTGCGGTTACTGATGAGGCCTCCTGGAGTAACCGATAATAAACTGAAGCCTACTTGGAGATTTTGTGCTAGCCTATGCCAAACGAAATTAGAGTTGTTGACTAGAGTGTGTAGAGGGACTGAGAAAGATTCAAAAACTTCAGAAATCTCAGGTAGTTGAACATCATGCTTCAAGGTTTATGCCAATCTCACGGCGCCTGAGAGGAATCATTTCCCCTTGTGATGCTGCTTCATAACCCCTACTCAGTTTATTTTTCACACTCTTTGGAACCATCTGGCATGGGCCAATGGGACAATGAATTATAGGGGGATTTTTAGCAATGCAAAATCGGTACACACAGCCTGCCACTCCCATTTCTACAGGGCTGAAGCAGGACATTTTGCTGAGGCAGAGTTGCAAATAACACTCCACGCCCCTGTAAAGTCAGCCTGCTTAGTAGCCAAGACAGAACGTGCACTTTTACAAGTCCCATATAATGTTGGTTCTACACTTGTGAGGAGTCAGTCTTTTCACATGGCAGCCCATATGCTTTGAAACTCCTTGAGCATTCATATTAGTCAGGCATGTCAAACCCATATTTATTTCAGCAAGTCTAGCCAGATATAGGTAGGTGCCATTGCCATTATAAGAGAACAAGGGCGATGTTCATGGTGAATTCTAGAAAAATAGCACTGACTACTGTATACTTTTAGACTATAGACACCTAGGCACTGTTCAATACATTAAGCCTACTGATTTCAGTCACATGGCTAAACATGTACCCATCATCTCACAATGCAATGTCTGTTCTCTTGCTAACAACTGAGTTGTTATACCTCCCATTATAGTGTTATATTTGAAGCCAAATCCTACCCATATTTGCAGCCTAATCCTACCCAGGTTTTCTTTGATTGATTTCCAGTTAGAAGTGTTTCCGCCTGCTGTCTAGAACTCCTGCCTTCAATAGGTTTAAGTTACAATAGTTTTATACTTTATATAAAATGACTTGGATCCTGATTTGCCCTTTTGCAAATGGAAGGGTTCCTTTGATTAATGGAATGGATTCTGATCCAGTGGAGGCTTCTGCTTACAGAAGTCAGGGAAAGGCAGTTTTCCCCATTTCCCACTCAGCCCCTATCCCGATTGTGCCAGAGCTTTGCCTAGCCCACTGAAGCAATTTGACACTAGAACTCGTGGATCTCCAGTGAAGATAAACATCAGAAGATTCAGGACAAACTAAATAAAGGACGTTTTCACACAGTGCACAGCTAAACTATGGCACTTCCTCCTCCAGGAGACGGGGCTAGCCACTCACCTGGAAGGCTTTAAAAGAGGACTGGACAAATCCATTGAGGGTAAGGCTTTCAATGGCTGTTAGCCATGATGGCTATGCTCTGCCTCCATAGTCAGAGGCAGAAATCCTTCTGAATCCAGAACAGGATGCTGGACTAGATGGGCCATTGGTCTGATCCTGCAGGCTCTTCTTAGATTCTTCTGAGGCTACAGGTAACCTTCCATCAGTGGTCTATTCAAATGAGTGGAATTCTGCTCACTGGGATATAGAATCCAAGGCCTTCCTTTTAATTATTGTTATAGGCCACCTTGAGGATGTGTAATTAATTAGGTGGGGCAGAAGCTTCTTAAATGAATAAATATTATAGCTCCTGATGTTTATGGAGGTTGCAAAAACCTCAAACTGAAATAAACTAAAAAGTGGATTAGTATATAAATGGAATTCATGAATTTTAATGGGGCAAATTTAAATATAAACAAAGATAAAACTGTTAATGAGACTATTCAGAAGTAATGTGATTGTGTGTGTGTATTTTCAAATAAATCTCAGTTATCTATCTTCGACACAATTAGTATTCTACCATGTTACAACTAACTGTGAAGACTTAAGAAGAATGTATTAGGACTCATACTTCAAATGGAAAATATGGTGGGTAGAAATGTATCAATCGTGTGGGAGGTTAACATGACTAACAGAAGTACTGTGGTGCAGTTCTAATTCTGTAAAATGCTATTTATACCTAGATAATGAAATGGCCCAACTAGCAGCCCTCCTTCCAATACTGACCTAAAATCAGCCAGGCATATGATTGTGACTTACACTTACACTATATCGTTGCCTTCTGCATTCTTCCAGGAAAGTAAAATAACTTACTGTACATTTTTAGCTTTAAAAAACCCCACTTTACCAATCAGCTGTATGCAAGTCTGTTTTCTCTTTTGACTCTTTTTGGTGGCCTTTGCGTTATACAACTACTTACTCTGTCCATACAGATAAATGGGCATGTAACTGCCCATAACAAAAAATACAAAGCTATGAAGCTAAAAGGGTAGGATACATGAAGGGGAGGAATCTAAACAATTAAGTTTTCAATATAATTATTTGGTGATAAGTTTAAACAAATTTGGGATCCTGGCACTAGGAACAGTTGAAGAAAAAAAAGAATTAAAAAACCATGGCTGTAGAAACAGAGAAATATCTTAACTGGAAGTTCTTCTATGCTGCTGTTGCTGCATTTCTTCAGAAATTAAAGAATTACTTGTGAACAAAACAGAATTGCATGATATACTCAATTTGCTGCCACTTTCTTTGTTCCAAGATAGAGCGGGGAACCTGTGGCCTTCCACATGTTGCTGAACTGCTACTCCCATCAACCCCAGCCACTGTGGCTTACAGCCAGAGAGGAAATGTTTAGCAACGTTTAGAGTTTGGGAGCAAATGGAGAATCATGGGCTAGTGATCCCTGTTTAAGAGCTAAAGACCCAGGCCTGCTCAGCACAGTTAGACATGTTTATGCCCATTGATTTCAATGTGCATAACCAAACTTAATTCTGTGTTGGTTTTAGGCACCAGTCCAGTGGTTATAAACCATGGCACTTAAGTGAAAAGTTAGTTTTGTTCTGAATAACTTTACCAGGCAGGATCATAATTTTGCATGTGAGAAGAGCTCATCCTTATCTCCATGAAATCATAAGGAGTTATCCTCATGTACAAACATTTAACACTGAGATACCCATCGTATCTAGAACAAGGCTTACTTTTCTTTATGCACTCAATTTACCAGCCTTCACAGTGCTCAGACCACAGAAGGCTAATATAACTTGGTTACTGTCAAGTATCACTTAAGAAAAGCTTATGTACTTCAGTTCCCCTACAGTGTACATTGTCTTAGGATGGATGTCCAGATGGTATTGACATCTGTTCCTTCCCTTGATTGCTTTTAAGCTCAACCAACTTGCTCAAGGCAAGGCACTCAGCAAGAAGCCTAGAATATTTTCTTTGTCCTGATTCAACCAATGCTGCAGTTAATATTTAAAAACAGATTGGTGATCCACAACAATAAATGAACAATGAACAGACTGCGTCCCAGATATCCTGCCCCCCTGACAAAATCAGAAGGGCTGACCTCCTTCAATAGCTTGTAACACACTCGTTGTAATCACTTGGTTTGTCATTTGCTCCCTGAGATGTGTTCATGTGTGGGATGCAGTGAATCAATGCACAGCTCATATTAGTTTCAACTGACTCATAAAGATCTAAGCAGCCTTTGAACAGACCTTAGAAATCTATGCAGGCCAGTCTAAGTTTTTCACTGGTCCTGCTGCATGTTTGGATACTTAGTCCAAACTGCACTTGACCTAAGCATCAGATACAAATGTGATGAATGAGTAAAAAAACCACAGTTATATACAAGGTCTCCCCAACATCTCACTAATATAAAAACAATAAGATATGTCGTAATGAATCAAATGGATTGTTCATCTAGGTTAGCATGATGCTGCTGATAGTGATTAATGCCAGATGCTTCAGAAGACAGAAGCAAGGCAGCTGGTTGATGATCCATTTCCTTCTTTCCCCCAGCCCTTCAGTTTCAATAAGCATTGTAAGATGGGCTTGTGTACTGTACAGTATTTTCCTCATGCGTACTGTCCTAGAACTGGAACACCTGAAGATACGTGTGGCTTATTTAAGTTAATACAGAATGAACATACAATGAAGATATGGATAAAATTACTATTAAAAAACCCCATGACATATGATCGCATCTACACAGAATGATGCTCCAAGCATCAAGCTGATGTGAAAAACAGAATGGATTTAAACTAGAGACCATATGCATTTTGTCCCCCAAGAGGTCTTCCACAGTGGTCAAATAATTTTTATCATATATTTTTTCACCAAATGTTAGTCACTTGTCTATATAGATAAGGTGATATGACCAAACATATCTGTATGGTTACTGCGCACACATGGTAAATATGGTTATTTGAGAGGACATATAAAAGCGGCACTTTTCTATTAGTGCCCAATCATATATGTTTTAGAGCATTCTCCAGTTACAGATTATAGGCTACTCAGTGCAGCATCAAATACCACCCCCATCTTCCTGAGATTTGATTGATTGAATTTATATACCGCTGTACACCCACAGGTCTCAGCGTGGTTCATAAAATAAAATCAAAATATAAAACCACAAAATACATAAGCAAAATAAAAGTAATAACAACCCAATACCCGCCCCCAAAACCCCACATTTTAAAAGGGCCTAGGATGTCAATCAAGTCAACAAAAGGCCTGGTTAAAAAGGAATGTTTTTGCCTGGAGTCTAAAGGTGTATAATGAAGGCGCCAGGCGAACCTTACTGGGGAGAGCATTCCACAGTAATCTAACCTGGAGGTTATCAGAGCATAGACAACAGTAATTAGGCTATCCCTGTCCAGATAGGAGCATAGCTGGGCCACCAGCCAAAGCTGATGGAAGGCACTCCAAGCCACTGAGGCCACCTGAGCCTCAAGCGACAGCAAAGGATCCAGGAGTACCCCTAAGCTAGGAACCTGCTCTTTCAGGGGAAGTGTAACCCCATCAAGAGCAGGCAACCTCCCACCCATCTGGTCTAGGGAACCACCCACTAACAGTGCCTCAGTCTTATCTGGATTGAGTTTCAGATTGTTGGCTCTCATTCAGTCCATTACCGAGGCAAGACACTGGTCCAGCACTTCCACTGCCTCACCTGCAGATGTAAAGGAGAAATAGAGCTGAGTGTCATCAGCATACTGCTGACAACGTACTCCAAACTTCTGGATAACCCCACCCAGCGGTTTCATGTAGATGCTAAACAATGTAAGGGATAGGAGTGTGTCCTGCGGAACCCCACATTGAAGGTTCAATGGGGCTGAAAAGCATTGCCCAAGCAACACCCTCTGGGAACGTCCATGCAAGTAGGACTGGAACCACTGCAAAGCAGTGCCACCTACCCCTAGTTCAGACAATCGCTCCAGAAGGATACTATGGTCAATGGTACTGAAAGCCGCTGAGAGATCAAGGAGATTTAACAGGGACATGTTTCCCTTGTGTCTCTCTCTCAACAGAGGTAATCATACAGTATGACCAAAGCAATTTATGTGCCAAAACCGGACCAAAACCCAGAGTGAAATGGATCCAGATTTAATATGCAAGATGTACTTAAGTACAGTGATACCTCGGGTTACAGATGCTTCAGGTTACAGACGCTTCAGGTTACAGACTCTGCTAACCCAGAAATAGTACCTTGGGTTAAGAACTTTACTTCAGGATGAGAACAGAAATCATGCGGTGGCAGCGGGAGGCCCCATTAGCTAAAGTGATACCTCAGGTTAAGAACAGTTTCAGGTTAAGAATGGACCTCCAGAACGAATTAAGTTCTTAACCCGAGGTACCACTGTACCTAAGTACATCCTTGAAAAATCTCTATTGATCACAGGAGTAGGAGATACTGGTTTGCTATATATCCAGATATTGTTATGATGAACATCTCTCACATTCTCTGTTGAACTGCCCTCTATCATCCCTCAAATTCTACTCTTAAAAATAATGAACACAAGGGTTTATTCTTTCATTGCTCCCTTGCACCAACACAAAGGGAAATCCAGTCCTAGTGATCTCTGCATTCTATACTTAACTAGTACACCAGCCCTAATAAAACATTCCCATACTCTTGCTTTTATTTATTTGCCTTACTTTATTTTGTTTACCTTTATATCCTGCCATATGGCCTTTATAATGCTTACCTGTGGCTTAATTGTCAGCTATGTCTCTACTGTATGAAAACTAGAGATGAGATGGCTAGGATATGTTAACTGACCTCTTTTCTATTTCCCCACAGAACTATCCCCTGTTTTGACTGGCATTATATTTAGTAATGCATTTATTTTTAGCTTTTATTCTTCCTGGTATTTCTATTGTTAGGGCACTCTCTCTCTAGAGGCCAACAATAAAAATAGCAGTTGACAGCAGCCTAATTTTGGAACTGTTACTATTTTTCAGGTTGCTGTCATTCACATTCTGACTTCTGGTAACACAACTGCAACAGTTAAGATCAGATCACTACCAAATATTCGTAACCACATATCAACTAATTAAAAACAGAAGCTATTAAATGCACCAAATAATAAAACACCCCACCTTTTTGGAAGGGAAAATTACAAAGTGGAGGAGGGTGATCAGCAAAACTCTGCTCTCCTGACTTGCAGAAGCACTTTCCACAAACGTAAATCTCCACTTGGATGCTCTGGTTATCAGTTGGAATAATTAGCCATTTCATGCCTTTATCTGTTACTATTTAGCTGGAAATTAAATTAAGCTTCCATAAAGACACTAAACCTACCCTGTAAGCCTGTTGTGAATGCTAGCTTTGAATCTATCAGCTTAGTACATACAGTTTCTTTATAAAGCTGTCACTAAGCCATGTTTTCATGAAAACACATGCATTTGTTAGTGTAAAAAATATTTAAAAGACTTATCACCTATGCTTTATCAATACAGACACCACCAAGCATTAAAAAATTCCAGGAAAGATCTCAATGACATTTGTGATGGAGCTGTTCCAAATGTATAGCAGTTTGTAAGGCTGTGTGGAGATAAACTTTCGAACCAAAGCAATGTTTCAAGATGAAGCTGGAAAGCTAAGAGTTTTGGAATGACGCAGTTAAAAATGCCGTCGCCATTTTGGGAGGCATTGTTGGAGCTCTTGGGTCTGGGAGGAGAAAGAGAGAAATAGAGTTGTTTACATATCGTGGATCAACTTCTCGGTGGGACTTAAGAGCGACAAATGCCAAATTTATGATGGAAAGAGCGATGTTATCTACGAAGGAGATATATGGAAACCATCTGGACTTAGTGGAGGAACGGGAAATCCACACAGGATTATTATTTTGCTTATCGGCTTAAGGAGACTAACAGAAGAGATCGTAAAGGAAAAATAGAAATTATATGAATAAGATATGATGTGGAAACACCAGGATAAGACTGGATAGAATTATGAATTTTGTTTGGACTGATTGGGACTGATTTGGACATTAACGCAGTAATAAGAAGATGATCTGAATCCCCCTTTGGATCTTGAAGTATGGGTTCCCCCAACAAAATTTAAAAATTTGGCTTTGTAATTTGGAATTTATGTGATGTGATTTAATTTGATGTGATTGGCCAGTTAATAAAAATTATTTAAAAAAACAACAACAAATGTATAGCAGTTTGCAGGCAAAGACAATATTTTCAGAGGCATTGAAATGTTCCCTTATAGACCTTCATACATTTCAGAACATCCATAATTTTGTACCTGCTCACATCAATTGCTGCCCACCCAACTCCCAAATTTGGTGCCATTTCAATTCCTTTGTTAGGCCCATTTTCTCTTGCTCTTCATAATCCTCAACCTTCATGAATCTATATATAACCAGCCGGATTTGACTGTGTGATGATATCTGAAACAGATGAAAGTGATGAAGAAGGAAAGGAATGCTTCTTAGACTGGTCATGTGAGTTATCTTAGGCAATGGGACCATCCATTTACAGAAGTGCACAAGTACTGTGTGTGTGTGTGTGTGTGTGTGTGTGTCTGTCTGTCTGTCTGTGTGGCAACTATTTCTGAGCAATGATCCTCAAGGTAGCCATATTTCACCACTGCTGAAAGTGAATCAGCTAACTCTAATTAGGATCCTAGCCTAATTAATTTGTGGGTAGGTGTGAGGAAAGAGGAATAAGGGAAATGAATGACCGGCATGTAAAAAGCTTTTGTGCTATTTGCAAATGAGCATCTAGCACATATCATATCTGATGCAGCTGCAAAATAACTTTATTGAAGAAGGAAACTGGAGCATATCTAAATTAACTCTATGTTTAACTGCCTGTTGATCTACTGTTGTCCCTCTACTACAGTTTCTAGGCAGTACAGCAAGCAAAAGAAAGTAGACCAGGCGGTTACAGTTCAAAGCACTGATAGCCCATGATGAAGCTCTAGCTGTGGATAACAGCGTAGGTATCTACAGGGACGCTTGATCCTGCAGAGAAAGTTCCTACTCGGTATCTTCCACAGCTCATGTTCATTGATGCACTGAAATTGTGCGGCTCCTTCATTCTGTCCCACATCACAAGCCCTTGGTCTGCTTCTGTAATGATCCTGCTTCTTTCTAGTGACATTTGCCTTCCCCGATAAATCCCCTTCTTATACCCAAAAGAATATTTTAATTACTCAGAGGAGGAATAAAACCCATACCCTACTGCTCCTTATCAACTGCCTTAGAACCGTGGTCGCGAGCACCAAAGAGCTTTCAAGTAATCTGTGCCTCTGGCAGCCCCTGGGTGCAAGCTAGATAGTATGGCTATCATCAAAATGCTAGGCTAGCAGGACGGGGAGCTATTAGTATTGCAGCACCACTGGTATAATCACTTTCCCACATTTATTCATTTATTTGTGAGGCAGGTAAAGAAAAAGCTGCCTGAAGAAAACGTTCCGAATAAAGTCAGACATGGAGAGAGGACCCACTGACCCTCCCCAAAATGGAAGAAAGAAAGAAACTTATCTAACCTCTGTCAGCAAATACCTGTTTGCAAAGCACATGGCTGTGGAGCTGGTTAGGCAAGATACGGAGTCTCATTTTCTGCTTTTAAAAAAACAAAAGTCTGAAAGGTTTTTGCGTCGTGGTTTCTGTCAGATTGTTGAGTTCCAACAGCTGGGCCAATAGATTTGCAAAAACACAGTGGCATGAAATAATTTTGAATGCACGCCAATAGTGTGTTTTCTTCTTACTGCCACTAAGGCTTCCAAAGCATGTATTATCTGGGTCTAGTCCTTCTAAAAAGCAGAGAAGCAAATTGTACTTCAGTCACAAGCGACACAAAAGCCACAAACCAAACTAGAAATGGGTGAACATGTCGATTTCAGTTTCTCTCAGTTTCTCATTTTTCAAATATTAAGTTTAGTCCTCAATATTTCCAGATCAGTTCACAATTTTTTTTTTTAAGTTCTCATGAAAATTCATCAGCATTTTAGTGCCCATTTTGGTATAACATTTCTCCCCATTTACACATTTTTCAAAGTGTATTTTTATAATATAAATCTAACTAATATATGCATTTGTGCTCTACATGGGGCTTGGAAACTTTCATTGATTCAAAATGCAGCAGCCAGATTACTGGCTGGGGTTCCATTTATATCACACATAACCCCTGTTTTGAAACAGCTGCCCTGGTTGCCATATCATTTCAAGGCCCAATTACAGGTGCTCATATTAGTCTTTATAGCTGTAAGCAACTCAGGTTCCAGATATTTGAAAGACCACCTCTTTCTCCACATACCCTATCAGGTGCTAAGATAGGCAGAGGGGTTCCTCTTAGTAGTTCCACTGCCCTCAGAAGCTTGGAGATGGTGGACTAGGTGAGGGCATTCCCTGTGGCATCCCTAAGTTGTGGAACTACCCAAAGAGGTGCATCTGGGAACTTCCTTAAAGAGGTTTCAGTGAATGCTGAAGACACACCTCTTTATCCTGGCCTTAGAGAGCTTAGAGATATATTTTCAGGACCCATCCTGTAGTTTTATGATCATATTTCTTGTAATTGTAAGTTTTCAGTGATGCATTTTAAATTCTCAAGCAAGATCAACATCATCATCATTATTATCAGAGCCATATAAAACATTTCTTACACCCAAATTATTCTGTGGCAGCTTTCTAGTAAATACAATGCTGCAACTAAAAGGCTTTGTAGCCTGAAGATGTTTGAAAGTCTGTTTAGTGTTATTAGCAATAGTTTATTTCAGTTCAAAGTTGTTCTTTGACATTGTAATGTATAGGTTTAGTTTCCTACTTGGTCATATAGATCATTTCTCCTGCAGTTAGATCTCTGTCACAGTATATGAAATGTTGCAGGGGGATTTTCTTAGTGCAACACAAATCAGTAAACATATTACTTCAGGGTCCCCAACTGTGATCATAATCCATAATGACTGATGCTTTCCTAACATCTGAATTTACTGTTGGCTTGCAAGCAAAACTTTCCAGCTCAGGAGGAATTCTCAGAAACAAATCTCATACATATAATCTCAAGGGAAACTTGCCCCTTCATTTCCTTTACAACTTTTCCTTGTTAGCAGAAGCATGAGCCAGATATGATGCACAAGAAGGCAGTGAACTTAAGGGCTTGGAGACACATGTAAAACATAAAAGTGAAGGTTATTCCGAGTGTTCCAATTTACGATGTGCACTGCAATCTCCATAGGTGTAGGCTGTATAAGTGGACATTCCTTAGAGAATAGTTGAACGGATAGAAGCCCATAGGCCATTCATGAACAAGGTTAGAACCAATTATAGAGCCTGGACTTATATTTCTCCTCAGCCAAAGCAGTTTTCATCACCTTTGCGTCTGGAACTTCAAGTATTTCAAGATGCTAATTAGACCTCAAGAGATTTTTTTTTCTCAAGGAACATTTTCAAACACTGGTGTGAAAATGGATTTTTGGTGACAGGAGGAGAGCAGGGAGCTTTAGATACGTGGTATTGGAGCTGTCAGGCTATTATGCATACTGCTCCAACAATGCTTAATTTGGGGAATAAAGCATGAAGACACTTAAGGTTAAGTATACATAGACCTGTGCTGAAAGCAAGTCACTTTAGCTTGATAGCCAATTTCGGAAATCTTCTTTAATTGCTTCTGCTGTATCCATTTCCTGTCCAAACTGCTAAAATAGTAGCTCCAAACCGAAGATAACCCCTCTGCCCCTCCTGTGGCCTAAAGCTCAGCCATAAGCCCTTGGTCATGTGTGCGACCTTGTCTCAGCAGTCACTGACTAGGTCATGATCCCCATAAGAACATGCTGCTTTATAGAAAGGCAGGAAGCTGCAGTTACTGCCATTATAATAGGCTAAGAAAGTGAACACCACAAAAAGACAATGTTTAGAAGAGCGAAAAATCTTCAGTGCCTGATTTGAATCAGGATTGTGTTGTCCCCGATGAGCCCTAAGTCTTTGAGTCCTTGTCAGGTGTGCGTGCAGGAGCCAGGCCCTGTGACCAACAGGACTTTGCAGGACTGGGGCCTTCCTGAGTTTGTTCTGAAGAGGCAAGGCGTGGCCACACAGGTGAGGCCACTTGGTAACTCACAGCACCTGGTGGCAAGAGCTGGGAAGGGTTATAAGGTCAGCATTTCCCTTCAGCTCTTCGCCATAGCAACACACTTCCTGCCTTGGGCTTCTTGCTTCCTGATCCTTGAACCTCGGCTTCTTGACTCCTTGCTTCTTGATCCTCAGACCCCTGACTTCGTAACTCCTTGCTTCCTAACCCTAGGACTCATGGCTTCCTGAATCCTGGCTTTTGGACACCTGTTCCTGCTTCCACTCCACCATCTTGCCCCTGGTCCTGACGTCCCCTGCCGGGACTTCAATCACCTGTGAACTGGACTGTGACAATCCTCTGGAATAGCTCAATTAATAATGATGATGATGATGATGATGATAATATATTTATACCCTGCCAATCTAAGAGCACCATAGGTGGTGCTGGAGGAGACTCTTGAGAGTCCCATGGACTGCAAGAAGATCAAACCTCTCCATTCTTAAGGAAATCAGCCCTGGGTGCTCACTGGAAGGACAGATCGTGAAGCTGAGGCTCCAATACTTTGGCCACCTCATGAGAAGAGAAGACTCCCTGGAAAAGACCCTGATGTGGGGAAAGATGGAGGGCACAAGGAGAAGGGGACGACAAAGGATGAGATGGTTGGATAGTGTTCTCGAAGCTACCAGCATGAATTTGACTAAACTGCGGGAGGCAGTGGAAGACAGAAGTGCCTGGCGTGCTCTGGTCCATGGGGTCATGAAGAGTCGGACACGACTAAACAGCAACAACAACAATCTAAGAGCATGAGAGGTTGTAGGTTCAAGCCCTGCCTTGGGCAAAAGATTCTCGCATTGCAGGGGGTTGAACCAGATGACCCTAGTGGTCCCTTCCAACTCTGATTCTATTCCCTCTTTGAATGTCTTCCTATCAGTCTGTCACTTAGATGTATTTGAATCCCCCTGCCTCTGTCTGCTAGGCTGTCCTTCTATGCTTCCAAACCTGAATCCCTAGCTGCTACTGCATAGGTACAGGAGTCTGTGCCTCCTATTTTCACCTGTGAAATGTTGAGGGTTAAGCATGCAAAGGACTGGGTTGTGTGGCTGCATTTCTGCACATGCTTACTTAGGGGCAAGCCTCATTAAACAGTGGGATTGATTTCTGAGTAAACATGTACAGGATCAGACTGAAAGTTGCCATGCGCAGTGCCTGAGGATGAACATATGAAGAACCCTGGTGGGTCAGGCCAAATGCCCATCTAGTCCAGAATCCTGTTCTCATAGTGGATCACCAGATTCCTATGGGAAACCTGAAAACAGGACATGAGCCTCTCCCCATTTGTTATACCCAGCAACCAGTATTCAGGGGCATATGCTGCCTCTTGACAGCGTAGGTTAGAAGCCACTGATAACCTTACCTGGCATACGAGGATGCTTTGGATATTAATGGCATACCTGAAAATAGTCAGTTTCAGTGAATCAGATTTCTTGCACTGCCCATCATAATGCCCCCAACAGGGTATTGCACACCTCCGGCATGGGTAGAGATGCCTGTTCCTGATGCAGGAAAAGCACACACATTTTCCTTTTGCAGGAGATACACGTGGTTCCACTTTGGAAAGTGGAATACAGGGAGAAACAAGTCACAGGCAATTTCCATTCGAATCAATAAGCCTTTAGTGGCACATTCAGTTCCACTGATTGGAATAGGAGCTACAAACAGCATCCAGCTTTTTCATATTTAGTCTTCATATTTTCTGACAGTGAACAATAATAATGAATGTTACTTCCTTTACACATCATAGTTTGCTGATTCATCTCTTTAGGGTTTAAAAATTATCTGCATTAAGCAGTAAAATAAATGCACACCATAAACTGGATCCCCATTAGAAATATCCTTAGCCTAGCAAGATAACTAGGTTGAATGGGTTTTTAAAAAAAATGATTGTGGAAAATATTAAGTTACGTCCTTTAATTCACTTACATCTTAAAAAAATACTTTTGCTCTGGATTAATCTCTGAGTAACAAGTGAAGCAGGAAAAGCTGGTTATAGAGACATTTTACATTTGATAGAGTCCCTACTTGAGGCTTGATAAGATTACTTTTGGATGTTTGGCTGCAAATTTGTGCACTCTTGTTTGGAAGAGCCAATGAACAAAGTGGAGCTCATATTCCTAGAATTGGTTTGGAAGGCTTTCAGCATGTTAATTATCACATTGTGAAGGCACTGTCAAACATGGGGAGCTTCCTTTACGCTGAGTCCCACCATGGGCCTGTCTAGCTCTGTATTAACTGGCAGTGGCTCTCCCAGGTTTTAAGTAGGAATCTTTGCCAGGCCTACCCAGAGATGCCAGGGATTGCAAAGCATGTGCCCAAAGCTACAGGACTTCCCCTACAGAGAATAAAAGGAGGAGCGAACCACAGGGGTACATCTGAAATTATTCAGGGTGATTTTTTACAGTGCTGTTTGCTCAAGTGGGCCACATCACTGCATTAGCTATGGAAAAGCATGGAACTTACCGTTTTAACTGTTATTTCCTCCCTTTTAAATCCACTCTCTTAAAACCATCTCTTTCCCCCCTGCTCCATCATGTCCTTTCTCTTCCCACCGAACCACCAGTGGTCCTTCTGAACCACTCCTTTTCTCCATTAACCCTCCTTCCTTTTCTACATTTTGCAGAGGCCTCTATCTTCTCTCCATGCACCATAACAAATCTGCACCCCCTCCTTTTCTATTTTGTGTCTCATTAGCCTTCTTTCATTTACCTTCACTAGTTTCCCTACAACTTCATGTGTTGTATTTTAAAGGGTGGTTTTCTTTACATTGGGTTATTAGGGTGTTTTTTTTAAAAAAACACCCACCCACACACCCACCCACTGTTCTATTATTTATTCTTCCTCTTAACTGTTTGATTAATATTTTTACTGCCTCTTGCACCACTTGGGAGAGAATGCGACCTACACATTTTAGATAATAAATAAGTAAATTCAAATCAGCCATAGTTGTAATGAACCCATTCTTTTACATCATGCATGTTAAAATACTTTGCTTGAAGCACTTACAAGATGGAAAATGATATCGGGACCCACAGCAACATAGATAAATAATTGGTTTGTGCAAGGCCAATGACTATGGAAAATCTAGGAGCCAAATGTAACATGATAGCTCAGGTGCTTTGTCTACAATTTTTGTTTCCCTGTACTGTCCTCAATAAGTCTATGCAACTCTCCCTAATTCAGCCCACTGTGATATACATTACAATCCTATATACCCTTACTTTGGACCAATTCTCATTTAATTCAGTGGGATTTACTTCTGAATAGAAATGCCTAGTATGTGCTGCTAATTGTTGTACTGGGTGGTAGTCCAACTAAATTAGCGGCTTGTGTAGATCCTAAGCAGTATCAGCTTAGTCTGTTGTCTTTTCCTACCCTTCCCTTTGCTGAACTTAACTGTTGTGTGGAAGGTTGTTTCTTGCATGAAATGCATGCAAACTCCTGACACTATTGCCATATTGGGGATTATGCTCTTATCTAACTGCTACCTTCAGCAGATGGTAGAATGAGACTTGGCATTAATTCATTAGTTATGAATCATAATTGGTCTTGACACATGTTTTGCAATCCTGTATGTTAGCTCTTTGCTTTACAGGGATTTGGATAATGCATAATTTCACACTGAATTCCATAAACTTGTGCTACTTTCTGCTCATGAGAAGAAGATGTCGTAACAATAGCATATTGAAGCCTTCTCCAATGTGGTGCTCTCCAGACCTTGTTGGACTCCAGCTCCCATCAGCCCCAGCCATCATGGCCAATGATCAGGGCAGATAGGAGTTCTAGTCCAGCAACATCCAGAGGATAGCAGGTTGGGGGGAGGCTAGTATATGATTTGTAAGGATTCTTGAAACATTCAATTTCTGTAAATTCTAATACAAACTCAACCTGCTTGGCAGTTCTTGGAACAAAGTGTGGATTGGAATATAGTCATCTTTTGAGTTTCCCAATTCTCTGAATTTGGTGTTGCAATTCCATGCTCAACAACAACAACAAAGTTACTACGCGCAACGTCAGGAAGAGCTGGGGCCTCTTTCCCCAGCAGCTGCAGTCACAGCAGCAGGTGGAGAAGAAGCTGGCTACAGAAGCCACAGCTCTATGCTCAGCCTCCTCTGCCCCATTCAGCGAGGCCCATTGCAACAGCGTGAAGCCTTGGGTAGACCCACCATAGACATGGGCACTCAGCCCCTCCCCCAGATGGCACCCCTTATCTTGATCTATCATGGCTGCTCTACTATGTGCATTAAACTTATCACAACTTCTGGGTATGGTGGATATGCAGGCCTAGCAAGGACCAGATTAACAGGCTGATGAGCAAGTTCTTCAATGCTGATCTTAAAAGGTGAACAAGTTCCTACTGGTGCAGGCTGTCCTTCAAATAACGTGGCCCCAAAACTTAAGGGGCTTGGAAATACACCACTGACCAGTGCAACTGGTACATGATGAGTGCAATATGTTCTGGCTCTCTTTCCCCAGTGAACTCATGTACCAGTTCAAGTATCTGGATCATCTTCATCGACAGCCCCATGCAGAGTGTATTATAGTGGTACCTTGGTTTACAAACTCAATCCATTCTGCAAGTCTGTTCTTAAACCAAAACCGTTCTTAAACTGAGGCGTGCTTTCCCTAATGAGGCCTCCCGCCGCTGGTGCCCTTCAACCACTCGGATTCTGTTCTTAGACCGAGGTAAAGTTTGCAAACCGGGACACTACTTCCGGTTTTGCGGAGTTCGTAAACCGAATTGTTTGTAAACAGGGCTGTTCTTAAACCAATGTATCACTGTACATTAAAATAATACCATAGTTGATAGCAGCAAAAACCACTGAGAACTGACAGAACTGTTTGGGTTGTTCAAAAATTAAATATGGAATTAAATATGGATTTTCATGGATTTTTTAAAATAGCAGACTTCTGCAGAAACACATGTAGAATTGATATGGCTCAATAAAAGACTGATTCATCCATTTCTAATTACATGTATCAATAGCTATATACATAGATGTAGTGATTCAGCTTCTTTAGCCATTTTTAAAATGCAATTTTACTACGTGCCAGCAGAGAAAAAGAAATGCAACATTCTAACCTAGAATGCAAGACACCTGCTGGGAGCAAAATTGACTAGGAGAGCATGGGTCTAATAAGTTTTACTCCAAAGAGGTATCTCATGATTGCGGAAATGTTTCTCTGCACAAGCATGTTGCTACATTTCCCTTTTGGTTAAAATTGGATCTTTTTAAAAAATATATATAAAAAATGGGAAAATGAAGCGGTGGTCACGCCATACTCTTGAATTCATGCGTTCAGTCTGAAAAGTGCTTCCAAAGAGTGTCTTATGAGAGAGTCGGCTAGAAGACATCTAATCAGACAGAACAACAGGATGCGGTGTTCTTTAAAAGGGTAACAAAAAATGTCCCAAGACCTATAGTTTCTGTGCTTCTTTTTGGTTTTACATTAGCTGCTATTCAGTTACCTTGTATAAAGACTGATGTTAATAATATGTTGCACTTTTTTGGGTTGATTGGTCTGTGATTTCACACTTGAGTCCTTTAAGAACTCTCTGGATCCGTTGAATTGACACTATTCAGGCTGCTATTGCTGATTGGTTCTGCAACCTTCTTTGTCACCTCTGTTGGGAATTGTATGTGTAATATATTGCCTGAATAAATTGGTTTGGGTGTGGATATCTCTCTAGCATCTTCTGCAGTGAAGACAAAGCAAATAATTTGGTTACTTTCTCTGCAACATCTTTCTTTGTTCTCCCTATACAAGCTTTACTACTTTTCAATTCATCCAGCTTCGTGTATATTTCAAGAATCAATTATTTTTTTATTCTTTATAGTAATTTGATCTTCAGCTTTCTTCTTGGCTTTGTTGCAGATTTACATTTTGTTTGTCACGTATGGTGCCTTTCTGCAGTTAGCAACAGAAAATTTATACCTTTCCAGCAACTGGTACGGAGGTAACGGTAAAGGAGCAGGAACAATGAGGCTAGAGAGATTCAAAAAGCACTGGATGAAAGAAGTGGCTTTGGGGACGAATATGGAAGAAGTGAGAGAAGTAGCCTGATAGGGTTGCTATTTTAGTGATAAGAGGTAGCACAGGATGAGAAGCAGTGATGGAGTGGAAGACAAGGCAAATGCACAAACCAGCAGCTGAGTCAGTGCAGTAGAGGGAATATGAAAAAAGACAGGCAGGGTGAAAAGGTTTCAATATAAGGAATAGATGCTTGGATTAGATCATATGAATTAAGGTAAAAAACCAGCGTTTTATCATTGGCACCAGGGGCAAATTGTCAGTGAGGTGCTCCAAATACAAGCTTCCCCGCCATGGAGAACCTCACCCCATTTTGACTTGCAACACAAGGACCTTGCAGTGTGCAATGAAGTGTTCTTATGAGGACAGAGTTCAGAGAAGTGTCTGTTCCTTATCTGGTGCCCTCCAAGCCAGGAACGACAAACATATCATCACCCTCTGACTCAAAATGATGAGTCCCCAGTCTCATCAAAATCAAAGACTGAAAATAAGACGAAGTATATTTTAACTACTCAGCCCGCTCTTCCAGGGAGGCAAAACATACCACACTGTAGGTCTTGCCAGCTTTAGGTCATTGCAGAGACAGCATCTCCCTGTTGTTGCTTTAGAAGAAGCACGCTTCAGCCAGTGGATCTGTCCAAGGTCCTGATCTTATCTGATGCTGATCTGACTCTGACTAGCCTTCATCAGACTCTAGCCTGTATGCCTGGAAGCCTCAACCTCTCATAGCCAGCTAACCAGCTCCATCAGCAGAAGCCCTGTGCAAGGACTTTTGCTTTCACAAGGGGGTATCTCTCCCTCTCCTCTCCCGGAGCACTGCCTGATCAGGATAACCCCCATAATTGTGGGGAGGAACAGGAGAGAGCATTGTTCTGTTGGGCAAGCTGGAATGCTGCACCAATGGAAGAGCGTGACATTTAATTTCAGCCTATCAGTGGTTGGAAGTGGGGCTACCTGGTGTCTCAGTCTTCCTTCTGCACATTTATCAGTATCTTGTCAGGACTTTTGAGGAACCATGGTGACTAGATCTAGGGCAAAGAGGTCAGTTCCTGCCCTCAATGGAGTTGCTGGCAAAGGTTCTCTTCTGAATGAAGTTAAACAATTTTACAAACTACTTTGCCAAAACTACTTTGCCTTAATTTCTTAAGACAGAGGTGATGTTGTTTGATGCAATACCAACAGCAAGACCCCACTGTGAAATCAGTTCAGATTTGCCAGGTGGTAGCCCTACTGTGTACAAATTGTCAGAGAGACCACACACTTCTGTCTTGGGTCGCTAAATCTCTAGAATGGGACTCTGAAAGTTGTCTCATTTCCCCACAAGTTTTAAAGGACTTAAACTGATCATTTTGAAAGTCAGCACAATGTGTCAGTCTCTGATGGCCACTGCTTCTGCAGAAAGAAAGAAAATATCCCTATGTATAGTGTGCTAGAGAGACCGGTAAGCTGTCAACTCCCATTCAACATCAAACAAGACTTGGGTGACCTTTGATTAGCCTGATGTTACCCTGCAGCGAAATGAGTTAGTGGCTATTAAAGATGAAGCACACACAGTACCTGGCATTGTAAAAGAATACATCTAGTATTTATTCAGCTATGGAGACTTTTAAAACTTAATGCATAAAGCAATGAGTTTTATTAGAGAGTTTTGAGTGGGTTCAGTTTTTAGCTTAATGTCTTCTAGAGTGAAAACACTTTCAGATGCATTTTCAGCTAAGCTTGAGCAGATCAGTCTATTTCCAGACCATGCTCGCTTCACATGTGTATGTTCTTAAGACCATCCATCATCAATCTGCATCCTCGTCTTTTTAAAAAAACATTTACATGCATTTTAGTGTTTTGTTTTTTTTAAGCCAGGAGCTATATTACAAATTTTTTTTTGAAGTGTGAAAACTGAAGGTTAACTGCATCCTGATCCATAAATTAGTCTGGGAAGTGTGAATCAGGTTGACGTTCTTAAAAATGTGAACTGCATGAAATCCTTGAGCATTCCTATTTTCATTTGAAAATATTCACATTTTTTTCCATGCCATGGGTGTTAGTTCTTAGAACCAGGATGGTTTACCAGCTAGAGTGTTGAACTTGGACTAGAGAAATCCAGATTTAAATCTCCACTCAGTCATGAAGTTCAGCAGGTGACCTTGGACTAGTTATTGTTCTTCAGTTGAGAAAATAATGAGTGTTGGTGGCGAGATAACCATCTATACCAACCTGAGCATCTTAGAGGGAGGATGCCTTATAAAAGTAATACATACATACATAGTTTCTAGTAGCCACTAAAGAGAGAGGACAATCTGGTTGGGAAGGAGCTGAATCATGGATGAATTCTGGCTAGAACTGGGCATTCAACTTTGGTTGATGGACTGATTTACCACTCCCCATGCAAAGATCTGCTGTTCTTATTTGATTTTGTGTTCCATACTTTACTTTTGAAAACACTTCTATATATATATATTTGGTTAGCATCTCAAACTCACTGTACATGTCAGATGAATCCTGCATGGAAACCAAACTGGGCAGTGAGCAATAAGGGGTAATATCTGACAGTGCGTAATCAAGAAACAGTAAGACTTCAATGGCCTCTGACCTGAAATATGTATTTACTATTGAAATAGGATAAAATGTATAATCTCTGAGGAAGTGTATTTATGACTTGAAATGTTTCAGATTTAACACTTTTGAAACACTCTTTGTTTTTTTCTCATTTGCAAGCAGTGGCGTAGCGTGGGGGGTGCAGGGGGGCCGGCCGCACCAGGCGCAACATCGGGGGGGGGCGCGCGGAAGAGACTCGAGTGCTAAAATCCACGGGTTAGGGGGCGCAAATTACTTGCCTTGCCCCGGGTGCTGACAACCCACGCTATGCCACTGTTTGCAAGCAATATGTAGGGAAAGATGATAGGGTCAAAAAGTAAGAGAACAGTAAAAATGAGAACGGGGGGAATAGGACAAACTCAGGGCTGGAGCCAGATAAAGATATTTGACCTTGGGTCCAACTGAAACCAATGGGACAAGTTAATTGTGAACTAACTTAGGGGCCACTGAATTTAATGAGACTTAAGTGCGTGTTTACATAGCCTGAATCCAATGCTGAGCGTGAAGGACACTGATAATAAATGATAATTAATCATACACTGGAAATTAAAGCAAGACTTGAATACTAAGCTTGCTTCCTGCACACATTACTCCATAAAAATAGTGCAAAAGAAAATACACTTAGGGCATAATCATTAAATGCAATATGTATCATTTCTCTTTTGAAAAATCAAACGTGTGGGACAAATGTTTATTCACCCCCACTTCCAAAATGCACTTCACCTCTAATGTGGCATCCCAATTTCAGTTTGGTATTTTTACTGATTTTATGTAAGTTTAGGCACATGAAAGGTGGCATACAAGTGGCATGAAAGAAAGAAAGAAAGAAAGAAAGAAAGAAAGAAAGAAAGAAAGAAACCTCAGACTTTCTGAGAAAGGGATAACCCTTGGAGTTGTCAGAGCAAGTTTTTACCCATAACAATCATCTTGAGAACCAGAAGAGAGGGAAAACACAGCATTTGACTATATGAGCAGACAAAAACAAGGTGGTTTTAGGTCAATTTATGCTCTTGTCACCTCTAATTACTTCATCCAGCAGTTCTACTTAGCCTCTTACTACATTCCATCCATTATATTGCCAACTGGACTTTGGCCATCAACTAGTTTGGATTTACATTATCGCTACCGGCATAGTTTGCCTGCCACTTGGGCAGTTTTTGAGCATTTCTGGCATTTTTCTGTTTTAGAGCTACTTTCCAATTTAGCAGAATCATTTACTTTGAATCATTGGAGCAGGGGTTTCCTTGCATTCAGCCTTGTACAGCTAAAGAGATGGTTTTGGCACTGAATGGATTATATATGAATAAATATGAAAGACATCCTCGTGTTAAAAGGGGAGAAGGAATCACACCCATGAAACACGGATATATACAGCTAGATTTTCACAGATAGCATTGCACATTGGTGTCTGGAAGTCACAAAGAATTACCATGTATATTCCTCATTCCTTGGATTTGTCTCCTAGCTCTCTAAACAGATTGGTGCTCATGAGGGGTAGTAGATTGAATTCGCTTTACTGATTAATAGAATATATCAATCTCCAACCCGGGCACACCGTGGTACCAATGGCAGCCGTGAAAGCTCTCCCACTTCACTTAATTTTGTTTTGTTCCTATTAAGAAAACCTCTCGACCCATGACAAGGTAGTTCAGTCTTTCTTCAGCATACTCTCAGAAAGGATTTTTTTGCTCATGTTTGCAGAGCTAGACTTTTGTTAAATGAAAAATCCCTTTGAAGGGAAAATGGCAGTTGGATTAACATTGATTATTTACCAGATAGCGTATTCTTTTTGAACTTGGAAGCTGGGCAAATGTAAGAGATTCTTTCCACATTTTACTCCAGTGCTAATGGACAAATAGTGGATTCTGATCTGCAGTCAGCCTTCTTCTTCTTCTTCTTCTTCTCCTCCTCCTCCTCCTTCTTCCTCTCTCTCTCTCTCTCTCTCTCTCTCTCTCTCACACACACACACACAGAGCTTACCAGTTGTGTGATCCCCCTGCTTCTGTTGTTTGTGTGTGAGAGAGTGAATATTCTAACCAAGTGATCAGGGCTAATCAGCAATCTCCCTTCTGAGGCACTGAAATTAGGAGGCGAAAGCCCCATGCATGGACTGAGTTTGCACAAGTCTTCATTTCCTTAATTTCAGTCCCTCAGAAGAGTGGGTGCTGACTAGGTAAGAAACAAGAGCCCATATTATCAGCCCTACACATGCAACAGAACGGGGGAATGGAATTCTGAGGTGGAAGTGAACTGCGCCACTTCAGCCTGAAGTGGGGTGGTGCTGGTGCCATTTTTGAAAGCTCCCCCATGAATTATGTTTCCTGCAGATTACAATCAAACGCAGCACGGAGACCAGTGGTAGATTAGCCATCCCCTGCCAAGTACTTTTATGCTCACATAGGGGAACATTTAAAATGTGATTCTCCATCTGAAGCTTAAAGTGGTACAGTCCATTCTACCACCTCATGGCTGAATCATTTCCTCTCAATCTTGTTCTGCTGCATGTACAGACCAGGCCCAGGTTACTGAAATATACACTACATGGAAGCAATTCCCTTGCTACTTGGTAACCTGGGAAGGAAGACGTTGCCCAGCTGTGAGTCATGAAGGCCACTCCCTGCAAGGCCCTTTCCACCTGGCCAGACTCACTAGCCCTACTGAAGAGGCTCCTGGGAGACCAGGGGGATATCGCTATGCCTGACAAAAAAACCCAACTATTGGATTCTTTTGCCCCATCTTTTTATGCCTGCCAGACAGCCATAATATTTTATTCTCTTGTTAATTATGCTGTTTTAAATGTGCATTTTATATTTGACTTCACTTAGCAATGGTTTTTGTTTTTTTGAAATGTTTAAGAATTTTTTGTTTACTTTGATTGTGTTAAATATGTATTCTGCAGTTGACCTCCTTTGTAATGTTTTATTTTATATATTATAGTTTTCTGTTAATTATGTTGCTTTGACTGTATACTCTATATTTGACTTTCTTCAGAAATGTTTGATTCTGGATTGTTTTACTGATGTTTTTATATGCTGTAAACTGCTTTGAGATTTTTCTTAAAAATATAAAGCGGTATAGAAATGAAATAAAGAAGAAGAAGAAGAATTAGTGGTTGTAAACAAGGATCTAAGTGGGGACACTTTAACCCGTCACTGAAAATCAAGTGTGGAATCAGGACAAAAGATGGGCACCCAATATCATAATTGTTCAGTTCACCAGGTTTTGCAAACAGAAGCAGTGGCGTAGCGTGGGTTGTCAGCACCCGGGGCAAGGCAAGTAATTTACGCCCCCTAACCCGTGGATTTGCGCCCCCTAACCCGTGGATTTGCGCCCCCTAACCCATTGATTTGCCCTAACCCCAGATGTTGCGCCCGGTGCGGTCCGCCCCCCCTGCACCCCCCACGCTACGCCACTGAACAGAAGGAATGCTTTAATAACAATAACAACAATAACAATAACAATAATAATACAGATTAAGCTATTGGAGCTTCATTGCTTCTGGCATTTTAGGCTATCTGTGCCATTCTCAGAGAGACCAAAAAAAGTGTTAATTCAGATGGAAGGGTGGCAGGAAAAAAAACCTCATCAATACAGTGGAACCTCAGGTTACATACCGTACTCCGTACGAACGCTTCAGGTAATGAGCTCCGCTAATCCAGAAGTAGATGCTCCTGGTTGCGAAACTTTGCCCTGGGATGCGAGCGGAAGTCGCGTGCCAGCGGTGCAGTGGCAGCAGAAGGGCCCATTAGCGAAAGCGCACCTCAGGTTAAGAACGGTTTCAGGTTAAGAATGGAGCTCTGGAACAAATTAAGTTCATAACCGGAGGTACCACTGTAACAATTATAGGTGTGCCGGACAGCTGCTGCTTTTGCTGTACGGGACATGAGCTTGCATTAACCCCCACCCCAATAGAGCACTATAGCTCCACAAATGCTATTTAGAGAGGTGATTATAAACCAGGCCAGTTTCTCCCTTGTAGTGTGGTGCAATAACAAAAAAAGCTGTTGAATATAATTGCTATGGAGATGCAAAGCAGAAAACTACCAAGGTGTTCCTGAGACCAGAAAGCTCTCTCATGAATGTACGGGGCTCATTTCAGCAGGCACCTTCATTGTGTGCAACAGAACAAAATGCACAAGTGGCAGCTCACAAGAAATGTGAATACATAAAGGTATTCTGGATAGAAGGCAGCCGGTGCTCTGTCTGTCCAGAAGTATTTATTTATCATGAATGTGCTTAATGTTGCCTTCTCCCCCTCTGACAAATCTGAGAGTGCTTTGCATTCTGAAGGACACACTGACATCTGTAACCATAATATTCCACACAGTACTGATAGGACTTCATTTGAAATCCAGTGTTCTTGGCAATAAAAATAAATGGTCTTGCCAAGTTGGAAAAGAGTGAGAGGAGAGCTTACATGCTATGGGATCTAGGAGGCAGGTCATATGTCAAAAAGAATAAAGAAACTGGGCCAGTTTTGCTCAGAGAAAAGAGAATTAAAGATCAATATCTGTTAGGAATTTGCAAGCAGCAAAAACTGTTGCCTGGATCAGATACAATGATCATGGCCTGAGAACAAGCTGTATACCAGATTCTCCTCATATCTCCCATTCCAACTTATTCCTGCATGCCCGACTTATGAAATCACCGTTTCACATAATGTCTGAAATGGGATACGAGTTTAAGTGCACTTAAAGCAATAATATTAAAGTAGTAAAAGCAGATTCTCTGAGCGAATCCTAATGTGGGAGTGGTAAGATACTGAGAGAAGCCACCACTTCTTAAACTCTGAAACCTGGTTCTTTTTCATTATTATTTTTCTCCCCACTTAGCTTTTTAATAATGTTTCCCTCCCATTGGCATTAAAATTACTTTGCCATCTCTAGGACAGGGGCATGTTGTGAGGAATGAGGGAGCCTTGGACCCAAGGCCACCAGAAATCAACTCCCCACACTATCCCTTGCAAGCCCAGTGACTGATGACTGATGACACAACACAGCTGGTATGTCTACTCCTGTGAGGCTTTCTGTGGGTGTACCAGCAGGTTGCCTGGGGTCATAAGTGCTGCCTCGCCAGTTGATCGGCACTTAACATTGCTTCCTAAAATCTTTTTACAACTGGCTGGTGAACATTAGGTTTGCACCCTGAGGCTGCAATCCTATACAGTAGTACCTCAGGTTAAGTACTTAATTCGTTCTGGAGGTCCGTTCTTAACCTGAAACTGTTCTTAATCTGAAGCACCACTTTAGCAAATGGGGCCTCCTGCTGCTGCTGTGCCGCTGGAGCACAATTTCTGTTCTCATCCTGAAGCAAAGTTCTTAACCTGAGGTAATATTTCAGGGTTAGCGGAGGCTGTAAACTGAAGCGTATGTAACCTGAAGTGTATGTAACCCGAGGTACCACTGTACTGACTTGCTCGTGAGTAAACCCCAATGGCAATGACTTCTGAGTAGACAGGTATAGGGTTAACTTTTGTTCCTAACTCCAAGAGCAGGTTAGTAAAATAACAAGCTATCTAGGGCAGGGGTTCTCTAACTTTCTATTCCCGTGGCCAAATTAAGCTATCTGAAATTACTGAGGTCGATCAGTCACAAAATGGTGGCAGATGGAGGCAGAGTTTGACATAATCAGCTGGCAATTACTCACACCATTCCTACTGATATTCCATTTCTGGATATTACTACATTTTTGTCACAGTAGCTTTTGTGGCAAGGAGTTTCTTAGCTTGGCTTTCCTCAAGCTATGTACCAAATTTCAAAGGATGGCTATGTTTCGATTCTTGTATTGTTTTAGAAAGTGTGGATTAGGTAGGCTCATTTTTCAATTAGAAATGAACTGAATTTCTCCCTCATCCAGGTCCACTGTTTCAGAGACATTGATTTAAGTGGAATTGTAGACTTTCCTTTGCTGGATTTTTTTAAAAAAAGAAATTCTGGTCAGGCATCTCTTGGGAATGCATAAAGTACAGGTGATTCTACCTCATAGCTGGGGACTGAACTCCTTGACCCAGTTTATAACTGTATGCTCAAATGTAGGACTCTTTTAAATCAGTTGCAAGCATCAGCAAAAGAGCTGGCATTAGGCAAAGGTTCAAACAACGACTAGAAATACAATTGTTGTTTTTAAAAAAGAAATGCATTCTTTTTTAAAAAATTTCATGCACAACATTTCATCTTTTTCATTTCTTTTACATACCAAATCTCACTTAAATCCATTTGGAAACTATTGAACTACTGATTTTCCCTTCCCCACCCATATACCCCCCCTATATTTGCCATAGGTTGATCTGTCAGGAGAAGCTGCTGAAGCACTGTTGATTTGCCCTCAGCCATGCCTGTGTAGTGCTAGATTGCCCTCTGGCCAACAATCAGAGCAAACAGATTCTCCTAACTTCTGCCTGACTGCATCTGTTCCAAGTGCTGCCATGCACAGCAAATTAGCAATCTTCCCCCCCCCCCTTCCCTTTTTTAATGTGAAACAGGTGTTCAGGTCATAAGCTCCCATTTTTTATATATATATAAAAATATTTTTTCTCATCCTGAACAAGTATTAACCAGTTTGACAAGTTACTTTTTAGTTAAGTGTTGTGAGTCAAGATCGTCTGTTTGGGCCTTTGTGTGGATGTGTGAGAAGTCTTCAGTTGAGGGCACACAGAAATGTGCTCATAAAAGATCAAAATGATAACAAAGAATGTTTTATTGTGCAAATTCATCCACATTATATTATTTAAAGATGTGCTGAAATGCTATTTAATTAAATATGACTCAATAGCAGAATGCACATTAGACTTGAGCATTAAAAATAGATCTGCCACGAGATCTTACTCATCTTGACAATCGTAGTGCTGTGTATAAGGAAACTTCTCAGGAAAATATTTTACTCCCCATCAAATTCTGAATTTGACAGAATTTTTCACCCTTGCCCTCAATTACTGTCGGCACAAGCACTTCATAGACAGAGCATATGTGAGAAATGGGATCATCTTAATAGATGGTCCTGGTTGCAGGCAGGTCCTCAAACTGGTTTTCCCCTCACAACCTGGCGTGGGTGGAGCTATCACCAGGGTGGCACCACAATCAACCAGGGCTATTGCCCAATCATTTTGAAGGGTGATTGTGGGGGAAAGTATAAAAGCAGCAGTGCGACGTGTGCCAAGCTCCTGCTAGCTCATTACAGGGGCACCTTGGGTTACATACGCTTCAGGTTACATACGCTTCAGGTTACAGACTCCACTAACCCAGAAATAGTACCTCGGGTTAAGAACCTTGCTTCAGGATGAGAACAGAAATCGTGCTCCTGCGGCGCGGCAGCGGCAGGAGGCCCCATTAGCTAAAGTGGTGCTTCAGGTTAAGAGCAGTTTCAGGTCAAGAACGGACCTCTGGAACGAATTAAGTACTTAACCCGAGGTACCACTGTATCAAACTCTGCATACTGACTATGGATACATACTGAAACTTAATGGCACTTGTATCACAAGTACCATGCAATGTGGAATAACGTGAGCATCACTGACAACATAACGTTGGATCCTTGTTCCAACAGGGCTTTTTTGAAGAGGAGGAGATTGACTTTCCGTGTTTTGAACCACATTTGTTTAGTTTTCAAGAAATTTCTAGTCAACATACTGGCTTAACCCAAATATTTTACACTAGATAGTTGAATAGGCCCTATGTATAAAGTATCTGTGCCAAAAGTAAGCATATATATGCTTAAAAGGGAAAGGATAACTGTTTGAATTCTGAGCCTAATAATAACAATGCTGTTCAAAAGGAAACACAATGTATTTTCTTCAAATATGCTGGTTTTGTTTTCTATTATTTGTTTTGGGAATTTAATTTCAAATGCTTGCTCCTCAGAAATGGCTTATTTTTAAACCTTGCTGAACACCAGCAAGTGTGGATTTTGAAGAATGGAGTTTCAGTTTGTTGGTTGGTTCAGGATATACAAATTAGGTAGGTTCTTATTAAAACAAACAAACTTCTCCACCATTTCAATTCATTTCAAGATTTGCCCCTTTCAAACTTCACATCACAGTCCAGTATCCTACACCCCTAAGTCTGCATCATTCGCACATTGCCCTCAGCTGCTTGGGATTGCATTGAGGGACAGAAGCTTCCATGTTGCTTTGAGTGCATGTGGATGGCACCTATTTCTCACTTTAAGATGTAGGGCATCATACAAATTTCATCTGAAACGCTTATTATTCCTCCCCTCCTTTTACGGACCCTACTAGGGAACTCCCGGTTGCTGTTTTTCTCTCTTCTTGGTGACATAAACACGCTGATTCCAGCACTCATCTCTTTCTGCTGGGCTGCTACAACATTGCTCTTTTTCATCACAGTCTGCTCTGGTTGATTAGACTCATTACTGTGCACAGATGTCCATGGTCATCTTTCTAGATAGCTACCATTACCTGAAGGTTAATATTGCTTAAAAGTAACTTGCATATTTTTTATTTTATTTATTTTTTTGACTTTATTACCACCCTTCATCATTAGATCTCCCAGTGTTTCACAAGATACAAGGTAAAAGCGCAAATGAATCGTTTTTTAGTGTACAATTTAAAAGAATGTCTTGGACTTTATGTCTGCAAATGAAAAAAGTACTATAGAGTCCCTTTACAAAGGCTTCACTTATAGAATCAACCTACACCTATCCTTTACTAAACACACACTTCTGAAAAAAGTGAATTCACTGTAATAATTGATTTATTTAAATTCAAAGTTTTATTAAGTTCTACAATAAAAGACAAAGAGCACACACATACAAAGTCAGAAAAAACCCTCTCCCAACAGAAAGCATTTTTCTTGACAACAAAGCAGACATTTAGTACATTTATATAATTTATTTGCAAGTAGTCGTTTAGTCGTGTCCGACTCTTCGTGACCCCATGGACCAGAGCACGCCAGGCACTCCTGTCTTCCACTGCCTCCCGCAGTTTGGTCAGACTCATGTTTGTAGCTTCGAGAACACTGTCCAACCATCTCGTCCTCTGTCGTCCCCTTCTCCTTGTGCCCTCCATCTTTCCCAGCATCAGGGTCTTTTCCAGGGAGTCTTCTCATGAGGTGGCCAAAGTATTGGAGCCTCAGCTTCATGATCTGTCCTTCCAGTGAGCACTCAGGTCTGATTTCCTTAAGAATGGATACGTTTGATCTTCTTGCAGTCCATGGGACTCTCAAGAGTCTCCTCCAGCACCATAATTCAAAAGCATCAATTCTTCGGCGATCAGCCTTCTTTATGGTCCAGCTCTTACTTCCATACATCACCACTGGGAAAACCATGGCTTTGACTATACGGACCTTTGTCGGCAAGGTGATGTCTCTGCTTTTTAAGCTGTTGTCTAGGTTTGCCATCGCCTTTCTCCCAAGGAGCAGGCGTCTTTTAATTTCGTGACTGCTGTCACCATCTGTAGTGATCACGGAGCCTAAGAAAGTAAAATCTCTCACTGCCTCCATGTCTTCCCCTTCTATTTGCCAGGAGGTGGTGGGCCCAGTGGCCATGATCTTTGTTTTTTTAATGATGAGCTTCAGACCATATTTTGCGCTCTCCTCTTTCACCCTCATTAAAAGGTTCTTTAATTCCTCCTCACTTTCTGCCATCAAGGTTGTGTCATCTGCATATCTGAGGTTGTTGATATTTCTTCCAGCGATCTTAATTCCGGCTTGGGATTCATTCAGCCCAGCCTTTCGCATGATGAATTCTGCATGTAAGTTAAATAAGCAGGGAGACAATATACAGCCTTGCCGTACTCCTTTCCCAATTTTGAACCAATCAGTTGTTCCATATCCAGTTCTAACTGTAGCTTCTTGTCCCACATAGAGATTTCTCAGGAGACAGATGAGGTGATCAGGCACTCCCATTTCTTTAAGAACTTGCCATAGTTTGCTGTGGTCGACATAGTCAAAGGCTTTTGCATAGTCAATGAAGCAGAAGTAGATGTCTTTCTGGAACTCTCTAGCTTTCTCCATAATCCAGCGCATGTTTGCAATTTGGTCTCTGGTTCCAATGCCTCTTCGAAATCCAGCTTGCACTACTGGGAGTTCTCGGTCCACATGCTGCTTAAGCCTGCCTTGTAGAATTTTAAGCATAACCTTGCTAGCGTGTGAAATGAGTGCAATTGTGCGGTAGTTGGAGCATTCTTTGGCACTGCCCTTCTTTGGGATTGGGATGTAGACTGATCTTCTCCAATCCTCTGGCCACTGCTGAGTTTTCCAAATTTGCTGGCATATTGAGTGTAGCACCTTAACAGCATCATCTTTTAAAATTTTAAATAGTTCAGCTGGAATATCATCACTTCCACTGGCCTTGTTATTAGCAGTGCTTTCTAAGGTCCATTTGACTTCACTCTCCAGGATGTCTGGCTCAAGGTCGGCAACCACACTACTACTTTGCAAGTAGTAGTAGACTCTAATTTAACGTTATGGAGCAAAGACCTCCCCCCATTTTATAGTATAATTGTTACTTGGCAAACTCCACATCTGGGATTTTCCAAATGTAGCTAATTTTAACATGGGGTGAGTATTTTTGAATCTGCAAAATTAGGACTATATCACCTTCAAAATTGGATAAACTATTGTTTTTAATAGTTGTATACCAAAAATTACATTGGAGAAAATGGAGTAGATCGTCGCATTCAAGTAAAGCTTTGACTTTTCAAAAGGCACCAGTTGACAGTTTCCCCTCAAGAGCTTCCAGTGTAATTTTTCAGTGAAGAAGGGGGCAAGTACTGTACTATAATTAACTGATACACATTTTCAGACTCAGCAGTGCACAATAAAACAAATCACTAAGAACAAAGTCAAAACTCACTTTGTACTACTTTCTCATTTAACACTGATACCTTGTTTGGATTGAACAAGGAGAAATGTATTTTCCATACAGATCACTTGTTACAGAATAATTTTTGGCAGCTTGAGATTTCATCCACACTCAAGTCTTAGAGCCACTTTTCAATTTATAAACTATTTTTCTCCAGCAGCCTTAGATTAATTTTTTTCCTCCATATTCTGATGTTTAATACTTTTTGACATAGATAGCCTGATGGTTCCCAGGTTTGATTGGACTACCAAATCTATTAATCCATTTCCTTTCCTGCCTCAGGGAGCCATTAGATTTAATGAGGCAGTCATCATCACATACTTGAGTCACACTGGCAATTGGCTTCCTGATAATTGGATTAGCGGAATACTCTGGGATGGAGGATTCACTCTGAGTTTGCATATTTATGTATGAGCTATTTTGTTCTGATGTATAGCTTATATGAAGTTCAACTTTCTGTACCCAAAGGTGTGTATTATCTATGCAGGGTTACATTAATCTGATTATAGCATAGGTAGCCAAGTCAGCTCACATAGACGGGATGCATTCCACCAAGTCATGTTTCTTAATAGTGTTCTTCTGACATCTCATGTAAATGATGAGGACAGAAGGGAAAGCATTCTGGCAGCTCCTGATTTTAGGATCATTGTTCGCTGGCAGCTCACAAAACTAGAATTTCAATACCTTCTGGAAGCATGGTCTTTTTTCTCTTACTGGTACTTAGCAGCTTGAAATGTATAGAAGGCTGCTTTGCCTTTTTAAAAAAAAAAAATATACTGATTTTGTTTGTCATTTTTTAATTGTTGTTTAATGTCCTGGTGTTTGTTCAGATATAAAACATGTATTTTAGAGAAAAAGAAGGGAGGGAGAGGGGGGGAAAGACGTTACCACATTTGCTTATATAATGCAGGTGGCGCTGTGGTCTAAACCACTGAGCCTCTTGGGCTTGCCAATCAGACGATAGGTGGTTCGAATCCCTGCGACAGAGTGAGCTCCTGTTGCTCTGTCCCAGCTTCTGCCAACTTGCAGTTCAAAAGCACACCAGTGCAAGTAGATAAATAAGTACTGCTGTGGCGGGAAGGTAAACAGTGTTTCTGGATGCTCTAGTCTCTGTCATGGAGTTCCGTTGCGCCAGAAGCAGTTTAGTCATGCTGGCCACATGACCAGGAAAGATGTCTGTGGACAAACGCCGGCTCCCACAATCTGAAAGCAAGATGAGCACCGCAACCCCACAGCCTTTGACAGGACTTAACCATGCAGGGGTCCTTTACCTTACCTTCAGATAATGCTTATGGACCACCTGAACAATATTCATAGGATCAGGCAGAAAGAGTTTTGTGATGGTACAAGAGAATAATTGGTCTTGCTGGTGCGGAAGCATCCAAATGGTGCAGAAGCATCTGATTTCTTATCATTTAGTATGACCAAACAAATTAAGGGAGAGGGAATCCTTGGTGTAATTGTGGATTTTAAAGAAACAATTACCATACATTTCAGTGTATAATACGAGGCTTTTTTTACTGTAAAATAATGTTCAAAATCGGGGGTTGTCTTATACATGGATAGTGCTGAGGGGGGTGGGCGATTGGTTGCAGCTGTGAGCAGGAGCATGTCAGCGGTGATTGGGTGGGTGAATGGTGGCTGCGGCAAGGGCTGCTTTGGATTGGCTGTTGCTGCGGCAATTGGGTTGGTGATTGGTGGCTGCAGCAAAGGCTGTTGTGGATTGGCTGCTACTGCAACAATTGTGCATGCGATTACCGACTGCTAGCTGCGAGTGGGCAGACGCTTGGCTGTTTTGGCAATGCATGTGTTGTCAGTGATTTTTGGCATCCCCCCAAAAAAAAGCTCAACAATTCTGGACAATCCTCCCCCCATTTTCTTAAATTGGACTCCCCCAAAATAGGGGTTGTCTTATACATGGGGTCGTGTTATACACAGAAAAATACGGTAAGCAAATGTATTTCAGTTTCTGCATGGCACTTGGATAAAAATTATCAGTGACATAACATTTTCACCAGCTGTTCAAACATATTTGTGTGTACAAGTTTCAGTCCTCTGGCTGCAGTTAGGCATGCCTAAGCTCATTGACTTCAATGGGCTAATATTAGATATTTAACATCTATGTAAAAGATGTTAAAAAGTAGAGAAGCCTTCTGTCTCCTTGGCTTTCTACAATGTAAAGAACCTTTTTTATAACTGACCTGAATAATAAAAGGATATAATTTGATAAATAAACAGTCCAAACTAGAATGACTCTTGTTTTCCTTTAAGGAGAGGGACTCAGCAGAGGTTTATTAGAAGGCTGACTTATCTTTGTGTATTGATTAGACCATTAACCACTTACCTTGCTTTAAACAGCAAGGATACTTGATTGCAACAGGCTACTCCAAACATGCCCTGGAGAACTACAAATAGAGATAGCACAAAGAATTATGACAAGTGATTTCAGCCTTTAAAGAACACTCCAACCTATTCAGTAACTATGCTAATTTTGCTAGAAGAAGAAAGCCACTGTATTCACTAGTATAACTGTGCTAGAAAAACCAAAATGTAAGTTCACATTAATTGAAAATTGTGGGGGATATTCTAAGCTTGACTTTTAAATTTTGAATTTCACAAGTGTTAAATAGTGCTTTTGAAATCTGACTTTGAGGAGCAACTTTAAATAATTAGCACATCACCAAAGGCTTCTGAGTAAGCTTAGCAGTCAAGGAATCAAAGGCGAGGTCCTCTTTTAGATCACAAATTGGTTAAATTGAAGGAAGCAAAGGAATAAATTGGCAGTTCTCCCAATGGAGAAATTGCCCCCCCCCCAAAGAATCTGCATTGGGACCCATGCTTTTTTAATGTGCTCATAAATGAGCTCAAGTTCAGTGTGAGAAGTGAGGTGACCATGTTTGCTGATGATATTAAACTGTTCAGTGTCATTAAAACAAAGAGATATCATGAAGAATTCGAAAAGAAACTCCAAACTAAATGAATGGGTGGTAAAATGGCAAACGTATTTCCATGTAAACAGGTATAAAGTGATGCATGTCGAGGTGAAAGATGATAGATAGATGATAGATAGATAGATAGATAGATAGATAGATAGATGATAGATAGACAGACAGACAGACAGATAGATAGATAGATGATAGATAGATAGATAGATATATGCTTATGGGGTATGACCAGCAGTGCAACACTAGGTTGATAGTGGATAGCTTGATGGTGATGTCAGCCCAGTGTTCAACAGTGGTGTAAAAGGCAAATTCAATGCTAGGGATCTTTAGGAAAAGAATTGAAGATAAAACTTTTCATGTCATAATGCCATTGTAGAAATCTATGGAGGAAATCAGTTTTCAGTGATAGACCTACTGTTTGCAGCCCTGAAGCCTGAACTGTTACGGGGGGCCTTCACAACCAGCAACCACTGTTATGTTCTTCAGTGGGGTTGTTCCATGACAGATCACCACAATTTTTATTTTTATTTAATTAACCAGTACATCTCAGATTTTGATGAAAATTGCAGTACTGGATTATTTCACATGTCATAGTCACCGGTGTGAATAAAAAATTCCTCTGCCCTATAATTTTCAAGTTTTTTTGGGGTGGAAAGTTAGGGAAATGTTATAGACATGCATGATGCACTTTTTAAAGCAAGATTTGTTTCTGGGGCTCCTCCAGGGTTATGGGCCCTGAAGTTTAACTTTCATTAGCTTCACAGTAGATCCGCACTTGTCGGATTTGGATACATTATCACATCAGTGAAAGCAAATGAAGCCAATGGATGGTGTTCCCCCTCAAGTAATACTGATTGCCCTTAGCTTCCATGGAGAAAAAATCTTACATAATCTGTGAAAGATCACTTAAAGGGGATGCTGCTTTATATAGGGGTAGACCAGGATTGGGGAATCGAACTGTGGCCCTCTTGATTTTGTTGGACTCAAACTCCCATCAGCCCTAGCCAGTATGGCCAATGATCAGAGATGAAGGGAACTGTAGTCCTACAAGATCCAGAGGGTTGCAGGTTCCCCATGCCCAGGCATGACAAATCTATTTGCCTGGCGAGGCCCCGGGCCCCACAGTTCTCTCAGAAATGAACACACAGACATGAATATGTTAATGGGATAAAATAGGCCTTTATTGATTACAGGTGTGAGTGGTTTGGCTTAGGCAATTGGGTGAAGCAAGACTATATCCCATCTTCCTGCGCATCTGCAGAAAGTCCCGAAAGGGTCAACCACTGATAGGGGGAGCCCTATGATATACATCAATTAAAAGCACCCCCAGGGTCACCGATGGGGTCATAGCATGGCCCATGCCCATGCCCAGGCTTTGGACAGGAACCACACTCCCGGATCCCTTTAACGGGATACCCTTAATGTAAAGGGGCAGGCCGGAGGCAACAACTGCCCCTCCTGTGACAAGGCTTACCCAATGTCTAACCTTACAAAGTTGTGATGAATGTTATTAGGTAGGCGAAAACCAAATGGCTGGTGCCAATTTGCCAAGTGGAAAAATTCCTACCCAGCCCCAAGAACCAGGCGACTGACATGAGTCATAGCAAGGGCATAGTCAAGCAACACAAGAAAAGAGGGTGGGTGGGCTGGGAGATCCAACGGAAGGGATGAATGGAGGCTGTCCCCAGCCGTGTCAAGGTTTAAACAGCATGTAGCCATGGCCCCGGCTAACCCAATTGGTCAGCTAGGGGGCATGACGTGGCTGGGAGTCCTAATGACGTGGGCAGCATCCCTCTGACCACAGCAGGGTCACTGGGAGGTCCTGGATAGCTTCCCACAATGCGGCCGCCCCGAAAAGGAGAGTTGTCTTCTGCCCTGGTTTACTTTGACATATTTCTCCCATGATTCTTTCCCACTTCTGCAGTAATCAGTTGTTAAAATTTTCATACGTCTATTTAAATGTGTATTTAAAAGTGCATTTCATCTCAAAACCACATTTTTAAATTTGTGACCTGATACAGTTAAACAGAAGTGCAAAATCCAGTAGACAGGTAAGTTCCAATCTGCACACTAGTCTGACAAGTGTGGATCAGGCCAATTCAATTCCTGGTGGCATTTGTAAAGATTAGATCTGTGTGGCCAACCAAGGGCCATGGAGCACTGGCTGAATGAAGTTGCTTTGGGGGGGGGGGATTTATTCAAAAAGAGGTTTGGACCTTAAGGTCATTCTCTACAGTCCTCTGTGCACATAAACATATGCAAATCGGCAATGCCCTCCCCCTTTTTTTATTCAGGAAGGGCAATCTTATCTGCCTTGATAACTGAAATGTGTGCAAGTACTGAGAAGTACCACAAAGACTATGGAAGCAGCTGAGTTAGGATATCCCAAACAATAAATCAAAGCCGCATTATTTAGTTGAACTCCAGAGATGAAACACCTAGAGCAGCATGCATATTTTTGTTGATTTAAAGTCCTCAATGAGCTTGAAATATCATCATGCTCTGAAATGAAATCTGATAGGATTGAATAGGAAAAAGATCAGAAAGGAGGCCTTGCCCCAGCTAATCTAACGCTCAACAGCATGAAACAATTTAGAGCAAATAGCCTGTCGCTATTCTGCACCACATCTTATGCCCTTAAGAAGAAATGAAATACGATCCAGAAGATAATGACTGAATAAACAAATAAAAAAAAATCTTCCAATGGGGAGAGTGGGAGGTATATGGCTTGGAACATTGCTAATGGCTGACTTCGCTGCAATACACCAGGGAGCCGAGGTTGAATAAAATATGTTTAGCCTGGATCCGAACTGCCAGCCTCCACCCTTTGATTAAAAATAAAAACCGTTGTATCATGACATTCAGCTTCCTCAAACCTACAGCCCTGATGAAAAAGCATTTTATAGAGCGCTACACTGCATTACATTCCAGACATAATGGGTTATGCCTAGTTTTCTCCTATGTAAATGGGTGTTGTAAATGATTGTTTGCATGCAGCTTGATATCCCTTATGAAATATTATGGAGAAATAAATAAAAGATGAAAGCTGCAAAATATATTGCTTAGCCAATACTAGACATTGGATTCTCTAATGAAAAAGTGCTGAATCATTATCTGGGAGCTGACATAATTTCAGATTCATAACTTCTGCAATTTTATGCTTATAGCCCACGAGGAAGGACCAGCCACTACATTGCTTTTACAATGGAAAAGAATAGAGTTCACGGTAACGGCTTCTGAAAACCACATGGTAAAAACACTGGCTGCCCCTTTTTGATGGACTAGTGTAAAAGTACTGAAATAAAATGGAAACATATTGTAAAAAACATTGTGAGTTATCTTATTTACCTTAATTGAATATCTGTCTGAAGGTGGTTGGAGGATGGATGGCGGCTAACAGATTGAGGTTGAATCCTGACAAGACATAAGCACTGTTTTGGGGGGACAGGAGGCGGGCAGGTGTGGAGGACTCCCAGGTCCTGAATGGGGTAACTGTGCCCCTGAAGGACCAGGTGTGCAGCCTGGAAATCATTTTGGACTCACAGCTGTCCACGGAGGAGCAGGTCAATTCTGTGTCCAGGGCAGCTGTTTACTAGCCCCATCTGGTACGCAGGCTGAGACCCTACCTGCCCGCAGACTGTCTCGCCAGAGTGGTGCATGCTCTAGTTATCTCTCACCTGGATTACTGCAATGCACTCTATGTGGGGCTACCTTTGAAGGTGACCCGGAAACTACAACTAATCCAGAATGTGGCAGCTAGACTGGTGATTGGGAGAGGCCACGAGACCACATAACACCGGTCTTGAAAGATCTACATTGGCTCCCAGTATGTTTCTGAGCACAGTTCAAAGTGTTGGTGCTGACCTTTAAAGCCCTAAAGAGCCTCAGTCCAGTATACCTGAAGGAGCGTCTCCACCCCCATCGTTCTGCCCAGACACTGAGGTCCAGTGCTGAGGGCCTTTTGGCGGTTCCCTCACTGCGGGAAGCCAAGTTACAGGGAACCAGGCAGAGGGCCTTCTCGGTAGTGGCGCCCTCCCTGTGGAACGCTCTCCCACAAGATGTCAAAGAGAACAACAACTACCAGAGTTTTAGAAGACATCTGAAGGCAGCCCTGTTCAGGGAGGCTTTTAATGTTTAACGGACCATTGTATTTTAATATTTTGTTGAAAGCTGCCCAGAGTGGCTGGGGAAAACCAGCCAGATGGGTGGGGTATAAATAGTAAATTATTATTATTATTATTATTATTATTATTATTATTATTATTAATCTGGTGCTAAAATCCAGGTACAACTATCACCCACCTTTTATAGATTTTGAACTATAATCTTCATACTGTGTTGGGAACAGAGTAGGAAATGTAGATGGAGAGGGAGGGGGAAACATGACTTTAGAGGACATACATTACAACCGTCAGCTAATTGTTAATTGAATTCCACTAAAACCCAGTATCTGCAGTGATTAATGTGCTCTTAACAATAGAAAAGAATGAGTCATTCCAGAGGAGGAAAGGGTTGATTAACAATACAATTAATCTTTCCATTTGAGTGGAGTTTTTGCTGCATATTTCTCCCTCTCTTCAGGAGCAGAGACAGATCGTTCCAAACGTCACTCAAACCAGATCTCTATTCTGACTCAGTATTGATTATTTTGACCTAACATTCTCCTCATTTTTTAAGCTTTCGTATGAAAGTCCAATTACCACTGACAGCTGGAGCTTTATCTTTAATCATTTTTACTAGGCACCACAGCTAGCTTGTCTAAGCTGCCGACCATGTACACTTTTAGTCTAAAGCATCATCTTGTTTCCCCCACAAGAACAATTGAACATTGTCAATTAAGGGCTGTGTCTTAGGCAAATGGTGAAGAATCTTTCAATTGCCGCACTGTCAACATGGAACGCTAAAGGCTTGTTTGCTTCACCGATGGCTTTTCACAGTCTATGGAGCTCTGCGTGTGCAGGGGATCTCCTTTCTTTCAAAGGGCAGGGGAAAGCAGGTATCTGGAAACTCTTCTCTCCATGCTGGATTTCCTTCTTGGAAGCAAATAGAAAGAACATGCACAGCCAGGGTTGTAGATCATATCTAGGTTTCTATCAAAATAGTAAAGGATTGGAGTCAAACAACTTAATGACATGGAGGAAACCCACTAGAAACAACAAGATCATAAACATAGAAAGAGAGAAAGATCATAGAACTTTAGGGTTGGAAGGGACCCTGAGGCACATCTAGTCCAACCCCTGCAATGCAGCTGTCCCATGCAGGGATCAAACCTGCAACCTTCGTGTTATCAGCACCATGCTCTAACCAGTTAACTGTAGGCAATTAGCAATCCCTTGTGTATGAATGCTGGTGATAGTTGGGATGATGGAGCTAATTTGCTGTATGTCTAGTTTACATGCAAGTACCACACAAGCTCTTCATCTTCATTTCTGAAATGGAAATCATTTCCCCATAGGTTTTCAGGGTTTCGTTCCAGAGATCTGTGCTACAATTTATATTTCCCAGTATAATCAAATAGATGAGCCATTAACGGCTTCTCCCACCTAATTCTTCACCATTTTTATCATTTACATCCCTCTCCCCCCACCTGAACAAAGCCAACTGCAGGTTGATGGGGCTGTTGACATTGTGCCTCTCCTTGTGGCAGGGGATAGGGTGCCATTTTAAATTCCCAGTATGACCCAAATGGACACTATATATTGGGAGGCAGGTGCTGCTTTGGGGTATTGTAGACAGTTAAACAGAAGGACTGCCTTGCTCCATATATATCTGCCCAAACATTATGTTCAGCTGAAGAGATATTATTAAGGGTTACACATGATGTTTGCCTTGCTTCTATAACAAATAGGGTATTCAGTGTGTCTGCACCTAGGTTGTGGAACTCCTTGTCCATTTATATTGAGGAAGAACCATCAGTACCTTGCTTCAAATGGTTGCTTAAGACCCTTCAGTTTAATACAGACCTTTCATGATGTACAGCTCAACCTACAACTAATTATGCATCACTTTTCAGAGGTTAACTACTTTTATGCTATGTGCTATGGATGTGCTATGCTAACTGCCTTGATACATTGGCTTATTCTGCAGTATATAAATTTATAGCATAACATAACATAACATAGAAACATAGAATCGTAGGGTTGGGAGGGACCCCAAGGAGTGTCAATAAATTTAAAAGATGGCTCTAAGCCACGTGGTACCCATGGGAATGCCGGAAAACAGAATCCCAGGGCAGATGCCAGTGGAGGCTGCTGCTAGCCCTCAACCAGCAGTCCTGCCCATTATAGTACCTGGGAAAGCAAGGGGTGGATAATAACATCTATGAAGAATTGGGTGGTAGAAACATTCCCCTCCCCACCATCAGCTTCTGTGGCACTGGAAAATGAAAAGATGCAGCACATCTTTCTGACAACTCTGACTTTCTCAGGGAATCTACATCTTCCTCCCAGTATTTGCTTTCCTGCATTTTAAAGCACACTAAGCTTGATCAGTAAAACTTACAACTCTTTGGAGGTAACAATTTCCTTGGTACTATGATGCATTCATTTGTAAAGACTTGGTCCCTACCCCAAGGTACAGCACCAGCAGCTGATTTAATGAGGTACTGCGTATGGAGGAGAATCTTAAGATGTGGCGAGGGAAGGTTTGGTGGAAACGACATAAGTCCTGGGAGGGGGAGCCCTGGGGAAATGAGCTAGAAATGGAAATCATAAATATACCAGCCTTTCCAGTTGTTGGTGATGTGCAGTTGTTTAATTACACGCTTTTTCTTTGATAGTTGCATTCCCCCCAAACAACAGCAACGTTATAACATGGTGCCATGAAGCATGGCAGAAAGAAAGTGGCTTTTTAGGGAGCGATATTTATGCCTTTAGTGCTGTAAAGTATCATTTTCAGAAGCTGGTACTTCTAGAAATGAAACATGTGACCACTCTCAGGAGCTTGTAAAAATGTTGCAGAAATATATTGGCCTTGGCTCATGGGCTGGCAGAAGAAGCTCAAAGGAATCTAGTTAAAGTGTTATAGCAACATTTTCCTTCCAGGCTTTATAGGAACAATAAGTTTCTTCTCTCTATTTAGATCGTGTAGTTATTGGATGCCTGCATTCACTCATCTACTGTTTCAAATAAAAGAGTTGGACATCACATGTGTGGCACAGTCCAACCAACAAGTAATGCTGTATAAACTGAAGTAGCCATTAAATACAATTTCTAGCTTCAGTCACTGAGGATCAGTGAACTTATTCTTTCCTAATATATAATGGTGGGTGTGTGTGCGCGTGCGTGCGCATGTGTGTGTGCATGCGTGCAATTATTTAAAAATAAAACAAGGAAAAGAATACAGGACAAAGTGTTCTGACACTGGCGGAGCTAGGGCTTCAAATACAGAGCTCACATATTAGACAGAGAGATGCAATCTCTTTGGTAAAGGTCTGTAGCTCAGTTGTAGATGTGTCTCCGAGTGGGGCTGGGAGAGATTCCTGTCTGAAACCTGGAAGAGTTGCTGATACTGCACAAGATGTCTCAATGGTCTGACTCAGTGTAAGACAGCTTCCCATGGACCTCAGGACCCCATTTCACAGAGCATCAGATTGCCATCTTAGAGCAATAAAATCATCTGATCAGCTAAAAACAGCATCAACTAAAATACCTAGTCATTTTATTGAAAAGTAGAGTTTTATGTTTTATTGTACAGTATTGGTATTGCTGTACATCACCCTGATATTTTATGAGTTAGTGGTGCTTTTATAAATAAATTGAATTTAAAATATAATGCTGACCCCAGGCATACTTCCCTAAATTCTTCTCTGGCTTGGATTTTAATTGCTTACAGACTAACACTATTTTGTGGTGGGATTCAATCACTTACTGGAAAATCCAGGATGCATAAAGAAAGTTGATTTGGCATCCTTGTGCAACAAACTCACTTCACTCAAAAATATTTGAAGTTATACTTGAAGTAGATCAGCCCTACAACTGTTTTTCTCTAGTTGAGATTATAGTCAAAGTCTGTGGAAATTTCCCTCTCCACCCTTCCACCCACTCCTTTCCTTGTCTGCAGAGATAAGAATGCAAAAACAGTCTTCACTCTCTCTTCCCCTCTCCCTGTGCTTGGAATGCTCCTTTAGCAAGGTGACAGAGGCATTTCCCAGCATCTGTGGCACCTGGGAATGTGTTGTAATTAGGGAGGGGGTAGACTGATAGAGTGCTGAAGCAGTAGCTGTCAAGGGATGTTGGCTGCTTGGATTGGCCCCCTACCTCCTAACCTGGGACATGCAAATTGTGAATTCTAATACTGGAAATCCAGATAAATCTGGTAGCATTATTGGGGTTGGTGGGCCCCTGCTGGCCTCGGTGCTACTGCTCTCTGGCTCTAGTGATGGCTACATGGTTTGTAGGCAGAGATTCAATAATATTTTCAGGGACACAACAGAACCCAATGAGGCTCCGAGTCAGACTGTTGTCTGGCTGTGGTGAAAAATAACTTGTTTTGCTGAGTCCAGTTCTGAATGAACAAAGAAACAGTGGGGTAGGTTTCTCATTGGCAGTGAGGAGCCTCCATTCAGTTGCTTCCATAATTCAGCTGCTGCAGTGTTCAAATTGGCCTTTTGACTGTTTCGTGGGAAGAAAGAACCCACAGCATTTTCATCGTAACCTTCAGAGACTGATGTGAACAAGGCCCGTTTTTCCCCAGATGGCAGCCTCTGAGTCACTCCTTAGGTACATTACAAAAACTTGGGTCATAAAATGTACTGCACCATAACATCAAATGTACTCACAATTTTTTACTTCATAGATATTTATTGGGCATTTCTGCCACCAGCTATTTCTTGCTGTGGAATAGGCTTCTGTCTGGTTCCTGATATAGCACACCGACAAATGATTTTTTTCTTAGAATATGCAAGCACACATTTTAAAGAGTGTCAGTTCAGTTGATCATCTTGAACTTCATTGATTAAACGAAAGCGGCCTCACCATCTCCTTTTCCTCTATTAACAGAGGCATATGATGGCCATGGCCAAGAAAATGTGTAAGGTAACAGTTAAGGTACACATGTCAGGTACTCTCGCTGGCTTGCATCTTTCTGGGATAAAAAGAAATGTGCAGGTATAGGCTGATAAGCTGGCAAAAAAAAAGGAAAACGCATGTAGAGAAACAAAAGCTTCTACCAGGGTTTGAAATATATTTCACTGACATGCTCTGCTTTACTTTTCCTCATCTTAATGAAATGCTAAAGGTTTATAGGAGAAACATTAATTCAAGTTTTATGGAGATGCTTAGGAAGCATTCTTTGTACAGCAGAGTGCACGTTAATAGAAGTGTTAGATTTATAGTTCACTTCAAATGAATATTGTAGGCACTGAAGCCTATTAGTCAGTCTCACGAGCTGCAATCCATAGCCCAAGCAATCCATAGATATGCCTTGGCCAAACCTCCTTACATCTGCAATCAATAAAGTTGTGGCCTGTTCCAACCCAATATCAATCTCCTGTGTTTATTTCTATGGTTTACCCCTCAATGCGCTGCAGACATCATGCACCTGTGACAGCAAACACATCATCTAGTCATTATAAGATGATCTCAGACCACCTCCAAAGATTGCCTTGGGGGTCATAGTGCTTGGTACCAGCCCAGCCATATTCTAATTTTCTTCTCCCACCCTACCAAATTACAAGAGAGGAATGGGGAGAACAAACAGCAGTTAAAGCAGAAGGCAGCTTCTAAATATTGTCTGGCCCAGGGACACTGTATGGAAGGCATAGGCAAACTCGGCCCTCCAGATGTTTTAGGACTACAATCCCATCACACCTGACCACTGGTCCTGTTAGCTAGGGATGATGGGAGTTGTAGTCCCAAAACATCTGGAGGCCAAGTTTGCCTATGCCTGCTGTATGGAAAAAAGGAGAACTCCGCTGCAGACATATTTTTCCCATATACTGTCACAGGAAGATAAAAAGCTGTCTTATACTGATCCAGAACATTGGTCCATCTAGCTCAGTGTCATCTATGCTGATTGACAGTGGCTCCCCAGAATTTCAGAGAGGGACTATGCAAAGCAGATGCTCTTCCCATGACCATTCAAGGGGATGGCACGTCAACAGCCTGTCATTAGCAAGGGAATTCATGGTCCCATTTCCAATGCAGTCCCAGTGGAAGTCAGGTTTTCCAGTCACAATACTATAGTATAAGCACTTGAAGAAGTGAGAAATGTGATTTATATCCATGTTGCCATGCACACAGGAGGTGTAGATCAGGTCAATTCATTCTGAAATATGGAATGAATGACTTCCTCAAGCATTGCTACTTAAAAGAGAGACTGGCCTCTTTTAGAATTTCCAGTTGCCAGGAGAACAGCGTTGGAGCAGGCTGGCTATTGAGACTGGCAGCCAATAAATATGATGCTGCTTTTTTGCACTTAATGAAATCTGATAGCCGAATGCATGTTGCCAGGTCAAATGATATTGCTTTGGTTTATGCAATTAGATTATCTATATATGTTACAATAAAATAAAAAACAGAAGTGAAATGTTCTCATTCCATCTGTTTATATATGTATATATATAAGAAAAAGCAAGTTAAAAGTTTCCGTTCAATCTGTTTCATCAAACAAAACATATGTTTTCTTATATATGTATATATATATGTTTCCTTATAAATATATGTTTTCTTATATATGTATATATATAAGAAAAAGGAAGTTAAAAGTTTCCATTCAATCTGTTTCATCAAACAAAATATAGCACTGCATGACACAGTGTGAGTAAACTACTCAGCTCTCTCCCTATGCATATATTTTAGCATAAAATTCTAAGCTCTATAGACTCCTAGCAATTACTCAGTGTTAAAGGTTGGGGCCTTGGCAGCTCAAATGCAATTCCATATATTCTATATGTGCTCTCTCACTCATGATTTCACATAGACCAAGGAGCTCTAGAGAACACCACAGTTTCCCTTCTGATGTGGTATTTTCCATTTGCTTCAAAAAAAAGGGGGGGAGCATCTTCATGTATATAAAAGCACATATTAAGTGTCTCTTGGAGGTTCAGAAGTATCTTGTTGTTTTTTATTTAAAAATGCCCTTATTATAGCCTTGCCAGGTTCAGAGATGTTCAGAGCTGCACTCAAATGCTGAGCTCCAAAATCACAGTCCAAATTCTTTACTACAGGAAAGCATTCATAGGGACTTCCTTTTCTCCTTTAGCAGCACAATCCTATGCATAGTTACTCAGAAGTAACCCCTATTGAAATCAGTGAGGCATATTCCCAAATAACCACGTGATGAATTACAGCCTAAGTGAGAGAAAACATTTTGCACAGGTGCATGAAAAGTGCCTGTGTGCATGTCAGGATTCTAATCCCTTTGGAAAAAGTAAAAAATGGTGCCCCAGGCTCTTGAACTTTATAACAAAATTCTGTTTCTGTTTCCATAGCTTTTGAGCTTTTTATGGGGTGTGTGTGTGCAGCGATCGACCAGTAGATCTCGATCGACCTGTTGGACAGCCCTGTTGTAGAGCATATAATGGGAAATAAATGCCCACGTTTTGGAAGAATTAAGGTTGATGTTCATGAACCTCTCACCTGATCTCTAGTTGATTGTTCTGCTTACCAAGAGGTAGAGAGAGAGGGCAGAAGCAGCAGGTAGTGCAGTGCAAGGCAGATGCACCAATGGCGCAGTTGGCTTGGCTTGGCTTGGCTGGTGCATTTGCACCATGCAAACATCATTGCCTCATTGACTCTTTAAAGGTAAAGGGACCCCTGACCATTAGGTCCAGTTGTTGCCGACTCTGGGATTGCGGCACTCATCTCGCTTTATTGGCCAAGGGAGCCGGCGTACAGCTTCCGGGTCATGTGGCCAGCATGACTAAGCCGCTTCTGGCGAACCAGAGAAGCACACGGAAAAGCTGTTTACCTTCCCGCCGGAGCGGTACCTATTTATCTACTTGCACTTTGACGTGCTTTTGAACTGCTAGGTTGGCAGGAGCTGGGACCGAGCAATGGGAGCTCACCCCATCGTGGGGATTTGAACTGCTGACCTTCTGATCGGCAATCCTAGGCTCTGTGGTTTAACCCACAGCACCACCCGCATCCCACCCTTGACTCTTTACCTTCTGGTAAACAATGGATGTAATTGACCAAAGGTCAAATGAGCTCCACTTCCCACCACACCTTTTGCTACTGCTTGCGGCATAAGTCCAACCTGTGCCAATTCTGAACCATGTAGGTCTACAGGATGGCTTATTTGACCGTGGTATGAAATACATGTTTTTAATATGTCACTGCTGGAAATCAGCATGGATTTTCTGATTAAGAATATAAGTTAACTTTGCTTCTTTTTCTGCAGGCAACCTATATAACATTTGTATCGGTCGTATTCTTTCCTACTTTTGTCCAGATTTCCCAGATTTCCCTTGCAATTATTACCCACTTTCTCTCCCCACTTCCTTTTTGAATCTCAATACATTTCTATTTTCTGGAATTAGAATACATTCATGCAGCACTAATCATCACCACATCTAAGGAACGCAACATTTGCTCAGGTATAACGAGTATCACAGAAGCAAAATTCATTAATTCTCCTGGGTGCAGCTATTCCAGTGACATTATTTGACCACTGGTGTTTTAAATAAAGGCATGGGCTCCAATCTGGTTCCAGTGTTAACTCCTCTGAAATTATCTGAGCAACTCAAGAGAGTCGTTTTGGGCCACTCCACTTTGTTTCATGGTGTTTTAACGGTGGTCCGTCTCACCAGTGTTCAGAATAAAATAATTATTTTTCGGGAAATTGCTTTGGAGCCATACCCTTATCAACACATTACAGATAGCTAACTAACCATTGCCTCAGTTGTTTGACAAATTAATCAAGTAAATCTTGCCTTGCTGCGCTTTTCTGAAATCTATAAAAGATAATGGACAGAAAAAACGGACAAGATGTTAGATTTCATTTAACTTCTGGTTTATTGCCTACTTCACAAGAGAATGTAAATAAAAACCCATTCTCCAAGCTATCATATTTCCCATAAAATGGTCACAATCTGCTGATGCAGGAGCTATTCTCTACAGTTCCTTGCATGCATATTTTACCAAATGGCGAAGATCAGTATGCCCAACAAGTATTACAACAGCCAACGTAAATAAATTACCATGTCAGGAGTTCCAAGTGGTCGAGAAGTGGTGGGCACAAAGATGATGCTGTTTCATTTTATGAGTGCATGCAAAGGCAGAGGTGATAAATTATCCTTATTGGGTTTGCTTACAGGAAGCATCATTCTCCTGGAGTACCACTTTGAACAGCGTACTAATCACTTGGAAATGTACTGGGAAAAGAACGCAGAAAGGACAAACCACACTATAGAGCCTTCTGGGTGACAGCAGTTAAGTGTTCTGTATATGGAGACGTCAAAGAATTCTTGTGAAAACAGAAATTGCTGGCGTTTGCTTACTTATCCCATGTCTGGAACAGAAATCAATCCAATGTATCTGATTGGTATTTGCTGTTATTGTTGTGCCAGTCTGCAATTGATTTGCAATTGATAAGGTTTCCCCCTCCACTTTGCACCCTACTTTCTTTGCATTGAAATGAATAGGGCAGAATAACGTAATTCCAACATAGTTAACATAATGCACAGAATTAATTAGGTTAGATCGTAATTCACCACAGCATACAGTGAAACAAATAATATAGTTTTGGGTGGAAAATGAACAGCAGCAGAATGGAGACGTGACATTCCATATGGTGGAATGGAAAATGTTGCCTTCCAGAATGTTATTCCAATGATATTATCCTTCTTGAAGATTAAGCAGTAAAAGCTTAAGTAATTATCATATGCCTGGGAAGCAGGACAACGACTACTTTTTAGGAGACAGCAGTCACTTCTCAATGTCTGACACAGTTTTGCACTGCCTTAGGAGTTCCAATGGACCAAAACCAAGTCCATTTGGATGTCACAGAAGTGGAAGACACTCTACTCCTTTCTTAGCCGTGAAAGAGATAAGCAATATTTATTGAGTCATTTACTGAGTCAATATTGATTTCTTGAATATACTTTAAGTACCTCCCTTTGACACTAACAAGGGGCCCCAAAGCAGTTTGCAACGGTACTAATATAGCTGATGAAGTATCTCAGACCTAAGCGTCAAAGCATCACAGATACAGTAATAATAATGTCTAAGTTAAAACTTATTGGAAACTCTGCTTTCCCTTCTAATCCAAATGCAGGTAGTTGTGTTTTGTGATCTATACTTTTTTTTAAAGCCTCTCTCCATCAGTTCCAATGGGACTCCTTATTAACACTGTCATTTTTGTGTATCAGGTACCTGATCACAGTCGGAAACTCTTTATCACCCTTGTTTATCACTTCCTTTTGTCTAGAGGAATAGTCAAGAGCACTATTGTTAAATGTGTTGGGCCGCCGTGGGGATTGACTGCCTAGGCAAACAACACTTTGATCTCTATTCGAGTGCTTTGCTAGCAATCAAAATAAGTAGATCAGGCTTTGGACAAGACTTGAAATCAGGATAAATACTGCTGAGGATAACAACTAAGAGAAGCCTCACTAAAATATTGCATCTCTTAAGTGGGAATACTCCTTTCCTCTGATCTAAAATAAGCAAGTATGGCAGATACAAAAGTCATTAATAAGCTCTCTCTCTCTCTCTGTGTGTGTGTGTGTGTGTGTGTGTGTGTGTGTGCGCGCGCACGCGGGCGCAAGACCACCATAACCCTCTCACATTTCTTTAGTAAGTACAGGCATTTTTTATTCGATGATAAAGAGAGCCTGTGGAACTGAATGGCAAAAGGTTGCCGTAAACTGTCACAATTATCTACTGAGAAGGGCTCTTTAACTGCACTAATTGTTTAACTTCTCATGAGCAGTTGTGATGCTGGGCACCTTAGCACAGGCGAGGCCTGCACTCTGGCCTTCAATTCTCAGTACTAATGGATTGCAGCAGGTTCTGTAGCACACCACCGAAATGCAGCAAGCTAGTTTAATATGCAGCTGATATCGCTGACACAATTCAGAAAGAAAATGGCATATTTGCAAATGGCTTTTTCTTTGCCCCTTCCCGCACTTGCAAATTGACATCCCATTATCAAGGATTCGAAAGTTTACAGCTGTGAGAAATTGTTGACCTTCAAGTTGGGGCCGGTTTTTCGACATGGGGCGGGGAGGGATGTGTGCAAATATACAGGACTTGCTTCAAATGCGTAAAGATGAAAGAGCCGCCTGCATAAAATGAGATAGCATCTTAATTAATAAGTGCATTAATAGGCAAAAACATATGGTCAGCTGCATTAATGTTCCGCGTTAGCAGAAGGAGGTTGGCCAAAGTCACAAATCTCTAAACAATGCTAATGAGTTCTTGTGCGTGCTCACACACACACACATGCAAACACGCCAAAAAGAAGGGGGGAGGAGGAAAAAGTCAGTGACTTTTGGGAAACATTTTATCCTCCTGGGAATTTCTATTTCAGCAAAACAAGGAACCAGCTAAGGAAGGAATAAAAGACATGCAGATAGGCCCTATGCTGAACAGCATTGGCATCCTTTTTCTGGCAGGCTGCTGTGCCTTAAACAAATGGATGACAGGTAGGAAGACAACAGGTACAGCACATCTATGCTAGGACAATCTTCACCTAATCAATTTATGAGACAGACTAGCATGCAGCTGCTGTAAGGAGAGAAGTCTTGTAAGAAGAAGAAAATAGTTTTCTGTGGAATCACATTTTAGTTTACCTTGTCTCTAACACATTATTTGCAGTTTCTTGTTTGTAGGCATCCACACAGAAGATGAGTAACACAACTATGCGCATACACTCACACTCACACCCACGCATGCACACACGTATTTTCCATTTGTATTGATCTGGTTCACACACGCCTATACATAGATTGATTGGTCTATACTTGCTGACTGCACAGTTTTTATATGGAGGCGGCAGTAGTGTGAACCATGTTCTGCATTCAAGGGAGTCTGCAGAAAAATTCACTGCAGGGAACAAGATAGACATATTCTTCCAACAGTGGCAGACCCAGTTTGGCAAGATGTCCTTTTCTGTAGCATACTTAGAGTAACAGTTAATAGTGTTGGCCTACGCTTCCCATTGGAGCTGACCTAGACCCTGCAATCCTTATCTGAGGTGCCTCTTCGTGTTCCTCCTCTGTGAGAGGTCTGGAGGGTGGCAACATAAGAATGAGCCTTTTCTATGGTGACTCCCCACTTGTGGAATGCTCTCCGCAGGAAAGCTCACCTGGTGCCTTTCTTACATACGTATATTTAGGCACAAAGCAAAAACATTCCTCTTCTCCCAGGCCTCAAGCAAACTATGGCCTTTTAAACTGTATGCGTATGGTTATTGTTTTTGTCTGTCACTACGGTATTTTTTATATATATTGAAAACCACCCTCAGATCCTTGGATGGTTAGTAGAGAAATTAAATAAATAATAACAATAACATTATAAATATTTCATGGGTGAAAGTAAGATTGGGGCCAATTCCCACCTTCAATTTTTTAGTCCCTCTTCAGTACTTAAAGTGTGTAGAGGGGCTGATGACAGACTGATAGCCCAAGGGCCAGAACCAACCTGATAGACCAGCTTGGCAGTCTTTCTTCTGAAACCCTGTCCTTCTTCTCAGCGCTGCCAATCCCAGGTAGACACCTTTTTTAAGTGTAGCAATCAAAACTGGGCCACAAAAGTGCTTTGGGTACTGATGCTTTGACAGGCAGCTGAAGTTGGGGGGGGGGGGCGCGCGCAAAGCATTTCAAGCATTGGAGGAGGTCAAAGAATTATTGAGTGGGTGCTCCCAATCGCCTCTGATTTCCTCCAGTGTTCGTCAACACAGCAGCACTCAACCCATTTCCTTTCACCAGTTTCTTGGCAAGCCGGGGAGGAGATCATGAAGGAGGTGATCAAATTGATTTCTGATCTCCAGTACGTGCCATGGTCCACCCTCCTCAGGGGTTGATTCACAAAGGCTTCATTGGAAGCTGCCTCTTCAGTGATCTTGAAGAGATTTTGAAGCAGTTCCTGAAAGACAAGCTGTTTCCCAGTCCTCAGAACTGGGGGTGGGTAGCTCTCTCTCACTCTCCCTGTCCCTCCATGTGGAGACAAGCTGATCAGGAGACAGCTGAACAGCTCAATGTCAACTCTGCCCCTGCCAATTTTAGCTTTGGGCCCAACCTGGGAAGATAAGTCATGACAGAATGAGTCTATTAGGCTGGGGGGGGGATCCTCACCCCTGGCTTAAAGGATCCAGTTGTGGGTTGGGAGAAAAATGAAGCACAGGGATGTGAGACCAGTTCACAGTCCTTTATCTGAGAAAAGGGCATTTTTCTTTGCAACTTCAAGGATTTAGTGAGAGCAGCTAGAAGATACGATTTTTCAGTCACACATCTCTTGCTCCTTTAGGTTGCAGATCTTCCCAGTCATGCTGCTGCTGTGTAGGTGGATGGATCAGTGATCAAGGCAAGATAAGATCTCAGAGGGAAGTGAGCCCATTACAAATTGAGCCTGGACCTCAAAAGAGTCTGTTCCCTTCATAATCTGTGGGCAAAGTAAACCCTTATATTCACCTTCCCCTGCTCCATGATCAGCAGTTAGAAGTCTATCCAATTTGTGTGCTGGGCCCTTTCAGAAAGGCCACTGAGACCTTTTTACTTAGGCAGCCCTTTAAAGCATAGTCTTCTGGGAAATGGTTGCGCAATATTTAACCTTTCCTGATAATCAGTATGTCTGATAATTGGATTGTCAATGGCTTCATTGTAATATTTATTGTAATTTCCCCTTTATTATGTGATGAGTAGCTTTGAGGATATTTTGGAAAATATGCAGCATATATCACTCAGAGATCCAGAACAAACTTGTCTGAAGTGCTGTGTGATGCTTCAAAAATAATCAGGAGTCTGGTGATGTGAAAAGGAGGGGTTTAATGAATTAAAGGCGGGTGAACACAGAAGAGCATGAAAACGTAAAGCAGGAAAGTATTGTTTTCTACCTGAAAGGTCATGATCTTTGGATGAGGGGAAATATACTTAAGAAATATTATCTCTATAAGAGAGGCCTTGGATAGATATCACAGGTGTTCTGTGTAGCAATCATCACTCACCCTGCCAGAGATTCCAGGAAAAGAGTCCTATCCTGATTATGTTGGGTTTACTTTAATCCAAGCATTTAATATCTGCTCAGCGAGCCTGTTGTGAAAATGGACCACATCAAGTAGAAGAGGCCAGCATGTGTCAAATACCTCTGACAGTTCACCTTGCACAATTCTTTTCTTGGTGGAGAAGGAAAGTCTGTCTGAAAAATTGGAAAAGATGCCCGATTACTGGGCCATGCAGGTCAGTGGTGAGCAGACATTAATTAGGCCTGGGTCCATCTACAGATTCAGAGCTGGCAGAAAAAGTTCCATTAAGCTTTAAATTGTTAGTGCCAAAAGATGTTTCTAAAATGCCATCAATATGTTTAAATTGCCAATTGTATATTTTACAGACACTACATGTATTTAAGATAAAAAACATTGCTGGCATATAAAGCTGTAATAGTTATAGCGAAACAAAAATGGTCTTTGAGTCATTACAGATAAAAATGCCAAAGCCCCTGAGTTACTGTGTGCTGCAGATAAGCCTCAAACTACACTTTTGTCACATAAATAAGAAACAAGGACTGATTTCAGATGTTGCAACATGCCAGAAGTGGAGGAGGAGGCATCAGCGGCTCACGCTTTCTGTTTTTGTCCTTCAGTAACATCCAGAGTGGAAGTTCACACAATTCCTTTGTAGTGAGAGGGAGGGGCTGTAGATGCCTGCTGGGGCAGTGGGTACATTTTATCATCAAGGAAACACATGGATCTCTGCTCCAGATATTACAGAAGAGTCACTTGTGTCTCTACTCCCACAACCTGTAGAGACATCTCAGGAATAGTGATGTGCGATCTTTCCCTACCCAGGCTCAGATTAGTCTCTTGAAAACCCCAAATAATTTTCCCCAAATTAATAAAATAGCTCAGTTCTTTCAGACTCCACCACACCCCTGATGACATCAGAGGTAGCATTGCATGGTGTATTTCTCAAAACCTCCTTCGACATCTGACACACCTTTAGCTATTCAAGCAGCTACCTTCTTGTCTCCAGTCACGGCTTTGTCTCCACTCAATGTTCTGGTACATAGCAATGGCTACATGCCAAATACAAAGCACATTGGGGAGTGAAGTTCCAGGTGCTACTGATGTGGGGGCAAAGGTACTAGAAAACTTCACTTCCTAGCACTACTTGCATCTGGCATGTAGTCGTCACAAGCTGTGCGCAGAAATGTCTGAAACCATAGGAATAATGTGCTCTCAAATTCCTAGACAGGAATCAACCCCATCCGCATCCAGACAGTCAATTCATTTCCCTTCTAGCTCTTCTTATTACAAGAAACATTTCACAGCTGAAAGGGAGCAATCTCCAGTAAGCACATGTTTCAATTAATGTCCCTTTCCAGCATCATAAATGGCAATTGGTCAGCAAAGGAGAATACAGCATGGGAGTCACGAAGAAAGGAGTAGGCACTTAATTTGTTGGTCCAAAAATGTCAAGCTGTCTCATTCAAGATGTGCTACTGAATTCTCTTTTGATAATGGCTAATGAAAATGTTATCCTGCTTCCTGTTAGCTGCAGATACAGAAATTAGTCAAGCTTTCCTTATTCAAATGAGACTTAATCTTATTCTTTCCACCACCTGTCCCCGATACTTTATATGAGATTTATTGGAAGTTTTCTGAATGAGTAGCTTCCTATGCACTATCAGAGAATTGTACGAGATAGATTCAGTCCTTCACTCTTAACAGGATTTAAGCTGCTCAGGTTGTGCGGAGAACAGATAAACAGTGTGAAGATGCAATACCTAAGTGTTCTTTTTTTAAAAAAAAAAAGTGTAGTGGGGAGGGTGTGCAGGGGAGTATATCTCCCTGAGTTTTTCCAGGACAAGTTATGACATCTACCAGAGCACCAGAGTAACTGACAGACTTGCCTTCTCTGGTAGATGAATGCTATGAGAACGAGAATTTCAAGTTTATTGAGAAAGGTTGATGCACCCTCACAGTTTCCTCTTGAAGGGCCTTTCTCCATCTCACAAAATGAGCATCAGTTGGCTCACTGACCCTTGTAGAGGCTTGCATCCTCAGTAAGTCCATACGAATTAGTCACATGAACATTCAAGGAAAGGCTGGGTGCGTCTTAGGGGTCACACTATCAGTTTAAATGGTAACACAGCTTTCTAAGGTTGCTTGCATTTCTAATTAAAAGATGAAAACTGCATCTCCAAGTAGGGCTAGCAATATTCCTTGTCTGAAACCCTGGAGAGCTGCTTCCAGTCGGTGTAAACAATACTAAAGTGGATGGACCAATGGTCTGGCTCGATATAAGGCAGCTTCCTATGCAAAAGGCTTGCAGTGGGGAGCTGTCTCAGACAGGTCCTTAGCCTTGCTTACAAAGCAGAAATAATCTGGTTTGATTTCCAGGATTGCTTTTGAAGATTATTCTACTGCTACGAATAAGAATCCCCCCTCTCTGAGATAAGTAGAATTATCTTCTTTGCTTTTAAAAATGTATTTGGGTTGGCGCTTTGGGACAGAGAACCTCTCACACGGGACTTAAGTGTATTATTAGCTCTGGCTCTCATAGACTAGTTTCCCTTTGGCAAAAATGCTGTTTTCTCTGTCACAGGGGACACTGCCTTGTCCTGGATTCATGGATATTCATAATCATATTGGTTTTCATTTTTTTGTCTATAAATATTCTTTAAGTGAAAGAAGTGAATTGCTTGGTGTACAACTCATAAGAAAAATAGCCACACATTTCTTTTTTTTAATGAAGCTTGCATTGGCAGCCTTGCTACTGTTTGTGCCACTGTGGTCAAAATAAAAGTCCACTCCTGCCTCCAAGTAAATTCAGTTCTCAGTCAATTAATTGAGTTTTCATACTGCCATGGCAGTTAGCTTTTATTTTTATATGGAACCCACTAATTGTGTATAAACATGTCATGTAGAAGGTTTCAACCAGTTCAGAGACAATGCTCTTGTATCCTTTCATTCACTACCATTTATTGCTTTCATCAAAACTTAAAGAACAGACCTCCTGCCCTTGATTATACTAACTTCATTCCAATTTGGTGTTCAGGCTAACAAAAAAGTACTGGTCACTGCCATGTTTAGCTGGCCAGCCTAAAAGACAACTTGAAATGTTGCATTCTCTTCCTGTAGTTTCCAAGTCATCCACCAGAACAGTATATATGGCAGCCTTGGGTTTTTAGACTCAGACGGTCATGAAAGAAGCAACTGGGAGAATGCAAAGATGACCTCAAGAACTAGAGGAAGAGGCAATATTATGCCTTAGTCCCATGTGTCTAAGAAGGGTTCTCATCCCAAAGCACTAAGACAGCACAAGTGTGCTGGCATTATCTACCTACTCACTGATGCACGAGACAATAATCGGTGTGCTGCATTTCAGTAAACCAGGGAAGGAGAACATGTGGTCATCCAGTTGTTGCTGGATTAGAACTCCCATCCTCCCTGACCAGTGGTCATGCTGTCTGTGGTTGATGGGAGTCCAGCAGCACAGATTCTCCATCCCACACTAATCAGTACATGTGAAAATGCCAGAGGCAATTGTGATGTTGCCAGCATGATAACTCAGGGAGTTTGTCAGGAGAGTTGCAATTCAGAGAAGTTGGAAACATGTTTCTCATTTTTGAGAAAGTGTAAGAAAGAAAGAAAGAAAGAAAGAAAGAAAGAAAGAAAGAAAGAAAGAAAGGCAGACCTGAATTTGTAAGTTGCAGAGATTATATCATGCAGTATTCCCTCTACCTCCCAACCCCAACAAAGACAGCCGTGAATGATAATACCAGAAAGGGAGGCATAAGAAAATCATAGCCATATTTCAAGATGGCAATGTCAGTGTTTATACACCCACAATTTCTAATTTAACATATGTTTTATATCTTCTGTTGCTATGTCTGAATGTATAAGTGTTTTCCTGACATAGTTCCATATTAACATATGCTTTGAAATACAAACTGTAACCAAAATCCTCAAACATAAAGAACAACTTTTTCTGTGCTAGCAGAAGCCATTTCTGACAAAGCCTATCATATTTCTCATACTGCTGAGTTCAGATACAAAAGCAAGAAGATATTTAATGAAGCCCTTTGCTTAGGAATGATAAAAGTGATCATCATAGCAACAAGGAATAGTTTAACACTTGACTTGTTATTTTAAACTAATGGGCATTCAGTTAAGAGAAAGACAGATCACCCTTTCTAACTTAAAACAGGTACGGATAAGATAGATGAAGCGGAAAGATTGTCTTCTGGGCAGCAGCATGTGAAAAAAGCCAGAGGTGCTTGCGATGTTGCCAGCATGATGGGCTGTGCAGTTTGCCAAAGAGGCAGATGCTGCTTCTCAGAGAAAATCATCCCCAAATCGGCATCTGGCACCTGTAATCTCCATCCAAAGAGAAAGCAAAACAGCACACGAGGAATGTTCATGCGACTAATTCATGTGGACCTATTGAGGATGCAGCCCATACAAGGGTCAGTGAGTCAACTGATGCTCATTTTGTGAGATGGTGAAAGACCCTTCAAGAGGAAACTGTGAGGTTTCAATCGGAGCTTACCTCAGCCCCTCTGGGAACAATTCATTGAACCAAGAGCAAGGCATGGATAGAGCAAAGTGGAAGAAGCACTGCATTGTCCTGTAATCTCCTCTTACAACACAATGATTGGAATCTCTCAATACCACACGGTGAAGTCATAATCTATTGTTGTATTGATAGTTTCCAGTACATCTACCCTAGCAATTAAAAGGGAGGCTAAAGCAGTTCTGCCTATGGGTTTTCTTATTGCAACTTTTATTTTCATACTGTTATTGCAATGCTTCATAGTCTTGTGATACCCAGCTTTAGGAAAATATTTTGCTAAAAGACTGGACACCCAACAAGTATTGAAGTGAACTTCAGAGCTTTGGGAAATGGACAAAAATAAAATAAAATTCCTACACTGTAGCTAAAGGGGATAAGGCTAAGCCAGCTACAATAAATTATATGCACTTAGAAGTAAGTCCCATTGAAGTCATGTTAATGAACAGGATTGCATTGCATGTGTATATGACACCATAGAAAATGATAAATGCATCCCATAATCATATTACAAAAAGAAAATAACATGCTCTCAGGCATTTTATCTTGAGTATTATTACAAATGCAGTGGTGGAGAAGTCCTTTATTTTCTTGCCTTTTAACCACTTAAGGTATCGACTTTTCCCAAGGATGTAATGCCATTCATATATTCAGTGCCCACAAATAAAAATAAATTCAAGTTAAACAATGTTTTATGTTTTACTATTCTGGGGATCTGTTTAAAAGAGAGAGGGGGGAGAGAAGAAAATAAACAATAGCATCCTTGCTTCTGTACAAAACACAAAGAAATAAACAACTATCTGACTTTTAGAAGACATCTGAAGGCAGCCTTGTTTAGGGAAGCTTTTAATATTCAATGAATTATTGTATTTTAATATTTTGCTGGAAGCCACCCAGAGTGCCTGGGGAAACCCAGCCAGATGGGCGGGATATAAATAATAAATAAATTATTATTATTATTATTATTATTATTCGACAGAATTCAGAAGGCCAGAAATTTCAAGAAGCGGTGAAGTGGCACCTTCATATTTACCAGTGTGATCCCACTTCATGGGCTCCTATTGCACGTGGAGCTACATGTGGACCTAAAACAAACAGGGAGCTTCCAGAACTACTGGAAACTCCCTGCTTCAGAAGTTTGCCTTTCAACTCATAAAGGTTGATAGTGAAAGGATGGATCTTAGTTGACTCATCCCCACATACCGTATTTTTCGCTCCATAAGACGCACTTTTCCCCTCCTAAAAAGTAAGGGGAAATGTGTGTGCGTCTTATGGAGCGAATGCAGGGGGGAGGCAGGCAGGGAAAGCTCCACGCAGCTCTTGCGGGCTTTTCCTCAGGAGGGAGAAGGAACTGACGTGGCCAGTCAGTCCCTTCTCCCTCCTCGTAGAAAAGCCCGCAGGAGCCGCATGCTCCTTAAAGGGTGCGCGGCTCCTGTGGGCTTTTGCTGTGGGGATCCTGTGGGGGATATTGAAATAGCCGCGTGCAGCCTCTCTCTGTTGGAGAGGTTGCACGTGGCTAAAGAAGCCATAGCCCTGTGCAGCCTCTCCCGGCTAGAGAGGTTGCGCACGGCTATGGCATCCCACTCGCTGTCTTGGCTTCTTTGCTCTTTGGGGCTGGGGGGGGGTAACCTGGGCTTCCCCAGCAGCCCTGTGAAGCTCGCGGAGCAGCGGGAAGGCTGCGCGCCTTTCCGCTGCTCCCAACCTGCTCTTTGAGGCTGGCAGTGGGGGAATCTCTGCAACGGGGTGAGCTCCTGTTGCTTAGTCCCAGCTCCTGCCAACCTAGCAGTTTGAAAGCACACCAGTGCAAGTAGATAAATAGGTACCGCTTCAGCAGGAAGGTAAATGGCATTTCCGTGCACTGTTCTGGTTTTGCCAGAAGCGGCTTAGTGATGCTGGCCACATGACCTGGAAAAAACTGTCTGCAGACAAATGTCGGCTCCCTTGGCCAGTAAAATGAGATGTGCGCCGCAACCCCAGAGTCATTCGCGACTGGACTTAACTGTCAGGGGTCCTTTACCTTCACTTTTTTAGATGCTTACAGAGGGCTACTGGGTGTCTGAGATGTGGCCAGTGTTCACACTCCCAGTTTAAACGTTGTCCATCCCAAACAAATTGTGTGAAAAAGAAAACTCATACCAATACATACTGACAGACTCATGTGACACACCTACACATTGCAGATGACACACTAAAGTGTCGCAGCACACAGTTTGGAAAGCTCCAGCCTAAGGCATGCTTTCAAAGCCAGAATAAATAGTCTCTGTTGGATCTGTTTGGTGCTCTTCATAATATTTCTTTTGTGTCTGATGATCACAGCTGGAACCATGGAAAATGCAAAGTGTCATTGTTCTGCCACAACTGTCGATGTACAACATTCAATGGTACCACAAGACAAATTGGATGAAAACCTCAATGTATGCCGTTCTTCCTGAGAGCCTCCCATTGACAACTGTAAACAGCTGGCAATTTCAGAGCCTATAAAACACTGGCACATCAACAAGGAGTGACAAAAAAAAAAAAGAAAGAATCCATTTGGAATGGGTAGTGTGGTGTTTTTGTGTTTTAGGTATTGTAAATGAAGCAGAACACGTTCTGCTTTAAAGTCAAGGACGACTTGTCAGATCTGCAGAGGGACTACATCAGCCAGGGAAGGACTTACCCAATCATTGCAAATTGTAAACATTTTATGATAAAAAGTCAAGAGAAACAGCAGCAAGCCTCTGTGAGCTCAGCCTGTACAGCAATTATTCCCTGCAATAATACACTACATGTTTCTCCTTTACTGCTCTTGTGTGGATTACAAACAGAATTTAAATCTGAGCTGGGTAGACCTGGGAACGCTGTACTAATACTCAGCTTAAAAGCTGGCAGAGAAACCTACAGAGAATCCAAGTCCCATTTTGCTCCCTGGTTGCCTAAACAGGCAACAATGGCAAGAAAATGTAAAAGAAGCCAGGGAGAAAAGAACGCAAGCTATGCTCTGTTTTCCGCGGCTGTCTCCGTTTTAATTACATGGGGAACAACAACTCATTTTCTCTCGCTGCAGTCAAAAGGTTGCAAATGTTGCCATTTACGGGACCCTGGTGCCACCTCTGTTTACTTACATTGCCAAGAAGGCTGAATATTCTCATTTCTTTGATTAAATAGGTGTAAGGTGAATTCACTTTTTGAGCTGCCTCATTCCGCCAGCTTGGATTGTTTTGATCTGTTTTGATTGTGTACAGCTTTGCTCTCACCAGAAGCCATGGGGTGGAGAATGCCAATTTAAAAAACGACAAACTGGGCAGGAACAACCATTCATGTTGGCCACAATTCAACCCCTGAGCGCAACACGGGCTCCACCTCTCCCATGCAATCAGTATGCTATCCATGTCCCAAAACTAGCATGGAAAGCCCCTGCCTTCCTTCCACAACCATCAAAGTTAGAGCGGCACACAAATGGTTTCTCAAGATTCTCCATCCTATTTGGGAGAAAACGCACCACACTTTCACAGGCGTGGGTTCTTTCTACCAAATATGTTTTCATTGTTGTTTGTTGCTGCTGGCACTGCAATATCAGCAACTGTGCTGGCAGTATGACCACCATTTTGTATTCCCCACAAGACCCAGTGTTGTTTCGGGGCATTGTAAAGGGAAAACGATGGTCACCATACATATAGTGGAGAATATTTGGAGAAAATTATGCAAAGTGGGCTTTTTCTTAGGGGATAAAAAAAATATCTCTGTATTTTAGATATCTGTGTCACCTTTTGCACCTGCACACAGGCTTTGAGAACAATCATGTTCCTCGTGATTAACTTCTGTGCAGCAGAGCATCTGTACTCGGGACAGCAAGTTTCAATGTCACTGCTTTATTTCCTATTCCCAAAAGTCATGCATAACATCTAGAGGGTTGCAGCTTAGCCATACAGTGCTAGACAAAGAGAACATGTAATGCTGAAGATTAAAGACTGTGGGAAGGAATCTGGAGGACAAACTTAGTAGACTACTTTTGGTAATGGCAGAGGCTATGAAAGAACGAGGGTCAGTGTCGACATAGGAAGGGAGGAATTTAACTTTTCCAGTGGAAAAAGAGTTTTGAGTTGCCAGTAAAGCCATTTGTACCAGAAGTAGGCATCAACTACAAGATTTGGTTCAGACCATGTTTCAGTGCTTTGAGGGAACAAAGATCAAGATTTGGTCTGAAGTGCTTCAGAGGACGTTCAAGTTGGCTTAGGGTCTGACAACATAGAAAAATGAAGCTTCATGCCTCTCCTATTCACTATTATTGGGAAGTTGAAAAATTGCTCTACCTTTTTAGAAAATAGAACTGGATGGAATTTCTAAACATATTAGCCAATCCTAAGTGGATAATTACTTCCAAATCAGTCCAGAGGGTTTTGTGTTGGGCATATTTAAATCTGATATTTTTGAAAGAGGCATCATTTATAACTTTTATTTTTTTATCAAGTTGGAAGAAATTGGCGGACATTGCAGTATCTCCTAAGGGATGCATCCTGCCAACTTTCAGAGGAATATCTGCTGGGGTTTTCTGCAAAGGCAAAATTTACTGTCTAGGGTGGTCAAAAAAGGTTTCACTTAACTTGTCCCATTGTACGGTGGCAGTTTGTATGAAAAGTGCATGCACAAGAGAGACAGCCCTAGATGATGCTGATGATGATTAAAAAAAAAACAACACCTACCAAATTACAGACAAATAGGTCCAGGGTTTTTTTTAGTGCTAGGTGCCTGTACAGTTTTTGTTTTATTTTTGGAGGAAGAGCTAAACGGAATTTGTTTCTCTCCCTGTTTCTGTGGGTCAAAAAAATAAATCATTAAGAAAATCAGAGAGGTGCCTCTAGGAAAGCAACTTGCAAAAATGCAGAAAAATGAGGGCAGGGGGTAAAGAATTATAATGAAGGAAGAAAGCACCTTCTGACAGTTTCTGCTAAATTGGCTACCTGCAAAGTAGATGTGACAGGAGTGGATTTATGGTCATGTGACACAAAGGAAGAAGGACATGATTGTGTAGCATTTTTCTAAACTTGTGCTACTAGCAGAACTTGCAAATAGGACAGAACACACAAAAGCCAGGCCGCACATTACTTCAACATCCTTTACTCCAGTGTTTGCAGAGCTCTGGCAAATCTTTGTGACCTGTTAGTCACGGAACAGCTCTCGCTTCCCCCTCTCCCCACCTTGGCATTTCCCCTAAGCTTGGGGAGAAATGTTTCCATTTTGGCAGATACGTCTGCAGTATTTTTTAAACACCTGAATCTCCAAAACACCCTGAAGCACTTTAGAGGCCCCTGCTTCAGCTCAGACAAGCTCCAAATCTGTCTGAAGCAGCCTACATTAGTTATTGATTCAATATAGTCAAATCTTCTGCACAACCCACATTTTCAGTTGTTCACCATCATCTGTAATTCAGTTAGCCTTATTCAAGCATTCCTCTTCATCAGATTCCAATCATTTGAGGGTGGAGAGGGAGTCATTCTCCCTGGCTCCTTCGCATCAGCATCACCAGCTTCATTGCCATCCACACGTTGGCTGCTGAATGTCTGCAGCAGGGAGACTCCTCTACTAGTGAGGGCTTTCCATGCAATTTAGAACCAGAGTACTCACCCACCAGAACTTTTTAATTAAATCCATTTCTATGGATGGCCATTAAAATAGGAAAACATTTGTTTCCTGTGTTGTATGCTGCATTAGGCATATTCAAAAGGAGACTCAAGGATTAAAATATACTTTCAAAGCACACAGACATAGGTAAAGGACCCCTGGACGGTGAAGTTCAGTCAAAGGCAACTATGGGGTTGCAGAGCTCAACTCGCTATCAGGCCGAGGGAGCCAGCGTTTGTCCACAGACAGTTTTCCAGGTCATGTGGCCAGCATGATTAAACCACTTCTGGCACAACGGAACACCATGATGGAAACCAGAGCGCATGGAAACACCGTTTACTTTTATCTACTTGCACTGGTGTGCTTTTGAACTGCTAGGTTGGCAGGAGCTGGGACAGAGCAACGGGAGCTCACCCCATCGTGGGGATTCGAACCGCCAACCTTCTGATCAGCAAGCCCAAGAGGCTCAGTGGTTTAGACCACAGTGCCACCCATGCAGACATAGTGTATTAAGGACCAAATGTCTCCCTCTAAATCCTGTGTGCTCACATTCACATAGGTGTGCTGCAGATGCTATCTTTTGTCCTTTAAATACAGAATCCTTTTGCACTCAGGTTTAAAATGTAGAGGTGAACCAGTTCTTCATAGGAACGTGTGCTGGGAAACTGAAGGACGGGACGAAAGAACAGTCTATGGATTGCTTCCATTAACTTGCTTCAATGTTATTGATTATTCTAATTCTACTTTTAAAAAAATATATAGGCATGCCTGTTGGCAGAATCATTCCTTGTTGCCTAAAACTGAGTGATATTCAGTGCCTCAGTACAGTGAATACTTTCTGACCTATTCCACAAAGAGAATAATCTAATTATCTTTTTTTAAAATGAGTATCTGAACCAAGTTCAAATGGTGCTTCAACAGTTTGAAGTGGGGAATGACCTGGCCCCAAGTCCCTCGACAGCCACATATTGAAAGCAATAATGGTACACAATTTCCCCTGTTCTAAAACATTGCACAGAAGCTGTGCTTCAGCACTTCCATTATAAAGCTATTTTCCTCCACAGGTAAAGTTGCTTATTGGCTACACAGACATTCTCATTGAAACAAGCCTCTTAACTCTCATACGGGGTGGGTCTTAACCTATGGCTGGAAATATTTTATTTTTATGATTTAAGATAATTCACACTACACAGCAGCCCGGGAGAAGCAAGGTTTACAAAGCCTGCAATTAGTTTATACCATCTACCCAAGTATTATTTTGTTCAGATGTTTAAATTATTAAACTTAATTAAGCAGACACTGAAGACGAGAGCACCAGATGACATCTACAAGGGGAGAGGGGTGGAAAATCCATCATGTTTTGCAATTCCGCAGCCTTGCTTATGATCTCCCTTGAGACACAGAATAATAATAAAAAATGAAACCTAAAATATTCCTGCACTTTCCAGAAAACTGTTAATAGTGCAAATCTGAGGGCAGGCTCAGATGACCAAGGAAGATGAAGTTTTTAACACTCCTTGCTTTCACAGGAATATGGCAGTGCCTGGCTCATTATACGACCAGAGTCTCAGGGAAAGCTGCTCTCACCATTATTAGAACTGCCATGTGGGACATGTTTATATTTGTGCCTCTGCAAAAAAAGGAGGTTTCCAACCATTCTTGTTTTGAAACAGGTGGGCATCCAGAGTAGATATATCAGTTACACACCCTACTAAATATCCCTTACTCTTGGTGTTGTGGATGATTTTAGTGGTTGGAAAACTGGAGTCCCAACTAGGTTGGGAATTGCTGGCCCATGTGAATGAAAGCCTTAGATAATTGCAAATGATATGTGGAATACCTCTTTATAAAGCCTTGATTGTAGTAGTGGTGATCCTTAATAACAAAAAGAAAAAGAAAAAAAGAGACTAAATTTGATCTGTTTGCTCAAATTTCAATCTACTATATAAATGTTGAAGTGAATCTTCCACAATATTCTTCCTCTTCTTCTTCTTCTTCTTCTTCTTCTTCTTCTTCTTCTTCTTCTTCTTCTTCTTCGAGTTTATATACCGCCCTATACCCAGAGGTCTCAGGGCAGTTCACAGCATATACAATCAGAATAAAAACAACAGCCCAATAACACTACCCCAGAAAAGAGCCACAATTTAAAAGGGTATAGGATGTCAAACGTATCAACCAAAGGCCTGGTTGAAAAGGAATGTTTTTGCCATGAAGGTGCCAGGCGAACTTCCCTCGGGAAGTTCCACAGACAGGGAGCCACAGCAGAGAAGGCCTGTTCTCGTGTTGCCACCCTCTGCAACTCTCGAGGAGGGGGCACATGAAGGAGGACCTCAGAAGATGATCTCAGGGTTCAGATAGGTTCATATGGAAAGAGGTGGTCCTTAAGGTATTGTGGTCCTGAGCCGTTTAAGGCTTTATAGGCCAAACCAGCACTTTGAATTGGGCCCGGAAACTAACTGGTAGCCAGTGCAGTCGGACTACTATATTCTTCCCCTTTGCTGACTTACAGGGCATTTCGAATCCACAGGGTACAAGATGGAAGCAGGCAATTTGCTGCATCAGCCAGGACCTGATGCAGCAGTTGGCCCTAAATCAGGCTGAATGGGGTCAGTTGACTCAGGCCTTATCTCTGCCCACAGTTTCCCATTTCTGGAAGTGGTACTTCTGTCGGCTTGCATGGTTGGTGGGCAAAAATGGAAGCTCTGTCCCAATTCAGTGACACAGGCATCAGTCTGCAGGCAGAAGCTAGCAAGGCCATGGGCAAGGATACCTCCATCCAATAATAATAATAATAATAATAATAATAATAATAATAATAATAATAATAATAAACTGTTGCCCTCAGGAGAACACTGTCAACAGTAAGATTCCACTGTCAATCCAATCATGTGAAATGGGGATGCCATCTTGTCCTTTGCCTCAGGCAGCAAAGCGTCTTGGGTCGGCCTCAAACACTGCACGCTGGATTGTGGCTAGGAATGGTCAAAGCTGTCAGTTTCAGTTTTCTTGGTTTCTCATTTTTCCAATCTTAATTTCAGTTCTCTACATTTCCACAGCAATGTGCAATCCTTACCAAACATTGTCTGAATTGTAGTGTGAATTTCTATGAATAAGTGCATTTTTGTACGCACTTTTGAATAATATAGCAGGGGAAAGTGCTTCTAAAATTGTGTATATCACGGTTTGTTTGTTATCTTCACTAAAATATATAAGTGTACACTTCACACACACACACACACACACACACACACACACACACACATATATATATATATATATATATATATATATGCACATTTCCATACTATGTCACATTTTTGTACACACTGTTTGTTTGGAGAATGGCATTGCAAAATTCAGAGAAGGGCGAATTTCACAAGATAGCTGTGCTTTGTTCATGTGAATTAGGTACCGCCTCATTAAAATGCAAGCAAAATTGAGTTTCTACCCCATTCCTAGTTGTGAGCCCTACTATTTCCTACATTAACTACCATATGTGGCAAAGTGAGAGACTGATCAGCTTAAACAACTAGTGTAGATTCCAGGATAAGAGTATTGCAGAAAACAATTTTGCCCTGAAACTCTGAAACTGCTAGTTTAAGCCTTCTTTTGATAATTTACAGCTGAGTTCCCCATTAACTACAAAGAAATGAATTTCATTCTCAGTCAGGATGACTGACAACACTGAGATTCTTCTTGGGTATTCCCTGCTGTGTCTAAAACAACAAACCCAGTAGCATTTATTTTTCACTTGTAAAGTCTGTCTAAATCCTGTCATGTCTACTCATAGACTTGATTGTTTACACACTGTATCTACTCTTTAAATAATAATAAAAAGCACCCCTGGCAAGTACAGCTTTTAAAGATCTCCGTGCTTTTGCCAGAAACTTCAAATGTCCCCCTTTTCTCTTTCGTTCTTGTCTCCCCTCTGTTTCCTTATAACTGCTCTTCAGTCAGTCTTCAAAAAGACACTGGCAAGTTTTATCCTCATGTCTATTAGCTGTGACAGCTCTGCATCCCCATATTTCTCATGCAGAATATTTTGTAAATGCATATATAGTTTTGCTTCTAGCATTTTAAAAGTACATAATCCACGACTGAGACCCAAAAAAGGTAAAAAGTGGTGTCTGAGTTGGCAGAGTGAGAAATGTATGATTGATTACCTCATAACTATTCATTTCAACAAGATTTATCCCTCTTCCCTCACACAGATTCCATCCAAAGAGGAAAACAAATCACAAACGCTCACCTACTGTATTATCTAGATACCTAAAAGTCAATTCCTCACATCGTGACACATTCCAGGGCTTCATACCAAGTCCGACAACTGGACCATCTGACTCAGTGTTGTCTACACTGACTGGTAGCAACTCTCAGATGTAAGCGTTTCTCAGTCCTACCTGGAGATGAGCTGCAACTGATTCAGATGAAGGGCTGGGGAAATTCTTTCCATATGGTTGCCCTTCACTCCCATGGGAAAATATAGCAAGACCCTTGGGGATAGTGCTGCTGCAGTGAATAAAAATGATACTTTATGTTCCCGTGGGATGCGGCAGGAAATCTGCAGGACAAGTGCTCAAATGGTGTGTGAAGAACATATGGAGAGGTCCAACGCTGCCTGGAGGGGGTGGGATTGCAATGGAACAAACTCTTCTTCCACATGCAGCCCACCCATCATCATGATGGGCACTGTATTAGTTTTCATATTTTTCATTTTACTATCTCAGCTTTAATGACTTCAAACAATAAAGTCACTTCAATGGCTTTGGTTCAGAAGGATGGTTATGTCACAGCAATGTATGGATACAGATGGCTTGCCATTAAGAACATAAAGACATGTCTGATGAATTGGCTCAAAGGTCTATATAACCCAGAAGCCTGTTTCTTGCAATGGCCAAATGGATGCCTCTGGGAAGTCCTAAAGTAGGGCATATCCCCCAACAGGACATGCTGCTGTTCCCAAACAACAAGTATTCAGAGACATGCAGTATTCAGATCCTGGAGATGGCATACACCTGTAAAGTGCCCTTGGATATTTCAACTGATACAAGAGGCCATTTTTTAAAATCCTTGAAGCAAGGCACCTTCATCACAATCACAACCCCCTTTATTATTATTTATGATTAGGGTTATTTATTAAATTTGTATACTGCCCTGTACCCGCAGCGCGATTCACAAGATAAAAATCGCAATATAAAAACATAAAATACATCATAAAAATAAAAACAAGGACAACCCAATAATCCCCCCAAAACATTTTAAAAGGGCATTGGATGCCAATCAGCCAAAGGGTGGCACCTAAAAGTGTATAATGAAGGTGAGAGCTGAACCTCCCTGGAGAGAGCATTCCACAAACAGGGAGCCACTGCAGAAAAGGCCCCTTCTCATGTTGCCACCCTCAGAATCTGTTTTGGAGGAGGCACTGCCTCAGAAGTGTTGGTTTTGCACTTCTCTGTCTGGGTGGCAATCACCAGTACCTGCTGTTTCCCCTCACTTCCTCTGCAGCTCTGCTCCAAGAAGACAACTCCTAGCCCACAGGGCTATCAAGGAACAAAGAAGACTTGTGTTCTCTTCTCTCTCCCCCTCCTCCATCATTTGCTCCTTGCCACCCAGTCTAGAAGTCCAGCATGGTAGAGAAGCATGTGATCAATCTACCGCCAGGGAGCAGGGGTCTTTCCTCTAAAGTACAAAGTTTGAATAATAGGTTATTCCGCATTAGGGTTGTCAAATGCTCAGGTCCTGAGGATTTTCTGCCCCTCTGTGCAGGCTTCGAAATGTGATTCTAAGCAACAAAGCATGCACACACAAAAATAAAATACGTAGTTGTATTACAGCACTGCGAGTTATGAGCATGAATTACACAATGTTTTATAGCAGCAAGCGCACTACACATGCATATTCTAGGATGCCCCAGCAGGCCCCATAAAGAGAAAATATGGCTCTGTTCTGTAGTAAGTGGGTTGAGGATTGCAGCCTTAATGAATAAAGAGAGGCAGATTAGATCTGTTCACTAGAGTGAGCAATCCCTTCATTAGAGGTCAGCATTGCATATTTTGATGGGTGGGAACAGCAAAGGTGAGAAGCAGGGCAAAGATTCACAATGAAGTTCAGAGGCCTGTTCTTGGATATATTAAATCAGAATGGCACAGGAGGAGTGTCGTGTTTACATTTTATATCTCATAATAACTATAGATCTTGGGACTTCTGCAAAACAGCTTTGTGTTTCCTGAAACATGGAAGGGGCTGCCTTTTCCCACACCAGGCCTGTTGTCTTCACATGGCATCCTTGGGCATCTAATCCAGTCTGGTAGAACCTGCCTCCCATGCCAGCCCTGAGCCTACCTGGGATTGAGTCTGGAAGTCACCTTTCTGTTTCCCACATTGCCCTGGAGCAAAACCACATTGGGGCAGCATTTATATTTAAAGGTGAACATAATCACAATGGCAGCTCTCAGACTCCCACTGGAGGCTGGCTGGTGCTTGTTGGAGCGAAAGCGATGGGAGAATATGCCCATTTCAGTTTCCCTAAGTTTCTCGTTCAGTTCTACACATTTTTACATGGGCTTGTGTTTGTTTTCTTTTTAAAAAAGGTTCATGAAAAATCTTTCAGCGTTTTAGTGCGAACATCTAATATACATGTTTGTATGCAATTCTGCCTAATATAAATATTTTTGCAAAGTGATTTCCTCAAATGTAATGAATGCTTGTACCTGTATGTTGCTTTTCACTATTATATGCATTTTGTACACATTTTAGCGTATGCATTTGCCCTAGTATATGTATACACATTACTTCATTGAAGAACTGCATTGCAAATTCTGAGAAATGCAAATTTCAAAGGATGGTTGTGTTTTGGTTCACATTTCTGAAAGCGCAAAATAAGTGAATTCACCTTTAAGTAGAAATGGAATCAAATTTCTCTTCCATACCTGGCGGTTGCTCATCACCATCAAGATAGTTTACTGGATCATTTCATCACCAATGAGCTTCACTAATCAAGGAGAGGTTCCACAACAGATCCCCATAACCTTGAGCTCACTCTCTCCTATCTCCCCCTAAGAGTATTGCTTGTCCTGATATGAAATGTTCAGGTGATAAAAATGGCTATATACATGCATACACATACACATTAGAATAAGTTGAAAAATCTTTTTAAAATAGGTAAATTCTAGAAACAGGGAAATGCCACAAACGAAATTGGAATGCTAACACAATACTATATCAGCTAATATGTATAAAGCATCATCAAATGTAAGACACTAAACATTTCTCCCATTGTCAGAAGGCTCTTGCAGTGCCTTTTTTGCCAGCTCTAATCTGCGACCGTGGTTCGGGTTTCACAGGCAGTTTCTGAGTAGTTAGGAGACTTGCTTAACATTTACGGTACATTTTTTAGCCTTTCTTAATACCAAGTTGCTGGCAGTCTGCACTTCAGTGAATAATGCACTTGATTCAATTTCACTCACTCATTGCGATGTAAGTACCTGATAGAATATCCTCTCCTGCCTTGTTAAGAATTTGACATTTCAGTTTTACTAAGCTCACTCTCACAAGCGGAAAAGCAATTCATAGAAAGAGCTCTTCACAGCAAGAATATATCTCCTAAAGAGCCAGGCCAGCTCTGACTTTGTAACACTTCTATACCGGGTGAAAATTGTCCCCCTATCACTCACGTAATGCTGATGAATGAGTGGGAGAAGGAAATGATAGATATGATCCAGCATCTGATGCACATAATTTTTTGAGATAACTTGATATCATATTCTATTATCCGCAAGCAACTATATCGTGAGAGTTTCTCTATTCCCAGTCAGTGACTCCCACCTGCCAGTAACTCCACACTCACCAGGGTTAGGCCCCAGTTGCATCCAGGAAGGACAGGCTGGAGTTTGCAGCACATCATCATCATCATCATCATCATCATCATCATTTATTATTTATACCCTGCTTATTTGGTTGGGTTTCCCCAGCCACTCTGGGTGGCTCCCAAGAGAGCATTAAAAACATGATAAAACATCAAACATTAAAAACTTCCCTAAACAGGGCTGCCTTCAGATGTTTTCTAAAAGTCAGATAGTTGTTTATTTCCTTGACATCTGAAAGGACGACACCACTACCGAGAAGGCCCTCTGCCTGGCTCCCTGCAACCTCACTTCTCGCAGGGAGGGAACTGCCAAAAGGCCCTCGGAGCTGGACCTCAATGTTCGGGCTTAACGATGGGAGTGGAGATGCTCCTTCAGGTATACTGGGCCGAGCCTGTTTAGGGCTTTAAAGGTCAGCACCAACACCTTATTCCAGGTGCCAAACACTATCCATTGGAGGAAAACCTGTCACTAAAGAATCTACCCAGCCACATACTCCTCCTTCTCTTCTTTCCCACACTGCAATTCCCAAGCATCAGCATGAGAACACACACGGGCAAAATATTTATTATTGCTATTAATAGCAAATCCCTAACAAATTTAGAATGGGTCAGTCCCTTTCACGACCTTTTCTATAGATTCTCTCCCCTTTGTTAACACCCTCTGTTGTCAAGGCATGACATAGTTCACAGGTAGTCCTTTAATGTTCTGTTATCGGTGCTGTGTAAGGAGAAGCAGAGACACATATAGAGATTGCTGGATAACAAAGAACATATTACTTTGGTACACCTTATATAGCTCTATCATCTCTAGCGCCAACTAGTGACATTGACTGTAATTGTACTTTCTTTACAGCTACTAGATCCCATATAATTACAGCCTTTGATTTAGCCTACAGTGGAACTTTAAGAAAGAGCTCAAAGCAGCTGCCTCTTGCCTTCCACTTTGGTCATAGGCACAGAATTAAAAATGGGTCACAACAATCAGCCTTTATATCGAAACTTTAGCATTTCTGGGGTTGTTTCCTGTCCGCATCAGCTTGTGCATTTTTTAAAATCAATCCCTCGGCACTTAGAGTACTAATTTTGTTAGAGGCTCATAAAGTCTTTCTCTCTCTCTCCTTGACTGCTCTCATTCTTGGATAAAACTGAATCAATACAAATATTGGCTGCTTTCAGGATTAGTTTTCATGATGGGCTTTGAACAGGAACAATGAGCATGTGAACATAAAGGAGCTTGTTCAAAAGATATTTGAATCTCTGCCAAAAAAGCTCCCCTCCAGCTGTATCATCCAGTTGGAATAGGATGAGTTCTGGTTCTGAGATTCTCTGTGGATTCACCAAAGGTAGCCAGGGACTTTTGGGGCATGATTTGTTTGGAACACATGGTTAGCTCGGAATACAGATATCAAAGGCAGCAGGATCATCAGGAAGAGCATGTATATATTAAAATCAAATGTTTTAATCTACATTTTCCAGGTTTCTGCATTCAAATAATACTACAGATATGCACAATATATATATATATATATATATATATATATATATATATATATACACACACACACATTTTTTTCACAGCAAAAAGTATAAACTTCCCTGATTTCTTTTCAGAACCAGTAAATAGTACAATCCCATTTCTCATTGTGTGAATTTGTCAATTTGTTGTGGGTTTATTAGTGTCTGAATCTGGTTGTTGTTGTTGTTGTTTTAATTGCATTGCTGCCAGTGCCAGGACTGGTTCAAGACATTTTGCTTCCTGAGTCGCACAACAAAATGGCAGCCCTCCCTGCTCCTTATACAAAGGCTACGTTCAACACTGGCAATAGAACAGCATCCTCCACAACACCCAATGCAGGTAGACCAGCTTAGGAGGTAGCAGACACAGCACTGTCCCCACCCCACCTGCTGCCAGAGGCACCTGCCTCAGTCTGCCTCAGGCCCAACTCAAGACATTTTGCTGCCTAAAGTTGAACATATACTCCCCCACATTGAATAACACAATATCCAAGGGCAGTAACATTAATTTGGTAGCTGAGATAGAATTCCCACAAGCACTCCTTCCTTTCCCAGGCAGTTAAAACACAATAATAAATTGAGCAACTATTTGCTGCCCCATCTTGACTCTCTAAATCTGTTGCCCGAGGTGCCTTCTTCGCTCTGCCTATTGATAGCACCGGCCTTGCTCTGGCTAATGGTGGCGATGGCCCCAATTGCCTTAAGGTCTGGACTTGTGGACTGGCTGACTGTAGCAAGGTGGGAAAGGTTAATAGAGAGGAATTGTCTGTATCACAAGCAAAGGCACAACAAAAGAAAAGAGTCAAACAAAAGAAAATAAAGTTAACATTTTGGTAAAGAGGCAGAGCTTGGAGCAAGCAAACCTGAGGCAGAAAGTAAGATTTATTAATAATGTATATAATTTTCCCCTGCTTTTCGTCACTGAAATGCTTTACCAGTTTTACCAATTAGGAAAAAGCAAACATTAGCACAAGTGGGTGGCTGGGAAATAGCTTCAAAAGTAACAGCTAGAAACAGTAATAAAAACAGCCAAAAGCCAGGAGATTACCATATCTGAAAGAATTGCCCAGTGAAACAACTCTATTTTCATCGTTCTTCTAAAACAGACATAGGTCCCTGGGAAGAGAATTCCACAATCTGGGTGATTTCCAAAGGTAGGGAAAACAAGGAGAAGGAGTCTCGGGAATAGAGGAAAGCTCTTGGGCAGGTCCATACAGAAGGCCAAAATTCAAGTCCGTTGACAGGTTTTTCAGCTGCCTCGAGCCACAACATCTATGTGATGCTGATGACACACTGCTCTACTTTTCCATCACATCTGAATCAGGAGATACTGTGGAAGCTTTAGGTCAGTGTCTGAATGTGGTGGTGGACTGGATGAGGGCCAACAAAATACGCTTGAATCCTGTGCTTGTGAAGAAAGAAAATGGAAAACTTTAGACTAGAATACTTTGCTACAAACTCAGGAAATAATGGAGCAAAGGCTCTTCAGTAACATTCATGCCTGTCTTCTTAAAACATCTACTGTCTCAGGAGGAAAACATGATCCACCTTTGGCTTATAGCCCACATTAGTTCTACTCAAGAGTAAAACTACTGGACACAACAGGCATAATCAATTTAGTTTTTGGGTTTTTTAAATTTCAGTGAGTCTACTCCAAGTATAATTTAAGTTGGATACAACCCATGGTTTTTAAAGTATTTTGGCACTCCAGTGCTGCCTACTTAGAATAAATCCCTATTGATTAAAATGAATTGTTTATTGAAGGAAGGGTATTGAATTGCAGCCAAGATATATTTCCTCAACTGACATTCATGAAGATCAGAAAAATCATCATAACTCGCTACTTTTAGAATGCCTGGATTTCTGTAGTACTTGGGAACTTACAACTCTACAAGCCCGGGTGTTTAGTGAGTCAGTGATGAAGCACTACATTCCCTTTTTATGTCATGTCAGTCTCCCAATCGATGATGAGCCAAATTCCCATTAATAACTTTATTACTATTTATTTATGGTAAGTTCATTGCAAACAGAGATTCCCACAGAAACTGTGATTAAAACAGATGACTACATTATCATAAAAATCAACAAAAATTACTGTAAAATGGATGAACAATTCATCAGCGCCATGGATTACAGTAACATGCATATGCACTAATGCAATGCTTTCAGCAGTACAACATCTGCTCTTTTATTCATATTTTAGATGGAGCACATTTATTTCATAAGAAATTGCACTGCATTCATTCCAGCTGGTTAATGCTATGAAACAGGAATCAGGGATTATTTTTCTACTTCCATTCCACTGATATTTAAGCTTGATTCATATTATTCAGATGCTGAGAAAATTCCAGCAGTTTATCTGATAAGAAGAGTCGACTGGCTTCCCCGTGACCTGCTTTGAATTGACAAATGCCTTTTGCCTGCCCCTTGGCCTCATTGTTTCCCATTGCCAACAGGGTTCACCTGTTCTCTAAACCTTATTGAGCAACCTGATGGCTCAGTCTCCCCCTGGAAGTGAGCAAGAACTCAGAACAACAACAAAAAATAAACACAGGCACATAGGGAACTGCCTTACACAGAATCATACCATTGGTCCATCTAGCCCAGATTGCTCCTACTGACTGCCAGCGGCTTTTCAGGGTTTCAAGCCTTTCTCAACCCATGAATAATCATAGTTTAGAGGTCCCGGGCCCTAAGGAAGTCAGATTATCCTCCACCAGGGCCAGGGCCTTCTCAGTGATGGCTCCGACCTGGTGGAATGCTCTGTCCTGTGAGACCAGGGCCCTGCAGGATTTAACTTCCTTCCGCAGGGCCTGTAAGACAGAACTATTCCGCCTGGCTTTCAATCTGAACCTGGCCTGATCTTTTGTTCCCCTTCCTCCCCTCCCCTTCCCCTTTTTATGAAGATTACCTGCTCTGGGATCCCACAGCTAATTCTCACCTGGCCTCCTCGCTGGCCCAAATGGGACTAATTTAGCCAGCTAGCCCTGGTGATCATGTAATGTTTATTGGATGGATTTCCCCCCTAAATTGATTTTTGAACTCTAAATTTATTGTTATTCACATTTTATACTGTGCTTTAAGCTGCTTTTTTGTTGCATCAATTAAGTGTTATAAATTTGTTGTTAGCCGCCCTGAGCCTGGTTTTCTGAACCGGGAAGGGCGGGGTATAAATAAAATTTTATTATTATTATTATTACTTGGAAATGATGGGGATTGAACCAGGGGCCTTGTGACTACAAAACAGATGCCCTGCCTCCTGAGCTATAGCCCTTGCCTCAGAAAGCAAGCAGATGGAATGAGGAAGGAATGCTGTGAAACAGCAGACAATGCTGCCTCACCTAGGGAGGCGGGAACTGAATTAGACGGCGTGAGGGAAGTTGGATGGCAGTGGGCAGTGTCTGAAGGGAATCCTGAAGCAAATGGCAGGAGGTGGGGGCAGAGTCAAGTTGACCTCCTTCCTTTCCTGTAACTTACACTGCATGAGGAACTTTAGAAAAGAGCCCCATTAGGTTAGTCCATAAATTTAGAAATCTGGTGGAATATCTTGAAAAGCATTTTAACTAGTTACTTGGGCTTGCCAATCAGAAGGTCGGCGGTTCGAATCCCCGCGACGGGGTGAGCTCCTGTTGCTCGGTCCCAGCTCCTGCCAACCTAGCAGTTCGAAACCACGCTAAAAAGTGCAAGTAGATAAATAGGTACCACTCTGGCGGGAAGGTAAACGGCGTTTCCGTGTGCTGCTCTGGTTTCACCAGAAGCGGCTTAGTCATGCTGGCCACATGACCTGGAAAAACTGTCTGTGGACAAACGCTGGCTCCCTCAGCCAGTAAAGTGAGATGAGCGCCACAACCCCAGAGTCGTTCATGACTGGACTTAATTGTCAGGGGTCCTTTACCTTTTAAAGCAGATAAAATGTGGGTAGATGAGGGCTGGACCCTTAATTTCATGGACTGATCCTGTGGATCCATTTGGGGATAGCCTTGTTACAGGCTAAGCCAAAATCTATCCATTTTTCTGGCACTTCCCTTCCACAAACTTACCAGGACAAGGTGGCAGTGAGGAAGACTCAAACCTGGGGGAGAGAGAGAGAGAGAGATGTTGATGTTGAAGACTGGTTGGTGAGTGGAAAAGGATTGTATCTCTCTGGATTAGAATAATATCTGATCCAGTTTAGAAATCAGGGGGTCCTCTAGATTGCCTTGTATTTTCAGAGAGAAAATGGACCACCAAGCTTAATTTTCCATGTCAAGGAATATAAATTTAGAGTAACATCTCTAATGAGGTTTTCAGTGAAAAACAGATCAATTTCATTTTCTGCCTACTTATGTTCTGCCTACATACATAAGGTATGAGTCCAAGGTTGTGTGGAGATATAGATGATATAGATATAGATAGATATAGTCTGCTCCTTTGGCCTAAAAAGTACAATTTTTCAGCAACAACAAAAAAGCCAACAAAGTGACAAATAGCAAATAAAGTGGCAAAAAGTGCAAATAAAGCCAAACATGGATAAATAAATAAGAACAAGTACACAAAACAAAGCAGCTACAATCTTTTCCCTGGGAGCTCACACATTCACACTAAGCTATAAACTTAGTGTTATGTGTGAACAAAGCCATTGTTAATCAGTCTTAGTCTAGGAACCAAAGTTGGGTTCTTGGGCTTAACCCAAGATAAGTCTTACCAGAGTCACAACAATCACCATTTCTCTTTATTTTCAAAGAGAAGGCTGTAGCAAATTGATAGAAGACGGCATGGAGAAGATAAGGAGAAACTGTGGTGTGGTTGGCAGGGGGCAGGAGAGAAGTAAGATGGGTGTAAGTAGTAAAATATTAAAAGTGGGTCCCATGTAGCAAGTTGGGGTTTAGAGATGAATCCTGGGTCTGCAAAGACTACAGTCTATTGTATCTTCATATTGTATATGGCAGAAAATGCCATGTGTATTCCGCTATATACAAGATGGAGATACAATAACATAGCGCATATAACATATTGTACAATATTTGTAGCTCATATAAACACTTTAGAATCTCACCATTCCAACTGCCGCTTAAGCAAATATGTGGACATTAAGTCTAAACATAATATGTCGCTTTCTCATGTGCCGTCGACAGATTGCTAATCTAGTTCACAATATGTATACATAAAACAAACCATGTTCCAAGTACTAAAACAACCTACGAATTATCATTAATAAAAATGAAAATGAAACATCATTAGCTGCTTCATGGTGGCCATGTAAGTTTGCTGGGGAGAAGTGTGAGGGATCCCAAAACATGGAAGGGATGATCAAATTACAGATTATATATGCTTGGGCTGCATGTAAAAGAGAGGAAGCGGGGATGAGGACCAGGAATATAATGCATGCACATGAATCCTAAATGACAGACATTGTTAAAGCTGAGGTGAACATGAGGAGGAAGTATTGTCCTTCCTTCTGGAATATTTTAAGACCAGAGAAAAGAGGAATAGGCAATTCAGAAAATACATCTAAATAACTGCATCCCTGTTACTGACATCACTACTCAGCTTCCTGTCGTGTGACTTGAATCCAGGGCTTCTTTTCAACCAGAACTCACCAGAATCCAGTTCCAGCACCTCTCAGGTGGGTGCCATTGCCTAAGAGAACAGGTGAGGCATTCATGGTAGGTTATGGCACCTCTTTTCCTAGAAAAATAACAGTGCTTGAATCTCTTTTGCTAGAAACCTTCGGGGATTTGGTTTTAACACAACACTAACGTGTTCCATTTTGTTTCATTCAAGAACACTGATGAAAAATCTTCTCACTTGTATTGTATGTTAGAGTCATCATCTTGCTGTGCAGGTTGCCCTGGAGGTTTCCCTGTTCTTTTCTTATCAGAGGGGAGCAGGATATCCCTCAAGCATTGCCTGAAACTCTTGAAGATGTTTGTTCTGTAAAATTATTTGCCAGGCCCAAATTGCTATCCCTTTTACAGCACATAAAACTTATATAAACCTGATTTGCTTTTTTGCTTCCCGAGAGAATGACAGACTTCACATTGTCAAAGGGTTTGATCCTCTCAGTATATATAAAAAAATTATTAATTTTTTTATCGCTCAGAGCACTGAAGCATGTGGTTTGCTTACCTCTCCTGCTCTGCTTGAAAGTATGGAACATAAGTACATTATGAGATATGGATATGCTCGTACCCCTTCCAATCTGCGCCTCATCCCGAGGGACGAGGGTAGGGCGAGCAAGGACTACTCACCTCCGTCACTGGTGCTGTGCAATGCCAGGTCTATAGGCAACAAAACCACCACCCTGCGAGATTTCTTTATCTCGCAGGGGGTTGACCTGGCTTGTGTGACGGAGACCTGGGTGCGCGAAGGGGCAACAGTTACCTTAAGAGAGATGGCGCCCCCGGGTTTCTCCGTCCTCCACCAGTCACGGACTGTGGGCCGGGGGGGAGGGGTGGCATTATTAATCCGGGAAGATTGTTCTTTCAGGGCTCTACCATCACCATCGATCCCCGGCATTGAATGTGTTGGCCTAGTGTGGGGCTCCGAGGAGAGCTTGGCTGTCTGGCTGGTGTACCGGCCACCTAGCGCACCAGCAGCCACCCTGTCAGGCCTATTGGAGGCGGTGGCCGGCTGGGCCTTGGAGTTCCCTAACCTATTGGTATTGGGGGACTTCAACATCCATGCTGATGCCACTCCCTCCTCACAGGCTCTGGACCTGGTGTCTTCCATGGCGACACTAGGGCTCTCCCAGTTTGTTTCGGGCCCCACACATCAAGCAGGCCACACGCTGGATTTGATCTTTGGTGCAGGTATAGATGTGATCATGTCTCCTTCGATGAAGGTGCCATGGTCTGATCACTACGCTCTGAAAGCCAGGATTGACTTTCCACCCCCACCCTGCTTAGGTGCCGAGCCGATTTGGGCTCGCCCGCAGAGGCTGATGGACCCTGATAGATTCCGCCAAGCCTTGCGGGACCTTGCTCCCCCTGGCGACTCATTGACTGAGCTTGTTGAGGGCTGGAATATCCAGCTCCTGGCAGCCATCGATGAGATCGCACCGAAGCGCCCTCTGCGACCCCGCAGAAACCGGGCTCCCTGGTTTACCGAGGAGCTCCGGAAAATGAAGCGGGACCTCAGACGGCTAGAGCGAGTATGGCGGGGTGCCCGTGACGGAGCCTCAAGAACATCTTATAGGGCTTTTATGAAAACCTATGAGATGGCGGTGAAGGCTGCTAAGAAGTCTTACTTCTCGGCCTCCATTGCATCCGCTAGCTCTCGCCCGGCGCAATTATTTAGTATAATCAGGTCTTTAACGTCCCTTGAAGGACAGCCAAATTTAAATAACAATTTGACACACGGCTGTGAGGCATTTGCGAGCTTTTTTGCGGAGAAGGTCTTGTTGCTCCGCCATGACCTCCCTGCCAATTTGGATACAATAAAGGAACTGGAGGCCCCTCGACTGTCCTCGGGTCCAGTATTGGACCACTTTGACCGGATATCCCCAGCCGATGTAGACAGACTCCTCCGTGCTGGAAAGCCCACCACCTGTCCTCTCGACCCGTGCCCGTCTTGGCTGATTAGAGCGTGTCCAGACGAGGTGCGGGCCCTCCTGGGGGATATCATCAATTTGTCCCTTGGCACGGGGACATTCCCAGGGGAACTGAAGGAGGCAGTGGTGCGCCCGCTCTTAAAGAAAACATCATTAGATCCTTTAGATCTATCCAATTACCGCCCGGTTTCGAATCTTCCGTTCCTGGGTAAGGTGATTGAGAGAGCGGTTGCTGAACAGCTTGGTGGGTTTCTGGATGAAACATCGGCTCTGGATCCATTCCAGTCTGGCTTCCGCGCTGGTCATGGGACCGAGACAGCTCTGGTTGCCCTAACAGATGATCTTCGTAGACAGCTGGATCGAGGCGGGTCGGGGCTGCTGATTCTTCTAGATCTGTCAGCAGCTTTCGACATGGTCGATCATGAACTTCTGGACCACCGCCTTGCCGACGTGGGGATCCAGGGCACAGTCCTTCAATGGCTGCGCTCGTTTCTCTCTGGTCGGGGACAGAGGGTGGCGCTTGGGGGGGAATTGTCATCGCGCCACTCCTTGGTGTGTGGAGTACCTCAGGGTGCGATACTCTCCCCAATGCTTTTCAACATCTTTATGCGCCCCCTCGCCCAGCTTGTCCGGAGTTTTGGGCTGGGTTGCCATCAGTATGCCGATGACACCCAACTCTATCTGTTGATGGATGGCCATCCTGACTCGGCCCCAGACACACTGACCAGATGTCTGGAAGCTGTGGCTGGATGGTTACGTGGGAGCCGGTTGAAGCTAAATCCTTCGAAGACAGAGGTCCTGTGGCTGGGACGGGACGATATGGGATTGGGGGGGCAACTCCCATCTCTTGCGGGGGCGCAGTTAGTGCCAGCACCGTCCGTTAAGAGTTTGGGTGTAATCTTCGACACCTCCCTTTCCATGGAGGCGCAGATTGCAGCTATAACAAAGGCGGCATTTTTCCATCTCCGCCAAGCTAAGCAGTTGGCTCCTTACCTCTCTCGCCCTGACCTAGCCACTGTGATCCACGCGACGGTCACCTCCAGACTGGATTATTGTAACTCGCTCTACGTGGGGCTGCCCTTAAGACTGACCCAGAAACTCCAGCGGGTGCAGAATGCTGCAGCGAGACTCCTTACGGGGTCTTCGCTGCGAGATCACATTCATCCGGTGCTATATCAACTGCACTGGCTCCCGGTGGAGTACAGGATCAGGTTTAAGGTGCTGGTTTTAACCTTTAAAGCCCTATACGGCCTTGGACCCTCGTACCTACGGGACCGCCTCTCCTGGTATGCCCCACAGAGAAACTTACGGTCTTCAAATAAAAATATCTTGAAGGTCCCAGGCCACAGAGAAGTTAGGCTGGCCTCAACTAGAGCCAGGGCTTTTTCGGCTGTGGCTCCGACCTGGTGGAACACTCTGTCACAAGAGACTAGGGCCCTGCAGGACTTGACATCTTTCCGCAGGGCCTGCAAGACAGAGCTGTTCCGCCAGGCCTTTGGCCAGGGCACAGCCTGACTCCCTCCCTCGGCAATCTTCGCGGAGCTCTGGCCCAATAGTGGCCAGTGGCTTGAACTTAATTAATTTTATAATGAATGATTTTAGAGCGTTGTTTGTGTTGTACTTTTGTATTGTTTTATTGTTGTTAGCCGCCCTGAGCCCAGCTTCGGCTGGGGAGGGCGGGATATAAATAAAATTTATTATTATTATTATTATTACATTCTTATTTTTAGTATATCCCTGAAAAGGATTTTGATTTAGAGGCTTATTTTCAAGAGTGTGATGCTGCTTCTGCCTTTGAGAAGTTAGTCTTCTTAAATGCCTGCTCTGGTGAGCTGCTAAACCAGGTTTTGTGGGTCTGAAGCCTTGGATAAAAAGAAAGGTCAAGCCCTATAATAGGCTAGGAAAATGCCGTCTGATGAAGTTACTGCAGGGATATGTATAGATGCTAGGAGTGGATATATTTATTAGATATTATCCTTCCTTACGTTTGTGAGTTCGGCAGAGTGCATCCCTTTGCAGCTTAAAAGGAAGCTTAGCTAGGCTAGTTTAGCCTTTTAGTTTAAGTAATCCAGGATGCTTTAAGGCAAAATGGATTCTCTTATTTCCCCCTTCTCTCCCCCTTAAAACAAGAATCTCACACACAATCTTGTAAAAGGTAAAAATAAACACTTACTCACTCAGAATACTTGTTGAAGAATAACAGATGCAGCCGCTTTGTTCAGGCAGGCTTAAAATAGTAATTCAGTTACAAGAGCATGCCTAAGTCTAGCTTAAGATGGTGCCTGAGCAGTGGCGCTCAGACATGCAAATTGTTCTCACATTTCTGGCTTGGTGATGAGATAAAGAGGTAAGAGAGGCAAAAGAGCAAAGAGGAAGTGTCCATTCAGGTAAGGAGAATATATGTGGCTCCGCCCTCCTCCTGTCAGGGCAGAGTGGGAGTGTTTCAAAGAGTTCTTCCTAGCAAACTTATAGGAAAACTCTGTGAGCTTCAGCTCCCAGCATGTGCCTATCTAGCAAAACATGAATTTGTCTGCACTGTAAATATCCCACAGTAACACTTTAGTTTCCTGCAAACAAATAAGCAAATATGGGTTTGGGCGGCACATATTTCCAAATAGTTTCTTTTTAAAAATAATAATAAATTTTTATTAGTTTTTACACATATTTTCCAGTATAACATCATTTGAAACAAAATTTCAATTTTTTTTGGCTATCACAGCCTAAGACTTCCTTCAACCTCGACTGATGGTTTTCTAACAATTTTTTTTTGTTTTTCTGATGGTTTTCTAAACTGATGGTTTTCTAAACAAAATTATGAATTTTGTTACTATAATTATTGCTATACAGTGGTACCTCTAGATGCGAACGGGATCCGTTCCGGAGCCCCATTCGCATCTAGAAGTTTTGGCACTTCTGCACATGCGCATGATGTCATTTTGAACATCTGCACATGCGCAAGCGGCGAAACCTTCTTCACCTAAGTTTGGGGGTAGGGGTGGAGAGAAAGCCTACTCAAGAAGGACAACAGTAAGCATGCCCTCACCCTCACCCCCTTATGAATCTGATGCAGTATTTTAGTTGACCTTCTCAGGGGAAGCATCGTAGCACATGGTAGAGCCACTGCCAGGCTGTGTAGACAATAATGAGTTTGATGGACCAATGATCTGATTCAATCTATATTTAATGTATGAAATTCCTCAAAGCAATAGATCACATTTTCATAGGTTGTGCTGAACTATTGGCACTACAGGCTACAGCAAATAAGGAACATCATGGTGTGAGCAAAAGTGGTGTAGAGCACATGAGAAATGCAAAAGCTTTTGCAACGTGGCACGCCAAAACATGGTATGTTTGATTTTTCAAGTGGAAAGTTTGGGTTTATTATTTTACTTAAATCTTAGCTGTTAGTTCCTCATGGGCCTGTGTGTGTGTGTGTGTGTGTGTGTGTGTGTGTGTGTGTGGCTAACTCTAGTTTGCTTCAATACTGCGAAAACCAGAACCCTTTCTTATGCCTTGCGCATTGAAAATGAACAGAAAATCTCATAACCGAAAGTTCAGATTGGATTACTCACCACAGAACAAAGACATTGGTCGGAAAACAATAAATCTTTATTTGTTTCAGTAAACTTGAAATCATTAAGAAGATCAGACTGATGGCTGTTTCATGTGTTTCTTTGAGCTTGTTAAAGGTATCCAAGCAGAATGCCACAAGACAGCATTTTTAAAATGCAAACGAATGTATAATGAATTTCAGAAGACACACAGATCTGAAGCAAGCAATTTGTAAAGGCAGAATCCCAATTCTTTTATTGTGCGAATGACTCACTTATATTTCCAGGGGCTCTCTTGGTACAAGGACTGAACTATTAGTTGACAGAGGTGTCCTCAGTCTTTTGCCACCTATAGAAACTCTGGGGAACAAAACTGTGAAACCATTGGTCATTGTCTGACATATAAATGATTCTGCACTCTTACGCTTGTATGTGACTGCTTGGCAATAGATGTTGACATTAACTGCAAGTGACACTTTTCTAAGTAAATACTTCTCGACTTCAAATGAAGCAAATAACAAAGCATATAATTTATTTTTTACAGAAGTTTGATTCCCAAACTAGCCAAGCTTTATGTCTATCTAAACAAGCACACAACATTCTAATTCTAACTACAGATCAGACAGTATGTGCGAACTTTTAATATAATTTCCCTAGGCAAAAAAAAATAAAAAAAATTAAGGTTAAGACACTGCCTGCTACTTTGTCATGCTAACTGGAGATGCGAGGACTGAACCTAGGAACCTCAGGATGTAGAGCACATTCCATCCTTTATTCTGCTTCCATTTATCTGGTCTGTTGATAAAGATAAGGACTGAGCAGTTTATCATCTCCTAGAGGAGGATCACACTTTGGGAAAGCAGTAGAAAGTGTGGTTTGGGATGGAAGAAGTTAAGGAGTGTGATTTTCCTGAAACTCCATAGAGATATTTGCAGATGTATTTTCAAAATTCTCTTATTTTAAGGGTTGTCTCCTTCACTTTTTTTTTTAAACTGACCATCTACATGAGACTCTTCGGTATAGAATAAAAAAAGGTCAAGGACCCCTGACAGTTACGTCCAGTCGCAGATGGCTCTGGGGTTGCGGGGCTCATCTCGCTTTACAGGCCGAGGGAGCCGGCATTTGTCCGCAGACAGTTTTTCCAGGTCATGACTAAGCTGCTTCTGGCGAACCAGAGCAGCGCACGGAAACGCCGTTTACCTTCCCGCCAGAGCGATACATGTTTATCTACTTGCACTTTGACATGCTGTCGAACTGCTAGGTTGGTAGGACCAAACAACGGCAGCTCACCCCATCGCAGGGATTCGAACCGCCAACCTTCTGATGGGCAAGCCCAAGAGGCTCAGTGGTTTAGAATAGGCAGGGCTTAATTCCTTTGAGCCAGGTTTTGACAAGAACATGTCAAACTGCAAAGCTGCTAGGAGTCTCACATGTCTATTTTGCCTGCTATCAGTGCTCCATGTTCACAGAGAGGAGTATTTCCTAACCCTACCTGGATTGAATTTAGGACCTTTTGCATGCATGTGAACGCACTCAACTATAGCCCTTGACTGTATAACAAAGAGCAAATGCAGAGTTACTTTCCCTCGACTACAAAAAAAGCCTTCATAAATCTGAGACTTACACCAGTCTCATAGCTAGAGGGCACAGCTTGCATTTGGATGGGAGCTGTGACAGATGTTAACCACAGAAAATAAGAGCAGAGTGAATCTTTGCAAGATTTTGTACTATCTGCTATATTGGAAGCTTCTCCAGCTAACATGTATCTGTGTACACTCTAATGGTTTCATTGGAATGGTGCACATAATTTTAACTGGGGTACAATTGCTCCAGCAATCCTGTGTTCCACCAGTCCTGTGTCACTGGCAGAAATCTATGGCCAACCTGTCCAAGGATTTTGACATGAAGTATAGGTCTGAGCCGGATGGGACCACTTCAAATAATTACTCAGCAGAGCATTCTTTTTCCAATATTGTCCCCAGTTGCCTTCACAAATGAGACATGCATGACTCCATATACCAAAGTCACTTTGCAGATAGTCTGCTAGAAAAATTATTCCACTGTAAAACTTTAACTGAAATCTATCTTTTGCTGCTTTCCCAGATTAACACAAGGACTTTTGACTTATTGAACACATTAGACTACAGAGCTAGGAGACTGATTATTTTTTATATTCCTTCCTCTTATAAATGAATTCCTGTGATGTTTTGGAAGAATACAGCTTTAAAATGAAAATGATTTATAGCAAACACTGCACTGGAAAATGCAAAGACTTGCTGATTAGAGAGTTAACATTCTTTCTGGAATTTCTGAGGAAACGGCTGTTTTCAACTACATTTTAAAGGTAAAGAGGTGCATTCTAGGAATACCCTCACATTTCAGATATTCTCATTTCCAGCATGAGAATTCAGCTGCATATAAAAGGTCAGAGGGCTCACATTTTATAATTTTCAATTATTATTATTTAACTAAATTTATAAATATTATATAGTGGTATGTAACAAAAACCATGATACATCATTATGCATCTCAAAAAAGAAAACAGTAAAATTAAAAAGAGGAAAACAAAGAGGGAGGAACCAAGGACATGACACAAGAAGAGGGGAGAGAGACAGTTTTGCTGCTACAGGTACACCATGGCATTTCCTCTCCCTGTCAATGACATTGTCTGTCTCCTGGCACTGCGACCATATGCAAGGGATTCTCGTACTGTGGAGTTAATGTTGCCAGGCCAACAAAGGGCATTTTTATTTTCTTAGTGGTGTTTATTAGAGAGAAAGCATGAATATTTTACAGGCAATGATGCCCCCCCATTCATAATAATGCTGGAAAGGAGATCCATGGGGTCAAAATGAAATGTGGTCAAAATGAAATTACAGGGCAGGAAGTGTTGTTTCTTCTCCAAGAGTAAAACACATATTTGTGTTTGTCTCAAACATGCCTTAGTAAAATCACAAGGACTAAACCAGCGGTTCTCAACCTGTGGGTCCCCAGATGTTGTTGGATTACAACTCCCATCATCCCTGAGCTCTGGCCTTGCTAGCTAGGGGTGATGGGAGTTGTAGTTCAACAACATCTGGGGACACACAGGTTGAGAAAGGCTGGACTAAACCATTTAGTACAGGCATGGCCAAACTTGGCCCCCCAGATGTGTTGGGACTACAATTCCCATCATCCCTGACCACTGGTCCTGTTAGTCGGGGATGATTGGAGTTGTAGTCCCAAAACATCTGGAGGGCCAAGTTTGGCCATACCTGATTTAGTAGATTATGTATCATGGAGGGACATTCTGGGGACATCCAAAGTTTCTCCACCCTGGCTCTCTTGACTTTTTCATATTAGAAGGCAAGCATGAAGCCATATCTCAATGATACTGTTACACACCACCCCAATTTCCAAGCACTGCGAGATTCCAGGAATTCCAAGCACTTACCCAGGGTTCATGTTTTCTTTGAAAAGGAGGCACAGTGGAGACTGTGGTGTCCCTATGTTATATGGTTTATTCACACATATCTACAACCTGAGCCTATGATGGAGGAGTTAAAAGCATTATACTCCAAGCAGTTTCCATTTTTCCTATTCCGACAGCCTCTGATTCAAATTCTCAGTCCCCATTGTGCTCTAAACCCCCTGTCTTCACCAGCTTGAAGCCACTTGAAAACTGCAACTATGCTTACATCATGCAAACTGCAATCCTGAAATTCCCTCCCAGAGACTCTGGTATTGTCTTCTGCTAACTACCCAGAGCTCAAGGCAAGGTTCCACCCATTTGCTGTCCAGCACAGAGAGTCTCTGTTAATGGGCCATTATCAGGCTGGCCTGGCTATTCCAGCCTATGTTTGTTTAATGACCTGGTCATTCTCTGCAGTTGAATCCCTGATGCTCCTGGGGATTCATGGGGCTTGGTTAAATTCTAAACCTTTCCTGCTTCCAGGAGCTTAGGGGAGTCTTGTGCCTCCAAACTTAGAAAAGTGTGCATGTATTGACTTGATTGTCGGACACACTGCAAAGAAGTAACATGCTTCATTTTTATAGCTTCATATGTATGTGACTGTGTATAGATTGAAAACGCCGGAAGAAAGCTGGTGTTCTGAAAAGCCTGAAGATTTTTTTGCTATAGAGATTGTGTAACATCTGTAATATCCAAAAGAATGTAAAGCACTAGCCATTAAATTAGTTCAATAGCTCTTTTGCAATGTCTCTGACTAATTGTTCTAATTAGATCTGAATTGCATTGAACAGCCTAGGCCTTTTAACTGTTTTTAAGCAGCATCAGAGATGGAGAATCTCTGACTCCCTAGATATCGTTGGACTACAGCTCCCATCATCACTGGCCATTGGCCGTTGACCTCCAACAAGGGAATGTGCATGGCATTGGTTCCTCATCCCTGGCTAGAGCTATGTCAAGTGGAGTATATCATCTTCTCACTTCAACAAATGTGAGCTTAGAGATTTGTTCTTTGAAAGTGTGGAGATTTCTAGCCCAAACACACAACTTCTGCTTCTTTGAAGGACAGGTATAGAAATACAGTGGTACCTCGGGTTACATATGCTTCAGGTTACATACGCTTCAGGTTACAGACTCCGCTAACCCAGAAATAGTACCTCGGGTTAAGAACTTTGCTTCAGGATGAGAACAGAAATCATGCTCCGAAGGTGCAGCAGCAGCAGGAGGCCCCATTAGCTAAATTGGTGCTTGAGGTTAAGAGCAGTTTCAGGTTAAGAACAGACCTCCGGAACGAATTAAGTACTTAACCCGAGGTACCACTGTATATAGATAAAGAATTTTGTAGACGTATATATCTGAATTCTGAATAGTGGGGCAAATACACATTGTTAACTGGTCACAAATAGCTTCTCTACTGCCAGATACACAATTCCGAATTACCGTATTTTTCGCCCTATAGGACGCACTTTTTCCCCTCCAAAAATGAAGGGGAAATGTGTGTGTGCCCTATGGGGCGAATGCAGGCTTTCGCTGAAGCCTGGAGAGTGAGAGGGGTCAGTGCGCACTGACCCCTCTCACTCTCCAGGCTTCAGGAAGCTATCCGCAAGCCTGGGGAGCCCACGGGAGTTCCCGCCAGGCTCCCAAGGCTTGCGGATAGCAGCCTGTTCTGGGGGCTGGGGTCGGGGGAAGCTCGGGCTTCCCCCGCCCCAGCCCAGTGCCGGGGGGGATAATTTTTTTCTTTGTTTCCCCCCCAAAAAAAACCCTAAGTGCGCCCTATGGACCGGTGTGCCCTATAGGGCGAAAAATACGGTAGATTCAAAATTACCACTTTGGGGACAAAATCCATTTAAAGGAAGCAAAAGAGAAAAGTTCTTTCAGCTTGAATTTTGTAAGTGAGGTGGGATAAAAGGAGGTTCGCCCATCCTGAAAATATTAGAGAGAATTCTTCTATGCTTTGGAATGAATGCTTAAGAGTGGTGGTTTCCTGTCTGTGTCTACCTCCCAACATTTAGCTTCAGTGGGTGTCCCTGATATCTAGAAAGGGAGAAAAATTGTTCCCTATCCAATTTTCCACACTATGCCTAATTTTATACATCTCTAGCTTTCATTTCAGAAGCAAACAACCATGTTTCATTGATAAAACAGCCTATCTAAATTGCATTCCAAAACATGCTTAGAAAAGTACTCAAAAGATTCCATAAAAACTAAGGTCAGAAAATTCTGGCCGATCAAGATACACAAGATACTTTATTATTTTATCAAGATATTTTATTAAGACCAGTTTAGAGGCTTGTTCTCTGCACTCTTAAAAATAATCAACAATGTTTGTGTTGTTTGAAATTGCAAAATTTAAAAATGATTTGAATATATTCAAACAATATTTGAAAGATTATCATGGAGAATTAATTTTTTTGACCAGTTTAGAATAACTCTTGTAATAAAAAAAATATTAAAATATAATGGAATTAGGTTACTAAATACATGGATGTGTTAGAAGGGGCAGTTAAATAAGTAAAACTTAGGACCCGAGTAAGAAGGGGAGGGAAGTCAAATGCAAATGGATTACAAATGAATCAAATAAATAAGTATGTATTCTGTTGTTTTTCTTGAACTGTGTTTTAGAAATGTATGTTTAATTTACAGGAAAATAAAGTTGTTACAATGTGATATGATGAATGTCTGTCTAAAGAAACCAATAAAAATGATTTTTTTAAAAAAAAAAATAGTCAACAATATTTAGAGTGCAACGTAGATTGTCTTCTTGACTTTTTAAGGGCATGGACCATGATCTAACAGTGCATGCAACACTCCTAGCCTGTAAAAGATAATCTGATTAGGTGTTTGGCAGGGGAAAAAGAAGGGCAAAATCTCCTACAATTCCAAAGCTGATCAGCATGATTCCAGCTTCTTTTCATAGCTGTGTGCATGAATTCCTGACTCTTAGATGTATATTTTTAGACAGAGAAATTCACCAAATATTTCACACATTTTCCTGTAAAGTTTGGTTTTCACAATCTTTTACATTTCTAGGTTTGGCTTCTGATGGAATTGCTGAGACAGCCCCATTCACATCAACTATACACTGCAAAGTGTTCTGCGTACCAGTAAAATTAATTTTAGAGCCATGAGAGGAGGGCTTCTTAGGTTTTTGGATCCCCTAGTAACTGAAAGATGGACTATACATAAAAGAAGAATAAAATAAGCAAAACATCCAGGGACATTTTATGAACACCTTAGTGAGCCAAGAGGACCTCGATATTGGCCTGGATTTAAGATTGAAAACACTCCTTTAGTGTTTCATGAATATTCACAAGTTCATGGACAAATGCAGCAGTAAAATCACATTACTTTCTCTGCCTACCTTGATAGTATGATTTGCTGACAATTGCCTTCCTACCTGGTCATAAAACATCTAGCATAATTTTGACATTGCACGCATAATAAATCATAATAGTGCTTCCATAGAATTTCCTCCGTGTGGCAAGAAATAGCTCCTCCCAAGCCATTTCTTGCCAACATGTTTTGTACTTCATTTACATATAGAGTATATTACCACACATTCTCTTGGGCAAGTTTGGAAGGCTTCCAGTAATTTGTTCAAACTATAAAAAGGAGGCTCCCCCCCCATTGTTAAATATGGTACAAAAAGGAACCAATAAATGATTCCCCTTTAGGTTCACATCAATCATTTCAATATAAATAGAGTTATTCCCACTTATTCCAAATGAAGATGTGCTCTCTATATAAAAAAAACTACATCATTTTGATAATTGTAAACGAGAAGATTCTTAGTTTTTGTGGAGAGATAATAATTTGGTTGTGTGGCGATTAGAGCGTTGGACTAAGAGTGGAAAAACCAGGTTGAAATCACTTCTCAGTCATGAAGCTGAGAGGGATAACATTGGGCTAGTCACTAACTCATGAAGTTGTTGTGAGGATAAAGTGCGGGCGAGGAAAACACTGCATGGTACCTGGAGCTCCTTGGAGGGAAGGAAATATAAATGTAAGTAGTAGTAGTAGTAATTTGGAAACAATAATTTGGATGAACTTTTTTTTAAAAAACCCCACAAGAAATCAACCAGAGACAAAATAAATGTAAGAGTTTTATTAATGCAGGTGCCATCAAATAGGAAACAGTGTTGGTAATTAGGCACAGTTGAAATGTACAAGATAAGCACTTGTTAAAATTGCATTAAGCATATGTTTCGATCTCCCCAACATTGCAATCAATGGCACTTAACAAGTACTTAACCATGACTGGATGATACCCTTAGTTTGGTGATAAGAAGTGGGTTTCTAAACACTAGAAATGGATGCTAGAATAAAATTGCAAGAATCGCTGTGGGGAAAAATTAGTTTCAGAGCAGCATTGGATAATATTATTGAGGGTGTGTTGGTTTTTTAAATTGGTATGCAATTATGGCTCGACAGATCTCTTTCCCCTCATCTGCCCCACCCTGATGTTGTTTGGTTCTCTGAGGTATCAGAGAGTGCCGTTATCGAGAATTCATTTGGGGTAGGCTAATGCTAAAAGGCATGCTTCACACTCTCTGATTCACACTTAGAGTCGGCGAAGCCATTACATCTGCAATGATTTCACATTTGTTTTTCCCATGTGTCAGTCTCACAGCAGCTACTTCCAAGAACAAGTGGGGGGGGGGGGACTCCATATTTCTCATCATGCAAGGAGCAGCTGCAATCTTTGATGAGTTTTCACTTCAGATGTCACACTGCTCACGTGAGTAGGCCACTCGTGTAAATAGTTGCAGGGGTTAGCCAGCTGCAACAACATCTGTATTGGCTCTCCATTATACACATCACATGAATACTATATTTCAAATCACACAGGGATTTCTCTAGCTCTCAATTTGGTTTGCAACCAGTTGCTTTCCTTGTCTCCATGTTATATTTCACAGAGATGTAAAATCCACATAAAAGCACAACTGTATGAAAAGAAACACACACTATTATAATACTTAGCATTTCTATTAATCCCAACAATTTTATCCCAACAATCTTTATAATAGGGATTAGTAACCACTGGTCAATGGGCAGAATGGATCAGTTTATCAAGGAAATAATACAACTTTATATGGAGCACTCTCCCTTAACCAGTGGTCTTGTTGGTATGTCCTTTGTTGCATTGATTTTCTATCTCATTATGATGAACATACAGCCTGAATCTGTCCAAGTTCTGCTGGAAGAATATGACTTAGTTTTTTCTTACTCCGAATGGAGTAATTACAGTTATAATGGCGCAAACCATAAACACTGCCATATTGTTATGTTTTATGTTTACTGTATTGTGCTATCACTCTTACTGTCCACAGACTCAGCTGTAAATTGATAAAAATTGAAGCAGCATCAAGAATGTTTCCAATGAAGGGCCATTGACCCATGGGGGGAGTTGGTTGGAGGTTATATCCAATGGTGAGTGGAACCAACTTTTCCATTTCAGCTCCTCTTCTCCCCCTACCCCTTAACACCAGTCTGAACTATCCCTCTCTCATTCTGGGCTTTCCTCATCACACAGCTCACTGAAAGCCTTCATTTTATGAGCTCTTGTTATCTGTATTCAGGCATTTGCTTGAACATGAAAAACTTTCTCGGTTGGCAGGCACAAGGGGACATGTGTAGGTACTGTTCTCAATGTCCCAGGATGATCCCTCGCATGTTTACCATGAAGGTCTGAAGAAGACTTCTAAGTGCTTTCTGTTTAAGGTATTTAGAAACCTCTTCACAACTGGGAGTCCAGCCTTATCAGGATTCTCAAGTGCAAATAGATTTCTAAGCAGCTTATGTTCAAGGTGTGAAGACTTGGGATACCGCAAATGTTTCTTCAAAATACAGCAAGGTAGGATCTGCCATGAACACCAGAGCAAGAGGTCAGTGTCTCTTTCAGTGGTAATACAAATCAAGAGTGTTCAGATCATGTGAACTAATCACAACCAAGGGCTTTAATAAAGGTCTCTTTTGATAACAGAATCCATGTGCCAGTTTCAATGGTCTCTTAAGCAGTCTCACTTTCTTCTCAGCTGTGGAACTCTTTTCAGAAGAGACTCACCAAAGGCTGGTCTAGAGCAGTTCCATGAAGGTATATTGGTTCAAGGTCACTTTAGCATAACAATGATTAGCTTTTGCATTATTAATCTGCTTTTTTAAAATGTTGTTGGCTGCTCCTAGGCTCTAGGGATAGACCAGCTTATAAATCAAAATGGATAAAATAAAATAAAGTCTGTTGTGGGGCTCCTTATGCTTAAATATTCTGCTGACAACAAGCATACTGCAAGCTCAGATAATGTTTATGTGCCTCTTTAACAAATGAAAAGCTATCAAGAGAATAACTAGCCTTCCTTCTGGGTTTTCTTAAAATGTACATGCATGTATAACTGCAACTATTCTTCTTCTTTGCTTATACCACTTTATTTTCTAACATGATATACAAGAAGGAAGAATACAATGCATGACACAATAACATTTGGGTGGCTATTTTCAGTGTCAAAGGGTTCAGCTATGTGCCATTGCATCCAGGATACATGGAATCTAGAAATCTATATCACTTCAACCCACATAGCTTCTTGCCACTTATAATGCTGTCTGCTGAAGATTTCTCTGTCCTAGGATCAAAGAGCAATGGGAAATAAATGACAAATTTCAACTGCTGAAAAATGAAATAGTGATGATTAATGAAAGAGGGATCCTCTAAGGTGATTGTAGAGTAATGATGATAATTTCAGGACAAAATGCAAAAGGACCTTGGGGAAAAGGTAAAATGTAGGTGTGCACTGAGCAGAAATACTACTGACAAACACAGGAAGCTGCTTTCTATTGAGTCAGATTCTTGGTCTATCTAGCTCAGTATTCTCTGACTGGTTGTAGTTCTTCAGCATTTCAAACAAAGCTCTCTTCTACCCTTACCTAGAGATGCCAGGGATTGAATCTGGGACCCTCTGCATGCAAACCTGATGCTCTAGCACTGCCTTTCTCCTATTGGAATCTGGAAAGAAAGACCCAAAGTTACCTCAGGCCGACTTATCCTTGGCAGCTGCCAGGACGCCAGCAGGACTCGGCAGCAATATCTGTCTTGGCATTTCCCCCTCCCTTTTTTAAAACGAATTCAGCACCAGAGACTAGGTGGCCACCATTTCATTTTTTCACATTTATTTCAAGATTGCTCTGGAGCCTTGTGGGAAGTTACAATGGCCCAATCCTGATTGTAGAAGAAATGCTGGACAGGGTGGGCCATGCATGCTGCCTTGAGCTCTTTGGAGGAGAGGCAAGATTTAAGTGTAATAAATAAATAGTGTTTCCCTTTTGTTCAGGGTTCCTGTGATATTTGGCCCTCATATTTTCATAACCCAATAGTTTATCAAGTCCTCATGTTCACTCCATTTCCAAGGCTACCCTGTACTGTATAATCTCTGGTTTACCCAAGCTTCTTAGTGATCTATTGTTCCTAGTTTTTTAAGGGTTGCTGCTAGCACTCATCCAACAACACTTATTGCCATGGCATCCCACAAGAGTATGTTGTTATTTTCCTGTTGTGCTTGTTGGGTTTCTTGCTTTTCATTTAGTGTGAAATTTCCACTTTTTTTTTTAAGGGCCATTTTTCTCCCATGATGTAGGTTTGTGTGTGTGTGTGTGTGTGTGTGTGTGTGTATTGCTCATGTGTCCAGATGTGATTTTTTTTATCCTGAAACCAAATGGGTTGCATGGTGAATTTGTGTAGGTGTAGGAAAAAAAATGCGTGGAAGTTGCTAATTATGTTAGGAAATAAATCTGTTCCTTTGCCTTTTAGGCAGTTAGTTGGTGTGATGCTCAATGGCATTTCAGATAGGTTAGGATGGCAATTTCTCAGCCTAGTGACCTCAAAGTCACAGCTGGAATTCACTGTGTTTGCTAAGGCTGATTGAAAAAAGCAGTCCATAAGAGAAGTTATGCACCCAACTAATACAAATGCTTATATCCTGAAAATGCTCCCATTTTGACCGTATGGAATAAGAATAACTCTAAGTACATAGATAGTAAGTGACACATTTTGACGTAAATATGTTAGTGACACTGGGGACTGAGATATGCTTCTGGAGTACTTTGGATATTGCCCCCAGACACATAAATTAAGAAAGTATTGAGATTCACTTCAAATATAGTCAGTTTCCTTCTATTTCCAACTGCTGCTGGAGCTCAGAAGAGACCTATGAAATGTTAACACTGAAGATTGCACTCAACTTTTACTCAGAAAAGACCCAGTGAAATTAATTGACCTGTTAATCATGGCCATTAATTTCAATGGGCCTAGTCTGAGTAAAAGTTAGTTGAGTATATCCATGAGAAGCGGAACTGCAGGAAAATTCAGTCAAACTAGTTCGTGCAGTTTAGAATTTCTTCTCATATATACAAATTCTCCATTCTGGGAAGGTTGTAAATCAGGGATGCAAAAACCTGCGATCCTCCAGAGACTGTTGGACTACAACTCATCTAATCCCTGAACATGAGCCAGGTTGGCTGGGGCTGATTGGAGGTGTATTCCAACAACATCTGGTGGGTCACACATTATCCACTCCTTTTGTAAGTGAACTGGGTTATATTATCATATGTGGGGGAATTGGCCTCATTGAGGGGCCGTATTTCGATATGAGTAGGAAAATGGGAGTACCCCTAAACTTTTATATATATATATATAGGGAAAAAGCACTGCATCTGATAGACAAACACAATTGGACCCATTTACTGATAACTTATTTATGTTTATTTCTTACATTAACAATACTTCTATAGTTCAGCATTTCTCAAATCAACACACATCTTTGGAAGGACTTGATTTCCTTGCGATTTTTATCTGATTGTCTTCAATCAAAACAGGATTACCAATGTTGTTTGGATGCGCTATATATATGGGATTTTCAGGTTTTCTGGATTTAAGTTTTCATTCACTTCATTTAGTTCAGTTTTATTGGGTGATATCCAACTAAATCATACTCCAAGTATTTCCATTGAAACCACGGGCCTTAAGCTACTTAAATTCATTGATTTCAATGGGTCTACCCTGAGTATTGCTGACATTGGGTATCATCCATTATTTCTTTGAAAAATATTGCTGTAAAATTTCATTTAAAAACCAGTGAGGAGGAGAAGGAACTAGCAGAATTATTTGACACACTAATAAAGCAGTTCCTGAAATATGGCTAGAGGTATTTAAGTTGTTGGAGAGTTTTTGCCCCCTTAAAAATGGCACAAAGAATACTGCTTCATAAAACAGGGTAAAGGGCTTAGCACATAGCTGTCAAGTGTCCCTTATTTGAAGGGACAGTCCCTTATTCCAGTGCCATGTCCCGCTGCTGTCCCTTATTGATGGATGTCCCTTAAATGTCCCTTAAATGATGTCCCTTAAATTTCAAAGGAAGCAGCTCCTCTCCCTCCCTCCCTGCTGGCCAGGGAGGAGGGAGGCTCCAATTGTGTTGCTTGGCTGTGTTGCTCACCCAATAAGAAGTCTAAGAACGACTGGGGGGTGGAGCTTGCATGCCTTGTGTGCGGCTAGTTAATGCAAGCTGAGGGGTTTTTGAATGCTGGACGCCATTTTGTTGCACGTGCTGCTGCAAACTTTGCAGTGCAAAGCCAGGCCGGGGAGCCATCTTAAGTTGAGGCTGCATAGGCCTTGTGGTGCATGTGATTCAGATTCTATTCAGTTGAATCTCTGGTTACAAAGTTGGTTGGACAGTGTTCTCGAAGCTACCAGCATGAATTTGACCAGACTGCAGGAGGACAGGAAGACTGGAGTGCCTGGAACAGGTGAGGCTGCAGGTCCCTTATTTTGGCTGCTGGTCCCTTATTTTCAAATCTGTAAGTTGACAGCTATGGCTTAGCATCCTTCCACTCACAAAAGATAACATTTACAGAAGAGTCTAGCCATTTTTCAAAATTAATAAGCTTGAGATGGGCTATGTTTGTGCTTGGGTGGATGTGTAGAGAGAAACATTCCCCTGTAATTAACTAATATAAGGAGTCTCCAAGGGCAATAGAACTGCAGTATTTGCTTCTGGGCTAAAATAGATCCTTTGTGCATTCACCTCCAGGCAATTTATATCAGCAGCATTTTTGACAAGTATTTTCCTAGAGGCACTGTTTTACTACGGTTGCCTTGCCTAGCAGCCTGCTGACCTAACTCACAGTCTCATTAAAAAACTCAACTTCTCCCTGGCTTTTGTTTATTATTTGGACTTTACTTTTGTGTGTGCCATATGCTTACACCAGATCTTTTGGGAGACTGTCTTTGTGTTCCCTTTGAATATGAGAATCCACCCAGAACTTAGGTTCACTTCTCTTAATAAAGCTGCATTACCAAAAGCTGATAAAGTACAGTGGTACCTCAGGTTAAGTACTTAATTTGTTACAGAGGTCCGTAATTAACCTGAAATTGTTCTTAACCTGAAGCACCACTTTAGCTAATGCGGCCTCCCGCTGCCGCTGCGCTGCCGGAGCACGATTTCTGTTCTCATCCTGAAGCAAAGTTCTTAACCCGAGGTACTATTTCTGGGTTAGCGGAGTCTGTAACCTGAAGCGTATGTAACCTGAGGTACCACTGTAATGGGAGATTGGCTTCAATGCAATGCTACGATACCTGTTAATTTCACTAATTCTTCATCAAAATTTACCCCCTTCATTTGTATCCTGCCCCTAAGTGAGGTTTATTTCTGGCCTCAGAGACTGGAGAGAAAGAGGATAAAGCATGGACTGTGTTGATTGGTGATGGCTGAGCAGCAGTGGATGGCAGTAAGAGTTAATTAAGCACTCATTCTTGCCTCCTGTTTCTCATTGCAAATGTCCAAACATTTTTTAGCATCTTTAGCTTTATGAGGGAAACAAGGTTGGGAAAAAACTCCCTGGTAACATGTATTGCAGATCTTCATATTGCTCAGTTTTAAAGCAACTAGAAGCATAAGACTCCTTTTGGAAGAAAGCATTGTCCAGACCCATAAAAATATTATTCAAACTTTTACATGCAGAACTCTCTAAAAACAGAATTAAAACATCAAAGATGCACCCCAAATATCCATGCAATGTATTGTGCTGTCCAGCACAGGCTCAGCATCTTTGAAATAAGAGATAACTCCCAAAATCCAAACATCTCTCTCTCCCCCATTCCAGCCTGCTTTATTCTGCCTTAGGTTGTTATCACCTACTTTTGTTCTCTTTCATGTTCCAAGAAAGACAAGCAGCCACCACCCTTTCAAGGTGGCAAATTTGCAACTGAATACCTTTGTCACCTGATCTAAGGTTACAACACTCATCCGTTGGCTAGCAGAAAACAACAATTCATTAATTATCAACTCAGCAAGAGGTCAGAGTCCACTTGAAAAAACCCCTAATGTGGTAAAGCCCAAATGTTAGCAATACACATTTAGCCACTTTCTGTTTTAAACCTTTATTGATACACATAACATCAGTGCTTTTTTTCTGGAGGTACGCAGGGGTGCGCATACCCCTAAACATTTGTGAATCTTTGTACTTTTGTCCATTTACTGTATTTATTTTTCCTGATTTGAACTATGAAATGGTGATTTTCTTGAGTCAAAATGAGAGTACCCCTAAACTTTTTTTTTTTAAGAAAAAAAGCACTGCATAACATTATTCATTTCTGTGTGAATTAAATACAATTATACTTAACGACATGTAGTTCTAACCTTACATAATCTTGCTGAGTGATTTCTTAAAGGAAGATTTTCACAGCCTTTCAAAAAGGCAGGATTTCGGGTTTTGACAAAATGCTCAGGTAAGCCATCAAGCTCTTCAAATGTAATTTGAACTACAGATGCCACTTGGCTCCTCCTCTCCCTCAGCTGACATCTTTCAGCAGCCATCCCACCTGCCTGCAACAGAAGGAGAGACAGGAAAGCAGGCCTCACTCCATCAGCATGGCTGAGAGATCAGCTACCATTTGCCTGTCCTTCAACTGTCATCTTTTAACTGAAATCCAATCTGGCTGCACCAGATATGGGAGAGATGGGACGGCAGGCCCCATTCCATTGGCTCAGCTGGGAGAATAGCTGCCATTTGGCTTTTCCATCTCCCTCAGCTGTCACCTTTTGGCTGGCATTCCACACATACAGCAGACATGGGAGAGCAGGGCCCATTCCATCAGTGCAACGAAAATATGATGTCTTACCCCTCCTTTCCATGAACTGAGTCCATTTGAATCAGTGATTATAACAGCAAATTATGTAGCATTAAGAACTGGTGCCTGGTTGTGATTGTTTTCCTCTTCCTGCCTGACCTATTTTTTTCCTTTTGTGTTGTCACGTCAAGATTGTAAACCTGTGGGCAGGTACTGTCCTGTTTCAATCTGTACACAGCAGTGTGGTATTTATTGACACAAAATTTGAGACTGAGTAAAAGAGGCCTGCAGCTTGAAGCACTAATATGGAAATATAGAAGAGTTATAAATTTCACAGGCTACTCAGTCAGAACTTGCGTCAAGGTGACTGAGGTGTCCCTTGTGGGAAACAACGGAGATGTTTCCTAGGAAAAGTAAATTTAGACTTGATCCAATTACTGAGAGAATGTGTTCCTTTGCTAGAGTTAATTAATGCCTGAATAAGGACATAGAGACGGATAGTTGCACAAGGGATGGCAAAAGAGTTCCAATGACTACGTATTAGACTTGCGTCCTTATTCATAGGTAACGTTAATCTCTTAAAGGTTTGCTATACTACGACAGTTTTATATTACTGCTGTGCTGGGAAGGGCTGGCCCACCCATGAGGAAAGGTGAGGTGACGATCTCAGGCAGCATGTTTCACAGCGGCAGGCAATCTGGTCTCCAAGGAATGCAGTGCCTGCTGCTGCACCATGGTGGCAGTGACAGCTGCAGTGTGCTCCTTGGAAGACAGATATACCTCCCACCTCATGCCACCTCTACAGCAACCACTTGGCCAATAGGAGGCACTGCTGGTCTCGTCCTACCCTTGTTCCCACTGTAGATCTTAATTCTGACTTTATTCCTGATGTAGTTCTTCACTCATCCCTTCTTCCCTGGTGGTGAGGGGCATGTTGTGGTTTGCCTCAGGTACCAAAATGTCTCAGGTTGGCCCTGATACTGAGGTGTCATAGTGAGGTGTCCTAGAATCATAGAACTGTAGAATTGGAAGAAACCACAAGGGTCCAACCTCCTGCAATCCAGTAATCTTTTGCCCAACGTGGGGCTTGAACCTATGACGTGGAGATTTAATAAATAATAATAATAATAATAATAATAATTTATACCCCGCCCATCTGGCTGGGTTTCCCCAGCCACTCTGGGTGGCTTCCAACCGAATATTAAAAACATAATACAGCATCAAACATTAAAAACATCCCTAAACAGGGTCGCCTTCAGATGTCTTTTAAAAGTAAGATAGTTGCTTCTTGCCTTGACATCTGCTGGGAGGGTGTTCCACAAGGCAGGTGCCACTGCTCTCTGCCTGGTTCCGTGCAACCTCACTTTTCGCAGTGAGGGAACCGCCAGAAGGCCCTTGAAGCTGGACCTCAGTGTTTGGGCTGAACTATGTGGGTGGAGACGCTCCTTCAGGTATACTGGACTGAGGCTGTTTGGGGCTTTAAAGGTCAGCACCAACACTTTGAATTGTGCTCGGAAACGTACTGGGAGCCAATGCAGATCTCTCAGGACGGGATTAAGAGCCTCACACTTTACCAACTGAGCTCTCCCAGCTGTGCTTTATTGTAAACCACAGTTGCATCCTCTAATTCATCACAATGGTGCTGTGCTTATTGCTCAGAGCAAAGCTAAGGTATACACCTAGTGCCAAGGGATGTGCAGCGTTTTGCTGGCAACAGCAGTGGCAGGAAAGGAGCAAGAGGACAAGGCCTTGGGTTGGGGAACATGGGGAGAGGAGCATTTGGTTGCTAGAGCCGTGCTTTACATGACAGAACACTCCTAGCTGTGACTTAGCAAACCTAAGCAGACAACAAGGGCTAAATATGCAGTGGGGGTGGAAAGCTAAGTTTCACACCTTAGAAGCTAATTCTTTGGCTGCTGACTTCTAGCATAGCTAGCAATTAATAAGTCGTACAGTTGTGCTTTCAAGGGCAGCATCTTCAGAGATTTAGCCTGTACTAGTGCAGCAGGCATAATGTATCAATTAACATGCCATACCATGGAACTCTATTTCATGGATAGACTGCATCGTTCTCAGGATGAATATCAATGGGCTCCAGTCACACTGGCGTGTTAGAGGGGGAGTTAGCCTTTCTTACTAATTGGTTTTATCAAGCTTGTTCTTTCCCGAACATCGCCTAATGTTTATGAATGGTCAATGACATTTTTTTTTTTGTTCTTAGTAGATAAAATAATAAACGAAAGGTTTTATGGGAAAGCATATCTCCATATTAGTAACAGCTATGTGTTTTAATGTGCTATTCAGTTTTATTTACTGTTTTTATGTGCGTCTGTGCTGCACATTTGGGGCTAGATTTCACAAAACAGATAGCGATCCTTAGGTTAACAGTAAAATGTGGATAATATTTGGGAGAGGAAGAAGGAAGGAAAACTGCATGGTTATTTTAAGGTTATTTAGTTTTCAAAAGCATACCCCATTTTGTGGTTCTTTAGGGGACTGGGCACCAGATTTGGGTGAAGCCTGAGACAAATTGAGCATATATGGAGGGACTCAGTTATCGGATGAGCTGGGCACAGGTAGCTGCAGATTAGATGCCCCAGAGCAATCTGTGGCTATCAGGAAGTGGGCATCAGGTAGGAAGCTGAGGCAGACAGGGCAGGAAAACTGTGTGCCATGCTCCTGGGAATTCAAGGACATGTACTCTTTTGGAGGTCCTACATGTCTATCTGGGGCGGGGGGGGGGGAGAGATTTTACATTTTAAAGCAAATGTCCTGGATTTGGGGTTTTAAAAAAATTGTGCATAAGTGGCTCTGGTGTGGATGACCTGGGCTCTGGCCCTGGTGTGGGCAGCTGTCAGGGACTGGACAAAAGAGGAATGGTGGAGACCGCCTCCCCAGCCTGAACCTTCCAGAGAAGAGGAAGACAGTATAGATTTACTACAGCGGTTTGCGGGAGGTCACAGCTCAGAGGTAAATAAGGGGCAATGTTGGGAAATAATGGGAGAGGCACAGCCTGAGCAGTTGGCTGACATGTTATCACTAGAAAGCATTCCAGACCCCCCTTCTCCCAGAACCCAGCGAGCATTGAAAGCAGGAGAGCAAAGGGCTGAGACACAAATGGCCCTAAGCAGCCACCGTAAGGTGGGTGGTGCTGTTGACTACTGAGGAGAGAAAGGGGTGTGTGGAGATTACTCAGAGCAATGCCATTACTCCAAGAGGCTGCATTTCTAAGCCTCTCTCTGTGAATATTGAATAAAAGACATTGGTGGGAACTTTCATTGTCTATTCCTGGCATCCTACCATGCGGAGATCGGAATCCCTGACGCGATTTTTACCTCTTGAAATATGGCAACCCTAGGAAAAACACGTGAAAAGGCCAAGTTCTACCTGACCAACAGCTTGCGTCTTCCCAGGAGATGGTAGGTGCAATGCCATGGATAGAGTTGTTCCGCTGAATCCTTGATCTGGACCCATGAGCTTTCCACCCTGTGAATGAGAGTTTCAAAGCTTTATTGCAGAACAGTTTTAAATACCGGTTACCTCACATGAACAAAATAACCAAGTACAGTGGTACCTCAGGTTACAGACGCTTCAGGTTACAGACTCTGCTAACCCAGAAATAGTACCTCGGATTAAGGACTTTGCTTCAGGATGAGAACAGAAATTGCGCGGCGGCAGCAGGAGGCCCCATTAGCTAAAGTGGTGCTTCAGGTTAAGAACAGTTTCAGGTTAAGAATGGACCTCCAGAACGGATTAAGTTCTTAATCCGAGGTACCACTGTAATACATTTCAAACAAGCCATGTGGTTCAGTGGCCCTGGGGGACACAGAACTTTGTATAAAGCACTTCTGATATTCAGAACCCGCTCAGATGTTATATCCATCAGCCCAGAGCTGGCCTTCATGATACATCTAGTTCTATTCCCATAATGCAGAGGGTCAATTTAAAGATGGACAGAGGAAAACCAGTGGAGGGGGGAAGTGGGGGAGAGCAGCAGGGGCAGGGAAAAAAGAGAGACTTTTAACCCTTTATTTGCCAGATGCGAGTCTACTTTAACCATCTCATACTTTTCTCTGAAAGGAAGAAAAGATATAAATATTTTTCTTCTTCTTGTACAGGGTAGAAAAGAATTTCGGGGAGACTATTTGAACAGACAAATGACTGTCAATGAAAAGTTTAAATCAGTTTCCCTCTCTAGCCCCAATTCAGTTCACTATTTAACCTGAAGCCTCTCTGGTTGCTTTGCATTAGGCGGCGGGGGCAGGGGTGGGAGGGAAACCATCAAGAAAAGGAATCACACAGCTAGACGCAATGTGTATTTTGGTTCCTACTATTGCAAATAATTGCTCATGTAGGTAATGTATTCATGTGAGCAGTGTAATGTGAAATAAGGTAATGCAGTAGGAACTTTTCTGATCAGGACACGATGGAGATGAAGAAATCCATATTCACAGATGTTGAATAAAAGGTTGCTTCTTCCATGCATAATCCACCCACATTGAATTGCTAACATGGGTACAGATCACATGCGCAGTTATTTGTGTTGGTAAGCTGACAGATATAGAATTATAATTCATTATTAATTCTCATTTATAAAGAATCTTACATTTACCGTATTGGCTTGAATATAACCGCAACTGAATATAAGTCACACCTTTAAAATTCAAGGAGGGCGGGAATAAAAAAAGAATACCTGAATATAAGCCACTCCCTTAAAATTCTGCAGGCACTCACACCTGTTCTGTTTTACCATATGTCTGTTTCAGCACAGAAAGGTAGCCGTGTTGGTCTGCCATAGTCAAAACAAAAAAAAAAAATTTCTTTCCAGTAGCACCTTAAAGACCAACTAAGTTAGTTCTTGGTATGAGCTTTCGTGTGCATGCACACTTGGTATCTGACGAAGTGTGCATGCACACGAAAGCTCATACCAAGAACTAACTTAGTTGGTCTTTAAGGTGCTACTGGAAAGAAAAAAAATTTTTTTTGTTCTGTTTCAGCAGTGATAGCATAAAAGTCAATTTTTGTAAGGTCGCAAATTTAAGCCGCACTTTAACATTTCACGGTCAGAATTGGTGGGTGGGGGAGTGAGGCATATATTCAGGCCAATATGGTACTTTAATCATAATAATTGTGTGGTTCTTACTAAAAACAAAAACAAAAAACCCCTAAGTAAGCAAGGCAATATTTGCATTTCCAAAGCAATAATGTCCATTAACTAACCTCTGCACATACCATTGTTTCCAGTAAATATCCTCAAAGTGATAATTCTGTAATCATGTATGTAAAGTATAGGTTCTCATGTACAGACTCACAAGCAGATCTCGAAACATTACTGCTCAGCCCTAATTCTTCTTCCTTCTTAGTTTTTCCCTTCTTCAGTTCTCTGTCACCACCAATTCTATGGCACCACCAGTTTCTTCGGGTTCTTAATGTTCAGGCCACTGTCAAATTTCCCATTTTGTTTAGTTTCCCTATCTCTTGCTCAGCCTTCCTGTCTTTCTCTGCTCATAACATGTTTGACCTGAAGTGCTGGGAGGCTTCATCAGAACTTGCCTCTTATTACCCCTTTTGCCTCAACTCTGTCTCATTTGCCCTTTGCCCTACCCTTTGTTTTTACTTGGACCTCCTTCGGGTATTTCTTTCTCAGTCTGCTATCCTCTCAGTAACCCTTGACCCTGAGATCCTTGTCTTTAGCTTTCCACACATCCTGACCTCTTCCAGGTTCACAGCCTGTCCCGTGAGAATTCTCAAAGTCAGCCTAACTGACAACCTTTCTTTTCCCCACAGTAATTGGATAGCAAATATTTTTGTTGAAGGAGCACCTGAACATTTCTCCATGGATTGCAGCTGCAGAAGCTTTGGACTATGATGAAGAATTGTCAAGGTTTTCTTTGCCCTTCCCTATTCTGTGCGGACATTCAATGCAGAACATTTTGTGAAACGAGATCTCCTAAAGCTATTGGGGAAATTTACTGCTCTCAAGTCCTGGCAATAGATATGAAACTGAAAATTCGTTAAACTTGGACTATGAGCTACAACTTTATTAATTTATATGCCTGATCTTCAACATTCTTAACTAGTTAAAGTGAGCCTTGTGTATCTGGGCATGAGTATACTTGCCAGCAAGAAGAGAGCTAGGAGTTTGTGTCTCTTACCGCTGCCTCCTGCTGGTGACCTCCAAGTATCACATCAGTTCTAAGCATTACAAAAGTAATACAACTGGTCTTAACTCTTCATTGCCCACACCTGAAACAAAGTTGCTGAGCAAAAATAAAGTGCAGTTTTTGAGCTATTTTTTATGGAAAATCAACAAAAACAGCACTGCCCACATCGGCTGCCATACATCCAGATTTTCCTAGACATTTTACTGACTACAGTATTCCAGACATGTCCAGGAAATTCTGGACATATGGCAACCATAGTCAGGCCATTAGGGCCCAAAGTGGACATCCACTTCAGATTCGGTTGAGCCAATAACTCAGGAAAGGATTTTTTTTATTACACCTGTACAGTACTTCAACATTCTCACCAGTGTGCACAATGCCTTCCATTTTGCTAGCTTGCACTGAACCTGTCAGTTGTGATCTGTTTAAATGATAAAAGACTTCTGAGTCGATGAAATCAATTGTTGAATGCAAACAATATGACAACAGAGAGTTCACAAGAAAAAGAAGAAGGCTCCCTTCTCATATGCAGTTTATGAATAGGAAATTTAAAAAATCCTACTTGGCTTAACTAGTGTCCACATAATCTCATACAGTTAGAAGCTGGTGGGTGGGTGGGTAAGAAACTTCACCTAATAAGAGGTGTGTGTAATGAAAGGGAATCCAGACCATGTTTTATGTGTTCTACTTCACCAGAATCTAGAGTAGTTCCAATCCATGTTTTATACAGAGCTCATGAGTTCTAGAGACTAAACCCTGAGGCAGTTAAAGAGAGACATTTCTGGAGGTTGTCTAATGTGCATCAGAGACTGTTGTCAATTAAGCAGCTTGGTTTCCACCCTTCCACCATCTTATGTTTTGGTGGCATTAAACATACACAGGCATGCCTCCTTTACATTAGCTGGATCACAGAAGGCCATTGAACTGAACATGTCTTCTTTTCCATCTCTGAGGGGAGGGATTTCCACAACCTAGGAGCTGCCACAGAAAAGGCCCTTTCCTGGGTCAGTATCACCTCAAACTTCTGAGGGCGATAAGACTACCAAGAGGGTCCTCTTTGTTGATCTTAGCACCCTCAAGGGTCTGCAGGGATGGAGGCTCCTTCTCTCATACCTGAACCCAAAGTCATTTATACACTAATGTGAGCACCTTGAGTTGGGCCTGGAAATGACCTGGCAAACCATGTAGCAGTTTTAAAATGGGTTATATGAGTTCTAAAGGGAATCCCAGCCAGTAATCTGGCTGCTGCATCATGGACCACTTCAGGTTTGGAAGCCATCTTCAAGGGCAGCTACATGCAAAGCACGTTGCAGTAATCCAATCTGGAAGTTACCAGAGCAAGGAGTACGGTGGCCAAGTCATGTGAACTGACCTTTGTAAGAAGTCTTCAATGAAGAAGTTCACTGACAATCAGGATATGGTGTTGTCTGTGCTGCTAAATATTCGAAATACCAATGTGCTGCAATTCTTTCCAAGAGTGCAATCACATCATTTGAGACAAACCCAGCACTAAAGTCAATAAAGTGATGGCAAGACGAATGAGCTATCATTTTTTAAAGGACTGATTTTTGCTTAAAATGTCACAAGCCTTGTACCAAATTTTGTGTGTGTGTGTGTGTGTGTGTGTCTGGTTAATGAAAATCTCTCCAGAGCATGAGCAAATTGAATGATCAATTAATATGGTGCCTTCAGAAACCATCTTCTTTAAAAGCTCCCCTTCAAGTTCCAGACTCATTTATCAAATGCCAGTGATAGATGCCTCCGTTGCGTAGTGAAGCCTGCTTGTCTAGTGCCATTCCCAACTGGAGATCTATACACAAGTGATCTCAAATAAATCTACCTAGCAAAATAGCTTGCATCTGAAACGAAGCAGAACCCATGTTCCTTTCGATTAATGCAATTGGCTGGGGCATGTCAGGCAGGAGCAGGAGGACCCTAGGCATTACTTATTTGCATATATTGATTCACATTAGTGTATGCAAATGTGACTTTTCCTTTTCTTGCGGGTGGGGAAGAAGAGCCAGCTGTGTGGGATTAGCATTTAAGATTTCCAGTATAATATAAAAGGCCATCTTATGTAACATGCTTTTGTTTTGGATAGGGTGGTGAAAAAGAGCATTGAGTGCTATTCCTCTGTGTATCAGTTTAAGCAATACAGTGGTACCTTGGTTCTCAAACTTAATCCGTTCCAGAAGTCTGTTCCAAAATCAAAGCATTCCAAAACCAAGGCGGCTTTCCCATAGGAAGTAATGCAAAATGGGTAAATCCATTCCAGATGATTAAAAACAATGTACTGTACTGTAAAATCAAGGAAACTGTATTGTTCATTTTAAAAATTGAAAATGTTATATTTTTTTTCTTACCTGCATTGATGATAGCCATCGTTTGGATGGGGGGGGGTCAGGGTCCTCTTCCAGAACAGACTCAATGGGAGCAGGAGCCTCTAATTAGCAGTGAGGCAGCACTTTTGGCTTCTGAAGTTTGTAAACCGGAACACCTACTTTCAAGTTGTTCAAGAACTAAGCTGTTTGAGAACCAATTGTAGAGGTTTGGTCAGTGAATAGTTCCACCCAAACTGAAGCCTGACTCTGTTTCTGGATATAGACCTTGGGGGGTGGCAGAGAAGAGATATAAAAAGCACCACCATCAGTGGTGTGCAGTGAATTTTTTTTTGTAGGGGAACAGTTAGGGCCAGAGGTGCCAACTTGCAAGGGTGTTGGGGCAGATGTCACATGTATGAGCATCGTACGTCCCCTCCTAAGCAGGGCAGAAGCTTCCCGGGCTTTGGGAAGGACATGCCAGGTGTCTTAACAAGATGCCAGAGCCCTGCTGCCTCCTTTCCAAAGCCGGACAGACTTTAGGATGGTGGCAGAAGAGTCCTTGGCCACCATCAGAGCATCCTGCCTCTGTCCCTAAACCAGACAGAAGCTTCCCAGGCTTTGAGACTTCCGGAGGCGGCGCGACCGGTAATGGCTGCCTTCTCCGAGTAAGGAGAAGGGAGCTCCGCTGTAAACGGGTCGTCCGCTACGGCGAAGCGGAGACCCATTCAGAAAAACCACAGGTGGCAGAAGCCTGTGGTCTCGGGACCCGGCGGGCGCCAGAAGCAGCCCCCAAAACGTTGAAGGGACCCCGTAAGGGGCTCCGGATCGCGGAGGGGGTAGCGGCGCTGTGGGTCGTTGCGCAAACAGCGAAGTGAAGCCGCATTGCTGTTGCCGGTCAGCGCTGTCCTTTCTTCCTGCAACTTTTCTGAACTTTGGAAACTACAACCCGTGAGTAAATTTGGACATTGAAAACTTTCTGAAACTTTTGTCAACTTTCTGAAACTTTTTGAGAACTTTATGAAACTTTTAAAACTTTTTTAAAAAGTTGAAATCTGGCTGAAAACGGAGTGAGGATAAGCAGGAAGCCCATCTCCCGCTACACTGAACCTTAAGCAAAGAGCAGGAGGAGTGGAGACAAAAAGTTATGCGTTAACTAAATGCTGGCACCCTGTTAAAGCAGTTTTCTGAGTGAAAGACTTTGAGCTATTGACTTTTGCTGGTCATATTCGGGGTGCACTGATATCCTTCTTCTGTGGTACCAGTGGATTATAAAATAAATAAGAATCTCTGGTGCTGGAGCTGCCTGGATGAGCACCAGTTTGCAACTTTGGATACATTGAATTCAGGTTTTGAAAAATTCTGAGTTGGAACTGGATACTTTGAAACTGTTGCAGTCAAGGCACTGTAAGAAACACTGTTTTGCTTTAAGTTTTACTCTGCTAAAAATAATACATTGTGGAGGCGATAGACATGGATTTAAATTTATAAGTTTAACTTGGATTTGATCTTTTCCCTGAAGACGTATTAAGCTCCCTCTAGAGGATTTTGGACTTACAGCAGTGACTTTGTTTTACTTTCCCTTTCCCGGCCTCTGTTTGACTATTGCATCTGGGACTCTGCTTTCTCATGGGAACAACTTGGATTGACCTTGGATTACAGATAACTTTGGAATGAGTGGCGCAAGGAGAAGAGGAAGGACTAAACAAACAACTCTAACTTTATCTGCAGCCTCACAGCGTAGATCTTCTGTGCCGGCCTTGCCTTCCACTTTGCCTCCAGACATAGAGGCGGCCTCCCTAATACAGGCAGGGGAGGGTGAGACAGAGGAGCTGCACCTGGGAGATATGGCTTCAGGGACAAGTAGCTCTGTCTTGGAGAAAATTTTGGAGAAACTGGAGGCTCTGGACAAGAAGGCTGATTTGCATACAGCTAAAATTGAACAGAACACAGAAAGCTTGAATAAGCTGACTGGACAAGTTGCACAGAATGCCCAGTCTATTGGAGAATTAAAGGAGGCTGTAGGTGAAAATCGTAAACTGGCTGAAGATACTAGTCAAAGATTGGAAGAACTTGAGAAAGAAGTAAGACCACTCAGCAAACAAGTTGGAGAACATCAGATTTACTTTTTGATGACAGAACTGCGAAGCAGGGAGACCAATTTGAGGATACGGTCAATACCAGAGGTGGAAGAAGATAATTTTATTGAATTTCTAACTAAGGAATTTGCCAAGTTTTGGAAATTAGAGGAAAAAGACTTTAAAATTGTATCTGCTTTCAGGCTTGGCAGAGTCAGAAGGACAGAGAAGCCCAGAGATTGTTTGATAACACTGAGATCAAAGGAGGAAAGGGACAAGATTTTGGGCCTGCACTACGAAAAGTCACTAGACATTTTGGGCAAGAGAATTGAAATCTACAAGGACATTCCTAAGCAGTTGCTGGACCTTAGATCTAACTACACGGAATTGGCAAGACTGTTGAGAAGCAACGCAATTATCTTCAGGTGGGAGTTTCCACAAGGATTATCCTTTACCTACAGAGGGAGAAAGATCAAAATCAAAACAGTGGAAGATAGAGACAAGTTTTTGGGAGCACACGGAGAAGACCTCCACAAAGGACTTGGATTGCCAGCGCCAGAACTTCCAGGGGAGCCCGCCCCCTCGGATCCTCAAGGACCGGAGAACAAGGTACCACCCCAGAAAGAATAACCAGACCTATCCAGGATGTCTCTGCAGCTTTTGAGTTGGAACATAAATGGCTGTAACAGTCCCGAAAAAAGGTCTAAAATTTTTCATATTTTAAAAAAGGAACAATTGGACATTATATGCTTACAAGAAACACATGTGATTAGGCTCCATAGAAAGGTGTTAATAAATAAAAGGCTTGGCCAAGAATTTATATCATCGGATACAGTTAAAAAGAGAGGTGTAGTGATCTATGCAAAAGAGAGCCTTTCACCAAAATTTCTCTTTAAAGATGAAAGTGGAAGAATCCTCGCAATAGAAGTACAGTATCAAGGAGAAAAAATTTTGATATTAGGAATTTATGCTCCAAATGAAGGAAAATCGGATTTTTATAAGAAGTTGCACGAGATCATGCTGGATTATCTGGATTACAACAACGTCATCATGATGGGGGACATGAACGGGGTCGTATCAACAAATATGGATAAGTCACAGAACCAGAACATTACTAAAGAGGGAAGACTACCTAAGACCTTTTTTGAAATGACTGACAATATGGACTGGGTTGACATCTGGAGAGTTAGAAACCCCCTGGGAAGAGAAGGAACATTCTTTTCTGAAGCTCAACTGACTTGGACACGAATCGACCAAATATGGATAACTAGAAGTCTGGCACCTAAGGTGAGGAAGGTGGAAATCTGCCCCAAAACATGCTCCGACCATAACGCCTTGAGAATGGATATGACATTGATCCCAATCGGCTCCTTTAGATGGAAGATGAATGATGGCCTGTTTAGAGATCAAAGAATTGTAAAGAAGGCCCAAAAAACCTTAAAGGACTATTTTGAGATTAATTTGAACACTACGGTGGAAAAAAGAACTATCTGGGATGCAAGTAAAGCTGTGATGAGAGGGTTCTTGATTCAACAGAATTCCTTAAAGAAAAGACTGCAAAATGAAAAGAAAGATAAAATTCTGGAAAGTATCAAAGAGTTGGAGAAGAAGTTAAGATCTAACCCGAAGTCCCAACCGATTCTGAGAGAAATCAAACTTTATCAGGCGCAATATTCCAAGCTGATAAATCAGGAAATAGAATGGAAGATTAAAACAATGAAACAAAAAACTTTTGAATCGGCAAATAAATGTGGGAAACTGCTAGCTTGGCAGTTGAAAAGGAGACAAAGATTAAATACGGTAACAAACTTAGAGGTTGAAGGAAGGAACATTCAGAACCCGGGAGAGATTAGAAAGTGCTTCCAGAGGTATTTTAAAAAGTTATATACTCAAGGGCCACAAGATGAAATAGAGATTACACAATTTTTGGAGAGAAATGGATTAGCAAAGCTGTCAGAAGAAAATAGAACAATTTTAAATGGCAAAATAACACGACAAGAGATTGAACAGGCCATCCTGAGTCTGAAACAGGGCAAATCACCAGGGCCAGATGGACTGACCTCTAACTACTATAAGACATTGAAGGATTATTTGATACAACCTTTGTTGGAGGTCAGTAATGAAATAATGGAGGGGAAGAAGGCGCCTGAATCGTGGAAAGAAGCATTTATCACATTGATTCCAAAGTCAGAAACTGAAAAGACACAACTCAAGAATTACCGTCCCATCTCCCTTTTAAATGTGGATTACAAAATATTTGCAGATGTTTTGGCACGAAGATTTAAGAAAGTTTTAAGTGAGATAATCCATAAAGACCAGGCAGGCTTTCTCCCGGGCAGACATATGTTTACTAACACAAGGAACATCATAGACATATTGGAACTTTTACAAACAAACATAAACACTAAAGCAGTTTTAATTTTTATAGACGCGGAGAAAGCCTTTGACAACATTTCTTGGAAATTTATGAAGGGGAATTTAAAAGAAATGGGAGTGGGACGGGGGTTTGAGAATGGGATTGAGGCAATATATTCAGAACAAAAGGCTAAACTGATAGTTAACAATGTGGTTACAGAAGAGTTTAAAATTGAAAAAGGTACACGACAAGGCTGCCCGATTTCCCCATTACTGTTTATTTCGGTTCTGGAAGTGCTCCTGAATATGATTAGGGGGGACCGGTTGGTGGAAGGGATTCAGGTCGGAGCGAAACAATATAAACTTAAAGCTTTTGCAGATGACCTAGTTCTGACATTACAGGAGCCGGAGTCTAGTTTGAAAAGAGTATTACAACTGATTCAAAACTTTGGTCGAGTGGCAGGATTTAAGTTAAATAAGCAAAAAACTAAAGTTTTGGGGAAAAACATGACAGATATTGAGTTGGAACAGCTTCAGAAAGAGACAGAACTAAATGTGGTTAAAAAAGTTAAATACCTAGGGGTAAACATAACAGCAAAAAATCTGAGTTTATTTAAAGATAATTATGAAAAATGTTGGTCAGAGATTAAGAGAGACTTGGATAGTTGGTCAAGACTAAAACTTTCTTTGTTAGGCCGAATAGCTGCCATCAAGATGAATGTATTGCCAAAAATGTTATTTTTGTTTCAGACACTGCAGATTGTAGACAAGACAGAGTGCTTCCGGAAGTGGCAGAAAGATATTTCTAAATTTGTCTGGCAGGGCAAAAAGCCCAGAATCAAATTTAAAATATTAACAGATGCGAAAGAAAGAGGGGGCTTTGCCCTGCCAGATTTAAAGTTGTATTATGAAGCTGCAGCTTTCTGCTGGTTAAAAGATTGGTTACTTCTTGAAGATACGGATGTCTTGGATTTGGAAGGTTTTAACAATGCGTTTGGATGGCATGCATATTTATGGTATGATAAAGCTAAGATAAATAAGGCCTTCAAGAACCATATTGTCAGAAAATCAGTTTTTAACGTCTGGACAAAATATAAAGACTTACTGGAGAATAAAACTCCGAGGTGGCTGTCACCTCTGGAGGCTAAGGCTCGGAAAAGAGCCAATATGGAGGCCAACTGGCCAAAATATTGGGAGATAATAGAAAAGGATGGTGACAACTGGAAATTGCAGAGTTTAGAAAAGATGAGAGACAAAGTGCGAGACTGGTTACACTATGCTCAGATTAAAGAAGTGTTTAAAAATGACAAAAAGCTAGGATTCCAAGTGGAAAAGTCAAAGTTAGAAACTGAACTGTTAGAACCTAAGACTAAGGTACTTTCAAGAATGTATAACTTGCTGCTGAAATGGAACACACATGACGAAATGGTAAAATCAACAATGATAAAATGGGCGCAGGATATTGGGTATAATATTATGTTTGAAGATTGGGAAAGGTTGTGGACCTCTGGGCTGAACTTCACTGCATGTAATGCGTTGAAGGAAAATGTGATGAAAATGATGTATAGATGGTACATGACCCCTGTTAAACTGGCTAAAATATACCATTCGTCTGATAGCAAATGTTGGAAATGTAAGGAAAATGAAGGAACATTTTTTCACCTCTGGTGGACCTGCCCTAGAGTGAAGGCCTTTTGGGAGAAGATATATAATGAATTAAAAAAGGTGTTTAAATACACCTTTACTAAGAAATCAGAGGCCTTTCTCCTGGGTATTGTCGGCCAGAGTGTGTTAAAAGAGGACAGAACATTCTTTTTGTACGCAACAACAGCAGCAAGAATATTAATTGCCAAGAATTGGAAAACTCAGGAGCTACCCACTGTGGAAGAATGGCAGATGCAACTGATGGACTATATGCAATTAGCCGAGATGACCGGCAGAATTCGAGACCAGGGAGAAGAAAGGATGGAAGAAGACTGGAGGAAATTTAAGATTTATTTACAAAAATATTGTAATTTGGCTGAGTGCTGAATTGGATGCCAGTGCAGACAATTGTCTACCATTAAATTAGATTTAAGGCTGAATTATATGTCAAACCAAATTAAGATTATTAATTAAGATGAGTTAAATGATAATTTGTTTGAAATTAATTTAATAATGATGTAAGTGTATGCGGGAGGTGTGGGGGAGTCCCATGTAACAATTGAGAGATGTTAAATGGACAATGATAAGTGCTTATCTAATATATGCTTTATTTGAAAACTTTAATAAATATATTATAAAAAAAAAAAAAAAAAAAGAAGCTTCCCAGGCTTTGGAAAGGAGGCGCCAGGCTTTAATGCTTTACTTTTCTACTTTGAATGGTTTACTTGTTGTTGTTGTTGTTTTAATAACTGTATATTATAATGTGCCCTGGGTCTTTATGGGAAAGAGCAGGTAAGAAATCAAATCAAATAAATAAATAAATAAATAAATAAATAAATAAATAAATAAGATGTTGATGCCTAGCATCCTATGAACTGCTCTTCTAGCACATACCTCATTTATGTTATTCTATCCTTCTGCATGGGACGCGGGTGGCGCTGTGGGTTAAACCACAGAGCCTAGGACTTGCTGATCAGAAGGTCGGTGGTTCAACTCCCTGCGACGGGGTGAGCTCCTTGGTCCCTGCTCCTGCCAACCTAGCAGTTCGAAAGCACATCAAAGTGCAAGAAGATAAATAGGTACCGCTCCGGTGGGAAGGTAAACGGCATTTCCGTGCACTGCTCTGGTTCGCCAGAAGTGGCTTAGTCATGCTGGCCACATGACCCAGGAGCTGTATGCTGGCTCCCTCGGCCAATAAAGTGAGATGAGCGCTGCAACCCCAGAGTCGGTCACTACTGGACCTAATGGTCAGGGGCCCCTTTACCTTTACCTTACTATCCATCTGCATATGATTTAACAAGGAAGTCTCTAAATGTACCATCCTGTACAGTTATCTGTGAAGGCGCTCTACTGAACATAGTACACATAATTGGCTACATATTTAATTTTAATTATGCTGCGGTGATAAGAGATGCAGTGGGATAAATAATATTGCATTTGCTCTGCATGTTCCACAGTGACCTGTTGAGCAGAGCTTTATGAAATCATCACAAAACATACAAGACAATTGTAGATCTCTTGCGTTTTTTTACTTCTGAAAATAGGGTCAATTGATCATATGGATTATTCTGAGATCGGGAAAAGAGGATGACATAAGGACAATTTTTCTGGACCTTTCAACAGCAAGTTGTGGAATTTAGTGTTGGCGAGTTACTCCTTGCAATACTTTTCGTACTTGACTGAGTGACTTTTTACTGATTAATACCCAAATTCTTTGATTACATTCAAATATAATTACTTTTTACCAGAGCCTCAGTACAGGTGTTTTTTCATTTTATTGAATCAAGTGTGAAACAGCTTTTAACTGAATAAAGGAACTTATCTATCATTGTAAGTCGGCCTTGGTTTTTATATTTTCTTTTTTCATTTTAATTTATAGTATTAGAGAAGAAAGACTAACTGGTCTCAAACAATACACAAGGGCAACCCTTCTATATCAACCTCTTCTTACTAAACAGCCAACTTTAATTGTGTAAAAGATGACTGCAGATGGCAAACATAATTGTTCACCCATTACTTGTTGTGTAAATAACAATGCATGATATCTTTCCCTCCTAAAATATAGAAAAATGCATAAATATTAAAAAATTCAGTAGTAACCAATTCATAATTTAGAAATTGGAGCAGGGAGAACCACAGAATAAAATGTAAATTAATATTCTAAGTTAAAATTAAAGAGATATTGCTTGAAAACTTCATTTTCTCAAAAAAAAAATATTTGTAGCTATACATACACAGGTCAACAATCATGCTCCATGATGTGAAAATTGCGATGCAGGCTTGTTATCTCCCTCATTACAAACAAATGCACAATCCTCACTTTCTTCGTTTTCCCTCATTTTCTAGTTCCTCAGCCTCTTCAGAAATTCTGGAAATGTGCCTGACTCTGCTTTCCTTTAAGTGCAAAAAGGAACCCAGAGAAGCTAGTAATAGCCTTTGCTGCTGCTCTTCCACTTAAAAAAGTGCTCACCGGACACATTTATTGCCTTTTCAATGCTAGATGAAGGCTTTCTTATTCACTCAGGTTTTTAAGATGTATTTTAAATGCAGCTCTCTCTATGGAAGGAAGGGTGATTTTTAAAGGAATAAAGGTATTACCCATCTTCCTTGTCAGGGAGAGTGGAAAGAGAGAGAGAGAGAGAGAGAGAGAGAGAGAGAGAGAGAGAGAGAGAGAGAGAGAGAGAGAGATGCTGCTTATATATAATCTCCCGTGATAGTACAGCATGTACAGTAATGAGTTTCTGTTCTGAATTTTACCATTGTTATTTGCTTGCTCCATTGGCTCACAAACTTAAGAGCAATATAAATGTCCCCTGTATTCCTTGATTTGTTTTGCACAAGTTTAAGCAAATATATATATATATATGCAAATGTCAACAGATACCTTTTAGCTTACTATATTGCTATCTTTGTGTTGTCAGCTAGATTACAGCTTCCCGTGTGGCAACCACATTGCATCTTCCAAACTCCAATGGCCTACAAATCTCATTATTTAAAAGTACTGTTATCAGGTCCTCACATTTGGGATATAACTTTAAAAGACAATATTATTTCCTGAAGAAACAGGGAGCTTCTAGATGCTAATTCATTGTGGGATCTGTACGTCTCATGCATACAAGTTTCCTGCAGAATCCACATAACATCATTGGCATTAAAATGCCAGCCTGCATCCTCTCCCCATAAATTTAATACGGATTTATCATTTATGGGTAGTCTCTGTTAAGTTAAAAAAGAAAAAGGCCTGTTACTCACAACAACCCGTTGGTAATATCTCAGTGTCCCAGCCAACTCAATGGACTGGGTGCTGTGATAAGACAATTTGGCATGGGGTGAAAATCAAGCCATTAACAAACAAGAAATATAAATTATTATTTTTCCTCTACAGGTTTTGAAAACCAGAAATGTAATAGATAGTGTGGTTTTATTTCTAAAAGTAAAACTTAAGGGGATGCCTATAAGACCTTTAAAAGCTTAAGGGGGTGCCTATAAGAGCAATTGGATATAAAAAGCAACATGGGAAAATGTATAAATATAAACTGATCCTAGACTTTTTACCACCTTAAGCCAAAACCTAGCAATTAAGGCATTTCAGTTCATCCCAGTACTTTGGCATTGAAGAGCCTAGTGTTCTTGTTTTCAATTCAGCTTCTTTTGTTTCTTGAGTCTGGGTCCTCTGCAACAGTCTTTGTCCTGGCTTATTTCTTTTGATTTCTAGTTCTTTTCCTCCCTTGAATTTCTCCACAGACCCCCCTTGCCTGCATGCGAGCCTCAATTACATGCTCAATTTCAACTCCACCTTACAACATCTTAGCCAACCAGGGTGGCTGAAGAGTTTTGACAGGTTTCTGTTTCCATAGGTACCTGCATCCCCCAACTTACGTGACAATTTCCTGGACTCATCTTTTGAACCTTCTGGCAAGAACAAGCTCTTTAGAAAACAACCATTTACAACACAGAACAAAGCAAGGAGTGGCTGAAAAGTTTTGTTCCTTTCCAGAGACAAGTGATGTTTGGCCCCTCTTAAACATAAAGGTATTCCAGTCTTCTCACCTAGAAATCTGATCTAGGACCAGGGATCTATTAACTTGAAGTTTAAGTTGGAAACAACGCGTGACAATTGGTTAAAAAAGAAGATATCATTCCTGCAACCTATTTATTAATATTGTGGTTGAATTGTTCTCAAAATTAGTAATTAGTTCTGTCTGGTTTTCCATACTATCAGTTCAATCTACCCACTCCTTACCCTCTCTTAATTTTTGAATCACTTCACCTTCTGGCAGAGCCTAGGGGTATTTTGCGCATTATTTGCAACAAGAGTGAAAGGTTTCTCTTGTGAAGGCGTGCAGTGACTTATTTTTTCTGTATATCAAAGACTGGAATAGATCAAAGAAAAACAGTATGAGAAATGTTTCACTATCTCTTTGCTTCTGACTTAGAGACACTGACATATGGCTCTTTAAGAAGAGAAAATGCCCAATTCATCCATGTACCTGACACATTGCTCTTGTCTTCGTACTGTGACTGATAATAATGCCTGAAACCATTTTCAGTCTCAGTAAGATCCACTTGCATTTGGTGTACAAGTCAGACTGATGCACAGTATATTACTAATTGTATGCAGTTCCACGGACCCGGTTAAGGTGCTGTTATGTGATGGTCTTAAGAATGGTCTGGTTTCATGCCTTGTACTGACACTATTATAAGTCCATATGAGGAAATGAAATGCATTTTCTTGGATTTTCATACTGCTTGTGATCGTTATTATGGTAAACAGCAATGCAACTTTCTCTTTCAATCTTATTGTTTACACAGAGTTTTTCATACATACAAAACATGAGTATTATGATACATTAGAATAGGGGTTGCCATGATAACTACTATGGCATGTGCAAAAAGTCTCAGCAATTAACTCCTCAAAAAAACATAATGCACAACAGACTGCTTGCTCTTCCTGGACATCTGCTAGGATTGGATAGCCCTTTTCTTCCAGTCTGAACAGAGGAGAGGTGAAAAGAGTTTTTCTGTGTGAGCTAGTGTGATGGTGGCAGATGTAGATGCCTTTTCCCATTGATGGGTGGGCTGATGGGGTGCTGGCGGGGACACTGTTTTGTGGTCCTGTCTCTTCTGCTGCTCATTTTGATGTGGCAACGCTTTTGTGCTATGCCACATCCCACAGTGGCCATTTTGTGTGGTGCCACACCCCATGACAGCCATTTTGTAATTAGGTTTTTTTTGTTAAATAATTTTTATTAATTTTCAATTACAAAAATCCAGTATGCACCATATTATATTAATACCAAATAGCAATACCAATTCAAATACAAATCAATTACATAGCCAATTATAAATTTTGTGTGGCTTCCCATGTGCTGTACTTCAGGGTCTGATTCCCTTTAACTCTGCCTCCAGACTATTGCTCAAACCAAATACAATCCATTCTTGATAAAATCCCTTATACCACAGCTACAATAATTAACTTCAATTCGCATTTACACATATAGTAGTTTGTAAATTCACAAGTGAAGTTCTCCTTTCTTCTTCCTGTGTGAGGTTTTAATTTCCATCAATTGTTCCTTTAATTAGTTCCTTTTGTAATTAGTGCCTGGTCAAATAGTTCTGATTATTTGATAGCAGGCATGTCCAAGAGGTAGATCATGATCTACCGGTAGATCACTGAACGTCTGCAGTAGATGACTGGTAGATCATTGGCTCCCCCCAAAGAAGCTGAACAACTATGGCTCCCCTAAAAAAAGCTCAACTTTTTACCTCCTCCCTGAAAAAACTCAACTGCCAGTTTTTAACTCTCTGAGTAGATCACAGTCTCTTAGGAGTTGGCCACCCCTGTCTGATAGTATTGGCAGCATTGTGCTGGAAAGGTAATACAGAGAGAATAATAATTAGGTGGGCAATTTAGGGCACCATAAAACTGACTAGAGACTGACAGAACATAAGACGTATATGCAGTGGCGTAGCGTGGGTTGTCAGCACCCGGGGCAAGGCAAGTAATTTGCGCCCCCTAACTGAGAGAGAGTGAGTGAGCCAGGTAGGGGCAGAGAGCTGCGAGTGCGAGCGCGCCCCCCCCCGATGTTGCGCCTGGTGTGGCCAGCCCCCCCTGCACCCCCCACGCTACGCCACTGCGTATATGTGAATTTCAGCAATGCCATCAGGTACCAATGAAGATTCTGTTTCCGAACAATTCTACATTTGTTTCCTCAGAGGTATGATTCACTCTGTTCATAAGGGGTTTTCGTCAGGTATATTTACACATGAAAAGATTGAACCCTTTTGAGAAAAGGCAAAATGTGCAATGAAGAAGCTAATTGGCCTTCAGAAGGGGAGAAAATTGTGTGGTGAACATACAACCAATGGCAATGTTACTCTTGGGATTTCTGGTGCCTGGCAGGTACCATTTTTCTCTCAGTGGGCTATACCATGAAGGCCAAAAGCACCCTCACTCTAACTGGCTTCTTGATGGTGCTACATTAATTTGTTTATTTAAATATTTATAGACCACACCTTACATAAAAAAATACAACAAGGTGGCATTGAATGGTCTCTTTAAATTTGAAGGTTCATTATTGTTCCACAAGATGTGTATTTCTTTAAGGGCCAGAGCAAATAATGTGACCTAGTTTTACAGCTGTAAAGCAGTATAGCAGGTGCTGTTAAGTTATGTTAATTAAGCTGTTGAGTATAGTATATAAAGAGCAGCACTTAGCTCTCTCAGCCCTGGTGGTTGGGTCGGTGGATGGGTCATGCTTATTGATGTATTATAATTAATGTAAAAGGAGTTTTTGTTATTAAAACCTAGCTAAAGTTATTTTGCGTTCCTTGTAATGTGTGGTCTTCCCAGCACACTTTCTGCAGTGCAACTAGTCTGCAAATAGCCAACATATAGCATACAAAACTCCCGTCACTTTCAAAAAGGCAATAGTAAAACCATCAAAAAAGCACAAACAGAATGATGATGTGGTGGTGTTGTCATGAAGCAAAACGAGGTGACAGAAATGCTGCCTGCCTTCATGCTGGAGCCCGCAAAAGGGAAGGAAAGGCATGCGTGCCATTCAGCCACTGAGAATACCATTATCACCATAGGATTATGGAAGCAGCAACAATCACAAACCACGGAAATGGTTTTGTAAACTCTCTCAGCACATCAGAAGCCCTGCATTCTGAATTTACAATAATATTTGCCTCAGATCTGTTGAAGACCAGCTCTTGAATAATCATTGTGCTTTTATACGTTTGAGATTTGCACAGAAATATCACAGTCTCCCTCTTGCCTTCCATGGCCCTTTGGCCATAATGAACTGAAGGGTCTCGGGCAAGAAATTTATGTTCAGATTTGGGGAGGAGTGGGAAGCAGATATGCAGTCTAAACTCCCTGTCAATTTTGGGGTGTAGTGGGTGAAACTCAGAGGTGGAGGATAAAACTTTGCTGTCACACTCACCCTAGTGTACCCTACGCACTGTCTTTGTTTTAAATGCTAATAATAATTTCTAAATTAGCATTTATACATATAGATTAGTACAGGCATTCCCCCCTCCAGTTATGCGGTGGTTACATTCCAGACCCCAGGCGCAAAATTGTGTAAGTGGATTTGTTGTTTAGTCGTTTAGTCATGTCCGATTCTTTGTGACCCCATGGACCAGAGCACACCAGGCACTCCTGTCCTCCACTGCCTCTCGCAGTTTGGTCAAACTCATGCTGATAGCTTCGAGAACACTGTCCAACCATTTCATTCTCTGTTGTCCCCTTCTCCTTGTGCCCTCAATCTTTCCCAACATCAGAGTCTTTTCCAGGGAGTCTTCTCTTCTCATGAGGTGGCCAAAGTATTGGAGCCTCAGCTTCAGGATCTGTCCTTCCAGTGAGAACTCAGGGCCAAGTGTTAAGTGGATAGCACTGTCTAAACGCCCTTTAAAAGCCCTCTCTGCCACTCTCTTGTGTCCATACAAAAAATACCGTATCCAAAAATATCCACAATAAAATTGAAGCTCTGTGGCTGGCTGGAGGATGTGCTACCCACCACATCAGCTGTTAGGCATGGAGGGTGAGCAGCATAAACAAAGCCCTGCTCCACCTCCAGTCACTTTGGGGCTTCCTCTGCCTCACTGATGTCCTCTTCCATGAGGCTTCCACGAGGACTCTCCAGCTCTCTCCAGCCATTTCCAGATTAAATTGAATTATTCATTTATTTGCTTGTGCTATGTTTTTATATGTGCTAGAAGCCACCCAGAGTGGCTGGGGAAACCCAGCCAGATGAGCAGGGCTGTTGTTGTTGTACACAGTCATGCATGTTGACTCATGCATAATTACTCATAAGTGGAGCAACTCCTGTATATGAGATTTTTATGCAGATCTGTTTCCTGTTTCTCCTGGAGTGGGGGCAATGTTTAAGTGGCCACTCTGCTAAGAAGGCTACCTCTTGCGCACGTGGTGGGGGGGGAGAATAGTGACAGCCCAATTTGCAAAGTTGAAAAGGGGAGTAGCTTAACAACCTTTGAGTTGCAATTATTCACAGCAAGTGTTTTAATTTGACTCATTTTATCTTTAAGGTTTCCACCTGAGTAAGAAACTGAATCAACAAACGAATTCTTAAGAAAAACTATAAGGATAATGGAAATATCAATATAAAATCAATACAGCAGCTTAGAAAATAAAATATGTTTTCAGGCTAGGCCTAAAGACCCAGGAGCAATGATACAATTACTTATTGGCTCTTTATCCTGATTATAGAAATCAATCTAGAGCTTGAGTAAAGAGTTACCTCCCATCCCTTTTTTGGGTAATTGCTTTTCCTTTTAAATCCAGGTAGTTTTACATATCACAGTGGTTTTTCCATCACTTGCTGCAGAGAGGAGAGAAACATTATTTTTTGTAAAGCAGATGCATGCTTTACTGACTGTAATTTTTCTATAAACCAATTCTTCATAGAATAATAGAATTGTAGAGTTGGAAGGGATCCCAAAAATCATTTAGTCTAACCCACACAATTCAGGAATCTCAACTAAAGGATCCGTGACAGATGGCCATCCAACCTCTGCTTACAAACTTACAGGGAAGGAGAGTCCACTACCTCTTGTGGAAGTCTATCAACTGTCAAACAGCTCCTACTATCAGAAAGTTCTTCCTGATGTTTAGTCAGAATCTCATTTCTTGTAACTTGAATCTATTAGTTCAAGTCCTAGCCTGTACAGCAGGAGAAAACAAACTTGTTGCACCGCCCTTGAGATAGCTATCACATCTCCTCTCAGTCTGTTTTTCAGGCTAAACACACCCAATTCCCTCAACCATTCCTCATAAGGCTTGGTTTCAGACCCTTTATTATCTTGGTCACACACCTCTGCACATGTTCCAGCTTGTCAATATCCTTCTTAAATTGTGGTGCCTAGAACTGGCCAAGGCAGAATAGAACAGTACCATTAGTTCCGTTGATCTGGACGCTATACTTTTGTTCATGCAACTTAGACTAGCATTAGATTCTTTTTTGCTGCTGCATCACACTGTTGACTCATGTTAAGCTTGTGGTCTGCTAAGAACCTTGATCCTTTTCACATGTACTACTGGCAATCCAGATGTCCTCCATCTTATATTTGTGCAGCTGGTTCTTCCTGCCTAAGTGTAGAATCTTACATTTGTTCCTATTGAAATTCAGGTTTGTTGTTTGGACCCAGTTCTCCAATCTGTAATCATGAATCCTGGTTCTATCTCCTGTGGCACTGGCTACTCCTCCCTGTTTGGTGTCATCCGCAAATTTGATGAACATCCCATCAATTTCTTCATCCAAGTTGTTTATAAAGACATTGAACAACAATGGGGCCAAGACAGAACCCTGCTGCACACTTTTTTCACACACCCCCCGGATGCAGAGGAGCCATTAAGTAGCACTCTTTGGGTTTTGTCAGCCAACCGCTGCAAATCCATCGAACATTTACCTCACCCAGCCCACACTTTACCAGTTTCCCCCCAATAATATCATGGGGACTTTGTCAAAAGCCTTACTGAAATAAAGATACACTACATCCACAGCATTCCCCTGATCCCCCAAGCTTGTAACTGTATTTTTTTTTTTAATGTACTCTCTCACCTCCTCTCCTAATCCAGATCATATCAAGATGAGAGGATGGTGAAATAAGTACTTTGCTCATGTGAATGGTTGAACCAAAATTAGTTCTCATATTTTTATGGAGTAGCATTTTTAAAATTATTATTATTTTTACAGCTTCTTGGTGACTTCATCGTCACCAGTGGTCTTTTCTGATGCTTCCTCAGGGAATCTTCTTTAAATATGATTCAGGATTTTAATACATGTCTAAGTATTATGACTTGTGGTACTACTCCTGGACAAAGTGAATAGTGCTGTATTGCCTTCTTTTGTTCAGGTATGAACATGCTACAAACTTTATTCTTGATGAGACCTGGCAGCCTACACATAGTAGGAACTAGCTCCTCCAGGCAGGTGACACCTCTGAGGCAGCTCTCCAGGAGCTAAGATGTTCTCTTAACCATGCACCATATATTTAGTTGATAACACTGGTCAACAACAAATTTGTTGTCTGCGTTTTTTCAGTTGATTTAGGACTAATCTGATGTGCTGAATCCAAAAATCACATTGGTTTTGCTCAATCAGGTCAAGTTTTTGAGCTATGGCCACATGTCTTTTTTAACGTTTTTGTTCACATGTACGCTTGTGTGGAGCATTTTAGAAGAAGTTGGTGGGGGTAAAATGCCATGTCGAATAATTGTTTTGATTGGAAATGATTATTTTAATGACAAGAAGTATTCAGGTCCGATAGTTCTGGGTGATTATGTCTAAAAGGGATCAGTTTGAAGCCATAAAACCTCTGTTTTTTTCTTGGAAGAGAAGGACTTGGTGTACTGTGCAGATATTGCGCAGCTTCTGCTCAAGCTTGGAGTGCCACAGTACGAACCCAAAGATTGGAGACTGTTGATTGACAGCAGCAAGCGATCACTGAAATGTGTTCTGCTACACAACGGCAACCAGTTTGCCTCTATACCCCTGGCTCACTCGAGTACACTGAAGGAGAACTATGAAGAAGTATGTGCTGGAGAAAATTGGTTATGATCAGCATAAGTGGTTTATTTGTGTTGACCTGACCTTTATCAATGCCCACCATTCAGTTTACAGTAAACCTGACCTGATTGAGAGAAACGGATGGCATTTCCTGATTCAGCAGTGCAAAAATACCCTAAATCAGTTGTAGAAATCTAGACAACATTCAAAAAGTAAAAAATTGTTGCCCAGTGTAATGCATACATTACAAGTACCAAACACTCAGGAGACATTTCTGTTGGAAAGAGAATAGCAGTGAATATATAATTGCCTTCTGGGATATCGCTGGCTGGGGAATATGGCTTGATTCTGAACTAAGGGAATTTTCTCCCCATGAGACTTAAATGAAAAGCAAAATATTAATATTTGTGGTTATGTGTCTTGTGATTGCAGATATTTCAGTTTGCGTCATGCCTTTGCTTTTCAGACTTTAAGAAATCTAAAGCATAGACATCTTTGGTGGAACTAAGTAACATTTTCACTTTTCATTTTTATTACTATTTTTGTTAAACTCAGTGGTTTAAATATTAAATTATATTTCTTAATGAATTTATAATGGTACATCTTTTCCATTTTGTGTAACTTTGAGAATAGGTATAGATCCAACCACATTATAGAATAAAGCTGAAATTTTCCTTACCAGTGTGCCTTATGTCTCATATCTAGGGTGAGCATTGGTAACCTTTTTTGCCCTTGAGGTAGGTAGGCCACATGCCAGTGGGTGGAGCCCAAATCTAGTGACTATTGAATTCCAGGTCATTTGCACATATGCATTTGCACACACACACATTCATTCCTTCACATACTTTCTCTCACTCATCCACTCATTCTCACTCATCAGAATGAAAGGCCTTCCTTTCTCCACATATAATACTCCCAATCAGAACCACATTTTTTTTCACTGAAGGGAGCAAAATCCACCAGGAGCACTTTGTAGTGGGGTGAATGTGGTTTGGGTTACCCATGCAGGCTACACTAAAGGCCTCTAAGAGCTGTGTGTGGTACTTAGGCTGCAGAAAGTCTGCGTGTTAGATGACTAGTTCTAGCCACTGCTACTATAGAAATAAATAAAATGTCTATCCCATATTTCTTCCAAAAAGAGCCCAGGGTGGCAGACACCAAAGTGGTTGTTGTTTAGTCATTTAGTCATGTCCAACCCTTTGTGACCCCATGGACCAGAGCACGCCAGGCATTCCTGTCTTCCACTGCCTCCCGCAGCTTGGTCAAACTCATGTTCATAGCTTCAAGAACACTGTCCAACCATCTCATCCTCTGTCGTCCTCTTCTCCTTGTGCCCTCCATCTTTCCCAACATCAGGGTCTTTTCCAGGGAGTCTTCTCTTCTCATGAGGTGGCCAAAGTATTGGAGCCTCAGCTTCAGGATCTGTCCTTCTAGTGAACACTCAGGGCTGCTCCTTCATGAATCACTGCCTTGCCGTGGCAAAGAGGCTTGAATAACTCAGAGAAGCTATGATATATGCTGTGCAGGGCCACCCAAGATGGACAGGTCATAGTGGAGAGTTTTGACCAAATGTGATCCACCTGGAGTAGGAACCGGCAAGCCACTCCAGTATCCCTGCCAAGAAAACTCCATGGACAAAGTCCAAAGTGGTAGACTAATATAAAAACAAAAACATTTTGAAACACCTAAAAAATCTTTGAAAACATTAAGAACATCTGAAAACATGTAGCAATGGTTTGTAGTTATGCGGAGATAAAGAAGTTTACTTCATCTTACACTCACCACTGGGCAAAATATATGATGCATCTACACGATTGAAATCTGAGTGAGAACCTGCTCATGATTAAAAGGTCATAAAATAAAGATTCCCTTGATGTAGGAGCCCTGTTGGGATTTGAATGCACCAGAGAGAATTCCCTGACTGAAATGGAATAGGGCATCCCTATGCGCAACTGAGAAGACCAAATTATGGGAAGCTTGTTCATCAACCACTTTCAGTGGTTAACTTCCCCACATTACAGAGGTGAAAGTGACAGAAAATTCAGGGGAAAAGAATATGTATGGAAATGTGAACAGAAGGGGAAGTCTACGCCTTGAAGTGTCTCAGTGTGGATGTGCATCTGTGATAGTATCTGCTTCATGATTCCCAAACTTCAGAAGATTGTTTTTCTTTAGAAGGGAATAAAGAAAAATCCCCACATGTTCCATACAATATATATATATATATATATTCTTTTTAGGGAAAAAAGTTGTCATTCAGGCATTTAATTAAAACTTCAAAAATAGATTAATTGTAATTGAAAATGTAACAAATATAGTTTGGGCTTTTTGCTAAGGGAATCTAAATTAACATAGTTAATGAAATTACTTTACTTCTTTTTGCTTTGTCAGGAAACTAAATCCCTTCCGCAGCTCTCCACTTGAAAAACAAATAATCTCCTAAAGCAAATGATCTGGGGTCTTTTTTCCAACCAGGGACCGCAAAAGCTATTAAGGCAAATTCCGGCAAACTACATCCTTGCTACTTTAGAAGTGAACTTTTAACACCTTTACAAATGTTATTTTGCTTTGGAAAATTAGTGCTTGTTCTCTTGTATGCTACAGAGACTTTAACTGTGTAAGCTAGAATCAGGGATTTTATAGCGGGTTGTTTCTTTTTTTTTTTAAAAAAGAAATGGTGTTTCACTGACAGCCTTTTAAAACTAGGGATTTTAGATAAACTTGCTGCACTTATTTAAAGCTGCTTAAAGCAGAGTACTAAATAAGGCATTTGAAGAGCCGAAGCAACATGGAAATATCTGAAAATATGCTCTCCTGCCATCAGGCAAACCTAGAAATTGCTTTTAACTTGTACTCACAGTTGCAATGAATCGAAAGTGACCCCCACAAGCGTGTAGGTAAAAACGTGTCACTGCAAAAAAAAGGCACAAGCTGGAGATAAATGTGCACCAGGTGCGTTTGCACATTGTGGTTTATTGGGCAATTTCCTCTTTAGCAGTTCCCACTGGAAACCCTCAAACTGTTCCATAACCTCTGGTGTGTTTATCAGAAGGAGCTGCTGAAAAAGAAAGCAAGTGGCCTATGTCTATGCAATATGTTCCATTTGTATACAACTGAAACTATCTATTGCATGTTCAGAATTGTACTGGTGTGTGAATTTCTCTCTCCCCCCCCCCCCCCGTGCTCACCAGCGAAACTTTAGCAGGTTTGCATGTTTAATTACAGTAGCAGTACAGTGGATGGGGGCAGAGGCACTTGCCTGACCTCCCAGCAGGTGAGTCTGTGCTGCTTATCTGGAGGAAGCAGAGGCCGGAGTGGAAAAGCAGCAGCAGCTGGAGGACTCCTCCTCTCAATAAGGTGCATCATCCACTCACCTGCAAGGAGGTCAAGCAAGCACTTCCAGTCCACCATGCCATCCACTACTGTTTATTTATCTATTTTGGGTATTAATAGAATTCTCATGACACTTTAAGATAAAATTTAGTTTTTATAAAATGCAATTTAGATAACGTAACTATAAATAACATTCAATAGAAAATAGTAATGTGGGCGTTATCCAGCCACAAATACAGTGGTACCTTGGGTTACAGATGCTTCAGGTTGCAGGCGCTTCAGCTTACAGACTCCTCTAACCCAGAAATAGTACCTCGGGTTAAGAACTTTGCTTCAGGATGAGAACAGAAATCGCGCAGTGGCGGCAGCCGGAGGCCCCATTAGCTAAAGTGGTACCTCAGGTTAAGAACAGTGCCAGGTGGACCTCCAGAATGAATTAAGTTCTTAACCCAAGGTACCGCTGTAATTAGTTTTAAGTCCCATTGGGTTCAAAATGAATTTGATCAAGGGGACTTTAAAGTCCTTAACTGGTGGCAGTGCTCAAATTAAAGGGGGAAAGGTAAGGGGGCTTTTAATGAAGTCAACCCACCCCACCTTCTGTCTGACCCCAACCAGTTTTAGCCCCTCCCATTGTCTCTCCTATGCCATCTATCCAGCTCTGCTCCTGAAAAATTATACACATAGTATGGTTTCATTTAGAATTAGATATTATGTAAATGGAATGGTTTCATTTGGAATCATTTGATACAGTATAGAATAGAATGGTTTTTTCGGGGGGACCAGGGAAGGGTTTAATTAAAGAAATAAACTTTATTTTTTACAACATGAGGATCTCTGAGGTGTGGTGAGAAACTCTAAATGATAGGAGGGAGATCTGAAACACAGGATTTATGAGGTGGTGGTGGTATCATTGGAGGCAATCAGCTTCTGTACACGAAGCTGATCCTTAAACAAGATTCTTATAAGACAAGAAGGCTTTGTTTATTGATACAACCGAAAAATGCACAAGAGCTCTCTTAAGTACACCTTGAAATGCACACACTTCAACACATGCAAACTTTTAATGTAATATTCTGGGACTTACAGAAAGAGCTCGTCAAAAGGTCTTTTCTCTTTGAGCTACTTTCCTGATCCAAAACGCTGCCCCTTTCTCCTCTTAACCAGCTATGAGAGATGCTTGAAAAGGTACACTGACACTTATTCTTAAAATGTACACAAAACATTTAACACACAGGCTGCAAAGTTATAGTTACTGGAGTCAGGTGCTCCAGCTGGAAGATGGCCAGACTAGGAGTTCAGAAAGGAGAAGGAAAGAGTGAAGCTGTTTCATCAGATGTGCCATGGTGCTCTGGGTAGATGTAGAGCTCTCCCCACCACCACCACCTTGCCCCCAAGGTGTTGTTTCCTGCCAATGTTCTTCTAACTCTTTCTGCAAGCTATTGTGGAATCAGCTGGCCAAGCTTCCTTCTTCCACACTTGGTTTCCTTGACCACAGGCTATCAGCACATGGTCAAAGATACATTAATCCGGTAATGAATTTTCAGTTTAGAAAAGAGTATCCTTTGACTAGGAAGACGCAACCGGCAGTGTTAGCTTCATCAAAAAGTTTGGCATTTCAACACCACAAGGCAAAACTGGTCAAAGACAATGACAACAACAACAATTTATTATTTAAACCCCACCCATTTGGCTGGGCTTCCCCAGCTACTCTGGGTGGCTCCCAACAGAATATTAAAACCATTAATTACATAAGAGCTGGCTAAGGAATAGCACCCAGACAGGCCCTTTCATGACCTCAGTTTTGAATAACATTTCCAAGACCAGCAAATACCCAATCTCAGACGCTTTTCATTCATACCAGTTACAACGGATACATATTACACTGAGGGCGTTAATGACTAATTTACTTTGAAAAAAACTAAAAGTACAATATTGTAAAAATGTAAAGGCAGTTTATTTTTTTTTAAAAAAAATAGTTAATCCTTAGATGTTTGACTTGATATATTATGGCTACTCATAAAGGAATAATGTATGGGCATATTTGACCAAGAAAGAAAATACACGAGAGTGTATATAAAAACTTACTTCATTTATTCAAATGCGTCACTCAGCTTGCTAAAGGGAGACACTGTTGAGGGACATAGCATGGGCCAATTTGGATAGACAGTTTCTGTAAACAAAAACAATGCATTACTGGAGACAGGACTGATTCCTAGGGATGGAGAGAAGTTTGGTTTTGTGGGATTTTAATGGGTTGCTACCTAATTCTCACTTTCCAATACAAATGTGAAGTGCAACAATACTTCAAAACCCGCACTTCTCTGAATTTTGTGGCGCTGTTCCTTAATGTGTACAAAATGCATATATTAATGAAAATAAAATATAAAAGTGCATTATATTTATTAGGAAAAATGTGGGATTAAGGAATCAGCCTAAACAGTAGCCAGCACAAAATATAGGATGCTGGGGCCAGTAAGCACATTTCAAGACTAAAAGGTGTTGTTAATCTCACTTGACAAAATAGTGTTAGATAAGAAAGTGTTGCCAATTTTTCTTGCCCAAAATACATAAGATGTCTGCTGCAAAATTAGCATTTAAATTATGTGGGGTTTTTGTATAATATGGGTTTTTTTGTGTGGAAATTAATTTTCATGGTCCTTTTTATCCCTGCCTAACTAGGCATTATCATAAATCTATTTCTTCCTATGGTTGATCTGTCTATCAAGTGATAAATACTTCAAAAGGGGGAAAATTGTTTCTTTTCTAATTGTTGTCTACTAAGCTTTCTATTCAAAAAGGCCTTTATTCAACCAGGCTCCAAATATAGGAATCAAACCACTACAAATCCTATTTTTAAAATTCCAGCAGAGAGAATCATTTTCTCAATAAGTAGGAAATAAAGATGTGAAATGTAGTCAAAACAAAAACAAAACCCTACTTAAATTAGCTCAGAACTGCTGGTTTCTGATCGACTAGCTCTGGGGTTGATAACAGTGGGTATCTGATTATCTGAAAATATCATGTGTTTGCATGGTTAAAGAAAACAGTTGAAAGTTAGGGATATTTGTGGCCTCACAGGCTAAACTATAAAATTTATCCAATGCCATACTAGAAGCAACCCTTTTAAAAGCAGCATTTATCTCACTGATATTGCAAATGAATGACTTTATTAGCAGAAGTAGCAAATATATAAGAAAATTTGTGCTTTTTCTGCAAATTAAATCATGGGACTAGTTGGGGAGAGGGCTGTCGTTCCATTTGCCACAAAAAAGCAATGCTATAATGGTATTGCATTGTACAGGGTTGATTAATCTCATTTGTAAATATTATTTCATATAGCCCCAGATCTGTGTCCTGGTACTTAAAATGCATACTAGGGCTAGGCCTTTGGGTATATTACAACTCAACCCTTGACCATGGTGACTGAGGACAGAGACTGGCAACATTCAGGTATCACGCCAAACCATGGTTTATTTACATGCTAATATATGAAAGTTCATAGAGCATTTTTGGGAGTGGCTGCCACACTAGAACATCAAACCACGGTTATTTATAGTGATGGTGTTGGCAATTGTCAGGGAACTGCCATCGGAGCCAGAGGGAGAGGGAGGGCTCCAGAGGGGTTCAGGAGAGCGTCCCGGGAGGGAGAGAAGCAGCCCATCTGCTGGGGAAGGAATTCAGCGTAGCACCAGTGGAGAAGGGGGGCAGATGGGGGAATCGGCGAGGTGGCTCCATGACTCCTCTCCGGAGACCAGCGGGGAGAGCACGGGTCCTCTGCTGCCCACACCCTCCCTGCGCAGAAGGCTTCCACGCAGGGAGAGTAGGCGGCGACTAGGCGTCAAAGAGCTTCTTTGCTGGAAGAAGTTCAAGAAACGCCCACTGACGGATTCTGCCAGCGATTGAGACAGCCATGGGTAAGAGGCTGTCCAGACAGAAAGGGTTCACCCAGGTAACCTAGCCAGGTGTGGTGTCGATTTACGCACGAGCAACCCCTAGAACCACTACAGCAATGGTGATGTTTCTTTCGTGGGCTGCCCATAGGAGATGGTTGTCTCCAGTGCTTTTGAGGGGAGGCTGGAAAACATACTAATAAAAGTGCCATGGATGCCAGCACAAAATGGAAGCCATGAATTAAAAAAAGAGGTGCTGGTAAGTACAGTGGTACCTCTGGTTACGAACTTAATTCGTTCCGGAAGTCCGTTCTTAACCTGAAGCACCACTTTAGCTAATGGGGTCTCCCGCTACCGCCGCACCGCTGGCGCGCAATTTCTGTTCTCACCCTGAGGTAAAGTTCTTAACCTGAGGTACTCCTTCTGGGTTAGCGGAGTCTGTAACTCAAAGTGTTTGTAACCTGAGGTACCACTGCACTTGTCATGAAAAATAACAACCCTGGTTGTCTCAGTTATAATCCCTCCAGTTCTGGTGGAGGGGGAAGTAGTACAGGAAACTCACATCTTATGCAATGGTTTGATTCCAGGGGTCCATGCGTAAATGCATAAAGCCAGGAACCCCTGGAACTGCTGCCCCCCTGCAAGGTGGAGGGCTGCTGACCAGGCTTTGGGAAGGAGCTAGGAAGGCTCTGGCCTTGAGACCATGTTCCCAAAGCCAGGTAAGCCCACCACCATACCTGTGTGTGGAATAAATATGGGTTACCTGTATTTTAAGTGTTTCAAGTGTTACATTTTTTTTATTACTTTAAAATCTTGTATGTGTTTTAATTCTCATATGCTACTTCGGGGGCTGTTGAGTTGAAAGGCAGTATAAAAATAAGCTTTCCCTTGCTTTTATAGGTTAGCAGCCCACACATTTCCACCTCTGCTGTTGGCACTAGAAACACAGTTTCATTTTGCTATATTTGGCCTTCCCCCCTCATCTCTTCTTTTGCTTCCTAAATAAACTACACACACACACACACACATGCACACACACACCACTCTGAATTTGAAATCTTTTGGAAGGCTGCCAAACAGGGTTTCCCCCCTGTTTACTCAAGCTATATTAGGTTAATTGGTTGACAGGGTCTATTCATTGCTGTTTGTTAAATATTGATTGGTTTTGCACGGTGCTATTTTTCTCGAAAAAGAGGTGCCAGAACTCACCATGAACAGCTCCCTTATTCTCCTAAAATGGCAATGGTGCCTGCTTGAGAAGTGCTGAAACTCTCCAGAGAGGTGCTGGAACTGAGTTCCACTGAGTTCTGGCTGAAAAAAGTCCAGTTTTTCCATTGAATCATCGTATAGCTGGTGAGGTCTGCCTCTAACTCATCTGTGATAGCTTCAGTCATATCCTTTCCTTCTGTAATGGGGGTGGGAGAACAAATTCCTTGCTTGGTTTCTGTCCTGCCATTGTGTGGGAAATATCTTGCCACACCCCAGACCATGAATAAGTCTAGATACATTCATGACCTGCCAGGGCTTAGGATGTGGGATGGTGAGACCTTGCGGTCAGTGGTGATAGCAGAAATAGTTCCACCTGTGGGAGTTCCTCTTTCCTGGGCACAGATTTCTGCAGCTGGAGCAGTAGCTTAAGAATCTAGCACCAGAGCAAAAGGTAAAGGTAAAGGGACCCCGACAGTTAAGCCCAGTCGCGAACAACTCTGGGGTTGCGGTGCTCATCTGGCCTTAGAGGCCAAGGGAGCCGGAACGAATTAAGTACTTAACCCGAGGTACCACTGTACTTGCACTTTTGGTGTGCTTTCAAACTGCTAGGTTGGCAGGAGCTGGGACCGAGCAACAGGAGCTCACCCCGTCATGGGGATTCGAACCACTGACCTTTTGATCGGCAAGCCCAAGGCTCAGTGGTTTAGACCACGGTGCCACCTGCGTCCCTAGCATCAGGTTAAAACTGTACAAAGTCTCTTGTTTTTGCTGCTGCCACCAGAGAAGTAATGTTGCTACATTTACAGTACAGTGGTGCCTCAGGTTAAGAACTTAATTCGTTCTGTAGGTCTGTTCTTAACCTGACACTGTTCTTAACCTGAAGCACCACTTTAGCTAATGGGGCCTCCCACTGTCGCTGCCCTGCTGGTGCGCGATTTCTGTTGTTGATTTTGTGGTGTGGGGACATAGTGGCAGAGCATTTGCTCTTCAGGCAGAATGCCCCAGGTACAATCTTTGATATTTCCAGGTAGAGCTGGAACAGAACCCTGTTTGAAACCCTGAAGGCAGACCTGTGGCAGACCTTGGGGGCCTCAAATTTCAGCAGTGCCTTGTGTGATGCCAAAATTTGCCCCAATCCGTGCCTTCCATGCTCCATATGAAATCCTCTGCACACCCCCAAGGCTCTGTGCCCAGTGAGTCTGAACCAGTTGTGCTCCCCTAAATTTCCCTCTACAGACACAATATGGAGCCAGGTTGACCGATGGTGAATTTCCTATGTTTATTATTGCAATCCACTTTGAGCATTGTGTGTGTGTGTGTGTGTGTGTGTGTAAAGGCGCAGTGTGTAAAGTGATGCTGATGACAAAGATGATGCATCTTAGCTCAGCTGCTCAGGCACAGAATTGCACCCTAAGTGTTTAAGGCATTCTACAGATTTCATGTGAATTGTTTTAATGTTTATAATGTTATTTCTTTTTCTGAGCCAACTTATATTCTCTCACTGGGGAGAGACCAAATCAAAAAATGCAAAATATAAAGACTATCAGATTCGTTGTTTAGGGAGATAATGTCATGGTCTCTCCTTGTTTTGTACCTTGAGGTGCCATAAGGATCTATGACACCTGTAACTTTCCTCCAGTCTACCCACTTAATGTTGAAATCGATACGATTGCTTTAAACCCATTCAGTGTGCCTCTTCATTTGCTTCCATGCCCTGATCAATAGGAGTTCTGTATACTTTATTATGAATCTGAAAATGGGCTCATTACACTGGAAAATGTTTCCAAGTCAGGCAGTTCCTCTGTGTAAAGATAGATTGAGACTATTTTCTTGTGGAAATGGGCTCATTTTTAAAGCAAACCTATGCTTTTCATTGAAAAATGGGTGGACCATATCGATTTATTCTTACAGCCTCTTGTACCACAACATCCAAGCACCAATTTCAGGATAGAAAAGTATTTTTATTTTCAGTTTACATATTGGCAAACTAAATCTCTGTAATTGAAACCAAGTCATGTATTATATTCTTCGGAGTGCTTTTGTGGATGACAATTCAGAATAATAAACTAGTGGTCAGGGGGAAAGTTTGCAAAGGAGATTTAGTACATAGGTTTTTAAAGTTAAAATATCAGTTTTTTAAAAAAAGTCATATTTATATATTCCAGCACAATAAAATATGGAGATACAAAATACTTTCTGTTTCACCAGATGGCCTAAGAAAAGGCAGACTCTCAGGATGTGTACATACAACATTTTATTCTGGAATCAATGTAGACTTGGATTTGGATCCCTTCCAGTCGGGATTCAGGCCTCATCCTGGGACTGAAACTGCCTTGATTGCACTGGTTGATGATCTCTGGTGAGCTAGGGACAAAGGTGAGAACTGCTTCCTTCTTCTGCTGGATCTCCCAGCAGCTTTTGATACCATCGACCATAACATCCTTCTGGACTGTCTAGAGGGGTTGGGAGCTGAGGCATTGTTATACAGTGGTTCCGCTCCTTCCTCCTGGGCTGTGTTTAGAAAGTTGGGGGGGGGGAATAAGTGTTCAGACCCCTGGGCTCTCACTTGTGGGGTGCCTCAGGGTTCCGTCCTCTCCCCCATGCTTTTCAACATCTACATGCAGCCGCTGGGAGAGATCATCAGGGGGTTTGGGCTGGGTGTTCATCAGTATGCGGATGACACCCAGTTCTACCTCTCTTTCAAATCAAAACCATAGCTGTCAACCTTCCCTTTTTTGCAGGAAATTCGCTTATTCCAGCACAACCACTACTTTCTTTATTCACCTCTGACATATGCAAGGAGGAAGAGGCATGGTTAACCTATTCGAGGCAAAGGTTTTCAAATATGTATCAAGCTGCGTGCCAAGGCCCCATGACCCGCAGTTCCCTAGTGATTAATAAACACAGACACGAGTGTTTAGGTTTATGGGATCAAATAAGCCACAACTTTATTCGTTACAGATTTAAGCGGTTTGGCTTAGGCACTGGGGTTCAGCCAGGCTATATCTGGACTCCTGTCCATTTGCAGGGAGTCCGTCTAAGGGTAAACAGCCAATACAGTGGTACCTCGGGTTAAGAACTTAATTTGTTCTGGAGGTCCGTTCTTAACCTGAAACTGTTCTTAACCTGAGGAACCACTTTAGCTAATGGGGCCTCCCGCTGCCGCCTTGCGATTTCTGTTCTCATCCTGAAGCAAAGTTCTTAACCCGAGGTACTATTTCTGGATTAGTGGAGTCTGTAACCTGAAGCATCTGTAACCTGAAGCGTCTGTAACCCGAGGTACCACTGTAGGGGGAGTCCTATGACTTACATCAAATAGTGGCATCCCAAGGGGTCCCCATTAGGGTCGTGGCATGGCCCTAGCTCATGTCCAGGCAACGGACAGGATTCACACCCCCGGATCAGTTTAACAGGATACCCTTAATGAGGAGGGGCAGGCGGAGGCTACAACCTCCCCTCCATCCAAGCAAAGGCTTACCCAATGCCTAACTGCCACTTGAGCCCAAATGGTATGTGCAAGGAGGAAAAGGCAGGGATAATCTAATCAAGGCAAAGGTTTTCCAATGTCTATCAAGTAACCAGATCCACCCTTGTGGACAGCAGGATGTAGAATCAATCTAGATTGAAAGCAGCATGTTAAGGATGAACATGAATATTCCAGACTAGCAAAAAAACTACATTTTTGTGCTACAGCAGGTTAGTGTGTACGCAGCTTGCCTCAGTTCAATCGTAAGTATGTATACAGTGAGCCCACAACTTGTGTGCATTTAGCTTGTGCGTTCAGCTTTATACACTTGGCAATTTAAAAAAAAAATTAAAAGGAGGAGGAAAGGGTGTGGGCATGGGGGGGGGGATTTTGGGATTCCCCTGCATATGTTTTAGTAGACTTACTGTAATCAGAAGTAAGCCCTATTCAGATCCATGGGACCTACTCTCAAGTTAAGTGATTGCAGCTGTGCTGGAGTATCACAATTGTTCATTCATACAATCAAAGTGAACGCAGATATCTCATTCACACTATACCATTAAAGCACTCTTATACCACTTTAACAAGAGACCCGGGTGGCGCTGTGATCCAAACCACTGAGCCTCTTGGGCTTGCCGATCAGAAGATCAGCAGTTCAAATCCCTGTGACGTGGTGAGCTCCCCTTGGTCTGTCCCTGCTCCTGCCAAACTAGCAGTTCAAAAGCACGCCAGTGCAAGTAGATAAATAGGTACTGCTTACTGCTCTGGCGGGAAGGTAAACAGCATTTCCGTGTGCTCTGGTTTCCACCACAGTGTTTTGTTGTGCCAGAAGTGGTTTAGTCATGCTGGCCACATGACCCGGAAAGCTGGCTGTGGACAAACGCCAGCTTCCTTGGCCTGAAAGTGAGATGAGCGCCACAACCCCATGGTCGCCTCTAACTGAACTTAACTATCCAGGAGTTATTTACCTTTACCTTTTACCTTACCACTTTAACAGTAATGGCTTCCCCAACAGAGTCCTGGAAACTATAGCTTGTCAAGGGTGCTGACATCAACAGAGCTACAATTCTGAGCATCCTTAGTCCCCAGATTTCTCCATGACTGTAAAAGGAAGGGGTATGAAGGTACTTTAACTGTATGTTGTGGTTGTGGCCAGAGAGTACCAGAAAATAAAATCAAGATTAAAATGATGGGGGCATTATTCTACTTAATTTGCAAAATGTAGACAATCACATTAAAATAACGTTTAAATTCTATTAAACCAAAGTTCGAGATATATTGGATGACCAAAGATGGGCGAGTCCTCAAGATCCAGGCAGCGCTGGGCAGAGGGATGCCTCTGCTCCATCCCAAACCCCTCCAGCCTGGCAGATAAAGGGTTTGGATTGATTTCCCCATAGCTTATCACAGCTCAGAGTTTAACATACCATCTCTCCATCTATTTCAGCTCTGCAAAATAATCCAGATCTTAAGCATATGTAAAATGAGTAAATTCACTCAACAAAGCTTCTGTGTAACTATCTGACACAATTTCCTTTGCTTCAAATTAGACTCAGCCAAGATTTCATAAGTCTGTGAAAACAAAGTTTACCCAGGCTTCAGATTTGATATAACATTTAATCAGAGTTTCAGCGGTGCTAAACTTGAAACTGTTAGTTTTTTATAATGATTTCTGGTTGATTTGCAGAATGAAAGAGAGGCTAGGAAAGTTTTTTTTTAGAAAAAAATCTTGCCAAGGGTTAAATAAATGCTACCAGGGAAGATTCTGCCAATTTTGTAAATGACTTTTCTGATACTACCGGTATGTCCTCAGCTGATATAAGGAAGAAACATTTGGCTGGGAAACAAAAGTACTACGTTCTCCTTGACCATTGGCAATTTAAGAAAGAGCTGCAAACACAGATTGCAAACATGCATTGCTTGTCTTGCCCAACCCTTCCAGCAATTTCAGATGCATGTAGTTTTATTCAATTATTTTATTCTTTGTTTATTATTTAACACAAGCTAAATACTGCTTGATTGTAAGAAAATGTCTCAGTAGCAAACACCTGTGTAGTTAGTAATTAATAAATTGCCCTATTCCATGCTAAATTTATCATATTTCGGTGCAAGAGTAACACATTATGTATGCATGTGCAAAATTGTATTTTTCTCATCACCTGTGCAGTTTACATAATCCCTAAAATCAATGGAGGTGGCATATGGGGAAATTCAGGGGGAGGGGATGAAAACATACTTAGTATGCCTATACCATTGATTGCATTACATTAGATCCATCTATGCTACACCCAGGTGTAAATTTTCCCTAGTGCTTGTAGTGTCTTTGTAAGTAACAGACATGCTGAATAAGTTTTTCTGACACTCATGGTACACCCAGGGACATGGGCTCACAACATTTTAGACATGCAGGTACATACTAGAAATCATTTCACAGCCATGTGCAACAGGATTCCAGACAAGCTTCCAAGAGTTGCAAGAAGAAAATTATAGAAATGTACAGCTGGAAGGGACCTCAAGGGTCATGTGGTCCAGTGCTTGGTAATGTAGGAATTGCATCTGAAATATCCATTATAGATGGTCATCCAACTTCTATTAACAACCTCCAATGAAGGAGAGTCTCTCACCTTTCAAGGTAGTCCTTTCCAAACAGCTCTTAGCACAGAAAGTTCTATTGTGGTTACAGTGATACCTTGGTTCTCAAACTTAATCCATTCCAGAAGTCCATTCTGAAACCAAAGTGTTCCAAAACCAAGGCACACTTTCCCATAGAAAGTAATGCAAAATGGATTAATCCGTTCCAGACTTTTAAAAACAACCCTTAAAACAGCAATTTAACATGAATTTTACTATCTAACGAGAGCGTTGATCCATAAAATGAAAGCAATAAACAATGTATTGCAGTCACACAATCAATCAATTAGTAGCTGAGCTGGGTTCCACACAGTCACAAAAACAAAAGAGCCGCAAAAACAAAAACGCAAAATAAATAGCAAAAACAGACAGACCTCAGTGTGACACTCAAAACGGAAGTGTGGCCATAAAATCGGAAGCATAGCACTCAAAATGGAGCATGTTCAAATTCCGAAAAAAGTTCGCAAACTGGAACACTTACTTCTGGGTTTGTTTGGGTTCCAAGTTGTTTGAGTACCAAGGCATTTGAGAACCAAGGTACCACTGTATTAATATTGTGCATATGGAAGCAATAGGATGTATAAAAACTGACTCTTCTTGAATGAAAATTGTCCAGTCCAAAAATATGGTTCCAAAGCTTTGCTAGCAGAACTTCTTTCAAAACAAAAATGCTACAGCCAAATAGTTGCAGAATATCATGTGCTTGTCCAAACACAGGGAAAATGTCTTAGAAATATGACATTACTTTGTCCAGAGCTGAAAATCAAGTTCTGGCTCTCCCACAGCCTCCATTACAGCTCGTGGCTGTGGTCTCCTTTGTTGGCTTGAGAACAAAGACTATCACAAAATGGATGCCCGCAGATTAATATATGTATAGAGTGAAACACTATCTCTTTCACTCAACCTAAGTCAAGCACATGAGAGAGATAGTAGAGGCACACTAAGACCTAATCATTAACCTGTCAGGCATGCAGTGAGCTTCAGTATAGCTCAGTTGAATTTCCCAATGTTAACCCTTTAACAATACACGTACAGAGGTATTTGCCATTTCTATGGAAAATTAAACAATTGTACTTAACAAGTTCTTCCTAATGTTTAGCCGGAATCTCTTTTCTGGGTTCTAGAGGGCTGGCCTACTTCCCTCAGTTGTGGTAGACGCACTTCACCATGGCCAGTGTTGAAGTGAGATTTAGCTGCCAGTCTAGTCAGCATCTCTACATGGAAATGGGAGAACAATTTGCCTTTAGGCTGCTTCTGATTATCCCAGGTGGACTGCTGAATAGGGCCACAGCCTGTTAAGCAATTGTGGCCATGCATTATTATGGATTAAGGATGACATTCTTAGCTTCATGAAACATTTCAAGTAGGTCAGTTAGGTTTAGTAGTTGTAGCTGAAGCTATCCCACAGAGATTTCTGAAACATGGTCAGAAAGCATTTTTACCATTCAAGGTAGACTTCTCTACCTTTTTTTAAAAAAACCACCAACCCAAACCCTCACTCTTTTCATAGAAGCAGCATATCAATCCTTTCTTGTAAAATTGTGAACTGTAACTCAGATGCGTAATCTCATTTGGCTTTGCTGATAAACCTTTTATTTATTCTGAGATCATTGTTCCTCGGCTGCAGTCAATAGCGCCACTCCTTGTAACAAAATGTTCACCATTATGAAAGAAATGTTCCTTGGTATTGTGTTTCTCTCTGCACCAATAGGAGGAACATGAAAGCTAATTTTTCTTCTTATAGTCTTTCATAGAGGAAAGCTCTATATACTGCTAATGACGCAGGTGACGTGCCCGGAATTTTAAACTTGTGGCACGGAACTAGTTAATGGCAAAAAGCTATTTTAGGGCTGGCGACTGCTGCAAGGAATAAATAATTCATGGGCCTTTTATGCCTTTTAAAAAACACATGTATAGAATGCTTTGTTGGAAAGTCACCATTAAGTTACTTGATGAGCTGAGTGTTAACATATCTAATGCATCTCCTTCTTACTGACATAGCTTTTACTAAATTATGTTACCATGTAGGCTCTAATTAATCAACAGAACTGCATGCTCTTCCCATTCTTTTGAGATGGTCTTCATTAGGTCAGATATATCTTTTCAATGAAAAGCTCCTTTGAGCAGAATGCATGTGATGATTCTGATTCATAAACCCTTTGCAAAAATTCTACTCATACGGTCATTGAATTTGTGAGCAGTGCTGTGCCACTAATGTGAGTGTGCCGATGTTGCCACCTCCCTGGAAGCCCAAACTTAGTGGTGAAACTGCCCCCCCCACCCCGGTTACAGCTATTTCTGACATGGCTCAGTTAGTACAACATAAGTCTCTTAATTTCAGGTTTGTGGGTTCAAGCCCCATGTTGGGCAAAAGATTCCTGCATTGCAGGGGGTTGGACAAGATGACCCCTCCAACAATTCTCTGATTTGTATGCAGTGGACAGAGAGCTTTTATTGCTCACATACCATGCAGTTTTACTGCTTGCAACAGTGGAATGTATGAACCAGGGATGTATTAACGATGTGCTTGGTGTACCATGGTACTAATGGAAAAAATATTTCCATTTTTCTGACTTCCATAACAAAACATTTTGTATCGGAGGGCTCCTGGACAGTGAGCAGCCTAATTAATTTGAGCTTTATTTGCCACCCTGGATCACAGCAAGATAATGATTCCACCTCCAGGCGATCTCTTCATTGCTGCCATGACAACCATTGGCTGGTCAACGTATAAGAGGCCCAAACACATGGAGCTGGTCACAAAGTGGATTTATTATTGTGCTTTGGCTCAGGAAAAGGTTATAAATAAATAAAGATGGCATTATAGTAATAATGGTATTGAGCAATGGTGCTCATTAGCAGCCATATTTGAATATAGCTAACAGTGAAACCCACCCTTTTATCTTCAAATAGAAAGAGAAAAAGTAGTCAGAGCAACCATTTACTTTCTGCCAACTCTACAGGAGAACTGTGGTCATTAAAAAACAAAAAAATTCCGAAGAATCAAAGTTCCAGTGAGAAATGCAGAAAAATTGTTCTTCAGAAAATTCTGAAGAAATTAATATTCCCCAGACACTGATTCAAGTCCTTATAAAGCAAAATGTTTGCTGAAACTCTCTACAGAGCAGCGGATGTTTTCCTAGGGTTGATCCTCAGCCATGAATGCATCTGTGGCCTTCAACAAAGCATGCCATTGGTACTGAGCCTCAGCCATGATATAGCATCATCTCCAGGGACAAATCAGTGGGCAGGATCAAGGAGCAAGCCCAGAAACACAACTAAGAACAAACCAGGTCTAAAGGGGAAATCAGGGGGCAGAAAAAAGCAGCATGTCAGAAGAACATGAACAAGTCAGAACTGAAGGACAAGGCCAGGAGCAACGAACAAGCCAGACGTCAGGGCCAAAGAACTAGTCAGGGCTAAAGGGCAAGCCAGGGACCAAGGACCAAGGCAAGAGTCACAAGCTAAGACCAAAGTGCAAATCAGAATTAGAGGAGAAGCCAGGAGGCAGGGACATGACAAAGCTCAAGAAGGCCGTGTTGTTTGAACAGTACTCTACTTGAATCGGAAAACTTTGATTCAACTTTCTGCTCAGGGTGGAGTCAGTCCAGAACCTGATAGTAGTTCACTGAGAAGGCTACTACCTGCAGCTTAGTTTACCACAAGGGGCTGCCTCACATGGATCCATCAGCTCTTGGTACTATGAGCTATTCTATCCTAAATTAGAAGGGAGAGCTGCCAGGTTGCTAAGGGCAGTTTATCTGCTCCTTGAAGTGGATGGGAAGATTCCCACCCACCCAAGTTAAAAGAAAAGTGGGAGACAAGGTGTTCATATGACACAATGCTTGTCTAACCTTCATCCTGCAAAGACTCTTTCTCAGGGCATTTCAAACTTCACACCATCTCCTTATCTAAATTTCAATTATTATTTTTCCTTCTATTTAGACGCAAATGTACCAGGTCCAACATTATTCCGATTGTATTATATCAGAGTTCTGGAAACTTAGCTGAACCTCTTTTAAGAAAGGGAGCAGTGTTGTGCTCTCTTTCATTTAAGAATCAAGAAGCCATAATTCTACATAGCTAGCAGCTTTTATGCTTCAAAGCCCCTGTAATTCAGTTGGCTCCTCTAATAGGATTATATTTCATAGAAGTTGAATACACCCTTTATGCTTGTGTTGCTCCACAGAGAACATGCAGATTGGGATATTGCATAGGGAATGCTGGTTGTGTGGGCCATCGTAATAGTAATGAGATTTGAGTAAGTGTGTGGTCCTGTAACTTGAGGGGTGGTTTATGAAATGGAGGACACCGATGCCCAAATTCAACAGTACCTTCATCTGTAACCCCAGTGATAATTGCTTTAGTACTTTTCGGATTTGAATATTATGAATTCAAATGATATATATTTCTCATAATGCCTTTGAAAAAAGGGAGTGAGGTGTTTATGAGTGAAGAGATTATGCAAAACATTGTTTCTGTGTAACTGGCAAATAATTGTGAAGCTATTGTCAGGGTTTTCCTGAGGCGGGGGGGGGGGGGGTGACCTGGTGCACAACTGAGGAAGCCCCATATTGAGTCAACTGAATATTTGATGATTATAGAAATTGTCCGGAGCGGGCAAGTCTTCTTGTTTCCCTTAATGAAGAAAGTGCATTTATACGGCTGCTGAGGCCAAGTCGCTTTCATCCTTGGTGTTTGGTTTAAAGCCAATGCAAAGACACAGGGCTATGTTGAAACCCTGACAAAAATTATTTCTGTGCTGTTCTGCTCAGTATTTGAAGACTACTCTCTGCATATGGATCAGCCTTATCACATTAGGATTCCCTTGGCCTAGCAATGAAATCAGGTGTTTGTGTCCTTGGCATGGAGTTTGTACATAATTAGGTGAGGTTTCAGCCACCAAATGAATTGGAAAGAGCTTTTAGTAGCCACTGCATTAGTGCTGCAATTTGTAAAGCAGATTTCAGTGATGAAGTCTGGGCATGCGGAAACAGTACCCATACGGAAAATCTTTGAAGTAAGGATTCAGGAGGCAATTGCATCCCACTGATGCAGAATTTAAAACCAAGGCAGAAATATATTTTTAGTTGACTTAATTTCATAAGCTAAACTAATCATAAAATTGTGGTAAATCTTCCATCCAAACAGCTTTCCAGCTAAAGGAGGAAAAAAGGTATTTGACAGTGCAATCCTACTCATGTCTACTCAGAAGTACATCCTAATGAATTCACTAAGGCTTACTCCCAGGAAGTGTGTACAGTGGTACCTTGGTTCTCAAACGCCTTGGTACTCAAACAACTTGGAAACCAAACACTGCAAACCCAGAAGTAAATGTTTCGGTTTGCAAACCTTTTTCGGAATCCGAATGTGCTCCGTTTTGAGTGTTACGCTTCCATTTTGAGTGCCATGCTTCTGTTTTGAGTGTTACATTGAGATCTGTCTGTTTTTGCTATTTATTTTGCATGTTTGTTTTTGCATATTTTTTTGTGTGTGACTGTGTGGAACCCAGTTCAACTACTGATTGATTGATTGTGTGACTGCAATACATTGTTTATTGCTTTCATTTTATGGATCAATGTTCTCGTTAGATAGTAAAATTCATGTTAAATTGCTGTTTTGGGGGTTATTTTTAAAAGTCTGAAATGGATTAATCCATTTTGCATTACTTTCTATGGGAAAGCATGCCTTGGTTTTGGAACGCTTTGGTTTCAGAATGGACTTCCGGACGGATTAAGTTTGAGAACCCAAGGTACCACTGTATAGGATTTCAGCATAAGAAGAGGATTCACTTTCTGGGTACATGGGTTCATTGCTGTCACAATCATATACATGTTTATTCAGAAAGAAGTCCCATGGTGTTCAGTGGGCTTACTCCTATGTAAGTGTACGTAGAACAGCAGCCTAAGCTTTTCTAGTACTCTGTTTGGAAACTGATTCAGCACTGCTGAGTTCTTTCAATAACTTTAAAATCTAATTACAAATATTCTTTAGGAGGGGGGAATGAATGCTTGATTCCATGCTACAGACTCACAAGTTATTTAAAGTGGAGGAGAGCATAGTAGCAACTCTGGGTATTATTAACTAGGACAAGAATCAGTACAGATTTGGTCCTGCGCTTTCTATGCCAGACACTGGAACAGGTACTGTGCTATAATTACCTGCCATCTCTTTTATCCCCACTTGTTTCTTACAATAGTTGCGTGGTAACATGGCTGTAGTTGTTAAATTCACATAGGATTTTCTCCTCGGAGCGTTTTATCTCAAAAAATGATATGGAACACAAAGCAGCTAGGACTGTCTGACAAACTTCAAAGGCCTTCTTTTCGTCCAATTTAACTTCAAAAATTGAATTCAGTGTGGCACCACAGATAAGGTGATACATTTTGACACGGACAACCTGGGTTCAAATCTCTATTCAGATATTCAGTTGGATAGATTTAGGCGGGTCACCGTTTTTTGGTGAAGAGCTAGCTGAAAAGAAAGTTTGCTTAGTTGATCTCTACCAATTGATCTCCAACAAACTGTCATGCCCTTGGTACACTGTTCACAACTGATCACACAATACAACGAAAAATAGGGGAAGATATTATTTGCAGAATGTGAGTTGAGGTGACTGTGTATTCCAGAATGCCCTCCAGAAGTAGAACTATCTTAGAGGGCACTTCCAGACTGTCACTGTTTGACCATTTCCATGTGGGATTCAATAGCATCCTGTCAAATTCAGACTGAAAAAATTAAAGCTGATTTGGAGCTCCTGAGAAACAAACCTGCTTCCTTAAAAGATCAGACATCTTGCAGTAAGGAAAGTGGGCAGCTCAGTGGTAGAGGATTTGAGTGCAGTAAGGAAAGTGGGGTATAACACTTGTAGTTCAACAACATCTGTAGGCCACCATCTTGGGCATCCCCAAAGTAGCGCAGTCTTCAACATAAAGGGTCCGCCATCCCTTTCCTCCAGATTCTCTGTGAACACTCGTAACATAAAAAGCAAACCTCCTCCTCCCACCAAATCCCTTTCCTGAAGTGCGACCAGAGAGAGAGAAAAATGGGTTAATGATAAGATTTAAGACTAATCCCACCCCTCTTACCCCCAATCCATTTTTAAACAAGCTCTTAAACTTTAAAGAGATTGGCCAGAAAAATTGAGGATGCAGAATAAAGGTCAGGCCTTAGGTTGTAAAGTGTAAATTAAATCTGTTGTGGGTACAATTAATTTATGCTAGTAGTGTTGGAAGGCAATTTGCTCTGCTGGATGGAAGGCATAAAATTAACTTGCATCACTGCCCAATGTATCAGACTATCCCATTTGACCTTGTTATTGATGAACTGCAGGGAATGTTTGTGTCAAGTAGAATGTTAATCTATGAACACCCTGGGTGGGAGAAACGTAAAGACAAAGTTGACTTTGTCTTCTTAAAGTGTAGCCCTTTGTGAAAGCAAACACACATGGAAACTTTATTGGAAAGCTTATGGGCAAAACTGTTTTTTGATGTTGTAAACTGCCCTGAGACCTTTGGATTTAGGGCAGTATAAATAATAATAATAATAATAATAATAATAATAATAATAATAATAATGTAGTTACTGCAGCATACAAGAGTTTTGGCAAGCAAATCAGTTCCCTAAGTAATTTTATTCCCTGGAAAACTACCCTTACATTTCCTTGAAGTTACCTGTTTAGATTAGTCAAGATGACCACCATATTAGGAGGGCTAAAGCACTTTTTATGCCACCACTCTTAAGTTGTAGATTTTGGACTCCCCGTGGATTGTTTTTTCAGTCCATCTCTACATGGATACTTTAACTTGGCTGTTGTTAATGTAAATCATTTGAAATTGTGCTCAAGAGTATTCTAGCCATCTTGTACCTGGCATTGCTCAGGATTTCTGGGGGAAAAAACCCACAAAAAAATCAGAGCAGTACTTAAAATAAGTGCAGTTATGTAAGGTTCAGTCCATCAACTTGATTCCAAATGACATTCTTTATACTGAAACATAGATTAAAACCTGCTTCTTGAACTCAGGAACAATCATGCATAATTTGGTTACAATATCTTAAGAGGTGCCCCCATGCATAATGGGCAAGCAACTTTCCAAAATATATAATAGATTTATTGTGAATATGTATAATGTATTTCAATCTCCCATACTGTAAACTACTTCAAGATCTTTGGCTAGTTAGCAATTTATAAATGTACAGAATAAGAAAATACATTATTTTTTACATGAAAATGGATAGGCCCGGCGACCATAGTCATCTGTAGCTAGCCACACCGGCTATGTAAATCTGCTGTGGACAGCTCCCAGATGAAAATCCCTTCTAATTCTGCTAAGAGAAGTCTTATTGCCTGTTGACTGACACTGTTTGGTACAAGGCATGGTGTCCAAACAACAATATTACTACTGAAGCTCAACAACAAAGCAAAATAATGAATCCTAAACATTACGCTTTAATTCCAAGCTAATACTTTGAAATTTTATTTTCCCAGGATCATCTGTGGGCTAGTTTCATTCTGCTTTGTGTTTGCATTTATCTCTGCTACTTTTATGCTTCTCTTTTATTTTGCGACATTTTAATGTTTGTTTAAATTTGCTTCATTATCTTTTAAACTTTTTTTTTTTGTAAATGGCCCTGAGAATCAGCTGAAGGGTATAAATCCCTTAAATGAACAATTGTGTTATCGCTAATGCTTTATTCACACAACCGTTGTCAGCTTGTGAGAGGTTTGCTGCTGTTGTTTTTTTGGTCGGCCGCAGTGTCTTTCAGCCATGCTGAGCTGAGCTGGTTGTGTAGGCTGTCAACTGCACCTGCTAAACTCAGTATACATAGGCTTTGGACAATCAATCACAACTGCCCTGACAACATTCAGACAGCCACCTCTCCAGATGATGGACTTTTTTCTCAAGGTGTCCTTGTTTTCTCTAACTATTTTTATCAAGGGTTTTTTCTCTCACTAAACCGTCACATTTGTCATCACTTGGAAATGCAATAACCAGGGGCAACAATTCCAGAACCTCCCCAAATCACTGCAAATGATTCCTGATATGGTCTGAAAGAGCGAAACAATAGATTGTACTCAGGAGGAAAATGGTAGAGAAGGGGTGGAGAATGCCTGAGACCATATTTCCTGGGGCTTTATACTATTTATTGGCATGGCCAGAGGCAAAAAGTGGGCGGGACGACAGACTTGACTCTTGCCTTTATACAGTAGGCTACATTCAAGCCATGCCGTTTAGAGGTTTGTTCATACACACCTCTCCATCCAGGCAAGTAAAATGCATGGTCAGAATCCAAGGACACCTTTCAGCCAGGCAAAAGCACTTGAGGGAGTGGACCAGGGCTAGTGAGGAGTCTGGCATTGGGAGAGGGTTGGGCTGCAGTGAGTCCCAAGGGCCAGGCAGAGAAATCCAGAGTGTTCACTTGGCCCCTAGATGTGAGGTTTGCTACCCCTAATGTAGGGAGCTGTTGGTAAGAGCACAAGCTCAAGGGTTGTGGGCATCTGGCATTATGAAAGTGTCCAAAAATGGAATAGTGCTTTATTGGCTGAAGCAAAACATGCCAGAGTCTGCTCAGTGTCTAGATAGGAGTCCTTGAGCTATAGGTTTGCAGCAGTTCCATTTGGATACAAGACTAAATACACAACCATTTCAAAATACTTACTTCATAACTATTAAGAACAAATTATTTTTCAACAAATAGAAGGCTGAGGTGAAGGTTATCAAGTCTTATGGCTTTTGCTGAATCCTAGCATCGTGAAGCTGAGGCTCCAATACTTTGGCCACCTCATGAGAAGAGAAGATTTCCTGGAAAAGACCCTGATGTTGGGAAAGATGGAGGGCACAAGGAAAAGGGGACGACAGAGGACAAGATGGTTGGACAGTGTTCTCGAAGCTACCAGCATGAGTTTGACCAAACTGCGGGAGGCAGTAGAAGACAGGAGTGCCTGGCGTGCTCTGCTTCATGGGGTCACGAAGAGTCGGACATGACTAAACAACTAAGCAACAACAACAAAATAGAAGCCTTGTTTCAGTTTAATTCTGAAGGAAGATATGCTTCCAATATCTCCTGTTTCCACTCCGTTATGTTTATCATATCCTGTCAGGTCTTAAATTCTCAGTTCCTTTTTTTACAAATTCCCAACATCTCAGCAAATGTCGACCCATACAAATGGCAAACTTGTTTTCCACATTTAACTATATGACCAGCTTATTTATGCAAATTCAGTGCTCTGCTTGCTAAGTCCATTTAGAATTCTCTCCAGCTGTGATTGAATAGTACCAGACTGATGGTATGCATGGATTTATATAACAACTTTTGTTGAGCTATTTCTTTAAAAAGTAACAGGTTTACTCATAAGTGTGAGTGATCACGAAAGAGGGATTGGACGTTGCAATCTGGCTCGAACACTTTGAAATATTTTTGAACACCACTTCTGCTTTGAAGATAAACCTCGTTTTGATGGAATTTAATGTGCAAGTGTTGGCAAAATTGCAACGTAACATTATGCAGCAGCTCATTACAATAATTTCTGAGTATACAATTTTCCAGAACTATATTGGTATGAAATTTATGACTTTTTGTTACATCATTTTATGAAATACTTAGGTCATCCAGAGGCCACAAAACATTTGCTAAGCTATGAATCTCAAATCTCAAATTAATATTAAACACAGCATCATAAAAATGCATAAAATATAACTATTTTGACTCCGTTTATCAGGGAATGAGTCTGCATAGATGAGACTTGCATTATATTATCATATACATAGCAAATTATCCCAGAACAATTATTACCGTCCATAGAAAATCTCAAGAGTATATTTAACAACAGAGATGCATTATGTGTTGGCATTCACACAACTGTTGCATTTAAAACCAATAAAGGAGAGCTATCACTGTAATGAATCCTATAGGAATTCTTATCTTCTCTGTGATATATATTTCTCCTTTAAAAGTCCTAGGAATTATACAATTCTTGGTAATGGGCTAGAAAATGTTCTATGTGCAGACCTAATTTGTTTTCCCCACCTTTAATTTCATACTCCCCACATCATTCCAATGCTCTACAGGGGGCAAAACATTTTTTAACAACTCTTACCAGAAAAATAAAAACAGGTATGGTTAAGGTGTATACACTTGGGAATGTTCACAAATTGTATTTATCTATTTGCACAAAATGTCACATCTGTGTTTCATTGGCCCAGAAAACAAAAAATATATATAAATAGCTGCTGCAAAGTTTTGTGATAAATCTTTTGTGGTGTGCAAAACTGGGTTGGCCAATGGTATCTGGTGAATTTAAGGCAGCAAGGAGGGTGGCACTGAGTCACAGTACAGCAGAGAAGAAAATGTTAAATTGTGCAGCCAGGAACAGCAGAGAGACTGTGGTTGCTGGGGATGGGTATCAGCAGCAAGAGATTGATAAATATCAGACAGGAATGTTTTACATTTACATTTTTCCCTCATAGATCTACCTATGGTAAAACTAAGGTGGTTATTGTGATGGGGAAAGAGATTACAGAACTACATACTCTGTCCTGCTGATGTTGATGTTCCCAGGAAGTTGCACGATGAGCTTTCTGCTTCATGGTCAATCCATATTAAATATGGAAATTGCTGCAGATATGCTCATTTTACACTCTGATAAACATGACAGCAAGAGGGCAGTTGTAATCCAACCTTTAAGCCTTCAAGGTGCCAGGCAACTCACTTTATTATATGTGTGCATCAGATCATGTCTATAATAATGTCCTGTGTACTCATTCTCTGCAGGAAACAAGCAAGCCATTATAAATGGAGGGCTGGAGTTCCCTTTTTTATTTTTTTACTCTCCCTTTCTGCCTTGGCTCACTTGCTCAACTAATAATAATAATAATAATTTTATTATTTATACCCCACCCATCTGGCTGGGTTTTCCCAGCCACTCTGTGCAGCTCCCAACCGAACACTAAAAACAGAATAAAATTTCAAACATTAAAAACTTGCCTAAACAGGGTTGCCTTCAGATGTCTTCTAAAAGTCAGGTAGTTGTTTATTTCTTTGACATCTGGTGGGAGGGCGTTTCACAGGGAGGGCGCCACTACCGAGAAGGCCCTCTGCCTGGTTCCCTGTAACTTCTCACAGTGAGAGAACCACCAGTTCCCTCGGAGCTGGACCTCGGTGTCTCTTAAGGCACCTTATGTTTATTTTCCCCATGTGTCTTGTGAGATTTAAGTCAGCATATACTGCTCTCTGTAGGTAGTATTTTAAGACAGGTCTGAATTCAGTGTAGTCTCTGGGTGACTCACTTGGCGACCTCCTGGGTTGTGGGCCATATGAGTCAAGCATAGGACCTGTGTAAAACGATTCCTAGCTGAGTAAAATTTGAAAGATCAAGATAATCTTATAAAACAGATTTCCCAGATCTTCAGCTGTTGAGTCTATAAGATGGCACATCTAGAAGTTTGACTCAGCAGGCACACAAGTTACTGCAAAACTTGAGAAATGCATTGTTTTTCTCAAAACAAAGTTACAAATCAACTTTCATGGCTCTGGTAGGCACCAATGTCAGTTTGGGACGCCACAAGAAAGGATGTGGGCCAATAATGTCTTGCTGTTTTTTTGACTTTGCAATCTGACTACAGAAATTTACTTTTGTGCCAATAGGCATCACTAACAACTCACTCAACTTCCATGCCAATATGGCAATTTGCATAGCATTACCCAGAATGCTTCACATTGTGATTTTGCTTTGAAAACAGATTTAATTGAGCCTTGCTGAGCTGCATTAATGTGCCTGTTTAAATTGAGCAAATCTAATTAGCTCGCATGAAAGTTATGCCACCTCTGGTGCTGCAAAGCTAATGCAATTAAAATCTGTTGGTTGTACTGAGCATTGTAAACACAGATTGACTGGTGGGAAAGTTCAATAGCCACTAGAGGATGGTCCGTTTTTGCAGGTGCATTTTTCATGGTACCTAATATATCCATTATTTTTAGCATCATGTAATCTGAAGTATCCACTTAGACTTAAAGAATCTACTAAAGACTAACACATTCCGTCATAAGCTTTTGTAGTCCAGAGCCCCCTTCATCAGATGCATGAAACAGGTATTGGAACAGGTAGGTTTATATATCCCGAGTAAAGATAGAAGTGTTGTGTTTTCAAACAAAGACAAACGATGCAAGTGAGGAATGTCACATACCTTGCAGAACACAATTAAGACAGAATCCAATCAAATGAATAAAAGATACAACTAAAATAAATGTGGGATCTAAATGGGTGTTAGAAAATTATGCTGGAAAGCTGAATGTTTCTAAATCTGAGGTTTTAAAATTTACAATTCTTCCCCCCTCCCCAATTTTTTTTAAATTAAATTATCTATTTTACAATTTAGAATATTTATTTGAACAACCTTAAAATATCAATGACTTCCCTTCTTTTCTTTCCATGGTTCATTTTGCATAACCTAAATCCATGCATATTTTACATAAACTAAACCATTCAATATTCCATTATCACATCCATCAAAACTTATTTACTCTGTTGAGTTTATCTTAATGCTTCCAGCGTTTTCAAGTGTACACAATTTCCCCCCATATATTCAATAAACATTTTCCAATCTTCTTTAAATGTGTGTTCTTCTTGTTCTCTTATTCTATATGTTAGGTCCGCAAGCTGTGCACATTCCATCGGTTTAAGTTGCCATTCTTCTTTAGTTGGAACCTGGCATTTTTTCCCCATTTTTGGGCTAACAAAACACAGGCCACAATAGTGGCATACATAAATAAGCTTTTTTGACACCTGGGAATTTCCGTCTGAATTATCCCCAACAGAAAGGACTCTGGGGGTTTTCTGGAAAAGTGTTTCTGAACATTTTCTTCAATTCATTATGAATTATTTCCCAATACCCTTTTACTCTTTTACAGGTCCATGACACATGGAAGAAGATACCCTCAACCTCATTCCATATCCACCACTTATCTGATTCAGTCTTGTACATCTTAGCAAGCCTACTCAGAGTTAAATACCATCTGTAAATCATTTTCAAATAGTTCTCCTTCAAGAAATAACAAGCTGTAAACTTCAGATCGCTCTTCTGAAGTCCCCCCCCCAAATCAATATTTTACATTTCAAAATACATTATTGCAATCACCCATTAGTACCAAAATCCAAACCTACCTGGATATTTTTAAATTATGCAATTTGCTCATAGAGATGTGCAGTGTATTGATTAATTGCTGCAAATCAGCCATAGAGGGAAGGTCCATTCCAGAGGCGTCAGGTTGCCCCCCAAGATTGAGGGACCCCAGCATGCATTGTGTGTGACATCACCTGTGCCTGTGCATGTGATGTCACACGCGAAACATGCATATGCGCAATGTCATGACCGAGTGTTCTGGAGGAGCCAGCCGCTGAATCTGGATTGGAGTGTCTGACTAAGACCTGGGAGACCAGGGTTCAAATATCCTCTCAGAGTTCTTATCGGGATTAAGCGAGGTGCAGAAAAACCATGTATGCCACCTTGATCTCCTCAGAGAGCAAGGTGGGCTACAAATGCAACACATAAATGAAATTAGGCTTAAAATGGTTGCTGACGCTTGAGTAGACCTACTCGATTGGAATAACAAACAGTCTGACTTGGTATAAACTAGTTTCCTGAGTTATAAGTTTGTACCAGGCTCAGGGCAAGGTGGGGAATGAAGACATAGTTTTCACATATGAACTTGTTTTTAATTGTTTTATTGCTGAAAGTCTTTTTACTATGAATTTACTTTGAGATATTCTATGTGAAGTGATTCATAAATGGAATTAAAACAAAATAAAATATGATGCTTAGGTATTAAACTGAGCTGTGTTGCTATTTGGCAGCTGCACAGCACGCTGAGAAGTTCATTGTTAGGCTTGTGCTAAAGAGTTTGGAAGAAGATCAATGCATTAACAAAAATGATTTTTTAAATTAGGGAATTCTTGTTAACATAATTATTTGCCGTATTTAGCATTATGTAGTAAAAGCGACTCTCATGAACTGCAGAAAGCGTACTTGGCTACTCAAATATTTTTTTTCACGTGGCATGGCAAAAATAGAAAGGACAAAAGGAAGCGAAGGAAGGGGGAAGGGATCAGAATAAATGATCATTTCTTACATTTCAGTCTCTTGATAATATTTAAACCTAAGTTGCATTTGGACTTTCTGCTATATCAGGAAGCACCATCACGGAATGGATTTAAAAAGTGATTACACATTTTAAATTACTCTTTGTTCCTTTTAAAAATGGGGAAAGATCTAATCATAATCTGAACATGTTCCAAAGCATTTGTTCAACACACCACATTTCATTTTGTCTTCCTTCTACATGGGGCTTTGCAGTATGGAAATAAAGGTTAATTTGCAATCTAACCTATATCAGACAAGAGTTGGTGGTGGTGGTGGGGAAAACCCTGTTTGTTTTTATTTGTGGTTTCACTCTTACCTTTCTCTTACCTTAGCACATAGTCTCTCTCGCTTCCTTTCCATTCCAGATAGGAAGATCCCATCCCACAGTGTGCTTGTTATCTGTATTCAATACCATTTATTTACCCTTCATCTCTCCATGTCTCAGAACAATATTCTCTGTACCGCAAAGTGATGTCTTCCATAAAGTGATGCTAATTGATGGAAGTCCCCCCCCCCCCGCTACTTTTGTGCTTTGTGATCCCAAGCGTGGCCGAGGTGTTATTCTTTGTAACATATTTTTAACCCTCATCTAAGAGAGAATCCCTAAGACTAGTTTCCTCTGACCTCATTCGCAAAAAAATTACACACCATGTGCACACACATAGATCACACCCACACCATATACTGAAAGCACACAGAGCGATCTTTAGCATATGTGCCGCCGGGGTGCAAAGATCTGCCCAGTTGCCCAGTGCACCCAAATTTAGTTTAGCCGCCGCCAAATTAGCTTTTATTCAGCTTTTCTGGGGAGGTGAGAAGCCAAAGTTGTTGACCTTTTTTTAGGGAAAGCCAAAGTTGTAGAGCTTTTTTTGGGGGGGGATGGATAATAATAATAATAATAATAATTCATTTGTATCCCCCCCCCCATCTGGCTGGGCGGCTTCCAACAAAGATTAAATATACATTACAATGTCATACATTAAAAACTTCCCTGAACAGGGCTGCCTCTTCAGATGTCTTCTAAATGTAAGGTAGTTGTTTATCTCTTTGACATCTGATGGGAGGGCATTCCACAGGGCGGGCGCCACTACCAAGAAGGCCTTCTGCCTGGTTCTCTGTAGCTTTGCTTCTTGCAATGAGGGTACTGCCAGAAGGCCCTCAGCGCTGGACCTCAGCGTCCGGGCAGAACGATGGGGGTGGAGACGCTCCTTCAGGTATACTGGGCCAAGGCTTTTGTTTCCTACGGAGTAACAGAGTGACGGGGGGGGGGAGGCAGGGACTTTTGCTCCATTGCTTTTCACTGCCACCGATCGAGAGACACCAGTATACAGTAGGTATACATTTGGCACCCCCCAGAATTTGGCACACGGGTGCCCCGCACCCCTTGCACCCCCAGGTAAAGACGGCCCTGAAAGCACATGTGTAGCACAGTTGTGACTTTCCCAAAGAATCATGGGAACTGTTGTTTACCCCTCACACAGCTACAATCCCTCAACACCCTTCACAACCTACAGTTCCCATAGGTGTGTGGTGTGGTGGTTTTTTTTTGGGGGGGGAGCTACAGCTGGTATAAACCAGCCAGGCCAAAAACTATGTTAACTGAAAACAGGTAACTGATGAAGGAAGGCTGCTTCAGAGTGCAGGAGTAACTGTGAAAAACTGCTGCTTCCATGCCTTTGCAGTTCAGGACCATTACAATGACATCCCAGTCCAGATCATTTGCTATGAAAAAGTTGGTTTGGGGACAAAAAAAATGTGCACATTACAATGACACTGAGGCTAATAGCTGGCGAGGAAACAAGACTCTCTGTGCACGAAAAAAAAAGAAAGAAACATAAAAATGAATCCATTAGAGCTATTGCAGTCTACATGACCACAATAACCAAAGAAAAAGAAAAATGAAACCTAACACTTATTGCCACGAATGCTGGTTCCCTTCAGGACCCTATTAACACTTCTATATATCAACCTTGCACGTAAGTATAAAATTTATTTCAAAGGCATCACAAGGTATAATGAACATTATATACTAGCCAAAAGGAGGTAACAATTCACATCTCAGGTAAAAAGTAGCAAATCATATACAGCTAGAAAAGCCAGATCTCTGCTTAGGAAAGTGAATTTCAAGTACCCAGTAGATTCTATGCCCCCTCACACACTCATTTAGCATGTGCTATTTGTTCTTTTCAAATGGAGTCTGAAACAGGCCCCCTGCTAGTTTATGAATTACTAACCATGACTAATCGTATTAAGCTGATAGAGCCTTGCGAACATATCTACTTTGTACACATGTGTACATACCAAGATAATCTAATTGTAATCATATATAGCTAGAGCTAAAACTACACTACCCCACTACCAAGAAGTGACCCTGATGTTTGCAGAGTGAACAAACTCCAAAGAGTGTAAAAAATAATTCAGTGGCAGAAAATGTTAGCTGACTGAGTAGGGGTGGAAGGAGGGAACAGAATGCAGGAAAGAGATATGTGATGGATAGATATGATTGCATTTGTTTTTATTTAATTTTTATCTAGTTTTTTTAAGGAAAACTTATTGAAAGTTGTTGTACTTTGTATGTAAAACATTTAGAGATTTGTATTACTTTAAGTAGTATAATAAAGAAATTTGAAAGATGTCAGTGGGGAGAGACCACTCTGAATATATCGCTTTCTGGTTCAGACTGAGAAGCTATTTCTAAATGTCCCAAGGGATGGAAGAGAGAGCACTGGTAGACATCAATGGAGAAAGCAAAGAATTTAATGCAGCTGAAAGTGGGTACAAATAGTAGTAACAGAGAGAGAAAGAGAGAGAGAGAGATAGTTCTTCAGCTAACTCACTTCTTATTTAGCATGAACACCCCCCCCAAAAAAAATGCATGCCAAAACAATATTGCTATCACAAATTCCAAAGAGTGATTTGTACACAGCCCACAAGCACACTTCTCAGGATCGTTATGTGTGCCCGCACTTTAAATGTATGGTCTGCCCTGTGATCCTCAGATGAAGGAAATTTAATAAATAATAATTTTACCAATTAAGACACTGCAGATTCCTGCTCCAGGGGGGCTGCTTGCTTTGTTCAATTTTGGCACATGTGTTTCTATTTATATTGCATAAATGCTGTAACTTGTAAGTTGCTTTGAGGACACAAATTCCAATGACTAAATGGGATCTTCATGTTTAGAGGAACTAAATTTTGAAGAATTGCATGATCAGAATTCTATTCTGTTTTGACACATGGTTGCAATTGTGAAAGTTTTGCTAATAAGGAAACACCGAACAATGTTCAACAACAATTTTCCTGTCAGCAAAGGCTATTTCTTTGCCTTTTAGCCACCATCAAGGAATTTTATTTTTTATTTTTCAGGAAAAGTGGCTTTGTAGTTGTTTCCACCATTTATAGCTCCCACATAAAGTCTTTTCTGCTGAGCTCTGCTTCTTTTGAATGAGGGACTAGCTGTTCCAATGAACAACCATGATCTCTCTCTCTCTCCCATCCCCCCCCCTCTCTCTCTTTGTTCCCCAGGCAAGTTCAGGCATTTACAAGCTGTTTTCACATAAGTCTAGCAAATAATAATTAGAAGAATTACAGCATTTAACCTTTGGGAAGAAAAGTTGATTTCTTTAATGACAAACATTTATAATTAGATCAGACTACCTTGCATTCGCTAAACAGCTGTAACTCAAGGAAAATGTAATTTCTTTCACCAAATAGCTAATGATCTGATTTAAACGAATCAGCATAGCTGCAGTCACAAACCTATATCCCAGTTATTGGTAAACACAAAATTTGATAACCTAAGGTACGATCAGACTTGGAACTCAATCTTGTTCAGCTAAGAATCTTGACACTACTACTGATCAGCTACAATCCAGCACAAAACATGTAGAACAGTCAAATCTCTGTCTAGGAAGTCCCTCTTTACAAACCTGTACTCCTACTGAACATCAGAACCCTTTGTTCTTAAAAGGGCTGTGAACATGCAACTCAAGTTAAATCAGGATGGAGAACTGAATGAATCACATCCACTTATTCCCCCCATCCAGAAAGAGATCATCTGCACGGAACCCTGCTTCCGTATTTTATTTATTCATTTATTTATTGCATTTTTATCCCAAGAAGCTGAAGGCAATGTACTGGGTCTGCACTCCTCTATTCTTATCCTCAAGAAGATCAAAGCTATCCATTCTTAGGGAAATCAGCCCTGAGTGCTCACTGGAAGGACAGATCCTGAAGCTGAGGCTCCAATACTTTGGCCACCTCATGAGAAGAGAAGACTCCCTGGGAAAGACCCTGATGTTGGGAAAGATGGAGGGCACAAGGAGAAGGGGACGACAGAGGAAGAGATGGTTGGACAGTGTTCTCAAAGCTACCCAGCATGAGTTTGACTAAACTGTGGGAGGCAGTGGAAGACAGAAGTGCCTGGCGTGCTCTGGTCCATGGGGTCACGAAGAGTCGGACACGACTATACGACTAAACAGCAACATTCTTATCCTCGCAATAAGGCTGTGAAGTAAATCAGGCTGGGAGAGGATGATGGGCTCAGTTTCACCCAGTGAGCTTCATGTCCAAATGGAGATTTGCACCTGGGTCTTCCCAGTCCGGCATGCTAACCACTTTGCCACATTGGCTCTCATTGTGTCTTCCCTAGCTGAATTACCATCTTCATGCACATAGCACTTGTTACATGTGTGTGTCAGAATCCCCATGTGTGTCCATTCCACACATGGCTGCTAGAACATATTCACTGGAGAGAGAAGAACTCGTATGCTGCCCTGAACACAAGCCTAACTAAGCCTTTCCACAAGAATATGCTCTCACGCCAAACTATTCAAAGATTTCTTGTTTATTACAAGAAATAAAGCATACATTGAGTAAATGTGAAGTACCTAATGCAGAACGGCATTCACATAAAACTCATGGGCACATTAAAGTAATATCCTGACACATTTGCCAGTCTAAAGAAATACAGAACCTAGTCTGTAAGAGTTGGGCTCAGTCTTGTGAAGTAAAAGAGGCTGAGAGAAAAGTATTCTTCAGTGGTTATAGTTTCCTAGTTGCTTTGCATGGGAGTGTGGGCACACTCAATAGCCTTTCTTTTAAAATATTTAACATTTTATAGTTTTGTTAACAAAAAAAAATACATGCAAACGTAACAACAACCAAAGAATAAAATATGTAAACCATAAAGCATCAGATCTTGAGTGCAGCTCCCAAGGGACAAGAAAGTATTAACTCAACAAGGATTCCCTTGGAAAATAATAAAGATACTGTAGTACCTTGGATCCCAAACACCTTGCGAGTCAAACATTTTGGCTCCCGAACGTCGCAAACCCGGAAGTGAGTGCTCTGGTTTGCAAACGTTCTTTGGAACCTGAATGTCCAATGTTACTTCTGCAGCTTCCGATTGGCTGCAGGAGCTTCCAATCAGAAGCCATGCCTTGGTTTCCGAACATTTTGGAAGTCGAACGAACTTCCGGAATGGATTCCATTCAACTTCCAAGGTACCACTGTACATTAAGAATAGCAATATTCTCCACATTTGGTTTCCATCCTAATTGAGAATGAAGGTTCTATAAAGTCTTAGACGAGCCAGATGTTTGCATATACTGAATAGCCTTTCTTCCTTGCATCTGCAATCACAAACACCTGTAGAGAATGAGTCTTTACTTAAACACCCGAAGACATCTAGGCAGCTCTGAATCCCAATTGCACAGGGTTCCAGGTTGCATGGGCACTTTTGTGCATATATACAGATGCATGAAGGCCTACTCGCTACAAATGTTTGTGCTGCATGTGCAGATACCAGGGGATGCTCAGTTTGCCATTACTCCCCACTGCCTTGTAGAGCAACATGAGAGCTATAAGAAGGCATACAGTGACTCACCCAAGGTGAGCTTCATGGTTCAGCGTAGATGAACTTAGGTCATCCATATTCCGGTCTGGCTATGGGTGACTGTATCCCTCCCCAACCCCTTATTTATGAAGTTAAGAGAAAATACAATTTTTCAGCCAAGACCTGCTTTTCCATATTGATGCTCGGGACAGAACCCAACTTCCATATGCAAAGCGTGCCCTCGTACTGCTAAACTGTGGCTGTTTCCCTTTGGGATTAGTAAAACATAGTACAACTGCTATGTCCTGAATGAAAAAAAAAAGCCTTATTATCATTTGGAAGTAGAAAAATGATTACAATTTTTATATATGGGAAGCGGCTTTCCAAGTATCTAAAGTACTTCTGCATGAAAATATTGATTTGTTTTCACATTTGACCAAAATTTTCATCTTTGCTGCCAGCACGGAACTTTTCAAAGGGCAATTGGCCAGATCCAATTTCTGGTAGGTGCTCTGAATAGTGATAAATCTGTGTGATGCAGAAACCAGTCATTTTCAGAGTAACTGCTTTTTAGCTTGAATTAATGGATAGGGTTTTGTTTGTTTGTTTGTTTGTTTGTTTGTTTGTTTGTTTGTTTGTTTTACACTTAGAAATGGCTTTCTTAAATATTTAAACTTGAATTAGAGATTCAGGATGACCTCATGGCTAGGAATGTTTATTTGCAAAGCAGCTTTGGAGCAGAAACTGGGCAACGTCCCTCCTTTTGTATTGAAACAGGAGCTGCCACTTCTCTGCAAAGTGTTGTGAGGGAGCAATTTGCAGTGGTGAGGTAGGGAGGGAAGGGGTAATTACATTATCCCTTTGCACTTCCCCAATCCACTTTTTTCTAAAAAAAAAGAGTGAGTGTTTCTAGAGGAAACACACCTGTTGTCAGGATTTACAATCTCCCTCTCACACCATGAGATGGCAGGCTGGTGGTTTTATAACTTTCAAATTTATTGCTATTTACACAGTAGCTCGCTAGAAGGGTCAGTTGAGCCCACTGGGGGTGTGGCCTCATTTCCAACAGGAAATACGCCATTGGCTCCTCCTCCTCTTGTGGGCTTGACACCAAGCCTGAACTCTGTCCAATCTCTTGAGAGCGAGGGGACTCAGGAACTGACCATTCAGCTTGCACCTCCTCACCTGAGAGCGTGTCTGAAAATTGCGGCTCCTCTGCCTGCCTTACATTGCCCTAGAAATTTATGACTGGCATTCCTGGAGAGGAGGAGCTTGCTTCCCCCTCTGCCTGTGAAGAAAGCAAGCCTCCATCTCTTTCTGCCTGCCCCCCTCCTTGGAGCCCTCACTTTCACTCTGGGCAGGAACATTCCTGACACCTGTGGACCCACTGCGGGGTGGGTGCAGCTGGGCGGGGAGTCTATGAGTGGACTGAAGGAGGACATTAGTGGTTGCAGGGGAAAGGGTTAATTAAGCACCCATTCCCTTCTCCGTTCTTCCTGAACTGCCTTTTGCCTCTTCCAAATGTCATTTTCACAGAGCAGGAGTGATAAGGGTTTTCGGTTACCGTTTAATACCTTGGCTTACATACGCTTCAGGTTACAGACTCCGCTAACCCAGAAATAGTACCTCGGGTTAAGAACTTTGCTTCAGGATGAGAACAGAAATCGTGCTCCGGCGGCGCGGCAGCAGCAGGAGGCCCCATTAGCGAAAGTGGTGCTTCAGGTTAAGAACAATTTCAGGTTAAGAACGGACCTCCGGAACGAATTAAGTTCTTAACCTGAGGTACGACTGTACGTCATTCAAGGCGTCCACATTTCTTTCTCTTGTAGTAATGGCAGATTCAAATGCCTTTAAAATCAAGAGTTGTTTGAACATCTCATCCTCTGCTACTGTTTGTTAAGGGGCCGAACAATCCCACTAAATAACCTTTCAAATGGAATGTTTCCTTTAGCAAACGATGGCTCCTGCCATCAAAGTTGTCCTGCAAACCTCTCCACTGTAATAGGCTGGGTCAAAAAGCCAGGCCTACTTCAGCTCCCAACCCACACAAAAAAGTTATGCCTGTTAGACAACTTCTGGAATTATTGTCAAGTAGTTGGATATATTTCTAACTCATTATCTCTAAGAGTCTTTTGAGTGCCAAAATTATAGAGCTGAGCCAGCCTGTCAGGCATTTAAGAGACAGGGTGCTTATTGTCCCTTTTAAAAAAATCAAATTCAGATAACTGAAGACAGCTGAATATGACTAGTCCACTGCACAGATCATGTGTCAGGTTCCATGGTTGACTGTAGGAAGGATCTGCAAGCTCAAGCCATTACACAGCTGACAATGGGGATGTATTTATTGTGAATGTGGTACTCAGCAGCTAGACCACACTCAACTTGTATGGACCTGGGGACTTTCAAGAGAGTTAGGGCACAAGCCTAACCTCACCACCACCAGACACTCCAAGTGTCCTTATTTTTGCATGGACTCTTGTTGTTGTTTTCCAAACAGTTCATGGTTCTTTTCCTCCTATTATTCTCACTGTAACCTTGTGTGGTTGGTAAAGCTCAGAGCTCACTCTGCCAGTAAGCTTCATGGCAGAGTGAGAATTGGAATCCTGGGCTCTGAGACTCCATTTATCACTGATAGGAGAATACAGTACAGTGGTACCTCGGGTTACAGACACTTCAGGTTACAGACGCTTCAGGTTACAGACTCCACTAACCCAGAAATAGTACCTTGGGTTAAGAACTTTGCTTCAGGATGAGAACAGAAATTGCGCGGCGGCAGTGGGAAGCCCCATTAGCTAAAGTGGTACCTCAGGTTAAGAACAGTTTCAGGTTAAGAACGGACCTCCAGAACGAATTAAGTTCTTAACCCGAGGTACCACTGTACAGGAAAAATAAGAAGCATATACAGAATCAGGCCATGGCTCACTATTGGCTACACTGACTGGCAGCAGCTCATAGTGGACGATTTCAGACCTACCTAGAGTTTCTGTGGATCAAACCAGGCCCCTTCTGCATGCAGGGCAGCTGCCCTGTCACAGAGCTATGGTCCTGCCTCCTATGCACAGGAAGTCGGTGTCTCCTGAAGGATCTGCCAACATGGTAAGAAGAATTTATTCTGCACATATCACTAATCCAAAATTAGGGGAAGCCCTCACGGGCTGTGTCAAGCAGCACGGCACAGAGGCAGGCTTACAGTCTCCGTCGGAACGATGCCAAAGCAGCTGTGTTCAACTAGGGCAACCCATTTGCAACTTCCTAGCAGGATTTGTAGAGCTACTTTGAAGTCAAATCGACATCATTGCAAATGCAATCAGAATTTGTCATGTGTATTAATGGTAGAAATGAATAAACGACAAAAAAGGCAATGTGAGGAGGCAGAGAATTTCAACCGTGGAAAGCCAACACAGTTTTTGCATTCTTCATTTCTAGCCAAGAGGGTTGGGGGGGGGGCAGCATAATAAAATACTGGAGAGGAAAATTATGCTACTGGGGGGGGGGGCGGGAGAGAGAGTTAATTTCATATCAAGCAACTGAAATGAAAATTTAAAATGCTGTCTCTTAGATTGCGGAGCAATTATCTAATCCTTGGTGGGGTGGGGATATTAAAGACAAATATATATTCTCTGCTCTGGAGATCCAAGTATCAAAAATAATGCTTCAGTGGAGTCTTCAGCCTGGGTTAAGAACTGGGTATGCTGCAAAGGTGGAATCCTTAATGGCTGGTTACCCGCTGGCTGGTGGGGAGAACAGTGGTTGCTTTTTTTGTTTTGTAGCTGTGTGATTTGTGCTCGTATTGCATTGTGATGGCCATTGGCTACAAACAAGAAATATGATTGATGGGATTGAGTGGTGTTTGCGGTCCAGTGGCGGAGGGGCATTCGTGTGGTCGGGGAAAGACAGCAGTTCCTTCTCCACCACCCATGCTAGCCGCTGGAGCTTGTCACGGTTGCAGCCTATCACGGGTGAACATGTGGGTGTGGTTTAAGGAGTGGACCAGAGGGAAAACTTCTCCCCTCTGGTCTGCTCCCTGTAAAAGCCAGCTGTGCCCAGGCCACAGCCTCAGTCGACACCCAAAGCACAGCGGTGGTGGCGGCAGCAACAGCGGCAAAGGAGGTGGCCACAGGTAGGGCCTTTGAAGCAGCCAAAGACTTTGAGGCGTCTGGGCACTCAGGTGAATGGTGAGAGTGAAGCCAGTAGGTTTTTTTCTCTCCCCTTTTTGCCATGGCACCGAACAAAGGGCACTTTAAAGTGTGACTCACAGGAAAAGAAGAAAAGAGGCAATTTTCAGTGCCAAGAACTTGGACTGAGTGAAGCCTTCAGGTGCTCAGGCCATTGCGGTGACAGGCACGACGTGGGTGCAGGGAAAATCCTCACCCCCATTGGGGAGCACTACACCACAGGGAGCAAACACTCCCCACTCCTGTCCCCACAAGGGGGTGCCACGCCACAAAACACACAGGTGAGAAATACTTCCTACTTCCTGCTTCCCTACAGGGAAGCACCACGATGCAGGGTGGCGTGGAGAGTGGAGACACTCCCCTGACACAGGGGAGGGCTGGCAGGGCAGTGGGGACACTCACTACCCCCTTCCCTATAGGGCAGTGTATCAGGGCAAGTGGGGTACCCACTGCCCCCTCTCTCAGAAGGCAGCAGAGACACACCCCATCCCCTCCCCCTAAGAGCGAGCGCCTTTAGGGTGGTCGATACACCACTCTCTCCTCATTCATCGGAGCCACCATGTGCTGCAGTAAAGACACTGTGTAGGACAATTGCCCCGTAGTTGAGCATTGCTTTGCATGCAGAAAGCTCTGGGTTCAATGCTCACTATCTAGGACTACCATACGTCCAGAAAGAAGCCTCTGCCAATCTGTGTTCATCCACTCTTAACTCTTTTTGCATGTTACCAACTGCGCTAGGGAATTCTGTCAGCCCACACAGAACCAATGTAAGCATCCCAAGCTTCGCAAGGATCACCTGGGTGTGCATTGCTGCGGCCTGCTCAAATCACAAGTGGTTGTCCTGTATTTATTGCAACTTCACCTTCACTTCACTGTGCCTGGGCCCTTCATCCAAGCAGAGAAATAGAACTGATGGAAAGAGCCCAAATGCTTGAGACTTCAGTGGGCTATCTGTAGGATTCCATACCCCTGAAATGCTGAGGGTAGATAAAGAAATAAAGCACATGAGAAGCATTAGTTCCACAAGTGCAGACTCATTTCTCCAATAGAGCCCTGGTTTCCCCCTCTGGATTCTCCCAGTTCTTAGTCAATTTAAAAAGGAGTAAAACTGTTTTATTGCTTCTGTTGAAATAAATATTGTCTACCAGCAGACATGGCTATTAAGGGTCATAAACTTTAAAAGCCTGACATTAGGGGAAACAAACACAAAAAAGTTAAGATTTGTGCCTATCAGTCGACCATATACTCAGTTCCACTTTGGATATGAAAAGCTAGTGACTGCATGGACACCAAAAGTTCAGTTTTGTAGCCTTGTTTTTTTAAAGGACCTGAGAATGATGACTATTTGTTGTTGTTGTAGAAAGTTTCTAGCATTCCTAGCCACAGGTTTTAATAAGTGATGTGAGAGGAAAAAGAAAAGTAGTCCTCATTAGTGAATGAGCTGTCACACTCCGTTTAGATAAATATATACCCAGCATTACTGATGTGTGCCTGACATTTCTTGCAAAACAAAATTAATAGATGCTCTGCTCTAACAGCAGAACAGTTTGAAAATCAGCTTGGCATGTGTAGATCCCTAACTGCCTAAGGGTTATCTATAAGAAGTTAAATATTTCCTTATAAAAGATCTAATCAGATCCACTCCAAAGCTTGAGTAATGGTTGTTTGGCACATCTGGCCTATTAATGATGAGAATTCATCCAGTGCAGCAACTTCTACCCAAAGTAACCAGCTAGGTGCTTTGGGGAACCACAAGTAGTTCTACCTGAACATTTCTGATACAAATGTCAAAACTGGAATGCATTTAGTAAATTATTCTGACTTTCAAAAATGGCTTCCAGCCCAATCCATGGCTTACTTAAATTGAAGTATGCTAATTTAATTCAGTTTAGTGGAATTGGCTGTGTGGTTGAGAGAATCCTGAAATCAACCTAGAGGAGAAAGTATTTTTATATATTTTTTATTTTATTTTATTTTATTTATTATGTTCATGCTACATTTATCTTTCAAGGAGCTCAGGGTAGTGTACATTTCATGCCAAATTTATCTTTCAAGGAACTCAGGGTAGTGTACATAGTTCTCCCCTTCCTCTTTTAATCCCACACAACAACCCTGTGAGATAGGTTAGGCTGAGAGGCGGTAACTGGCCCAAAGGCACCCAGTGAGTTTCGTGGCTGAGTGGGGATTCAAACCCTGCTCTCCTAGGTCCCAGGTCCAACACTCTAACCACTGCACCACACTGGATCTGTAGAGTTGAAATTGGTTTATGTGTACATGTTGTTTCCATGAATTTGGAAATCTAAGCACAGCTGGATCACACAACCATCACTGGTCTATATTTTAAAACCACAGAAGTTGTGCAAGTACATAAGCAAAAGGTTGCAATCGTATACCCACTTATCTCCCGAGTGGAGGATCCAGTTGCAGACATGCATAGGATTGCTCTGCAAGTATTTTAGAGTGGGACCTCTGGCTCTCCAGTCCCATTAGTCCCAGTTAGCATGGCCAGTGATCAAGGATCTTGAGAACTGTAGTCCAGCACCAGGTTCTTCATCCCTTCCTTCAAGACTTCACTCTCAAAACTTGGAAGCACTTCACTTAATTGACAAAGATAAGTGTAGATAAGATCATGTCCTGCAAATCTGTTCTTGTGTTCTTAATACATTGCTGATTGACACATGTTTAACTTACTGGACGCTCAGAGTTGCTACAGTATGATCACACAACAGCAGATCCGTTGAACTTTCCTGCACATAGTCAGGAGGTAAGATTGACCAAAAGGTAAGATTGCTTGCTGAGGTAATTAAGGGAGGAGATGAGGGGGGCGGAATGGATTCCAGATTAAGCTTGCTGAGATCTCTGCCTTTTTCAAAGCTCTGCCATCGTTTAACTAAAGAGTGTGAAGCCACGATTCCACTGCCAAGAAAGAAGCACAGAATGATTAATACTGCTCTAATAATTGCTAAGGAGGAACCTGCAGCTATCAAAGCCAAACTGACTTAGATTCTCTGAACTGGCTCCCCCCCTCCCCCCCCCCCACCATTTTCTTTTTAGATGTCATATGCATACATGAGCATGATAACCAGTCCTTAGCTTTGATTTGTTTTTCACAGCAATTAGCCCACCTTCAACCTCTCCTTCTTTCCTCCTCTCTCAGAATTCAGCTTATTCCGGTGGAGTTTCATGTCCAGGACAATCTACTGCCTCACGCTCACATGGCTCAATTAATGAGCAGAATTTTTCAGAAATATCTACTAGACCCTGCTACAGTATTAGGCCTTTACAAGAAAGGATGTGTGTGTTAGAAACTGGATTTCTAAGCCTGCAATTCTGTACACACATGCCAGGGAATAAGGCCCATTGAGCTCAGTGGTGGGCAGAGTCAGAGGCAAATGTTCTCAGGGAAATGGAACATAAATTTACCTTTGTGCAGGAGACTAGTTTCTGCACACAGAGAAACACAGAGAACCCCCATCGTTCAGCCCGGACACTGAGGGCCTTCTGGCGGTTCCTTCATTGCAAGAAGTGAGGTTACAGGGAACCAGACAGAGTGCCTTCTCGGTAGTGGCGCCCGCCCTGTGGAACGCCCTCCCACCAGATGTGAAGGAAATAAGCAGCTATCTTCTTTTTAAAAGGCATCTGAAGGCAGCCCTGTTTAGGGAAGTTTTTACTATTTAATGCTGTATTGTTTTTAACATTTGATTGGAAGCCGCCCAGAGTTCCTGGGGAAACTTAGCCAGATGGGCGGGGTATAAATAAATTATTATTATTATTATTATTATTATTATTATTATTATTATTACTATTACTACTACTATTACTTCTCTGTCCTCAATTCAGGCAAGGAAGCATCTTTGTCACAGGTCAGTGACATATCCCAGCCAGGCTAAAATAGTGTGAAGAAGCATGGTCAGAATCAGGCATGGCCAGGGAGAGGATCTGGCTTGGGAAGAGTCCTAAGGACCAGAAAGAAAAGTCTGGAGGGTTGCATTTGGCTCCTTGGCCTGAGGTTCCACACCCCTGCTTCAACCACTGCACCAGACGGACTTCTAAAGCATGCAGATATTGTTCCCCTCAAGAACAAGCCCCACTGAAATGACTGATAGCCCATCTGAACTCAGAGTATTAACTGTATATTGCAGCCTTTGGAACATAGGAGCCAACTCCTAGGGGCCAAAGTTCCTTCGCCCCCCTCCCAAAAAATATTTAAGGGGGCCAGGGCCCCCAAAGTTGATGGGCTTTGCCATTCAAATAGTGTGTGTGTGTGCTGTGTCATGTGAGCTTACTGTTCCATCCCCCCAAATATTTTATTCAAGTTGGCACCCCTGCTTTGGGATATTGCTCTTTGACAAAATGCTCATATAAAAAACCCGAGGTTTTGATTACCAGAAGTCCTTCTGATATGAAGAATTTGCCTTATTTTCATACCTGAATATTTTATTCACATGCAGAACCACTTATCCTCTCCAGCTAGTTCATTCCTCATGACGCCTACTCTTTTCCTTTCCTATTTGCCTGTGTATGGCTACCCATTCAAAGTCCTTGATACTTAGGCATTTTGTATAACCTTGAATAGTGCAAGCAATTTCAGGACCATTCATCAGCAGGGGTCTTTTTTGTTACCATCCTGCAAAACTTGTTTTGGCAGCTGAGCACGTTGTTGTGGAGCTGGGAGAGACTTTATAATAAGCAACCTCAACTGAATGGATTGATTTGAAATATTCATTTTCGTTCTGTTTGGGACAAACTGAAAAACATGGCAGGTGCTAGTATCTGAACTGCAGGAGTTCAATTGTTAATGAGATTAAAACACTGACATACAGTAGGAAATTATCACGGACCAGTGTAGATGTAGAAAATGCTGAATGACACTACTCATGTAACACCATTCATTACCATTAAGAGAGTAACATTCTGGGGGCAATCCTTTGGTTTTCTGAAAGATGCTTCCAATTTCTGTCGCTCTCTCTGTTGCACAAACAAATATTTTGCTTAATCAATACATTTACAGGGGTGGGCATCCAATTCTCCCATTCTGTGAGTGCAAGGTTCTACACCTGCACAATGGATTTTCCCCTCCGTCCCTCTGGGTGCAGGCCATGCAGTCCCCAAATCTTCTCTGGGGGTTGAGGGAACTGCAGTAACAGATTTAGGAGGTTCATGAAGTGGACAGAGAGTGTGGAGGTTCCATTGCATGTGGGCAAATCCTTGCACTGACAGAACAAGAGATTTAATGTTACATTGGATACAAGTCTACGTGGTTACTGCCCAGGACTAAGTGGGTTTGCAGGACAGATAAAAAACACCTCCAGTGCTACTTATGACAAAGGGGCCATTGGCTGCCCTGGTGGCAACTTGCATGTCCCAGCTCTCACTGTAGGGTGAATAATTCAAATTCAGGGTATGGTTTCTGCCAAAATATTTAATGCTCAAATTGAGCATGATACATAAGCAACATAGGCTTCAGAGGCACAACAGGTGCTGTGCAGGGCTAAGCAAGCAACATGTTCCCTTGATTCCCAATATATGGAGCTGGCACAATTTCAGTGCAGCGAGTGGGACTGTGCTTTGGGTAAGCAAATGGGCAAGGCTTCTGGAGGGCTGGACCTGAACTGTCTGCACAGTCATCTCTGTGACATAGCCTATGGATGAGGCGACTGGGACAGCTCTGAGCCAGAGTGAGTGGTAAAAACGTCCCAAGAGGGTGAGATGGGGCAGGCTTTGGCAGCATTCGCACACATCCTTTCTCACTTTCACCTCTGTTGCTTTAGACCTCCCCCCCCCCATGTATGTATATGCATGTGTTGGAGTAGAAGCAAGTTTAACAAAGAGGCTACTGAAAGCACAAAGGAAGCTGATGACTCTCTCTCTCTGTCTGTATATATATATATCCTTAGAAATCAGGTTTATTGTTCTGAGAATACAATTACAATAATTCCAAGATATGGAAGGTGCGGGGGGTGTTGAAAGCACTTCCCGGTTATGTTTCAAATCCAAGGAGGAGTAAGTTATTCAACCATTTGTTATGACTCTCCCAAGTAAGACTACTTGATAACAAATGCTGGAAATTATCTGAAATGTTTCCTGATAAGGCACTTTAGGGATGCTTGCAGAATCTAATTTCCATGAATTCCAGAGCAAACTGACCCTGATCTGCGGCTTCCGTTCTTATGTGAGAATGTGAATATAATTATCCTTCAGATTTCACACTTCTCTGAATTTTACAATGCTGTTCTCAGCTCCAAAATGCATTTATAAATGCAAATTTTGCGATAAAATACCTACATACTTATTTTGCTATAAAATATGTATTAAAATATTTTATGCAGTGTTTTTTTTTAAAAAAAATGGTGTAATGTTAAAACAGGTCAGAATAGACTTATGAATGAATACATATGAAATAGGCATGACTCACTTATCGAGTGCTGTGTCCATCTCTAGTTGGTACATCTAGTTTGGACATCCACTCAACTATGTTCTCATGTTGCTTCCTACTGCATAACAATCTTTGAAGTAGAAAATAGACTACAAAATGCTTCCTTTCCTCCAATTTAGACGTCTGAGCCACAAAAGGTGATAGGTTTTTATTACAAATTCTGATGATATGCCAAAGAAAGCTCTCTGTGCGGACGTGGTTCTGAAGAGCTCTGCAATTAAGGAGCAGTTCGACATAAGCTATTACAATTGTGAGGCTGTAAGACGACAAGAAGAGTGTTGGCAGTATTCTCCTAGCAATCATTACAGCCAGAGCAAAAGAAAGGAAAAGCTGTAAAGTGAATAGCTAGTGAACACGATAATGAACATAGCTGGGGAGCGTGTCACATTCCATTGTATGCATCCTTGAAGGTCTCTCTTCTTGGAACATGCCTTCTTCACACACAGATTCAGAGAGCAGATGCATTTTTAATGTGGTTGCATCTTATATCCCCAAACGCAGATTTCACTCTTCTGTCATGGTTCATCGTACCTGGACTTTATGGCTACCTATTGCGTTTTTGAATGCCGGCAATTGGAGCAAATTTCTATAAACCTGAACCTACTGGTTCATCTTCCCTCAGCTCCTGCTAAAGATGAATGCACCTTTTAATGTTTTCCATTTTATGGTTATGGCAAAGTTAATTTCATTTAATGAAATCCAACAGCTAGAGTTATTCACCAAGATTACAGCTGTGTACCTTATCTTCCTCTTCTCTTTTTAATGAAGGGCTTCTTCTTCCTAACTGCTAATACAGTCTAATGATATGAGAGAAAGGGGGAGAGAGATCCTTCTTGAAAGTTTTCCCCGTTTGTTTATATTCCTTGCCTCTGTAACTGTTCACCAGTTTAATAGTCAGTGATGTTCCTACCCCTTCCTTACTCTTGTTAAATCTCTCTCCCCCATCATTTGTCTTAGGCTGCGAGGCTCAGATGTTTCATATGCCTGAATTGCTGAAAGGTTACTATTAGCTAAGTGGATATGCACATATTTAGGAGGCATTTCAGGATAACCATGCTTGGATGTTGTGTACCGCTGCATTTTACAGCATCTGCAGGAATTATTTCTGGATTTTCCCTGAAACACATCAAATACTGGAGATAATAAACAGGCACATGGAATGGGATAAACAAATCCCACAAACTCTATTTGAAGAAAGTGAGGTGTTCCAGTCCTTTGCAGTTTGGTGGTAGAACTGACCGCTGCTTTGTCCATGATTTGATACATGCTACACCACCATTCTTATTCCTCCAGATAGTTAACAGAGAAAAGGCAACCCCTTCTTTCCTTTCTTGGCCTATTCTTGAGCCTAGCAATGAAACAAGCTTCATATTACTGACAGCTACTTTACACGTAGAAAGCAGAGGTTCATTTTCTCCCTTTCTTGTAAGAATTGCATGGAGAATGTGTGTGTAAACTAAGATATACATGGATACAGCAAAAAAGTAACTTGTAATAATAATAATAATAATAATAATAATAATTATTATTATTATTATTATTATTATTATTATTTATTACTTATACCCCATCCATCTGGCCGGGCCTCCCCAGCCACAGCCACTCTGGGCGGCTCCCAACAGAATATTAAAAACACGACAAAACATCAAACATTAAAAACTTCCCTGCCTTCAGATGTCTTCTAAAAGTCAGATAGTTAATGGTAGAGAAGGGCAAACAGCTGCAATCACATTCCACTGGTGATCTACCATAGGTGCTGAATCCCAGTTCTCTTTCAAACTCCACTCACTCCCTTGGAAATTGACACACTTCCCATGCATCCGTACACACAGTCACTATCATCAATTTGGTAAAGATTGGTGAACCGCTGCCTTTCACATTATGAATCGGACGGCAATTATGTGTCACCTGAGAATGCTAAAACAAAATTACTTTTTTTAGAGCCCAAAATTGGCTCACAATTTTTATTATGCACGTGTGATTCTTTTCCAGGGAACACACATATTCTCACAATGCCATTTGGCACTGTCTGATGGGACAAGGAAAGGTATCTCAGTTGCCGGAACAACTGAGCAACATTCCCTTCCCATCGTGCATGACAACACCTTGAATGGTTGCCAATCTGTGTTGAAAATTCTGGAGCGGAGAGCGATGCTTCGTCATGCTATGTGCTAGAAGGCACCCAAGAGGAGGAACTGAGTTCCTAGGTGTAAGCAGAACCAGATCTAGGTTGGTAAGAATGTGGGGGTTTGGACAGTGGTAGTAATTGATGTGAAATTGCAGAGAGTGAAATTGTGAAAACTAGGGTTTGTGACAGGAAGGGAAGGCAGGTGTTTGAGTACGAGGAAGGAAAGGTTTTCTGTTTTGTAGGGTTGTTGTTATCCACTGTGTGTGCCTGCCTTCAAGGTGAGATAGTTTCAAAATTATTTTGCATTTTTAAAAAGTTCAAGATGGTTTCAACACCCAACAAATGTTCATCAACACAGTAGTAACCCCATGGAATGCCTGCTCTGAGGAGGCAGGCAAATAATAGCAATGAACACCCACACAGAGGCACTTCATATTCGTAATTACAATTAAAAGACCATTTTTCTAGAGGCAAGGGTGACTGCTGCGAATTGCATTTATATAACATGAGCTCAGTAAATTCACATTGCAAGCTATAGTTTCAAACTTTGGTGTGTTTAAAAAAAAAATAACTGCAATTGTTTGTACCCTCTTAATGATACCTTCTGCAAAGAAGCAAAGAGTGGCATTCTAAGTGATGGCTTGCACCCTCTGTGATGAAATTCCTTTCCACATGAGACTTATCAAAACCCAAGCTTTGGGCATCTTTGAGGGATTTCAAGAGAGCTCATTATTCGGGCTGACTTCAGGATAAAGAGGATGCTGTGCTTCTTTCTATTTCTTTGCGATTATTTTTAGTTTTCCTGTTTGTGTACCTTGGAGCTGAGCAAAAACAGAATCTTCTTCTTCTTCTTTGGTGATCACTTGTAGCCGAGTAAGATTGTCTTCCATAAACATGGTTTTAACAATGAGTCCATAAGTGACTGTGGAGGCCAATTCTGGATCCACAAGTCCTTCCACAGTGGGGACATAGGTTTCCGGGTGGGCGTTGATCGCGGTGTGGATTTGCCAAGCATGCCTTCCTCTTAGCACATTTCTCCCTTGCGTGCTGAGTTCGAGTGTCTTCAAAGTCCATGACACCTTTGGTAAAGTCTGTTCTCCAATTGGAGCGCTTGCAGGCCAGTGTTTCCCAGTTGCTGGTGTTTATACTACTTTTTTTAGATTTGCCTTGAGACAGTCTTTAAACCTCTTTTGTTGACCACCAGCATTACACTTCCCATTTTTAAGTTTGGAATAGAGTAGTTGCTTTGGAAGACGATCATCAGGTGTAATGGTTCTAGGGGTTGCTCGTGCGTAAGCCGGTGCAAACACCTGGGTGTATTGCCTGAGTGAACCTTTTCTGTCCGGACAGCCACTCACCCGTGGCTGTCTCAATCACTGGCAGAATCCGTCAGTGGGCGTTTCTTAAACTTCTTCCAGCAAAGAAGCTCATTGACGCCCAGTCTCCTCCTACTCTCTCTGCGCGAAAGCCTTCTGCGCAAGGAGGGCGTAGGCAGCGGAGGACCTCTACTCTCCCCACTGGTCCCCGGCAAGGAGTCATGGGACCGCCTTGCCGCTTCCCCCATCTGCCCCCCTTCTCCACTGGTGCTACGCTGATTCTCTTCCCCAAAAAATGGGCTGCCTCTCCCAATCCCGGGATGCTCTCTGGAATCCCTCTGAATTTTGCTCTCTCCCTCCGGCACTGATGGCAGTTCCCTGACATCCGGCATCCGCACAACATGACCAGTCCAATGAAGTTGATGTTGAAGAATCATTGCTTCAACACTGGTGATCTTTGCTTCTTCCAGTACACTGGTATTCGTTTACTTGTCTTCCCCAGTGATGTGTAATTTTTTTCGGAGACACCGTTGATGGAATCTTTTGAGGAGTTGGAGATGGTGTTTATAACTGGTCCATGTTTCACAAGCGTACAGTAAGGTTGGTAGTACAATAGCTTTGTAAACAAGCATTTTGGTTTCCCTGCAAATGTCCTGGTCCTTAAACACCCTGCACTTCAATCGGGAGAAAGCTGCACTCACAGAGCTCAGGCGATGCTGGATTTCAGCATCAATGTTGGCCCTTGTGGAAAGATAACTGCCTAGGTAGGAGAAGTGATCAACATTTTCCAACGTTACACCACTGAGTTGGATTTGTGGTGCTGCAGAGGGGTTATTTTGTACTTGTTGGTGCAGCAGTTTGGTTTTTTGGATGTTGAGTGATAGGCCAAGCTTTTCGGAAGCTTCTGCAAAGATATTTAGGATGGTTTGGAGGTCATCCTCTGAGTGTGTGCACACTACATTGTCATCAGCATACTGAAGCTCTTTGACGGAAGTTACTGTAACCTTATTCTTTGCTTTCAGCCTGCTCAGATTGAAGAGCTTTCCATCGGTTTGATATATGATTTCTACTCTGGTGGGGAGTTTCCCTTCAACAAAGTGTAGGATCATGGCAATAAAAATAAGGAATAGAGTTGGGACAATAACACAATCCTGTTTAACACCTGATCTCACTGTGAATGGTTCACTTTGATAGCCATTGTTATCTGTGATTGTTGCTGTCATATTATCATGGAGGAGCCGAATGATGTTTACAAATTTATCTGGGCAGCCAATTTTCAGAAGGACAGTCCACAGGGCATTACAATTTACAGTGTCAAAAGCCTTAGTCAGGTCAATAAATGCCTCAGACACAGCTCAAGTGATGCTGGATTTCAGCATCAACAAATTGAAGCTATGCCACTTTTATGCTGATCGGTTGCTGTTGACCCTTTACAGGGCCTCCTTGGTTGTGGTTCCCCATTTGTGGAATGCCCTCCCTGGTGAAATGCAGCTGCCTCCCTCATTGTTAGGAGTCAGGAGGATTTTTAAAATGTTTCTACTCACCCAGGCATTTGATGACTGAAAAATGCTGTTCCTGGCAAACTTGACATTATTTGCTTTGAGGGTATGTGACTGTTTTTAAATGATTTTATATGTTCTTAATGCTTTTAAATGTTTTTAGATGCTTTAAATTGTTGTTTGCTATCCTGGACTCTTCTGGGAGGAAGGGCAGGATAGAATTGTAAGAAATAAATAAACTATGGAAGCAGAATGCCACAATGGTTTTTACCCAATTTCAGTACAGCTCCAAGGATGAAAAATTTTATTGTGTTGGCAGCAAATGTTTTGCTTTTGAATCTAAATTTGGCAGTTGGTAATGAAGTGTAAAGGGGGGAGGGTTCAGGAGCCTTTCTTGTTTCTGCCAACTTTGGATATAACTTTAATATCTTAATGCCTAGTTAAATCTCTCTCTTAAGAAACTGAGCAAACATGCATCCTTCTGAGGGAAGGAATCAGTGCCAAACAAGTTGCTGTTCTTTCTTTCTTTTTTTAAAAAAAGAAATATATGAAACCAGTAGAAGAAACTGGCAAAGTGACAAAGAAGTACACATATCAGAGGATTTCCCCACCCCCCAGGCTTGTACTTGGTGTTGTTTATTGACAAGGATGCAAATTTGCACCACAGCGTTAAAACAAGCCTCATAAAAATATACTTTCTGTATACTATTTTATCTGCTGGCATATTGTCGCTTCAACATAAAGCATCTTGAAGAATTCCCCAAGGACATCATAAACAATGAAAACTCAAGGGATACCATATTCAAGGCTTGGGGGAGATGTTATAGGTTTATTGTTATTCTGAATACGGAAACCATCAAACGTATCAGAACTTATATCTGAAGAACTCAGAGTATGCTGCTACATTGCCAGATGCTGAATGTCACAGCCAGGTGTCCCTAGTGTCCCTAGTTGTACACTGTAAAACACATCCAGTAGGATATCATGGTCAGTGGTATCAGTCAGCTGACTGACAAGCCCTGGTAATTAGCAGTCCTGACACTATGGCTTACAATGCACTGTGCAAGGGCCTATGCAAGATCCAATGATCATTTGGCCCAAGAACCTAGCAAATGTTAGTGATTCAGGAATTATATCTGGAAGCAAGAGGTGAAAACCAATTCTGGAATAAGCTGAGAGCAAGATATAAAGAGTCCAGACCTAGAACACTTATTTGGGATGGTTATATCCAAGACAGAGCTGAGCTCTGTAGCTGGGGAGTCAGTCCAAAAGGACAATCAGGAAAGAATACAGACCCAAAGAGAGATTGAGGAGAAATCTACACACATATAAAAAAGATTCTGAAAATGTTTTTTAAGCATTTTTTAAAAAACACATTGAATTTTCCATAAGGCTCACCATCGCCACCTATTGTTACATTGTATATTGCACTTAAAACACATTTAAAACGTTGTATTTGAAGCTGTATATTGCAAAAAAAAAAATGGTGGGGGAATGATTTGTGAATGATATGTACACTGATTATCTAAGTAATGTGTGGGGAAATTCCTTCCTACCTTACACAATCTACAAAATTTATATATATTAACCAAAATTGTATGCTGACATGAAACCAGGGCTCGGGGTCAGGGCTCGGGGTAGAAGACAGACAGAGAGAGAGAGAGAGAGAGTATACATAGAAAGTAAACAAATGTATTGTGTACCCTTCCCAAACTCACTCTGTATATTAAGCATTTTTCTATAGACTCTTTCACAAAATGTCATCATGCTAATTTCTACACTGTAAATCACTATGCCAGCTTTGATTTGGCTATATTCTATTTTGCTTGTTTTGTTTTTCTTTCTACAAGTCATGCCATTTATTGTTCCCAATGGGTATATATCACATTATGTATTTATAATGCTTTATAATGTTGCTTGTAGATATTTAATCAATATAAACGTTGGTAGCTATTGATCATAGGTTGCTTAGAGGCTCCTTCACTCTTATATCATTATAGCAATACTTCTATAAAATATGGATTGTTTACCATTGCTTGTCATTAAGCATTACCTTTTTCTTGTTCCTTTAGCTCTCAAGGAGGAGCCATCCTCTTTGGCAGAAAAGCTGGATAAACTTACTTTTCTGTGGTTTTCCATCCCACTCAATGCATGCTGCTAGGAACACATTTCTAAGTATTTCCATTTCCGTGTATCTACCACTTGCTTATGGCAGTCAGGCAAGGAATCATGGGGGCTGCAGTTCTGTAAAGAGATGAGAGATAGTTCACGAATTATGCTGAGCACTGTTACAAAACCAATGAGATTGTTGTCTTAAATTATAATTCCTCTGCAAATGATTGTGCTCCCATCACCTTAGAAGCAGGCCAGAGAGATAGAAGAGTGATTGATAATGACTGAGGGAGTCCGTTTTGCTCAATAAAAGCACTATAATGCTTGTAAAACGGAGGCTTCTAGCAGGCCAAAGCATCATCGGTGCTGAGGTGTGTGGCATAAATTCATACCCGTGCTCAGCACGAAAGACTACTGATTACTACACATATGTACTAATGATAGGGAGCGCTATTGCAAGATGTTATTAAGTAGACTCTTACAAGAAAAGCAGCCTGTTTAAAAGTTATCGAGTGAATTCAGTTTACTCAAAGAAAACCACATGAAAATTTATTCACAAAGTGTGTTTCTCTTCAGTTTTCCCCTCTCATCCCAGTAACTACCCACCCAGCTGAAGAGTTTTCATCAATATGCTGAGTTTTATTGATAGAGTGCACCTTTTAAAAATGTGTATGGTGCATTATGATTAGAGGTACAGATGCCATAAAACATTGGAATGACATATTACATTGTTCCTATTTATAGCCATTCATTCATTTCTGAAGCTGGTGCAGGTATGCACTAAAAGTTGCTCTCTTTCTCTCTTCATAATGAATAAATAGTGGGTTTGTGTACTCTATCCCTGCCAGGCCTCGCCTCTCTTTCCCTGAACCAGATACAGTGGTACCTCGGGTTACGTACACTTCAGATTACATACGCTTCAGGTTACAGACTCCGCTAAGCCAGAAGTAGTACCTCGGGTTAAGAACTTTGCTTCAGGATGAGAACAGAAATCGTGCTCCGGCAGCGCGGCGGCAATGGGAGGCCCCATTAGCTAAAGCGGTGCTTCAGGTTAAGAACAGTTTCAGTTTAAGAAGGGACCTCCGGAACGAATTAAGTACTTAACCTGAGGTACCACTGTACATGAACACCAAAACTAATAATGCTAATGAGACTAACTTTCAAGGTTGGTTGCCGACTCATGAGCAGCGTGCCCCCAAGAGGAGGAAGAACATGGAATTGACAGGTGAAACAAAGGACACAACAACTTTTTGGAATTGAAAATTTGCCCCAACTTTACTGATTACAGATGTAGGTAGGCTTTAGCTTAGGCATCAGGTGTGTATCCTGCATCAAGCTATTGTGTCTTGTTATGGGCCACCTCACAGGTAAACTGAGCTGGCCCTCTCCTGGCCACCAATGGAAGTTCAGTGGCTCATCCTCTTCCCATCTGGCTTCTGGACAGAAACATCCACCAGACCCCTTTACTTGTGCCAGGTCAGGGTGATGCATCAAGTCATCCTGTTCTAAGATTTAAACTTAGGATTTGACCCAATGCCTTATCCACCAAAAGTTGTGATGATTGCTATGAGGAAGGCAAAAAACTCCAACAAGCCCATTTTGTTTGCAGGCGAATTCTTTTCCAGCCCCAAATACAGTGACCAATAAAACCCACATGAAGTCCTGAGAACATGGATGTACAAGAGCAATGCATAGAGTTGGGTGGGTTGATCTTCCAGTAATGGAAAAGAGTGAAGATTTATTCACTCAGGTCTGCCGCCAAGCCCATACCTCCAACATCTGCCTTCATTGGCTACTTGTTCTTTGAAAGTTGACAGGCAATCCCATCATTCTCTGTGATCCAGCTGTAGTCAAGGCCAACAGCCAGCTGCATTGTGAGGAGACTGTTTCCTTCTCCTCCAAGGGGACCTGTGATGGCCCACAACTGTTGCCCACTCCAGAGCTGGGTAAGGGACCTTTGCAAATCTGGTTTCAGTGGCCAAAGAATTTGCTCAAAGTAGGAGAGAAGCAACAGAGAGAGAGACTTCACAGCTGATTCCAAAACTTTGTCACTGTAGGGTTGCCATATGTCCAGAATTTCCTGGACATAACCGGAATACTGCAGTTGGAACAGTGTCAGGGTGAAAATCACAGAGATGTGCCTGAAAATCCGGCCGTATGGCAACCCATATGTGCTGTTTTTAGTGATTTTCCTTTAAAATAACTCAAATACTTCATTTTTTTGTGATTTTGCCAAAAAAAAACTGAACAACTTTTGTGTCTGGATTTTCACATTTTGAAACATGGCAACCCTATCACTGCATTTATGAGATACCAAGCCCTGTGTTCGTGACAGACGCTGATAAAAGGAAGTATTCAAATCAACAAGGACAAAGTGAAGTTTTCTTCAAAAAAAACCACAAAAAAACAGGTTGGCAAAATGAACAGAGGGAGGAAGAAGTTTACATATAAGATTATAAGAGTAGCTTTATAAGAGGAGAGAATAAACTCATCCCATATACTACAAAGGGGGGGGGGAATTAAACCATTTCTATACCACCTTTCTCAGGGCGACTTGCACCATATATAACAATTCCAGAAAACAATTACAATAAGAAACTGGGTCAGCAATTTAAAAATCCTAAGAACATTATTATTGTTATTTTGTGAGGTGGACAAATACAATTATTCTGTATTTTCAAATCAGTTTAAAATGAATCTTATTCTTTTCCTATATGCAGATACCAGGGTGCTCATCTGACGTGCAGCACAGACATCCACACCGAATGCTGTAAAAATCCCCAGATAAACATTAGGCTATTTTCCCCCTATGTTGTAAAAATGCACAATGCACAAATCCATTTGTATGGCTTGATTGACATGAAGTGTGCCTCTATTTCCTTGCCTGATTCAAAGCAAATACCTCTTTGCTGTTCCATCACAGGCCATTATTTGATATGGAGATTCAAAAGGGAAGAGCAAAACAAATTTCTCTGTGTGACACTCTCATTGTTATTACATTTGTAACAGTCACTTTGTATGTAAATTACTTTTCCCCCTCCCCCTCAAAAGAGGTGGAGAGTCCTGTTTCTGTGGTCTGCAGTGATATAAAGTTGTCCATTTTCATCAAACAACAAAGAATCACAACAATGGCAAAGGGGATTGAGTGCAAAATCCAGTTTCCCCTCCTTCCTGCCTCTGCATTTGTGCTGCTGGTAAAGGAAGCATTGTGCTGTTAATTGAGCATTAGATTAAGTGGACTGATCTATTTGTTCGCTCAGTTTTAGCAACTAAATGGGAGACATAATTGCCATCATAAGCACAACAACAAATCCGCTTTACTCTTTAATTCAATATGCCTAATGGGTGCTTAATCCTTAGAACTGTTGAGCCCTGCTGGATCTTGCTGGAACTGTGAGACAAAGTGCTTTTCCTACTAAAGCACCATCAGCATTTTCTCCTCCATCTCGTTGGGAGCAATAGTGGGGGAAATAGTCTATTTTCAAATAGGCTGATTACCTAATTTAAAATGTATGTTTAATAATACCTTGCAATTGTCCAGAGAGAGAGAGAGAGGGGGGGGGAGATTTCATTGTTCACATTATTGAAGAAAGCAGGCCAAGATACAAGTTAAAAATGATGGTGATGGGATGTCAAATAAAATGTTAATACAGTATTCTGTACAGAAGTGATCTGAATGTTTTCCTTCTAGTGAAGAACACCTGCCAGTTATATTCTAATAAGTGGAAGCCATTTGGCTTTATTTAGATTTGTTTCTAATCTAAACTATCCCCAATAGTTTAACCATGTCGTGCTTTCAGGGGAAAGGGATAAGATCATTAAATAGGGAAAGCTGGAGGCAGTTATTCACAACTTTGACAAGATTGCTGGCTGCACAATGTGTTGCTTCCCAGAGGAACTGCAGCTGGTTGCAAAAATTATTTAGATCTTTCTGCATGACAAAAAAAGCTGATCTCTACTAAAGTATATCACTTGGAATGAATTTACACCCTTCCCATGGGTGACATTTCAGCTTCAGATACTAAGCCAGAATATTCACTTTTAAATATGTAAGTGATGTTTGTTTTGATTTGCAAGTGCATTTATGTAGGAGATGGGAGATTTGAAGGAGGACCATTAATTGCTGTTTCAGTCGGCTGTGACCACTAGAAAGCCATCTCATCAAAGCATATTTTGACTGGTTTGTATAAAGATGTCATGATTGAAATGAATTTATGGTGTGCAATGGGGGCCCAGATACAGGAGGAGAGAAAGAGACAAACAAACATGCATTGCCACAGCGTTGAATGCTGCACAGTGCATCCTGAAATCTATAGAAGTAGTAATCATGGAAGAAATGGAAGCCCACATGGCCAAGAAAAGAAAAGGCTCAAACATGTTTGAAACTTTCACAACTGGAGTCAAATATAAATTTCATAATTCTAGAACTCAAACCTAGACAGCATCTTAAAAAGCAGAGACATCACCTTGCCAACAAAGATCCGTAAAGTTAAAGCTATGGTTTTCCCAGCAGTGATGTATGGAAATGAGAACTGGACTATAAAGAAGGCTGATCGCCGAAGAATTGATGCTTTTGAATTATGGTGCAGGAGGAGACTCTTGAGAGTCCCATGAACTGCAAGAAGATCAAACCTATCAATTCTTAAGGAAATCAGCCCTGAGTGCTCACTTCACTGGAAGGAAAGATCGTGAAGCTGAGGCTCCAATACTTTGGCCACCTCATGAGAAGAGAAGACTCCCTGGAAAAGACCCTGATGTTGGGAAAGTTGGAGGGCACAAGGAGAAGGGGACGACAGAGGATGAGATGGTTGGACAGTGTTCTCAAAGCTACCAGCATGAGTTTGACCAGTGGAAGACAGAATGCCTGGGGTGCTCTGGTCCATGGGGTCACAAAGAGTCAGACACGACTAAACGACTAAACAACAAAAGAACTCAGGACCATGCGATAAAACTCACGGTTTGAATATTCAGGACAGACAAAAGAAGGTACTTCTTCACATAATTAAACAGTGGAATTCGCTTCTGTAAGAGGTAGTGACCAATCAGTTATGGCAAGGTGATCTTTGTTTTCCCATTTTCGTGAAATACACTCTCTTGCTGTTGTTAGCGGTGTAGTAATCAGCTGTAAATCAGTATTAATGACTTCTTAATGAAGTTTCAAGAGAAATGCTATTTTAGGGTTTCTTGGGAGATCATAGCTTGTACTTGTTTGTATAATTCAGTACTTCTGTCCAGAAATGCTTTTTTTTTTTTTTTTACAATACCAAAAGATGATTATTTAATCAATTTCAGTTAGGTCTGTTCAGAGCATGATTTAGCTGGCTATCACTTTAGATTTATAAACTACTTGTTGAGCTAGCAAACAAAACATGTTAAATTTATATTCTTTTTCTTAATATGCTTTATCAGCTGCCTTTGAGACTTTTACTAAAATGATGGTGTATTAAAAGAATAATAGTATCAATAAAATCATTATAATAATCCACCCAGATTTTTTTTAAAAAAACCAAAACACCTAGTAGCCACATTAATCAGACCAGCAGAAATGGGTGCAACCCAAAACCCTCCAAATGAGGACTGCCTTGGCTTGAGCAGAGGAACATAGGAAGCTGCTGCATACAGAGTTAGACCAATGGTCCTTCTTGCTCAGTATTGCCTACACTAAACTGGCAGTGGGTCTCCAGGGTTTCCAGTGTTGTAGCATGGAGGGGTGGTTGCCCTGGGTGCAAAAAAGTTAGAGGCGCAAAATTTCAACACCCAGTGCTGCTTGAATACAGCTGTGTGCTTCCCTCGCTAGACTCCACTGGAAACGTCTTCTGCATGCAAACCAGGAAGTGACTTCTCCAGGCGACAGAAGGTCTCTTCTTTTCTTATCTCTGTGGCTACGATCTCCTGGGTGACGGGGATGCCATCAGGCAGTTGAATGTGCAAGCTTACTCTGTCCATTTCCCTCTCTCCCTCTTCCCCTCCATGTGGCCCTGGGCACTGGCAACCCACGCTATGCCACTGAGGGTTTCAGACCGGATTATCTCCCTGCCTAGAGATGTCAGGGATTAACAAAGCAGATTCTCTACTGCAGAGCTACAGCTCTTCCCCAAAGATGCAAGTAAGGTAAAAGTTCTTAGGATGGGAGTTCCACAGCTTAGGTGCTACCGCAGAGAAAGTCCTGTCCTGTATTACTACCCACTATAGTTCAGATGATGGAGGCATAAGAATCAGGGCCTCTGGAGGCTCAGTATAAGGGGAGGTGTATCAGTCTAAGATCTGGAGATCTCAGTAAAAGGGGAGGGACGTGGGTCTTGGACTTGCCGATCGGAAGCTCGGCGGTTCAAATCCCCATGACAGGGTGAGCTCCCATTGCTCGGTTTCTGCTCCTGCCAAGCTAGCAGTTCGAAAGCACATCAAAGTGCAAGTAGATAAATAGGTACCGCTCCGGCGGGAAGGTAAACGGCGTTTCCGTGCACTGCTCTGGTTCACCAGAAGAATGCTGGCCACATGACCCGGAAGTTGTATGCCGGCTCCCTTGGCCTATAAAGTGAGATGAGCGCCGCAACCCCAGAGTCGGCCACGACTGGACCTAATGGTCAGGGGTCCCTTTACCTTTACCTTTATCCAAAGATCCAGGATCATGCCCAGGAGTAGGCATAGGCAAACTCGGCCCTGCAGATGTTTTGGGACTACAACTCCCATCATCCCTAGCTAACAGGACCAGTGGTCAGAGATGATGGGAGTTGTAGTCCCAAAACATCCGCAGGGCCGAGTTTGCCTATGCCTGCCCAGGAGTATATTTATGTGTATTCTTCTTTCTAAACACGAACAGAGGGCACATCCAACCCATTCATCTTGCAGCAGGAAACAACCGTAAGGTTGTTGTCGATTCCTCACAAATGGAAATGCATACATAATTGGTAGCATAAACCACAGCAAAGTCTGATCCTTCCTACAGCAGTGGAGAAAATAAGCTAAATAAATACAACAAAGAAGACAATTTCCTACCACTTTTGTATGACAGAGAAAAAAGAGAATGCCGAGATATAAAAGCCTAGCAGATCCCCAGGGACAAAATTCACACAACTGCTAACAAGCTGTCAGAGGAAAAGATGGAAATAAACTCTGTTCTCTCTAAATGCAATTTAAATTGATAATAAAGAACTTGGGACAACTAAATCTTGCTATGCATATGAATTATTTTTAATTGTTCCTATTGTAATGTTTATGGACTTGTTTCCTTGTTATATTACTGCCCAAGTAAACCACTATCATTTCAAAACGTTACCCTTTTTTTAAAAAAAAATGTTGGGTTCTAGCATATTCTGTTGCAGAACTGAAAAATGAAAACTGAGCTTCTTATTCCTGCATAATATGTGAATTAGTTATATGTGTGAATTGCTTCCCTGTGAACTTATGAACCCTTGAGTCAGAGCCAGAGACTTGCAATTCAGAGGGTCACAGGTAAGCAGTTGAAAGATGAAGCCCATTTACACTTGGTGTTTCCCCAGGTAAGAAGTCTCCTATAGGAATTCTCCTGAGCCTGGGAAATTAATCTATGAAAACTCTTGGTTCCAACTGTCCCTGTTTACTAGGGGTAGTTTTGCTTCTCTGCTAGTTTCTCCTGCTAAATCTCTGTCCTGGTTTTATTACTATTTTTGCCTTTTGGGCAATGCATTGTTAAAACTGTGTTACTGTGAATTGCCAAAGTTGTCGTAACTCAGGTTACAGTCCCTGGTTTGGGGTCTCTGGACGTTAAAGCTGCATTCCTATGCATACCTACATGGGAGGAAATCCTAATAAACACAGCAAGACTTATTTCCGATTAATAATTTTCAGAGGGGGTAAGCCACATTAGTCCATTGTTGCGAAAATAGTACAAGAGTCTTGTGGCACATTAAAGACTAGCACATTTATTATGGCATAAGTTTCCATGGAGTAGAGTCGGACTCCGGAGTCTCTGGAAGCTTATGCTACAATAAATTTGTTAGTCTTTAAGGTGTCCCAAGGCTCTTTGCCATTTTTATTGCTTAGGGTTATGTGTGTGTGTGTGTGCGGGCGCGCGCATGCATAGTATTGCACTATAAGTCTCAGAGTGGATAAGTAGTTCTCTGTCTTCCGGTGCATGTAAATGTATGGGCCTGAACATTATAGCACCAGATGCTACATAACTTGTTACTTTCTTTTTAAACTTTGGATAACATGTCACAGGACAATGGTGGCTCTCCAGTAAACTTAACTAAGGAGATAATCTTCTTTGTTTTAAACTAGCACAACTATGTCAGAGTAAATGAAAACAGCAATTTGTATTGATTAATTAATTATGGTGTTATGTGGCACACCTAACAGTGCTGGTGCCGCAGACTGAAGCAGTTGAGTGGGCCTATATGGGATCAAGAGACCTTGAAAGTAAACTGGTTCCAAGTTATTAAGGGCTTTATATACTAATAATAACACCTTTAACTTTGCCTGGTAGCAAACTGATAATCTGTGCCAGCCTCTGAGCAGAGGTGTAATACGCTGGCAGCATCTCATTTCACAGTTAAACTTCGGGATTCATTCCCACAAGACATAATGATGGTCACCAACTTGGATTAGACTTAGATCCAACTGTGTAGATCCAACTCGGATTAAAAGAGTAGACAAATCCACAGAGGATAAGTCTGTCACTGGTTAGCAGCCACAATGACTATGGTCTCCTTCCCCTGTCAGAGGCAACATGCCTATGAACATCAGTTGCTGGGAATCACAAGTGGGGAGAATGCTGTTGTGCTCAGGTTCTGCTGACAGGCTTCCCACCACACCTGGTTGGCCAGTGTGAGATCAGTGTGCTGGGCTAGATGGACCTTTGGCCCATCCAACAGGGCTCTCCTAATGTTTGTATATTTCTACTTCACATGTCCCGATTGTGCATGTACTTGTCAAATACCTGCATTCTTATGGCTCCAGCTTTGTTATGGAATATTTAGTTAGCGCAACAAAACTGTTGCCTGGAAGTCAGATGCCTCTCTGAAGAAGACCAATGTTGCCCATGCTTGCTGCACTTTTTGGTATTTGGCTCTCCAAGTATTACTCTCTCCAACTATTATCTCTCTGGGAATGATCCAATTGGATACCCACAATAGATTACAAAGACAAGGCTACATCTGCCATATCTTGCCCCTGGTACGACTGAACCATCCTTTTGGCTTGAATATTGAAAGCAGATGGGATTCTTTCTCCACATAGAATCAAACCAGATCTAATTAAGAGTGACAGGCCCATCCAGAACTCAGTTAGCTCACTTCCTCGTTCCATCTATATTCCCAAAGGGACTCACACTTCAACATCTCTCTCATTGGTGAAATTACATGGTTAAACGAGCTTTCACAAGGAAATCAATTACTTCTCTGATTTTAAAAGTTTATTTTGACATCCCCAAAGCAATCTTTCAACATTTATATTTAAATGACATCCACTCCGCTTGTAGATCGGCGGTTCTTTAATAATTCAGGGAGCCTCAATTCTTTGACTCTGGCCTGCCCATAAATTCTTTACAAGGCAAGAAAGTTCAAGGCTGGGAACTTCTGTAAGCAGTTGTTTACTTTGATATGTCTGATACAAGAAAGATCATATATATTTACTAGAGGTCAATTTATTATTTGGGATACTTTTTTTTATTCACTTCCAATTTATTCCTTTCTAATGAGACAGTCCATCGGAGCAGTCATGTTGACAGTAAAAGTAATAGCTTTACAAAAGCAGTAACCTGTTGTCACATAATACCATATTGAAAAATGAACGCCTTGGTTTGGGGCACATCTTTTTATTGAGCGACTAGAGTCCATGATGGAAGATATGGATGAGAGAAGCGCATTCCTAATCGCTAAATGCTTTGATAAAGGCAACCAATTAATCTCTGTCTCCCGGAAACGAGCGCTGGAATTAGCTCCTGCAAACTGGCAAGAAGGCAAAGTTCACCTAAAACTTACATTATTAGTGCTCTTGGCAAAGGATCCCTTTTGTGATTTGTGCAAAACTGCTCTGCCCCTCCTTATGTCACTTCACAACTTAATATCTCTGGTTTGCAGCTGGTGCTGAGAAACTGGGAACTAGGTGTTTATCAGGAAGTGACTGGTATCTACACACTGGGGAGACTGAAGCCCAAACTAGACGTGACATGCAATTGTATGTAACATAATTCTTGCATTTAACATTTTCATGAGATTGCTTTACTGTGTGTCTTAGTTTTGTATTTTAACTGCTGTTCTTTATATTTCAGTGCTTCTGTAATCAGTTTTTTACACTTGTAAACCACTTACAGGCCTAAGTTGACATTAAACTGCCTATAAATAAATGGATGAATGAATGTATTAAATACTAAAGATAAGCAGCAGCCTGCATGTGTGAATACACATAAGCAAAAGTAGGCCAGCAGCAGAATCTAGCCATGTCTAATCAAATGTAAGTCCTATTGAATTTGGTGGCTCTTGCACCCAGGTAGGTGGGGTTATAATTGCAGCCTAAGAATGAAGGGGAAGGCTGCTTAAAAGATGCCCATATATTTTTCTTTGTGGGGATGAAAGCAGCTGGGGTGAAGGATTTTGAGCTGAAGAAAAAGGTCAAGCAGATCTTTTGTCTTCCATTCCTCTGCTCAAAGTCATCACTTCCATAAGTTGTTTCCATTTTTAAAATATTCAGGAGAAAGCAGTGGTGGCTAGTGCCCATTGGGACTGGTAGAAAAGGTAGAGAGACCAACAGAAAGTGGAGCCTGAGACAAAGACAGGCAGAGACAACTAATTCGAGTTTTGTTCCTATTCTCTTCCCTGCTGAGTTCCGTGAAGAGCAGCGTTGAGAGTAAGGAGGAAGCAGTTGACAGAGAATGCCATCGCCTGGCAGTGGCGGAGCAAGCCGATCGGGCACCTGGGGCAGCATGCATGCTCTGGACCCAGGGGCAGGGCCAGCCACCTGCAGGGCAGGGAAAGCCGGGGCAGGATGCTTCACGGGGCCTCCGAGGAGTCTGCCTGCCTCTTCCCACTCAGTCACCCTACAGCTGAGGAGGAGGCGGTGGGTGGACCGCTCGGGGCAGCACGGAGCCTGCACACGCCCAAGCCACTGCGTCTTTCCCAGGAGAGACGCGTGGCTCGGGTGCGCTGCAGGTCCGGCGGTGAGCGCCGCCCGGCATTTTGTCACCCCCTCAGTGGTGACACCTGGGGCGACCCGCCCTCACTTCCTTCGCCCCTGTCTCCTGGACTGTTTGAAAGTAAGGTAGAGACATGACGTGAAGGCTGGCCAAGGGCAGATAGTACTTGGTGGGGCAGATCCCCATTTGCCGCAATAAACCAACCTCTACTGCGAGCAAGTTATGTACAATTGCATATCAGATTAGTTTGAACCTTAGCACTATTTAGATTTGCTCATCTCTGTTTATTTCTATTAGGGCCACAGTGGAGTAGACCGATATATTAAAAGGGAGAAAAGGGAAAAAGTTAAGCATCAAGAAAACTGAGTTGAAGCTCTGCCTTTCTGGACCAGGCTGCTGCTACTATGTATTGCAAGCAGAACGTGTGAGAGTTTGTAAACCGGTTGCTAGCAGCCAACTCTAAATATGGTCAGCAGTGCAATCTTCTTTTTTTTTTTATAAATATTTATTAAGTTCTCCAATTTTATGCAAACACAAAAAGAAAAAGAAAAATATTAAAAACAAATCAATTTCAATAACAATTTTTCAGTAACATGTTTCTTTGACTTCCTCATACCTCCCCTTCTTGTTTTCTAGTTCAAATTGTTAATCCAGCAAATCCTAATCTCTTGACATTCCTTTTAACTAACACCTTATTTTCCAATCAACTTTTTAAATTTTATAACTTAAACAATTTTAATCCCAATTATCTTTATCATAACAGCTAGAGACCACATAAGTTCAATCCAGCATCTTTTCAGAGTTCATTAATTTTGTAGTATTTCTGTAAATAGTCCTTGAATTTCTTCCAATCTTCTTCTGCCGACTCTTCTCCCTGGTCGCGGATTCTGCCAGCAGTGCAATCTTATGTATGTGTACTCAGAAGAAAGTCAAACTGAGTTCAATCAACCTTGATCCCAGGTGTGCGTGTTTGTGTGTATAGGTTTGCAATCTTAGCTTTTTGTTAGATAATTCTTAAGTTGAAGAGGCAGAAGGTGGCAGAAAGAATAGCCTGGCCTTTCCTGTTGTTTTTTGTGCAAGAATGATGTATACAGTATGTTCTCCACTGACCTCTGTGGTGCCAAAGATAAGGTGCACTTCATGCAATTAATACCTACACACACTGCTTCCTCGTTGGCAGAACAAAGCTGCTAATTAACTACTGCAACCAAAGGCAGATGAGCATTACAGAGAAGGGGGCAGCCAAAACCAGCGCCTGTATATTTCCTCCAATTTGCTTAAACTATCAAGATCACAAAATACCCACAGCAAATTGCTGCAGAAATGTAGAGAATTGAACTAAAGATTGGGAAAATGTGAAACGGAGAGAACCGAATCTGACAGAGCTTTCTATCCCTACTCCACACCCAAACTGGCTTTCAGGGATGGCTTTCTCTTTGTCCTGAGCCAGGCTCCGTAGGTGTATTATGGGGTAGAAGTTGGCATTCTACAATTGGATACCTGCTAGAGGTGAGATTGAAAACAATTGTTCAGGAAGGTTTGCAAGCTGCCTTGAATATGTAAATGGAAAAACTTATGGCTGATATGATGAGGTGATACTGCATGATTCATGCTGGATAAGGGCTTGCAAGACTATCATGTTGAGGATAAGAATACTCCATAGATCTAAAGTATTCCTATTTTCTGTGCTCCACTGTGGGCCTAACTGGAGGCTTGTTTTGTGTTAGCCAATTGCTATTTAGAGCATACCCACACTATTCGTACTTCTAGCATCAGTGATGTGCTTCTACTGCTTCTGACCAAAAGAGTAACATACATACAGATGTTTACATGAATCTTGTAGAGGCACAGGTTGTCCTAATTATTCCAAAGGAAGGTACAAATAGTGATTGCCAGGTGAATCTGCTTCATCCTGTGGAAGAATGGAAGAGTCACTATGAGTGATCTCCATGCATCCACTGGGGCTTACAAGTCCAACAAATATTGATGGAGTGGGGCATATGTAAGCAGGCTGTTTCTGTTTGTGAGGATCCTCTGCTATTTTACAGAAACAACAGTAACTAGCATAGGCTATAGAGATTATATCCCTGCCTTTTGGGGGGTAAAGGTAAAGGGACCCCTGACTGTTAGGTCTAGTCACGGACAACTCTGGAGTTGCAGTGCTCATCTCGCTTTATTGGCCAAGGGAGCCGATGTACAGCTTCCGGGTCATGTGGCCAGCATGACTAAGCCACTTCTGGAGAACCAGAGCAGTGCACAGAAACGCCATTTACCTTCTCACCGGAGCGGTATCTATTTATCTACTTGCACTTTGTCGTGCTTTCAAACTGCTAGGTGGGCAGGAGCTGGGACTGAGCAACAGGAGCTCACCCCGTCGCGGGGATTCAAACTGCCGACCTTCTGATCGGCAAACCCTAGGCTCTGTGGTTTATGGTGACAGTGGCTTGGTCCTCAAAGAAGCCCACATATAAGAAGTTAGAAGCAGGACCCTGAAAGGCCAGTAGAGAGATGGCTGAAGCAAACACCAGACAGTCCTAGCATCACAGGGTGATGGTCAGGGAATGGGAAGCAGATCCAATTGCTGCAAGGAAAGGGGGTAGAATAAACTTGGGGAAAAACTGGGAGGGGACTTTGGAGAAGGAAGATCAATGAAAAGCTGAACACAATGGCAGTGCTAGGTGTGGACTCTGGATGGTGGCAGCTGCGGTTATCTTGGCAAAACAACAGCTTGCATTTTAAAATACTGAGAAACAAGGCAAATTTAAAGCTAAACTGCAGATGCAAGTGGTGGCTTTGGTGAGAGATTGCTTCACAAATTCATCACCCTGCCATCAAGTAGTTTAGCAGTTGACCACAAACTGCCAGCTGAAAACGCGACTGGGAGGAAGAGTGAAGGGAAGGCAGCCATGCTGCTCCATAAAAGTTCCCCCACCCCCCAAAAAAATATACAGTTGGTCCAATGCCTTCCGGGGTACAAGCCAGGATTTTTTTCTGAGATGGGAAATAGCTATTGCATATTTACCTGGGTGTAAGCTGCATCAAACGTCTGAGGAGGTTGCATAGGATTACACAGTCTGGATGTTCACTGTTGATAAGGTTATGTGACAAATTACTAACCATTGACTTTCAGAGATTATTGTATATTTTGCAATGCTGTTATCATTAGAACTTTATGCATACGTATTAAAACTTCAGATTACTTTTTCAGTGACCTCTTATGCTTTATGCAAATAAAGTGTTGGACCAAATACTTCAATATTGCTTACAAATGATAAAACATTTGATTAGAAAAAGAAAATCCTTATCATATAATAAGCTCTAGTCAATGGGCTGCCATCCACTGTAGATCACAATTTTGCTTAAAAGAGGCTTAACAACTGTCTATTTGCAGAAACAAGTTTGGAATAACAATGACTAAGTATTGATTTTAGCTGCTTTATTATGTTTTAAGCACTATGCTCAAATTCACAGCCTTTCCACTAGCTTTCAGAATTACTTACAATGAAGTTTTAACACAAGAGGATAGAGCTGGAATAGATTTGTCTTAGCTAGGTTTTTTTAAAAGAAAGAAAGAAAAGATGTTCAACACTCAGTTGCTCTTCTTGGCTGAAGAAAATATTGACAGAAAAGCTATAAAAACAGGGCTTAGAAAATATTAGCACAGTACTCTATCAATCACTTTTCTCTTTAACACAATATGGGAGATGGGAGGAGAGACGGATGACTAAATGGTTTTTCTTGTTTCTTATTTACTCTGATTTGTAAGTTGGGACATATATTTCTTCTAAATAATGCTGAGGAATCAGCTGCACATTCTTGTCCTACATCTATGAGAAATGGCTATTTAAAGCTCTGCAGTGCAATCAGTCAAATGTTTACCCAAAAGTAAAGCCCACTATTTTGAATGGTCCACCCTCCCACCCACATACTGCTTAATGCCAAAATAGTATTCTAAGCGGATTACAAAATATAAAAGCAGGTTGCACAAAGTGGAATATATAAACATCTGTAGTTAAAATATACAAAAAAAATGGTCCCATCAAAGCATTAATATTTAGACATCTGAAATTAAAAACAGACAATAAAATGATCCTATTAAAGCAGCACAGCAATTAAATCAGGAGGTTAAGAGCATGCCTGTGTAAAGAGGTATAAAGAGGAGAATGCCCATACAGATGGAACTTCTTATATTTCAGCAGGGAGTGCGTTGCACACAACACTGATTTGTGTTACTGTTTGTACACTAGCAGTGTAGTGGGGGAAAAAGACACCAGTTCCCTACTTTGTCCCAACAGTGACACTTTAATTCTGCACAGTCTTAATCGGTGGGGTGGGCAGTGTGTGGTAGCAGATATCATAGCTGTGCAGGAGAAGAGGAGAGCACTAAAAATGCATGTGCCTTTGTCCCATCCCAGTCGTAGGACTGCCTGAGGCCAGATGATGTCACATTGACTTCATCCATTCCAAGCTTTTGCTTCCATGGGAGCGTATGGAGGCAAATTCAACCTCACCTGCATTCGTCAGGCAGGAGGATAAGACTGCATGCATAATTCATTTTCTTTGTATCTGTTCTTTTATTAGCCTTTCTGATTATCGGCCATGTGAATTATTTTACCTTTATCCTTTGGCCTTTTGCTTTCCTGCTTTAAATTTCTCTTGTCACTTTTGATAGTGACCTTAGGACTATTTAATATAATTGTCATTAATAAATCATCCTCTCTTATGTGGTGCACAGAAGTTAAAGTACTACATCTATCAGCTGTTGATGCAGAAGAACTCGTATCAACCTATCTTTTACCAGTCATATCTCATTTAGTGAGATTTTATTTTGATCAAAATGCATGAAAAGTAATTTATCATTCTGGAGGTGAGAGAGTAAAACAGAACAACAGTGTTTCCAATAAATTAGGTAAGCTGAGGCATTCTGCATAATCTTCCAAGAAAATTGTTGGATTTTCATTGTGTTTAATGTGTTCATCTTTCCCTGTAATGCTCTTAATGCCATTAAGATATGTTAGAATTACTGAAGGTCTTCTGCACCCCTAAATAAAGACTATATTTTTCCTTGTTGGTATAGCGTGGGAGTGGGGAAAGCACTTACACTGCTTTCCAGATGAAGTCGCCCACAAGCAACATCAAAAATACTTTAAATAATTGCCATCACTTTTATAGTCTTAAATTTCTCTCTAGAAGCAGTCCAAATTCTGAAACACAAGTTACTAGAAAGCATTCAGATTTCACCATTTTCTTTCCCCTCCCTGTGGTTTAAGAAGCCTGCTTTGAGCACATTGGTTATATATGGAATCAGGGTGGCATATAAAGGCTTCCTGGTGGGCTCCCATTCAGATGCTCACCAAATCTAGAACTGCTTAAGTTCAACAAGGTGACTTTATTCTGTGCCCTCAGTCCACTTCCTAACAAGGATAGTTTTCATGAGAAATGGAGAAAGGCAATTTGATAGGTAGGTATTGGCAGAAAGACTGCATGAAGTGATGGTCCTGTTCACTGAAAGCAGCAATGAATTTGAAAAGCTTTAGCCTCTTTAAAAAGGCTACAAAGGGACGCAGGTGGCGCTGTGGTCTAAATCACTGAGCCTCTTGGGTTTGCCAATCAGCAGGTCGGCGGTTTGAATCCCTGAGACGGGGTGAGTTCCTGTTGCTCGGTCCCTGCTCCTGCTAACCTAGCAGTTCAAAAGCACACCCAAAAAGTGCAAGTAGATAAATAGGTACTGCTCCAGCGGGAAGGTAAATAGCGTTTCTGTGCGCTGCTCTGGTTTTGGTGTTCTGTTGCACCAGAAGCGGCTTAGTCATTCTGGACATATGACCTGGAAAAACTGTCTGCGGATAAACACTGGCTTCCTCAGCCTGTAAAGCAAGATGAGCACCGAAACCCCAGAGTCATCTGCGACTGGACTTAACTATCAGGAGTCCTTTACCTTTAGCCTCTTAAACCTTAGTAATCCACAGACATCCCTGAAGAGCATGAAGCTTCCAGTTAATGCTTGCTTCTCAGAGCAAGAAGTTAGACTCAGGTTGCCACTTGCCTCACCAGATATGGCCTTGCCTTTACTTGCTTCCTTGGCCTTTGACCTTTCTGACTTGGCAGAGGGCAAGTGTGTTATGGAAGCAGTACCCATTGGAACTTTTAGGGCAAAAAGCAGGGAGCCAACAGTAGATGGCGCCCTTGCTAATGATAGTCAGAGCCAGCTAATTCTAGTTTTGCCCCCTACTACCTTTTTGATGAATTCTACAAGAGATACTGAGATGGAGGATGACTAAGATGATAGGCAGTACTATCCCTAGTAGTAGTTGCAAGTAAGAGAGGTGGGCAGCTGCTGGCTGAGAGCAGGCTGAGGTTGGTGGCGCAGTGCCCTGCTCACCCAAATAAACCAGCTTCTACTGTACAGAGGTGAATTCTCATTGCAGGCCTCAGCAGCAGTGAAGCCGTAGGCAGGAGGTCCTAATCCTGGAAGAATTGCAATAAACACAGGGCAATCATTTTGGAATTTAAATAGACCACAGCTTGTTCTATTACAGGTATCAACAGGTTTTAGCACATCCTGAATTAGCATGCCTTGAATTAACCAACCTGTCTGCTGGTTAATTATTTAGGCATCGTTAACCAGGGTTACGGGTTGCCCTATGACACACACCAAATCAGGGCAACCCTGCCTGAGATCACCTGGGTGGACCTATGGTGTGCTGGTCCCAGGGGAAAGGTTACCAAGAGGCGTGGTCAGGGTCCTGGGTCGAGGGTCTGTAGATTGGCCTCCAAGGGCGGAGCGGGGTCCGAAGCGAGGAGCTGGGCAAGGACAGGAACTCTGAAGGTGCAGGTCTGGGTGCTGGCCGAAACAGCTCTTCAACGACGTTGCTCCTGCAACCTGGGACTGGGCTGACTGGCCTTTATCTTCTCTGAGGCCAGGGGCGGTCCCAGCCCCCAGGAGACCCGCCTCTCCTGGCCTTAAGGCGAGCACTCCTCCTGGGAGAAACCAGTTCCCTCCGCCTCTCTGCCCTGAGCCTCTGCAGCTCAGGAGAGGCTTGAGGGTTACTGGACCCAGGGGGAGACTCGCCTTCCCCTGACAGGGCTGGGAGAGGAGAACCTGTAGGCACTGTGTCCTCAATCGCCTCCGGAGCCAGAGTGGATTCACCTGGTGCCTGCTCCTGAGGATCTGGCACAGGTGCAGGCGCTTCAGATCCAAGGCCCTGCCCCAGCTCAGCCGGCCCTGGAGGTGGGGACTCCTGTGCAGGCTGGGGTTCCTCCGGTTCAGCCTCTGAATCGGACTCCCAGGCCATCACATATGGCCTGTCTAGCCATCTGGACAGAAGAACCTTCACCCTGGATTCTTTTAACAGGATCCCCTGCTTCCTTGGACTCGCAAGGTTTCTGACCTCACCATCCAGCCAGACTGAGGATGCACTCCAATGCCCTATGCGCCATCAAAGTTGTAATGATTGCTATGAGGTAGGCAAAACCCCAGACAGGCCTAATCTGAAAGCAAATTCCTCCCTGACTCCAAACACGGTGACTGAATACATCCACGGCAAGGCCTGCCTGCTTACCCTCAGGCAGTCATGTGCTTAGAGAGTGGGGTGGATGGGGAGGCCAAACTCTGACTGAGAGCAGTGCTTTGGAGTGGCTTTCTTTTGTGCCCAGGAAGTGGACAGGAGGGAAGACAGGCAAGCGAAGTCTTCCCTCTGGTCTGACCCTGAGGCCATTCCCACAAACTTTTCCACTACTGGCAAGAATCATGGACAAGTCCCAGAAGCCTGTGCAGCTGGCGGAGAAAATGACGTCCTTTTCCACCCGCCCCGACTCCTGATGGGCACCTGCCGCCACGATTTGTGCCAAGTTGCAACCACTGCCTCCTCATAGCCACAGATAAGCAGCTATTTCAGACAGTTACCCTTCATATGTCTGTTTTGGCAGAATGTTTAAAGTCTCTCTACATTTCTAATATTTTGCAAAAGCTAATATTTGACACAAGGGGGGAAATGGGCCTTCTCTTGTGGCATTTCCCCCCCTGTATTCTGAAATTGGGTGTCTGTTATCTCAGAACTATTTGACATTAGCATCTTCTTCAGTCAGTTTAAAGATATTTCCTTTTTAATTTTTTCACCAATGGAGTCACCGTATTTCAAAGTTATTTTTCACATCTTGCAATTGTGGCAGCCGTTCTCTTAATCTATGCTGAAAGAAGTGAAATGTAAGAAATACACATAAATAAATAGGTTTTTTTTCCCAGAACAACAATACTGGTGGGAGGTGTAGAGAAGCTTATGTCAAGAAGAGACAAATTACTAAGAACAGATGCAGCCATGTATTTTTGATAGACAGTTCTGTAGAATCACATGGCAAGATCCACAGATGTTACCAGACCCACCACAGTGATCTAGCAAGGATAAGCAAATTAAAGTAATTCAGCTGTGTTCAGATTGGTGCGGAGGAACTTCTGCATTTGTTAAATCTTGCTTATTGTTTACTAAATTGTTCTAGGTGATTTTTATTTTTTTTATCCTTAGAAGTCTTACTAAGGCCCTTATTACACAGATCGCCATTTGCCCTACAGTGCTTAAAAACATTTGTGTCTTATCATAGCCCTGATCTCCTTTTCCCTTAAAAAGAACAAATTATAGGTCATTTGAGAAGTGGCATTAATCTTCCTTATTAGCACATTTCATTGGGTGAAGTATGAAAGTTCTAACTATCTCTTCAGCAATATAAATTATCCTTTTTGAAATTTTTATGTTACAGATAAACTGTGAAATTAGCTATTTTTTGCCTTAATCATTTATGCAGCTTGTCAACACTGATTTATACAGAGCACTAATTATCCATGCCACAATAGTTTCATATCAATTACAGAAGGTCCACTGTTGGATATAATTTTTTTATATATAAAATAGTCCCCATTTAGTTCTATTAATAAAAAGTTAAAAGGTTTTTATTTGACATTGATAGGGAAGGACAGGAAAATCCCAAGTTCTCTGGAACTAGAAACTAAAAGACGTGTGTCAGGGAATCAGGAGCAGGAGCACTGGGGAGAGAGGATTGGGAGAGCGAAGGGGAAGAATCCGAGGGCAGCGTAGGGGAGTATGACAGTGGCCCGAGAGATTCCATGAGCTTCTCCAGCGAATCAGAAGATTCCCAGAAGGGGGCGCCGATGGTCAGGGCAAGGGGGGTCCCAGGGGGGACGCACCAGAAACAAGGAGCCAGAGGGGAACCCCAAAGCAGCAGTGGAGGATCAGGACCAGTTTCCCCACCAGAGTGTAGTGGGGGGGAGGAGTCACATGTGTCAGGAGCAGTGTCTCCTCCAGAGAGGGAGTCAGGGCTGACCACGCCTCCAACGGAGGGGAGGTCAGTTGCAGCTAGCCCCCCCGATGGGGGAAGCAGTGACAGCAGCAGTGGAACGGTCAGGAGGAAAGTTGCTGGCTGGGCGCGCGCGCCAAGTTCAAATGTGCAGGCGCGCGGAACAGCAGGAGACCCGGATGGGGAACCAGCTCCTAAAGCCCGCCGGAGGGAGGGAGAAGGCTCAGGGGAATCAGCGGGAGAAGAGGCTAGAAAGGGCGGAACCCCGGCGGGCAGGCGGACCCAGAGGAGGAAGGAGCAGCGGAGAAGGTGGAGCAAGGCTAGACTCTTAAATTGGTGTCAAGGGGGAGGAGACTCAGACGGAGCATCAGTGGTCTGACACTTTAGACGTGGGGCTGCGCGCTGCGGCTCTGGAAGTGAAACTGAACTTCAATAAAGGCTTTTATACTTAACAACGAAGCAGCGTTGGTCCTTTGTGAGCTGGGACCTAGGGTAGCCCTGACAGTATGCTCCGTCTCACATAAAAACCTCGCAGCGTGAGTTGGTGCAGCGAGGGGCAAGACTTGGTGTTTTGCGAGCTCACGAAGATAGGCAAAGATGACTACAGAGAGCCAGGTGAAAGAACTGCAAGAAGCAGTCACGACGCTTTACGCGGAAGTAGCAGCATCCAGGAAAAGAGAAGAAGAAGCAGTAGCGCTCTGCCGGGATCTGCAAGCCAGGTGGGACCGTTGGGGGAAAGAGGGGCTGCCAGGACCCAAACCGGAGGGAGTTGGCCTCGGGAAGAGGGGGGGCAGCCTGGTGGCGCACTTTGATGGGAACCTGCAGCAATACCCTAACTTCAGAGCTGACGTGGTTTACGCGCTCAATTTGCTTCGGAAAGACTTTAGAGATGAGGAAGAGAAGGTGGGCTTCATAATCACTCATTTGCATGGGGAAGCAAAAGCGTGGCTGCGGAATTTGTGGCGCGAAAAAGACCCTGCCCTCAAAGATTCCGATGCATTTATCAAAGCTATGGACGCTTGCTTTAAATCTACGGTAGATGTAGATATTGCTCGGAGGGAAATGCATGGACTACAGCAAGGGAAAGCGACGGTGAGGCAGTATCACTCGCGCTTTTTTGCCTTACTGAACGTGCTGGGCTGGGAGAAGGACTCCATTGCTGTCAGAGACCTGTTCTGGGAGGGGCTAAGTGGAGAGGTGAAAGATGAACTGGCAAGAGGAGAAAGACCCCAAAATACCCAAGAAGTTGCCCAAAGAGCGTTGGCAATTGGTGTGCGCCTGGAAGGACGTAAGGGAAGCACCCCAGCCAGGACAACCCCTTTCTTTCCCAGAGAGGCGGGGCGGGCGCTGTCCATGCCTCCTTTGGGAAGGGGAGAAGAGCCGATGGAGATTGGTGGTGCAAGGGCTCAGACTGGCAGCAGAGCCCAAACACCGGGAGCAGTCAAGGGGAAGGCTCCTAGAGGGACCAGGAAGTGTTACATCTGCGACAGTGCACAGCACATGGCCAAAGAGTGTCCCCAGAGGCTCCAGAAGCACACTGCAGCCTCAGCAACAGTAAAGGGAACAGGTGAGCAGCTGAAACAGCTGCAGGGGGAAGAAGAAGCCTGGTTGGAAACAGAGCCACTGGGGCCCAACCAGGCAAGTCAGTGAAGCAGTCCCCAGAGATTTTACAGCCCACAGACCCCCTCCCACCCAAACCAGTGGTGCAACTCACCGCATCGCTCCAGTTGCCCAATGGGCACACCATGCAAGTACCAATAACCATTGACTCTGGGAGCAACGCAGACTTTATTGGAGTGGACTTTATCAAGCAACATCGCATAGCACTCATGCCAGCCACGATGCCCCTAAACGTCGTCACGGTCGATGGCAGGAAGCTACTGGGAGGAGAGGTGGTACAGCAAACACCACCGATGGTGATGCAAATTGGAAACCACCGCGAAGTCATCAGCTTCAACGTCACCCACCTGTCGGACACGCCCATAGTGTTGGGTATGAGTTGGCTGGATAGGCACAGCCCGGCATTGGCATGGTACCAGCGGCAGTTGACCTTCTGTTCCTCCTACTGCGCAGAACACTGCATCCAGACCCGCCAGGAGGAGGAGGGGCAAGAGGATGAACCGCAGCTACACCTAGGCATGGTGCAAGCGGTACCCAACAAGTACAAGGAGTTTTTGGAGGTCTTCTGCGAGAGGGAAGCGGATAAGCTGCCTCCCCACAGGCCTTACGACTGCAAGATTGACCTCCTGCCGGGAGCGACGCTGCCGACTGGGAAACTGTATTCCATGTCTGAAGATGAACTGCAAGAACTCAGGGAGTTCATAGATCACAACTTGAAGCGGGGGTTCATCCAAGAATCTAAAGCAGTGGGGGGCAGTCCCGTGTTTTTCGTGAAGAAGAAGGACACGCCCCAACGGAGACTCATAGTTGATTTTAGGACCATAAATTCCAAAACAAAGCCCGCAGCATTCCCCATGCCCAAGATCGACGACCTGCTCGCGACGGTGAGGAAGGGACGGATCTTCACCAAGTTGGATCTACGAGGGGCGTACAACCTTATACGCATGCGGGAGGGCGATGAGTGGAAGACAGCCATGTTTACACCTTTAGGCACCTATGAATATCGCGTAATGCCTTTTGGTCTGCAAAATGGCTCCCATACCTTCCAAGCTTTCATGCATCACGTGTTAGCGGGACTCCTCTACAAGAAGTGCGTCTGCTTCCTGGACGATATCCTGATCTTCTCGGAATCGCAGGAGGCTCACGAGAGGGACGTCAAGGAGGTCCTGCAGAGGCTACGGGAGCACAGACTTTACGCCAAATTAGAGAAGTGCCAGTTCGACATGACGGAGGTGGATTTTCTGGGCTACAAGCTGTCCGACAAGGGACTCGCCATGGACAGCGCCAAGGTCCGCGCGGTGTTGGACTGGAAGAGCCCGCGCAATCGGAAGGAGGTCCAGAGGTTCGTCGGCTTCGCCAACTTTTATCGCAAGTTCATCAAAGGGTTCGCGAAGGAGACGGCGGCCATCACGGACACCCTCAGCTCCAAGAAGAAGAAGTTCACCTGGACGGACCAGGCGGAGCAGTCCTTTCGGAGACTCAAGCGTCTCTTCGCGTCCGAAGAACAGCTGCTACATGTAAACCCCAGCAGACCAATGAGGGTTGAGACGGACGCCTCAGACAGAGCAGTGGGGGCCGTCCTGTTGCAGCAAGATCCGCAAGGGGAATGGAGGCCGTGCGCATTCTACTCCAGGAAACTCAGCAAGGCGGAACAGAACTACACCATCTGGGACAGGGAGTTGCTGGCCATTCATGCAGCTTTCAGGGCGTGGCGGCACTTCCTCGTTGGAGCCAGACACACAGTGCAAGTCCGCACGGACCATAAGAACCTGGAGTACTGGCGCACGGCGCGGTTCCTGAACCAGAGACACATCCGCTGGGCGGAGTTCTTTGCGGATTTCGATTTCCGGATAGAATACATCCCGGGAGACAACAACGTCATGGCGGATGCACTATCCAGGAAGCCGCAGTATCTCGAGGAAGCGGCGCCGGTGGCGGCCAAGCACATTTTCGCACCGAAAGCGTGGGCGTGCGCTTCAGCTGCCGTGGACCTGGACGCGGTGCGTCGAGCGCTGCAGACGGATTCGTTCGCACAATCCAAGATGGAGGAGGTGCGAAGAGGCACAGCGAAGGACGACGAGTTCCAGATACGAGACGGACTGCTCATCCGCAAAGGGGCTCTCTACGTGCCCGGAGACGACCTCCGCGCGAAAGTCTTGCAGCAGCTACACGACGCGCCCAGCGCTGGGCACTTCGGCAAGGACAAAACGGCGGAATTAGTAACCAGAGACTTTTGGTGGCCCAAGGTGAGGGGAGAAGTCGCGGATTACGTCTCCAGGTGTGACACCTGCCAAAGGGCCAAGCCAGTACACAGGAAGCCAGCGGGTCTACTAGAACCCCTACAGACGCCGCTCGAACCGTGGGAGAGAGTGGCCCTGGACTTTGTCACAGATCTGCCCAGCTCGCGAGGCAAAACAGCGGTGCTCGTGGTCGTAGACATGTTCACCAAGATGGCACACTTTATTCCGTGCGCGAAGGTGGCCACAGCGGAACAGACCGCCAAGCTGTTCATAGACCACGTGTTCAAAGCTCACGGCTTGCCGCGGTCCATCCTGTCCGACCGGGGTCGCCAATTCGTCTCGAGCTTCTGGCAGAAGCTGCTGGGCATCCTGAACGTCAAGATCAACTTAGCGTCGGCACGACACCCGCAGACCAACGGACAAGCGGAGAGGGTCAACGCCATCATGCAGCAGTACCTGCGATGCTACGCCAATCAACAACCCTCGACCTGGGTGGACTACCTACCGCTGGCCGAGTTTGCCTACAACAACACGAAGCACGGGTCTACGGGAGTGACACCGTTCTTCGCCAATAATGGGCGGCATCCCAGAACTTTCCCAGGGTTAGAGACGAAGGGGGAGGGGGAGCCAAGGGGAGCAGAGCACTTAGCAGCAGAGTTACAGGAGGTCCACGAGCAACTCCGCAGGCAATTGGAACTGGCGAAACACGCCTACAAAATGCAGGCAGACAAGCACAGGAGGGTCGGGGAGGACATCCAGGTGGGGGACTGGGTCTGGTTAGCAGCCCAGGCAGTGCCGGCCAGGACGCTAGCTAAGAGGAAGCTCAAGCACAAGCAGCTGGGACCTTACCAGGTCGCGGCGCAAATCAATCCAGTGGCCTTCCGGTTGACACTCCCGGAGGGCTCCAGAATGCACCCAGTCTTTCATAGGTCAGTGCTCACACCCTACAGGGAACCCCACAGGTTTCAGGCGACAGGGAACGCGCCAGACACACTTAGTGAATCTCCGAAGAGGGAGGGGTCACGGAGGGCGACGCCACTCAACGAGGTCACGGAGATTTTGGACTCGAGGTGGGGGGAAGAGGGGGTGGAATACCTCCTCGCCAGGGAAGGTACCCCAGCCAGTGCCAACAGGTGGGTACCGTGCTATGCCGTGGAGGAGCACTATCTTAAAGACGAGTTCCATGCACTCTTCCCACACAGACCTATGCCGGCAGAGTATTTCGACGACTGGCTCTTCACGCCCACACTGTCAGCCAGTACGTTCCAGGGTTTTTCATCAGCTGAAGAGACGACGCCAGACACTAGCTCCTCGGAGGGGTCTCTCTCGGGGTTTGCCACAGACCGCTCCTATTGGTGGGACACTCAACCGGAGGTGGGGTGGCGCAGGGAGCTGCTGCGGGGACCTTTGCAAGCTGTCTCACCAGAGGTACCCGGGGGAGGGGAGGACATGGACGTGTTGGGGGAGGATCCTGGATTCGAGCACATCAGCAGAGAGATGGAAGCAGAGGAAATCGACGTCGACGAGCCCGTTGCGGTTGGGCCGGATCCAGTGGACCGGCTACACACCAGGGGGGAAGAATGGTATCCCGCACTCACACCCACTGGACTGGAGCACCCGGAACCCACACCCGAAGAGGGGGAGGGGGGAAGGGGGGGCTTCGAGGGGGGGATGGATGTCAGGGAATCAGGAGCAGGAGCACTGGGGAGAGAGGATTGGGAGAGCGAAGGGGAAGAATCCGAGGGCAGCGTAGGGGAGTATGACAGTGGCCCGAGAGATTCCATGAGCTTCTCCAGCGAATCAGAAGATTCCCAGAAGGGGGCGCCGATGGTCAGGGCAAGGGGGGTCCCAGGGGGGACGCACCAGAAACAAGGAGCCAGAGGGGAACCCCAAAGCAGCAGTGGAGGATCAGGACCAGTTTCCCCACCAGAGTGTAGTGGGGGGGAGGAGTCACATGTGTCAGGAGCAGTGTCTCCTCCAGAGAGGGAGTCAGGGCTGACCACGCCTCCAACGGAGGGGAGGTCAGTTGCAGCTAGCCCCCCCGATGGGGGAAGCAGTGACAGCAGCAGTGGAACGGTCAGGAGGAAAGTTGCTGGCTGGGCGCGCGCGCCAAGTTCAAATGTGCAGGCGCGCGGAACAGCAGGAGACCCGGATGGGGAACCAGCTCCTAAAGCCCGCCGGAGGGAGGGAGAAGGCTCAGGGGAATCAGCGGGAGAAGAGGCTAGAAAGGGCGGAACCCCGGCGGGCAGGCGGACCCAGAGGAGGAAGGAGCAGCGGAGAAGGTGGAGCAAGGCTAGACTCTTAAATTGGTGTCAAGGGGGAGGAGACTCAGACGGAGCATCAGTGGTCTGACACTTTAGACGTGGGGCTGCGCGCTGCGGCTCTGGAAGTGAAACTGAACTTCAATAAAGGCTTTTATACTTAACAACGAAGCAGCGTTGGTCCTTTGTGAGCTGGGACCTAGGGTAGCCCTGACAACGTGTTATTACTTCTGAAGGATATCAATATTCCAGATTATCAAAGGAAAGGTCCTTCATGTTATAGCAGTTTACAAACATATTCATGAAATAATTGCAGGCCTACGATGCTGGCAATGGCAGCATATGTATACAATTGATTTTATTGAATTAAACAAACAAAAGTTAAGAGATTTCAGAATTACTTATGTATAGGATTCTCTTCTCCAAATGATCAATGTGAATATTTCAGTTGTAGGCATACAAATGCGCCACGCTTAATAGAACTTACAGTTTACATTATTTATCCTTATTTGTGGTCCCATTCACAGCTCCACCCTCCCCTAGGCAGTGACTAAAGTAAGGTGTGATAAAATAAACTCAGGAGACAACAATGGCCACATCTTTCTTTATTACAGGTGTAGGTGGAATTAAGGCTCAGGCATTGAGTGTACATCTATTTTAGCCTCCAGCCAGAGGGCTGAAACTTTTTCAGGGTCATGTCATGGATTATGGCTTCCCCAAGATACTGATCTACTGAGGTGGCCAGCCTCCAGCCACTGCTGGAAGCTCTATGGCCTGTCTGCCCTATGCTTGGCTTCTGGACAGAGGCTTCCACTGAGACCCATTGGATGCCTTGAATACGCTGTTGGTTCTGGACAGGGTGATGCACAACTTTTTGGGTAATGCGCACAAAAGTTTGATTTGCTTTTCTGCCGACTGCACTGAAGGAGTCAGGTGCAACCGAATTTTATGCATCACTGCCTGACTGGGCATGAGAGCAGCCAATGCCCAGTCAGCCAGCAAGGCACTGCTCACCAGGTGGGGCCTCTGATTGTCCCATTTCAATTTTACCTTTGTGTGGGCAGTCTCACCAGACCCATGTGCTGTAGCTGCTAGGGATGGCAGCTGGGAAAGGGGTAACCGACCATTTTGTGTTCATGTACCAAAATCCAGAAGTCAGGTGAAATAGTTTTCTGTTAGGACGGGGTAGCCAATATGGCGCCCTCCAGATGTTGTGGACTACAATTCCCATCAGCCCCATTCTGTATGGAAAATGATCAAAGAAGGAAACCCAACTATATGCAGCTATGGGGAGCTACAAGTGCAGATGTCTCTGCATGTGTGAGAGAGGATACACAATTCCTAGTCTTCTCTGGAGATCTGGTGTGGGGTAGTGGAGCTGCTGTTTTGTATAAGTGCCTGCTCTTTCCTTTTATTTATGTTCTATTTGTAAATAAAAAAAAATTACAAAAATGTAATTTGTTACTTTGAGAACAAGATGCCTTTGGCTTGTGCCAACAGGCTTTTTTAAATAGCCTATTCATTTGGACCACTCCAAAATTCATTATGTGGTACAAAATAATATTTTTACACATACACCCTATATATATGTATATTATGAAATGTGTTTGGGTTCCCCCACCTTCATAAATGGCTACAAAGCAATGATGCTATGCTGCTAAGATTTTTTTCACTTTTAATCCCCTAATATATACACACCAATATGAAAGACATGAAATCCTATTGATTTAATAGCTCTTCCATGCTAGGCTTGGATTAATTACATCAATTATTTCTATACTTTGGGTGCTAAAGCCATATCTTCAATTTCCACACTATCATTAGTCAGTGATCAGAGTTTCAATGAACCAAATTAGCATGATAGATTTGCACTAAGCTGCACAATGAATTATTGGGAACAAGAAATCCTTTTAAAACAAGCAGATTTTGTAGAAACTATAACAAGTTGGACCATATTTATTAATTCTGCTATGAATTTGGGGGGGGCGGGCGGGCGGGTGATAGAGTCCCTAAATGTGGGATCAAACTTATGTTTGTGGAGGGGGCAGATCCCCCTAAATTCTTAGATTTAGTAAATGTCAGGAATAAATCAATGCCTGGTGTATTAAGGGAAGCTGTCAGATGTAGCATTGTCAAAAAAGATGGACCAGACCAGTTTTGAAGAGAAGCCATTAGCAAGAAACAAAGAGAGCACAGTGGGTCATTAAGAACGATGGGCAATGCTAGCCAGCAGAAGAGTGAAGTCGCTGTCATGCCCACCCCACCCCACCCCTGCCTCTGAGTGAGTAGGAGAGACAAAGGTCAATGGTAGCAGACAAAGGCCAGGTTTAAGGTTTCAACTTTGAATGACGTAGGCTAGGAAGAGGTCCTTGGAGTCAGTTAGCAGGAAGAAGGAGGAGGAGGAAGAGCAGAACTCCGTGTGAGCTGGGAATGACAGGCTGGAACAAAGTGTCACAAAAGATGGCTGTTTGCTATCCATGGATTCCAGTGCTGAACTCTTGCAGGAAGCAAGCTCCTCTTGAGATGTGAACGCTCTAAACCACGGGTGTCAAACACAAGGCCCGCGGGCCAAATCCGGCCCTCCAGACCTCGTCATGTGGCCCGTGTAGCCGCCGCCGGCCGCCAGCCTTCACCTTTTATTCTCGCTTTTTTTTTTGACACAAGAAAGCCGCCTCTTCAGCACATGCGTGGCAGCCTACAAGCCAGAGAATGTCTGCCCTCTAGCGGCGCCGGCCGTTCTACACAGGAAACCTCCACTTTACATGCATTCAGGAAACCTCCACTTGTTTTTATATTGAGCGCATGCCATCCTGTGATGTGACAGATCCAACGCCTGCCTGAACAACCGGCCCTTTGAGGGTGACCAAACTGCTGATGTGGCCTCCCGATGAATTTGAGTTTGACACCCCTGCTCTAAACGGTTTCCATCTAGACACAGATTGTAGATATGTGCAAATAAACCATATTTCAGGAGACACTGCAGTCTCCACTGTGCCTAATTTCTGAAGGAAACACAACTCTGGTTGAGTGGCAAGACCCCTAGGATCTTGCTCAGCAGAGGTTGGGGTGGCCTGAAACAATATATTAGCATGATTTTTTGTTTCATTGTCAACAGGGGGAAGTTGAGAAGTTCTATTTATACTTAAGATCCCGAGTTTTATAATCAATGAGCATGGATAGTCTTTAAAGTGTCCTTGAAAATGATTTATAATGTTCATCCTGATGCCCTTGTTGGATGACCTGGATGAGCAACAACAAACCAAATCTCAGTCATGTGGGAATCCATTATTGTGTTGCCACCCTCTGGGCTTCCTTGGGGAGAGCGTGACAGGAAGAAGGCCTCAGATGATTGATGAGAGGGTCTGGGTTAGTTCATATGGGGAGAGGCAGTTCTTGAGGTACAGTATTGGGGCCCTACATGTCAAAACCAGCACTTTGAGTTGAGCCTGGAAACTAATTGTGAGCCAGTGTGGTCGGACAAGAAATAGTGTCATGTGCTCAGACCAGCTTGCCCTGGTGTGCAATCTGGTCACCGAATTCTCCACCAGCTGCAATTTCTGAACCATCTTCAAAGGTAACCCGACATATAATACATTCCCGTAATCTAGCCAAGATGTTAGCAGAGCAGAGACAACAGAAGTTAGACTATCCCTGTCCAGATAGGGGCCTAGCTGGAAACATGAATTCAGATCTCCTTTCAGCCATAAAGCTGAAAGAATGGTATTGAGTCTCTCAGTTTAACTGTACTTCATTTAATGTTGCAAAAATGAATCAAGACGACTCCATCAGTGCCGCCTTGAGCTCTCTGGAAGAAGCGTTATAACTAAACCAAACCTCCTCTTTGTTGCATTAAGGACAATTGTCTTTGGGGCAGCACTTTCATTTATTGACTGTGTCCAAGATCAGCATTCATGGGTGATGTTTTATACCTGTTCAAAAAGAAGCAATCACATTTATCAATTAAGAAATAAAACAATATTTGCACACTTCGCTTCACTGACTAAATTGCTTCATTTTATATTGTAAGTTGACAAGACTTGGGAGCTGTTGGTTGTTAGTATACAAGCTGCAGTGTACGTTTTGGTATCTTTTCAAACCTGTTAAGCATTTGAAATAAGGAGCTGGCAAAAAATAGAAATGTGTTATGCAGATGAAGCAAAATCATGCTGAATACAGTTGGGTTGCACTAGATATTTTTAAAGAATGTTGTTTATAGGAAACCTGCTGTGAATAACTGTAAAGGCACACAGTACACAGCAATGAATCATGCCATGCCCTACATAAAAGTTGCTGTTACCATGACAATGCATTTGTTAGGGTATCGCGCATTGTGTGATGCTGAGACCTAACCAAATGTGGGCAAAGCCACAACTGTCTATTTGCATGGGATTTGTCACTACAACTTTCAGATATGCTGAAATGGAAATGCCCAGTTTTTGCTGCTGAACATTTTTCATTGCAGCTCTGCCCAGTTGGTGAACCCAAACAGCCTTAAGGTATAAAAATGGAAACCAGGCTTTTAAAAAAAGAAATAGAATTATTTAAGACATTGCATGCAAATGTCAACTTGCAAGGAAATTGTTGCTTCAGGCTCTCCCGCCATTATCTCCTTGTGCATAGATATGGCAAGAAATCTAGGGATGAGTAATTTTATATTATGTTTGATGGTCCAGTATTTGTATATATAAATTCCTGCACCTCTGTGGATAAGTTTGCTCGATGCAAGCATCAATGCAAGGAGTCACAAAATAGACTGTTTTCTATAATTACATGTTGAAAACACTAGTGTGTTGGAAAACACTTTGGATAGTTTAGTGGTAGAAAAGGAAGTGGCAAGTTTGTTAGTGGAGACAAAACTGGCAAGTAAAGCAATATAGTGTGTTTTCCAACAGATGTCCCCAAGGTTGTTTTATACACAAGCAAGTCTCTCTTCTATTTCATGCCAATTTTCTTCCTTTTTCCTACAAACAAATGTCTGTTTAGAGCATAAAACAGTAGGGAGGGATTTTTCTTCTACCTTTGCCTTTGGCTGGAAGCAAATATTTGAAGAGAATGATGTTTTCTGGAACCAAGCAATGCTATTACCCTAAAACGAGGATTCCTAGTTTTATTTGTTCATTTCTCAACATTTTAGAACCTCCTGCTATCTAGAGAGTTGAGGGAAACCCACCACCCCACGCCACAGGTGCAGTTGTATACCTTCGATTAGACTATGCCTTGTCTATAAGCTTTAAACTAATGAATGGCCTTAAGAATTATTTGAAACCACATGGTGCAGTTCTATAGCTGAAGCTAAGCAGGTGATGCCCTGCAAGCTGCCTAGAACACCACTTGGGATGTGTTATTGTAAGATATATATTAAATTATGCTTGTTCAATTGGCTTGTCAAACTGAGCACAGAAGTAAATTCCAGAAACCTGCCCATTCCAAGACTTAATGGTGCTTTGAAGGCCAACTCTAGTGCAACTAGGATAGATATTAATAATTTGGTAAGTTCACTGTTTTGTGCAACTTTATGTTAAGTTTGAGGAGTGATGTGTGTAGGGATCGATCATCACAAGGACTCTGCTTTGGGTTGTAAACTGTCCACAATGAGTTGTGTTCCTTTGTTTGCATACATCTATTTTCAGACATGCTAGAAATTGTGCATCTGACAGGCATTTGCTTATAATTGCTTGTTAGGCATGGGTTTAAGCTGCATTCACAGCAAAATGTGGTTGATTTTTCATCCTGCCTCACCCCATCCCACTGATATGTCAACTCTTAGTTAGAATCATATTCTAGGCAAAGTTCATGGCTGCACAGTGGAGTTAAGTTTAATGGTTTTTTTAACATAACACATTGGGTTAATATTCATTTAATTAGTTATATTGTATGGTGGTGTACATTATGTCAGTTGTAATCAAGTGAAACAATGTTTTCAGGAGTAAGCAAGCAAACATTCTTAAATGAATTTAAGCAAAAGTGCTTTGGGTTTAAAAAAATCAGTTAAGTCCCACCATCCTTACAGGTGTAAAATCAGGATTTAATAAGGCTTGTAATTGTTTTTAGATGCCAAACATATGGGTCAGTGAGGGAGACAGAAAAGTAGATTAGGTGTGATTCAATCAGCTGCACTGAGAGTTTGATGTGTTGCATTTTCCTGTTAACATTTAACAAGAAGTAGGAGATGAAATGTCATTAGGGTTAATGTGGAATTATTTGATTGAAAACCCTGGTGTATTGCAGAGTGAAAAGAGGAATTCTGCCCTAGCAAACAAACAATCACCCAAACAAAAGAACTTTAAACAACAAATATAGAGAAAGGTTTATTTTGTCAGAAGAGATTGAGAGACTTGATAGTATTATTTAGTTACAGATAGAAAGGCTTTTTAAAAGAACAAAATCTATTTTATTTGGGTAGAAATGGAATAGTAAATCTTACAATGCTGAATGGTGTTTGTAGCCTCAAATAAAGAAATGTTGCAGGAAGATAAAAGTAAATAAGACAGATAATCAGTCAATACCTGGGGCTTAAAAAACACACACCCAAACCCCAACAGAAAAATATGGCGGTGATAGTGTTCTCATACCTGCAAAGTGATGTCAGAACCATAAAGCACAAAGTTAGTTCCACAAAATATATTCCAATGAGCTGCATACACCAAGATATCAGAGACTATGCTAACATGAACAAAACTGGCCAGTAAAACTGCTTTCTCCACATGTTTTTGCACCCCAGAGAGGTCACTTCAGTGCTGCAGCAAAAACAATGCAGGATGCAGCAGTTATGAGCTACTGGTCTCTGCAGCCACGGTAGGTGTTGTGATTCTCCAGTGGTTTGACTTCAGCCCTGGAGGCACACTCCATTGTCTTTCAAGGCAGATGGATGCCAACAATGGTTGGGTGTTGGCCCGCAAGAAACGTTCATAGGAGTTCATGGTGATCAGTGAGCAATGAAAAGGGTTCAACCAGCAGAAGGAGTGGCCAGCAGAAGGAGAGAACTGGGGAAAAAGAAGGGTGACCTGATAAGCAGGTTGGGTGGCTTGGCGGCTGAACTGCTTGGCTTAGGTTGAACCACTTAGAACCACTGGAGGAGGAATAGTGTTTTATTATCATAGAGAACATAAGAAAATACCCACAATAATTGGAAAAACAAGTAATTGTTGTTGTTTTTTTAAAGTATTGTTTTCAATAAAGTATGTAATTATTAAAGAAAGAAAGAAAAACAAACAAACAAACTTGGACTACATTATGCCAGCTTCTAATGTTAAGCAACACATGGTACATAGTTTGTTCAGTATCCCTTCAAGAGTCCCACTCTCTTTCAGCATCCACCTTCAGCGATATTGCCTCCTTCATCCTAAAAGGTCACTGCCCCATGCCTGATTTATCCCTATGGTAAGCTGTTGCTCTATAGTCATTTCCATGTTTGCCTTTCCAAACTAATTTTTCTCCTAACTAAATTGGATCAAACCCATCTAGTCCAGAACTGTGCTCTCACAATGGCCACCCAGATGCCTTTGGGAAACCAGCAAGCAGGTGGGCTCTGTGGCCCTTCTATAAAGTGAGACAGAGGCGAGAGGTAGCTGGAGGTCAAACCATGACAAATGCTGTTCACATTACTGGCAAAGCAATTATGAGTCTGGTGGGAATGCCTGCACTGTGTTTTCTCTTGTGTTAGCCTTGCCCTACAATGATCATGTGTCCCTCCAGATGATGTTGCACTCCGGTTCCCACAGCTAACATAGCCAATGATCAGGGATGATAAGGGCTGAAGTAGAGAAACATCTGGACAGCCACTGCTTCCCCATCCCTGCCCTACACACTGTGTTGTAAGTTTCTTGGAGATTTTCAGATAATGAGCTGCTAACAAATTTAATAAGTAACAATACACTCACAAACTCTCCCTCTCTCCTTGATTTTATATGAATATTTGTCCTCTCCCAATTACAGCCTTGGGTTCTTAGCTTGCAAAACATTGCTACATGAGTATTTTTAGTAGCTTATAAATTCAGATTTTTAATTTTCTCGACATAATCTGAATTTTCTTTGAAATGATCCACAATAAAGGCTGGTCTATAGAGACAATACAGTAAAACTTTGCTATGTAATGTAATTGACATGGTGTTTCACAATAACCAACAATGAAGATAAGAATAGAGATGATTAGGCAGTAATAAACTTGATATAATACTGACGAGAAAGATTTGTTGTTCTGAATGGGCTATTATCGTTCCTTATCTTGTAGAAAATGGATGGCTAACGTAAGCTGAAAACCTCATCTCATCTTGTAAATATTAATGGGCCATAACCAACTCAAACCAATAATCATAAGGACACAATTAAACAGCAAGCAGCTGAAGAAATAAACTGTAGACAATCAGAAGGAAATAAGAAGGGTAGAAGTTATTTGCTTATTGCAGAAATCCTACTGTTTTCTATGTGTGTCTGTCATACTTCATTTTATATATTATCTATTTGCATTATCTATTTGTATCTATTTTTTAACCAAATGTCTGGTTGCAAACAGAACTAGGACCATCAAATCCTACGCCATGAATTTGGGTGCAGTGGCAGATGGGATCTAGATTGGACTGTACTGAATAAAGAAATCTGTTTACACAAATGTCAGTCAATGGTTATGGTACAAAGCCATGAATGCATCATTCAGTCCGGACACTGAGGTCCAGCGCCAAGGGCCTTCTGGCGGTTCCCTCACTGTGAGAAGTGCGGTTACAGAGAACCAGGCAGAGGGCCTTCTCGGTAGTGGCGCCCGCCCTATGGAACGCCCTCCCATCAGATGTCAAGGAAATAAACAACTATCTTACTTTTAGAAGACATGTGAAGGCAGTCCTGTTTAGGGAAGTTTTTAATGTTTGATGTTTTATCATGTTTTTAATGTTCTGTTGGGAGCCGCCCAGAGTGGCTGGGGAAACCCAGCCAGATAGGCAGTGTATAAATAATAAAATGATGATGATGATGATGATGATGACGATGAGTGTACTCACTGGAACAGAGTACCAGCACCTCCTTCTTTGCTGCCTGTAGCAGTCATTTTGTGCTTGCACCCAAAGCACTTTTATCAATATGAGATCAAGTCATGGGAAGTAAGCTAGGAAAGTCTGGTAGAAGCTACTTGTTTAGGAATGCTATCAACTAGTTCACTTGTCTTCAACAGGTGACCTACTGCTGGGTCATGGCCTGAACCAAGGTGAGTTGCAACAGCAGCACTACCACCATTCAAATATATGGTAAAAGGTTAAGTAAATGGTCTCCAAAATGGATGTTTGGGATAGAAGTGATTGCTGGGTCTGTTGAAGATACCTGAACTAGCTGAAACACACGATGAAGGCAGAAATTTGGAGAGCAAGAAGGTTTATCTGCTGGATTATCTAGCACCTTTATCCAGTCCTATAAGTTTGTATTCCTGTGTGTGAGGAATGGCCACAAGCTTGTTAATCAATGAAAAGGCAAAGGCAATTTGCCATGGCTCATAACCACACCCTTTCATTTTGCTTCACATATTTTAGGATCAACACTAGAACAAAGGTCCACAACAGGTTGATTGGGTAAAAAGGTGAACATCCCCTGCATGATAAGTTGTACCTGCCCCAAATACTGCACCCCAAAGAGTTCTGCAAAGGTTTTAATGGTTCAGGAGCTTCTTTCACCCCATTCAAGGCTAAACCTTGGTCAAGTCTAGCTAAGATTCAACATTGTTTATATAGAGTCAATCCATAGCAAATTCAAGCAGGTGCTAATCAACTGGCTCATTCTGCGCTGCACTGTGTTGTTATTTATTTTTTTCTTGAAAATCTCTAAACTATGCCTTTATCATAAAAATAAAATATCACTAGAATTGAATCATACAGATAGCTCAACTTGTAGAGCATGAGGCCTCTTAATCTATGATTCTACTATATTAAAGCACTATTTTAATATTGAGACAGTAATTGCAAAACTCATCTGAGAAATATGGAAGCATGTGTTAAACAAATAGCGTAATTCCTTTATTCGGACCATCTAAAATGTCACCTCTTGATTTCAGTGTGGCTTACCTACTGGTGAGTAGGTTGCAAAAAAACTGTTCTTGTTTTGAGATCTGCAGCTCTCTTGATTGGCATGAGTTGAATCTATCTGACACTCCTTTTTGCACTCCTACCACATTACCACCCAACAACTCGAAGTAATAATTTTGGATTTAGGACCTCATTTAACATTTTTGTTAAGGCTTCTGTGATTTTCAGCATTTAAGGCTTTTGTTCTTTTTGTCATTTAACTTCTGCCGTGGCTCTGTACAATTTACTGTTCTGTATGAATGCTTTGCGCAGGTGAATGGTGTTTTCTAAGCTCCTTTTATATACCAGTGAAATAAATTTGATTCTATTATTATATAAAAACAAACTTAGCCTTCCTCAAATGCTAATTATAATAATTTACTTTGAATCTAAAATGTTTGCAAGAAAATTGGTGTACTATTAGCAATATACAAAGCGAGGTATGTCAGAACCACACTGAAAAGCAAATGCATGCACAAATAAATATGTCCACCTGGAATCACAAACATGTCGGTTACATTATTTTGAAAGGGTACACACTCTTTTTTATGCAAAATGAATCAACAATTTAATAAAGGTTTATAAATTAGTTTCCAAGGGAGTGCAATTTGAACAGTGAAAAGTCGGAAATGAGCACATTGGATAGTTTGAGTCTTAGTCCAACTATTTTGAATGGTGTCATATAAAAGCAAACAATGCCTGCTTATTATTTTCAAAAAAATAATAAAGCATTACTAGCAGTAATAAAAAGAAAATGTGCAAGAAAAGCTTGAAAGAAAAGATTGTTAAGCGTACGTAGGAGAAACCTCACCAAACCACAAGTACAGTTCTGCAGCTACGGCAGTTGGGAACATTAAATAAACAAAATCTCAGACGTGATAATTTCCTGAAACTGGTGAATTGGGAAGATTCAGAGCCAGTTCATACAAGCAGCAGAACACAGCAATAAATATTTTCTTGGACTGTACCACCGTGTGTGTGTTGGGGGTGAGATATCTTTGATTGAAGGAGAAAAACCTTTGACGCAAAAGGAAAGGAAGAACATAAGAAGAGACCTGCTGGATCATACCCAACGCCATCTAATCCACCATCCTATTCTTGTATTGGTGACGGTGGAAGCACACAAGCTGTACAAGAGCAGAACAAGGGAGCTAGAGCATAGCCAGTGTGGCTCATAGTCACAGATAGCCTTATCCTCTGTGAACCCTATTCAGACTGGTGGCCATTACTTCCTCTTGTGATAGCAAATTCCAGAGATTTACTCAAAACAAAATAAAAAAAAAATCCTTCCAGTAGCACCTTAAGGTAAGGTAAGGTACCCCTGACCATTAGGTCCAGTCACAGACTACTCTGGGGTTGTGGTGCTCATCTCGCTCTATAGGCCAAGGGAGCCAGTGTTTGTCCACAGACAGCTTCCAGGTCATGTGGCCAGCATGACTAAGCTGCTTCTGGTTCGCCAGAGCAGCGCATGGAAATGCCGTTTACCTTCCTGCCAGAGTGGTACCTATTTATCTACTTGCACTTGACGTGCTTTAAAACTGCTAGGTGGGCAGGAGCTGGGACCGAGCAATGGGAGCTCACCCCGTTGCGAGGATTTGAACCACGGACCTTCTGATCGGCAAGCCCTAGGCTCTGTGGTTTAGATAGCAAATTCCAGAGTTTTACTCGAAACAAAATAAAAAAAAATCCTTCCAGTAGCACCTTAGAGACCAACTAAGTTTGTTATTGGTATGAGCTTTCATGTGCATGCACACTTCTTCAGATACACTGAAACAGAAGTCACCAGACCCTTATATATAGTGAGAGGGTGGAGAGGGGTATTACTCAGAAGGGTGGTGGGAACAGGTGATTGGCTGATAGTTGTGGTAAACCAGTTGACGACTGGTTTTACTATTTGTGATAGCAAGTTGCAGAATTTTAGTATGTGCTGCGTGAAGAAGTACTTGCTTTTGTATGTCTTTTCTAAGCTTCAGCCACCCATTGGGACTTCACAATTGTGCCTGTCTTAGCTCATCCTGCACGTGGAATTGGTACCGCGGAAGGTCCCGGCATTCAACTTCCTTACTTGCAGGCTTTAATTCACTTCCAAGACTTCATAACTACATTTTCCCATTTCACTGGTGCCAACATGCACCGTAATCACTGGTTACTCTCCACTCCTGCTAACCAGGCTGCCTAGACAATGCACAAAGGCCTATTGGTACATCTTATGTTGTATAACACTTGTGTTAGTGAAGGTTCACACCAAAGAGTGTATGCCAGGCATGTCCAAAGTCTGTTTAGAGGGCCTAATCCGGCCCACCGGTTGGTTTAATCCGACCCCTATGGCAGTTTATTTCCTGGGGTAAAATCCTAAAAAAACCTCAACAACTTCAATCCTAAAAGAAGCTCAACAACTCCAACCCTAAAAAAAACTCAACAACTTTGGTTGGCCCTCATGGCCCTTCACTTCATCAAATTTGGCCTGCTTTAAAAAAAGTTTGGACACCACTGGTGTATGCATTAGTTGAGAAGACAGAGCCAGAGGCAGGTACGGCATGAAAAAGATATAGAAGATGGTTACAGACTGGGCCAATAAATATTAAATCCCATATAATGCATCTTATTCCTGTGAAATTATGCATTGCATTCAGGCATTCCTTTACCTGGCTCATGCTTTCTGTGGGAGAAAAAGAAGCTTCCATCACACGCCCCATCCCCTTGCATGTCAATCCAAAGCTGTTCCTTATTTGCTCCAGCAGAGCCACTCTCAAATATTTGCCAGTTCAAAGGACAAATGGCTTCTTTGCAAGATGTCTGAGGAGTGGATGGGCTCATGTTTTCCTCCTTTTCCTTCCTGGATATGGTGGCCAAAGTCCCTGTGCAATGCGTGGTTACAGTTACTTTCAGTGGGCCTTACTTCCAAATAAACATAATCTCTTGGAAAAGCAAGGAACATGGAATGGAGATAAAGGGGATTAAAATATGGGCTACGGAAAGAGCATGCATAGGTTAGGCCTGGTGGCAAGGAGAGAAATAGATTTTCCCACCATCCTTCATAGGCAGCTTGGTGATGAGTAGGGTGTGGGGGTTGCTAAATAGAAAGAAATGTCTCTTCTCAAATTGTGAGCAGTCTTCTATACATAAATAAATATTTAAAGCAGCAGTCCCCAACCTGTGCCCCCAAATGTTGTTGGACTACAACCCCCATCAGGCCCAGTGCTCAAGCATAATGGGGTATGTATTCCAATAACATCTGGGGGAAACTACGTTAAGGCCACCTTATTAATATTTTTGAACTTATATTTTATTACTATTCTCATCTAAATATTTGGAAATAAGAAACTAGGCAACTGTCTCCCCACCTCTTTGGTTATACAGACAAAGAATTCAACTTTCTTTTTTCCATGAATGGCCCAAGCCACTCTAGCTTTGCCAACCCGTATGGAGAAATGGAATATTCCTTCACTGTCTCTTTAGTGTGGCTGTTGCATAGTAAACAACCTCACTAAGTCCATGTGTTTTGTGGTTGCATAAGGCTGCATATACACTTGATATAGAGGAGAGTTATAGCTGGGAATGCAAGCTCATAAAGCATTTTGAATTCAACATGGGCAGCTAATTATAACAGTTCCTCTTCTAGTAACGTGAAAGGTGTTGTAATTAGCTGTGCTTCAAAGGCAGACTTTATAGGGTCAATTTTGACAATGTTGCATCTCATAATTATTGCTGTACTTAGGTGAAAATTAAACTCCTTCTGTTGACCTCAGTCAAACTCATCTATGCCTCCTTTTCCATTTTCTTTTCTTTTTTCTCCCTTCAGAGTTCACAAATATGATCTCTTCAATGAGCATGATTGCGATTTGCATTTCTTTAGGTGAGGTTAAAACCAAAGGTAACCTCTATCTCCAAATGACAGAGGAGGCTGAAATACCCAGTTAATACTAACTTTTCTCATGTAATGATTTCCTGCTGAGGGAGTGGTGAATTAAGAAATAACAAGAAAATTGGTGTAAAGGCCTATATCTCTGAACAAAGAGAATAAGACCCTAAATTATTAGAATATTGAGGATCAAGTTCCATGAACATCAATGCCATATTTAACTGTTCCCCCCTTTTTCTATTCATCAATTCTTGTTTTGGTGAAGCTTTGAGAAAACTAAAAGAATACAGTGGTACCTCGGGTTACATACATTTCAGGTTACATACACTTCAGGTTACAGACTCCACTAACCCAGAAATAGTACCTCGGGTTAAGAACTTTGCTTCAGGATGAGAACAGAAATCGCACGGCGGCAGCGGAAGGCCCCATTAGCTAAAGTTGTGCTTCAGGTTAAGAACGGACCTCTGGAACGAATTAAGTACGTAACCAGAGGTACCACTGTATAATCTATGCTGCACCCTGCCTGTGGTATTTTCAGCTGAGGCTCTAGAAGTAGGCAATACATCAAATTGTTGCAGGGGAAAGGAATCCTCGTTATTTACCCCAGGAAAGCTTTAATTGTTCTGTTGAGTAAATGGGCTCATTATTTAATTTCAGGTGTGAGGCAGACGTTCTGCCTTATTAGTGATTAAGGTTTCTGAGTGTGTCGGCTACAGCCAACGTTGTTTGGAGATTTAAAAGTATCCTGAGATTCTTTCGTCTCTAGCCATTCTTGATGAGCTTGGAGTGTGCTTTTTTTCCAGATCTTGTGAAATGATGGGAACTCCATTTTGGCCACAGTAAATTGCTGTTGTCATAATCATTCCTGACTAAAGCACAGCAGATCTATACCAGTGGTTTACCAAAGGCAACTTTTCATGTCATGAGAGCCTTTCCTCTCCTCTAGTTAATGGCTTTTTTTTTCTTGCCCTGTCTGATTCACTACATTTGTAACTTGATTTCCTGCCCAAGTACTAAATGCTGCTCCCAGTGTCCCTTTCTTATTATTGTAAACAGCCCTGTTTAGGGAAGCTTTTAATGTTCGATGCATTACTGTATTTTAATATTTTGTTGGAAGCCGCCCAGAGTGTCTGGGAAAGCCCAGCCAGATGGGCGGGGTACAAATAATAAATTATTTATTTATTTATTTACTTACTAATCCACCCTTTACCATTTGGCCCCAGAGTGGAAATACATCACATAAATCGTCATAAAATACAACACTATAAAATACTATATTAATAGAAACATGACACATTAAGAAGGCAATAAAAATGTATTTGAGTGGTTTCAAAGTGTCAACCCCTCACAAAGATCAGGTTAAATGGGTCTGCCTTCAGCTGCTAGCAAAAGGCCAATAAAATCAGCACTTGACACACTTCAGATGCGAGGTTGTGCCTCCCCAAGTGTTATATGAACATTTTACTAACAGCATATTGGGAATGTGGTATCCCTTTTATGTTATACTGATCTTTTTCTGTAGCCCTCTGTGGGCATTTCTTTTTTCTTTTTTTCAAAAAATTTCTTTATACTTTTCAGGTTTATACATTTCACTAAATTTTGCAATCATTTGACATTTCAGAACTTGACTTCCTTCCCCCTCTTTCTGCGGTTCCTTAAATTTATTGTTCATATCTTCTGCATATCCAAATTAACATAATTTGCTCATTTATTCATCTTCTTTAAAAATATACTCTTATGAAACTGCAGGTTTTTACAGCAATCCTGCCAATGTTCTTATCTGTTTACAATTTATCTGTAAATATTCAATAAACCATTTCAATTCTTTTATAAAAAGTTTGTTATCTTGATTTCTTATTCTTCCGGTAAGTTTTGCCATTTCTGCATATTCCATATGTTTTTGTATCTATTCTTCCTTTGATGGGACTTCTGCTTCTTTCCATTTTGGGGCAAGTAACATTCTTACCGCTGTAGCAGCATACATGAATAAGTTTCTATACAGTTTAGGAGGTAGTTCTGTCCCTGTAAGTCCCAAAAGAAAATCTTCTGGGTTTTTTTTCCTTGGTTTTTTTTACAAAGGTTACCGTATTTTAAACATCCTATTCATTTCATTATCTATCAGTGCCCAGTAAGCTTTAAGCTTACTACAAGACCACCACATATGGTAAAAAGAACCCTCTTTCTTTTTACATTTCCAACACTTATTTGATTTCGATATATACATTTTTATACAAATGTATAAATGGACATCTCTTCTTCACCATTCAGGATGTGCTCTGATCCTCCCCACAGCAAGTATAAGAATGTCATTTGTCATTTGACAATGGTAGATACCAATAGACCCACCTGTGTCTCAGGGCAACATACTGAAACCCTGAACAGGCAGAAGCGTCAAGGACCAGACCCAACTAAAGTTGAGTAGAGGAGGAGAACATCTTTGTGTAAATATGAGGCAAAGGATTTTACTAAACAAACATAACTGCTAAATTGTATTACATATGACAACTGGGACTAGCAACAAAATGTGGCAGTATATTTCATAACAGGAGCATCCCTATTTAGGATGCCAGCCAGCCAGGGCATCCTTTTGAATACTCTCTACCCACTACAACCAACCTTCCCCATTGGTTTTTTACAACCAGCCAACAACATTCTGTGTCCCCCTATGTTTACTATGCATAGGTCTGCTTCCCTCTTCCTTAGGCTTTTCTCTTTTTTTATGTTGTATTTCTGTACAACTTGTGTTCCCCTGAGCATGCTTGTAACCTTCTCTTGTTTCTCGGTGGCTTTGATTTGGCTCCAGTCTCAATGGCACTTACCATCGAAGTTTGTTCGTTAGAGGGAATGATTAGTAGAAATGTTAGCATAATCACTAGCTGTGTCAAGAGAAACAAATAAAGCCAATATTTTAATAAACCTCTAAATATTTACCCCTTTTGACACGTTGCGTTAAAATAACAATGTGTAAATTAGAAAATAAAGTTGAAGGGCAGCAATCTCTGGCATGAATTTATTTTAGTTCTAAATAGAATTGTGCGCATAGATCAGAGTGTCAGAAGAGGCCAACACTCAGGCAGAAAAGGCAAGATATAATAGAGCTAATACGATTATCCATAGCTGTAATAGAATAAATGGATTAAAAAATAACAAAAACTTCAGGTTGAAGAATTAATTCATAGGTTCAGAAATTGATGCCAAGTTACATTTGTTTATTCTGTTGGTGTTTGTGGGAGTGTATCTGTGTGGTTGTGACTTTGCTAATTATATGTGAAATTTTGCCCAATTTCTATGTTTTGCATAGGTGAGAGCCTGATGAATAAACATCACAAGGAAATGTTTAAAATTTATGATCGAAATAACTTTCTTTATCTCCTAACTTGTGTTATGTGTAAGTAGACATAGTTGAGTTCTTCTATTTATTTTGCATTCCTTCCGGACCTTTTTAAACACATTATATTTACTACAAAGAATGCAAATAAATAATCAGGCTTTATTGGTACATTGAAGGAAAGCATATATGTATATGAGAGAGACAAAGATATACATCCATATAGCTATGATTTACTTACTTGTTTTCTCTCAAAGTGTTTCCAGATTGGGGTGCAGGGGAGAGAACATGTAAGAGAAAAACAACAAAAATGGGTAAACGTAATGGTAGACAAGTAGTGTTTTCTATGAACCCGGCTCATTCATGCATATCTGACTTGTTGGGACTAGGAATGTGGATGTGTGTCTGCAACTAGGGATAATGTCCACCCAGATGTGCATCTCCATCCTCATTTTGCCTCAATTAAACATGGCTAGAATTGGATCAGGGGATAAGTCTTGCTATTGCTGGTGAGCAATGAAAAGCCAGTACAGTTTGGCAAGGCAAGAAGCACTGGCATGGAGGAATTTCCTCTGCCCCACTTAAGGCAGTGGCAGATTGGAGAAACAATTACGGTAGTTGTGAACAGCTATGAAAAAATGGAAGGTACGGACTGTGCAAATATTTTCATGCTCACTGACGTGGCACCTTCTCAGTGAAAATTGAACTTCACAATAATTTGGTTTGACATAATCGTTAGGTGACAGGAAAAATGTGATTTCAGGTACGGATATACCCCTCAATCTAGAAGGACACACAAAGCCTCCTCACCAAAAGATAAGTGTACTATAACAATGACTCCATTATCTTTTGATAATTGTAGGCAATTTTGAAACAAGTAATAAATGTAATGAGTAATAAGACCTTTTGACACATTGACAGCATACAGCTTAGCGAAACCTCTGGTAATTTATGAAGAGCAATATCAAGTGTAGATTAAATGCATAGTGAGACAATCATAGAATGATGGTGGTAATTATGCGGCTTAATTAAGAAAAGAATTCATTTCAGTGCTGTTTTCGGTGTTGTAAAATGTTTGGTGAAACATTAGTGATGTCTTCAAATAATAATTTATTTTCAAATGGAAAATAAAATGTTTTGTAAAACTTTTTTTTTAAAAAAAATAGTCTGTAATGAGTTTCTACTCCGTCAGAAACTAATGGCCCTAGGACAATTCCAGACCTCTGAGAGATGCTGGTCAGCCTCTCATTGTACACAAATGAGCTCTCAAAATTATCCACTATTTTTGTGTATAGAGAAATTGAGGGGACCATTGCCAGGGGGATGAGTTGGGGGGTTTTCAGCTGGAACTCACTGGAACTCAGTTCCAACACCTCTCAGGTGGGAGCCATTGCTATTGTGTGAGAACAAGGGAGGCAGACATTCATGGTGAGTTCCAGCACCTATTTTTCTAGAAAAATAGCACCGGGGAGGAGAATTTATTTGACGTTTCTCTCAGACTGTGCTCTCCTTTAGTTGTGGGAGTAGCAGCTTCATTCTTTCTTGCTAAGGGCTCAGTTGTTTGTTTTGAGGCTGCAGGTTCTGCAAGTCACAATTGCAGTGACTGTGAAAACAGCCTGGCCACCATTTTATGTTATCCACAATGCCCAAGACTGAGCACCATGTTGGAGCATTGTTGAGGGGGGAATGATGGCCACCACACACAAACAAATGTGGTAGATAATGTCTATAGAAAATTAATGAAATTGGATTTTCCCCCCTTGGGGTGTAAGAGAGACACTTCTGTGAGCACAAGTGTCTGAAATAAAGAAGGGTAGAAGGCAAGCCAAGGTCTTTCCTATCTATGACTCTCTCTATCCACTCATTATTTCCCTCATCTCTCTCTATTTCACCCTCTCTGTTGTTTCAAATGGCTCAGTGATGGAGAACCTCTTAGGCCCCTTCTGCATTATACATTTGAAGCACTATTATACCACTCAGCTCTATATTTCCCTAGAGCTATTTATTTCTATGTGAGGCTGTCCAAAATGGTGCCTGCACTAAAGAGTTCTGTGGTTTTTTTGTGTTATAAAAGCTTCATTTGAGTTCTTTGAAAATCCCACTTTAACAACAACAAACACACATCCAGAGCTCTTCAGAACTCCACAATGTGACATTTTGGAGAATACCATATTGTAAGACCTATCAGAGGCATGTAAGACCTATTGGGAGACACAAATAAGCACTGGACTGGAAATGCTGATGTGAAGCTGCAAAGTGTGAAAAAAAAATCTGCAAGCAATAATACAGACCATTTTAATGTAAGGAAAGTAAGAAAGAGCAAGAGACAAACTCCCACTTTCCCCTCCCTGTCCATAAGGGATTATGTAGAAAAGAGAATGTCTTTTAATCCACCTCCCCAGAAATGAAACCCTTGACCTATTTGTCTGTAGTTTGGCAGACTTAATCTACCTAGATTTGCTCCTGTGCCTGCAAATTCCAGCTACTTTGGCCCAAAGAGGGAAAAAAGTTATAGCTGTTTTTAGATTCCCTACGATAGGGAATGCATAACAATTAAGCTTCGTTTTATACAGAGTGCATTGGAATTTGACTAGCAGTTGGAAGTGGAGACCACACAGTGCCACTCAGAAACAGATTGGAAAAACTACAGACATAAAGTGAGCACAGACACGTCCGCCCCAACTATCATAAGGGTTTCCTATAAAAATACACAAACAAGATGGATCCGTCTTCCCAATACTAGTGTGATAAGGGCCATAGCACAGATAGTAGAACATGTACTTTGCATGTAAATGGTCCTAGGTTTATTCCCAGCATCTTCAGGTAAGGCTGGAAAAGACCATTATCTGAAAACTTGGAGAACTACATACTGCCAGTCACAGTAGGCAAGACTGAGGTAGGTCCATCAGTAGTTCATCTTGGTACAAAACAACTTTGTTCCTTTGATAAAAGAGGTAACAGCTAACATCAAAGGAGGTAACAGCTAACATCAAAGGAGGCAATGTCACAAATGTGTGTAGTTTAAATATAAACCGTCCCTCTAATTTTATCTAGCAGCTGCTGGCTGTCCACAGTTCAGCTAGTTAAACACAGCTAAATAGCATTTTTCAGGGAGCTGCTGCCTCGCCGTCGCCATCTTTATCATCGGCCAAGAGGTCTTTTATATTTCTGCAGAGGTGTCAAATGAGGTCATTTGAATATGATTATATAACTTTGTCCTCCTCTTGCTCTTATCTTAAAGGGTGAAAAAGTCGTAAGCTTCATTTTATGACCATTTTCTACGATGCTATGCCTTTTTATAAAAATGCATAGAAACAAAAAAAAATGCCATCAATCCACTGATATTAAACACCTGCCTCTGCCTCAAACACCTCCAGTCATATGCTTTACTGATCAAATGTTTGTGAGCATCATTTACTGAACACAAGGCAAGCATTTTAACCACATCAAATAAAATAAAAATTCAGAAGGCGGGGTGGAAATCCCACAGTCAGACCATCTGTCCATATGCATTGAGAAAAGAGATATCTTCCATTATATTGTATTATTCAGAGGAACAGCAAAATATTTTGGTCACACCCAACAAAAACTGACAGCAGCTTCCTCAAGGTGGCAAACACTCCTTCAAGGACATTAAATCTGGAACCCTGACCAGGAAGGGAAGAAAGTACCATGAACATGGAGTCTGTGCACAGGTACACACCCACACAGGTTTGATGAGGCCCTAAGCTACTGAAGGTAATGGGGCCCTTTATATGTCCTGCTGTCCTTTGTCAACAACAAATTATCACTGTTTTTTGTGTTGAATATATGCTATATGGTAATTTATGGTCCTAATAGGTATCTATTAAATAATCTATTAAATAATAGGTATTTTGTTATTGCACATAACAAAATATGTATTTTATCAAAGTAATTGTTGAAGTGAAATACAATTAAAAAGAAGTATATTAATAGTGAAATACAATTAAGAAGTATATTTTTGGGGAGCCCCCAAGAGTGGGTCCCTAAACTATAGCTTGTTTAGCTTATGCGTAAATATGGCACTGTACCCATAGTTTAATTTTAACTTATTTCAGTTGAATCCATATATGAGTAATTGTGTGCAGGATACAGTGATCACTCTGGTGCAACCCTTTGAGGAGATCAGTGTGCCAGTGCCATGTGTGTGTGACGTCATGCATGTGCAATGTTCCCCCATGTTGGGCACAACTCAGCACCTCTGGTGGCCACTGTGAGAACAGGATTCTGGACTAGATCTGCCACTGGCCTAATCCAGCAGGCTCTTTTTATGTTCCTATGTTGATGCTGACAATTTTGTGTGGATGCTACAAAGAAGCACTGAACCCACAGTAAGCAGCCATCTTGAAGCACACTTCTGTGTAAACAGACTGCACATATCACATATTATGTTTGAAACAGAAGCAGAGAAAGAAAGAGCCAGTGAATATTACAGCTTCCGTAATGATAACCATCCCATGAATACTTTTTACATGAAATATGAAGGGGGAACAGTTAGTAGTAAAGAAATAATTGTATGTTTCAACTCCTTGTGGCAATAGTCTGAATCTGAAGCTGTCCATCTCAATTAGGTGAAAAGAAAAAGTGCAAAAAGTCAAAGAATTGTCATTAAGAGGATCTTACATTTATTCCTGCAGATAAGCTGTTTCATTATTCAGGAAAACTGACAGTACTACATTATCAGCTATGCTTGTTAATGAAACAGTTTAATCCAAAGAAATAAATATGAAACTCTCATTAAGGACTTTTCTTTGAGTTTGCCTGAAATATGTGCTATATCTAGAGACAGACAGTATAACAAATATTAAGCATGAGGATAGTGATGATACTCTATTGATTTAATTAAATCCCAGCGGCCCTTTTTAACTGGTGTTCATAAGCAAAGCTGAAGATAACTAAAACGATTTGAATTATGCTGCCGCAGTTAGATGAGAGCATGGAATTATTATTGACCTTAAGACCTTGTAGATCTTGAATATGAGATTAATCAATATACCAATATTTTCTGCTCAAGAAGGAATAACTTTGCTTATCTTGTCATTTTTTAAAAAGCAAAACATTTGCCTTATCCTGTCTCTGTATCGGCTTTCCTTGCCCTGAATTATATAAGAGAGTCTTTCCAGTTTCAATTAATACACAATAAATCTGTGCAACTTCTGTTGCAGACAACTGGGAAATGAAGGCTAATACATAAATTTAAGGAGAGTGAAATCCGAGAAAAATTAAACACAAACAAGCACATATTGCAGGGAGTAGGGTTGTTCTAATTGTGAACTCAGCCTTAGTAATAGAGACATGCCCTGGGTGCCCATAATCAAATAATGACTGATGCCTAAGCGCGCGCGTGTGTGTGTGTCCCACTGATCTGACTTTCTATCTCTGGTACAAAACCTTATTCAGCTATTCAATCTGCTGTTGAGAGCCAGTAGGGGGTTGGATCAGCCTTTTCCAACATGGCACCTTTCAGATGTTTTTGGACCACTGTTCCCATCAGCCCCACTCAGCATAGCCAATGATCTGGGATGGTGGGAGTTTTAACCCAAAACAGCTGGAGGAAATGAGATTGGGAGAGGGACAGTTATATGTGTCAGTGGTCTAAATCAGCATAAGGTAGCTTTCTATTTTCATTATATGTTCACTAAAATTTCAAATATGTAACATGTATAAAGTATGCCTTTTAGCTTGAAGGCCAAAATCTAAGAATGGAAAATAATTACTTAGTTTGTACTCACTTCTCATGTGAAATCCCATGCGGGGGTTGAAGGAAGAGATTTTTCTTTAGCAATTATAGAAGAGAAGAGGTTCAAATTGGATGTGTAGAACCAGCATTTCACTGAAAAGGACCTGCTTGCGTGTATTTGTATGTACATTGATGGCACTATAAATGATGATGATGATAGATAGATGATAGATAGATAACAATGATATATTTGTATGTCATGTGTTAACTGAACAGTAAAAAATGGGGGAGATGTTCAAGTCAGTTTGTTTGAAGGTGAACCTACCTGATTCGCTCTTTCCAAAACGACACAACAATCCTTCAAAATTCACACTTCTCAGAATTTTGCAGTGTCAGGTAATGTATACAAAAATGCATACACTAGAATAAAGGGTGCATCAAAATGTACTTAAAAATGATTTAGTTTAGGGGGGGAAATGCTCTATAAAAAATTGTGTATCAAGTTGCACAGCCAGTGTGATATAGTGGTTAGAATGTTGGACTGGGACCTGGGAGACAATGGTTCAAATCCCACTCAGCCATGAAGCTCACTGGGTGAACCTGGGTCAGTCCTCATTATCGCTGTGCACCAGACATTCTGTCAGACAAGCTGAACTGCTTCCATCCCAGCTGATTGTTATAAAAACCAGTGTCTGAGCTTGCTTTTTATTTTGTCTCTCCCCATCCCTTTTTCTTTGTGTGTCATATCTTTTAGATTGCAATCCTGAGGTTTATCTTGTACGCTTCCATGGGACCCAGGGAGTACTATAACATAGCTCTTTAAAATAATAATAATAATAATAATAATAATAATAATAATAATAATAATAATAATAATATAATCTGAGCTGATTTCTTTGCCTGGAGTCATGCATGGAAAAGAGAAGTATACTCCCTGCACATGGGTTGTCTGCATTGGCAAGGTCTTTTTGCTTGCAATTGTGGATATTATAATATCTCAAATAGCATTTCGACAGAAAGTAGCATATACCCTAAGTAGAGCCAAGCAAGGTTGATTAGTTAACCATTTTTTTTTTGCAAACCTTTTTTTTTTTTAAAGGAAGAAAGCTGCAACCTATTTAAATGTATTTATTGTCTCTTGTTCTCCCTTTGGGTCTGGTGACAACTAGCTCCTTTCCTTAATGAGCGCAGTGTGAACGTCTTCTTCAACTGTTGCTCCTTTAATTTCTTGGCCTAAATGTAATTCACCTATCTCTCTGTGTGGCGGTATGACCATTCTTTTTCTAGAGTGCTTTAGGTGACTCTCAATTACAGACTGGCAAATTTTACCTTTAATACCAGTACAATTAAGAAAATAATTAAAAAGAAAATTGGAAAGCACAGCAAGTGAGAACAACATGACATGGGGATATTTAGCAAGGCTCCTAAAAGAGCAAATTACACCTCGTCTGTCGAAATCCTTTGAAAAGAAGGCTGGAATCAGGAACTGGGCCAATATTGTCAAGCCTTCAAGTTTTCACAAAGCCTTTTCAAACAGTATCTCATGAAAGACCGTTAACTAAAAGTGAGTAACCAAAGGCTACAGAAGATGTGAAACCTAAATTCTCTTAGTAACAGTTTAAGGGGGGGGGACCATGTTTGAATAAATGACAGTTTCTAAGAAAAGAAAAAAGGTTAATTATGAGGTATCTCTAAGTTTGGAACAATGCATGATAGAACCAGTTATGTTCAATCAACTTGGAATCCTTCAGGGAAGAGGAGTTGACCTTGGTGAACTCTTCTATTAAACCCACAGAAGTTTACAATAAAAGTGCTTTCATAGTCTTGCATTGGTTTGATAGAAAACCCTGTGTTGTCCTCCCCCCCATCCCAGATGTTGCTTAGAATGTAGTTTAAGCTGCCTCAAAGGCTCAATTGTGGTGAAATATAAGCCTTGAAATAAGTGAATAAATGAATAAAATAAAAACATTGCTCACAGAGTGAAATACATTTGTCAAATGATTGACATCAAGCTGCTCATCTCTGTTTCCACAAGGAAGGATTATCCAGGTGGCAACATTATTTGCTTCTGTTTCTAAGAAGCTAACAAAACAACCAACAATAAGTGGTAGCATGCTCTTCCACAGGGAAATTGCCAAGAAGATGTACAACAGGAGGCCTGAGGGAGATATTACCTCTTTGTTATTCTACAACCAAGGCAAGTGATACTAAATTTTATTTGTTTAACTTTTTTATTCTATTAATCCATGTTGGCTGCTGTAATACACTTAATAAGGTGTACACAGTAGCTAAAGTGGTATAATATATTTGATGAACAGGCAGAGCTGGATTGGGTCTCCCCAACTTGCCCAAATAATCACATAGGCACACATATAAACTGTCGCTTACCAGGCCAGATTGCAACTGGGTCACATAGATAACTGTTAGAATATCACACATCACCAGTGCTTCTGAGGTAGTCTTTTCCATGATGCATATATGCCACGGTATAGACAATAGAAACCATTTTTTATTGCCAAAATCTGCTTTCCTAAAACAACACACTCTTCTCCAAATCTGCTTAACTTCATATCTTTCTTTCTTTTTACATTTCTATTTCTGTTTTCTGTGATTGACTTAGTATAGCACTGTGAATATTCCATGAGTGAATTCCTTATATCATATCAACAGGAGGAACCTGCAAGCATGCAAACGCTTGCCTTTGAATTTGCACCAAAATATTAAAATGATCTCACTCATGCATACCTGGAGAATGAAAATGTGATCTAATTCATTTTTATTTTTTTTAAAGATGCCTTGTGAGTTAACTATGGCCTGCATACCGGCAACATAATGTAGGGGTTCAGTTGCAAACACATAACTTATTATAACTGGATAGTATACATAATTCTCAAGGCAATTCACATGGCCAGCTAAGTGCACTGGGTTGTATATGAAACTGTGTTCTTGCCCATGGAAAGGATCTCTCATTGGCAGTTGTTACTAGATCCAGTGGTCCCTTCCATGAACAGGCGAAAGGTGGTTTTTTGACAATCTGCTCTGTAAGGTTGAGAAGTGGGGGAATAGCATGGGAAGTAGCAAGCCATCATGAAGAGAGAACTGGGGGGGATGTCACCCCTACTTCCATTTATGGAAGCCTCTACTTGGATCAAATAACCTTCCATGAACTCCATGCCACCACTGGATGCAACCCATTGAGAATGTAGGTTGATCTGTGCATAGTTTTGCACATGGTGAAGCAGAAGTGTGACTAAATTGCCATGTGCCCAGGCTGCAACACGGCTAACCTTTGATGTGCGATAACTTAAGCACCTTTTAATGGCTGTGCACTGAAACAGGAAAAAGTGTTGTTATGACATACTGTTGTCAGTGTGCGCCATTCTAAACAATGATGGCCCAGTATACTCCCAACTGTCAAAGCTGTTTTCAAGATGCATCTTCTTGCAATGGATGAACAAGAGCTTTAACTTTGTACATACAAATTGGCACATTAAATACAGAAGTTCACGGGCATCTCTCCTTGCAGAAGCTAACGACACTGGGACTCGGAAGACAAGACAGTGAAACACTGAGCAACTAACAGTGTAACATAAATTATTCAATGAACATTCATACTTTAATTGGAATAGATTATTATCATAGTTTGCTGAATTAACCACTTTTGCAGGTGTGGAGTTGCTGAAAAGCTACCATTAAAAGGGTAACTGGATAAATTATTCAAAGAGCAATAGTAGAAAATTAAATTAATAATAGCAATATTCACTCAGCAAAGCAGTCATTCAGTGTTTCTCTCCCCTTAAAATGGCTGTTCAACATGCAGTGAAAAGGAAGGCTGGCTAGATGAGAGGACAGAAGTCTTCATCCATGGTATGGACAGGTTCCTGGTAGTGAGACTCTTAAAGAGACTGCACCCTGCTGCTTCTAAGGGAATGAAAGAGAGCCCCACATTTTGCCTTGTGTGTGTGCCCTGCATCTACAGACTAACATGAGAAGGTAAATTATCCCATAGCCAAAAGAATAAAAAGAACTGAATGTTTTCTATGCTGCTGAGCCTTATGTGCCCTTATGTGCCCAGGTGTTGCAGCCCCCTAGGTTTCCACAACTATATCGATTATAGATGTAAAAGGTTTGGCATAGGCATTGAGTATAACCATTAGCATCCAGCCCGCTTACTGGAAGTATTTCTTTTGCGGTCAACCTTGAGGTGAGGAGGGTATGGCTTAAATGAAATAGAAGCGTCCCTGATGGATTACTGCCTTGAGGAGTGCTGGGGCCACGACCCCTGCCTGGGCATTTGGACAGAAGCATCTCTTCCTGGATTCCTTTAATGGGACCCCTTACCCTTGGAGGGGCAGGCAAGTTTCCCTCCAACCAAGACTAAGGCTTACCCAGTGCCTAAAGTGTCAAGGAACTGTGTGCAGAGGAAGAGGCAGCCCCTTTAAATACCCAAGTGAAGCCTGCTGGCTCAGATGAGTGGATTTACACCCAATTCACACTATTTCAAATAGGATTCCCACCACAGGGCTGTTGGAATATTGATTTAAACTTCAGAAACGTACATTTAGGCACTCTGTAATACGTTTAAATGCAACACAGGCAACGTGGGTAGGAGTGCAATTTCAGCAGATGATACTCGAGTTTGACAGGTCAGTTTTTATTTGGTGTTTTGCAGAGCAGAGACTTATTTCCACACACAGACACACACACTTTTACCTTTTTTAAACGCAATACTTAACAATCAGTGCGTACGATTGAGGGCATTTTCACGCATGGCATCAAAAGTAGAGGGTTCTGCAATAGGTTCTGAGAGTAGATCAGGCCTGAGCAGGGTTTGGATGTATTCACATGTTTTCCACATGCTATCTGGTGTCCATCAATATTACAAAAGCTACATCCTTTATCTTCTGTGGTCCTATCATTACAGTATAGAAAACCTTCAGATGCCACATTCTATCCAAATTTATGTAAAGCGTGTTCTCCTTCATGGAGAGCACGTGTTGTGGTGGGGTCTGCTGAGCCCCCCCTCTGTTACCAGGCAGGGTCTCTAAAGATGGCCTGAGGCAGTGATTGGTTCACTGGGTTGCTGGGGTAAAAGTTATGTTGCAATTTTGGTGGGAGGGGTAAAATGTTTAAATACTCTGCACGCAGCCTGGAGCTTTCTCTTTGCTGGGTGCAACGGATCACCCGCCCTTGAGTAAGGGGTTGTTGCATTGACCTTGCTATGCCTGTCATGGGGTCGTCTGCCGTTGGGGCAGGGGCCTGGTAGGAATTTTGTCCATCTGGCTGATTGGCTGGGCCATTTGGTTTTTGCCTACTGCGTAGCAAATCATCACAACTTGTAAGGTTGCGGTTAGGCATTGGTTATAAATTGGTGGAGGAGGGGTTAGGATAGGCTGGGCCTGCCCCTCCATGGTTGCTGCGGAAAGGGAATTCCGTTAAAGGAATCCTGGGGCTTGCCATCTTTTCGTCCAATCCCTGGAATGGGACTAGGGCTGGCAAGCCTTCGGGGAGCATGCGGATGAGAATTGAGGGTCTGTGACTCAGCTCCATTTCTCCCCAACTTGCTTCCCCCCGCACTGTCTTTCGGTGGTGCCCGGAAGTCAGTTCTGTCCCCAGGCGGGGGGACAGATAGTCTTAACCAATGCCTAAACAACCACTCACGGTTTTGTATTTAAATAAAGTTGTGGCCAAAATTATGCCAAAAACCTTAAACAAAAATTAAGTGTGCGTTGTGAGTTATTTGGGGGGGTGGCTTGGGGACCTCGACACGCAACAAGCATGCACAAGGTTGTCTTCCTCAAATGCCTTTGTGACTCAGAAGGTGGGTGGGAATCCAAATTTTGTACAAGACAGATGCTTCTCTTGCTGTGAGTTGTGACAGGCCCTAGATACTGAGCAATGACTTATGATTGCTTGCTTGTTCCAGCCAACGAACTAAAGTAATACGTCGTGGCCAGTCACAGCTAAATAATAGGACTCATGTCAAATAGTCGCAATGGATCCAAGCAGCATAAAAATTGAGGGGCGGGGGGAGAAACTTCCCAAGTTTTCTGAAGAGACTGTTTGTTGTGATTCATGCACTCAGCTTTCCCCCCAATGTATAAGTCAGTGCATGAACAGCAGTGAAGAACAGATAATATATTCTCTTCAAACATTGCCACTGTTACCCCAAGGCATGGCCACCCTAGCTCTTTCCTGCAAAAAAGTAATATAGAGGAATAAACATGATTAAAGTAAATATCAATAGGATGCTGGTAGTAAATAATACAACATGTCAAATAAAACAGAGGAAAGGAAAAAGGCTGCAGGAGATTAATAGGTGCACTAAGAGCCACCTCATATCTTATTACCAAAAACCTGGGGGGCAGGGAATTACTAGCAAGTAGCTACTATAAATTTGTCACAAAGTATTGAGGGTAAAATGGGCTATTTACATGCTCCAAAAACCAAAATTCAAATTTAAAAAGTCATTTCAGAAAATGTTCCATAAGAAAGGTTATGGCACCATCCTTAAGACAAACCAGGGGAACACTGAACACATAATATTTTTAATTTTTAATTATTATAAACCTTTATGCATAAATAATAGGGATTTATGCAAAGCATGTCTGTATATGGAAGTGGTGAAAAGGAAAGCCATAGATTTGGTTGTCTGTTCTTTAGTTAGACTTACAGGTACACAGCTGGAATGCTGTTTTGCACTAATTTCATAGAATCATAGAGCAATGCCAGAATCTCAGTTAGATCTTATTTGTAGGCCAAAAAATTAGGGAAAGCATTTCAATTAATTTATCCAGAGGGAGGAGAAATTCTCCAGCCCCTTCCAGGTATTTTTCTTTCTTTCTTTCACTGCAAGTGGCAACAGCAACAATTGTATTGGCATCCAGACCACCATTTTGTATTCTTCACAATGTCCAGTTGCAGTGCTGCTATGGGATATTTTAGGGTGATGAGAGATGAAAATGGCTGCTGCTGCAAAAAATAAATAAATAATGGTGGACATACTTAGAGAAATTTCTGCAACGTGTTTTTAGTCCTCAAGGGGGAGGATGAGACAATGAAAAATATTAGGTTTTCTTGGAAGAAAAGGTATTCTGAGAAATTTTGTTCAACTTTGCTTCAGACAGAACTTAAAAGGAAAACTAGCTCATTTTTTGATGCCAAAAACAGAACAAAGTAGCAAACATCTAAGCCTTTTCACTGCTAAATACTCATTTTGGCTTGGCTCAAAGGAACCTCAAAGTTTTTGATATATTCAAAGTTTATTTTTTAATTTGAGAGTTAGGGGTAACATGGATTATCAGCCTTGCTGTGTGCAATTTTGAACATTCGGTCACTATTTCTGGCTTGGTAGTATTCTACAGAAATTGCTAATATCAACCTTTGTAGGCTATAGCACTGGTGCATTTACCCATTCTAAAGGACATTCCTGGCACAAAAGACAAATCATAATTGCAAGTGCTAGAATATTCCTGAAGTGCCAGCACCAATGTTATACACTATAGGAATAGTATTAGGTTACAGAACATGCCAGCTCCAACATCTTGTCACTTTTGTATTGTCTTATGTTTGAAGTCCAATTAAATAGGCAGGAAATGTTTTCATGTATTTGTAGAATGAAGAAAGAGCTATCCTGCTGAGGATGTAGACAACCTGTGTCTTTTCAGCCAAATGCCTTGGGAGGGAACAGGGAACGTTTTTTGTTTTGTTGCATGGAGGAAAGCTCTTTTGCTGATATTTTTCCCTTTCCATTTTCCACTCTGCTATATTAATATTTGCAAAGTTAGGTGTGTGCCCCCTGCTGCTGCTGCTGCCACCATCCTCAACTAACAGCTGGTGATCATCTGAGTTTTTGCTCTGGCTATATTGTTAATTTGGCCGATGCGGATAACAGATTGAAGTCAGAAAGATTCGTCTCTGCCAGATCAGGTTCATCCTGTGGAAATCAGATTACTAAACCGTTGGCCAAAGCCTGGGGAAAAGTCAATCATCATCAATGCCATTGGCAGAATCAAGACCAGGAAAGCAATAGCTGGGGAAATTGCCTGAGGAATTGCCCAAACCTGCTTTGGAAGATGGACTCAGTTGACAACACTTGCTTCCTGCTTTCGGTTGCTCCAGCTCCCAGCAACCCCTATAAAAGGAAGCGTGACTTTGGCAACTGACCTGCTGGTCAACAGCTTCTGCATAGGCTGAGCTTGGACTCCTGTTCAGCTTTTTGCTGGTGCTCTTTTCATAACTAAATTGTATCTCGTCTGCATTTCACCTGATCCATTTGCCTGTTCCCTTGCCTGTTTGCCCATGATTGCCGCCCATCCAATACCACCTATGCCATCCATTTTCTCCTAGCATATGGACACACAAAGGCAAGAGCTCAATAAAAACAGAGGTCTTGGATACATAAGATGTCAGGTATCTGGCACTCGAGAGGCAAGAACGCTAGTGACGCATTCAGGACCTACATCCCCTAGCAGAAGAAAAATCTATAATAGTAAGCCTTCATCCTTCTTTAGTACTGCTTAGAGATTATGATGCCCAGAGATCTCTATGAAGATATTAGTCTTGGCCAGACTCATTGGTATTTTATTGTTAACACACATTGGTTTATGAAATACATACAGCCGTGGTAGATTCCCCCCACCCCCCAGATATCAGTTTTGAGCTATTTCTTTCTTTCCATTCAGTAAATCAATTTGCTATTTCTTTCTGAATGAACACTATTATGGTACTTCCTTCTTCAGATGATAAGACCTGGGTTTCTTCCAAAAACACTTCTTACGTCTCTTTTCAGGCAGTTGGCAGCAGGTGCTTAAAACAGTGCCTCACTTTTTCACCTTCTAGAAGACATACTGTGTTACTTCTAAAGTGTTCCTTCGGGGAAAGGAAGGCAGGATAAAGGAATACAATCTCCATCCTGAACATAATTTACAGCAGTACATAACTGTGATGTTCATATTTGTTTAGTCATCTTCAGTCTACAACTTGTGATACATTAGTTATATGTGTATGTGTGTGTTCAGATAAGAATAGATTTAAAAACAAAATGATTGTACAAATCATATTTATTTTAACACCAACAAGGTACATGCTGATTTACAGAGGCACATAAGCAAAACTACATCCCAGCCCCACCCAAAAGAACCTTCAGTCAAACAAAAAATTGATTTTGATTGGAAAAGAGACATGACTTGCACCAAAGCAGTGAGTATGCGGAATTAGGTTTTTATGCCTCAAATTAAATATTCCATGTTTTTATGGCGAAATCACCATAAAAATGATGTATTGATGGTAAAATGCTTCAGTTAAGTCAAGAAAAATGTACTTAATTTAGGATGATAAATGTTGGAAGTGGGCAAGAGCAGGCAAATGGTGATCATATTTGATGGGCCTGTCCCCAAAAAATCTCTTTTCTGGAAAGAAGTAATTGAGACTATAAAACATGTGGGACCTGCAACAAAATGTAGCAGTGTGGTGTTTATAAATCCTTACTCACTTTGGTGTGCACAAGCAGCACCAGCAGCAGGTGAGCTTCCTCTAGTCTTTCTTTTGATCTTCCAGCTTTTCCTGCAAACTTAATTGGGCCCATTGGTGGCTTCCTTCACAGGTCTAATGCTCGAAGTCCTGGCAGGTCACATGGGCAAGTCTCAATTCTCTTGTTTTGTCTCACTTCTCCCCATGGGAAAAAGGCATGCCTGCATATGAAATGCTATTTTTCTCAAAGCCAATGGCTAGAGAGGAGAGGTTTCAAAATCTTAACTGTGGGTTTACTTGATGGTTTTTCCATTTCATGAAATTTCTGTCAAATTAGCAAGCCACTATTTTTCTGTTGATCTGTATGACTTGCACTTTGATTTTATACATCACATCTCTGAACATAGCTGAAAGACAGGATTTGCCTCTCCTGTGTATCTCTGGGTTTGAGGTTTTATATGAGAATTTCTCCAGCTTTTGTTTTTCCCCACTTTTCTAAATCAATCTGACATGCCTCTTCCCACACGTTACATCGCAGTATACCTATGATGTGCATTATTCCTGAGACAATACAAAGATTATGCTGTTTAAACATTTTTACTTGTCAGAGAGACCATTACCTAATCTTAATGGTAGTGTTTTAAAGATGCATTTAACAGCTCCAATACAAAAAAACACCCTTTAATAGTTAGCTGTGAGCTTGTATCTTATTTTACAGTTCTGCAGTCTTTGCACTGAGCAAACTGCATACAACAAAATATAAAAGGGTCAATGTCAACCTTGGTTTTCAACAAGCAAATACGTCCTTATGTAGTAAGCCCTGAATTGTACATGGCTGCGAGTGGCTTCTTAATGTATTTATTGACTAATTTTGTTATATTTTTTATTTTGTAAGCTACCTAGATATACGTAGTGAAAGTATGGATAGTAAATATCTAAACAATTGAATAAAATTCAAAGTGCTGGCTTTGACCTATTAAGCCTGGCACAGCTTAGGACCCCAGTACTTGACAGACTGCCTTTCCTTGTATGCACCTTTACGGATTTTGAAATAAAAATCTAAGGCCCTTGTGGCATTTGCCCTCCTAGGTGGGTCATAAGGAAAGGGTTAAATGAGAGTGAAGTGACTGGCCAGTGGGAACCCGAGGGGAGGAGTTAGAGTTGGAGTTGTTGGGAAGTCAGTTGAGAGTTGGGAGTTGGAGAAGGAAGAGGGAGGATAAGTCTGTGGGTTGGTCGAGTTGTGTTGTGAGAGAGTGAGAGAAACTGATAGGAGGAGTCAGATAGGCAGTTGGGGTAATCAGTTAGCAGTTATTAGGAAAGGTATAAGCTGTTATAGAAACTAAGATTAAGAAACTGACAAGAAAAATTATCTGAAACCATAAACTTGTTAAGGCTTATAAAATAAACTTGCTTGTTTGATTTAATGTTAACAACTGTCTGGACTCTGTGTGTACCCGAGAGAAACGGGTTGGTGGCAGCGGGGAAGCAATCACAGTGGTGGCACAGGGATCAATAGACCGTCAAACGTCTGGGGACCATGTGTGATCGCCACAGCCCTTTTCTGGGTACCCCTTCCAAGAGATATTTAGAGACTGGCAACCTGCCCCCAACTGTGGAATTCTCTCCCTAGGAAAGCTTGCCTAGTTCCAACTTTTCCATCTTTGATGGCTGTTGAGTGTTCATTCTGTGTCGAAGGGTTGGATATTTTCTGCTGTTCTAGATTACTTATTTCTTTGGATGAACATTTAGGTTTTTTGTATTCGTGTTGTTTGAATGAATTTATGTTGTATTTTGTAATTTTTGTTATTGTAAGTTGCTTTGAGATGCCTCTGTATCTCAAAGTGATATATAAATTAAAAAATACAAAGATGCTGTGTTGCCTGTAGGCAACCCTGGAAATTCTCCTGGGACCATTGTAAATTAAGTATTGTCATTTAGAGATGGAAGGCTTTTCATTAACATAACAAGTAAGTCATCTGTGAAGAAAGGGAAATATTCACACATTCATATTATTTTTCGTAATGTTTTGTTAAGTGTTGCAGCTTATATAACACAATATTACCAAATAAATATTTTTTTTCTTTGTCACAAAGTGTTGACAGTGAGGGGTTGTCACCGCTTACAGTGGGCAAGTGGGGAGCATGAAAATTATGAAGAGCAAATCTGAAGGTCTTATCAACCAGAAAAACAGATTAAAAGCTATTGTGAATTATAGTGAACCATTATAAGATTGGTGCTTAGAAGTCATAGTGAAGCAAGTCAAGTCCAAGGATGAATCTTCTGTGTGAGAATTCATTTTGCTTGCTCTTTCATTCAAACCATTGGATGCTGTGACCCATCTGGTTCAGAAGAGAACACATATTACACGAGAAATCACAATTAGTTTTTTGGCATAATACAATAATGAACTTGAAAATAGCTGATAATGAAGCCATCTGGTGCTTCAAAACTTATGAACAAATACAGATAGCCTTAATACGTAACCTCCAGGCAACCATAATATTAAACAGAAGAGTAAAGGAGTTGAGCACAAGAATAAAAAATAGATGGAATGATTTTTGCATTGTATGTTTTCTTTTGTTGCACACCTTGTAGTTCTGAGATATTGTTAGGCTGCATCTGAACTATACATTTAGAGCACTTCCACATTAAACAGCCATGGGTTCCCCAAAGAATGCTGGGAACTGTCGTTTGTTAAGAGTTTGGGAAGTTGGCTCCTCACCCTTATCAAACTACAATTCCCAGGATTCACTGAGGGAAGCTCTGACTGTTTAAAGTGGCATGATACTGCTTTAAAAGTATAGCAGATGGAGTCTCTTGCTTTATCTGAGAGTGTTCCTTGCCCTTAAGACTGCACAATAGTATTGCTTATGGGGTCACTTACGGCTAAATAATGGGAAGACGTGAACACAGTACTACCTCGAGTTAAGTATTTAATTCATTCCAGAGGTCCGTACTTAACCTGAAACTGTTCTTAACCTGAAGCACCACTTTAGCTAATGGGGCCTCCTGCTGCTGCTGCTGCACCGCCGGAGCACGATTCCTGTTCTCATCCTGAAGTTCTTAACCTGAAGCACTATTTCTGGGTTAGCGGAGTCTGTAACCTGAAGCATACGTAACCTGAAGTGTATGTAACCCGAGGTACCACTGTAGTTAAATCATCTTCCAAGCCCCTGGAGCATAAAACCACATCCCCTTGAGAAAAAGCATTGGCCGCAGTGCAACGGCATCACACTCACAGAACACTTACAACAAGATTTGTGATAGGAATCCAGAGGGTTACCCATGTTAGCCTCTTGCAGCAGAAACCATCATAGTGTCTTGCAGCAGCTTAAAGACTAAAGTATTTATTATGGGATAAACTTTCATGGACTTAGTCCCCCTCTATCAGATGCATGAAGCAAAACCTTACCTGTCAGTTACATGAAGGAGAAAATTGTAGGGTGGGGGAATAGCCACCAAAAGGTCAGTTACAGAATGTCCTGGGAGACTGGAATGTCTTTCCATTTCTTTATGGATATTGCCATGTGTGGTGTCATATTTGTGTCCATTTATTCTGTTGCATAGACCTGACATTGTGGGTGTCATTATTAGGACCTGTTACAGCCTTGCCAGAAAAGGCATGGAGGCAGAATTAGTATCTGGATCTGACCCAGGGTCTGGTCCAGGTGTCTGTACCTCTGTTATGTAGCATTGTTGCTTTAAGTTGTGGGGCTGCCTGAAAGCAAGATGAGTGGTTTCATCTGAGAACTATAAGTGACAGCAGTCACTTGGATCTTGAAGTATGGGTTCCCCCAACAAAATTTAAAAATTTGGCTTTGTAATTTGGAATTTATGTGATGTGATTTAATTTGATGTGATTGGCCAGTTAATAAAAAATATTTTTTAAAAAATATAAGTGACAGCAGTGGTGGTCTGGGACAAAGGAATTTAAAAGGAAGAATGTGACATGAAACAACTGAAATCATTAGTAAGTTCACTGCCATCACTTGGTGGTTAAATTGAGACAAATATTTTGGTGGTTAAATTGAGACAAATATTTTTTTTAAAAAATCACACTCCCAAGTTGAAGTAGCTACTATCCCAAGCATACTTACTTGGAAGTAAATTCCATTAAAATGTTTCAAGGTAAATGTATTTAGGTACGGGCCACCAGGATAGTATATTTTATTTTATACAAAAATGTTGCATATTAAATTGAATTAATTAAGCCTTGTGGTATATTTATAAGCTATGGTACTGCTGGAATATTTTAAATCATACCCTTTATATAAATGAGTCTTATTTTTTAAGATGCACTCACCTCTTAACAAAAATAGCCCCGCTTCGTGTGTCATTGTTTCATTTGATGCAGAGGAAACAGTCATCACAATCAATCTGTTCCTATTGAGTCCTGCTGTTATGCCTCATTTTGTTTGATACTTCCGACACTTAATCCTGTATCAGGTTTTGTGCCAATGCACCGTGAAGCTGCTGCGCCACCCAAGTTCAAAGACCACATGACAGCGCTCATTTGGATTGAATCAGGCCACAACTTTATTGATTGCAGATGTAAGGGGGTTTGACCTAGGCATTGGGCTTATCCTATATCAACCAGCCCACCTGCTAGATGCATTGGGGGTTGATACAAGGATGAGGGGGACTTACGATATATCTCAAGTAGGTGCCTTTTTACCTGGATCACCGCCTTGAGGCATTTGGACAGAAGCACCTCCTCCTGGATCCCTTCAATGAGATACCCCATCCCCTCAGAGGGACAGGCAGAGACTTACAACCTGCCCTCTGACCATGAGAAAGGCTCTACTCCAGGCTTCCTCAACCTCGGCCCCCCAGGTGTTTTTGGCCTACAACTCCCATGATCCCTAACTAGCAGGACCAGTGGTCAGGGGTGATGGGAATTGTAGTCTCAAAACATCTGGGGGGCAGAGGTTGAGGAAGCCTGCTCTACCCAATGCCAAACCTACCAAAGTTTTGTGCTTGCTATGAGGAAGGTGAAACCTTCAGATGATGCCAATTAACCTAACGTAAAAAATTCCTCCCCTCCGAATACGGAGACTGAGATCATCCATAGCAAAGTCAAGGACCAAACAACTGTATGTCCAACAGTGGTCCCCATTACAATCAGCTCCCTTTCATTTCCAAGCTTGCTTGCCAGTGTTTTCTGGCTTCAGCTCAAAGTAGCAATGTATTATTATTATTTATTTATACCCGCCCTTTGCAAGGAGTTCAAGGGGTGTTCTTGGCTTCTCCCTTCCCCATCTAGTTCTCAAAACAGGTAGATTAGGCTGAGAGACAATAATTGGCCTAAAGTCTCCCAGTGAGCTTCATGGATAATCATGGCTGTGAACCCTAGTCTGCTAGATCCTAGTCCTCTAACCACTACACTGTACTGGCTCTGTGGTATTGATACTTTAGTAGTCCTCAGCCCTTAATGTTCCTCTGCCAGTGTTCTCTCTCTCTCTCTCTCTCTATATATATATATATATATTTCACATTTTTCACATCATTTTTACTGCTTCAATTTGACCTTCTGACTTCCTTCTGCCCTTCATGGGTTTCTACTGTGATACAAATTGACTGCATATTGTACTTATAAACCAATACTTCATCAAAGGTTTCTCTTTTAGATTTAATTAACATTTCCCATTACAAGCTCTTTACACTCCTGCCAGTAATTTTAAGTGTTTACAATGGTCATTTCAATAATTCAAATATTTGCTCCAGTCTTTTTCGAATACTTGATCTTATTGGTTTCTGATTTTCCCTGTCATCATCATCAACCTTTTATTCGACCGTCAGTCAGAAAAAGTACATTTGTCAATACACAGTTAAAACATCCAGGAAGATTTTAAAACTTAGCCAACACTAAAATGGGCTAAACAGATAGCCCCATAGATTTTCCCTGTCATTTCCGCCATCTCCGCATAGTCCATCAGTTTCGCCTGCCAGTCTTCTTTTGTTGTTAATTCTTCTTGCTTCCATTCTGCCAGTTTTCTTTCAAGCTGTTCCCACTAAAAGTGGAATGAGTTTTGGCTAAAATAACCACCCCCAGTGTTTATAGTTAAATTAACATTAACTCTCCTAATTTCATTATTTGGTTCATAGTGGTTTGTGATATGTTATGGATTTTTGTATTGATTTTTGTAAGCTTCTAAGTTTCCATGAAGGTTTTTATACTGAAGGTGGCTGATGGATAAGTTAAGTACTAATGCTTAGATATATGGTCTCCACTTTTTTTTACTTCCCTAAGTTTGCACAGTTATTATCCATACATGCTGCCAGGAAAACATAAAAGAAACGAGAGAATTAGCTCTTGGCAATTTTGAGTCAAATTGGTATTGGGGTAGCATAAATCTGACTTTAGCCAGGAATTCTTGAAGAAAGGTTCTTGAATATATTTAGAGAACTATCTAACAACTGGCTCCATACTCCTGCCTGAACACATTCTCATAAGAATGCATTTGAACCCAGTATCGGAGAGTTCATGTTAATGGGCAGCGCTAGGCTAAATTCTGTAGTCTTTCTCTTTGAAATAAACCCTCTAATTGACAGCTTCAACATTACACATTTGACCACTGAGAAGGTCAAAAATGGGGTCAACGGAAGAGTCTTTTTGTAGATTTAATGAGCAATTTTTCACTTATTTTGAGGGCATGAAGGCTTATTTGAAAAACCAACCCAAGCTCAGTCAAAGCTGACATTTGGTCAGGCTCTGTCCATATCTGCAGCAGCTCCGATCAGCTGTCTGTGCAGTAAAAGAAGTACTTACAGTACCAACCAAAATAGAGAGCAATTTATGCTCTATTGAAACACTGCATTCTTCTGTAATGGCCACACTTTTCTGAGTTAGGCATTTCACACTTCATAAGCAGAGGCAAAAAGGGATCCCTTATAACTTACAACAACAAAATGCATTTCTTTCAACTGTTAGCTATTTTTAGTTGCAACGGGAGAGAATATTTAATGTGTACCTTCTCAGTACAGTCAGCAATTTTATTGCCATTCATGGATAGTCCAGGCTACACAGGTTTTATTCTATTTTGAAGGCGTTGACTGCTTCTTGCCCTGTGGCTTCATAGACTATTTTCTATGCAATTTGGGTTCTCCAATGAGAAGGATATTAAATCCCAAAATCGGAGATAGCGAATAGCACTTTCTTATGAAAGAAAGTAATAATGAAGTGTTGGGTTTGGAGGCATATGTTCATTTCTGCTTAGCCTTTATTTTCATGAGCATTGTTGGGAGGCGGGAGAAGAAAGCAGGTATGAGTTCTTGGAATGTATGGGAAAATAATAATAATAATAATAATAATAATAATAATAATAATAATATAGAAAAGAGAAAGAAATATAGTGTTGCAGACTCTGAACTGATGATTCATAATAGTAAAGAGAATGGTCGAGCCACCTTTACATCCTGTGAATATAGAGGTGACCATGGTGTAGCATCCTGGGAAGAACAGGTGGTATCACCTTGGCCTTACAGTGCCACTGACACCTTTGACATTTCTGTATTGGCCAATGGGCTTTAGCCCTATGAAGTCATTAGTATTATATGCTAATTATATGCACAGATCACGTTCGCAACCCGAGCGTCCACTGTACTTGTATGAAAGAATTGCAGGTGTGTCAAGGCCATTTTGTTGTACAGGTTTATCGATGTTTGTCAAACCTTGAACAGGAGTACAGCTAGGACCACCTTGCATTCAATGACTCACCTGTGGGAAAGGATCCCATTTTCCACAGAATAGTGGTAAAAGTTGTCGGAAGCAATGACTGCGTAGATTACATCAAAGGATTCCCCGCTTATGACCTTTTCTGGGGGCCTCTGAACCCAAGCCATCTCTAGGCCTGAAGAGATAAAAGCCAGCTCAACACTTCACAGCCAAAACCAACCAAACAACCAACCAACAGCACTATGCAAATGATATTGGCTAAACAGGTTAATTTGGGGCATGTGACTAATTAAAGCAGGATTTAAAGGGCTGTCACATAGATGATGGAGCAATTTTTTTTAATTTGTTGCTCCAGAGCTTGGATACGGCACCAACGGTCTTCCAGAATTTTCCGGCCAAAACTCCCATCGTCCCTGATCAGTGTCTGTATAATACTAATGATTATACTAATTATACAGAAGTCATTAGTATTATATGCATGAGAGGGATTATGACCATATTAAGCCCTTGGTACAACCAAGCCCCCCCCCCCCCACCCATGCAGGCATGGGGAGCATCTGGTCTGCACTTCAAATAAGTCACACAATAGGTCCTAATTTGGCCCATAAGGCCATTTCCCCCAAGCCATGCCCCCCATCCCACAGCAGATATCACACCTGATGATGTATGAAGAAGGTAAAATTGTGGCTGCAAAGGAACAAGTAGAGGTGTCAGACTGCACTCTCTGGGTCCTGAACACAGGGCTTGCCTTGAGCGTCTTTTAAATTTTCTCCGCAATGCAATCCCCTGCTGGGATAGACTAAGGTTACCAGATTTTTTCAATGAACCCAGGGACACTTTTCAACTTCAATGGATTTTGTATGTGGACTGATTTGTAAATCTGGGGACTGTCCCCAGGATATCTGGTAACCTTAGGATAGACTCCATTTGGAAGCAGCCTTCCAAATGGTCTCGGTCCAGTATAGCTAAAGGAGCGTCTCCACCCCCATTGTTCTGCCCAGACACTGAGGTCCAGTGCCAAGGGCCTTCTGGCGGTTCCCTCACTGTGAGAAGCAAAGCTACAGGGAACCAGGCAGAGGGCCTTTTCGGTAGTGGCACCTGCCCTGTGGAACGCCCTCCCACCAGATGTCAAAGAGAAAAACAACTACCAGATTTTAGAAGACATCTGAAGGCAGCCCTGTTTAGGGAAGCTTTTAATGTTTAATAGATTATTATATTTAATATTCTGTTGGAAGCCGCCCAGAGTGGCTGGGGAAACCCAGCCAGATGGGCAGGGTATAAATAAATTATTATTATTATTATTATTATTATTATTATTATTATTATTATTATTTTAAGGCAGACCAAACCAGACCAAAAACACATCTGATGACTGCTTTGTTTAATTGAATTTCCCATGCAACTCTTTTGTGGTGTTCTCTTCTTCCTCATCTCCCTGTGACAGATACTAATGAAAGGGAGATTTATTTTTACCTCTTCCTTCTTAGTATGCCTGTGCCAAATCAGATTACAAACTTTTCAAGGGACGATTTGTCTCTTATTAACAAATGAAGGGGAACATACAGCTGCTCCATAAGACTTAGTGATTGGTTAAAGTACAGAAATTGCCAAATAGGTATTTGAAGGCTTATCGTTACAGCATCCAAAGCAGTTCAGACACTTTGCACACGGTGATAGCCACATGCATGACATAACTTGTCAGCAATCCAAGGTTGATGCAGCTGCAGGAAAGAAAAAACGATTCCTGGTGAAGGCCATCAAAGATGAACTAAAGGAAAACCACCCACAATTGTACAATAAAAACACTTGTGCGAGAGTACAGGAACTCAGCAATACTCCTGTGTCTTTTAATTCCCACAATGAGGTAAAATGGTAGAAAGAATCATTTGAAAATTGTTTAGCATATCTAAGGAGATGTTTTCGCACAGAGAGCAAACACAGATCTTCTTTCCCTGTAGATAATAGACACAGATATTTAGTCGACTGCCAGGTGGCAACTAAAATACTGGGCAGTGTCTGTTGCTTAGTGGTTGAGTACTGTACATGTTTTGTATGCAGAAGGTCCAAAGTTCAGCTTCTTGACATCTCCTGTTCAAAGGAGGCGCTGGGAAGCACCGCTGCCTGAGGTTCCTTGTCTGCATTTTACTTGTGGCAGTACAGCGTTTGATAGTGATTGAATGCACTACGGTGAGGGCTCAGAATATTCAGTTTGTCATGGAACTTAAAACAATTGATGTCCCGCACCTGCGAGGCAGAGGAACAACTAGGATTAAAACATCACACAAGGGATGCACGGAGCCTGAGAATGCCTGGGGATAGTTAGGAATACAGTGGTACCTCGGGTTAAGAACTTAATTCGTTCTGGAGGTCTGTTCTTAACCTGAAACTGTGCTTAACCTGAGGTACCACTTTAGCTAATGGGGCCTCCTGCTGCTGCTGCTGCACGATTTCTGTTCTCATCCTGAAGCAAAGTTCTTAACCTGAGGTACTATTTCTAGGTTAGCGGAGTCTGTAACCTGAAGCGTATGTAACCTGAAGCATCTGTAACCCGAGGTACCACTGTACTAAGAGACAGGCAGCCCAAAAGCAAAGAGGCTAAAGGAAAGAGGCAGGAGTGGGTGGAGACAGGGAAAAGGAGCTCTACATAGGATGCTGCTGTCCTTTACAGGGTGAGATCAATGGTTCATCTAGCCCATGACCTTGACTGGAAGCAGGTCTCCAAGCCCTTCTTCACCAACCAAAAGTTTTCAGTTTTCAGACACCTTCTTCATTAAAAGCATGAAAGTGGGGTGGGGCAGGACCTTCACAACAGTAAAAAAATAAGGGACCCAGACTCAGTCAAGCTTAGAGTGAGTTAGTCATGGCTAACTTGAATCCCATTTATTTCAGCAATTCTACACTAACCATGCCTGTATACAACTCAAGCAGCAACTATATGATGGTGTTATAGATTTGAGGTGGAACCTCCTTAAACCCTAGAAATTAATAAATGGTAGAATTTTGATTATTTGGGATGCAAATGGTGAAATACAAGCTGCAGAGGAATTTCTGAGCTAGCCTACACACAATGACCTGGCCAAGCTAAGGCCATTCAGAAGAAGAAGAAGAAGAGTTTGGATTTGATATCCCACTTTATCACTACCCAAAGGAGTCTCAAAGCGGCATTCTCCTTTCCCTTCCTCCACCACAACAAACACTCTGTGAGGTGAGTGGGGCTGAGAGACTTCAAAGAAGTGTGGCTAGCCCAAGGTCACCCAGCAGCTGCATGTGGAGGAGCAGAGACGCGAACCCAGTTCCCCAGATTGCAAGTCTATTGCTCTTAACCACTACACCACACTGGCTCTCAGAAACAATACAAGGCGATTGAAGGCCATTGGCAATGCAAGGGGACTGTCCTCCCCCCTTGCCCTGAGGTGTGAACAGAGATGGTGAGGTGGAATGTTGCCAGGGTAACTGGGTGTGAGGTGACAGGAAAAGAGAGTCTTGAGCAAAGGTGTTCTGTGAAGAAGAACGAAGAAGAGAGGTCCATCTTGGGCAGGATGGCTGAAGGCTGGCTGCACGGCTGTGGGGAGACAAGCCCCTCTTGAAATGGCCATGCTGTAAGATCTGGTCTCCCTTCATGCAGACTGAAGGTGTAAATAGGTGAATAAACCATATTTCTTCAAGCTACGATAGTCTCCGCCATGTCTCAATTCTCCAAAGGAACACAGACCCTGGGTGAGTGCCTGGAACCCCCTGGGATTTTGCTATCGCTCAGCAGAGGGTGAGGGTGGCACCCAACTTTTGTAGCAATATATAAGAGAGAAGAACACCAGGGGGGCTAGACAAGAGGCAGGGTTGCTAAAATAAGTGTGGAAAAGCATCCAGTGGCTTGAAAAGTCACTGAAGGACTGGATTTCACACAGTCATTTGAACTAATTAACCAGTTCTTCAGCTGCTGGCTTGCAATTCTCTTTTATCTTTATTTATTAACCTACGATTCAAAATCACCTCATGCTGCCATTGCTACAAAATGAACGAAATGCATCTTAATATATTGATACCTGTGCTGCACGGTGAATATTTCTGTCTGATCACTAAAAGCATAGCAAGATAAATAGCTTGGGTGCTGTCTCCCTTCAATGTGATCAGAGTGTAAAGTCTCAATAAAAATGGACACCGTGTGTCAAATTACACCATATTCAGTTAAATTATAACAAAGGCTTGAATGTGGGTAAAGCTTTTTAATTGATGAGTTGCTTCCTGGCATGACCCAACTGTATATTTATTTATACCGGTTCAGGAATTAGAAACCAGTCTTCCAAACCCAACAATATATGTCAATTAAGCTAGCAGTTGTTTCAATGGGCTATATTTTTTCAACTGTCGAAATGACTAGGAGGGGGGGAGCCTTTGTTTGCCTTGGTTCATGGGTCATTGGCTTTCACAATAGCTGGCTCTCAGCTCTATTCACTATTAAAGTGATGTGTTTCTTCATGAATCATTTATTCACATAAATTCTAAATAGTTTAGCACTTGTCTCATTCATTAGGCAGATTATACAGACAGATTGGTTCAAGGTAACAATCAGCTTTCTTGGGGGTTTTTTTTATATAAAAAAATTTCTAGCATTCTAAATTGCTTGAATAAATTATGGCGCTTTCTGTGGCATTGTCTGGCTAATCACCGCCTCTGTGCTCTGCCTTTTTTCAGTAATCCTAAGTGAAAGCTGATATGTCATCCTCAAGGTGCCTGCCAGACCAAACAATTCCAGAATGCATCCAGTTGACACTTTTAAGTCATCACAGTTTTCAAAAGCAGACCATCTATGTGGTTAATCAAGCATGTAGTCTGCATGTGATTCTGACAGTTGTTTTAGTGCAAAGCAAATAGACTATGGCCATCACACATTAATGAGAACGCACTTTAGCTTTTAGCTGTTTGCGACACACACACACCAGTTTTGCAAAGGAAGATCACACAAGTGTTGCATCCATAAGGTCAATGTTTCCTATTCTATTATAGGCTTGGTGGAGGCATGGGAGTGTTTGCTCCTCCCACTGTTCATGCTCTAGTCGTGTGAATTAGTCCTACAGCCTCAATGCATGAACACAGACTGAGAACTAGCTAAAATGTCACCAAGCCAGAGAACCATGGCCACCGTAGTTGGTGAGAAGTAGAAATAATGCACAATCTGACTGGTGAATTGTTATCTACATCACATCAGCGCAAAACATTCCGGGACATTTGCAGTGGTGCAGAGAAAACTGTACCGTACATGTCTTGAGCCATTGCACAGAAACAACTGTCTTGGGTATAAGGGTTGTCGTGTGGAGCAATTTAGAGCGGCCTCCATATGGCAGCTGTAATCTATAGACCTGCACTTATGTTTTCATACTTGAAGTTAAGGGTTATAAAAAATGTTCACTCCTCCTGGCATGCACCCTGTAATTCATTCTTTAATGGATTCCTCACCCATGAATTCTCATTGTCTCTTCATGGCCAAAGAAGGAACAGGTAGAATATCTCAATGCTATACCATGAATGAATGAAACCTGCAGTTTCATGAACATGTTTACCATGTAGTTCAGTTAATCCCTCATCAAAATAATAGTGTGGGTGGCTAGTATTCCTTCCAGGGATGATGAAATTACCTTAGTTCTGCTCAGCTATTGCTGTGCACCTACAGATGTCTTTTGAGAAGAAAGGATAATTCTTAAATGTTGATGAACTGTTTTTTCCACATAATTTGCTTTTCCACTGAGGCTTGTAAGTATTTTTCAAATAAATAAAGGTTTGGTTGTATGCAATGGTAGTCTGACTCAGAGTAGGCCTATAGAAGTTATTGGCTATGTCAAACTTAGGTTTATTTATTTTAATGGGTTTAGTCTGAATATAACTTTGCATTTTGTTGTCATTCCATGAATGCACACATACACGCCTTCAGGTGCAGTAAATTCACTGTATTAAAAAAGCAGAATTTTTCTTCTACAATTTAAAAAAATAATCAGGAAAAAGTTTTCAAAGTTTGTGCATGTGTATACATGGGACAAGGGACGCGGGTGGCATTGTGGGTTAAACCACAGAGCCTAGGACTTGCTGATCAGAAGGTCGGCGGTTCGAATCCCCGTGACGGGGTGAGCTCCTGTTGCTCGGTCCCCGCTCCTGCCAACCTAGCAGTTCGAAAGCACGTCAAAGTGCAAGTAGACAAATAGGTACCACTCCGGCGGGAAGGTAAACAGCGTTTCTGTGTGCTACTCTGGTTCGCCAGAAGCGGCTTAGTCATGCTGGCCACATGACCCGGAAGCTGTAAGCCGGCTCCCTCTGCCAATAAAGTGAGATGAGCACCGCAACCCCGGAGTCGGTCACAACTGGACCTAATGGTCAGGGGTCCCTTTACCTTTATACATGGGACACATAGCTATGGAACTGCACTTCTGCTCAATACAGAAAACAATTGCATTCCCAGTTACAATAAAGTAATACCTCCACGAACATCCACCCCATCGACTGTCCATTTTGGCGAACGTCCACGACAAACCCGGAAGTCCTGGAATGGGTTACTTCCGGGTTTACCATTTGAGCATGCGCAGAAGTGCTAAATCGTGCTTCGCGCATGCACAGAAGCACAAACCGCTCCACGGGCGGGTGCAGTGCAGAGCTTTGTCGAGCGTCCCTTTCATGGAGCATCTAGGATCCCGGACTCAAAACAAGGTACCACTGTACTGTATATTCCCTTTTTAAAGTCTACGGCAGAATGAAGCAAATTATGTGGAACTGATAAGTACTTCAGCATGGATTTGGTATTTCATTAACTGTGGAATGAAAAATGAATTGCACAAAACTATTTCTAACTCTCCACAACAACAACCACCAAAAGCACCAGCACACAACTGAAGAAACACAGAGAAAATAACCTGACACATCAAGGCTCTACAATGTATGGTAAATGAAACACAGTGAAGCCTCCAAACACCAAATGGTCCATTTTAATATACTACAAAGCGGTTATTTTTCATTATAGCTGTACTTGCCAACATAGCAAAAGCTGATACTTCAAATTGTTTCCACTTTAAGCCATGTTTCTGAGGGACTTTTATCCCTGCTCTTGAAGAAAAGAACATATAACCTTCTCAACATGGGACCGTTTTTTTGAACAACGTAAAGCACCTTCACTTTGAACAAATCAAGAGCAGAAGCCATTAGCCTATAAACCTCAGTTATGGCTCCCACCAACCCCCATCTATATAAAGGCAGTGTTTAATTACACATGGAAAACATTGCAAGTGCAGAGTTAGGAATTTTCTTAAGTTGCACATTGGAAGCTATCTGCGCAACTCCAATAAAATCAAATGAGTCACATGACTCCAATACTGCTGAAGCCTAGATATTTAATTTGCAAGATCATTCCAAAAGTAATCATTTTAATGACTAGAATGAAATGAGGTTTTATTGTAAAAGTGGTGACAAAAAGGTGACTTTTGCTATTGACCATTTGTAGTAATGAATTACCAATGAGGCGTTAGTTTCCATATGAAACCTTGCTATAGTATACTGAATTTAATAGCCATACTCAACTAAATTCTGTAATACTTCTTATACAGTCCAGCCATTCAAAAACCTCTGCGAGCCGAAACCTTTTTCGAGTTGGCGTGTCTCTGGAAAGTGCAAGGGCCTGCTACAAAACACATGCAGTTACATTTCATCTAGTGTAGATCCTTTGATTTTAATGGCCTAATTTCATTTAATTAAAAGGAATTTGTGGATGGCAGTGCTTGTAGACATAATAACCTTAATTTCAAAGATGCTGAGATGAAAGAGGTAAGACTCCTCAGATGTCAAAAGCCATTTATCATCTCATAGTTAGGAGGGCAAGGAATACATAGTGGTGTCCTTCTATTCTATTTGGACAAACTCATTTTATAAGTGGACTCTGTAAGCAACACATCCCTAATCTGATGTGCCCATATAGTAGGAATCATAGAATCATAGAATCATAGAGTTGGAAGAGACCACAAGGGCCATCGAGTCCAACCCCCTGCCAAGCAGGAAACACCATCAGAGCACTCCTGACATATGGTTGTCAAGCCTCTGCTTAAAGACCTCCAAAGAAGAAGACCCCACCACACTCCTTGGCAGCAAATTCCACTGTCGAACAGCTCTTACTGTCAGGAAGTTCTTCCTAATGTTTAGGTGGAATCTTCTTTCTTGTTGTTTGGAACCATTGCTCCGTGTCCGCTTCTCTGGAGCAGCAGAAAACAACCTTTCTCCCTCCTCTATGTGACATCCTTTTATATATTTGAACATGGCTATCATATCACCCCTTAACCTCCTCTTCTCCAGGCTAAACATGCCCAGCTCCCTTAGCCGTTCCTCATAAGGCATCGTTTCCAGGCCTTTGACCATTTTGGTTGCCCTCCTCTGGACACGTTCCAGTTTGTCAGTGTCCTTCTTGAACTGTGGTGCCCAGAACTGGACACAGTACTCCAGGTGAGGTCTGACCAGAGCAGAATACAGTGGCACTATTACTTCCCTTGATCTAGATGCTATACTCCTATTGATGCAGCCCAGAATTGCATTGGCTTTTTTAACTGCCGTGTCACACTGTTGGCTCATGTCAAGTTTGTGGTCAACCAAGACTCCTAGATCCTTTTCACATGTACTGCTCTCAAGCCAGGTGTCACCCATCTTGTATTTGTGCCTCTCATTTTTTTTGCCCAAGTGCAATACTTTACATTTCTCCCTGTTAAAATTCATCTTCTTTGTTTTGGCCCAGTTCTCTAATCTGTCAAGGTCATTTTGAAGTGTGATCCTGTCCTCTGGGGTGTTAGCCACCCCTCCCAGTTTGGTGTCATCTGCAAATTTGATCAGGATGCCCTTGAGTCCATCATCCAAGTCGTTGATAAAGATGTTGAATAAGACCGGGCCCAAGACAGAACCCTGTGGCACCCCACTAGTCACTCTTCTCCAGGATGAAGAGGAACCATTGATGAGCACCCTTTGGGTTCGGTCAGTCAGCCAGTTACAAATCCACTGAGTGGTAGCATAGTCAAGACCGCATTTTACCAGCTTCTTTACAAGAATATCATGGGACACCTTGTCAAATGCCTTGCTGAAATCAAGGTAGGCTACATCCACTGCGTTCCCTTCATCTACCAGGGTTGTAATTCTGTCAAAAAACGAGATCAGGTTAGTCTGACATGACTTATTTTTCAGAAATCCATGCTGACTATTGGTGATCACAGCATTCCTTTCTAGGTGCTCACAGACTGCTTGCTTAATGATCTGCTCCAGAATCTTCCCTGGTATTGATGTCAGACTGACTGGGCGGTAATTATTTGGGTCCTCTCTTTTCCCCTTTTTGAAAATAGGGACAACATTTGCCCTCCTCCAGTCTGCCGGGACTTCGCCTGTTCTCCAGGAATTCTCAAAGATGACTGCCAGTGGTTCTGAGATCACATCTGCCAGTTCTTTTAATACTCTTGGATGCAGTTCATCTGGCCCTGGAGACTTGAATACATCTAAACTAGCCAAGTATTCTTGTACTATCTCCTTAGTTATTCTAGGCTGTGTTTCCTCTGCTGAATCATTTGCTCCAAATTCTTCAGGTCGGGCATTGTTTTCTTTATCGGAGAAGACTGAGGCAAAGAAGGCATTGAGGAGTTCAGCCCTTTCTGTGTCCCCTGTTTGCATTTCACCATCTTCTCCTCTGACTGACCCCACTGTTTCTTTGTTCTTCCTTTTGCTACGAACATACCCATAAAAGCCTTTTTTGTTGCTTTTAACCTCTCTAGCAAGCCTGAGTTCATTCTGTGCTTTAGCTTTTCTGACTTTGTGTCTACACGTGCTGGCTATTTGTTTGAATACCTCTTTGGTGGTTTCCCCCCTTTTCCATTTTTTGTACACATCCTTTTTTAATCTTAACTCAGTTAAAAGTTCTTTAGATAGCCACCCTGGCTTCTTTAGGCACCTTCCATGTTTCCGTCTCATTGGTATTGCCTGAAGTTGTGCTTTTACTATCTCCCTCTTAACAAACTCCCAGCCATCATGAACTCCCTTTCCTTTTAGTATTACTGTCCATGGGATCTCACCCAGCACTTCCCTAAGTTTTATGAAGTCGGCTTTCTTAAAGTCAAGAAATTGAGTCCTAGTATGCTTGGCTGCTCCTTTCCGCTGTATAGTAAACTTCAGAAGAGCATGATCACTCGCGCCTAATGATCCTTCCACTTCTACCCCACTAACCAGGTCATCAACATTGGTTAGGACCAGATCTAAAATGGCTGTTCCTCTTGTTGCTTCTCCCACTTTCTGGACAATGAAGTTGTCTGCAAGGCCAGTGAGGAATCTGTTTGACCTTATGTTCTTGGCTGAGTTTGACATCCAACAAATATCCGGGTAATTGAAGTCCCCCATTACTACTATCTCCCTTCCTTTTGCATGCTTGGCCATCTGTTCCAGGAAGGCATCATCTATGTCCTCCGTTTGGCTTGGGGATCTATAGTAAACTCCCACAATGAGGTCACTGTTATTCTTCTCTCCCTTAATTTTGACCCAAATGCTCTTACTTTGGCTTTGAGGTTCTAAATCTTGGATCTCTTCACAGGTATACACATCCCTGACATATAACGCCACTCTTCCTCCTTTCTTGTCTGGTCTGTTTCTCTGAAATAGATTGTATCCCTCCATTATTACATTCCAATCGTGGGACTTATCCCACCAGATTTCAGTGATGCCTATTATGTCATATTTAGTTTGCTGTACCAAGAGCTCAAGCTCATCTTGTTTATTTCCCATGCTTTGTGCATTAGTGTACAGACATTGAAGTCCATTAATCATTCCCCCGTGTCTCTTATTTAAGGATTTTTTCCTCCCACCACTAGGTCTGCGTGCTGTTTGCTCCATTTGGTCTATGACATTTGGATGATCATCTTCATCAATTGATAGACTCCTACCTTCAGGAGCACTGTCTCCCTCCCCCACGTTAGTCAGTTTAAAGCCCTCCTGATGAGGTTTCTGAGATTTTTGGCAAAAACATTCCTCCCAGCCGTTGTGAGGTGCAGCCCATCGCTTGCCAGAAGTCCATCTTCAAGAAACTGCAGTCTGTGATCTAAGAATCCAAACCGTTCCTGTTTACACCATTTGCGAAGCCAGTTGTTCACTTCCACTATTTTTCCCTCTCTCCCTGGGCCACGTCGTTCAACTGGGAGGACAGATGAGATGACAATTTGTGCATTTAATTGCTTCAATTTCCTGCCCAGAGCCTCGTAGTCTCTTTTGATCTTCTGGAGGCTATTGCTTGCAGTGTCATTGGTTCCCACATGAACCAAGAGGAAGGGGTATTTGTCAGTGGGTTTTATGATTCCTTGCAGTCGTTCAGTTACATCTTGGATCTTAGCCCCGGGGAGACAGCACACTTCCCGAGACATCTTGTCAGGCCCACAGATCACTGCTTCTGTTCCCCTCAGTAGGGAATCCCCTATCACCACTACATGCCTCCTCTTAGGTTTGGTCGGGGTTCTTCCGTGAGCTGTCTGTTCCACGGTGGCCTGCACATTCCCTGAGGACTGACTTTGCTACTCGTCTTCATATACCTGATCAACTGTAATGAGGGAGAGATCCTCAAATGGAATCTGCTCTTCGTCTTCCATGCTAGGGGAGAGGACCTCAAAGCGATTGTGTATTTCTAAACAATCAGAGCGAACCCTGGGCCTCCTACTTCTTTGAGTCACGTTTCTCCATATATCTGGCTCCTGCGTTGGTGAACTAGCCTCCTTCTCAGGGGAGTCCCCTGTCTCTTCCTTGGTGGAGACGGTGTGCTCTGTTGCTTCCAAGAAGACCTCCAGCTCTCTAATTCTTTGGAGCGTAGCTACACGTTCCTCCAGTTGCTGGACTTTGTCTTTTAAGAGGGCAATCAACATGCAATTGCTGCAGGTAAAGCTGCCTGCAACCTTTGGCAAGATGGCAAACATTGCGCAGGAACCGCAGGCGACTGCAGCTGTTCCCTCACCCTCCATCTTGAGAACGTTGTCGTTGGGGGTGGCTACAGCGGTCCTCCATCATAAGAAGCGTGAAGACAGGACAAATAACTCCCCCCCAGAAAAACCTAGGTTTCCCCCCACAAACGTTTGAGACTAGCTCCCCTAAATCTATAAGATGGATCAAACTGCACGCGCCGCTAGGCCTGCCTCAACAGAAACCCTGCCCCCTCTGACCTTTGCACAGGGAGAGCAGCTAATCAGCCACAAAGAGACACACACACGAGAAAACCCTTTTTGCTCCTTCTACAGCTGCTGCCCTGCAAGCTCTGATAAGCTCCTCCCACAGCTAATCACCTGCCTCAACAGAAACCCTGCCCCCTCTGACCTTTGCACAGGGAAGAAGAAGAAGAAGAAGAAGAAGAAGAAGAAGAAGAAGAAGAAGAAGAAGAAAAAGAAAAAGCATGGAAGTAATATTTTGTTCTGATGTAAAAATTAGGGTTTGGCTTTTGCTGCCCAGCTTCCCATGGGACTCTGAGTCCTCTAAGTCCATGACTGGTCAGAGAAGAATGGATGGAGGCAGAATCCAATGGAAAACAAGGCAGATATTTATTTTTCTGTTGCAACAGAGTTCCCTCTCCTCCTTCCAAGGTGGGAGAGACCCTGAACAAAAGTGTGCAGGAACCTTAAAGACTTTTGACATTGCCCAACCCCCTTAGCCAAAGACCACCCCAAAATCATCACACATACAACATTGTATCATCTTTGAAGATGCTCGAACTCAGGATGAAAGGGAGAAACATGCCAAGAGGAAGGCAAGCTTGGCAAACCCTCACCATGATCAACTCCTGCCTAGAAACCTATGTCCCCACTGTGGAAGGACGTGTGGATCCAGAATTGGCCTCCACAGTCACTTACGGACTCACTGTTAAAACCATGTTTGTGGAAAACAATCTTACTTGGCTACGAGTGATCGCCAAAGAAGAAGACATACATCATAGGAGGTGGCCTATAGCAGAAAACTTGTCTGCCAGAATACCTGATAATGGTTGCTGATTGCATTACCTGGGCAGTCTGGCCATTCTTTTGTGATGGTTAATACTTTCCTGAACCCAGGTCACAGGCTCACTCTATTCATACACAAACATGCCCTTAATACAGGATTTGTAAGTGAAAAGACAATGGGAAGGCTCTCCCCATTTGCCTCCCTTATTGTGAAGGAATATTTGAGGTCATTGGGAGAGTCAAAATGGCTTCACGATTGCTGTACTATTTTAGACACATGGTTTATATATTTAGATATGAGTGCATTTATGAATATTTATTCTATATTTGAGACCTAAGAATTCTTATAATAGTTCATATTTAAAAAATCACTGCAGGTATACATACAGAGACCATTTAAGTAAAATTTGAAAGCATGTTTGCAATAGCTTCATCCTTGTAGCCTTGAATCCTACCTCTGAAAACCATACCTATTGCTGAATGTTTTATTTAAAACTTCTGTAAAGCAGAGAGACTTCCTTTTAAGCACTTAGAAACAAATCAGAATAATAGGATTTCAGCTTGGTAAGCAAACCTATTTTCTGTTTCCCATTTCAAAGTGTTAGCTGAATTCAGAAAGGATTTAGATCCCTTGAAAACTGAATACAGAAAAGCATCCTTTTATTTTTTTATTTTTTTAGTATTTATGTGTGAATTTTTCACATTCTCAATGCCTTTAAAACATTTAGAGATATGCCTGGAGAAATTTTGCCAACATTTGCTGAATCTATCATAAATTACAGAACCTGTAAAAGCAAGCTATTTTTCATAATGCAGTGAGTCTAATCTTAAAATATGCTGCTAAGGTGTGTCTGCAGCAAGTATTGTATGAGTTACAATTCACTGTGCATAACCTTTGCAGAATCTGATCCTTGGTTTGGGTTTTGATCAACCTAGAAATCTTGGCTGAACATACTAAGAACAACATACATTTCCAAGGGCTCTTGCTGTACTGCAAAACCCCTAGAATTTCCTTCTTAAAAAAAAGCACAACCCAAAATACTGTTGAGCCGCCTTTAAGGTCCATTATCATTTCCCCAGGGTATATAAGCTTTTCCCTCTAGAATCACATCAAGCTTTTAAGGAGCAAAACCATTCTTGGGATGTGTTTGCAAGTAGTTATCTTCAAGCTATTAACCAATGTGGTAGCAAGCCAGTGTTCCATCAATGCTAGCAGTCACCCAGTACAAATGCAAGGTATACAGAACCAGAGGAAATGTTTTTCCCTGATAAGAACTGCCACCACCTTCTCAGACAATAGTGTCAGCTTATCTACTGCACTGGTTCCCCCATCCCCACCCCTAATCACATTTTCCACAATGTAAAGAAAATAAGCTAAAGCTTTTTACTAACAAATTATTTGCAGGAAACATGCAAGGTGTGATTAATCTAGTTTTATTCAGCTGGATCATACAGTCAAAAAATCCTGAAAGTTCAGTGTTCCTTCTTTAAAAAACAAAACAAAACTATTGGTGTATTTTTAAAGGGGCCAAAAAATGTTACACTGGCCTGATTTTTGCTCCTACAGGATTAACAGTACATTCCTATATATGCCTACTCAGACATAAGACCTACTATGTCCAAAGGGACTTTGCATAGGACTGTTATAAGAAAAAATGGCTCCTTTCCCCTGTATAGCAAATGTCGGCAACCGAAGGCCCATGGGCTGGAAGCGGCCGATGAGGGTTGCTTAACTGGCCCATGAGCCGCCCCATACCGAGCCACCCACTCGGCGAGTCCCTGCGCACAGCACTAAACTGGCGCAGTGTGGCGCAGGGACTCTCTTCCGCGGCTCCGGAAATCGCTTCTGCGCATACCCAGACACCAAAAATCGCTTCTGTGCAGGTGTGATTTTCGGCGTCTGAGCATGCGCAGACGCAATTTCTGGCGTCATGCTGCGCCGGCCCGCCCCACGGAGGATTTCCGCGGGAGGGATCCAGCCTATGCCTGGTAAGCCCTGCCAACCCCTGCTGTATAGAGTCATTATGTAGGTTCTCTATTGGTAGGAGAAAACAACAGAGGCCAACCAGAGAATATTGAGAAGCAAAGCAGCTAGTAAGCATGATCTTTATTAAACTGTTGCAACAGGGTGCTCACCCCACCATGCAGGAGGGAGGAGGAACCCAGAACATTAGTGTGCAAGCTCTTATATAGACTTTTGAAATTGCCTACCCTGTAGCTCAAGACCCCCCCCCCCAGTACATCATACATACATCACAGAAGGGGCGGTCTACAGCAGAATCCTGTCTGGTAGGAAACCTTTTGATGGTCACTGATTGCTTTTACCTAGGCATCTTGGCCATTCTTTTGTGATGGTAAATACTCAGTTCCTGAATCCAGGTCACAGGCTCACCCTATTCATACAAAGATAGACCCTTAAGACAGGATTTGTGAGCAAACAGACAATGGGGAGGCTTTTTCATTTCCTTCCTCCTTGCAGAGAAACATTTGAGGTCAATTTGGGACAGTCAAAATGGTATCAAAATTGCTCTCCTGTACTATTTCAGACACGTAGTTTATATACTTACGTACATGTTTACCTTGTAAATTTATGAAAATATGATTTATATATATGAGACCTTAGAATTCCTATAACAGGACTTTGACTGTGTATAGGATTGTGATCTACCTGGAATTTACCTGGAAAGCTCACAGAACACAATAGAACTTGCATCTGAGTAAGCTATATAGGATTGCACTGTAAAGGTAAAAACACTATGCTGCATCATATTTTGGAACCATAAAACTCTCACTGCGCCAATTTACTGTAATAAATACAAAAGCATAGGCAATCTCCCTTGGTCTCTTAATCTCACCACCTAAACTGCCTAGCCTAACCAAGTTCCACTGCTGTGGTAACTGTGGATACATTGAAGTCAGGATTTGCAGTGATTTATTTATTTTTAATCCATTCAGAGTGGTGATAGTAAGCTCCCCCTCTAGCTCAAATCTCCCACAAAGGAAATAGTTTAACTTAATCTGAGTCAATCCTTATTGATTCTGATCCCATCATGCCCCACTCATTTTTGCATGCAATTCCCCCATGTCCATTTTTGTATGCAGTTCTGCTCCATATATTCATTTTCATAATCATTTTCCTCCTATGACAACACAATTGTGTACATTCTTTTCACTATGTATTTTTGCATGTACTTTTCACTAATACTGGTGGCGGCCATTTCATGTAGGGGTTCCATTCCTGGCCCCCACGCACATTGGCGGAGCGCATATAAGTGCACCCCACCCCCTTACACGCCACCCCCATTAGTCCCCGATTCTGCCTTCTTCTGGGCCCACAAGGACCCACGCATCGACAGTTGCACATCAATTGGGTGTGCCTAAAATGGTTGTGGCCTGTATGCACATTTCTCTACTCATTCTTTGGAGAATAGCATTGCAAAATTCAGAAAAATGAGAGTTGTGTTTCAGTTCATGTGCTGGGGTACAGAGTATAAATATAGTAGATTTGCAAAATGCAAACCAAATTAATTCCTCCTTGCAATGTACGTAACTCTGGAATCCATGTTTTCAGTGAAGACATGGTTTGGAGATTTTCAAAATAAGTTAATCAAAAGACTGTTGTTTCACATGAACCCCCCTAGCCTGAACTTTCCAGATACTTCACTGCATAAAGAAACCTTGGCAATGCTTCAAGAAATGACAGCATATGAATTGCCTTGCTGTTCTAACATGGAATTGTGTTCCTTGAAGGATTAAGGCCAGGATTAAGTTGACACAGATCCCCTGCTATATATAGGGAGAAAGGGGACAGGTTAACTTTTTAAAAAAATACTGTTGCATTTAGGCACACGGGGAGGCAATGTTAGGTGCAAAACCAAAGGATTATGCAGAGGAAAGTGATCAGTATTGGGGTAACCAACTCTAGGTCGATGGTGACACTGTAAGGGAAACAGACAGCTGCACCTTTGCTTTACATTCTGGCCCTGCTAGGCATGCTGAATTTTAGAAGCGGATTTTATAGGAATTTAAAATATTTCCATAAGATGAATGAACTCTCTGAGGGGTTTTCACTCATTCCAAAACTGACAATGAGTCTTACTTGAAGTGACATTTCAAGGCCAATGTGGAGTTTCCTGCTTGGGTGAAACGTATATGAAATTCCAAAGGAAGTAAACTCCTTTTGTTGGTGGGAAACTCCCTGGAATAAAGTGGACATCATAATATTAGAAGATTTACCTTGGACAAATCACAACCTCACAACAGAGTAATAATGACTTGTATAGATAACTCAATCACTTCAATCTCTCTCTCTCTCTCCCTCTCTCACGATTCTAGACTGCAGTTGCATAGCTGGTAGTGACCCATTGTTTGACCCGTTGATTTAAATTGAACGAAGTGTGTAATGTTTCTGGGATATTGGCCCAACCAAAATTAAGCAAGCAACTGATCTCACACAGGTCCAATTCTCAGCTACTTTTAGACTACAAATCCTATGCACATTTACGCATGAGAGTCAGCTCAACTGAATTCCAATGAGCTTGCTTCTGAGATACAGCTTTGCTGGGAATTTACAGAGCACTCCAAACATCCTGTGTGCCGTAATGGAGGGCCTTTGGCTGCGGCAAGAGGTATGCTTCCACTCTGTTCTGCTGGCTGGGTTGTGGCTTTGCTGACAATGCAACTGGACAGAAGCTACCACCATCAGTATCCCTGTTGACAATAAGCAGTGTAAACCTCCAAAACAATGTGTGCAGGAAGGGGTGGAGCTGGGCCAGCCAAGTATCCACTAGATCCTAAGCTAAGCCAGCTACTGGCAATTTTTCTGATTAGGGTCTCTCTGCTGCGCTAACCTGGAGCTGGTGTAGCAAAAACTGCACCCTATCTTTGATAGCGTGAGTGGCAGCACTTTGTATATGAAAGTGGCTCTGCCTCTCTCTTCAGCCCTGCTCGTCCTGGCTGGGAGATAGGATTGTTCCACAGACCATTAATATCACAAGCCTGTACATGTTAATGAAGAAGTCAGTTCTTCTGTGTTCAACAGGCTTTTCTCCCAAGTAAATATGCATAATATTACAGGCTAAAAATTTGTAGTCCCATGCAACACATGCTTAGTTGCAAGTAAATCCCACTGAATATAATGTGACTTAAACGTGCTTAAGACAGGACCCTTGAGCAAGACCAGAAGTCTTTGGGGATAGCAAAGGTATTGTGGAAGTGGCATTTTTCATCTAATACAAAAATGGTTCAGGGTACAGATAACTACTTTGGCGAATGGACTTCTGCCAGGGAGGGATATAGTACAACTGTGATTTGGTTTATGTTATCTGGAAAAAGCTTCCAAGATGATAAAATTAGTATCTTCTACTAGGAAGCAAAAGCAGGGAGGTCTATCCAGAAAATTAAATTAATTCATGCTATTCATTTGGTTTTGCATTATCCCATGGAGCTCATGGGAATCAGAGAAGTCATGGTGAAGTCGGTAGGGCTTACTTCTGAGCAAGCACGGCTAGGATAGGGTTGCACAGGAGCAGCAAGCAAGAATATCACATACAAATATTGGAAGTGCTTTAAATATATACTGTTCTTAAGAGCTGCTAAGAATGTAGTAGATTGCTTACAAAGGTTCCTTTCAGCAATAATATTTGATGATTCTCTATAAAAGTTACTAGAATGTCAATAGTGTTTCTAAGTTTCTCTAAAGAAAAGGACCCAGTGGTATAAGTGCTACTAATAAACCCACAATACCTCTTAAGTACGACCGCCTAAAGTGTGCTTCACTGGCCTTTGCATTTATGAGCACCATTTCCACAGGGAAAGAAAAGTAGTGCACTGTTCAGCGATATCTCCACACTGGTTGGTATAGCCACTTGTCAGACCATAATTCTAGCACTTCAAAAACTTGTAAGCACCATTATCACACACAAAAGTGCTCTCAGAAGCTAAATATCACTGACACACACTGCTTCTCAGCGTTGCCGATTTATTAACTGTTTAATATTAAACGGAGAAGTGCAATTTTCAGAGACTGTACAGAAATTCTAACAGCAATCATGAAGATTATTTAACAGCAACAGCAAGGCAATTAAAATACACACACACATATTTATTTATTTACATTATTTATATACCACCTTTCCGACAACTTGCTGCAGGCAGCATATAAATAAACCAATAATAAACCAATTTGCAATCAAATTCACATTAATAAAAATAAGTTCCACAACAGCAGAATAAAATCATGTAAGTACCATATAAAAGGCAGCAGACCAAGAGAGAAATCAGTTACTTAATTAACTCAAAGCCTTGGTGAATAAAAAAGGTCTTAACTAAATGTCAAAAGGCATGAAGCATCGCTTGGCGAGATTATCAGTGCATTTGCTGGTATGACAGACAAATGCTACAGAAATCTTGAGTCAAAATTTGACCTTGTTGCAGCAGTCACACTTTTAAATGTTCTGCAATCTGGGACATTTAGCAAAATGGAGATGTCAGACACTAGTAAACTTACTGGAGTTGCACGTCTGGGATATTTGTAAGGGTTCCAGACTTTAATTATGACTAACATTTCTAGAGGAATTTGCTTCGGACTTACGGGTTGGTGCCTCCAGCAATGGCTGAATTCCTCTGATCGGGAGGAATTTGCTTCGTGGAAATCAGGGTCTGGCCGCCACGGCGAAGGCGGGGACCCACTAAAAATCACAGGCGGGAGAAGCCTGTGAACGTGGGATTTGGCTGGCACCTTTTGCGCCTCCCCTACTCGCGGGGAAACCCGGTTTCGGGGATCCGGAGCGACGTGGGGTGAGTGGCATGGTGCTTCAAATTGACTGCTTCTTTCACGGAGTGAAGCCGCATTGCTGTTGCCGGAGAGCGCTGACTTTTTCCTGTGGACAATTTGATCTTAAAACAACTACCCGTGAGTAGAACGGAAAATTGGATTTTTAAACGTCTTAATTTGGCACCAAAACGGGGAGGTTTCAAACAGGAAGTCCACCTTCCCCTTTTGTAAATAGACTGAAGCAAAGAGGCTGCAAGCTAAAGTCTTGGAAAGTCCTCTGTAAAGGGTTAAACTTCCATCGGCTAAAATCATTAAACCCCCCTTGGAGGCAGGAGAAGAGGGGGGAAATTTTGGACCGCATAAGCCTGCAGGAGAGAGAGTGAAGAAAGTTAAATTACCACCGCTCTGAACCTGGAAACGGGCTGCTAGTAAGTCTGACGTTTTGGGAAAGTTCATTGACTGTGAATAAAACGTTTGTTGACAGATAGTTAAATAAGAGAAATACATTGTTTCCATTGTTTCCTTCTGCATTTAAAAAGGAGTAAAAGTAACTGAAAATTGAAACTAATTTTATCGCTTGAACCGTGCTTAAAAGGATTGATACAAATAGAAAATGTTTCCCTCTAGAGGGAGCCTTTGAAACTGTTACAAGAGTTGAGCTGGGGGAATCTCCAGCTGCAAGATAAAAAACCGTGAGAACCAGGGATTGACCTTGGATCGGTAAGAATGTCGACAGAAGAAGCCTTAGTGATTGCATTATGCAAGATAAGTGATTCATTGGAACAGCTCCATAAGAAGACAGATGTGATGACTATCAAAATTGATAACTTGGGACAAAAAGTGACTAATTTGGGACAAAAAGTGAACATCTATACGGAAACTATTCAGGAATCGATACAGGAATCTACTTTGACATGGCAAATTGTGGAGAAGGCGAGGGAGAAAGTTGTTGTTGTTGAACCTAAAGTAATACAAGTGGAGAGGGAGAGAGCCCCAGCCTTACAGAGGCAATTTGATGAATATAAGTTGTTGCCTTCTATGACTGAATTTAGAGAAAGTCAGATTTTGAGGATTGGAGCCCTGCTTGGACTAGAGAAGGAAAGTTGGATAGATCCCCCCATGCAGGGATGTACTGACCTTTGGGACCCGGACTTGGGTCAGGAGGAGATTGGAGTTGTGGGGACCTTCAGATTTGGAGGGATTTTGAAACACGTCCTGAAATATCTTTTGGATTTTAGTTTTAACTACGGAGATTTGGCTGACCTGTCGAGAAGGAATAAAAACATTGCTAAGTCGGAGCTTCCCCGAGATCTACTCTTCAGCATCAAAGGAAGGAAATTAAGAACAAGATCTGCAGAAGACAAAGTTGATGGACCATATGGAATTGACGGAAAGGACTGGCAGAATCCGAGATCAGGGAGAAGAGACGGTGGAAGAAGATTGGAAAAAGTTTAAAGTTTGTTTATAGAAATACTGTAAAATTAATGAGTGTTAGAAAAATGTTGGAATGAAATTATATGGCTTTAGTAGAAATGTTATAAGGAGTTAAGCACAAATAAGTATTATACTATTAATGGAAAATAAGGTTAAAATAAGTTAAGAAAATTATATGACAGAAAATAGAGAAAGATGGAAAGGAATTGCTGAAACAATTAACAGAAGTGGAATACAAAAAGGGAGGTGAGAGGAGGTCGATGAAACGAGGAAATGAAAGGGCATTGAAATGGTATGATGTATGTTTTTAAATTGTTTTTGCTTTGTTTTGTTTAGTCTAATGTGTTAATGTTGTGTTGTGTATTGTTTATATATTGTATTGTATTGTATTTTCTTTCTTTTGCTTCTTCTTTTTCTTCTTCTTTTTTGTAAGGTTTAAATGTAATAAATATTATTATTTTTTTAAAAAACATTTCTAAGATGACATCAGAAGAACTTCCAGTTTCCTTGAGTGTCATATGGATAACCATCTCCCCATACTTCTGCACTTGATATGCAGTAAACTTCTCTTTACTATTTACAGGATTATACAGATAGCCAAGCCATTCTGGAAAGCTTATGCCTTCATGGCTCATGGATTCATTATTTTGGAAAATTTCAACATGAATTTGAGTTGGTTGACCCAGGACAATTGGGTCATATCTCATGGGGTTAATTATTCTAGAAAATTTCAACATTCATGTTGAGTTGGTTGATTATTCAGACTTCTAGTTTCTATTACTATCAGCTGCCCAAGTTCCTAGCATTCTTTGTTCCTTAGATTTGCATCTGAGCTTTGCCCTTAGCTCCTGTTATTCCTTAGATGTGTGCATAAGCACCTAGAGATTTTCATTTCCAGTAGGGTTGCCATACGTCCGGAATTTCCCAGACATATCCAGAATACCGCAACTGCAAGCAGTGTGCAAGCTCAACAACGTGCCACTATTTGAAATATGGCAAGTCTAGTTTCCAGTTTTTCACCAGAGAGTGGAAAGTGGATGAGAGACTTTTTTTTTAAAAAAAAAAGAACAATGTTTTCTTGAAAACCTAGGGGTCCAAACAATCCCTCCTGGCAGCAGAAGCTCCTTCAGTCCCTCTCTGCTTGCTAATTTGGGTACGAAGCATGTCTATACCCACTTTATTAATAAGGGAAATTTTGAGGCTGAACTATAGTAGGCATATAAAAGAATGATAAATCTTTGGAGCCTCCAGCAGAGAGAGAGAGAGAGAGAGAGAGAGAGAGAGAGAGAGAGAGAGAATGAATGAGGACAGTTAAGAATAGATTTTGGGCTGATGTTGAATTTTCAGTCTTTTGTCAGTTCCATTCCTATCCATCACATTACATGTATCCAGTCAGCCTCCCCTTTTTGGGTAATAGATACTGATATAAATCTGCTTTTCTGACTGCTGGGCTTTTCTTAGAAGAAAAGGGAATCATTATAAATAATGAGTTGCCATGGAAATAGCCATTGTCCGCATTTGGTTACTTGTGAAATCTGATGATGTATCTCTTTGTCAAGTTTTTCCTACTTCTTTATCTTTTATAAGGTTTGTTTAGAACTTTGGCAGTTTTACAGGTATCCCAAATACATCTCAAGTCAAAATTTCAATACCACACAATTAATATTATTGTAGATTGTTCTGGAGCCTCAACCACATCATAGCTAAGGTTATATGATGCACTTTTGATCTGCTCCTAACTTCCAGTCAGTAAAAGGTTCCTTGGATGCATAGCACATTTCTTCTGCTTGAAAAAAGTGCAGTCTTAAGTTTTGCTATCTTTTTCATTCAGTGCTTAAAGAAACTCAGATCTCGCTTGCATTTGCCCAACACACATCCATTCTCGCAAAGCATCTATATATATTTGCTTAAAGTAATTGCCTACCAAGATGCTGCTGCACGTAGAAATCATGTCTCCCAGTGTGATTCCCTTTCTTGGATAGTTGCTTTATGTGGTCAAAGGAAACGAAGTTCGCCATGCAATGATCAATGAAAGAAAATGTCACACATTCCATTTCTGAAGTGGAGAGAGCAATTACTGTGCAACTAGAAGAAGGCTACTTCACTTTTTCTTAAGATCTTCTTTAATTTAGTAATATCAGGACATTGTTTTCTTATATTTCCAGAATTGTATGGATTAGAACAACACATTCTCATATTTCTGTGGATGTTGACATTTACTAACTAGGCTAGGGACAGGTGTAACATATACCAGGCCCATAATTATGGTTTAGAGATCAGGTGTATCTGTTCAGGGTTACTCTTCCTTTCTCCTCAGGAATGCATATTCCTTCCCTCGCCCTCCTCTTTCATTTCTCTGTCCCCTCCTTTCTCATATCAACCAGCACAAGCCCTGAGGTGATGTCAGGGACTGGACTGAACAGGAGGAATGGGCCCTTGGTCTGATCAGCTGCTCTCAGAAGAGGAGGAGGAGTGGGAAGTTTTGATCCATGGGTCTCTTGCTGTTTCAGGAGGAGAGGGAGACAGGGATGATGTACAGATGAACGAGGAAATGCCTAGTTATGAGATAGTGGAGGAAGAGGAGGGGGAAGTTAGAGAGCAGACAGTAGAGACCTCCCTGGAGAGTATGGGAGACGCTCCTCGTCCAAAGGCACGCATTCAAGAACAGAGAATGAGGAGGAATGTGACTCCTGTGACTTCCTGTAGGTTTCCAGGATGTTGTGAGAGAAGAGGGAGTTGCCAACGTCTCCTGTGTGTGGAGATGTGGATCTTTTGTCTTGCAACTAAATGACTTAATAAAAAGCCATAAAATACAAACTGTTTGTTCTTCTTGCCTCTGAGGCTACCGGGGGAGGAGAGGATGCTTAATGCCTGACAGATAAGGAGGGTTGGTCCTAACTGTGGTCCCAGTATACAGCAGGACTTTGTCCATAGTTGCAAAATGGTAACTCCCTCCTCTTGGAGGCATGGATGGCTATAACACTGATGATGGGCTTCAAGCACCTCGTAAGAACTTTCATTTTTTCTACCAAACTTTCAAAGCCATGTTTAGTTTATCAAAGTTTTTTCAGCCTCTCATATTTTTACATTTTGCATTGATTGCATTGATTATTATTGATTTCTTGTTGGTGTTTTTACAATTCTTGTAAACTTTGAGTTAAGGTAAAGGTAAAGGTACCCCTGCCCGTACAGGCCAGTCTTGACAGACTCTAGGGTTGTGCGCTCATCTCACTCTAGAGGCCGAGAGCCAGCGCTGTCCGCAGACACTTCCGGGTCATGTGGCCAGCGTGATGAAGCTGCTCCGGCAAACCAGCACCAGAGCAGCACACAGAACGCCGTTTACCTTCCCGCTAGAAAGCGGTACCTATTTATCTACTTGCACTTAATTGTGCTTTTGAACTGCTAGGTGGGCAGGAGCTGGGACCGAACGACGGGAGCTCACCCCACCGCAGGGATTCGAACCGCCGACCATGCGATCGGCAAGTCCTAGGCGCTGAGGTTTTACCCACAGCGCCACCTGCGTCCACAAACTTTGAGTTGGGGATGGGCAAATCTTTGAATTTCAGTTTATCTCAATTTCTCATTTTTCCAGTATTAATTTCAGTTCTCCACATTCCCCACAACAGTTTGCAATTAAAAATAAGTCTTCATGAACTTTCATCAGCATTTTAGTTCAAATTTCTCCTAATTTACGCATTGTTGTAAAAAAATATTCAAATAGAAACATATTCTAAAACAATTTCCCTAATAAAAAGGGTTTCATTTTTACTCTCACCAATGCATGCATTTATATGCACATTTCATTCTAGTATATGAATTTTCGTGCACATTTCTGGGCTGGAGAACTGCATTGCAAAAATCAGAAAAGTGTGAATTTTGAAGGATGGCTGGATTTTGGATCACATAGTGTTACAGAAAGTGCAGATTAGTTAAGTTCACCTTTAAATGTGATCTGAATTGCATTTCTCCACTATTGCTACTTTAAGGTGGAAAATGGACACAAGAACACTCAATGAATAAATAAAAGAATCATTAACGTTAAACACAGTGCAGAAAGCAACTCATGGTTAGCACTGAAAAAAGAAAGGGAACTCAAGCAGAAAGGAGAATGGGGGACTGGGGTGGAATCTACACACACGTTAAAAACATTGTGAAAATTGTTTTTTTTTAAATCGTTTTGAAAAATGCAGTGAATTTGCTATAGCCATCAATTGTCACAACTGTATATTGTACTTTACAACACATTCAAAACATTTTATTTGCAGCTGTATAGCTGAGTCCTGGGAAGAAGCGTGCCTGAGGAGCACTCCTAATCTCTCAGCCATAGTTATAGGATGGAGAAATGTTCCATGTATGCTACGTCATTGAGTGGAAGAAATCTGGAGTGGTTTGCAGTCATGACATTGGGTTTGATGAGCGCGATAATTTGGACAGTCTGATCCAGAAATCAGTTTTGTCACATTGCTTGGATTTTAACTCTCTTTAGTCCTAGTGACTCATATGCCAGTGATAGGCAGGGCCAGTACAAAAAAAAAATATGTAAATTGTACCTTTGTATAGTAGGCTAGTTTCTACATACACCTTTCTAACCTCCATCCCTGCCAGGCACACAAAATGCATTGTCAGAGTTTGAGGATACAGCCAGCAAACACCCTTGAGGAGAGTGCAAAGCAAGGCCAGTGAGAAGGTGTGGCAGGGCAAGTCTGAAGATCAGATAAAGAGGCTTGGAAGATTGTCATTGACTTCTTGTTCTGAAATTCTGCACCCTTGTTTTAATACATAGTGATTTGTCCATACGATCTAATTCATTCTCACAACTAACAGGTTGCAGCAAGAAGGCTGTGTCCATTGCTCAGCAAGACACTAAGCATATGAGGAACAGAAAAGATTAAGTCAGTGGAACTTGATGACAAAAGATTATGTTTATGATCTGGGTCTTTTTTTAAACAGACCCAGATCCTGAGCATAATCTTTTCTCATGTCTTGTTTAACCGCTTGGTTAATAAACCAGAACACCTGGAACTTTTTACCTGAGAGCCCAAATTCATTTGCCAGAAATACCAGCATTCTCTACAAATAGGATTTACCTCTTCTTTATATGTCTCTGATTTGTCCAGATATGCTTCCATATTTCTGCTAAAGTACGTATTGATCTTGAACTCTTATATGGTAATCCCGATAAAGGTTTGTTTCTGTCATCATAAATGAATAATACCAAACCCAAGGATCATACATTTAAAATGTGTTCCTACTTCTGTTTGAAAAATTCATTTTAAAAGCCAAAGGTGGAATGTTCTGCAGTCTCAATCCCCTTGAGATCATTTGTTCTCTGTGCAGTACTTTGACAAGGGAACACTATGCCAAGTAAATCCAATTTCCTCTCTTCTAATGTTCCTCTAAATGGTTATAATTTTCTGTTCACGTCTTTCTCATTGATTCAATTCCAAAAACATCTTTGAAGGCAGCATGGGGCTTTAGTATATTAAAGCTTTCTGCTGTAATAAAAGGGTGGGGAGGGTGAATGGCCCACTATTTCCTTTTCACGATTGTTTTAGGCACAGTTCCTTGCTGATATATTAGCAGCAACACTTGTGCTATTGGGGGATCTCTGTCAAGCTGCTCACTGTCAGGAGCAGAATCATGTTGTGTGTTTGTGTCCCTAGAAACACACACACAGTGCTGTTAAATTAATCCAACGATAAGAATGGGCGAATTTTGTCTATTTCGCTTTCTCTCTATTTTTCCAGTTTTTCCAGGCTTAAATTCAGTCCCTCACATTTCCACATCAGTTTGTGATGTTGTCTTTTGTTAATATCTTCATGACAGTGCATCAGTATTTTAGAGAAAGTTTATCCTAATATATATATTTGTATGGAATTTTCTGTAATATACATATTTTTGCAAAATATTTTCCTCTAAAATTTATGTATGCTGTCTAATATATGCATGTATATGCACACTTCACCCTAGCATATGCAATTTTTTTACACATTACTTGGCTGGAGAACTGCATGGTGAAATCCACAGAAAAGTGAGTTTTGACAGCTGTGTCTTGGTTTGTGAACTTTGTTGGGAATTGCAAATTAGGTAGGTTTGTCTTTAAACTGAATAGAATTTCATCCTCAGCCGTGTGCAACACATATCTTTTTCTATAGGAGCATTAGCCATTTTACTTCTATGTGACAATGTGATGGGGTGACTTTAGGCACCCCAGTTATCTGGGGACCAAATCTGACCCAAGTGGTAGTAATAGAAAATAATGATGCAGAAATCTTGGGATTATTCACTACTTTGCACTGCACTGATATGTCTGCAAGATAGAGGGGATCAGAAGCATTCAACTGCTTCAGTATTCAACTAACTATGGTTTGTTATTTTCTCTAAATCTAACTAGTTCACTATGGTTTATCAAAACAAACCAGCTTCAAATCATGGTAATTGATCCAGGGCAGCAAAGGGCAGGAGCATACCTGGCCTCCTGGTAGTGATGTTCCTAGGAGAGGCAGCAGAGCAGTCTTTGTTGTGAAAGAGACATGTTTGTTTCTTTGTTTATGTATCACATTCATCCTTCACCATATGGACTCGGGGAGAAATCACATTAAAATTATAAAACAAACAGCAAGCATTATAAAATTTCATGGTAGTAAAAGATATAACAGCATATTAAAGCAAGTAATGAATATTATCTGACGGGATCCCAACTCCTCTCAAAGGCCTGGGTAAAAGGATACATCTTCTGCTGCTGACAATAAGTTAATAATATCAGCACTTACAGTTGTACCTCGGGTTACATACGCTTCAGGTTGCATACGCTTCAGGTTACAGGCTCCGCTAACCCAGAAATAGTACCTCAGGTTAAGAACTTTGCTTGAGGATGAGAACAGAAATTGTGCGGCGGCGGCGTGGCAGCAGTGGGAGGCCCCATTAGCTAAAGTGGTGCTTCAGGTTAAGAACAGTTTCAGATTAAGAACTGACCTCCGGAACGAATTAAGTACGTAACCAGAGGTACCACTGTACCTTAGAGCCACTGTAGAGAAGGCTCATCTGAATGCCACCACCTCTAGACTTGCTCTGCAGAACTTAACTTGTGGCCAGATTGATATGGAAGGAGGTGCCCTTCATGTATTTGGTGCCCTAGTTATGTAGAGCTTGAGAGATCAACCCCTGCGTGCAATTTTTTTTCTTTAAACCGTTGATGTTCAGAGAGATTTGTTATAGGCCCCTACTTCTTCAATCTGGGCCACGACATCCTTGCCTAAAGAAGAGAGATTGGATTATGAGCAAAGTGAAAGATGGAGAAATCATAAACCAAACCAAACAGGCCCTAATGTAAGGGGAAAGGTACTCCCAAGGCTGTGGTGAAGTATCTGAGGCTAACCCCCAAGTAGTACTCTACCTATTGAATTATACAAGTATGCAGGATATCCACTGCATGATATTCACAGCCTAGTCTAAAATATAAGCCTTTACTCTTTTCTTGGTAAGTACAGTTAGGATGGCAGCCTTAAACGTTATGTAATGTTTTATCATTTCACATATTGCTGAGTTTCTATATTCTACCTGAATGTAAGAGGCTTTTAAATGTATTTATTTCTTCAGTATGGATATTTCCTGTCACCCCATTAGATAGAAGTTCATTTCTTTCTCTGGAAGTCACTCATAGGCAATGCTTTTATGAATGGGATGTTTGCCTAGGCTGATGCTTAAATTGCATGAGCTTTATCTGCCTGTTAAGCACAACACGTAAGTGGCATATTGACTCCACACCACTCTAGAAAGCTCTTAAAGGCTCACTGCAACGCTCAATTCGCGTATTACTGTCCAAATGCAGGTTACAAAACCATTTTTTATTATTCATTTCGGGCAGTACAAAATGACTTCTTTCCATCTTTCTTCTAGGCTTGAGGCAGAATTTTGTGTCCTTGTTCCTGCCTATAATTACATCTCTGATCGGTTGTGGAATCTGAAATACAACTGGCTTTTAAACCCTGTTACTTGTGAATTGTCATAGAGTACATATATAACAGAAAAACACACAGCTTTCCCTAAAAAGGCATGCATGGGGGGGGGACTGCAGGAGTTGTTGCACTTATACATTTTAAAATAATAATAATAATGCTAAGTCCTTTAATAATGGGACATATCTATAGATGTTATATAACATGGAACAGAGTGGGCAGTCGAAAAATGTTAAGTGCCCTTCCTCCTGCTGCTGTATATGGAACTAAAGGGCTTAAGTGGCTCCAAAGGAGAAACTGAACCTTGAGAGCCAGAGTGGTGTGGTCACAAACTGGTACCCGAGTCCTGTGCACATTGATTTACAATTCTATCCTGTTGATTTGACCATGGCTGACTTGGCCTTTCCTCAGTATACATTATTAATATGCTCACTTCAGGATGCACACACACACACACACACACACACACAATCACCCTTTGAAATCATTAGTGACATTCTGATTTATTTTAATTCAGTGAATTGGATCAAAACTGTGGATAGTTGTCAGGCTTGGGGAATCCTTTCCGTCCCCCGTCCCCCCTGATGGCACCAAAAGACAGGGAGGAAACAAGAAAGTTCTTATGTATGATATATTCAGTCATCAAAGTCAAAGACAAAGAAATCCAGTCATTCCTCCATAATGGAGTTGCTCGCACTGATCTCCCCCCCGCCTTCCTCCTCTAGCAACAACACCTGCTTCTATGGCGTCTGTCCATGGACGATTGCCTCTGTGCTCTTTGTTCTTTCACCCTTAACAAACGTCATGTTTTGGGAGAAGGGGGGATCGGTTACGCTATCCAGTGACATGTCAGCTAGCTGCTCTGTCTCCCCCTCTTCTCCTAACATAGCATAACTCTGCTGTTCACCTGTCTCTGAGCCTTGCTGTAATTCAAGACTGCCTTCCTCCTCTCTCGAAGCAACAGGAGAAAGGGGGGGACCTCCATTATTCCTCCTCCTCTTCAGTCCAGTCCCTGACAATACTATCGCAAAGCCCATTTTCATTGTTTTAAAGTGTAAGCTTATTAAAACTTCCATATGCTCAGAAAAAGTATGATTTATGCAAATGCATTTATCTAGGGACAGTCTTCAGTGTTTATGTAATTTCACATTGAAATGATTACATATGAAATAGAGGGAACAGCCTAGTGTACTGTAAAAGCTCTCAACTACATTAAATTCCCCCGAATCTTTCTATCTATATACCAAAGTATAAAATTATAAAATTGATTTTCCGTTCAATGGAAATTTTACATCCTCGTTGTAAAGTAGTGAAAAATGGAGACCATCCTCAAAATGCTGATGCTCTCTTAACTATAGCTGTATTGGGGAGGTATATAAAACAGCACAACAGAGTCTTAAATTTAATCTTACATGGACAGATTATCCTTCAGAATTACAAGAAACATAATGGCTCCTGTGTATAACAGTAACTGTGCAGCACATAAGGTTGTAAATTTCGCCAAATCCATAAATAAGATACACATTTGCAAGATGTCAGTGACATTGAAAGCAATGGATTATTTAAGACAGGATTATGGATATTTTGAGCCTGACAGCCACATTTCCTTCAGGGCAACTTTCCAAGGGCCACATGGTTGATGGGACCACAGGTAAATTCAACTAATATGAATTTTACTTTTGAATCTTGCCCCTGCCCCCTCCCAAGAAACATATACCACAGTCTTGAAAAGCATCTCTGTATGTGGATGCTTTCAGTCGTAGCTGACTGAATAGACCCATGTGAAATTTACAGATCCAAATTAGTCAGGTTTATTAATTTTAATGAGTCTACTCTGAGTAGGTCTAACATGGGGTATAACACATATATTTAATTAAGTCCATAAATAAAAGTACAGCATTGGAAAGGGGTCTTTTAATTAAATAATGGAACTAACATTCTACTTCCTTGATAACTGTTCTTTCTACACTTGTCTTGGGCTGTGTAATCAGAGTGTTCCTTCAGCACTGTTTGGTATTTCTTATTATCTCTTTTGTCATATTGATAGGGAAAGGTTCGGATTTTATAAGGCTCTTCTTTCTTAGCTGGGGGGAGGGGATTGTGGATCAAGATAACTTCCATAAGTCATCATCACTACCACCAATATTAAGCACAGTTTCAAGCGAAAATATTTTGCCTGGGATGTTTTTCAAGCTGAGAAAGCTCAGTTATTGAGTCACTGCTTTGTAGGAATTTCAGAAAGGATGCTTCTATTATTTATTTTATTTATTAATTGCATTAATATACCACTCTTCATCTGTAGAACTCAGGGCAGTTCACCAACATAAAAATACAAAATACATAATAAAAATTAGAAGGAAGAAACCAAGCCGATAACCCTCTCCTCCCACCCCCGCTCTCCCCCACTCCTCTCTTCCCAGGCACATCCTATACCCTTTTATTTAAAACAAACAAACAAAAAAATTTAAAAACCCGCAGATTAAAAGCCATTTTAAAACAATCTGAAATATTTTAAACAGCTGGGGCATTAAAAACCAATAAAAGAGCCCCCAACATGAGACACTTTGCAGTGTCTCTTTGCAGTTTCTTTGCAGTTGGAGGGGTCCAGACCCCGCCCTCCCAGGCCAGATAGAAAAGGACTTCCAAGCAGGAAGCACAGCTTCTCCAACACTTACAGAAGATGGTCTACCCATGTGCTCTGTTAGTTACAGTTCTTACCATGTTCCTTTGTTCCCTATGTTGAGGGTGGGGAGACTTTCAGTTCTTGAAAGTCCTGGGGATGAAGGTTCACTTCTGTTTTTGTATTGAAGCTTTCTGATCAAAATGAGCATGGTTTTGGCTTTCTTTCAGGATTAGCACATTTGAAAAAGCCTCCCCACCACCACATGAAGATTAGGCCACTAGAAACGCTTTGATCAGAGGAACTACAGTACAAAGATACCATGCGAGGATATTCTTTCAGTTCTTCCGTGTAACAAAAAGAGAACTCTGATATGGCGGAATTAACACACATCTCAGTTGAATCATTTCATGGGGTGCTCTGACTTTTCAACCCTTTCTCATCACTCTCCAATATGCAAAGGTACTTTACATACTGTAAAACTTTCCCCTCCCTGCAAAAAAAGGGAGAAAAAGGCTGCACATTGATTCAGGAGCAGGGTTTTTTGTTTAGTTGGTTTTTTGCTGTTCCCCCAGAATCAATCAGGCCCTTTGGGTATTGGTTAGAATGCTGGAGAATTCTCAAAGGGAAGGGTGAACATTCCAAAGGATGCTCAGAAGCCCCAATTCCCTCTGCATCCCATCTCCAAGGAGGAAAAAAGAAGCCAAGGAAGGTGGGAGAGGCAATTTCTTTTTAAAAAAAATAGCAGAAGCCCTCTGGTCCTCTCCTTCTCCTGACTCTGAAATTTATAAAGAGCAAGTATTTTGTGTCTCATTTTGTATTTTTAAATTGTGAACTGCTCTATGATCTTTGGGTGAAGGGCAGAATACAAATGTAATACATAATAATAAAATAAAAGAAGAGTCCCAGCACTCTCTCCCATCTTTGAGGAAGCCCTCTACCATCACCTCCATCACTACCCACAACGGATGTAATTGAGAAACATAGAAAGAATAGGATTAGCAGAGAAGCAGTTGTTGCAGTGCAAGGAGAATCTAGGTAAGGCATCTCACAGCTGGTTGTGCCCACTGAACTTTCTGTTCCCAGTAATTTGATCAGGAGATGCATATCTACTTGGGTTATCTACTTGATAACCCCCATCAAACTGTTGTGACACACTTCTTAATACAACTAAATGTGTGCTTCCCAAACTTAGCCCAATCCATACATCAAGGAACTGGCCAGAATTCAGAACTAGCACCCATATAGCATATAGTTAGGAGTATTGGTGAATAGGCCACACAGGATCTTGCACTAGACTAGAAAAAGATTGCAAAAAGAATGTTGCTGAATATATCCTAGTCATATTGCCTTCGGATTCTTCCCTTTGTGCTGCCACCAGTGTAGCACATTCAAAAAACGGCTCATATTTTTAAATACTTTTTATATGAAGACTCAGAAACGGGTTACCAAGAGAATTATTTTTAGTTAGTATTTCTTTTTGAGAGCCAGTGTGGTGTAGTGGTTAAGAGTGGTAGACTCGTAATCTGGTGAACTGGGTTCGCTTCCCCACTGCTCCACATGCAGCTGCTGGGTGACCTTGGGCTAGTCACACTTCTTTGAAGTCTCTCAGCCTCATTCACCTCACAGAGTGTTCATTGTGGGGGAGGAAGGGAAAGGAGATTGTTAGCTGCTTTGAGACTCCTTCAGGTTGTGATAAAGCTGGATATCAAATCCAAACTCTTCTTCTTCATCATCATCTGGTTTTCTTTTTTTGGTGTGAGTTCCCTTACCTGTTTTATTTAGAAAGAACAGATTGCTCTGTTTCCTTGCAGTAGGAGCCTTAGTAAAACCCTAGCTGGCATAGTTTTAGGCCCCAGGGAACATAATTTGAATGAGGAGGCACAGGATTCCGTAAGTCTCCATAAGCCGCCCCTGACATATCCCTGATATTCCCCAATCCTGGGCCAACCTCCATATAGTACAGGTGTTAGAACAGCAAGAGCAGTGGATTTTCCCATTGTCCCCCTAAGGAGACCTCTGGTGGTTGTCCTGTATGGGGGGGGGAGGGAGGGTGTCTGCAGCATCCTGCACTTCCTCAGCTATCCACCAGGACTTGTCCCAATAATACTGATTTCTGCTCCCTCTAAAGAAAACTAAATTCCAGTGCAATTCTTCACAGAAACAGAACAGAACAGAAAAACACCAAACAAGATGAATGCATATTTCCCCCATACCATTACACTATGAAAGGGTGAATGTCATCAGTGATAAGTGCTCTATCCAAAGTTACAACGTTTCTTCTTCCTGGGAATCATTTCCGATGATGATTTCTCATCCCCATAGGGAGATTTATGGCGAAATGTATTTTAGGAAGATAACGTGCAACACATAAATACAGGCTGGGGAACCCTGACATTTCCAAGGAAATTGGCTGTATTTGCAGGGGTAAGCATAAATAATTTATGCATTTGATCGAAAGCTTCTTGACAAAGTTTCTCAAGAATGTTGCAGGAATTCAAAATCACAATGCATGTGGAGTTTGTAAGATATTAAAAAGAAGGTAAAGCTTTAACATTAACATGCACAATACAAAGCTCAAATGGGTTTGAGACAGCCTGGAGCCCTCACAAGCCTTCTGTGACAAGTTTGCAAGGCACCTCGTGGGCAAAGGTAGTCTCATTTTCCCAGATTTCTGAGATGTTCTGCATGGAATGTAAGAATGAGGACAACATGTGAATGAGGTGGAGAATTGCTTTCTCCTTTGGTGTCATGCACTAAAATTTTAGGTACTCACCCCCATGGAATCATCTGACTCCAACATTAAGTCCATGCTTTTTAATAATGATTAAAAAAACACTATATACAAATAACTGTGCATTCTCCTTATTAAGACCTCTGCAATGCTGGATGCATAACAGTTGGAGTGTGAATGCATTCTACCTAAAGGGTTGCCAGGATTCTCCCCCCCTCACAGTACCCATAGCCTTATATTGCATTTGTCACATAGCGCTGACAGAGAATTTAGCACTGGGATTCAAAGAAGAGCAGAAAAGACTAAGTGGAACGTGTTATCTGAAATGATAAACAAGTAATAATAAATACCTGTTTATTCCAGAGCAGTTTATTTTATTCACCTACTGGTGTCTCTTAAATAAAATTTTGCAAAGGGAAAAATACCTCAGAAATTGCCTTTTATATAACACCTTACAAAATCAAAATGGGTTATATATCAGCAATGAATTGCTTGGACAAGAAACACAGTGCTACTGATGTATTTGGTGATAAGTATAATGAACTAACTTGGAAATCAAGGGCCAATGTCTTCAAACAGCTGCAGGTCAATGGCACTAGTGTATTTTCCACTTAATATTTATGCTTACAATCCAAGAAACACAAGACTCAAGGCAGTGTAAACTATTTTGTTTCAATTTAGATTTAAGAACAGAGTTTATATTTTTCTGGGTGTTTTCTAGTGGTGCTGTTGGTTGTTGTTTTTTTTTAAAAAAATCTTACAGGATTGTCACTATAGTTGTTTTTATCAATTGTTTGTATCAGTTTACTAGATCCTTAGAGAAATATTTTTTTCATCATTCTTCACTTCATAGTCTGGTTCATTGTTTGAAATAGGTTTTGCCTTATTCACAACAATATTAAGGTTTTTCAAAAGGATCGATGTAACAACTTTGTGTACGGTTCTCATCCAAGGAATCAGGCATTCTTGAAATGACTAGATTTGAGCCTTGGCATGAAATCATATTGTATAGTTCCATTGACACAAATCAGGTTGGTCCATGGCGTTACCATGCCCAATTTCTCTAACCAGTGCTAGCCCAAGACAATTTGCTGCCTGAGTAAGTTTCAAATGTCACCCACTGCCTTTCAAGTCAACATACATATTGGAATAAGTAGAAGCCATTAATTAGTCAAATGCCTTGCGAGTTGAACGTTTTGGCTCCCAAACGTCACAAACCCAGAAGTGAGTGTTCTGGTTTGCAAATGTTCTTTGGAACCTGAATGTCCAGTGTGGGTTCCCTGAGTTCTGATTGGCTGCAGGAGCTTCCTGCAGCCAATTGGAAGCCATGCCTTGGTTTCCAAACATTTTAGAAGTTGAATGGACTTCCAGAACGAATTCCGTTCGACTTCTGAGGTACGACTATAATAGCCATTGTGCCATGTGAAAATAAGCCACTAAAGGGTTCATATACCTAGGAACATGAAGGTGTGGCCTTCCTGAGGCGGGTTCTCTTTCGCTTGTCTGCTTGCTTCTGTCATATCCAGAAATACCCATTGATACTAAGTAAAAGATCCACTTTAAAGTTTACAGTCATGTTTACAGCCAATTCAATAAGTAACAGTTTGCTGTCCTTTCTCAAAACTCAAAAGCTGCTGCCTGATGCATCTGACTCACTCTGCCTAATGATAGGGCCAGTTCCGGTCCTAACACCAGCACAGTTGGTGAGTGGTATCTCTCATTTCCTACATTTAAGTATAATCACTTGGGGTGCTAAATAGGATGAAAAAGGCATTCTTGGCCTAGGACTCTCATGAATGACTGGTACTGTGAGGCTTGCATTGCATCTAGGCTCTTTAGACAGAGGATTAAACTGGTGGCAGTTCCACCTGGGACACGGTCACATCAGTCCTCCTGCGTTGGTGTGTTAAATGAGGGCCAGCCCAATTCCAGTCTTCCAGTTCTGCTATCTTTCGTCGGTCTGAACAACTTTTGCTGATAGTTGCCAGCAGTTTCTCTTTCTACATTGCTGGATTACCTGCCTTTGGTCTGCCTACTTGCCCACCCAGGGGCCTTGATGATAGTATTCCCAAACACATTCTCTAGGATTTGATCAGGACCTCCATTTCTAAAATTCTGCTTCTTTAGTTTTGATTGCATTAGCCAATAAAGTAAGAATAGTGACATCTGAGTGGTGTTACTGTATGCCTTACTGATACCTCCCATTTTGATCATAATTCTTGTAATAGTGCATTAGTACACTAATGCATAATTTGTAAGTGTAGATTGATGGGGAGGAAATATACTGTGCAGCATTTGATAGATTTTCTAAGTAACTAAAATACAGGCATTTCTACAAGTCTCAAAGGAATAAAAAAGTAGCTTCAGACAATCTCAATTAACTAAATGCATTTCAATCAAAATTCTTTATTTCCATTGCCCTCCTTCTATCTCCCATGAGTGTCTGTTCTTAATATGTCAGGCTTACCCTGTATCACTTACCACTATCACTTACAATGCCACAAGACTTATTTCTTGATAGAATCTATTTGCCACTGCTTCACGAGTCATTTCTGCTGGCTTCCTAATGAGATCCTGGTACTAAATAATATACTGAGCATTTATAAAATCTGATGACCTATCACTGCCCCCCGCCCAAACAGAATTGTTGTGATTCTCTTGCCACAGAGAGCTGCAAAGCTCTGAGGAATCCAGTTCTGCCATATTCCAAATGCTACACCCTTATCTATTTCCTCTGCCTCTGAGCTTTTGCCACCTCTCTTGTAGGTGTGACTTTCCCAGGATGATTTGAGATATTGGACTTGATGCTCATTATCACCTGCTAATTACCTGCTGTGAATTATGTGTTACCTGATAATGACACATTGTAAAGTATCGATTGCAGTTTCTTTCAGCATGTCTAGATAGCGGTGTGAAAGCTTCAGTGTTTTCATCACCTAGGAGCAGTACATGCTGGAAAGAAAATCTCACTGTGATAACCAGCAATGTGTTCCTAAAACCTGATTTTGGGTTGCTGTAATTTCTCTCTTATTCTGTGGCTTGGCTGGATATCTTAAAATGAGTGTGGTTAAAGAAATCCCAGCTTTCCTTTTTTAAAAAAGAAAGGCACCAAGCAGAATCCTAGGTCTGCTTACTCGGAAACAAGTGCCATTGAGTTCATAGGACGATACATAAGATTCAACCCACCCTTTTCCGACTCCCTCAATCCTCAGGAGAGACCTTTGGAAAGCACAGGGATGAGGAATACTTATTGACATGACAAATTTACATTCGAATATTACAACCATTTAATTTTTTAAAAATATCACTGACCTTAAGCTTGTAAGGTCTGTCATAAAAAAAAACCCTGAATTTGTCACATAACTGCCATGTGTGATTAAAATATGTTTTGTAGATTTGATGCTCACTCTGCACATCCTTCATGACCCATAACTGTCAACTGGACACTTCGGAACTACAGAAGCCATCCTGACTTCTGACTAGATCCTGGGCTGTCCTGTTTTGGCTCCCACAAGAGGGCTGCCCCAAAAGAGGCCTGGTTTTTAGAGCGTGTGCTCATGCGCGAGTCACCTGGTTCCTGCAAGCACACAGCCCCCAAAGGTGCATGTTTTGGGGGGGGGCATGTTCTCGTGCAAATCACCTGGCTCTCATGAGAGCACAGCCCAAAAGACATGCATCCTGATTTTCCTCTGAAGGCTGTATGATGACCACCATTGCCATTGGCTTTGCCCCACCCTCTCCGTAGCTCACTGGGATTTGGGTAAAGGTTACTGCACAAGCCCCAGTGACTGGGAGATTACTCCTGTCACCTCAGATCTTGAGTCCTGATGCTTGTGCTCTTATACACAGGATTCATTATCTTATATCCTTATAAGATATCTCATATCCTATCACTCTGTTTTCAGCTGCCATGTGATCAACTAGTTAAAGCACTGGCAATATAAAATAGCAGCTTGTTCCTGCTTGTGAGCTGTCTTCCAGTGTTTGCTTGCCAGTGGTAGGCGGAGCCAGAGGCAAAAGTGGGTGGAACAACAGGTATGATTTCTACCTTTGTACAGCAGGCTACATCCTCCATCCATCCTCCATCCAGACAAGTAAGAGGCATGATCACCGTTGAAGAACACATTCCCACCAGCCAATGGGAAAGGAGGGGTGGCTTTGGCTTCCTAGGGAAGGTCTTGCACCTCTGATTTAAAGTGTTTTCTACCCAAAAATACAACAGAAGCCACTGCTTTCCAATTAAAATTGATAGTTTAAACTTAGCTGCATTGGTTTCTTAGAGAGAAAATCTGCACATCTGAAGGCTATGTTTCTTTTGCAAGGTGACCTGGTTATGTCATGCTATTTGCAAAAAATAAGTTATAAAATAATCTCTCCTTTATTTTCAACTCCTATTAGTCTCCATTCATAATTTATGTGTTCCGTTTTCTTTCTTTTCATTCAGGACCCAGGAAAGCTGCAACTTAAGCTTAATGTGGACAGTCTCATGAAATAAAGTCTGCCTGGAAACCTATAAAAATCATTTACTGACATGGTTAGCATTAGTTTCAATTACAGTTATCTTGAAGGTACACTGTGCAATCTGGAGTCAGTAATGACTGCTTTGGCAGTTCTATTCCTCTGAATGCTAATTTTCTTACACTGAAATTTTAAGCTGTACAGCCCCAGATATGAATTATGAATCCGGAAAGCAACACAAAAAATGAAGGAAATTTAAACATGCAGTTGATTGTTGTTGTTAACTGGAGGAATAAAAAGACATCCTCTTTTTAAAGCATATCTGATGGTGCCAGTTATGAAGGCTTTGCTTCCTCCGTTGCTTCTTTCTGCTGAAGATTAGAGCAAGTTGCTCACTATATCAGCTCCCAAAGGGAACTTGTGGCTTATTTGTGGCTGCTATCCGGCTAGCTACCTTCAGTCTTTTTCATCTATCTGCTGTCTTCACTACTGGCGGCAGTCCCTTCTGCCATCACAGTTGTCACTGGAAGAAGCAAAGGAAATGAGGACAAAAAGAGGGGGGGGGTTAGGATATTTATCAATATATTTATATACCGCTATTCATTTTTTTTATTCAGAGCAGATTGAAGTCATACATAAAACCATATAGTAAAAACCATATTAAAAATTTAAACCAGAGCAAAGTTTCATAATCAATATCTTGGGGATGATTCAAAGATTATGGTCCCAATATGTAGTTTCCAAGAATGTTTCCATGTGGCATAATTCACTGTGGGTGCTGTGAGAGGTGAAAACAACACAGGGCATTCCCGACTGATGCTGGCACTGAGACTTTTCCAGATTATCAAGACATCTGCATGGTGAACTATTTTCAGAGGTTACAGTACCTGCCTAGAGTGCCCACTATGCAAATATGTTTTGGCCACCTCTTTGCAAAAGCAATAATATTTGAATCCGCCATGACTGGCACATTCAACTAAGCATTTTTGGGTCTGTGGTAAAGTTTTTGGAGTAATTCCTGGGATATTTATAAAGGTGTTCTGTGAAAATGGATGCTTGTAGTGTTGACCTGAACTGGCAAGTGCTTTCTACACACACACACACACACACAGAGAGAGAGAGAGAGAGAGAGAGAGAGAGAGAGAGAGAGAGAGAGAGAAACATTCTCTCCAAATGCATTTTGGCAGTCTACAAATGTGAAAATGTGACTGGATGACTGATGGTGTGGTGCTGTCATATTGCCTTTGTGATACCTGAGTTTCATGAAAGTTATTTTTATCCGTAGACCCTCCACACTTTGCCCAAACATTTTTGCGCACAACTCTAGATCTCCTGCAAATATCCCACTCCTGTACAGCAGGATGCTAACTGGGTCTATCCAGAGAGCTTTATTGACTCTATTTATATCCTTTTTAAAAGTCATACCACTAAACAGTGTGTTCACCATTGGCCCTACCTTAAATCTAGGGACTGTTTTCCCATATTGAAATTGCAATCCAATTCTAAACATGACAACTTTGAAGTAAGTCCCATTGAGTTCAACCCCATCGACATTTTCCCCACATCAGAATATTGAGTGTGATTGTTTATTAGAACATAAGAAGTAGATAGCCAAGACACATCATTTCTTGCTGTGATTTGTAGGCTGCTGGTGCCATTGTGCATTGTGCATTGTGCATTGTACATTGTACAAGGACTGAGAAGCACTGAAATTTTCATCAGACTTTTCCCTTAGCTCATCCTTTCCTTCTGCACTCACAACTACCACCATGGCAACCTCTGACAAAGCTTTGTGCATGGATTGTCATTCAGCGTTGTTGGTGACATTGATTAATTGTCCAATTAGTGTAATTATTAAAAAAAGAAGATGTGCAGGACAACAACTGTATTAGGAGTATTTTATGTGCACTATACTTAGAATGGAAGAAGGATATTGAAAGCTAGGCAGATCAAGGAAGCAGAGAGAAGTTCTGCCCTTCACTCAAAATATACCAACAGTAATAATACAAAATTCCAGATCTCTAAGAACCTTTTACTAGTATCTTTCTAATATTGCTCAACTGTGATAAAATGTATTGTACCATAATAAGAAAAATCTGCTGAAAATAGTCTAAAGATAAATGTTGTATTGAAGGCTGCTATTCTTGCTCCCTTTATCGGGAGGACTTTTTGCTCTGAATTTCACTGATCTTTTAAAAAATATATATAAAGAAGGTAATGTTCCTTTAGTTACAAACTCTGCAGGAAACAGAATATGACTGTTTTGCCTTTTTGTTAGCAATTACAAACATGAGAAAGTCGCCGCTCAGAAGCTTGTTTGCGGCTTTTGTAGCTATGCTATATTGCAATTTTTTCCCCCTTTGTACACTTGGATAGCAAAAACAAAGCTATTATCTTTAGAAAAAATGCCACCTAAGACAGAGCTAGAATTCTTCCAATTAACTCAAGTAATTAGACTCTGAAAAATCTCCAGTGAACTTTTCATACTCACTCTAAAATGAAATATAAACGCACTGGTGCTTAGAAAGGTGTGAGAAAAGATATTGCCCAATGAAGAGAAGTCCATACAGATGTGTTTGTGGCACTATCTGGGGAAAACAAAATATTATGGTACAGAATACCATCTGGCACAGCAGTAACATCCATGCTGCATGTTAAATTACTAAATTTTCAATGCGCCATGCCTATAAGACAACTATTTTGTAGCCCATCAGACTGCAGGTTTTGGAACTTCAGAGCTATGAACATAGTAAATCCTTTAGTGGTGGGGAAGTTGGAAGCCTTAATCCAGAAATTAGTGTGAAGATTTTTATGAAATATGTTTGTGCATTATTCCATATTGTAGTCTCATTTCAGAGGCTCATTTCACATCTGGGACTCATACGTAACCCACAAAGATTTGGTGCTAGGCTGGGTGCAGCTTTATGCACAACACTACAACTGACAATGGGGACGTGGGTGGCGCTGTGAGTTAAACCACAGAGCCTAGGACTTGCCGATCAAAAGGTCGGTGGTTCGAATGCCCGTGATGGGGTGAGCTCCCGTTGCTCGGTCCCTGCTCCTGCCAACCTAGCAGTTCGAAAGCACGTCAAAGTGCAAGTAGGTAAATAAGTACCGCTCTGGCAGGAAGGTAAACGGCATTTCTGTGTGCTGCTCTGGTTCGCCAGAAGCGGCTTAGTCATGCTGGCCACATGACCTGGAAGCTGTACGCTGGCTGCCTTGGCCAATAAAGCGAGATGAGCGCCACAACCCCAGAGTCGGCCACGACTGGACCTAATGGTCAGGGGCCCCTTTACCTTTACCTTTACAATTGACAATACAGTTGTACCTTGGTTGTAGAACGGAATCCGTTCCAGAAGTCCATCTGACTTCTGAAAACGTTCAACAACCAAGGCGCAGCTTCCGATTGGCTGCAGGAGCTTCGTGCACTCAGTCGGAAGCTGCAGGAGCTTCATGCACTCAATTGGAAGCCACGGAAGCTGCATTGGATGTTCGGCTTCCAAAGAATGTTTGCAAACTGGAGCACTCACTCCTGGGTTTGCTACATTCAGGAGCCAAAATGTTTGACTCACAAGGCATTCGGGATCCAAGCTACAACTGTACAGTGAATGAAATGTCTACCAAGGGGTCTAGGTTTGCACTGGAGATGTGCAACGGTCTCGTATTCCAGATAATTAAACCACAATAGGTACCTCCATTGGACTAAATTCCTATTCTGTGAAATGTCTAGCACAACTGTTAATTCCACAAATGATAGTAAAGAGTTCGCCCAACATTTATGTTAGCAGCTGAGTGACAGATTCTGCTCATTTCTACGGATCTTGACACTGACATATCACTAATCTAGCTCCATGACTGAGTGAATTATTGCCTGTCATGCAGATGGAAAGGGCACTGGAAAATAGAAAGTCAAGACAGTTCAGAAGACACTTGATAGGGAGTGTTGTTCAAATGCCAAAGTCTTTTCATCATTTATACAGATTGTGCACTGGGCACATGGAGAGAGGTGGTGCAAGGCCTTGGAATTATGCTGAAATGGATCATAGGTAGATAAGTATAACTATGATCCTTGGAGGCCTGGACTGTGTATTGTACATCAATCATTCTGTAAATTATTTGAGAATCAAATTATACTGTTGTGTAGAGTAAGCTAAGTAACTTTTGTGACCTGCCTTGGAAGGGCTTTGTTCTAAAATAGGGTATGCCAAACTTGGGTCTCCAGCTGTTTTTGGACTACAGTTCCCATCCTCCCTGACCACTGGTCCTGCTAGCTAGGGATGATGGGAGTTGTAGTTCAACAACAGCTAGAGACCCAAGTTTGGGGAAAACTGCTGTAAAACTCCAAATGGCCCTCCAAGTGTTGCTGGAGTACAACTCCCATCATTCCAGGCCACTTACCATGCTTACTGGGGTTGATGGGAATTGTAGCTCCAGAACATTCAGGGGGGAAAGATCTCTACACCTGCCCTAAAATTTGGCATATAAGTACTTTCGATAAAGAAACAAACATTCATCGCAGGACTGCAGTTTTGGTTTTTTTAGCTTACACATTATTGACTGAATGTAGTGAATAACACATCAGTTCTGATCAACTTCTGGTGTGAGTCTAAGGTTAAGAAATGATACCTGATTTTGGGTGGGGGTGGGGAATAAGTACAAACATTTGTTTATCTCCATTCATTTGCTAACAGTTTATTAGTCTTGGCATGTGCCAGTCTATCTTGTTTAGAGCACAAGGAAATAGGAAGCACATCGCCATGTGTTTTATTTTACAAGTGTCAACTGCACCCACAAAAGTCTGTTCCAATTCCATCAGCCAAAAACTGTTTCTGTGAAAATTTAATCCCAAACCTGAGTAAGCTATGGCACCACAATAATTGAAAGAACTACAGGCTAACCCCATGGCACTGATAACATATTAACTGTCTTGAACCTTCACCCAAAACTCTGACTGAACTTGAACTTAAACTATGATGTGTGGAAAAAGTCAGGCTACATTTTAGATTTGGCCGTTGTGTGTGCCTTTTCACTGGGTGCAGGAGTTTACAGCTAAAAAGAAAAGAAAAGCACAAAATCCAATTCCAAACACCTTGTATTTATTTTATTTAGACGTGTGTGTGTGTGTGTGTGTGTGTGTTAAATCCAACAGATGTCATAAGACTTTGGAATGAATTCATACAAATTAATTATATTATTCAGATCTGCAGCCTGACATATTTCCATGCCCAGGCACATGATGCCGTCAGCCACAGAAATAAGACACAGGACATCTGTATTGGGTTGAAATCATAGAATCATAGAATCATAGAGTTGGAAGAGACCACAAGGGCCATCGAGTCCAACCCCCTGCCAAGCAGGAAACACCATCGGAGCACTCCTGACATATGGTTGTCAAGCCTCTGCTTAAAGACCTCCAAAGAAGGAGACTCCACCACACTCCTTGGCAGCAAATTCCACTGTCGAACAGCTCTTACTGTCAGGAAGTTCTTCCTAATGTTTAGGTGGAATCTTCTTTCTTGTAGTTTGGAACCATTGCTCCGTGTCCGCTTCTCTGGAGCAGCAGAAAACAACCTTTCTCCCTCCTCTATGTGACATCCTTTTATATATTTGAACATGGCTATCATATCACCCCTTAACCTCCTCTTCTCCAGGCTAAACATGCCCAGCTCCCTTAGCCGTTCCTCATAAGGCATCGATTCCAGGCCTTTGACCATTTTGGTTGCCCTCATCTGGACACGTTCCAGTTTGTCAGTGTCCTTCTTGAACTGTGGTGCCCAGAACTGGACACAGTACTCCAGGTGAGGTCTGACCAGAGCAGAATACATTGGCACTATTACTTCCTTTGATCTAGATGCTATACTCCTATTGATGCAGCCCAGAATTGCATTGGCTTTTTTAGCTGCCGCGTCACACTGTTGGCTCATGTCAAGTTTGTGGTCAACCAAGACTCCTAGATCCTTTTCACATGTACTGCTCTCAAGCCAGGTGTCACCCATCTTGTATTTGTGCCTCTCATTTTTTTTTGCCCAAGTGCAATACTTTACATTTCTCCCTGTTAAAATTAATCTTGTTTGTTTTGGCCCAGTTCTCTAATCTGTCAAGGTCGTTTTGAAGTGTGATCCTGTCCTCTGGGGTGTTAGCCACCACTCCCAGTTTGGTGTCATCTGCAAATTTGATCAGGATGCCCTTGAGTCCATCATCCAAGTCATTGATAAAGATGTTGAATAAGACCGGGCCCAAGACAGAACCCTGTGGCACCCCACTAGTCACTCTTCTCCAGGATGAAGAGGAACCATTGATGAGCACCCTTTGGGTTCGGTCAGTCAGCCAGTTACAAATCCACTGAGTGGTAGCATAGTCAAGTCCGCATTTTACCAGCTTCTTTACAAGAATATCATGGGGCACCTTGTCATATGCCTTGCTGAAATCAAGGTAGGCTACATCCACTGCGTTCCCTTCATCTACCAGGGTTGTAATTCTGTCAAAAAACGAGATCAGGTTAGTCTGACATGACTTATTTTTCAGAAATCCATGCTGACTATTGGTGATCACAGCATTCCTTTCTAGGTGCTCACAGACTGTTTGCTCAATGATCTGCTCCAGAATCTTCCCTGGTATTGATGTCAGACTGACTGGGCGGTAATTATTTGGGTCCTCTCTTTTCCCCTTTTTGAAAATAGGGACAACATTTGCCCTCCTCCAGTCTGCCGGGACTTCGCCTGTTCTCCAGGAATTCTCAAAGGTGACTGCCAGTGGTTCTGAGATCACATCTGCCAGTTCTTTTAATACTCTTGGATGCAGTTCATCTGGCCCTGGAGACTTGAATACATCTAAACTAGCCAAGTATTCTTGTACTATCTCCTTAGTTATTCTAGGCTGTGTTTCCTCTGCTGAATCATTTGCTCCAAATTCTTCAGGTCGGGCATTGTTTTCTTTATCGGAGAAGACTGAGGCAAAGAAGGCATTGAGGAGTTCAGCCCTTTCTGTGTCCCCTGTTTGCATTTCACCATCTTCTCCTCTGAGTGACCCCACTGTTTCTTTGTTCTTCCTTTTGCTACGAACATACCCATAAAAGCCTTTTTTGTTGCTTTTAACCTCTCTAGCAAGCCTGAGTTCATTCTGTGCTTTAGCTTTTCTGACTTTGTGTCTACACGTGCTGGCTATTTGTTTGAATTCCTCTTTGGTGGTTTCCCCCCTTTTCCATTTTTTGTACACATCCTTTTTTAATCTTAACTCAGTTAAAAGTTCTTTAGATAGCCACCCTGGCTTCTTTAGGTACCTTCCATGCTTCCGTCTCATTGGTATTGCCTGAAGTTGTGCTTTTACTATCTCCCTCTTAACAAACTCCCAGCCATCATGAACTCCCTTTCCTTTTAGTATTACTGTCCATGGGATCAGTCGGCTTTCTTTAAGTCAAGAAATTGAGTCCTAGTATGCTTGGCTGCTCCTTTCCGCTGTATAGTAAACTTCAGAAGAGCATGATCACTCGCGCCTAATGATCCTTCCACTTCTACCCCACTAACCAGGTCATCAACATTGGTTAGGACCAGATCTAAAATGGCTGTTCCTCTTGTTTCTTCTCCCACTTTCTGGACAATGAAGTTGTCTGCAAGGCCAGTGAGGAATCTGTTTGACCTTATGTTCTTGGCTGAGTTTGACATCCAACAAATATCCGGGTAATTGAAGTCCCCCATTACTACTATCTCCCTTCCTTTTGCATGCTTGGCCATCTGTTCCAGGAAGGCATCATCTATGTCCCCTGTTTGGCTTGGGGATCTATAGTAAACTCCCACAATGAGGTCACTGTTATTCTTCTCTCCTTTAATTTTGACCCAAATGCTCTCACTTTGGCTTTGAGGTTCTAAATCTTGGATCTCTTCACAGGTATACATATCCCTGACATATAACGCCACTCCTCCTCCTTTCTTGTCTGGTCTGTTTCTCTGAAATAGATTGTATCCCTCCATTATTACATTCCAATCATGGGACTTATCCCACCAGGTTTCAGTGATGCCTATTATGTCATATTTAGTTTGCTGTACCAAGAGCTCAAGCTCATCTTGTTTATTTCCCATGCTTTGCGCATTAGTGTACAGACATTGAAGTCCATTAATCATTCCCCCGTGTCTCTTATTTAAGGATTTTTTCCTCCCACCACTAGGTCTGCGTGCTGTTTGCTCCATTTGGTCTATGACATTTGGATGATCATCTTCATCAATTGATAGACTCCTACCTTCAGGAGCACTGTCTCCCTCACCCACATTAGTCAGTTTAAAGCCCTCCTGATGAGGTTTCTGAGATTTTTGGCAAAAACATTCCTCCCAACCGTTGTGAGGTGCAGCCCATCGCTTGCCAGAAGTTCATCTTTAAGAAACTGCAGTCCGTGATCTAAGAATCCAAACCGTTCCTGTTTACACCATTTGCGAAGCCAGTTGTTCACTTCCACTATTTTTCCCTCTCTCCCTGGGCCACGTCGTTCAACTGGGAGGACAGATGAGATGACAATTTGTGCATTTAATTGCTTCAATTTCCTGCCCAGAGCCTCGTAGTCTCTTTTGATCTTGTGGAGGCTATTGCTTGCAGTGTCATTGGTTCCCACATGAACCAAGAGGAAGGGGTATTTGTCAGTGGGTTTAATGATTCCTTGCAGTTGTTCAGTTACATCTTGGATCTTAGCCCCGGGGAGACAGCACACTTCCCGAGACATCTTGTCAGGCCCACAGATCACTGCTTCTGTTCCCCTCAGTAGGGAATCCCCTATCACCACTACACGCCTCCTCTTAGGTCTGGTCGGGGTTCTTCCGTGAGCTGTCCGTTCCAAGGTCGCCTGCACGTTCCCTGAGGACTGACTTTGCTGCTCGCAAAGTCAAGGAGAATCAAGGAGCAGCCATAACTTTATTGATTACAGATTTAAGTAGGTTTTAGGGATGTATCAAGCAGCGTGACTGCTAGTTGATAAGTAGGGTGGAGTCGACCCTGAGCAATCCCACCTGGGCCACCATTGGGGAGGGTGCCATGGCCCATTGGCCCCCGTGTGGTCTCCTGAACGGAAGCACCCCTCCAGGACCCCTTGAACAGGGTACTCAATCAGCTAAGGATTCAACTCAATGCCTTATCCACCACCCAAGTCTGCCATTCCACAACGATCTCCACAGAAGGGAGGACCCATAGGTGTGTCCCTTTTTATACAACAGGAGCTGTTGGGTCACCACCACAATTCCAGCTCCCCTGCTGTGCCCTGACTTCCCATTGAAACAGGCTTTTGGCGCCAAGTAAGCACGGACAGTGGGAACTGGCACAATTAATTTTTCTCCAATTGGACCCAATGGGAGAAGAAGAAGAAGAAGAGAAGAAGAGTTTGGATTTGATATCCCGCTTTATCACTACCCGAAGGAGTCTCAAAGCGGCTAACATTCCCCTTTCCCTTCCTCCCCACAACAAACACCCTGTGAGGTGAGTGAGGCTGAGAGAGTTCAGAGAAGTGTGACTGGCCCAAGGTCACCCAGCAGCTGCATGTGGAGGAGCGGGGAAGTGAACCCGGTTCACCAGATTACGAGTCTACCACTCTTAACCACTACACCACACTGGGAGGAGGTGGAGGGAAAGAGAAAGCCCAATGAGGAAAGCATAAAAAAGCGGGGAACATTCTCACCCACATCTTCTGCCCTGACCAATGAGTGGCTGTTCCTCCGAATTTCTATAGGATTGCTCTTAGAAGCTCAATGGATGTAACAGTTTTGTTTATTTGGTTCAGTTATGCAGTGTGGACATTTCAGAACAGTAATCAGACCAAGCAGATGGACAACTGTCTTCACTTATGCAACAGTAGCTGGTCTAGGAGCACCGCATGCTTGTTGCTTTCTTAAAGCTACGCCTCAATGAGTGTAGTCCATTGGGCAATCCCCATAAGAAGAGTTGGAGAAAAGTCTGACAATTTTTTTAAAAAAGTATTTACTAGCATCAAAAGAGCATCCTGAAGAAAACAAACAAAATCTATTTAGTGTATACTGCACCAGAATTTAAAAGAACCCATGGAACAAATGAATCAAGGAGCAAACATTTTTAAGAACTTAATTTTGCTAGATTATTTATTTAAAAATGAAAATATGATTCACACGATTTTTTAAAAGCTAGCTCATTTTTCTAACTCCACTAAACACATTACAGATTGCATTTGTATGGGGGGGGAAGTGTTCCAAATATTCCTATCTGTAGGACAATGCAACACTAATTAGAAAGATTAATGAAGAACGTTTGTAAGTGTGAGATATATAACAAAATGCAAAACGTCGGCTATTAAAACCTTAGCTGCTCAATTACAATAAGCCTTTATTAACTAATAAAATAGGAATGAATTCAAAGAAGGGCATAAATATATAATAACAATCAGAGTACATGAGATTAAAGCCAAATAGATTACATGGTGTAAAAGGCCTTGGCATGATAATGTACTTGATATGAAGGGTTTTGATAATTTTGTAACATATTATACAGCCTTTTAGTAAGTTCTCGTGTTTTAATAGTGGGACTATAAAACATTTAAATCAGTTGGCTGTCAGAATTACAATATCAACAGTCATGGGACATTGTAGCTGGGATGGGGGGATTGTGTATGAAAAGCTCAAAGGATGTGACTAATGGGCATAGCTGTCAAGTGTCCCTTATTTGAAGGGACAGTCCCTTATTCCAACGCCATGTCCCGCTGCTGTCCCTTATTGATGGATGTCCCTTAAATGATGTCCCTTAAATTTCAAAGGAAGCAGCTCCTCTCCCTCCCTCCCTGCCGGCCAGGGAGGAGGGAGGCTCCAACTGTGTTGCTTGGCTGTGTTGCTCACCCAATAAGAAATCTAATAACGACTGGGGGGTGGAGCTTGCATGCCTTGTGTGTGGCTAGTTAATGCAAGCTGAGGGGGTTTTTGAATGCTGGACGCCATTTTGTTGCACGTGCTGCTGCATACTTTGCAGTGCAAAGCCAGGCCGGGGAGCCATCTTAAGTTGAGTCTGCATAGGCCTTGTGGTGCATGTGATTCAGATTCTATTCAGTTGAACCTCTGGTTACAAAGTTGGTTGGACAGTGTTCTCGAAGCTACGAGCATGAGTTTGACCAGACTGCAGGAGGACAGGAAGACTGGAGTGCCTGGAACAGGTGAGGCTGCAGGTCCCTTATTTTGGCTTCTGGTCCCTTATTTTCGAGGCTGCTGGTCCCTTATTTTCAAATCTGTAAGTTGACAGCTATGCTAATGGGTGGTATATAATTACCAAAATAAATAAAATAAGAGTATAAATTAATGGTTTTCCTGGAAGCACTCAGGAACAGGACTCCGCTCCTAAGCCTACTTTAATGTCCATGCTCAGAAATCGTGTGCGAAATCATGAGGCATGTGCTCAAACCTGTTCATGAATCCCATTTATTCCTAGCTTCATTTTCCATCCCTAGGCAACAATATTTAATCACAATATTAATATCAGGTTGTTTTGGTTGCAAATGAGCTTGTTCAATAGTCACCGTTCCTTTCTTTAATAAAAGGGCACTGATTTTTTTTCATGGATAAAAATGTGACAAGAGTCGTGTGAGGTCAACATCCTGTTTCTAAGAATGATCAGCATGATACCTCCATGAGTGTTTTTTGAAAATTTATAATCTGCTCTTTCATATAAAGTATAACAAGGTGGCTTACAGCATATAAAGTATCATAAAACCAGTCTGTAGGGCATAATCTAAAACATCAATAAAACACCAGTAGATTGTTTTCTTCTTAAGAAAAGTCCACATTGAGAAGGCTTGTCTAAACAGGGCAGTTCCCCGTCCCCCATATTTTTAAATTTATTTTCATACAATTTAACAATTTCAATTCTGTTCCAATACAATATTCCATTAACATTTAGATTTCCCATCCTTATTTCCACGATGTTTCTGTTCGAACCCTTAAATGTAATGGGTTTGGCCTCTTCGCCATATAGCCTCATAAGAGCAACTGAGCCCACTTTATCTGTATACAGTTACCCTGCTTCCTTTCTCTACATCATATTACAGACAACACCAAGCACCTGGCTATATATCTATTTTATGTAAAATAAACATAGTTGTTTGTCATCCTTACTCATGCTTATTCCTACTGTGTTTATTTTCTCGCTGCTGGAAGTGCTTGCCGTGATTCACATGGCCTGCTGACAATCCAGGCTGATATTATTATTGATGCACTTGTCACCATTTTGTTACATATCTGGGCAGGGTTTGTCTCTGATGTCTGCTAAGGCATAACTAAGCCCGAGGAAAGCTGAGGAAGCATGAAAGTTTCCTCACATCAACGTGCACCAACAGTTATTTAGATTTGCACAAAATTGTATTTCATGCCCACATGGTGCAGGAATTAATTCGCAAAGGGACAATCTTATGGAAGAGAGTTAATGGTTCCACAGAATAGCGTACCTAGTCATTATAACCTTATATATCAGCTCAGCTAGACTACTGAAGGATATATAGAAGGTATATTCTTGTGTTGTTTAATTTTCACTCAGTGTAAAATTATATGGTGAACACAGTACATGAGACATTGGGTAAAATGCGTGATCACAAAATGACTCTGAATTGCTACATTCAAAAGCTTTTGAAATATAAATGTGGAAGCAGGTTTATTGATAGTTAATAGGTGTTAAAAAAGAGAGAGCTGAATCCAATGGAACTTCCATAATTTTGCTTCACCTTGTCTTAATAGATATGCATTCTAAATAGAAGTCATTAGAAATCATTACGAGTATTCAATTTTAAATTCTGACATTCTATTTAATGCGTTTGGAATTAACATCAGTAATTAAAATCCCAGATATAGAAAGGTCAAGCTCTTGTCAGGTTATTTGGTTACTTATGAGTGGTGTTTGAGCAACACATCAAAGATAATTAAGAAATACAAGATGCCTTTCTTGAGCGGCACCTATAAGGACACCTATTTAATTATCAAAAATTGGAAACTGCGACAAAGCATTTCAATAGTTTATTGGAAGGACAGCTCAGTCAGAAACACAGTCACAATTATCCACAGGTGCATGTGGCATGGAGATGTTCTTGGGGGGATTTTTCTTTATAGCAAATAGCTGCCCCCCCAAAAAAAATGTGGAAAAGAAAATGCTGAAATCCAAACTTATAAGAATTTAGTGTTGTTGAATCTCAGCCATTGACAATGCCCCATTGATCTGTACAATGCACACAAATAGCTCTCATTATTGGCTCTGGAAAACACTGGCAGCTATGAAAAATATTTGTGAGCACTAAGTGCTCAGTCACCCATAAAAGGGAAAGTCTATATTTGTCTGTGATATTTATTAACTCACTGGATCATGATGATTGCCTGAAATTTCAAGAACATATGCAAAGTGCAAGTGGGTTTGATCTTCTTTCCTACAGAGAGAAAGTGCACAGGGAGCATTATCATAGATTAAAAAGATTAAAATTAGCTTCAGTTTTGAAACAGGCTTACTGGAGACGAAATCCCACTGAACTCACTGGGACTTGTAAGCAAATATATTTGAGATACCACTGCATAAGACTTAAGTTTATCATGGATCCAAAAACAATTACAGAATGGTTTACATCAAATAAAAAAAGTCCCAATTTAATGATAACACAACAATATTGCATGGCATATTTATTTTTGTTTGGAAAAGTGCCCTTACCTTTACAAGATGCTATACAGAAGTAATGGCTATTGATATATTTGAGAGCCCATCCATGTAGCATTTGATGGACTTCTGTGCTATGCTCATTCCTAATGGTTGAAAGCCTGTAGCTTATGTGTTTCTACAGATCTAACGGACTTGACAGTCCATGCAGTTGTTCCAGAGGAACTATGAAGCCAATAAGCGGAAACAATAGGTGTGAGAAACAACTATAGACAAGACGATACTTCTGTTGGCGATCCATCTTTCAAGCTTGACATAGCACTTCCTCAGGCAGAAAAGAAGAGCTCCATGGAGCTTGTCTAACAACTCCATTACTTGTTGTAGATTATGGGGATTGATTTAACTTCTCCTCGACTCCATACATTTTCTTCTTTCTGTGGAAAACCCAATCACTTCCATTCCTTTTCACTGTAGGACTTCTGGGCCTACCACATTTCTTAATGAACTATTGCTCAAGCAGTCCAAAAACATATCACGCCAAAAGACGCCGTCATTCTTATCAAATATTTGGGAATCAAATATTTTACTGTAGACTGTATAATGAAAAAACGGGGATATGAGTGATATAGTAATTGTTTTCTAGTGCATCCCTGTGAGATTTCTATGAGATTTCTGTTACTCTATGGAGAATTCATCAGTCCTGAAGGATGTGAAACTAGCTTTATGTCCTGCTGTTGAGGGGGGAAAGAAAGGATGCAGCATTCATCCGCAGTACTTACCTTTTACTCTCCAATTTGAGATTGTTTCCTTTTTCCCTTCAGTGTTTTACAATAGGGAATGGTGAATCTAGCTAGTTGGACTGAGTGGGAGAAACATGAATGATAAACAAATTCCAAAGCATTGGTCATATTAGGGTTAAACGAAATGAGATGGCTATTACACAGTTCCTATCCATGTGTGGCTTTTTGTTGTTGTTGTTGTTGTTAAAGATAAGTCAGATACACACTGTGGTATGAGGGGAGAGAAGCTTTAACTTTTGCCCTTGCTACGGTACCAGTCAGAACCAGTCACACACACCAACACCTACAATTTGCAATGAGAGAGGAAAAGACTTGCCATACCAGGAACTGTCTGAGTCAGCTCTTAGGCACTGTGCTTTTCATTTCAGTTCTGTGTTGCAAGCATAGTTTTCTTAGTGCTTCCTTTGTGTGGCCTCTTCCTCATGATAATTGTCAGGGTGGGTCTGAGGGACAGCAGTCCCCCCATTTTTTCTTTTTCACAAAGCAGCCCTGCAAGGCCACACTACAAACCCCCCAAGTGTCCCTATTTTCCAGGGACATCCCTGATTTAGAGAAGCTGTCCCGGTTTCTGATTTGATCCTGGAATTTCCCACTTTTCTTTAATATGTCCCTATTTTCATTGGGAAAATGCTGGAGCGTATGGAGTTATTCGACCCCGAACGATCTGAAGGCAATCCTGTATAGGGAATTTTTTTTAAAAAAAAACACAAACAAAAACAATGTTTAATTTCTTATTATGTTTCTATATATGTTGGAAGCTGTGCAGAGTGGCCGAGGCAACCCAATAAGGTGTGGGGCGTATAAATAGTAAAATTATCATTATGAAATGGGACGTCCCTATTTTCATCGGAGAAATGTTAGAGGGCATGAGACTATGTGACAAATGTCATACATAGTTTGGCCCTTAGCACGGTGCAAGATAAATAACAAAATAATTTTGTGGTATCTTTTAAGCCTAACAAATCAATTGCTCCATAAGCTTTCTCATGGCCCACTTCAGTGCACCTGACAAATGGGTGTCTGGCCAATACCGCAGAAATTATGCCACAGTCAATTTGTTATTCTTTCAGGTGCTGCATGACTCATCATGACTGAACCACAGCATCTTAGGTGTTTTGTCTAATAAAGCTAGCGTTCAGGTTAACAACAACAACAACTTGTAAGCATAAAAGAGATGCAAACCCTTTATTTCTGTTTAATCAAAGGGTTATAATTAATTGCCAGGTTTTGCCTAAGTAGCTAGGCCATGAAGAGTTTAGTTATAATTTTCCTGATTGTATCCATCTGAGGTGATTTCATCTCTATTTTCTACAACCTGAATCAACTCTGGTTTATTTAATCAAATTGTAATTGGTGGGTACTATTAGTGGGAATCATTGGCAGTATGTTTCTGAGAGAAAGGAAAGAAATTCACACAACCGTGATGAGGCTGGCAGGTAATAAGTAGAGGGGAAATTTCTGCTATATGTAGTCAGCCAGTGAGATGCTTGGAAAACCTTAAACAGGGCATGGATAGTGGAGTGAAAGAATGGAAACTGACCATATAAGTTTTTGCTGCAGCAACCACCATACATTTGTTTCTCATGTTCACCTCATAGAGACTTAGGAAGCTGCCTTATACAGAGTCATCTTCCTCAGTATTGTCTGCAATGACAGGGTTTCACACACTGAGTCTGCCAGCCCTCCCTGGAAATGCCAGGGAATGAACCTGGGGCCTTCTACACACAAGGCAGATGTTTTACCACTGTGGTTCTGCCCTTCCCCTACAGCTGCTGACTGACAATATTTTTCAAATAAATCAGAATTGCAACAGCATCAAATAAACAGCAGATAAACTATTCCAGAAGCAAACAGACAAACAAACAAAATCAAGGTGACAACAGCCAGACCATAGACATGTTAAAATGAAAAGGACATTAGCCAATACCAGGGGGTCAGCCGGATACACTTGTCCCAGGCCTCGGAGGGCTAAACTGGCTGGGCACTATGCCCTGGATCTTAGGCAAGTCAATCGAAAAATCATGTTTTTTGGGTGTGTGTTTTTTTGCTCAGCAATCTTGGGGTCTTCCTCAAAAAACAACAACACAAAGTCCTGGCCCCTGTGCTTGCGTGTATTTGCTACCCACTGAGCACAGCCAATTGGGTTGCCAAACTTGCCTTATTTGAAAGCCTTATCCACTCCATTACAACCTCATGGCCCTACACAGCACAAAAGAACACCCTTTATTTCTCACATCATAGATCCAATTAAGTGTGATGTAGCGAACAGTGTGTTGAGCTTCGATGTGGGGAAACCAAGCTCAAATCCCAGTCAACCTGTGAAACTCTCTCAATGGACCCCGGCAAGTCACAGCTTCCCAGGCTAATCTAATTTAAAGGGTTATTGTGAGAATAAAATGCAGCTGTGAGCTCCTGAGAGGAAAGGCAACAAACACTTTTCTTCTTTTAACGGAACTGCCTAGAATAGATAACTTCAGTGTGCACCCTTTGGAGGTTTTTTGGTTGCTTGGTTGGCCCCCCCCCCCCATTTTTATATGGTAACATAAGCAAAAACTAATCTGTGTCTTTACCTTTGAAATTCAGATTTCAGAATGAAAGAGAGAAATGGCTCTGATCTGGTTTCTGAGTGGCAAGTAAGGACATCCTCCATGGCAGCCTACAAGAGACTTGCTATTGTCAGTCAGTGGCTGGATTCAGATTATCATATTTCAGTTTATTAAGCCAAAGTATGCATAAGCCTTCCATGAAGCTTATTTTCTCCTCTCATCACTGTGAACCACTATTGAAGCAGGAAGTCTCTGAATAAGTATAATATCCTGTTTCATCAAAAGCTGAAAACTAGGGTTATCAACTTTAGGACAAGCCAGGACATTAAACCCGATATGAAGTTGACTTGTTCCAAAGCTGGTGACAATAGGAAGCCCAAGACAACCTGTCAGTTTCTCTTAGCTTCCCAATTTTCCAGTCTTACATTCAGTTTTCCATATTTCCACATCACTTTGTGATTTTTTTAAAAAAGTCCTTATCAACATTTTAACAAGCGTGGAGCAGACAAGCCATAGAGCTTCCAGCAATGGCCTTAGGATGGACACCTCAGTAGATTTGCATCTTGGGGAGGCCACAATCCTTGGCATGACTCTGTCAAAATAAGAGGTTGAAATGGATATACACCCAGTGCCTGAGCCAAATTCCACCTACATCTGTTATCAATAGAGTTGTAGCCAATTTTTATTACTGATCGTTGTCTAGTTTCTTCATTCGCACCTGAGCTGCCCTGGGACGGGGGGCACTGCAACTGGGCCCACAATGCATTTCTGTATGGCATTATCTCAAATAAGTGCATTTTTAGGGACACTATACCCTGGTATTTATTTTTTTTCTATGCATTACTTCTCTGGAGAACTGCAATTCAGAATTCTGTCAAGCATGAATTTGGGTGTATGGCTATGTTTTGGTTCTCCAATTTTTAAAGAAAGTGTTAATTAGGTAGGTTTGCTTTTAAATGCAAACTAAATTAAATTTGTCCCACCATCCCTAAACCACAGTTCCTTGGTTTGGATGAAGCAGGAAACTATGGTTTATTGAGTGCATCCTGGTTTAATCACAGTCCATACAAAGGGAAGAGCTTCTCTATGAGCAAAAGACTTCAGTACAGTGGTACCTCGGGTGACATACGCTTCAGGTTACAGACTCCACTAACCCAGAAATAGTACCTCGGGTTAAGAACTTTGCTTTAGGATGAGAACAGAAATTGTGCTCCGGTGGCACGGCAGCAGCCGGAGGGCCCATTAGTGGTGCTTCAGGTTAAGAACAGTTTCAGGTTAAGTACGGACCTCCAGAACGAATTAAGTATTTAACCGAGGTACCACTGTATATCCAAACCAGCTTAGTGTAGTAAGCATGAAAACAACCAAATAACCTGGGGGTGGGGGGTGGGGAACAGACCCTACATGCAAGTTTATTTTTTATGTTTTGTGGGATAAATGTTTAAAAAGAAATTGGAGAGAGACGGGCTTTTATTTTTCCTTTAAAAAAAGAAGATATTGATGTAAAAGTATTATAGAAAACAAAAGGCTTGTCTGCTACAGGGCTGGATGTTCGGCCTGCACTACAGAATAAATGAAGCACTAGCGATATTATTTAAGTGAGTAGTTCCAAATGCTGCTGACGCCTCCATAATTATCAAGTATTGCAAGGGTTATCATCACACACCAACCTTGTGAATCCATTATCATCTCACACTTTAAATGCTGCTGATTTGTCCATTAATAAAGCAGCAACTCAGGCCTGCGAGGAATACGAGAAAATAATAGCATTTAAATCATTGTTCTTTTTTCAGTTTATCACACTCTGCCAAGATATATCATGTGAAGGAGGCTTTGCACCTGATGATTTGCTCTTATGCCTCACGTATTATATGAGTGTTCATGATTCTATCAATTGAATCTGGCTAATAGTTACTTTTAAATTTACTCTTTATCTTATCTTTTGGGATTCAGGACTGATTTGGGGGGAGAGGGAAGATTGCTCAGGCATTTGTAACTTATCCAAGAGCAGATCAGAATAAAAAAGGAAAATATGACGCAGACCTGTTATGTTTGACTACCTTCTCTATGTCAAACTGCCTAAGGCTACAATCCTGCACACATTTGCCAGGAAGGAAGTCTCATTGAACTCAGGGGGCCTTAACCTCTCAGAAGATATGTACAGTGTTTTTTTTCTGGGGGGATGCAGGGGTAAGCATACCCCTGAACATTTTGTGAATCTTTGTACTTTTGTCCATTTACAGTATTTATTTTCCCTGATTTGAACTATAAAATGGTGATTTTCTTGAGTCAAAATGAGAGTGCCCCTAAACATTTTTTTAGGGGAAAAAAGCACTGGATATGTATAAGAATGCACAGTAAGTAAGCACTTCCTCATATTTTTCAGTGTGCTATCAGATTCAAAGACCAACACTGGGTGTTTTTTCCCCAAAAGGAAAATAATGAATAGTAAATAACGAATTTTCTATAAGAGGGCTATTCATAAAAAGAACAAATCAATGGGGGGGGGGGGAAACCTATACATAGTTACTAACAAAAAGGGAATGGGCAAAATAATAATAATGATGTACTATTTATATGCTGCCCATCTGACTGAGATACCCCAGCCAATCTGGGCGGCTTCCCACAAATTAAAACACAATATGTCTCAACACAACGAAACATTTATAATGTAGTTCCAACTTGGACGTCTGTAGTGCATCAAGTTCAATGGCAGTTCCTGGCTCCCAGTACAAGGGCAAGCTATGCCACAGCGGGTGGTTCTTAAGGTGGTTGGTGGCTACTGGGGGGAGTTGTCTGGTCGATGTTGACCATTTGATGGAGTTCTGCATTAAGTATGCACAAGAAGGGCTTCTCTGTGATGACCATGAGATGGAAACTTGCTGGGTTGCCTTTTCGGCAAAGAATATTGAGGTGGCTGATACTATGGAGCGAGCTTGTTTTCTCCTGCTCCAGAAGCTAGGACCTGAACCAATGGATTCATTGGTTACAAGAAAGGAGATTCCGACTAAGCATCAGGAAGAACTTTCTGACAGCAAGAGCTGTTTAACAGTGGAACAGACTCCCATGAGAGGTGGTGGAATTTTTAAAGCAGAGGTTGAGCAGCCACCTGTCATGTATGAACTAGCTGAGATCCCTGCATTGCAGAGAATTGGACTTGATGATTCTCAGGGTCACTTCCAATTCTATGAGGACTCCATAGTCCACATGATGTTACAGGGCTGAGCACAAGCGCATTTAGATCTCACCTCTTTATTCCTGGGTTCAGCCACAATGTTGTTCAGGAGCTATTTTTTCCCCTGGAATTAGAAGTGCTTTTAAGAGTCCAAGAACACGATAGCTGTTTTTCTCCCTTTAAAGGACAAGAGATGATGACCATATTCTAGTCTGAAGAAGATAAAACATATTCATATCTGCCATTCATTCACTTGCAAACTCAGTCTGTCTGGTGGAGGATGTGTGAGGCTTCTAAACATTCTTGAGACTAGTCTAACTTTCACAGTACAATCACTTCTGGAGTCATGTATCTAAGTAACAAAATATTGTTTTAATTCAGGTAGCTCCGCTTTCCCATGAGTCTCCACAGCTTGTTTTTTTTGGGGGGTGGGGAATGGTAAGCTTTGTACAGTTCCTGGTTCTTCTAAATAGGTATGCTTGAAGAAGTCAGTCTTTGTGATCTGATCCACTCCTCTTAGACCAGGGGTCAGCAAACTTTTTCAGCAGGGGGCCGGTCCACTGTCCCTCAGACCTTGTGGGAGGCCAGACTATTTTTTGGGGGGGGGAATGAACAAATTCCTATGCCCCACAAATAACCCAAAGATGCATTTAAAATAAAAGCACACATTCTACTCATGTCAAAACACCAGGCAGGCCCCACAAATAACCCAGAGATGAATTTTAAATAAAAGGACACATTCTACTCATGTAAAAACACGCTGATTCCTGGACCGTCCGTGGGCCGGATTTAGAAGGCAATTGGGTCAGATCTGGCCCCCGGGCCTTAGTTTGCCTACCCCTGTCTTAGACTAATGGGCAGCTCAGAATCTAGCAATTCCATAAACAATACACTTTTCTAAAAGCTTCAACCCAGCTTCAGAGGTTAAAAATAGAGAACTCTGCTCTTAGTATGTATTCTGAGATAAAATACACATTTAAATAATGTTTGGTGCCTACTGAAATAATTCTTGAGAGGAATTTCTTCTTAACTACAGATTCATTTGTAATGGAAATAGAACTGAATTATGGGTAGAAATATGTGAAAGTGAAACAGAGTGGAAACAGGTAACTGTAGCTGAAAGCGAGTCAGAAACAAAGTAAAAGAAACAGGCAAACAAACATAAATCCAGTGTCTTTGTGTAGGCTATCTGCTTTGGCATTCTTAAGAAAAATAAATAAATGGCAAACATTAAAATACGTCTTTGAGTGAAGCTGATGTCACTTGCCTCAGCTATGTGTGACAGCAGCTAAATTGCCTTCTTTCAGTCTAAATGGTTACAGAAATGAGTTTCTTCCTTCAATACAGGGCTGGAAGCAGGCCTGATTTCAATATTCTTCAGAGCATGCCTCCCACTCAACTTCTCAAGAAGCGCAAGTGGTCTTGAACTGATGAGAAAGAACATGACTGCTGCATTAATCATTTGAAGCGATGGGTTAATTTGTATAAGCATCCCTCTTTTTATTTTGTGCAAAAGCTGAGGATCACAAATAGAATGGACTCTGGATTTCACCACATGTAGTGTTTTCAAAGGGTGGTTCACAACATGCATTTGCATCCTGGCTTTCTGTTTATCTCTGGTTTTTTGTTTATTTGTTTTTTTAAAAAGAAAACAACCTTAGAAAGGCGCCTAATGCATAATTAGCCCAGGAAGATTGGCAATTCCTTCCAAGTGAGTGACTTGGCAGACTCAGGTGAAGTCAAGCTGTGACACGCAGGTACCCACAGATGCAAAAAAGGAAGGGGGGGAATAATCTATTTTGTAGTAAAAAAGAAAGAAAGAAGAAGCTCCATGCTAAATGTTAAGGTGATGTTTTGCAGTCAAAGCATACCCAACTTTCTAGCGGAAATGAAGGATCTGTGAACAAAAGCAGGAGATCTTGCTCCTTCATTTCATCACCTTGTGCTCTGTCTGGCCTTCTGGTGCAGGCTGACATTCAAATAGAAATAACTTTCCAAAAATCTGTTTTATGGACCTCTGACAATCTGGTCTCTGGGCTCATGATCTTTGGGCATCCTCATATTCCTTCAGCTCCAAATATGATAACTTCCATGATAATAAAACCAACATCAGAAAGGTTATAGATAGAGCTTGGAACCAATTAAACATGTTCTTGCCACTCTCAAGCAGGTAGTTTTCTATTCTTGCTCGAATTGTTTTGCCTGATTCTGTCCTTGGTTGCATCAGCAGTTCTGTTTCCACAAAGCAGATCTTCATGCAATCTTTGGTCATCCGTAGCTTAGATTAGTCCAAGTGCAACACTTTGTGTGGTTGCCTTTGAAGAGTGTTTGGAAATGAGAGCTAGTACAAAATGTTGCTGTTAGGGTTCCTTACATGGTTTCATTAAGTATTAGTCAATCTGCATTGGTTCCTGCTCTGTTTACTCTCAGATGATTCTGTCCACTTGTTCAGATCTTCAGAGTAAGGACAGCCTAAGATATTTTGCTGCCTGAGGCAAAGGACAAGATGACATCTTCTCCCTGTTTCACTTGCATAAGCACTTGTATCTCACTTCAATCCTGGTGATGAAATACTATCCTCCATGCCATCCATAGCAGCAGGCTAGTTTAGGAGGACCAGAACAGACGATGTAGCATACACAGCAGAGGGATGGCTGGGAGTCTTATGAGGAATAGTCAGCATTTTCTGCCTCAGTCAGTCACCTCACTTTGTCTAATGACAGGGCCAGTTAATGAATATTAGGTGACTAAGTGAGGCAGGGACTTCTTAGTGGTGGCATCTTGGCCTTGAAACTCACTCAGTAGGCCTGTATATACCCCATCTCTAACCTTCAGATGCCTTATAATGGGTCAAGCTATATGTTATGTTTAATGTGTAGCATGTAGCCACATCTCCTGCTTTTATTTAATTAAGTACAGTCACAAGGGTGATTCTTACAGGGAATGCAGTGCACAGGGAGCTGAGGTTTCTCTCTTCCTTCCACAGGTGTGACCTTCATACGCCATGCCTCAACATTCTCCTTGCACATCTACAAGGCTTAGGAAAGATGTTCCCATTGGAAACTTTACCCCTAAATCTCATAGTCGTGCAGGAGGAGGTAATGGCTGGGACAGGAAGGCATAAGCCTTCCCTTTCTACGTGATGTGATCCTGATAACAACCACACACAGAAATAATTAAAGAACAGCAAGAGGTGCATTATGGGTAAATTGTAGTTTGACCCAAGGACCCAAGAGGTGCGTTATGGGTAAATTGTAGTTTGACTCTGTTTTTTTGACAGAGATTCACCCCACCCAAGCCCAAGTTTGTAAAGCTGGCTCCTGCTATAATGATATTTATATCTATCATGTTTTTATTGATTGCTGACTCTGTGATCATTGCATTATTCATTTTAACTGAGATTTGTTTTTAATTGTCCATGAGCTTCACTGGGGATCTTCCAGGGGGGAAAAAAGAGAGCATGAAAAGGTAATAAATAAATAAAACCTCCCAAAATTGCTGACTTCCTCCAGGTTCTTAAACAGCCACTGATTCTTCACAATCAGTATTCACACCAGCTCTTCCGTATCCCCATTAGCATTTCTTCCTCCTATCCATCCATCCACTCATTCATCAGAATACAAAACAGCCGCGGCAATCCCTTTCACTGTTTATTCCCTGCGCAGACGGCTTTCTATGTACATGTTATTTATTTACTTACTTGCCTATCATATTTACACCAGACTTTTCTGTAAGGTGTTAAGAACGGTATATCTTTATCATTATCCTCACTAAGAACCTTTCAAGATGGATTAGGTTGAGAAAGTGTCCCCATTCATGCATTTCTTACGTGGGGGGCACTCTGGGTATGGAGCCACTCTGAAGCAACACTTCTTGCCCTGCCCCTGACTCTGTGTTGCCAATCTAGCTCCGCCCTCTGTTGTCCAAGCATCTGCAAGAAAAAATATATATGTGCTCAGCTGCTGACCCATAGGGACTCCTCATGATTGGGAACCCTGTGCCATCAGGTGTTCTGGTTACACAGATCCCCTTTCCACGAACATGTGCTTGCTCGTAGGGGTTCCCTTGAGGACTGTTGCACTCAATAGATATTTTTCAGATATCCAGTCCCTTTCTGGATTCAAACCAAGAGACCCCTGCATGTAAGTAATGTGTATGTAGGGCTGGTGACTTGCCCAAGAAGACCATCCAGTGAACTTTGATTTGAACTAGGGATTGGAATTGAATTTTGCTTGCACAATTCACACCATCTGGAGTTCTTTCCAGATTTGGTGGTCCTGAAGTATCGGGGGGAGGGGAGAGAGAAGGGCTTCTGGAAGGGGCACCAATGTATTAGGGAACTGCTATTCTTTTGTGTGTTTTTCCTTAAGTCCGTGTATCATTCAGACTGCCATGCGCTGGCATTATACTAAAGTATTCCATTCACATCTCTCTCCTTTTTGGGGTTGCAGGTTACTGGTGCACACCAATGCATAAGCACTGAGTTCAATCGGAGTGCAAAAAGGAATCCAGATGCAATCACATCAACATTTTTTTTTTCCTGTAGCGGTTTAACCGATGGGTTTATTTGCTAAAGAACATCAGTACCTTGTAAGATGTAAAAGAAACAAACAGAAAACTGTTGGCAAGCTGGACACATGCCAGTTCCAATGATCCGTTTGGGAAATTCTCTGTTAGGCAGCGTACGGTGTGGGGATGGCAGCAGGGATAGAGCAAACCCATAGAACAATAACGGGCTACGAGATGCTTGCTCACCCCCATCTGAATCCATAAGTCCCTTGCCTAAGTTGTTTAAAAAAGCTCTGGCTTCTATTACTGTTCCTCTTGTGCAATGATAGCCATGTTAATTTTAACATGTTGGTTACTATCACCAGCACAAAGCACAGTTGACTCACTGTACAGGTTTATTTAAACACCCAATCTGTAATTCACTGAATTGTATCCTTTCCCACCCATCCCTTTGAGAGAATGTAGCACAAAGCTTTGAACCCATTTAGGCTGGTTGTCTAGATTTGTGATGGGAAGGAGCCAAGGGACAAGAGGTGTTGTCTACACCACCCCAAGCCACACAATTCATCCTCCTTCCCATGGTGCAAGATTGCCAAATTGCTTTTCAGGACTGAATAGGATTTTTTACCCTCTAGTTTCCAATTGATTTGTGGAATAGGAGTCTTACTCTGTACTGCTGGTGTAGTAATGGCTGGGTGACTGATTAGGCTTAACCAGTATTACACAAACATACGTGCTAGGTTTATCCTGCCAATAATACACAAATTTCCAGGACACAAAGGGCAATTCTGTATCTTTCCATCATTCCAATATACAAATCCTGATATAATATACTCAGTTGCCTGATATTGTGCTGCTATGATTGACATACATCAGAGGATGGTATGTGCCACACAGCAGGTCTAAAACTGAAGGTTTTATTTAAATGTTTGATGTGTTTTTATCTTATGCTGGTCTGCTGTAACTGAGGGTATGAGTATGTGTACCCTCTACAGTTGCCCCCTCGTCTATCTAGCATGTTTTATTTGTGTACGGAGGTGCCTTTATCTTATGCTGGTCTATGACCGTAATAAAGATTTGCATTAGGTTTAAGATTCTTAGCTGTCACCTTTGCAGCAGGTATATGTACACTGATTGAAGGACAAAGCATAAACTGAAAGCAGTTCAGCGCATTGCAGATCAATTAATGTAAACTGCTTCACCTAATATATTTATGGACCTTAGGTCAATATGTACAATTGGTCTCATATCATAGAGTATGGTGTAATGCAGCTACTGCAATAAAAACAACAGTAGCAATTACATTCATTATTATTATTCCTGACCCACACTTGATGTACTGGTGGACATAATCCACGTTTTACCCAAACCGTATTGAACCTTAGAAGCAGAAGAGGTGTTCCCACAGTCAGTGGGTACTACAGCCCAATCAACAGATGTCAAGTATTTGTAATGGTATGCTCTAGGTAACATCAGATCTTTTCCTCGCTGCTCAGTGTTGCCATTCACCAGCTGCTTCCTAAGCTACAAAACAAGCAGAATCCAGGACATCAGTGTCATGTCAGCCTCATTTTAGCTTTGGCCAAGCCTTTGGCAGCTTCTGAAAGCTCAGAGCCAGAGAAAGCTGGACTAGTGATTAGCAAAGAAGGGAAACAATAGTAGAAACTACTAGGAAGGGCATAGAGCATCTAAGGGCAACTGAACAAGTAGAGAGGTGGGAAGATGCTGGGGATTCTCTCTGCAATACAAAGCAGGGGCCTTTGAAAACTGAAGACAGGATAAGACCATTCTTAAGCAATTCAAACATGTTGAATCTCTATGGCATTTTTAATTCTCTTGCCGATAAATAATTGGTGCTTAGGAGTTAGGGCATTCTTGCTCAGTATTGTCTACAACAGGGATGGGGAACCTTTTGTTAGAATTCCTGCTCTGTGATTGCAGTCATGGGATTGTTATCTATCACATGACGGTATATGTTTTGACTCCACAAAGTTTTAAGTGACGGAGACAGGATGCTTGTGTTACTGTGTTCCGTGAAGTGGGACTATTGCCCTTTGTTTTTTCTCTTTGCTATCTGATGCTAGAGAGAGAGGGAGCCGTGTTGCAGTGCTCCGTGTGTGATTATATGTAAATAAAGTAGATTAGCCAAAATGCTGAGTTGCTGAGGTCTGTTACGCAAGCTGCGAAGACTCTGCGGATCCCTAAGTGTGCCAATGTCTGTTGGCATTGGTCGCTGTGATGTTCGGGCTGAAGAAAGCTTTTGAAGCTCCCAAACGAAAGACCAGGAGGGAGAGAACATGCCAGTTGGGCATGTGTCTCTGCCAGGGTCCTACTCGAGTATAGGATGAGCTTCTGACACCTTTTGCCCTCCATCTGTTGTTGGACTCCAGCCTGGCCAATGGTCAGATTTGATGGAAGTTGTAGTCCAACAACATCTCGAGGGCCACATGTTCTCCATCCTTGGCCTACAGTGACTGGTAGCAACTCGTCAGGCTTACCTAGGACTTTCTGAATTAAAAATATGCTGCTATCTACCACTGAGCTACAGCCCCTATATGGATGAAAACATTCTGTGGTTCCCATGATTGCAAAAACTCCAGATATTAGAAATCACAATTATTGGAATGTCAACTCCTAGAGGGCACACATGTTTCCTAAACTAAAGGGTTGCTGAAAGAGCTCACACAGAGGCTTTTCATCTGCATGAACGAGTCCATAGTATAAGAAAGCCTGTTTCTTGTCTGCATTTTCCTGTTTCAGGCCAGGTAGGTCTTTGCTAGTTTCTTTGCTGGTGCTATGGAAGGGGGAATAAAAGTATAATGGCAAGTTAGGAGCAACTAGGAGCTCCAGCTGGCTACCAACTGATTCCCTCTTTGCCAAGGTCAAAAGATATTGTTGGCTATGGCTGATTGCCAGTAGCAGCCCACTTTGGAAGATGAGATGTTCCTGCCCGTGAGGTAATCTGTCTCTCTGATCTTTTGATCAAGGTATGACACTAAAAGGTTGTGATCCTATACATACTTACCTGAAAGTAAGGCCCATTGAAATCAGCTGAATTCATCATGCAGTAAACATATACAAGATTTTGTATATGTTAAATAAGGTCTTTATGAAGATGCATTACTCCAGATTCAAAGAGACTTGGCTTATTCTTCTTGAATTACCATACAAGTTAAGTCTGGGTTCATTAAGAGGAAATTATAGTCATTTGCAACAGTTACATAGTAGCCCATGGCTCCTCACCAGCATTTATTTCTCCTAATATAGATAATTGTCTATTAATATTCATACAGTGGTACCTCAGGTTACAGACGCTTCAGGTTACAGACTCTGCTAACCCAGAAATAGTACCTCGGGTTAAGAACTTTGCTTCAGGTTAAGAACAGAAATCGTGCAGCGGCAGTGGGAGGCCCCATTAGCTAAAGTGGTACCTCAGGTTAAGAACAGTTTCAAGTTAAGAACGGACCTCCGGAATGAATTAAGTTCTTAACCCGAGGTACAACTGTATTTCCAAGCAGTGTCCCCTGATATAATGCATTTTTGTATGCTTCATGAATTTATGTACAGTTTCCCCAAATATACACATTTATCTGCACCTTTTTTTTCTTTTTCTTTTTTGGTTGGATAACTGCATTGCAGAATTCAGAGAATGTGAATTTTGAATATTAGCATCACATATTTTTTCAAGAAGTTCAAATAATGTAGATGAAATTGAGAATGTTTTTATGATTGCAGCCCAAATCCATATTCATGTTCAGAATATATATATTTTTTGGGGGGAGGGGGTCCTAGTACTTCAGCTAGGTCCCAGACATGCAGAGCAACTGCACAAAATTAACTGCACAAAACTATTTAACATATTGCGTTAACTAATTATGCTGCAGTTCATTCCTACAGCATTGCAAATCCCTAGACGACTTGCAGCATGGTTTCATTTGTAAGAAGTATAGTGTTGTGTGATATATGCATATTCAGAAGTATATTCTTTTTGAGATGAATTAATCACATCAAAAACAACATGGCACTTTTTCTTTTTTAATTCCTGAGGAGCTTGTGTTTGAAAATGCAGGTGACCAACACACTGCCCGCTATATACATATTGAGCAACACAACAAGGATAGCGATAAAGATGATCTCCACACATTATATTTTAAATTTCAATACAATTTCCCATTAAAATATCCCTTGAATGCAGCTGCTCGTTTTTTAAAAAAATTAGTGATATATGGCATCAGATTTTTCTCATTTACAGTTATTTTATGGAAAGTGTTAGCAATTTCCCACAGCCTGGTGTTGTGATTATTAGGTTTAAGAGACATGATTGGTTTATTACTGCACAAAAAGCTGTCATTTCTTTGTGCAATAATAGGAACACTGAGGGATGTCAAAAGATGTATGAATACAACACTGGCATTTACTAATGTCCAACTCAAACATTCATTGTTTGTGTGATTTTTTTTTTCATCTAGCAGTTCTTGAAATTACAAGTATGAAAACCATAAAGAAAATCAAATAAGAACAAATAACTATGAAAATCAATTTGTGGAGTTAGCTAGTCCGTCTGCTGCTGATATTGGAAACTGTGAAACACCTAACACATTTATAAATGGTATGCGAGCCTGGGCTGAGGGAAGCAAGAAATTATCAAAGCCATTTTCAGAAAGAAAATGAAAAGCCTTTTAAAAATTACACTGGTATGGTATAGAGCTATTGGGTTGTAAGTGATGTTGACAAGCAATCCTAGTGGTACTGTATACATTGCTACCATATAGGCAGGACTCCAGCTATGTAAAATTATAAACCTTGTGGAAAGGGTTAGGAGCATATTTGTTGTTGAAAACACAGAGCCAACTATAATGTGGGTAAAGGCCAGTTTCAATATTTCCAGAATTGCAGTCTTTTCCACACACACATCCACACACCCAGGAGGCATAAAATCCTGGAGGACGATGTTTTATAATTTCTGAGTGTAAATTAAAACAATGGCTTTGAGGCATTCGATTCACTCGAGTGCAGTGAGATCATTCCTATCAGCACCATTTAAGTGCACCTGATGTTCACTCAGCATTCTAATTGGAAAAAAACAATTTGGCAAAGTCCGTAGATGTTGAGATACTGTGGTGACTGGTGAAATGCAAGCCTGAGGAACAGCAGCTACCAGAAACCCAGTTCTTCTTTCTTTTCAGTAGAGATGGAATCTGAAATAATGGACTCTAAAGAATGTTACAACCACAGGCATAGGAAAAAGTGCAGTTTCTTAGAGAATAGTGTCTTCCAAACTTACAGGAAGCACTAAAGCCAGTCAGTTGTATTTGTTTCCATCCCTCTTACTAGTCATACATACCAGCAACTTCATTTAATTAAGGAAAAAGAGATCACTTGTACAAGGAAACCTGGACAGTGGTACCTCGGGTTAAGAACTTAATTCTTTCTGGAGGTCCGTTCTTAACCTGAAACTGTTCTTAACCTGAGGTACCACTTTAGCTAATGGGGCCTTCTGCTGCCACCGCGCTGCCGCAGCACAATTTCTCTTCTCATCCTGAAGCAAAGTTCTTAACCCAAAGTACTATTTCTGGGTTAGCGGAGTCTGTAACCTGAACCATTTGTAACCTGAAGCATCTGTAACCCGCGGTACCATTGTACACATTGTAAACTATCCATACTTCCTACCTGGGGTATATACTAGAATACCTTTGTGAACTAATAAGAAAGTCGTTCACATATGTTAAGTCAACTCAGAAAAGGCATTTGATTGATTGTCATGGTCCTTCCAAGAAAAACACTGCCACAGGAAAGTCACTTCCCAAATGGGAAGTGTTAGTTGCAGAAATCACAGATAAATCTGCTTCTAAAATTATTATTCGGCTTCATGTTTAGCTATAGGATTCACTTTTTTAAATGAAAATATTTTAACCAAACTTGATTTTGCACTAAGATTACGAAAGTTTTAACTCAAGATTTAAATGCCTGAACCCTTTTTGGCATTTCTTGATTGATTTGATGATGGAAGACTTGAAATATTAAATCTCTTAAGCCATCAGTTGTCTGCAATGCATGTGTTAGATCACTGCATATTATCTACCAAATGTGGTAAAATAAAATACCATTATATATCATCATATACCATTAACGATACGTGGCCTTTTAGAAGTGGGTAGGATTTTTTTATGTATTTATTTTTCCTCTTGGCTTTAATTTATCTATGTGGAGGGTTTAGTCTGTGTGCCTGTTTGGTTGTAACTTGTTTTGGGTGGCCCTGGACAAGATAATGTGATTAACAAAATAAATAAATAAATATAATAAGAAATGTTACGTATCAAATATTGTCTTCCCAGATAGGGCAATGGGTTTCTAACTATTTCACAGGGTGCGCTGAGTCCATTGACCACTTGTTAGGGGTTCCTAAGAAGAGCAGCTAAAACACAGCATATCTACTATTTCCCAATGAAAAATATTGTGGTCCAACACTGCCTCAGTCATCATTCTGTAAGGTTCAGGGATTCTATGGCAGACCTACTGGGTTTCACTGGCAGAATGGGATATGGCCATGTTTTCTCAAGATAGAACATTTGAAAACAACTAATATTGTATAGCAACTTGTGTTCCATTAAATATTAACAGCATGGCTGTGGGTGGATCAACGACTTGGATGATGGACTCAAGGGCAACCTGATCAAATTTGCAGATGACACCAAACTGGGAGGGGTGGCTAACACCCCAGAGGACAGGATCACACTTCAAAACGACCTTGACAGATTAGAGAACTGGGCCAAAACAAACAAGATGAATTTTAACAGGGAGAAATGTAAAGTATTGCACTTGGGCAAAAAAAATGAGGCACAAATACAAGATGGGTGACACCTGGCTTGAGAGCAGTACGTGTGAAAAGGATCTAGGAGTGTTGGTGGACCACAAACTTGACATGAGCCAACAGTGTGACGCGGCAGCTAAAAAAGCCAATGCAATTCTGGGCTGCATCAATAGGAGTATAGTATCTAGATCAAGGGAAGTAATAGTGCCACTGTATTCTGCTCTGGTCAGACCTCACCTGGAGTACTGTGTCCAGTTCTGGGCACCACAGTTCAAGAAGGACACTGACAAACTGGAACGTGTCCAGAGGAGGGCAACCAAAATGGTCAAAGGCCTGGAAACGATGCCTTATGAGGAACGGCTAAGGGAGCTGGGCATGTTTAGCCTGGAGAAGAGGAGGTTAAGGGGTGATATGATAGCCATGTTCAAATATATAAAAGGATGTCACATAGAGGAGGGAGAAAGGTTGTTTTCTGCTGCTCCAGAGAAGCGGACACGGAGCAATGGATCCAAACTACAAGAAAGAAGATTCCACCTAAACATTAGGAAGAACTTCCTGACAGTAAGAGCTGTTCGACAGTGGAATTAGCTGCCAAGGAGTGTGGTGGAGTCTCCTTCTTTGGAGGTCTTTAAGCAGAGGCTTGACAACCATATGTCAGGAGTGCTCTGATGGTGTTTCCTGCTTGGCAGGGGGTTGGACTCGATGGCCCTTGTGGTCTCTTCCAACTCTATGATTCTATGATTCTATGACACAAAACTCAAGGCTTTCAGGTTTGTCAACAGCCACAAAAAAGGCAAAGAATGGCTGCAATACCTTTCCCACCTTTCCTCTTATTGTTCCATTTCCTTCTTCTTTGATACACCTACCTCTCTCCTCCATCATGCTTCTGAGTGTTCCTTACCACTGGGGCTAAGTGATTGACAATGATGGATCAGCTAGATGTAAGTGAAAAGGAGATGTAAGAAGGGACGGCTCTCTTTGATCAGGCTGCTGATTTCTGCCAGCAATCTCTCGGGTAATGATAAGTAGTTGTGAAGGTTCCTTTGACTTTCTGAATCCTCATTGTTACCTCCCCATTGTCTCCACATGCTCACACACACACCGTGGGCTGGGAATGAGTGACACTGTCACAATGGGTCTACTATCAAATACTGCAAAATATCGCCCGTCAGGTGTCAAATACTGAAATCAATTATCATGGGGCATCAAAAATAAAATCAAATGATTTCTGTATGTTCCAGAAACCTAATTTTAAAAGTGAAGTAGAAGCAGGTTTCACTGAACTTGATAAAATCTAGCATGGGAGGACTGGCCAAGAGGGGTGGACAAATAATTCTGGTTTTGGTACATGTCATATACTAGAATATAATTCACATTTTTAAAAAAATTGATTCCCCCCCCCCCTGGTCACCTAGAGAATTGGCTTCACATCATCAAAAAGAAGCATGGGTAATCTGCCCGTCACTACTTAAAAGTAAGACTTTATTGAACTTGTACGCATTTCTATTTCGATACACCTTGTAATTGCCAGTTTCAAATAAGTGATTTCTGAAATTTGGAGTAACTGCATTGCCTGATATTTAGTATTCTGCATGCAGATATTATCAGTGGTGCACTCTGCAGTGATCGAAACATACTACTTTGGGGATCTAGGTAGATGTCATTCATTATATTGAGTTCATATCCATAAACCAATCTCCTGGAAACCATATATTTAGACTACAGCTGGGGAAGATGTGGAAATGACAAACCATTTAGAATATAAATGGAATGGATGCCCAACCAAGGGGATGTGGGAATAAGCACTACAGCAGAGATTGACAAAGAGGTGGGAAATGATTTACGTGATGAAAGTGAAGTTGTAACATAAGACAAGTAGGCAAAAATGATCCCTTATCTGGGGGGTGGGGGAGCTATTTCTGAACTACTCACAAATTCTAACATTTGGGGCTAGAACAGTATAAAAATGAAAATGTCACCTCATTCTCAAAGGATTTTGACTCTTGCAGAAATGCTTGGAGCCATTTGAAATTTCATTATCCCAAGCAATGATTTGATGGAGTCTTTGACTTCAGTGAAGGTTTCAGCTTTTTCGAAACGTAACAGAAGAACAATGGTGGGTGGGTGTTTGTCTGAAGCACTCAACCCCAGTGCTTTGGAGCCTATATACAAGAGTGACCAACCTTTTGGAGGCAGCTGGAACATCTGGCCTTTTGAGAAAGTACCATAGCCCCCAGTCACAAAATGATTGCTTGGGGGAGGCATGGTATAGCCCAAAATGACTGCCCCATCTAACAAAGTAGAAAAAGAGACAGCACGACAAAATGGTACAGGCATCAGCCAACCACCACCATTGAAGTGGAAAAGGCATCTACATCAGCCACAGAGATATGACTGTATTTGCAGCTGTATAGCTGAGTCCTCAGTAAGATTAATCTGGCCTAAATCATGAGGAGGTGTGATTTGTGTTTGATACCCCATAGAGGGAAAAGGGAACCAGCATCTACAGAAAATATTGAACATTATGTTGCAAAATGGGTGGCTGAGGGAATTTAATCAAATATTTAATTGCCTAAAACTCATAAAGGACAGCATTATATTGAATGGGATCTGGGGCACATTCCACACACAAAAATGGGATGATATCCTGATTTTCAAGAGAACAGGAATACAGTGGTACCTTGGGTTAAGAACTTAATCCATTCTGGAGGTCCGTTCTTAACCTGAGGTACCACTTTAGCTAACGGGGTCTCCCGCTGCCGCAGTGCCGCCGTGCAATTTCTGTTCTCATCCTGAAGCAAAGTTCTTAACCTGAGGTACTATTTATGGGTTAGCGGCGTCTGTAACCTGAAGCATCTGTAGCCCGAAGCGTCTGTAACCCGAGGTACCACTGCAATAGTATTTCAGGTTAAAGCAGGGGGAAGGAAACAATGGCTATCCAAATCCCATCAGCACCTGCAGCATGTAGCAATAAGTCAGGGAAGATGGGAGTTGTAGTCTAGAAACATCTGAAGGACTATGGATTCCCCACTCTTACACTAAAGCAAAAATATATTCCAGAATGTGGAATAATCCAGTTATTCTCACTCACATAGTGGTGGCTGGTGCCCTTTGAGACTGGAACAGTGAAAAGCAGAGAGGCCAACAGTAGGAGGAATCAGAACCAATGGCACATGGAACCAACTAATTCTAGTTTTGTTTCCATCCCTATCATTCCTGATTGAACTCTACAAAGGCAACACTGAGACGGAGGAGGAGGAGGTCACCAAGAAATGCCACCCCGTGGAGTGCCTGTAGGAAAGAGGGCAGGGATGCAGAAGCTGGCTGGCCGGTGTTGGTGGGGCAGTGCACCCCTTTGCTCAAATGGACCAGCCTGCACTCAGCTCATGTGGTGTTTCTTTACACATGTAAGACATGGACAGAGTGCAGATGTAACATCTAGGTTATTCCTTTATGTAAATCTGAGACAGCAAAGGTTAATGATCCTCAAAAGCAAGAGAAAAATGGTGTCTAAATAAGGCAAATTTCTTTTATAGCCTTCTTCTATGGTTAACCTAGTAGTAGATAGTGGGTTGTAGTTTCTTCCCCCCTTGAGGGTAGGATGGGGCTGTATGTTTTTTAATCACACAATTTGGCGAAATTACTCCAGAATAACGGACTTAACTAGCATTCTTCCAGTCAGTATATAATAAGGCTGCCATACGCCTGGTATTACCGGGATTTTGAAGGCAGAATTGAACGGTGGCACTTTGTCTTGGATCTTAGGCAAGTCAATCGAAAAATCGTGGTTTGTTTGTTGTTAGTGTTTTTGTAAAAAAAAAACACCTCAACAACATTTTGGGTGTCCTGGTTTTTACTTTTTGAAATATGGCAACCCTAATATATAAATTCTCCCTTACCCAAGAATTTTTTAATGATGAAAAAACATGGCCAATCTAAAGCTAATCTGTATTCTTTACAATCACCACTTTTACAAGTTTGAGGTGTGTACCCGCAGCAAGGATTCAGCAAGCATGTAATTATTATGACAGTCCTTGTTTGCAATTTTTTTATTTCTTGACTTTTATTCAAGCCGATTTTATGGCACTATAAAGATTGCTAAAATGGTATTCGCTGCTTTATCTAAATATTGATCAAGTTTTTATAGGGAAATTGCTGTGCCTTCTCACATCAAGGGATGAATTATGAATTAAAATAAAAACTCTGCTTGCTGAGGTTGTGGCTTTAATTTATCATCTTTAATCCTTACTTTGCTAACATTTATCTGCCTCCATGTGCCCAGTTTCTTTACTCCAAAACTACATCAGTCTATTGGGTATCCACAGTAGGTATTCTAGCAAATATAAACTAATAATGGGTATACAAATTGGAACCAGTTAAAATCTTTGAGGGGAAAGTGGGAGAGGAAGAGAATAGTCTGAGTCTGAACACTCTTCAAAGATACTTTCAATGGCAAATGGAACTCCACTTTGTTGCTAAGAAGGCACTTTTGGAAATGAATAACATCTTCCACCTCCCAACATATGCAATCATTTAAGTGATGAAGAAGCTTGGAGATCATATGCCACAGGCTGCACATTTTCTTAGGCAAACAAAGGTCCGGGGGCCGGATTCGGCCCAGTCGCCTTCTAAATCCGGCCTGGGAATCAGCGTGTGTCTTTTATTTAAAATGCATCTCTGGGTTATTTGTGGGGCCTGCCTGGTGTTTCTACATGAGTAGAATGTGTGTTTTTATTTAAAATGCATCTCTGGGTTATTTGTGAGGCTGGGTTATTTGTGAGTTCATTCCCCCCCCAAAAAAAATATAGTCCGGCCCCCCACAAGGTCTGAGGGACAGTGGACCAGCCCCCTGCTGAAAAAGTTTGCTGACCCCTGATCTGATCCCTCTGCTTTGCAGAAACTCCTAGGTCCAACGATGCAAGGAATCAGGAAACAGATGTCTTGATTCCTTCCTGTCTCCCACCTGTTGCTTGATGAGGACTAGCACCTGTGAGTTCTAATTTTCTACCTAGCAGGTTAAGGACACAGTAAATATATTCACTATTTGATACCTGACAGTTTAGGGCAAAGAAGGGAAGACAGTGGCTTCTATTACCACCCGTGATTGTTCTGCTAGGTCAGAGGGTATTTATTATTGGTTTTCTCCTATCCTGCCCAGTTCATAACAGGCCAAGTAGATGTGCTTATGCAGACACAAATACTTTGGATCCTTTTATGGGATCATTAGCATACTTTCTAACTCAAGAAATATGTTCAAAATCCCAAAACTTTTTTTTTTTTTACTGGTTAAATTAATGTAAAGAAACTGAACTTGTATGACTACGTACTCAAATTCTTTAAAATGCCCATCACTGGGATGCAGAAACAATATACCGTATTTTTCGCTCTATAAGACGCACCAGACCATAAGACGCACCTAGTTTTTGGAGGAGGAAAACAAGAAAAAAAATATTCTGAATCTCAGAAGCCAGAACAACAAGAGGGATCGCTGTGCAGCAAAAGCAGCGATCCCTCTTGCTGTTCTGGCTTCTCGGATAGCTGTGCAGCCTGCATTCGCTCCATAAGATGCACACACATTTCCCTTACTTTTTAGGAGGGAAAAAGTGAGTCTTATAGAGCAAAAAATACGGTATTTTTCTGAGAACAGTGGTACCTCTTGTTACGAACTTAATCCGTTCCAGAGGTCCGTTTGTAACCCGAAACTGTTCATAACATGAGGCGCGCTTTCACTAATGGCACCTCCTGTTGCTGCCGCATGACTTCCACTCGCATCCCGGGGCAAAGTTCGCAACAAGGGGCATCTGCTTCTAGGTTAGAGGAGCTCGTAACCTGCAGCATTCGCGAGGAGGATGGTATGTAACATGAGGTTCCACTGAACTATCATTTGTAGCTGCATGTGTGCATTCAGGTATCTAAAAAATCTGATCACTAGGAATGGAAGGATTTCACACAGTTTCTTTCTTTCTTTCTTTCTTTCTTTCTTTCTTTCTTTCTTTCTTTCTCTCTCTCTCTCTCTCTCTCTCTCTCTCTCTCTCTCTTTCGCCATTCCTCATTTTTTGGTTCTTTCCATTTCTGATTTTTCCCATCTTGAATTGGGTTGTCCATGGTTTGCAGTAATTGTGTGGGGGAAATCCTCATGAAAATTTATCAGCAAGCAATTTCACCCAATATAACGCACCTTCATTTTTACGTGCACTTTCCCCTGATACATGAATTTTTGTGAACCCTGGTTGGTTGGAAAATTGCATTGCAAAATTCAAAGGATAGCCATGGTTTGGGATTGCATATTGTTTTGGGAAGTATGAATTTGGCTTTGACTTGAATTCTTCCTCCATCTCTAGACATCAGTTGAGGATGCTCAGCCAGTCAGGGCTATCTTTAGGTTTGCAATATTTCAAAAATAAAAGCCAAGACACCAAAAAAGCAGTTGAGCTTTTTTTAGATCATCAATTCTGCCTATGGCAGCCCTACCTATACTAATCAGGAGATACAGAGGATGCTTCAATGGAAAAGAAAAGAAATTCAGATAGATGAGAAACAACAAAGGCTTTCTTCATGCCCTCCTTCCTACTCAAAATTTAAATCTTAGCCCAATGACAATCCACAATAAATACAGGGTACTTGGATCCAGCCCAGTCTGTGAGCCTTTCAGTCAGAATCCTTAGAAGCTGGGCATTATTGACAGTGATTGATTGATTTCATACGCTTCCCTTTGGCTCTTAAATCCTGATGGGTTCCCAGAGCAACACACAAAACAAGATTAGCGCATAATAAAGCCCCCAACACAACCAGGTCTATATAGCTTTAAAACCATTTGTTAAAACAGCACCTTAAAATTCTGGGAAAGTGAGGGGGGAAATGGTTTAAGCAAGCACTAAAACATTTCGTACCAAGCATAAAAGGGCATTTCAAATATGTCAGATGCCGCTGGATTGCAAATAGACACATTTGTTTACCAATCAGGATATCAAACCTCGAGGTGGAAAGAAGGGGGAGATTGAGCACAATTATTTATTTACAATTTTTACAGGGGTTTGTTTGTTTTTTTAAAAAAAAACCAACAACAACACATACTTCAGGCACAGTTAAGACAGAATAGCATAAAAAATAAATCTGAAAAAATACCTTAAAGCACCATCTGTGTAAATCAGCATTTAGAGGTAGCTGACAATATCAGTTGAGTAGTTTATTTAATATATTTATACTCTCCGTTTTCACTTGGTGGGTCTACAAATCAGGTGCCAGGTCCACAAAGTTGTTTGTTTTTTTTAGGAGACCACCGAAAACCAGAACATGTCATGAATTTTCCTGATGGAATGAATGAATGAATAAAACTTTATTTGCATCAGCCATTGGCCATAGCAACAAAAGAACATTGCGGTATACACAGAACAAAACAAAAAGTTGATTATATAAAACACAGTTTAGGGTCCTGAATCAGCAGTCAAATAGTGGGCCTTATTTTGATTTTGATTGCTCCAGCTAGAAACCTTGCAACTTTTGCTGACATCTGCTCCTCTTGGTCTGCCAGGAGAAAAGACACCATGGCAGTGGTTGGGTGCCCCAGAAGAGACAATAAAAGAGGGATAATAATCTCATTCCTCAGATCTTTATAAAGAGTGCAAGCCAGGAGGACATGCACCATTGATTCAGTGCTGCCATCTCTGCAGGGACGTAAGCGTTTTTCATATGGAATCTGTTCGAATCATCCCTCAAGTACAGCCGAGGGAAATATATTCAATCTTGCAAGGGTAAAAGCACGTCTATATTTTTGAGTTGCTAGGTTATACAGATAGGTTGCCAGAGAATCAAAGTGGGAGGATAGGAAATGGTCATACCATGGGCCAAATATCCTTATTGTGGCAAAGTTGTTCTGACGCTCAGTATCATTTAGGCATTGACAAATTAGACTGTTTGCTTTACTATAACCCACGGTGAGTAGCTGTTCTGGGGATAAACCACAAGAGTGCAGTTTTTGATAGACCATTTTAGACCAAGCACTCTTGTGACAGTCTTGTAGCACTAGTGATATTAGACTGGGGGGATTTGAGTTTAGGCGAAGCCAGAAGTTTAATGTCCTGCACCAGATCTGTATTTCTACGGTGGGGAGATTGGCCTCTAGGTGCAATGATGTGTTTGGGACACAGGGTAGTATGGAAAAAAATTGCCTTAGGAACTTTGATTGGACAGCTTCCACAGATCCAAGGTAAGTGCCAGCCCAAATCTGAGCCCCATATAATAGCTGTGCTAGAGGTTTAGCTTGGAACACTTCCAGGACTGAGGGTACATGTTTGCCACCTTTTGTGTGGAAAAAGCGTGTGAGAATTTTGGTGCTTTGGGCCACTTTTTCTTTTGCACATTTCTGGTGTGCTCCCCATGACCCCGTGGACTTGAAAATAAGGCCAAGGTATTTGAAAACTTTGACCTGTATGATTGGCTGGTTGTCCATACGCCATCTATAGGCTCTGTAGTTCCTTGAGTAGACCATGACTTTGGTTTTCTTGTAGTTCACGGCCAGCTGTTCTCTCTGGCAATGCTCTGATCACTCTTTTTAGGCTTACTTTTGTTTGGGATAAGAGAACTGCTTTATTTATTTATTTTTCATAAAATTTATACACTGCTTGATTGTTTTTAAAAAACTCAAAGCAGTTTAAAAAAAGATAAAACAAGAAAATCCACACTAAATGAACACATTCTTACCAATGTGGAATGGGCATCATCTGCTCTCTTAGGTGCCCAGTGATAAATGCTGTCACCTTAGTTAAGATTTTAACAGTCCATTTTCATATAGTTTTACTAATACCTCGCAATAACATCACTTAGGACTATGAACATGGGAATTCCATCTAAAGGCTAAAAAGCCCTACCCTAGCCTGAAATTAGACAAAATGCTGTCCAAGTTTCAAAAAAAGAAAGAAAAATAGGTGTTTGCATTCAACTAACTCCTAATTTCACCTTATGATCAAACTATGCCTCCTTGATTAAAGTCTTCAGCTTCTCTTATTTTAGTCATCAACTGCTTCTGCTACTCAATTGTATTAGCAAGCTGTGTTTATCTACAGTATCTTAAATGTATTTTCATACACATTCATTTTAGAGTCTATTATATTCACTTCCCCTTCTTTCAGCCTTGTAGCAGATTCTTATCATTCCTTTTTGCTCCAATCTCCTAATCCCAGATAAAAAATATTTATTTGAAGCCATCTAATATTAATGACTGCAGACCCTCCTCTCTATTGTTCAGGGCTGTGAAATCAGGATTCTGCAGTGCTTCAGAAAGGAAAAATGGTCTTGTCCAATTTCATGTCCAAACTATGATCTCATAAATTCTACATACGCAGCCCAAATCCTTTTCAAGGACCTATATTCATATTACTTCCCAAGAGAGCATAGAGCAAAATTACATAATCCAGTTCAGTTGCATCCCTCTAATTATTTAACAAATATAATTAGTTCAAAACTAATTTCACACAAACATATCCTTTCATACAAATAATCTGAAGTTGATGAAAAGTTGGGACTTAATGCTTCAATCCTGTTCACACTTACCCAAGTACCATTTAACTTTGTAGGAGTTACTTCTGAGCAGACATACATAGGCTTGTTCTGCATGTATATTAATAAAGTGCTGCATATAAACAGGATTGTGTATAGGGCAGATTTGCGATTGCCTTCAAAGTGGACGTGACAAAATTAAAGCTTTGGAAATATTTTCATTCCAGGATTACATAGGCAAAATTAAAAAAAATCATATTAGGATAGGCAATCCCTAATAATGTGCAGTGTTACACTTAGAAATTTTCTTCTATGAGTTTTCTTTCATTTTTAGAAAGCAATATACCCACTAATTTGCACAGTGTAAAACTTTGGTTCTTCTACTAATAGTGGCCATAGATTATTCAGAGTATCACTAAATTATTGGTTGATTGTATATGTTTTGCCCTCAGAGAATATTTATGCTATTTTTCTTACCTTAGTCTTTTCTTATTACAAACATAACTGCAATATTATGCAACCCACATTCCAATCACATACCTGAAAGGAAATGGAAGCAGCAATTTTATAGATCAAGAAATACTACTGTGGTCTGCTACTGATTACAGTGGTTTCAGCAGGTCATTAAACAAGCATAGCTGCTGCAATAATGGATTAGTATTAATCATGATGAAATGTTTTGACTTTCACAGTTTACTGAATATCTTACAACTGGCTCCATTTGCTTCTGACACTCTTCCATCAGTAGCTTTCTCCCAATGCAGCCCTCAGGCATGCCAGTGTGTCCCAAACACTAGGCAAAGCGTTGCCAGCAAGGCAACTGCAGATGCCAGTGCGCCCACCATTATCTGAGATGGTGCTTGCTCCAATGGCAGCCATATTATGTTGTGCCACAGCCCCATGGCAGCCATTTTGTGATATGCCACAATCTCATTCCAGCCATGCTGTTCTGCTATGCATGCTAATTTTTAACATGAACCCATGGCATTTTCTCAAAATTCAAGATGTGCCCACTGGCCCCCAATGGAATGTTTAAGATGAACCCTGCACTAAGCCACGCCTGGGTTCATCTTAAACATTTTGTGGCGTTAGTACAGAGCCCGCGGTCGTTTCACAGACTATTGACCTGTACACCACTGCTTTATTCTTCCGCTGCCACCAACCAGGTTTCTTCTGGTGAAAAACTGAGTCTCAGTCAGGCTGTAAAGTCAACAATGAAGATTAAAGTTTATTGAAAAACAAACAAGTTTTAAATATGTTCAGAACGGTTTCTCAAATGCACACCCTTAACTAGATGTGGCACTATCTCACACTGTCACACTCTTCTCTCTCAGTTCTATCCCTGTCTCTCACTCTAGCTGTCACAACCACTATGTTCGACTTTCACTGGCTCTGTCTGACTCTGACTCCTCTATCTCCCAATGGTAAAACCCCTGGGCTGAGCCTCAGAACCAGGTAGGCTCTGCCTCTGAGCTTTCTCATTGGTCAATCTACATTAACCATTTCCACCCCCCTGTACAAACATAATCACAAGGAATGGGCAAACGCCACATCATATAATAACACAGAGTTTGTGGTAGATAGTGGTTTGGTCAGGAGGAGAAATCCCTACTTTTCTCCTCAAGCTCAGTGGCAGAACATCTGCTTTGCATTCAGAAGGTCTCCAAAGCCTGTCTGAACAATGCCATTTTAAAGAGATGTTTGAAAGAAAGCAGGGATGACTCTTGCCAAACTGATGCTGGCAAACAGTTCTGCATTCTGCAGGGCAAGGCCTGCCACACCACAGGCTATGTCCCCAGTATAGGCCGAACAAATCTCAGGAGCATGGGGCTTCCAATGTGCTCCATCAGATGATCTCCATGATCAATGTAGAGCATAAGGAAACATGCCATTCTTGCTCTGTTCCTTGTTCTGGTGGTTGCTCTTCGCCTTATGAGGGAAAGTGTGGTAAGGGACTGTACCTGCTAAATGTTCGGAAAAAGTCAGAAGCCCAAGGCAGTATAAGTTCCTCAACAACGTTTATTCAACATTTGTAAGTGACAACAGCTCACTCATAGGAACCCAGAACCGAACTGACAGGACTACCAATAGTAATAACCCTGAGCATGAACTGACCGTTGACAGTTGACAGTTGAAAGAGCATGCGCTTACTTGCCATTAGAACGTTTGTCTACCAACGCTTATTTGATTGGTTAGAACGCGCCTTTAACATAAAATGTGTTAAACCCGATACATAACAGTACCCAACTAAAAGGTTGTATCAGCTAAAATATTTCCACTTGAACAATGGAACTCTCCCCCCTCTTTCCCCTTTCCCCTATCCAAATCTGCTCCCCAAATCTGCTCTGGAGAGTAGTGGGAACCTCCAGGACAGAGGGCACAGGGAGGAAGTTCAATTGCACCAGTGGAAATCCTCCTGCTGATGGAACACAGTGCTACATCCGGTGCAACCCAAAATATTTTGTAACTAACAAATGTGTAATGGCCTACAACCATGGGGCAGGGAAGGGAGGTTGAGTTGAATTGTCATTTTCATATAATTGGTGTTCCGTCTCCCAGAAGCATTCTAATTCTGACAGCCACCTACACCATTGGACCCATCCACACAACCGCAGCCATTCTGCAGGATTAAACCTTGTGTGGGGTGGGCAGCTCTCAGGACAGGTCTGTAGCACATGAAGTGCACATGGAGCTCCTCTTCATTGCCACTTGTTTATGGTCTGGTTGTTTTTCCATGCAGGAAGCTTTCACTAAAAGAGAAAGCAAGTGATTTTTATGGGGTAGGTGGTTTTGGATTTCACACTGATTGGCTTGGTTTCAGACAGTCAACACAGTCTGCCAGAGCTCTCATGGGGTGTCTGATTTGTCAACCAACATTAAGCCAGAGTCCCCCAATTTGGATGTTGAGACTAGCCGGTATCTTTTGCTCCAGAGTTAGTCCACAACAGTAGGGACGAAAGGCTTGGTAAGAGAGGAGCACTTTGTCTTGTTGCTCAATGCCAGCTTCATAAGCCATGGCTTACAAAACCTTGAACTAGGTCAGTAAGACCAGAGATCAGCAAGGCTGGGCTTGAGTGCATGTTGACAATTGGCTTAATTTGATATAGGGTCCTAAGGAGGTGGCTCAAGTGACCTGATGGGCATAAATCAGTTGAAAGGGAACATTGTTGCCTCTGTACTTGGGTTCAAGGCTATTTATTTATTATATTAAATTGGATATTTGACACGCAAATTGCTGTTACAAATGGCATACAACCTTCCTTGAGCCACCCCACTTATATGCACGGAACAATTTATGCTTCTAATCTATCCTGCTGTGCCTCAAGAAGCTTTGTGCCTGCCTTGCAATGTTTATGTTGAACACAGCACGGCCTAATGATTTTGTTATTTGGTGTTAACAGCTGTGGAGAACTCCTTGACCCAATCCTCTGTTTAATAAAGTTGTGGCTTGTTTAAGCCCAGTTCTTTGCTGTCTTCCCTTTCTTCCACCTCCGCCTGCAGTGGGCTCTTAAACTGTAATCTATTGCAGACATATCCTGAGGCTCATAAGAAGTGGATAATGCCAGATGTTATGTACATTGTATTTATTCTCCGTTGTAGCTAGTAGATTTTCAATAAAACATGACACACTCCGGGTCATATTTAAGACAGGTCAGTAGGATATTGATTTCAGTGTGAAATAGTAGGTGATGGATTTCAACAGGCAATGGAACCTGTCAAAATATCTGCTTCCACTGTCCACAAATGCATCTTCCTATCAACTGTAAAGTGATGAAACAGAAAAGCAGCTGTGCAATACAATCAGGAAAATACAATTCCTAATAAATCAAGCAACTTTCAATTATTTCTTGCTAGCTCTGTTGCTGGGTGTGAAAATATATTCTAAATTTTATTTTCATTTCTACCTTAATGTAGGAAATGAATTTATTGACGAATAGCAAACAGAATCAATACTGTCCCAAACTAGTGTCAGATTTTAAAGCAAACATTGAAATGTGCTATCTGTGTGTATAACACTCTGTTATTAATGTTCCTGATATCTTTAAGCCATTTCTTTTAATTAACTTTTCCGAGCATTTCTTTATAATAAGGAAAAAATGGGGTGGATCAGCCTACTGCTTACGTAAAAGAACAGAGGCAATAGAGGTAGGTGGGGCATTTCAAACATTACTATGATTTGAATTATCCTTTTCTCTTTTGATTAAATAAGCATATTGGAACTAAAGATCAATTGGCTTCAAGAATATTTAGAAATAGCTCTGAAGCCACATGCTCCAGTGCCGTTTCTGGCTTGTATAACAAAGTAATTTTACTCATTGCATTGTTTATTCAGCATATTTTGCATTTTATTCATGTACAGTGTCAACAAAGGTAGGGGAGTGCCTCCTATATCATTCAATGGAGCATCATGTTAAACACAATGGCAATGATAGTCTGCAGCTTCTATTTTCAACGGATTGCAGCTTCATCCCTCAGTAGCAATCAGCAGAAGTTGCTCACTTTGCATTGAAACAGAAATTGGTCATTTCATGTATTTTTAAAGAAACATCTGTTGCTTTGCTTGGTGTGCAGTTTGTGCATGAGGGATAGCATCCCTGACATTTCCCCAAACTCCATGTTCTGACTATGATGAGTCCTGCTCTTTGGTGGGTCTTCTGTTGTACGGCCCCCACACTGCCACACTTCACAATCTGCCTCTCCGAGGGAGGAAAAAAACCACACAACTTTGTGAAGGATAAGTCTTTGTGCCTGTACAAAAAATAAGAGGCTGCATGACTGAACCTGAAGCTGAATGGGCAGAAACAGAAAGCAATCAAACTGAAATAATATGATGAAGTGTCACTGCTTAATGGTTCCTTGTCTTGTGCCTCTCCCACAGCCACGTTTCCCTTCATTATGCATTAACCATCAAGCAGTCAAAAGAATGATGAACAATGGTGACTTAAAACAATTGGAATAGGTAATATCTCTTTCCTAGAAATGAAGATGATGTTGTGCTGGAATTTAAGCGCTGTCATTCATTTTAAAAATTGTTGCATTTATTCATCCTGCCTCCTGTTTATAATAATGGTGTTGTCCTAAGCATAACATAATTCCAGGTCCAATTACTGACTGGTTCTCTGGCTGCATACCAAGCCTTTGGCGATTCCTCCGGCTTTTTTTCAGGCGAACTCAGTTCTGGCACCTCTCAGGTGGGCGCCATTGCCGTAATAAGAGAATAAGGGAGGTGTTCATGGTGAGTTCTGGCACCTCTTTTTCTAGTAAAACAGCACAGCTCAAACATATTCCTCAATGAGTGCTTGCATGAAATGTTCCTGTATATTTAAAAACTATAACTTTGCCTTTTTTAAGCTCATCTCCTTATTATCTGTCAGTTGCCTTCTCTCTCTCTCTCTCTCTCTCTCTCTCTCTCCGGCAAGATAAAGATGATAACCCTTTATTTATGTGAAAATAAAGTTGACCCACCCACAATACAACTTTGCCACCCAGAGGACTTGCCTGAACATCTGGCTCTCAATCTCACTGTCAGCAAAACACCTACTGTCTTCAAAGAGAAATTGCTGATTAAGGAGTAAAGGTCCAACCCAATGATCCATTTAATAATTTCAAGCTTTCCTACTCTGCCCCTTAATCCATCATTTTTGAAATGGCAAGGCTGCTCACCATTTTTTAATCTGTTATATGTAGTACAAAAGAAAAATTCTCACAAATCAATCTGTACGGAATCATACAGATTCTGATGAAAACCAAAAATATAGAAAAATATCCTCAGATTAGGGGTGGGATACAACCAGTCACTTAGGCCGGCTCAGACTTTTACCATTGATGTGGATTCACCATATTTCCCTTTCCTGGGCATGGAGGAAGAGAAGGGTGAGAAGATTGTCTGAGAAAGGTAGAAACAGATCCATATTTTTTTGTTTTGCTTTTCTATATATGTAAAAAAAAATCGAATCTAATTCAAGACAAATAAAAGAACGTGCTTTTTCATGCAGTACGTAGTTGAACTTTGGAGTGTGCTCCCACAGGAGGCAGTGATAGCCACCAACTTAGGTAGCCTTGAAAGAGGATTAGGCAAATTGATGGAAGAGAGGTCTGTCAATGGCTTCTAGGCATGCTGGCTATGCTCTGTGTCCATGATCCAAGGCAGTAATGCTTATGAATATCAGTTGCTGGAAGCCCTAGGAGGAGAGAACGTTCTTATGCTCAGGTCCCTTTTGCAAGTGGCCTACAGGTGTCTGGGTGGTCCTTGGAAGAAAAGAATACTGGACTAGATGGGCCACCAACCTCATCCAGCAGGCTCTTCTTATGTTTTTATGTCCTATGCATGCTTATCTAAAATAAACTCCCCTGAGTTCAATAGTGCTTACAAGATGGTATTTCTCCTCCATTCTATGTATAGAAGCCAACTGGAATGGCCATTGAATCTTACTTCAACAGGTAATGGTAAAGGTAAAGGACTCCTGGACGGTTAAGTCCAGTCACAGGAGACTATGGGGTTGTGGTGCTCATTTTACTTTCAGGTTGAGGGAGCCAGCATTTGTCCATAGATAGCTTTCTGGGTCATGTGGCCAGCATGACTAAACTGCTTCTGGTGCAACGGAAACCAGCGTGCATGGAAACACCGTTTACCTTCCCGCCACAGTGGTATCTATTTATCTACTTGCACTGGCGTGCTTTCGAACTGCTAGGTTGGCAGGAGTGGGACAGAGCAACGGGAGCTCACCCCATTGCATGGATTTGTGTTTTTTTTTTAAAGATTTTTATTAAAGTTTTCCAAAAAAGAAAAATAGAAATTCACAGAATAAAAAACCATAAATTACAGAAAAAAGAAACACACAAAAAAGAAAAAAAGGAAAAAAATACAGAAAGAAAAGCACAACTAATTAAGAAAAATTACATTTAAACAAAGAAAAAATAAAACCATTCCATTTTTCCAATAGCCTCAATTTCATATGCTTATGTTCTTGACCTCCTCGCACCTTCCCCTTTTTGTATTCCCATTCAAATATTTAATTCAGCAAATTCTTACCCTTTGTCAAATGTTTGAACTTTGTACCATAACATATACTATATCCCTATTTTTCAACCAATTATCAATACCTTTTTTGCATAGTCTTAATAACTTTTATCGCTAATTACCACTTATTACCCATCCAAGCACATTTTTAACACTCATTGATTTTATAATATTTCTGAAGATAGTCTTTGAATTTCTTCCAGTCTTCTTCCACCAACTCTTCTCCCAGGTCTCGGATTCTGTCAGTCATTTCCGCCAATTCCATATAGTCTATCAGCTTCATCTGCCATTCTTCCAGGGTGGGTAGCTCTTGTGTCTTCCAATACTTTGCGATGAGAATTCTTGCTGCTGTTGTTGCGTACATAAAGAAATTTCTATCTTTCTTTGGCACCAATTGACCCACCATGCCCAAGAGAAAGGCCTCTGGCTTCTTAAGGAATGTATATCTGAAGATTTTTTTCATTTCGTTATATATCATCTCCCAGAAAGCCTTAATCTTTGGGCATGTCCACCAAAGGTGAAAGAATGTTCCTTCACTTTCTTTACACTTCCAACATTTATTGTCAGGCAAATGGTAGATTTTTGCAAGCTTGACTGGTGTCATGTACCACCTGTATATCATTTTCATAATATTCTCTCTTAGGGCATTACATGCCGTAAATTTCATACCTGTGGTCCACAACCGTTCCCAGTCAGCAAACATGATGTTATGACCAACATCTTGTGCCCATTTAATCATAGCAGATTTAACTGTTTCATCCTGCGTATTCCATTTTAGCAGCAAGTTATACATTCTTGAAAGTATTTTAGTTTTGGGTTCTAACAACTCAGTTTCCAATTTTGATTTTTCCACCTGGAAGCCTATTTTTTTATCCATGTTATAGGCTTCTCTTATTTGAAAATAGTGCAACCAATCTCGCACCTTATCTTTTAATTTCTCAAAACTCTGCAATTTCAATTTATCCCCTTCTTGTTCCAGTATTTCCCAATATTTCGGCCATTTGGCCTCCATATTGGACTTTTTAAGTGCCTTTGCCTCCATTGGTGACAGCCACCTTGGGGTTTTGTTCTCCAATAAGTCTTTATATCTTGACCAGACATTAAACAATGCTTTCCTGACAATATGATTTTTAAATGCTTTATGAGCTTTGACCTTGTCGTACCACAGATATGCATGCCACCCAAAGACATTATTAAAACCTTCTAAATCCAAAATGTCAGTGTTTTCAAGAAGCAGCCATTCTTTCAGCCAGCAAAATGCGGCCGATTCATAATAGAGTTTCAGGTCTGGCAGGGCGAAGCCACCTCTTTCTCTTACATCGGTTAGTATTTTAAATTTTATTCTAGGCTTCTTGCCCTGCCAGACAAATCTAGAAATATCCTTCTGCCACTTCTTGAAACAGTCCATCTTGTCCACAATTTGCAAAGATTGAAACAAAAATAACATCCTTGGCAATACATTCATCTTTATAGCCGCAATTCTTCCCAACAAGGAAAGCTTCAAGTTTGACCATATCTCTAGATCTTTCTTCACTTCTAGCCAACATTTCTCATAGTTATCTTTAAACAAGTTTAAATTCTTAGCAGTCATATTAACCCCCAAATATTTAACCTTCTTTACTATTGTTAGGCCTGTCTCCTTCTGAAACCTGTCTTTCTCAATCGGTGTTAAATTTTTCTCAAGAACTTTTGTTTTAGATTTATTCAGCTTAAAACCAGCCATCTGCCCAAATTCTTGGATCACTTCCAAAACTCTTTTCGAACTAGATTCTGGCTCCTGTAATGTTAAAACTAAGTCATCTGCAAAAGCTTTCAATTTATATTGCTTAGCTCCGACCTGAATGCCTTTTATCAAACGGTCCCTTCTAATCATGTTCAATAATACCTCCAGGACTGTGATGAATAACAATGGGGAAATCGGGCAGCCTTGTCGTGTACCTTTCTCTATCTTAAATCCCTCTGTCACCATATTATTCACAATTAATTTAGCCTTTTGTTCTGAGTAAATTGCACTTATACCATTTTCAAACCCTTGACCCACCCCCATCCCCTGAAGATTTTTCTTCATAAAACTCCAAGAGATGTTGTCAAAGGCTTTCTCCGCATCTATAAAGATTAAAACTGCTTTGGTGTTTATATTCACTTGCAACTTCTCCAAGATGTTGATTATGTTCCTTGTATTGTCCGACAAGTGTCTACCCGGGAGAAAGCCCGCTTGGTCCTTATGGATCTCTTCCAGTAGTACTTTCTTTAATCTATTTGCCAAAATGTCCGCAAATATTTTGTAATCCACATTAAGAAGGGATATGGGGCGGTAGTTCTTAAGTTGCGTCTTTTCAGACTCAGTTTTTGGTATAAGTGTAATATAAGCTTCCTGCCACGACTCCGGCGCCTTTTTCCCCTCTAGTATCTCATTGCATACCTCCATTAGTGGTCGAATTAACCAATCTTTCAAAACTCTATAGTATTTGGAGGTTAAGCCGTCTGGTCCTGGAGATTTGCCCAACTGCATGTTCCGAATGGCACCCTCCACTTCCTGTTCTGTAATTTTGTCACTCAACATTATCCTCTTTTCTTGAGAGATTTTTTGTAATCCGTTTTTCCTCAGAAATTGGTCTAATTCGACCTCTTTCTGTGGCCCTTGTGTATAAAGTTGCTTGAAAAATCTCTGGAAGCAGTTTCTAATTTCCAATGGGTTCTGTATAATCTTTCCATTTACTTCCAAATTTGTTATGGTGTTTAGTTTCTGTCTTTTCTTCATCTGCCATGCAAGCAGTTTCCCACATTTGTTAGCCGATTCAAAAGACTTTTGTCTCATCTGTTTGATTTTCCATTCCACTTCCTGATTTATCATTCTCATATATTGTACTTGATATAACTTAATTTCTCTCAGAATCTCTTGGGATTTTGGTTTCGCTCTTAATCTTTTCTCTCCTTCTTTTATTTTTTCCAAAATTTTATCTTTTTTCTCATTTTGGGTTCTCTTCTTTATTGCATTCTGTTGAATCAAAAACCCTCGCATGACCGCTTTGCTTGCGTCCCAGACTGTTCTTTTTTCCACCGTAGTGTTTAAATTTATCTCAAAGTAGTCTCTCAATGTTTTTTGGGCCTTCTTAATCACCTCCTGGTTTCTAAACAGGGCGTCATTCATCCTCCATCTGAAGGAGCCGATTGGCATTAGTTTCAACCCCATTGCATGGATTTAAACTGCTGACCTTTTGATCGGCAAGCCCAAGAGACTCAGTGGTTTAGACCACAGCACCACCCGCTCCCCTGCTTACTTCAATACCAGTGATGGACAACATTTCCCATCTAGCTTAGGGGACATATGTAACTCCATTCTCCAGCAGAAGGGAAAACCTGGGAGTTCGACGGGAATGGCCAGAGGGGAGGCTTCCACCACTGCCCTCTTCAGATCCATCACCTGAGTTGGGTGGTTCATTCTGCCTAACGGTAGGGCAGAATCCATTTCAAGCAAACGGATTTAGGCTTGCAGCTGTGAAACTTGGTTAGTATGAGAATATTTGGATTGAAGCCGAATATAGTGCTGCCATTTCTGTAAGCTGACTAATTTCTCAAATATGGGGGAGTTACGCTTTTAAAGTTTCTCCATTGTTATCCCCCGAGTTGTTGAGAAATACTTTAAACAAGTTCTAATGGCTGTCACTATGATTTAAAGCCTTCTACAGAATCTCTCTCATAGAGTATGGTTGCCTAAATTACTTTGGACCTAATTTTAGATAAACTGCTATAGCAAGTGTTGAATAAATGCATGAGTAAGCAAAGAAAAGGAAAACAGATATTTAACATTTGTGACTGGTGTTATCTTTCCAGAGTGTTTGAATAGAAGTAGCTTAGGTTTGTTAATTAGGTTCCACACACACACAAAATGCATGTTCAAACACATTACATTACATTCATCATCTCTCCAAAAAGCTTGTCATTGTGTTACCACTGGCTAAATAACAACTTAAGGCACTGATCAGTTCTTACATGCATTTCTCTGTAAGACACCACCATATCCTTAGGAACATTAAAGCCAAAGCATGATAATCCCAATGCATTAAAATGCATTTAGTCAAACTCTACCATGGAGGTGAAAAATTAAGCTACATGTCCCAAAATATGTTGACTTGGTGGAATTAAACGCCTTTGCAATTACAACTGTGCAAATTGTACACATCAATTATTCCCATAAATCAGATTTTGTTTTTGTTTTTACAGCAAAACTTTTGTGTGTGTGTGTGTGTTTTTTAAATCTTAACATAGGTCCATCGTGCTGTTTAGGGACATAGAAAGCTGCCTTATATAAAGTCATCTACCTCAGTATTATTTATAATAATTTTATTACTTGTATCCCACCCCTCTGACTGGGTTGCCCCAACCATTCTGGCAGAGGTTCAGTACCATAACTACTTAGGGCACAGTCCACTGGAAATTTCTTCTGCATGATCCTATGAGAGCCACACAAGAGTGCAGTAGTTCTCCATTTCAGCAAGTTAAGAAACATGTTCTATACCTCTGCAGATCCTTCCCTCTCAAAAAGTGGGGCAGGGAGAGGATTTCAAATTATTTTGCACTTGGTGTCTGCAGGTGATCTCTAACTCTGCTTGATCTTCTCAGCTTGCCTGGAAGATAGCTAGAATTTAAGTATACTTTAATCAACAGCAGCATCCTTATCAGAGCTAATTCAGATGACCACATGAATGTGCAATACCTGATGGAAATCCCTGCACATGTTGGCTCCATGTCTGTGGCTGGCCAGTTGTGCACAGCTGCTATTATATGCAAGATGAAGTTTTTGGCATCCATCATCTGCTTTATTGCTCATTTGTAATGCTTAATTGTGCACATAACAATGGTACCAATTAGCTGGCAGTCTGCAGAGATCCAACATACTGACAGAAATGTAAAGTGGCTCTCCTACGCTTCTGTGGCATAAAAAGACACAGACATATATGATACATGTTTCATATGTTTTCAAGGTTTACTGCAAAACTAATTTGCTGCAAAAGAGAATCATTGGTACTAAATACTGTTTCAGTACCCAGACCTTAGAAACCTCCTCAAGTACATACTTTGATCCTCATTAGCACACAAAGCTCTGAGGGTTAGGCCTCTGAAATTGGTGAATACTTGTGTTGCCTCTTTCAATTAGATTCAACCAGTCTGGCATATATACAATTCATTTCTACAAAAAATGCGACCCCATAAAATGCAAACAATGAGATTACTCTATGCTCCATTCCAGTCCGGTTTGATTCAGGAAGACACAGCATATGGCAACATTATGCAACAACTGCTGCAGACTGAGAGGGCTGGGAAAACTAGCTTCAGCATCTGATGTTGTTGTGACACAGTTTAAGGTTCCAATAGCAGCTGCTGGGATCAATTGACAAATCATGCTGTATTAGGATAGGAGTTGTTTGTTGTGTGGTTATTTAAATGGTAACAAAAGAGAGAGACAGAGAGACTATTCATGTTGATATAGATGAGGGCTTATGAGTTTGTGATTGCTAGGAAATAGTTCATACAATGATGTTTATAGCTCTTCTCCGTTGTGCCCACTTTGGAACATTTCCAGCTTCTTCAAACCATGGTTTATGAATTCAGAAACAAGTGTTAGGACCGTGCGCTCACCCCTCTCCCCTTCTGTCCTCCTGGCCTCAGCTCTGAGGCCCTGATTGATTTAAAACAATATTCCCCACTATACTAAAATGGGGAACTCTAGTTTAATGTTAACCAGGATATTAAACTGAGGTCGGATCCTGACCCAGCTTTTTTACTGCTTTTTTTTTAGAGTTGCAGATTAATGTGTATTCTTCCCCCCCCCAAAAAAAATCTGGTTTCTCTCTCTCTCTCTCTCTCTCTCTCTCTCTCTCTCTCTCTCTCTCTCTTGTCTGCCTTGTGTTTTGCATTCTTCTCAGTTCCTTGGATGTCTACTTTACTCTTTCTAAAACCATCAAATGTGTGTCCAACAGAAGAAGAGCCAAACTTTAGAGCTCATGATGTTGGAAGAAGCACTCACTTCTAACAGAAAATACACCATCTCAATCCCTTCGATGAGCTGAGAGTAATTCTTTTCAACCTCGCCATCTGTGTACCAATTTAGGTCTGTCAAGGTTAAATGGACAGGCTCAGGTGCTTTCCTTGAGAGAGATTCACAGCAAAAGCCTGAGCATCTGGCAAGACCTTTCTATTTCAGCTGACATTATGGTGAAGTTGTTGTGGTGTGGATCTTAAAATTATGGGTGCATATACACCATAGATTTAAAGCACCCCCCCAAGAATCCTGGGAACTATAGTCCCCCCCCCACAGAGCTACAATTCACAGCAGCCTAAACAAACTGCAGTTCACAGGATTTGCAGGTGGGGGTAGTTTAAATATACTTTCTTCCTATATACATTAAAATGTAAGGTTGTCATCATGTTGCAGTTCAGTGGGAACCTACAGGCAGAAGACAGGCAAGTGAGCAAGCAACAAAGGTGGCAGGCAGCCCTTGTGAGCTGCTTAAAATACCTTGTTGAATTTGGTCCATTGAGAATCTAAACAATGTAATTATCAGAATGCTTTGAATCTATACATTTAGCTTAGCTTATTTTTGGTCACCAATTATCCTTCCCCTGTGGCACAGAACTTAGAAAAAAAGAAGGGTGTTTTCTCTTCCTTTGAGCTGGACTTCAGCCGCAGTGCCATGTGCCATTTGCAAAAGTCCAGTGGGGCGGGAGGGAAACAATTCCTCTCCTAGTTCTCTGTGAATTGCAGAAAACTCAGCAGAAGAAGAAAGAGGGTGGGATTTTTGCTTTCATTTTTTGACTCTTACTACAGCATCAAGCAGCTCAGATCCTTAAGAGTCCAAGTATGAAACAAGGTTTGATTTCTACCTTGATGTATCTTCAAAGGAGCAATATTTCTCCCATCTGCCATGAAGGGCAGTAAAAGAATATACAGGAAAAAGTTAAGGTACCATTGCACAGGAACCTTGCACTACTGACACCCCTCCATGTGCTTCAATTTGCCAGGCAATATAACAACCAGACTTTCCCCCCTGCCAGGCCTTAGCCCCCAAACGTTAGGTCATGAAGACTACTTGTGAATTTGCCAAGAGTCTTTCTTACCAATGTAGCAAGTCTGTAGACAAAATACTTCACTGCATACAAAAGCCTTTCTGGGGAGGGACAGATTTTCCTCTGAGATGTAATCAAGTCAATACTTGCAGTTATTTGCAGATGAGACTAACTTTGCTGAGTCTGTACCAATTGGATGAGGTATAGATCAGGCATGGAATCAGTTGTGCGATTTGCAAAACAAAACATCACATAGCTACAGCATGTGCATTGAAAACTCCCTTAGGGTTGTGCAGGGGATTGCAGGGGGCACTGGCGGAGGAAGAGGAGTGCGGGGGGGGGGGCGGCGCACCGCCCCCGGCAGCACGATCCTGGTGGGGTGCCATCATGGCTGCCTCCCCGCCCCTGCTGAGCGTCATGCCCCTGCAGACGGTGTGCCCCTCTCCCAGGACGTGCACCAGCCCCCCGCCTGCTCTCCAGCCCCCCCACCAGTGCCGGAGCATGAAGCTCTGCCACTGGCAGGAGGCTGATCCCCTGATAAAGAAGGGGCAGTTACTGTTATGTGTTCAGTGGTCTGTGTTTGCCTGAGCTAATTCAATGTGTTAACCAATGCACTAGGGTCTTAGAGGATTAAATATAATTAATATACCCTCTTACTAATACCCATCACAAAACACTTCACAAACATTATATTTGCAATTGCCTGTAATAATTGATGCTATGCCCACTGTAATACTTCCTGGTCAAGATTGCTATAAATACAAATGGACCAGCTGCCACTTCTGAACTCATCAATGAAACACGGTCTGGCATCCTGCAGATTTCATGCAAGGTTTCTAAGGAGTGAGCATTGGATCTATGTCAATGCACTCAAACATTCTAGAAGTGGTTTAGTGTCATCCCAGGGTCCAGGCGCTTGCAATTCTTCCAGGCACCAGACAAGAGCATGCTGCCTGTGACCCTGCAGTGATAAGTCCGCCCTCACCAAAGAATGATGCATCTACCATCTAGCCAGCCCACTAGACCATGTCGCCATATTTGGGTTTTATTGCAGAGTCTTGACTTCAGAACAAGAGTTAAGACATTCAAGTCAGAAACTGGCCTGATCAGAGAAAGAGAGAAGATAGAAGTGGGACAATCAATCAATAAAGTGAAATAAAAATGTAAGCCACCTTCTTTGTTCTGGAGTCTGTGGAAGCAGACGTAGCTATTAGAAGTTAATCCCCAATTGTTCTCCTCTTTGACAGTCTGATATGTGTGAGGATTTGGACCGCAGAGAATGAAAATGTCACACTTATACCTTTAGGCTTGTTCTCATCTGGCTGAGTTTGATGTGATTTGATGGTTCAGAAGGCTGGTTTAGAATTATCGTAGTCATGTTCAATACCTGACCTTCCAAGGACTTGCTCGTGGCCTGAAAAGCACAAAGCACTCTCTGCAGAACATTCTCCCCTTCCCTCTGCTGTTATCTGTCACCTTGGCACACACCATTGGGGGGGGGGAATGAAAGAAAAAGAATGAATGCAGAGAACTTTAATAAAGCAGTGCTTTAAACACTATATGAAGAATTATGTTTATGGATAGCAGCATTTATGTCCAGTAAAACAGAGCTTTCTGAAGTGTTCACTAGCTTACTGGTCATTTGTGGTAAGAACAGCTTTTAGAGTACCAAAAATGAAGCAGAGGTGCATGAGTGTATGCCATTCCAGCAACACACCCACCCACCCCAGAGTTCACAACCAGCCTATCACTATTTTTCTTATCAAGGAAATTATATTAAGTTTCTGTTTGCCATATTAGATATAGAAGCTTTGGGCTGACCTAACCCAGCCTGTGACTGTAGTTCGCTAATCAGGAGTGCCTGGCAGGCTCATACAATATCTGCCCCTGCCTTTCTCACAGCTGTGCAACCATGGTTACAAATGATTGCTGAGTAAACTGTCGTTTGACTCTTCTATGATAGCACACTAACTGTAGTTATATCTGCAAATGAATGGGAGGAGGTTGCCTGTGACAGAGGAGAGGAGGAAGAGGAGGGAGGAGAAGAACATGCAAACCCACACGGCACCATTATGCACCTGTGTGGTAACTGGGCCACATTTGCACCAAGAAGAATGGAAGAAAGGGGGCCTAACCTAGCCGACCTAACTGGAAGAGTCCGCGACCGGAAGAAGGAGGAGTATCAGGAAGAATGGACAAAATTTAACAATTACTTAGCTAAATTTGTTAAGTTAAACTAATTGGAAATGGCTTGCAGGCAACAGATTGGCTTAGGGATTTATATAAGTTAAGTGATGTTTAACATGTACAATTTCAAATTGAAAAGATATAAGGATGTTATTGGACTAAGTTAAATTTATAAGAATTATGATTTGAAAAGCCGTTATAAGGATATGCATGGAAATTCAACTAAGGGGAAGCGAGGAAGTCACTTAACAATGTCAATAAGTGTAATTTTAATAAGGATATGATTTATGTTTGTTTGTGTGTTTTGTTTGTGTATAATTTTGTGAAACTTAATTAAAAAACTTGGGGGGAAAAACAGAATGGAAGAAAGGGGAAGCATTCACCAACCTTCTCTCCAAATTGTCTGTGATTATGAGATAGGGTCATCCTGATATCCACAGTGGGCAATAGCATCCATTCCATATTAAGAGGAATAACTCTAGCTTTGAGGGGCTTTTGATATAGGAGGGACATGTTGGTGTGCAGGAAGATAGCATTGCATTGCTTTCCTCTCCCTCTTATCCCTTTCTCCCCTATACAGTAGCAGGGGGGAGGGCTTACCGGGGGGATTTCTTGAGGGGTAGTTTTACCCTGCCTCCTTCAAGCATGCAGGGACCAGCCCTTCTTGCAAGAAGGCATTAATCACCTCCCTGACCTAGCAGGCTGACCCCTCTTCCTGCTAGTTTTTATCAGCCAAGAGGGGCAAGAATCCAGAGTGCAAGTGGTGGCCTTGACTTATCCAAGCACCTTGTCCACATCCTTGAGCCTTACTAACTAAAATTCATCCAACATAACAAAACGAGACAGTGCTTTGGACACCTCTAAAGAGTCATCTGCTGTAACAAGTGGAGTCAAGGTCCTGACAGATGCAATCAATTTTATTCTCAAAATGCTTTGCAAACAGGTCACAACAAGCTACCATCAGTTCTGTCACCTCCTTTAGGCCACACTGTAAAGGGCCCTTCACTACCTAGAAAAGCTTTGCTGAGTGACACAATGTGATTATAATGAAGGCAGCAAAGTATGCCTTCTTTGCTGCCTTCACGGTCACTAGGTAGGCTTGATGATGAACCCTCACCAATGTTTGATTGCATTCAACTAGAGTCCTCCTCCACTTGTGTTCGAGCCATCTCCCAGCTTGCCCTAAGCTCTGGAGAACACCAGGGAGACAAACAGGCTCCACAAACTGGGAGAGGACACCCAGGGACAATTGCGTCAATAACTCGAGACATTTGGATGTTAAGGAGATCAGCCAGGGCTTTGACAGGAAAGCCAGTAATATCTGCCGGAACACCCCCTGGAGCTGTTTGGAAACCCATTGCATCCATCAGACTCCCATGGGAGGACCAGGCTAATAGGTCCCTCACCTTTGCAGAGGGGGAAAAGTGCTGAAAGCCTAAATTTCAGCAGGAACATTTGCTCACTGTTCTACTCTGCTGACAAAAAATGAGACTTTGTTAGGTTCTTGCACAAGGATTTAAACATTGAAAGCCTCCTTCTCAGGACCTGCAGGAGAAAGAGTAAAATCTCAGCATAAGGGCAGAATCAAGGAAGCAGACTATTTTTTATGCTTGAACTGAAAGGTTTTTTCAAATAATTTCAGATCCATCCTGCAGCCTCATTCATTGAATGAGCAGTCACCATCACCTCCAGACAACACTAGTCTTCTTTCATATCTTACTAGGCTCCACCCCATATTCTGCCAGGCACTATGTTGAGTTTCCTTCCTTCCTGGCAGCTCCATTCTCTTTGTCTGCCTGTTCTCATCCCCTCCCTAGATGGGGAACTCAAGTCTAGTGCTTCCAGTTCGTTGGTCTGGGTGGTCACAGCCAATCTAGCACCACTAATCCGAAACAATTCTGCCACTTTCCCTCCTGTTCTTCAGTGATTCCCTCCTTCCCAAGTCAGACACAGAGGAATCATCATGTGTCCTTGACAATAAAACCGTAAAACTATTTGGGTTGGATCCAGGCTGTTAGTTGTGCTTGGTTCTTATTGGAATCAGTTGGACATGTCAGGCATGACTTGTCCTATCTCTACAGCTTAGACATTTCTGTTTATATGAAGCATTATATACATTTTGTAAATAAAATGAAATTATTGTATGTCAATGGGAACAAGTGCACCTCACTTTGTCTGTGCACAACCTACGTTTTTTCTGCCCTCTCCCTTTACTTTAAAGGGCATATTTACGAATGTCATGTTTGTTCAGCAAAGTATGAAATTGTAAACCCAGGCTAACCTTAAATTCAGAAACTGGGAATCAAATAAACAGTGATCCCAGAAGTATAAAACAATAAAGTATATAAAAAGTATAAAGTATAAAAAAGAGCAGCCATTCCATGGGACTCTTAAATGCAATGATAGTGCCAAGTGGAACTATGCACCATCATTTTAAACTAATGTAGTGTCAAGGCCAAATGGGCCTTAGACCTATAGACCATCAAGATCACCTAATTCTGTTTCTCATCACAAATGCTCTGAGCCAAGATCAGCCTCTTGTGTCTTCCCTCTAGGCATGAAGTGCAAAACGTTGCAACGGTGATCTGTAGCAAAAAGGCTCTTGGCTCTAGACCACAGACCCACGGAATGTGTGCCAGAGTCTGAGCCAAAGCATTATCAGTGCTCTAAAAAGATTCACTCCCTCTCTCTCTCTCTCTCTGCACCCACACACATATTTTGGATAAATGATAAGTGTATCCTGGATGCATATATAGATAATTTTAGCAAAAGGGTAACTGTATGACCAATGTCAGTCCCCATCAGGAACACACAGCTAAGCTGAGATCAGAGCTGACTAGAGGGCAAATTAATTCAAACTTGGACCAATGCCTCCTGAACCCTTTCCATAGCATTCCAGGCACTAAGAAAAAGAAGGAAGGTGTTGAAGGATAATAGAAATGACACGAGCAGAACGTTTTGCCTGGGAGAGTCTTTCACTTCCTAGACACAATATTCCATTGCATCATGGGGGTGGAGGTGCAAGAATATGCCATTTGCTTCCCATTCTGCTGTGATTCACAATCCAAGAGTGATTTATATTTATGTTTTAGAGGAGAGGACCACAAAGGCTGATAAACGATTAGCCCAAGGCCAGCCATGGCAGATATGTGCTTTAGTTTACTTTCCATTGTTAAATGATTGGGAATCCCAAACCCTTGTTGATCTGCTGCAAATCTACTACAAGCCCTTGGAAGAATTGTAGGGAATTACAACATTTCTGTAACACACCTTAATTAAAAGTTCACAAACAAAAGGTTCACCAAAAAAAAAAAAAAAGGCTTACAAATGTGAGCAGCCTTTTCATTCCTTCCTTCCCCCCCAAACATTCAAATCTTCCTAACTTGGCAGGAAGGATTAAAACCTGTTATCCAAGAACCCACAAAAACTTGGAGCATCTCAGATTAACTGCTCAGAGTCAAACATGGGTCAGAACTCTTGATGGGTCAGTCTGTTTGTTTCCAGTTTTGCATGTTCACCCATAAGTCCATTCCATCTTGCTTCCCCGTGAATTGTGGGTTGATTGGTTAGTTTCAAAATGCACCGACATCTCTATTAAAATACTCGTTTTGTAACATACCTTATTGCAACGTGTTCATTTAAAAATGTATTGTAGTACATTTTTTGAGCTGTGAATCACGCCAGTCTACTAAATGTGAAAGCTGGTGGGAAAACTGTGTTCTGAGATGTACATTAGCTTGAGAGCTGCAGATCAGGTCCGTGCCTTTTGGACGTTGCAGATATCAAATTCCTCAGGCATCTCTAACTTTTAGAAAGAGGTAGGTTTTGTACTCCCAGATGGCTAGTGGACTGGGCGGGGTTGTCTTGATTTGAGGATGCTCATCTATTACACTTTGATTCATCCTTGTTGTTTCTTTCTGAGAGTTATTATATATCTTACTAACAGATTTATGTTGAAATAACGGTAATACAAACAGGGAAGCATTTAACTTCTTGACGGTTTTTCAAACAACTCATGAAAACTGGCATTAAATTTAACAGATGATTACAACAAATTCTGACTTAATAATAACCTGTCTGGCTAGTGGAGGCATAACAGCATCTGTACAAGTTGTTGGGTGTTTCTGTCTGCCATTTGTTTACAGTGACAGGTCTCCCCCCCCCCCATATATTTACACAGAGAAATAAAAATGAAACTTGACTAGCTGCAATGTTCTATGTCAATAAGGAAGACAGCAATTATTATGAAATAAGAGGAAGCCTTTAATAGGCTTGCAAGGCAAGTGTGAATGTTCGTATCTGTTATTTTCTCCATCGCCTTCATCTTTTATTTTACTCTTTCTCATTAACCTATAGCTTGATCCACAAAAAAGGTGCTGTACTAGCACATCAAAGGTTTGCTTGAAGAGAAGTATAAGGAGCTTGTGGAGAGGCAAGGGAACACTGTACTAGTGGTCTGCAATATTGCTTTTTATTTCTTTTATTCGTGTATCCTCAAAAATTACACCCTACCTTTCTATCAGGATGTGCAATGCAGAACACAATAGCATCATGTAACATAACAAAGTAAAACATGGATAACAAGTAAACAGCATTGAAATTTAATCTGAAACAAGTTACTAATCCCTAATCTGATTTTTTTTAATTGACAAAAATCCCAGCAGCAGTCAGAGTACATTTTAAGAAGACAGCGCCCAAAGAAGCACATTATAAAAATGAAAAGTTTAATCCTATACATGCCTGCTCAAAAGTTCAATATGACTTTACTCCCTGCTAAGGTAAAGTGTGTTTAGAAGTGCCCATATTAGTGGAAAGAACATACAAATTGCATTATATTAGGCAAGACTGCATACAAAAAAAGTGTAAATGAAGAGAAATTCACAGTGAAATGCTGATGAATTTTCATAACGACTTTGAAAAATGCAAACTGATGAGAAGCTGTGGAGTACTGAATTTAAGACTGAAACAATTTCCTTGTTAAATGTGTGTACATGATTGTACTGTTAGCTACTTAGTGAGAAATGAGCAACATGGGGGGCATTCCAAATTCTGGGCTGTACAACAGACAAAGTTCTGCTACTTTTCTACAATATGTCTGAAAAGCAAGTTAGGTACAGAGCAGGACCTCATGGGCATATCTCAATGTTCAGGCAAGTTCAAATGGGTGAATGTGGTAGTTGAGATGCTCTGGTTCCAGCCATTCAGGGCTTTAAAAATAATAACTATGCATGGGATTTCCTGAAAATTCTGATGTTGAGCCTTTATAGATTCATCCCTCCCCTTTCATGACTCACTCCTTGATCTCAGTGAGAAGCAAAGCTGTTGTTATCGTTTATTGATTCCACAAAAAATACAAACAATTTTCATATACCATATGCATTATTATTCACATTATTATATCTACAATATTGCATGCATATACACTTCAGGCTTCCTAAAGCAGGCTTCCTCAACCTCGGCCCTCCAGATGTTTTTGGCTTACAATTCCCACAATCCCTAGCTAGCAGGACCAGTGGTCAGGGATGATGGGAATTGTAATCTCAAAACATCTGGAGGGCCAAGTTTGAGGAAACCTGTCCTAAAGTAACCAGCATGTACAGATGTACAGAACAATACACATAACTGTACATAAATACAAGTACTTATGCATTAACACTTATAAAACCATGCCGCATTATAGTACCTCACAAGGCTTAACCACTATCAGTGCTTTTTCTGGGGGATACAGGGGGGCTCATACCCCTAAACATTTTGTGAATCTAATGAGAGAAGAAACTAAAAAAAAAAAGTTTCTTCTCTAGCAAGGTGAATCATTAGTTCTGTTTCTATTCCCGATGGCGGCCTCATTTCCTGTCACGGTGTTTCCTAAGTCTCAGACGGAAGCGAGCGTTTAATGTGTGAAATAGGAGTTGGAATCTATCACGGTGATTGGTCAGTTTCGTTGTTACCACCTCCAGTGGCGACTTCATTTCCTTTCCCGGTGATTTTCTTGAGTCAAAATGAGAGTACCCCTAAACATTTTTTTTAGAAAAAAAAGCACTGACCACTATTATAAATATTGTGCATATAATATACCCTGGGTAAATGTATGTAATTTTAGATATAATGAGTTGAGCTTAAATGTCTTAGACATATGTAGGTTCTCTCTCTCTTTTTAACTTAATTTTATTAATCTAGATTTTCAAGATAGCCGCTGGAGCCCTTTTAGGTGCCCATTACCACATAAGTTTTGATGCATGGAAGTCTGGATTAGCTTGACCAGTTTTGCACAACTTTTTATGGATGTATAAAAAGTACACTCTGACACTTGAGCATTTACATTATTTTATCACAGTGAAAGGTAAAGGTAAAGGGACCCCTGACCATTAGGTCCAGTCGTGGCCGACTCTGGAGTTGCAGTGCTCATCTCACTTTAATGGCCGAGGGCAGGAGCAGGGACTGAGCAACGGGAGCTCACCCCGTCGTGGGGATTCGAACCACCAACCTTCTGATCAGCAAGTCCTAGGCTCTGTGGTTTAACCCACAGCGCCACCCGCATCCCATCACAGTGAAAACTCTCCCCTAAATCAAGATAACTTTTCCTGCTAAGTGTACAGTACAGATGTCTACACAGATGTCTTCACCTACTTTGCCCATTTTGCTTCTTGTCGTCTTTTCATTTCTCTGCCTAAGAATCACATTCTCCTGTCCTACCTAGACTCTGCATTCCCTCCTCATGTCCATATTTCTCGCAGTTGGCAGGGTTGTTGTTGTTTATTTCAATTTGATAAATTAGTTGGGTGAATCGGTTCTCCCGCTGCTGTGTCAGTGAGAAATGACATATCTACTGAGGGACGAGGGGACCCGAGGCTTCTGTCCATGCTACGAGTTCATGCAAGCTCCAAATTACCTCTCTTGATGCTGCATGCCATGAACAGCTAGTGATAGAACGCATTCACCCATGGGCCATTATGCACCCCACCAGCTGCCTGACAGGACAAAGCCCAAAACAAAACACATTGTCAAATTATTATGCAACCAACAGGCTCAATCTATTAAGGGGAGAGGAAAAGGTTAAGAAAGCAGCAGAATCTAAATAGGGAAAGGGTTTTAAAAACAGATTAGCTGTCTTCCCTTCAAGTGACTTCTGTGCCAGGCTATATTTGCCAAGAAAGAAAGAGAGATTTTCAAAGGCTGAAGAGCAGACAAAGTTTGGCTTTAGTTTTAAGAAGTTTAGGTGCATGGAGATTCCCTCTAGGCTATCTGCAGGGAAGAAGTACTGGTGTGTGCACTAAACAGCGTCCATAAAGGATCTGTGAGTTTTTATTGCTCTTGTGTGGAAGGAGATGTTAAGTGTCATCCTCTGGAGACTGGAGCGAGGTGGGGTGGGGTTACTGTTGCTGGCACCATGTTGTCCAAGGCCGAAATGTGGCAGATACAGGGTCAAGAACATTAAGAAGGAAGCAGGCAGGGAGCAAGTAACAGAAACAGACTGCAATGGCCAAAGAGAAATAATAATAATGGCAAAAATGCAGTATTGAACATTCTTCAAGCTACCTAGCAGTTTTTCCAAAATCAAACCAAATGAAAAAATCCTTCCTTAGCTGGTGCCCTGGCGTGCCATAAAAATGCTTGCCAAAATTGTCACGCCTGGGAAAAGGCACAGTTAAAAAAAGCAGGAGCAAAGGAAGCAGCCGTCTACTGAGTCGAAACACTGGCCCATCTCACAAGCAGCAGCTCTCCAGGATTTCAGAAGCTGGGGAGTCAGAACCTAGGACCTTCTGAATGCAAAGCAGATGCTATACCACTGAGCTATGTGTGTCCCTTCCCCTAAAGTATAATGAAATCAAGTGCCTGCTCAAATTCACCTAGAGAAAATTGTTCCGTGTTCTGCTCATTCAGAACTCCAAAGAAGAGCTCTCCTGGGTCAGATCCAAAGCCTGCTTCCCACAATGGCTAACTAGATGACTCTAGCAAGCCTGCAAGCAGGGCATGAGGTCAGTAGTCCTCTTCTGCTTACCTCCCCCAGAATTCAGAGGCACTCTCTGCCTTTGATCCTAGAAGGTAGCATTCAGAATGGGTAGCATTTCTATTCATTTTCTTAACCCCATGCGCATCTTTTTTACACATCTGTCATATCTCGCTTTACTCACTTTTTCCTAAGCCGAAAAAGACCAGAACTTTGTAACCTTTCCTTGTAGGGGAGCTGTTCCAGTTTTCTGATCATCTGGCTGTTCTTTTCTGTAACTTTTCTAGTTTTAAAAATAATAATTCAAGGCAGTGGTGGTCTTGGGTACTGTGGCATCCTGTGTGAAGCCAAAATTTGGCATGCCCCCCTCACATTTACTTGCAGGTAAGGAGGTGCCCAGCTTTGGGAAGGAGCTGCAAGGGCTCTGGTAGGGTCCTAGAGCCCTCCCATCTCCTTCTCAAAGCTGAGAAAGTGCTAACTAGGCTTTGAGAAGGAGGTAGGAGGACTCTAGGACCCTGTCAGATCCTTACAGCTCCTTAGGAGAGTTGGAAGGTACCACAAGGGCCACCCAATTCTCTGCAAAGCAGGAATTGTTTGTCCAAGGTGAGGCTTGAACTCACAACCCTAAAATTAAGAATCTCGTGCTCTACCAACTGAAGGGTGAGCCCAGCACTTTGCATACTGGAATTTGAGACTGCTCCCCCTCGGCTCAGCGCCCACTGCTCACACAGCCCTAAATCCTTCCCTGTTCAAAGTGTGAGATGCTAGACACAGTATTTCAACTACGGTAGCACCTGGACCATGCAATGTCCTGTGGAGTTGTCACATCTGAATGTGGTGAATCTGTTATTGCCAAGGCTCATTTATTCTTCATGTGCATTGCACATATTGGGATTGCATTGAAGCATGGGACTTGCAGTGATTAAGAATGCTGGAATATTTACTCATGATTATAAAGGATATTTCTTCTGCATATATATTTTATCAATTTTCTACTACAGCATGGAATTTCTAGTATTCATCATACAGTACTGCTGAATCACTGTGGCATTTCTGCAAATGCAATTTATTCCAAATCTGCAGATAGTAGGTTACACTGCCAAGTATACCATACATACATACATCCAGTCTTAATCTCTATTTGCATCTGCTCCTTTGACTGTGAAAGAATTAAAGTGACTTGTGGGATAAACATTACAATTGTATATTTATCGTTATTGGAAAGTTTGTGTTGATAATATTGGATATAATTGGGTACAAATGGATTAAAGATCCAGTAAGCAAAAAAAGGTAGAATGCTTCTAGATTGAAAGCATGTGCATGCACACCAGAAAAATTCCTGGTTTGAATGTTCATGTTGTTCCCAAAAGTGTGGAAGAACCATGAAACTGAACCTGAATGCCATCTCAGAAGGATGAACTAATTAGAGTAGGTTTCTATGGTTATCTATGGTCAATAAGAATCTAGACAGATCAGGTTGTTGTTTATTCTTGTGATACAAGTGCTCTCTGGACTTTAAAAACAAACAAACAAAACCTTGCTCAATCTGAAGGAGCCTACCTGGAGATAAAATAGATAGAAAAAATAAGATCATAAAGGTGGGAGCTGTCAATCAGAGCGCCTTGTAAGCCACAATAAAAAAAACAACTATGAGAAACCAGAGCATGTGTCAAAAACTATAATAAGGGGGAAAGTTAGATTCATTTCCACTGCATTGTGCTTGGCTGGAATTTCAGGACTTTGTGGGCGAGTTTTCTTATTACCTGTTCTACTTTGGGGGAAAAACTTTGACTCATAACCTCTAGCTTCTATCATCAGGAAGTCTGTAATCGCAAGCTCTTTCTCCCCCCAATAGCACTGATCTCTCTTCAAATACGCCTGTCCTCCTGCCCTTTCCTCTTGCTTTTCTATTTGAGAAAGGGTTTAGTTTAAAGCCCAGTGTGAGCCAAAGGTGGCACACTAGGGGTCAGATGCTCTTGTCTCTTGTGATCTGCATTTGGAAGAAAATGTCTGCTGTTCTAAGAGAAATAGAACTTGGGCAAAAACCAAGAAGAGAAACAGCAGCTGTGCCATATGCTGCCCAGCAATGTAGCTCCTGGCATCTTTAATGCTCACGCAATGGCATTGATTAAAATAGTGCATGTTGTACGCAAAGAGTACCCAGCCAAACGAGGAAGGGAGCTAATGGGCATCTGCAGGACACAGCAACCGACTTTGACCTCTGTTTCCAACTTGGAGATACACACACACACACGTTATTTTTTCTGCTGGAGTAATTTGTGTCTTTCATGTTATTGTTGAAAATAAGGTACTTGAGAGTTATACAACAAAAGATGGGATTATGTCAAAATTGCTGATGTAGGAACAAGCTACATTCAAATGAAAGAAAGCTACTGCATATCAACTTGAGCAAGTTGTGCTTCCTTTTTCTGGTTATTTGGCTATAGCTTTTGATAGAATACAGATAATCGAACAAACTTTGTTGCATTACATTCTTCATTACATCATCTTTCCATTGATATATAATTTTATGGCATTACTCCCAAAATGTGGTGTTATGAGCCACCAGAAACCTCAGAAATACACTTTCCCCACAAGGTTTCCAGAGTTTTTGCCACTAGTGTATATGCCATCCTGTGGCATGTGTGCCAAACTTTAACTACCATCATCCCTGGCCCCTGAAGAGCCATAGTTCCCTAACCCTGGTCAGATTGCCAAAAGAATAACTTCAGAGGACTTTGTAAACGTGATATGCACAGTTAAGAATATTTGTAAGTATATTTGTATCATGGAATTCAACATTTCTTTGCTGTGGTCAGAGGCATATCTATGCTCCCTTGTGCCCCTCTCCCAATCCCTTGCTCCCCATTTACATGTGATTTACTTGCCTGCAACCATGCACATGCACAGTGCTGGGAACCTGGAAGTGAAACTCAGAAATGGGCAGCACCCTGGAGAGTCCTTGTGGCTTGTGAGGACACCCTCCCCAGAGCCTGAAGAGGACATCTAGTGCTCCCACCGACCTGGGGGGGGGGGCTCTGCAGGGCTCCCTCGATGCCCCACCCCAGTGTGCAGATTCCCTCCACCAAGAGAGGCACCATTTTTGCACACAAACCCCATCCTGCATCCTTGGCAGGGGCCAACCTAACCAACCCCTAGGTTGTGATGACTAGGTTGCACTAGTGAACTGCCTCTACCATTTCAGCTCCCCTAGTTTTGCACTTTCCACTTCAGAGTTCTTGGCCCCATCTGCACTATACATTTCAAGCAACATCATGTCACTTGACACCATCATGGCTTACCCAAAAGAATCCTATAGTTTGTCAAGAGTGCTGAGAGTTGCTAAGAGACCCCCCTTTTCCCTCAGAGAAGTACAATTCCCAGAGTTCCTTGGGAAGAGGGATTGATTGATTGTTGTTGTTGTTTTGATAACATTTTATTAATTTTCCAAAAATAACAAAAATAAAAACAACAATGCAAAATCAAAACAAAACAGATCGACTTCCCTCTAGTCCCTTCCATGGTTTCATTATTAATCAACATACCACATGTCCATTGTTAAATTTGAAAGCCATTTAAATTACCTGTTGTCCATCATAACAAAATTACAAGTAGTCCTAAAACCCTGCTAATATATTAACCTGTGTACAATGCTTCTGTATATATGCAATAAACATCTTCCATTCTTCCTTAAATTCATTGTCCTCTCGTCCTCATAGTTTCACTGTCATTTTTGCCATTTCAGCATATTCCATTAATTTAACTTGCCAATCTTCTGTAGCTGGAACACCTTTTTTTTTTCCAGTGTTGTGCTAATAGTATCCGTACGGCTGTAGTTGCATACAAAAATTAGTTCTTTTGTGATCTTGGTAAGTCCACTCCTGTAATACCTAATGGGAAAGCTTCTGGAGGTTTTTAAACAAAGGTTATTTTAAACATCTTCTTCATTTCAATATAGATCATTTCCCAATATTTCTTAATAATTTTACAATTCCACCACATATGAAAAAATGTCCCTTCTGTTATTTTACATTTCCAATACTTGCTTTGCTTAGTTTTATACATTTTTGATAGTTTAACTGGAGTTAGATACCACCTATACATCATTTTCATATAATTTTCTTTAATTGCCACACATGCTGTAAATTTTATGTCATTCTTCCATAGTTTTTCCCTTTCCTCCATCTGTATATTGTGCCCCACATCTTGTGCCCATTTAATCATTACCAATTTAACCTCTTCATCTTTCAGGAAAGAGGGATTGATTGTTAAACCACTATGGAAACTGTAGTTCCCTGGGGAAAGGGGTGTTGCTGTGCGTGCGCAGTCCATACGGGATGCTGCTCACGAGCGGCAACCTGTATGGCTGCCACACGAGCAACAGCCAATATGGAGTGCATGTGTGCATTCTGTATGGGATGCCGCACACACTCACTCTGTACAGACTGTCGGAATCTCCATTCGACTGAGCTGATAAGGCTCATCTTCGGAATCGCCTCCCGACGATTAATTGGCGACCTGATCCTTTGATAAGGCCTCAGGCACGTCATCCCAGCAGAGCATCAAAACAGCACATAGAAGGATGAGATAGTATGAGCTACATTGCTATGCTTTATTTTCTAGCTACGCAGAGAGCAAAGAAATATACATCCTCTCCCTGTGAGAGCAGAGAGCAACTGAACAAAGGAACAAAGGAACTAAGGAAACAGGAAACCAGTAACGTCACATCCCGTCTCCCTTTCCCGTGAGACTGGAAGGTCTCTGGAATGTAAACAGTCCTGTGACTCCAAGCAGCTGCTCAGTGAGAAACAGAAACTAACACAGACACCACACATGCGTCACTGAGCGGTTTGCCCTGCCCCTCGGCATCCCACCCCGGGTGCCGGAGAGGGTTCCTTCACCACTGTATAGGGCTGTAATTTTAACAACATCAACTGGAGTCCAAAACAACAGAGGGGCACCAGTGCTGAAGTAGAGGAATGCAGAGCATTTCTATTCTCATTTGCAGAGAACTATTTCTCGAGCCTTCTCCAAACGGCATCCATTGCAGAGTGTGTTGCTCCAGGCCTTTCTGTTGTTGCGCCTTCACTGTGATTTGGCTTGTTTCTGTCTTGTTCTTTATGTGCTGTGTGCATGTTGAAGAAATTCTGAACAGGTTTCATCTTTGTAATGCTAAAGCAATTGCGGTTTGCACTGCTTCTCTTCTTAGCACATCTAATTACGTTATGTCTGTTGGAAAGGAAGAGGCAGGCTCTTAAGGGAGTGTTAATAGCACTAGATATGATTTCGCTTTTTAAAAAAGAGATTCACCAGTGTATCTTCTAAATCTGATTGTACGCCTCTTATTGGATATTCTTGATACACTCTGTTCTGCAACAGCATATTGCTCATCTTGTGTCCCTTGGTGTTCTTGAGGCTTGATGTAAAATATTAATAAAGTCGGACTAAAATTTTAATGGCATAGTTGTCTCCATATACCAAGTGCAATGTCTGATCAATTGCATTTAAAAAATCTATTTACAGCTTTAAATTAATTTAATTTCAATCTTGTTTAAAAGTGTAGCAGAAAAGGAGAAGTTGGGAGACGTGTGGCCCTTTTCTTTGGTTTAATAGATATGAATTACCCAAGCCTGAGAGTAATAATAATCGCAACATCATATCAGTGAAATGAATTCTCAGCTCATGAAGCATTATCATTGTAGGCATCTGGCAAATTGGTTGTTAACTTCTAACACAACTGATATGCCTTTTTATTATTGCAATATTATATTTCAACAAAAGATTGCCCATTTCCCAGCAATGGACCATTTTAATGTTTTTTTTTAATGTAGAAATCTGGCTAATGGCAAATAATGACTGGGGATTTCTGAATTTTATCCCTTATCTTTTTTTTCTTTTTTGGAGTGGGTTTCATTATATATTTCCCCAAAAAGCACCATCAAATACAAGTCAGGGGAAGAAATATTATGCAAGTAGTTTCCAGTCTCACAATAAAACTCTTATTGTAACAGCAGAGATGAAAAATTGTCCTAATATGATAAGACTACCCTACAAAAGTAGGATTGTCCAATGAGCAGTAGTTACAATAATTTATTATTTCTATTAAATCTTACAAAAGCCTTAACTACACATTCATCTTCCTTTGCTCTTATTCACTGCTTTAACATCTTAATGAGGAAATGAGAAGCCTCAGAAAAGCCAACCCATTCAAAAAGTGCTGGCAGTGGCTAGGAAGAATGAGATAATATGAGACACTCTAATTTTTACTCAAATATTTATTTATTAACTATATATTTTGAGAAGCCCGCTGTGCTTTTGGAGACTTCTTAAAAAATATCACAACCAAAGTTTGGATGATGGTTCCTGAAATCAAGGAGTGGGGTTTAGTTCATGTTTGGATACAACTGAATGCCATTTTGAACCCCAATGGAAAACTAAACCTTTTAAAACTGCACTTCTCTTTCTTTGTTTTTGTTTGGTTGGTTGGTTTCTTAGAATTTCTGAGCAACATCAAGTAGGAGCCTGTTGGTTGATTAGGTTGCTAACCCTTACTACCCTCTTTAAAACAGGGTCAAAAACCTTTTTCTAGGTATCATTACACTATTATAAAGCTATCACATGATCATGCGCAGAGAGATATTACCCATGAAAACAGGGATATTTCATTCACAGTAACTCTATTCAGGTGTCATCTTCCATTTCCTTCATAGACTTTTGCAAAGTTTGTAAGCAAACTAAAAACAAAGCTCTATACATTTAAAGCACATTCCCCCCAAAATAATATTGGGAATTGTAGTTTGTTAGGGGTGCTGGGAATTGTAGCTCCGTAAGTGGTAGAGTACAATTCCAGCAAACTAATGCAATTAAGGTCAACACACAGCTGAACCACAAGCTCTGCCTCCCAGCTATTTAAAACTTCAAACAGCTTTTGCATTCTGAAAAATGTATGCAGGCACTTCCAAAATGCATCGACAATATTTTGACTATTTGTAGGGAACAGAAGTCTGTGTAGATGATTTTTCTTTTGCTCTTCTTGCAGTAGTTTCCTTTTTGCAGAAGAATAAGCTGCAATTAAACGCTTTGCACAGCATCAGCACTTTTCCCTCCCTGCTAAACAGCTGGTGGTTGGAAGGGGACTAGTTGAAATCTGGATGAGGGCTATGTCTGGCCTTCAAACTGGGGGTTCCTTGCCCCTGCTGTAGAATAACCAAAAACTGTACAAGATAATCCTAGAAGTTTTCCATCCAGAAGCTGAGTAGACCAGATATCAGGTCTTCTATCAGCTTAGCTTCAACAATGCCCTAGGATCCATCAAGTCCTGCATTCTGAGAAAGAGCGTGCCTCTGCTTTGCTTGAGAACCATATCCTAAACTGAAATGGACCACTTTAGAGTTATTTGGACATCTTTTAAAATGAAGTGGGTCTTCTCTGAAGTGACCCAGAGTGAAATGGACTGCTCTCAAAGCTCTGTACTCACTCCAGAACCTTAGAGGGTTCCTAACCCCTGCACCTATTATTCTGAAATTTTGCAAGGAACTTAGCTAGGGTCCATGTTGCGTGTCAAGCTTTTACTTCCCACAAAACGACAATGGGGGGGGGGGGAGTGAATCAATTAAAACAATTCTAAAGCTCATTTTGCACAACATCTCTCTGAAATTTGGCAGGTTTCACCAGCCTAAGTGGGGCTACTATTCCTGAAAACAAAATTCCGATTCTAACAAAAGATTAGAGAGTTCAAGTCATTTGTTGATTTCCACAGTATAAGCTGTGCGAAGACAGACAAAGCTTCAGATTTTGCAAAGCAAGGCATCACTTAGGATCTGAACCAAAGCGACAGGGCAGTCCAAAGTGCTGAGCCAAAGCAAACTGCTTCCCAAAGCACCTAAGTGGGCTCCAAAGCAATTTTGTTCCAGTGCACAAGCTCAATTCAAAGAATATAAGAACATAAAAGAGCCCTGGAGGATCAGGCCAAGGGCCCATCTAGTCCAGCATCCTGATTCCACAGTGGTCAACCAGCTGCCTATGGGAAGCTCAAAAGCAGGACATGAGAGCAACAGAACCTGTTCAGAAGCAGACCACCTCCAATATTCAATATAGTACTCATGGTTAGCAGCCACTGATTCTACATGAATTCTAAGGATATTTCCTACAGTGCCCAATCTAGATGCCACCAGAATAGACCACCTCCAATATTCAGTATAGCACTCATGGTTAGTAGCCACTGATTCTACATGAATTCTAAGGCCATTTCCCACAGTGCCCAATCTGGATGCCACCAGAATATCCACAGTGGTGGCATGGTGGCAATAACCCTGATCTGCTTTTGTCAACCACTAACCGGTATTTAGTGGCATGTTGTCCTCTGAATATGGAGGCTTCTTATAGCCATCGTGAACTTTCATAGCCCATCCTTGACCCCATCTGTCCTCCATGATTTTTTTACTTTTAAGGGCCATAGCTCAGTGGTAGAACATCAGTTTCCCACACAAAAAGTCCTACCTCCAGGTAAGGCTGGGAGACGCATCCTTTCTGAAACCCTTGAAAGCTGTGACCAGTCATTGTAGGCAACATAGGGCTAGATGGACCAAAGGTCTGACTCAGTAGAAGGCAGCTTCCTATGATCCTAACTTCCACCCCACAGAGGCAATGATGTAGTGGAGACTTGTGCTGAACTTGTCTCGCTAAGCCTTGAGATCACGTCAAACTCTGATTTACCCGTTGATCATATAAACAAATCATCTGTTGATGTGCTACTCAATTCAGCGATAGTTGTGTGAGCAGTGGCTGGGTAGATGAACTGCTTTTCATTTCTTCCATTGTTATGCGAAGTTTCCCCCTTTTATTTTGATGGCGTTGTGTTGTTTCTCCATAAAGCACCATAAAACTGCATGTAAATGGTGGATTAAGCAGCTGTTGTTTTAAACAAACATATTTCTCTTTGCATTGTCTATCCAAAGACAGGCACAGATTGACTCTTTTCGGTTCAGCACAGTTTCACTGAACTTATCATTAGCACATCTTTGTTAAATTCCCTTTTAATAACTGCACTGTGTCTTCTTACTGCAGCGTCCGTGGCAAGAACTTTGTGTATAAAAATATTAATAAGCCAATTATTCCCCTCCCTCTGCTAGGATTAATTGACACAGGAATTCTGCTTTGAATAACACGGCAATTAAAATGTACTTCACACATAATGCTAAGTCATGCCGTATCGTAGAATAAAGAAAATTTACATGTTTTCTATGCTTACCTTGACAAGAGTACTCTAACCATATGAATAGTTAGAAGACCCGTCTTCCATTTTTCTCTCTTTAAACCATTGTATTATTCTGCTGACAAACAACTTTACTACCACTAGATCTTAAATCATATGTACACTGAACAAAATACCTTGAAGGGTGACCTGTGGCCCCTACATGCACTAAACTCTATTAACCTCTACCATGTTTCCTTTATGACAAATACAGCTATACTATCAATCTTTGGCTAAACTGACATTTTAAACATTTAAACGTTGCAAAGGAAGACTTTGCTGCCTGCTTCCACACCAACTGAGCGAGTGTTAGATCTTGTGATACAATCCATTACTCACTAAATGGCGGAAATTTTCCATGGGGCTAATTTGAGAGCCACACTGTGCAAAAACAAAAAGGCAACATTTTGAAAATATGGTTTCCCATATTAGCAGAGCTAACACATATATTTCATCATACGGTTGGAAGAGAGGGACTAGGATGGTCATAGTGTTTACTAAACACAGCAGAAATACGGTGGATTTTTTTCCTAGAGCTGTCACTGATTAAATAATGGTTGCAGCGTAACCCTGTACATATCTGCTGTGGAGATGATTCCAGTGGTGGCAAGGGGAACAAAACATTGGAAGGAGAAACATACAGAACCACCACCTGCCTGGCTAGTGCAAGTCTAGCAGGGCATAGGATGAGATGATTTATCTGCCTTCAACCACCACCCCTTCCCCAGCACTGATGCCTTTTGTTCTGCTCTGCCTGTGGTTTCGTCCTATTAGCTATCATTTATGAATTGACTGATTAAACTTGCATGTATTTGTGTGTGACAGTAGCTTTGAAGATACTGTCTTCTTTAGTTATATGCACATTGCAAGAGAAACCGCCTCAGAAGAGGGATTTCCTACTTCATACAAAGGATTGCCACCTTAGCCCCACTGAAAACAACAGGATATGTTAATTGTAGTTAACTGAACCTCAGTTCATTCAATGGGATGCCAAATTTAATTAACGTGGGGCTTATACTCTTGGACGGTAGTTTCTGATCAGAAAGCAATGTTAAAGAGTTGTGGTGGAACCTCTATCATGTTTTAATAACGCCTCCCTGGTTTCTGGAGGAGCAGATATTGGCACAGACAGCTGGTTGCATTATACATTAACGTGGAGACTGTGTTAACAAATGATAAGGCAATTTGGCCCGTTTTCATCCGAGTTAGGCTAGATGGTTTTCTGTTCCCTTCCAAAGAGGAATATGATTCCGTGATAGCCCTTTCACAGCTGGAGTGTTATATAATATTATGGAATTTGACTTTTTGTGCTAGGCCATCAAAGTGTTGGCTCATTTTACAGATACCCTGCTTGTTAATGACACTAGAATTCTCTTAACCCTGGTGTTACGATTCCTGGTCTGTTATATACGTACTCTCCACTTGAGCTTGGAAGTTGTTTGAAAACACAATATTCAAAGTATTTTGGAGAGATTTTAGCCAGCCCGGCATGTGGGCTACCGACCTTGGCACATGTTCTGGGTAACGGTCAGTTGGGGTATCTAGAAAGTTTACCACTTGGTTGGTACTAGAACACATTTTTAACAAGTCTATTTGAGGGTCATTAAAGGCACCCATTCCAACATTTCCTCTTTTGGATACTTCCCTGATTTCATTCTCAAGATCCCCCTCAGCATTTTGATCATGAGGATGATAGCATGTCCCCAGTACTGAATTACTCTTGGAGCTCAGTACCCATACCCACAATTCTGTAACCAAGTCCACCTCTTTGGGGATTTCTAGCTGGATGGACTCAATGTGTCCTCAGAAATGCAGTGCTGCACCTTCTTCCTGCCTGATACAGTTTTCATCCAGAGATAATCATGTTCCATTGGTTCTCTGCTTTGTAAGGGCAGTCTCCTCTACAACAGCATCACAGTTAGTAGGCTTAACAGAATCCAAAACCTCAATTTTTATCCCAAGTTCTTAGTACTAGACCAGTTCTTCCTATGCAACTCCATTAAGAACTGCAGGAGCCTGTAGTTTCGAGCTTTGAATGTGCTCAGTTTTAATACTACTGTGTTGTATATGTGTAGCTGTGAGTAGAAACCAGCATTTATTGCTTTTATTGATGGTGATGAGGTATGAAATACATGGATGGGGTTGGAGAGCTTGATGTTCAGAATCCACCTTGAGGGTTACAGGGTTGACAGTTCAGAAAATGCATCTTTCTACTGAGTAAGTGGAGCACATTTGATCTGTAAGTTATCAAGAGGCAATAAACATGGAACATCAACATTGCTATTTTAAACGGAGTGACTTTTCATTGAAGAAGTCAGATTTGACAAATCATGTCAAGGATGCAATGAAGCAACAGCAGTGCCAGCAGAGCATCCAGGAAATCCATAGCCCTGCCATTAAACAACAATAGAGGTCACAGTCTCTCTCTCTCTCTCTCTCTCTCTCTCTCTCTCTCTCTCTCTCTCGTTTACTATGTGAAGGCAGATCCCTGTACTCAGTTTCTGCTCTTCAGATCTGAGAAGCCACAACCTGATTGGTGGAAGTGGTTTGTTGTTGTTGTTTAGTCGTTTAGTCGTGTCCGACTCTTTGTGACCCCATGGACCAGAGCGCGCCAGGCACTCCTGTCTTCCACTGCCTCCCACAGTTTGGTCAGACTCATGTTTGTAGCTTCCCGAACACTGTCTAACCATCTCGTCCTCTGTCGTCCCCTTCTCCTTGTGCCCTCCATCTTTCCCAACATCAGGGTCTTTTCCAGGGAGTCTTCTCTTCTCATGAGGTGGCCAAAGTATTGGAGCCTCAGCTTCACGATCTGTCCTTCCAGCGAGCACTCAGCACTGATTTCCTTAAGAATGGATAGTGGAAGAATGGAAGTGGTTTAGCCCTTGCTTTTGATTATCAAAACTCGTGGTGCCTTAACTGACCCAAGATGAAGCAGAAAAATGGGATGGAAATTGTACAGTAATTTTACTGATGGAAATGACTGTTTCCTTAAAACGAATCGATACTGTGATGGCATAGCACAAAAGGGCAAATTCCATAATATTAGATAGATGATAGATATAGATAGATGATAGATAGATGATGATGATAGATATAGATAGAAAGATAGATAGATGATAGATGATAGATAGATGATAGATAGATAGATAGATAGATAGATAGATAGATGATAGATAGATATATAGATAGATGATAGATAGATAGATAGATAGATGATAGATAGATATAGATGATAGATAGATATAGATAGATACTCCAGCTGTGAAAGGGCTATCATACTCTTTAGAAGGGAAGGAAAAAAATCTAGTCTAACTCTCTTCTACAGACCTACCAACAGTCACCTCCTACACTGGTGTCCATCTCTTGAATGTTCTTCCTAGGAAGAGGAGAAGGAGAAGGAGAGAACAGAAGGTGAAGAAAGAGCTGTGAGAGGAGGGGGCCATCTTCCCATCCTTTGGACCCCCAGGTAGACTCTGCATACCTGCTACACCTGGAACAGGGTGTGGAGAGTGCAGACCCTCCAAGTGTCTCTATTTCCCTGATTTAGGGAAGCCATCCTGGTTTCTGATATGATCCAGGAATGTCCCACTTTTCCTTAGGACATGCCAATTTTCATTGGAGAAATGTTGGAGGGTATGGAGTTATCCAACCCCTGAGATATCTGAAGGTAAACCTGTATAGGGAAGTTTTTTTAATGTTTAATGTTTTTATTATGTTTTCATATATGTTGGGAACAGCCCAGAGTGGCTGGGGCAACCTAGTAAGATGTGTAGGGTATAAATAGTAAAATTATCATTATGGAATGGGAGGTCCTTATTTTCATTGGAGAAAAGTTGGAGGGTATGAGAGTGGGGCTGAATGGGACACAGCAGCTTGAGGAAGTACCATTAACCTTGGGCCTGCCCATAGAATGAGAGGAAGTTTTCAATCTTTTTGAGTCCACAGCTCCCTTGACCAACTACGTTCGGCACCCCTGTGTGGCTTAGGAGCCCAGTTATGTCACCCCTTGCCTGCAGAGCTGGCAGCCTCTCACCCCTTTTCAAACACCCTCCCTTGTGGAGTGTTCCCTCAGCCTCCTCTCCCCTCTCCTTGGGAGTCCTCCAGGCAGCCACTGCTGCTGCCCCTGGTCTCTGAGCTGCTCCCCCCCACCTCAAAGAGAGGTGCCTCCTCACACTGCCCCACAGGGGCCTGGGACTTGTCTGTCCATTACCAACAACAAGGGCTGGTGGACTGGCTGGCTGGGCTCCCTCGCCCGCTTGCTTGCTTACTCTGAGGCAGCCTCAGTTCCTGGCAACCAGCCCCCCTGACCAGCCCCAGAGGCACCATTCACTTGGGGAGCTTGTAGGCAGGGCTGCTGCAACAAACAGCTGTGCACCCCTTTGGGATGCAGAGATGTGAGGGGGCAGCAGATGGGGAGGGGAGGAAAGAGGGACAGAGGCCAGTGTTGCCCGCGGCACCCCTGACCACCATTCAAGGCAACCCAGGGTGCCGCGGCACACTGGTTGAAAACCACTGGACTAGGGTAATGTCTGCTGTTTCCAGGAACTTTTTTCCCTGAGTGACTTTTGTAGATGAGCTGAGAGTTTGTTTGGACTCTGGGTCAGAACCAGGAGGCTGAGAAGGACGGAGCAAAATGAATTTTATATATATATATATATATATATATATATATATATATATATATATATATATATATGTAACTTTGTATATATGTGTATTTGCATTCATGTAACATTTTTATATATAATTGTGTATTTTTGTAATATTTTTGTTTAAGTTGTCTTGTTGTTTCAGTTTTCTGTATACCGCTTAGAGATATTCTTAATATATTAAGCAGTATAGAAATTAAATCATCAAGATTTACCGGTACCTGGCCCCAAACTACATTTCCTTTTTGTGCCAGGTGCGGATATTTTTTACCTCGGCAGCACTTTTAAAACTTTGAAGCTTAATGTTGTTAAAATTGTGCTAGCATTGGTTTGTATTGTTTTTTAAGTTGCTATAATAGTTGTAATCTTCCCTGTGAGCTTTTGGGCTGAAGAGCAAAGTATGACATTTAGGCTGTAATCTTATGCACATTTACCTGGGGATAAATCCATTGAACATAGTGGGTTTACTTCTGAGTAGCCATGCACAGACTCGCAATCTTAGTTAGTTAATCAAAATACATTTTTGATTGTTGTAATAATGTTTTCTGGCTTAAAATCCCTTTCTTGATAAAACACATCTGAAAAATCACGGCAGATATACTTTTCCATTACTACTTCTGTGGAAATGAATGAAAATGGCAGATGAAAAGGTCCTGGTTAAATGTCACACACACACACACACACACACACACACACACACACACATTTTTAAAAAACAACCAGTTGCAGTACTATTCTGCTAAAAGAATTCAAATTAAATTCTTACCCATTAAAGTTCATAAACTTTGCCCTAGTGGCATGAAAGGTTTCATTTTTTTCCCTTTTTACAGTTGAAATGTTATGCTTTGCTCGTCTATGGTTTTTCAAATAACAAATGGTGCACATTAACCACATGGAAACTTCTAAGCTGAACATATTCTCCCTTTGTTTCCCTTTTTCGCATCGCCGACAATAGGCTTTTGTGTCCAGCTGCGATAATGTCCTCTGCTCTGAGCATATACGTCCCAATATGAATCTAACAACAGGCAATTGACATCTTGATGGTTTCCTTGTCCCCCATAAGGAGCCAAAACAAACACATACATATGTAGCTTATGCTTAACTGGAGAGAGAAAAAACTTGTTCCGACTAGCAGCGCTTTAATACACCTGTTAAGCTTAATACATATGTCAGGCACCATCTGTTGAAAAGTTCCACCCTCACCCCCTACAATCTTCATGTGCTTCCAGTAAAGAACACAAATAAAACACTCAGATCTTCAGGGGATTTTAATTTTTTTAACATTCTAATGGGTGTTTCTCAAAAACTGGAGTTTTAACATAAAAACCACATAAGAGCTGAATGGAGATTTAAATCAATGGATTGTTCTCCTGAATAGGTGCTCACATTATTCACACAATACCCCAATGAATCATGTTAAATTATTTGTAGAGACCTACAAGCAATGTGACAAAACATTAATTGCTTTTTTTTTAAAGTGTGCAGACAAACTTACTAAAATGTATTTTAAGAGTTTCTGCTAAAATGTCTTTGTCCTTGCCTCTCTTTCATAGCATGATTGGCACCTATACATTGCTTAGCAGCCTGATTTTTTTTTTAAAAAAAAATTACTTCCAATGTTTAATACAGTCTCATTAAATTTAACTACCTTGCCATTTGATACTGCCAAAAGAGATTACCATTTTGATGCTGTGCATTGATGGAATTTCATACAAAAGGACAACTTCTTCCATAAAATATGTATTGTGCACTGCATCTAAACTTCCTTTTTTTAATATGTGAGATAATTGAGTTGCCTGTTGTCTGAAGACTGTGGGCATTTTGAGCAGTGCTCCTGTGAAAGCTCTTCTCATGTAATGTTGGAGTATATTTTTCCAGTTCTTAGGTCTGTGACAGAACCAAATGTACCATAAAGAGCCTGGCTACATGTTACACTCATCAGCTAACAAATGTAAGTCAGACTCTGTGAACTGAAGACCTTATGAGGACACTGTAGAACCACCAGCCACCTTTCCCTATCATTGTTCATTTATGAGTTTTTAAAATCTCTCTTTTGCTTGCAATTTTTCAGTGTGGAGGTGTGGGAACAATTAGTCTGCAATCTTGTCTTACCAGAGGAGTAAGTCCCATTGAACTCAATGGCACTTAATTCTGACTAGACACCTATAGGATTGTGCTGTCAGCCTGGCAAGGATAGATAGGCAGTCAACAGTGCTCTGAAACTTTCACCTTTCTCTGCTTGTTTCCACAGAAGCCTTCAGAATGGTCAGATCCTGGCTTGCATGTGGCTCCTTTGTATGCACAATATGCCCTTAACATTGTAGATATTTTTTTCAAGATGTGTGACCCTCTTGAATTATAGGCTCTGTTTTCTAGTGGAGACAGATTATTCTTTCCATCATCTATATCTAGCAAATTGGAGCTCTGGCACAACTTGCACCAGAGTGAGCGTCAGACCCAAAAATGGGACATTCTGGGATGCAGACATAAACTGGGATTGGCTTCTGTGATTCTGGGATGTCCCACTTAAAACAGGACAGTTATAGGGTAGGGCTCAGCTCATGCTACATGGAAGAAGCTGGAGGAGATCCTCTTGGCACCTTCGTCCAAAGCAGCCCTATTGGCCCAAAGCTTCATTTTCTACACAAAGGCATCTCCATTCAGTGTTGGAGAAGGCTCTATGCATGCACTGTCTATTACACCAGGGGATCCCCATGATATTTAAAAGAACAGGAGAGTCCTTGTGCACGCACAGCAACTCTGGAGAACCTTTGGCCCATCCAATGCTGCTGAACTACAACTCCCATCAGGCACAAGTAGCATGGCCAATGTCCGAGAATGATAGGAGTTGTAGTTCAACAACATCTGAAAGGCCAAATGTTCTCCACCCCTGATGTAGAGTTTCAGCATCTGCTGGATCTTGACACAGGATACATCTAAAGCAACAGCCTATGGAATCGCCATTCTTCCATTCAGATAAGCCACTATCTGTTTTTCATTCCAAAAGAAGAGAACAAGATGACGCCACTTGCATTTGTTGTGTATGATCACAAGTACCATGTTTCAGAGGCAATGTGCATGTGCAAAACCAGCCCAAAGCTGCCTGCTGGAAGTGGAGGTGGGGGGAAGCCCCATGCAGAGTACCTCCCTGCATCTACATGGGCTCCCTAGATTGCAAGACAAACAGGGAAGTGGTGGAGGCAGAAAGAGGATAAAGAAACCTGGTCCCTGCAGCTGCAGAAGGGAACAGAAAGATAGGTAGGAAGAGAGGCAAGCAGAGGCTGTGGCTCCATTCCAGCTTTTTTCTTTTGTCTGTGGCTCTCTCAGCCTCACTCCTCCCTTCCATGGCCAGAAGCCAGTTTCTCTTCTTCCTCCATCTACCTCCGCCACTTCCCTGCTTGTTTCAGAGCCTCCTTCTCTACTGCAACCATCACCGCAAAGGCCGCTGCTGGAGCCAAGTGCATATAATTGAATTTGAGCACATAAGATGTATGTGTGTTGCAGCTGCACTGTATAACCTTTAGTTTGACCCTCATCCTCCCTCACACTTCTAGGTTAACAAAATGTTCAAAATCATGAATATGCAACTGAAAATGGAATCGCTTCGGTGGATTTTACACATTGCTATTTATGTTACTGAAAACTTATTTCATTTATTTCAGGCACTGCCATAGCTAGAGCAACCCAGTCAGATGGGTGGGGTACAAGTAGTAAAATTGTTGTTGTTGTTGTTGTTGTTGTTGTTGTCTCTGTGAATTGGTGTCCATAATTAAATCTGCCATCTGTTTTCCTTCCTGAATCTAAAAGCTCCCAAATGTTGACATTAAATCTTCTTTTAGCTTTAGTCTTTATACCTGTAAAAAATAGTGCAATGATAATGTCAAGTATTCATGAATAACATGCTTTGTGAACTTCAATGAAAGGCAGAGATTTTATCCTATCTGGAAAAATGCAAGATTTCATCATGGACCAATTTTACAGTCAACAAGCTGTTGATTTAAAAAAAAAAAGGAATTGAAGTAATAATGGCTTTTATTGTTTGGAGATTTAAGTTGACCCCAGCATAATGTATGATTAGCTCCAACAGTTATTAAACCCAGACAAATTCCATTTCTTTCACTTGTGTTCTGTTTGGATTTTGTTAAGAGTGATAATGCACTGATACTTAATCCTAAACATAGTACATATTTGCTTAATCATTTTAAATGCTAAGCTGATTAAATTATTAAAACTGTTTTATATAAATCATTAAGCTCAAGATATTCTTATTCCTGAAAAATCAAGATATAATAAAGAAATCGGTAAGGGAATAGAAACTATCACAAATTAAAAGGCTTGTTTAAAAGGTTTTATGAGTTTATACAGTCATAAATGTAGTGGCAAATCCAGACAATGAATGCAAATATTCTATATACAAGAACCATCTTGGAGCAAATAATCAATCACAGCAGTAACCATGAAAAACAATATCCAGTCAGCTACATTTAGTGGTGGAGATTGAATTTCAGCTGGATGGCAGGTATTTCTCAAGGTTAACATTTCATTACGGACTGTTCATATGCAGAGATTCACTTGGCAAATATATTCAATCAATTATATTTGATTTGGTCAACCCATCCATTATGATACAGGATTATGCAGTACAAAAGATTTTGGGTAACTCCTTGCACTGAATCGTAAGCTATTTATAACCTCACAAATCTGGAAATAATTTTTTATTCAGGATTCCCAAAGTTTCATCACCCTAGTAGAGAAGCAGTAATAGTTAACATTTAACATAATAGCTGTGTCAAGCTCAAGGTTCTATGATGCTATTTATAACTGTATGTATCCGGAAGTCCAAGGCAGTGGCGTAGCGTGGGTTGTCAGCACCCGGGGCAAGGCAAGTAATTTACGCCCCCTAACCCGTGGATTTGCGCCCCCTAGCCCATTGATTTGCCCTAACCCCAGATGTTGCGCCCGGTGCGGTCCGCCCCCCCTGCACCCCCCACGCTACGCCACTGGTCCAAGGTACAAATTGCCCCCCCTAACATTAATGAGATGCTCCAGGTGAACAGTTTGCAGCACAATCCTAACCATGCTTCCTCAGATGTAAGTCCTATTGAATTTAATGGGAGTCACTCATAGGTAAATGGGGTTAGGATTGCAGGCTTAATCTTATTTGCATAGAGCCAATAGAGACCACTAGGAATTATTATGGCCATACAGCATGTCATTTCTCACATTAACTCAGTCTAGCTACATGTGGAGACCTGCTGTAGAAAACTTTCTGCCCTTAGAGGAACTTTCATCTTATGATAGCTATTCACCAAAATCAAAGAGGTGCTCAGTCTGTAAAGCATGGCCCACAGCAAACTCCAAAAATGCCACTGATAATTATGCAGATGCGCATATGTAAAGATCAAACTCAGGAGTAACATCAAGTGGGGCATATTGGGAATTCAGTCATTGGTTTCTTTTATACTGTGCAATTAGCTATCTTTTGATTAAAGCAGCTATACATCCAAGTACATTGTCAGGTTTGTCTGAAACACATCACAGGCCCAGATGCTGTTAAAAGTGAGATCAGTCATTTTAGCCTGTAATCATAACAAGCAACTGTGAAGCTTTCATAGATGCTACCGACGCCTTAAATGGGAATCTCTTGGATCACCATAACTTTGACTTAATAGCAAATACTTATGGTAGAAAATGTTACAGGTACATTGTGAAACCACCCCAAAGACCCCATAATTCAGGAAGTTCGTAGCACCAATGATCAGCCTAGAGCCAAAGAACGAACAGTGTCTCACATTAACCCATTTTCAGGCCCAGGCCATTCATAAGGCCTCAGAGAACACCTACACGGGTGCCTCACCTGCCCTGCTGCTGGCATCAGCGTCGATTTCTGGCAAGATCTCATGGGAACTCAGCAAGATCTTGCCAAAACTTGTTGCTAATGTCAGCAGCATGGCAGGCAGCAGCTGCCAAAGGAGGAGCATATCATGGATGCTGGGAGGTGTTGCTCATGAATATCTCTGTCCTACATGTGGACATGGGCATGTAGAGTAGTGTCATGCCCAGGGGATGGGCTAGGAGGCAGTGGCTAGGTCCACTGTGCGTACACAGTTACATTTTTCTCTCTATTTGTGCAGCTCTTCTTCCTTGGAGGTTATGGATTATCAGACCCAGCCTTGTGGCTGAGGTGCTTCACAAATATGCCTGGTGTCATGAGTCACTCACTGCCGTGTCAGGCTTCAGGGAATCGGATCCCTCCCACGATGGCAGCCAAGAAGCAGGTAAACAAGAAGAGTTCTTAACAAGTCTTTATTCAATATTCACAGAGAGAGAATGTCGGAACGCCGCCTCTCTTAGATAATGGCATTGCTCCCAGTAAAGTCCCACCCCCTCCTTCTCTCCTATTCTACGTCATCCCTGCGTCGGCTGATCTGTGCTTTCTGCCTCTGAGCTTTCTGTTCTACTACTCTCAATGCACTGTTAGTATTTCACTCCTCCGATGCTGCAGATGAGATTGGTGTAAATCACATGCCTGTCTGGGAAGAGTGTGGGAACAGAAGGCAGTCTTATCTCTTCCGCTGTATGAACTATTTGTACTGTACTTTTGCTTTTACTTGTCCCTGTTCTTCTCTCGGAGCTGGAGAGAGAGCGCGCCATGACTCCTTTGTCTGTATATAGTTTGTAAGTAAATGCGTAGATTCTTGCTGTGTTGTGCTAGAAGATTAGTGTGCATGTATCATGTGATATATGTCGCTGAAGCGCACTGGAGAAGAAGGGAAATGCCTTTTCCAGAGTTGCGCATACCGGAGGACACTCGGAGTTCAGGGTCTGGCTGCAAGGGCACCCCAGGGCATTTCCCAACATGCACGCCAGGTCCTGGGGGGGGGGTGGTGGTCAGGAATGCTTTTTAAAGACACTGAGTCTGTCAGCTGGTTTTCTTCTTCCTGCTGCTCCTCTCCCAATATTTCCCAGCTTCTTGGCTCTGCAGCCTCTGAATTATGACCTCTGCAAACCTATACTGTCTTCCTCTTCTCGGGAAGGGTCAGGAAGAGGGGTGAGGCGGTCCTCACTATTCCTCTTCAGTCCAGCCCCTGACAGCCCTTTGACTGGGAAGGCAGATGAAAAGGCAGATGAGGAAAGATGGCTGAGACAGCAGTACTTTTTCCTCCCTGTGTGGGAGGCAGCACTGTCAGCCACTGAGGAGAACACAGCCTGTTTGATGAAAGGTTTATATTAAAACCCTCATACAGTCAAGTGTTTCTCACTTGACTACACAAGGATTTGCTGCCCCTGGGTAGGGAGATGTCTGTTGTTTCATGGGGGCTGGCGGGGTGAGAATGGAGCCAAGCAAAGCTGCTGCCTTTTGTGTTAAGTAGACTAGTGGTTTGGGGAAAGAGCCAGTAATAGGTGTGGCAGAGGTAATAACACCAGGAAGCAGATAGGAGACATTAGAATGGCTAGGAGAGCTGTCGTTGTTTCAGGGTTGTAACAGAAGAATTAGCTGAATGGCAGTGGGTGACTGCAGCTATTTGGCTGCTGGCACCCCCCTTCGAACAAAAGGGCAGGCTTCCCTGACCAGGGGCACCTCAGTTCTGAGCCTGTCGCCGATATTAATCAGTGGGGCAGTCCTGCCCCAGGGGCACCTCTGCCTTTCTTTGGCTTTCCTAGATGGTTGGTTTGCAAGTTTTGCATGTTTACAGCTTTTCCGATAAAGTTGTGGCCAATTTTACTCTGACGAATGTGTCCATCTCTTCGTTGCTCTTGTAAACTACATTTCATACAAAATGCATTCCAGTGACTAATTCTCCTTTTGCCCAAGGGAGTCTAGTTCCACATTTATCAAGTCCTTTCCTTCCTCGTTATTTCGGTCAGGTGGAATTCTTCTCAAAAGAAATGTGGAAAAGTTTTAATGGGTTTTCAACAAATACAACGATGTTCTACCTCCACTGTCAGACACAATCTGCCTCTGAAAACCAGTTGCTGAGAATCATTGAGTGGGCAGAATGATGTCGCACTCAGGACCCACTTGTCCACAGGCACAGCCTCTGTGATAACAGGATACTGGACTAGATGCGGATTTGGCCTGATCCTGCACTGCTTCTCTTATGTTCTTAAATATAGGTCTAGATTCTGCTATATACAGAAGTGCTTCTACTTTTATTCTGTTCCACTGGGATAATGAAATATGATCTGCATTTATTTGTGGTTGAAGAAACAAAGGGCAGCAGTACTGGTTGAAAAAAAAAAAACAAACTCCCAGCTAAACACACCAATTCATTGAAATACAGCCTCCGTCACCATTTGAGTTGTTCCTGTACTAGACAAGATGCAATAGCTCAGCTCTTGTTTCATGTGTATGTACTAACACTGTGAGTTGAATCAGTGAGCCGAGGAAGTTTTCCCTGATGTTTTACGCAATTCTGTATGCCAAAAGGGCAACTGTTTCACAAAAGAAAGGTCCTGAAAAGAAAAGGAAACAGAAAACAACAGGTACATCCATTGAAACCTGTTGTGTGACTGGTTTCGAAAAGCAGTGCAAATGTATAATGGTTGATGCTGCCACCCGAAGGAAAATGTGCTGAAATCCAGATAACGTCCATAACAAACCCATTTGACAAGGGCACAGAGCCACGCTACACGAGATGCCATGGTGTAACATGGCTTTTGTAAAAAGTATATTGGGGAGATGGGGGTGCCAATCCAGATTAGAACCCCTTTGCCCACCACTATGGTCCTGATACATACCAACCTCCTTGCATTTACTATTTGTATTGGGAAAAAAACTTCAGTTGGCATGGATGAGAATTTTTTAATTCAGTGCTCATAAGCATGAGGACAGAGAACTGGATTGGAACACAGCATGGACAATGTGTTAAAGCCCACCCCTATCCTGCAACTTGATCCAATCCGGATCAAGGGGACTGTCTCCTGGCTATTTACTGTTTAAGACATTCATGCAAATCCTAGTTGTATAAATGACATCTAGTTTGGTCTTCCATCTCTATGGACAGAGGAAAGAGCAACAGCAGATTTCCCTGGTGCGTTTTTCCTCCCTTGTGGAGTGTCTTTTTAAATGTCTTTTTCAACTACTAGTGCATAACAAGTTAAACTATTGACAGAAGCAAGAGTGAAGGCCAAGGCCAAACTCTCCTCATATTATCTCAAACATTCCACAGTGACTGAAATAAGTCAAGTCCCAGCCTGAATACCATATTTACCTGCAACATCTTACCACATCCAGAATCAAGCCCAGTTGCACAACAACTTTTCATTTGTACAGTCAAACTGTAGGTGGGCACATATTGGCTGCTGTTATAAAAGCCCATACAGTGGTACCTCGGGTTAAGTACTTAATTCGTTCCAGAGGTCCGTACTTAACCTGAAACTGTTCTTAACCTGAAGCACCACTTTAGCAAATGGGGCCTCCCACTGCCGCCACGCCGCCAGAGCACGCTTTCTGTTCTCATCCTGAAGCAAAGTTCTTAACCTGAAGCACTATTTCTGGGTTAACGGAGTCTGTAACCTGAAGCGCATGTAACCTGAAGTGTATGTAACCTGAGATACCACTGTACTGCTGGTGTAGAAGGGAGAAGGCACAAGAGAAACTGAGAAGAAAGGGGTGGGATAGGAATGGCTGAATCTGTCAATTCTGGTTTCTCCATTTTTACAGTCTTCAATTCAGTTTTCCACATTTCCACATCAGCCTTGGAGTATTTTCTAAAGTACTCATAAAAACTCATTAGCATTTTAGGATGTATATCCTAGTTTACACATTTTTTGTACAGAGTTTTATTTAATATGCACATTTTTGCAGGACCTTTCTCATATTACTATTTTCACTAATCTATGTATTTTCACACACACTTTATTATTATCATTATTTATTAAACTTTCCTACTATATATTAATATATGGATTTTTCTATACCTATGATTTGAGAACTGCATAGCAAAATTCAGAGAAGTGCCGCCTTTAAAGGACAGGTTTGTTTTGGTCCACATACAGTACTTCTTTTGGAAATTATCAATTGGGTAGATTCACATTAAAATGCAAACCAAGCTGAATTTCTTCTCCAACCTTAGTTGGGGAGCAGAGACAAGCAGAGACTGGTTTGATTTACAATCATGTGAATAACCAGAAGGGAAGAAAGGTCTTGCAGATTAGAATATCTGTGGCTTGTCTGGTAATCCTTCCTAGTCTCAAAATTGGTTAGCTGGGATTTGATTGAATTCTGGATTGTCATCAAATTATACATGATAATGGTAATAATGAACTAATGGTAACAACAGGAAACAGACAACCACAAGCGCTGGAAAAGTATATGTTGTTGTTTAGTGGTTTAGTCGTGTTCGACATCTTCGTGACCTCATGGACCAGAGCACGCCAGGCACTTCTGTCTTCCACTGCCTCCCGCAGTTTGGTCAAAGTCATGCTGGTAGCTTCGAGAACACTATCCAACCATCTCGTCCTCTGCCGTCCCCTTCTCCTTGTGCCCTCCATCTTTCCCAGCATCAGGGTCTTTTCCAGGGAGTCTTCTCTTCTTATGAGGTGGCCAAAGTATTGGAGCCTCGGCTTCAGGATCTGTCCTTCCAGTGAGCACTCAGGGCTGATTTCCTTAAGAATGGATAGGTTTGATCTTCTTGCAGTCCATAGGACTCTCAAGAGTCTCCTCCAGCACCATAATTCGAAAGCATAATCCTTTTGAATTATGGAAAAGTATATAGTCTTTATGTTAATCACCCAAGCAGCTGTCCAAAGTGCTGAGGGATCTGATCAGCTGAAGCAACTGTTTTTGTAAGGCCAGTCAGATTCCCCACAACCATGTACAAAATTGACATTTTCCTGTGGCAAATATAGACTGCTTGCTCTTCTTTCTGTCTAGAAACCCTGAAAGCAAAGAATACAATCCAGAGAACCAGTGGGGAATTTGGACTTCTGTGTTCTTGAACAGTCTACTTCCACACCGTACAGCAATTCGGTGTTCTTGTGGAAGTTTTAATACGTATCAAAAACATTTACATTCAGCACTTGTTAGTGATGCCTTTCCTAACCCAGCCAACCATAATGTTATGGCTTTACAGTCAAATTTTAGGTAAGAAGCTAATTAGAATAGATAGCTCCCCCTCCAACGATACTGCATAGAGAACTGTAGTCACAAGGTAAAAAATCAATATAATCTCTTCTGGGTGTACACAAGTCATTGGGAATATCTTCTGTGTATCTCTGGATTGTGGCCAGTTTGTACAAATGGCAGATGTGTGTTTTTCAGAAGTACAATTATGTACCATAGCAATTATGAACGTATCATTTTGTGTGTTGCAGAAAGCAAGCCACTTTTAGTCCCCTGTAAGGGAAACAAGAAACTATCTGAGGATTAGATCCATTTAAATCAACACATCTGCATAGCATAAGCATTGATTGATAAGACACTGTTTCATTAGATGATCTAAAGGGTGTAATTTCCCTCAATGCAAACAGGATCCTTATTAGTTTTGAGAGATATTTCTGTTTTTAAACTTTTTTTAAAAAGCATCTTTTTTTAAAAAAAACAACCCTTCAGTTGTTGCTAAACTCCAATGAATCATTCTGGTGCAGTTTAAAAGCATCCTTGTTTACCTGTAAAAAGATAATAACCCTATTTATTAATAATAATGAAAGCCAACATGTAAAGAATCTAGTGCAGACAAAATCCCCATGTCAACAAAATGTAATGAAAAGCAATAAGAATGGTGCATTAGGCTTACTGCTTAGATTACGTTTGAAAACCATTATATAGCATAGCTGGAGTTCAGCTTGCTCATCACCAATGAATAGGCAGCTTATTTTGAGATAATTACCTCTCCAAACTATAACAATGGATTATTCTTAAATTCCCATACAGAATGTATATGATACGGAAAGCAGGAAATAAATACCAGGTTATCGGTATTTTTCTACTTTTCTTCTGTGTGCTTGTGCACATTACCCTAAAATTGTAGGTTTTAATGAGTTTCAGGACAATACAGATAAATGCCAGGATACATTTAAGTTTGCTTGCACAGCAGCTCCAGATATATGGTGAGGTATTTTTGCATAGTGGGTGGACGCAACTGACATGCAAACAATTCTGCTCAGAATTTTTTTCTTACACACACATACGCCAGTGGTTTGACACAACAGGGAGTCACCATGTATGTAAATCCAAAAATGCACACCCCAGAAGTTTTGGAGCACCTTGTTAAGAGAGGTCTTCTCCAGTGAGGAATGTTGCATATCTACTGTAGTTGCATATCTACTACAGATCTACTACAGTGGTCTAAACCACTGAGCCTCTTAGGCTTGCCAATCGGAAGGTCGGCGGTTCAAATCCCCCCAACGGAATGAGCTCCCATTGCTCTGTCCCAGCTCCTGCCAACCAAGCAGTTCAAAAGCACACCAGTGTAAGTAGATAAATAGGTACCGCTGTGGCAGGAAGGTAAATGGCATTTCTGTGCGCTCTGGCTTCCATCACGGTGTTCCGTTGCACCAGAAGCGGTTTAGTCATGCTGGCCACATGACCCGGAAAGCAGTCTGTGGACAAACGCTGGCTCCCTCAGCCTGAAAGCGGAGCTGAGTGCCGCACCCCATAGTTTCCTTTGACTGAACTTAACCATCCAGGGGTCCTTTACCTTTTTCACCTAGTATTGTGGGAAACTGCAGGTGTCTCAAGACTGCAACCTTAAGGGGAAGGAGAAAATTATGAAGGCAGTTTTACTGCTTATCCAAAATCCTGCTGGGCAGTTGACAGCATGCAGAACCAAGGGCCAAAGAACACTCTGGGTTCCCATGCTGCTTCGGGCTCTTTTTTTCTTTTTTAACGTTCTTTCCTCTCCTATTGGGAAGGTAGGCATTTAGACATACTCAAAAGCATGTCTGTATTTTCTTCTGGTTTGGGGTACTGCCAGGGGACTAGGAAAACTTTGAACCTTTGGTTCCTAGCTGCTTCCCAGGATGCCAGGGGGGATAGGATTGCAGCCTTTTTGATTTCATATGTCATTATCATATACAAATGTCTGCAATAAAAATATTTTCCTTTTTTTTAAAAAAAGCACCCCAGAATGTAGAAGGCTGTGTCATCTGAGACATCTTTTTCTGTTTTAGCATCTCTCCCTGACAACAGAAATCACCAGGTGTGACATTTTAACTGTGAAAAGCATTCTAAAACCAGATATTGCTAATTTCCGGCATCTTATTTTCAAAGACTCTCTCTAAGCAGTGTTAAACCTCAGCAGAGAGAACTTAATTAAGGAAAATCAATATAAATTATTCTAGGTAGACACATGTTCTTTTTTAATTCTCTGCGCCTTCCTAAGTACTCATTCCTGTCATAACACTACTTTATATAATAGCAATTCTACTAAAACAATTCTGACCATGTTTTAAATAATATCTGCTCTAATTCCCCTAGTTTCACATAAATTTTATTTTCTTTGTTTTTCTTCCTGGGGAAAAACAGGTTCTATAGCCCCCCAAAACGTAATTTAACACAATTAACATTGACTTATTTGATCCATATATAATTTTCCTTGACAAGATACAATCTTTCTTCCACAAGATCACACACTGCTTGTTGTTAGAGACAAGCTTCCTCTGAGTTAAATGACAGGCTTAGTTCTGAGGAGACGAGCAATAGCCAGAGATGACACAGCAATGCAGGGAGGGGAACTGTCTAGTTATATGGATTTTTTCCAGTTCATAATGTTTAGCTGTGTTACCTTCCCCAGCTTGGCCTCTGAAACAAGATTATATGGCCACATTCACACCATACATTTAAAGCACAATGATGCCACTTTAAACACCCATGGCTTCCCTTCCAGTTCTGGGAGCTGTAGTTTGTTTAGGGTCCTGAGAGTTGTGAGGAGACCCCTGTTCCCCTCAAAGAGCGACAATTCTATGTGTCTGTGTAGTCTGGATGCTTTCAGACCTCACAATAATTTGCTCTGGGTAGGTGGGTAGGTAGATAGATAGATAGATAGATAGATAGACAGACAGACAGATAGACAGATGATAGATAGATGATAGATAGATGATAGATAGATAGATGATAGATAGATGATAGATAGATGATTGATAGATAGATAGATGATAGATAGAAAGATAGATAGATGATAGATATTGATAGATATAGATAGATGATAGATAGATAGATAGATAGATAGATAGATAGATAGATAGATAGATGATAGATAGATGATAGATAGAAAGATAGATAGATGATAGATAGATAGATAGATAGATGATAGATAGATGATAGATAGATAGATAGATGATAGATAGATAGATAGATAGATGATAGATAGATAGATGATAGATAGATAGATAGATAGATAGATAGATAGATAGATAGATAGATGATAGATAGATAGATAGATAGATAGATAGATGATTGATAGATAGATAGATAGATAGATAGATGATAGATAGATAGAATACATACATCTCACTCACTGGATTATCACCTTGTCGTGGTGAGTGGGCTTCCATGTTCCTACGACCCTTGTGAGCAAAGCCATCAGGAGTCTCGTACTCCCAGCAAGGTCATCCAAGGTGGTAAGATCAAAGGGGAGGAGCTAGACAAAGAATGATCCAAGAAGTCCTCAACAGCAGAACAGGCAGACGATAACAAGCAGCATGTTACAACAGCTGTGAAGGCGGATGAAGGCTGCAGCAGATAAGAATCTACTGGTCGTTGTGATACTCATAGAGTCTTACCGCGAAGACTGTGCGTTGGTCAGTGTGCACTGATCTACACACACAAAACAAATTCATGCCTGAATTTGGTGTCTTCCAAAAACCCATCCCAAACCCAAAAAAGTCCCACAGCCGTCGGCAAATGGTAATGGGGGCAGGACTGTGAAATCTGGAAGTCCCTAGTCATGAACCAGCACATGGGCAGTGGATACAGATTCAATCACTCTGACTCAAGGAATGACGCAGTTGAGCAACTCGGCAGCTGTATCCATGACTGAGCAGCCCTATTTCAGATCCACTCTGCTCACCCAAAAAAGTGGAGGGGCTAGAAAAGGTGCCCTAAATATAGCCTACCTCCCTTTTCCCCTGACTGGATTACTGCACCCAGTGGGGTCACCACCCAGTGGTCATAAAAGACGATTGAACTTTGGAACATGGAATATACGCACTTTGTTGGATAACACAAATAATGAGTGTCCCAAACACAGAACTGCCATCATTGCAAGAAGGTTGCAACGTTTTAACATTGATATTCAAGAAACTCAAAGAGCAGGAGAGGGACAAGTGAAGGAAGAAAAAGGAGGCTATACATTCTTCTGGAAAGGTCTACCTGAACCAGAATGTTGTATACATGAAATAGGATTTGCTATCAAAAACGATCTTGTGAAGCTCTTGTCAGAAGTCCCTACCAGCATTAACGAGTGACTTTCAACCCTTCGAATAAAACTTGCCAAAAACCAACAGGCTACTATTTAAAGTGCTTTTGTACCAACACTCAATTCTGATGAAGACATTAAAGAAAAGTTTGTTCTCAGCTGTATCTATTTGATACATAGATATCAAAACGCTCAGAAGTTGTGTAACCTCAATAATGTAATAAAACCAATGATAAATTATTTTAGGTACTGATGCATCACCTTCACAAAACAGTTTATTACAATAATAAGCACCAATATAAACACACACACACACATTACAACAAAACTGGAATGACAGCTGTTCACTTATTTCTTCCTCTCTACTCCTCTCAAGGCAAAACAGCTCTTCAAATGCTCCTGGGGTTGCAGTTGGGTCAGAGAGGGGGCAACTGCTACAGGCAAGATTTACACATTTATATATGACCACAATAATCTTAAAACTGCACTAGGCAGTGAGGAGCGCCACAAATACCCAAATCAAGACAGGTGAAATAAAAAGAGACCAGGGACTTTTTGGCAGAAGAGCATTCCTCAAGTTTGGAATCACCACAGGTAATTCCCTGGGAGTTGGAATCACCAAGAATTGGACCACGAAACACCAGGTATAGAGGTGAGACTCTCTCCTCATCTGAACTCACTGAAACTTATCCCTGAAGAGATATGTATAGGATTGTGCTGCTAATTTTTCCTCACACAATAGTCTTTCATTTATTGAAGTGGACTTGCAGGTTTATAATGTGATTGGATGGGGCATTGTGCAAATTGTCACATTTTACTGAGATAGCACAGAAGGAAATGAATTTGGTTTTAAAATGGCCGTGCTGCTTTCAAAGAGTCTTCCATTCCAAAACCCAAATTCAGAAATTCAGCTGCTGGAGTGAATGGAAAGAAGTCCCCAGTATTGGTGTGACTAATCCCTTCCTCCTCCTCCCCTTTCCGGGGCCTCTAGATGCTTTCAGGAAGAGCCACAATAAATTGCATTTAAGACTCACACTCAGTATCAGTCTTTGAGCTGCCTTCTACCCACAGTAGCACGAGAGCTTCTTCCAAATATTATCTGGAATTAAATGTATCACAGCAGTGTGCCAGCTGTCCCATAATCTCAGAGGGAGATATTTTCTAGCATATACAGACTTCACACATATTCCTATTAATACCATGGGAATTGCAAAACTGCAGAACTCCAGTGGTGCAATTTGCTCTCCTTAAACTACCAAAAGAAAATGAAAGTGGTTTTTAAAGCGGGGGGGAGACTTCCTCTTTTTAAAAAAGCAATTCTTTCTACAATTCAGAACACTAGCGATGAATTTCTTTTTAGGGGGAAAGACATATCCAACTGCAAAATTCTGTTTTTAACATTGTACTGTGTGTATATGTGTATGTGTTTTGTATTCAGCATAGTCCAGAAATGTATAGGGTATTTTATAGCAACTGAATAAAAGCTGTGATTTCTCAGTTTAGGCAATATTATAAAAACAATTAATTCAAAAGAAGCATTAGAAGCTAATTTTAAAATGACTTTTAAAGAGATTACAATACATTTTGGGATTGCTGTTAATGGTGGTTTTGATAATTTATAAACATAATTAATTCCCTATTTTTGTTGATATATCTATATTTTATTATCACGCGCACTAACAAATTGGACAGCACTCTCTTATCTGTGCCCTTGACCTGACTGATGCCATTGACTTTGAAATGCATCAATAAAATGTTTTCTAGAGCTGTAACAGTTTTTCCTCAAACTATTTATTGAATATGCAGCCTTGATCTTTCTTTGACTGCCAAAATTCACTTGGGAAGAAAAGCTCAGGAAATGGATATTCTTTTCCACTCACATTTTCTTCTCTCTGGTTTGACACAAAACACACTACAGTTGTGGGAGACTTCCAGTAAATGCCATATGCTAAAACCACCCATGTGATACTCTAACTCATGGGTAGGCAAACTAAGCCCGGGGGCCAGATCCGCCCCAATCGCCTTCTAAATCTGGCCCATGGATGGTCCAGGAATCAATGTTTTTTTACATGGGTAGAATGTGTGCTTTTATTTAAAATGGATCTTGGGTATTTGTGGGGCATAGGAATTCGTTCATTCCCCCCCAAAAAAATATAGTTTGGCCCCCCACAAGGTTTGGATTTGGATTTGATATCCTGCCTTTCACTCCTCTTCAGGAGTCTCAAAGCGGCTAACATTCTCCTTTCCCTTCCTCCCCCACAACAAACACTCTGTGAGGTGAGTGAGGCTGAGAGACTTCAGAGAAGTGTGACTGGCCCAAGGTCACCCAGCAGCTGCATGTGGAGGAGCGGAGATGCGAACCCGGTTCCCCAGATTACGAGACTACCGCTCTTAACCACTACACCACACTGGCTCTCGAGGAACAGTGGACCAGCCCCCTGCTGAAAATGTTTGCTGACCCCTGCTCTAACTCATTTTGCCACAGAAACAAAAGTTGCTACAAGCTGGTGGTGGTAGTGATAATCAGTAGAAGTAATATTCCAAACTTGGGTGCTGCCACAGAAATGTCTCTCTTCCCATGCAGAAATGAAATGAACCTCTACTAAAGAGGGTATTTGGAGCAACACCTATGCAGAAGACCATAAGACATGGGCAAGCCAATATCAGCTTCAGATGTTTCATTAAATGCATTTTATGCAGAGGGCTAGCTGAAGTTTTAATTATTTTAATTGCTGCTTTCCATGCTGCTGTTTTAAATTCTGTGGTTTTTAATATTGTGTGTTTATCCTCTAACTTATTATCATTTTTTATAAGCCTCTCTGGGTACTCCGGCAAAAAAAATATGAGATTATAATTATAATTATTATAGCAAAAATATTATTATTAGCACCAGCACCATCAATGGCTTGGAACTTACCTTTTCACTCCAAGAATAAAAGGACTTTTATGCAATGGATGTTGCAGCAATACATTTGCACAACATCCCTAGTATAAAAAAAAGTCCAGTGGAAAGGTAGTTTCCACGCCATTGCTGCTGCTGTTGCTAATAAAAAGATAATTATAGCAATAATTATAATTATATCACCACCACATTATTTTACCAGGGTGAAAGAAACTCAAACAGGGATGCTATTCCACAAAAGAAGTGTAGTGTTGTGCTGAGTTTCAGACTAGGACGTAGGAGACCAGGGTTCAAATCTCCACTTGGCCATGAAGCTCACTGGGTGACCTTGGACAAGTCACTTTGGCACAGCCTAACCGCACAGTGATAACATAGTGATGTATGGTACAGTGATAACATAGTGATGTATATATGGAAGTGAGAGCTGGACCATAAAGAAGGCTGATCGCCGAAGAATTGGTGCTTTTGAACTATGGTGCTGGAGGAGAGTCTTGAAAGTCCCATGGACTGCAAGAAGATCAAACCTATCCATTCTTAAGGAAATCAGCCCTGAGTGCTCACTGGAAGGACAGATCCTGAAGCTGAGACTCCAATACTTTGGCCACCTCATGAGAAGAGAAAACTCCCTGGAAAATACCCTGATGTTGGGAAAGATGGAGGGCACAAGGAGAAGGGGACGACAGAGGACGAGATGGTTGAACAGTGTTCTTGAAGCTACAAACATGAGTCTGACCAAACTACGGGAGGCAGTGGAAGACAGAAGTGCCTGGTGTGCTCTGGTCCATGGGGTCACGAAGAGTCGGACACGACTAAACGACTAAACAACAACAACAACTGCACAGCACACAGCGCTGCTGTGGGGGTGAAATACGACTGAGGAAAACCATGCCAACTTCAGCTCCTTGGAGAAAAAGGTGGCATATAAATGGAGCAAACAAATAAGCATTTCACAACATCCACCCGACACCAGAATGAAAATTACAGCCCATGCTTTCTTTTTTGTTTAATCTGGGTCTCCTTTTACCACAGAAAAGCCAATAAACAAAAAATTGCCTAAGCAAAGCTCTGGGGGGTCCAAGTAAAATCTGAGAATGGCCCACTTAAAAAAAAAACAACCACCAAGGTTTTTTGGTGTAGTTAATCTGAGCACTCTACCATCTGATTTGTTCTCAAGGCCACTGGCATATTTAAACAAATAAACAAAGAGAATCCCCTTTTTATATTCATTAAAAAAGTACAGACATTAGAGCCATTTTGGTTTCACCAAAAATGGCAACCTATTTAGCAAGTTCATATTAGAGCACATCTGTCCAGCTGCCCTGAGGTAAAAGTGCTCTTCTATCTGAAGTTGGGGTTCCCCACCACCACTGTGGACTTAGGCAAGTATTTGTCCTAGCTCCCACCTCATTTCATTTATCCTTGGCTTATCTTCCCATAAATTTGGGCTTCTCATTCTCCTAAACTAAACACCACTCAGATTTACTGTAATATATGCACATTATGCCATCTTAATCTTGTAAACATTTGGGATTTAGACAACTGTTCACAGGATTTGCAGATGACTGTAGGAAATCATTTTGAACTATCAAGTCAAAAGTTATGGCATTTTCAAAAAGGAAGGCCAAGCAGTCTCAGAACATAGACTTGAATGAGTTTGTTCCTACAAGTGTAGCAGGTACACCCAAATGTGTTGCTAACACAGCCCTTAATTCTGATTTAGCTCATTAAGTAGCACGGCTCTATTCTGTTCATTCTTGTTTTCAAATATGCTCTATCTATCCAGTGTCTCTGGTACATCAGATGTTGCCTGACTCTGTCTATATGGAAAAGAGGTATAATGGGGGAAATTGATGGTGGTGGCTATGGTGGTGGTGGTGATTAATACCCTGCTCATCTGGCTGGGTTTCCTCTGCCACTCTGGGCTGCTTACAGCATGTATAAGAACATAGCCAAACATCAAACATTAAAAGCTTCCTGATACAGGGCTGCCTTCAGATGTCTTCTAAAAGTTGTGTAGTTCTTTATCTCCTTGACATCTGAAGGAGGGACGTTCCAAAAGGAGGGTGCCACTACCGAGAAGGCCCTCACTTCACTTCTCGCAATGAGGGAACCAGCAAAAGACCCTCAGAGAAGGCCTTCAGTTTCCGGGCTGAACAATGGGCGTGAAGATGCTCCTTCAGGTTGCTGTTGCTGGTTTGTCTCCTTATCTCAACATCAGATCTAACCCGAAGCCAAATCTATGGTGAAACAGAGAATAAAAAAGATGTGCATGAGTTGTGTGGATCAGTGAATGGGCCACATATACCACAGTTGATGGACGGACCTGGCCAGTGCTCTTTTTCTACAGAAAGAGGTGCCGGCTCTCACTATGAAGTTGTTACAGTAAGTGCCACACTTTTTAACAACAACAACAAAAGAGGTGCCAGTACTGCGTACCCTTGAGTACTGGACCTGACTTTGCCTGCCTCTAACAAATGAATGCCATCTTCTACCTAAGTGTAGAAGAGCAAGGCTTTTTTGTCCTGTTTTAATGTTTTGCCTTCATAAGATCCTTGATGGCATCTTTGTGAAAATAGCCTTCAAGGATAGGCATTGTAACCATTCAGAGACGGAAACGATCTCTCATGTGTTTTTCTTCGGTATATTTTATTAAGGGGTCAGGGAACGCATAATCTATCGTCTTATGAGGAGATTTCCTGGTCAATCCTTAGAGACCCTTTTGAACATCTTCCTCGAGGGGACTAATAAATCTATTACCAAACACATGGCAAAATATTGAAGTGTGCCATATCTCTTAGACATGCTCTGATTTTTAGTTCTTGGACTGTGTCATCCTTAATAATTGGATCGGCTGAAGCTGCGATTTTTGTATTTTATGTTTTGCGCTTTGTTTATTCATCAGTCAACCATAATAAACATTTGATCACAAGAAAAAAACCTGGGCACACTGCTCAGAGCACATGGCGATTAGGCCCAGCGCATCTGTGCTACAAGAAGTGGCGCAGCCCACCATGTGTCCAGATGGTTGTGATAATAGTCCCTAAGAGCTGGTTCACATTTTTATGTGAACCATGATGAAATCCAACAAGAATTGATTCGGTGATATGACATTAAATAACTGGTCTGGTAAACATCTCGCAAGAACTGAAACTGTGGGATTGTGATAGGAAAGCGTGTTCTCCTTCATGGAGAGCACGTGTTGCGGTGGGGTCTGCTGAGCCACCCCCCTGTTACCAGGCAGGGTCTCTAAAGATGGCCTGAGGCAGTGATTGGTTCACTGGATTGCTGGGGTAAAAGTTATGTTGCAATTTTGGTGGGAGGGGTAAAATGTTTAAATACTCTGCACGCAGCCTGGAGCTTTCTCTTTGCTGTGTGCAACGGATCACCCGCCCACCCGCCCTTGAGTAAGGGGTTGTTGCATTGACCTTGCTATGCCTGTCATGGGGTCGTCTGCCGTTGGGGCAGGGGCCTGGTAGGAATTTTGTCCATCTGGCTGATTGGCTGGGCCATTTGGTTTTTGCCTACTGCGTAGCAAATCGTCACAACTTGTAAGGTTGCGGTTAGGCATTGGTTATAAATTGGTGGAGGAGGGGTTAGGATAGGCTGGGCCTGCCCCTCCATGGTTGCTGCGGAAAGGGAATTCCGTTAAAGGAATCCTGGGGCTTGCCATCTTTTCGTCCAATCCCTGGAATGGGACTAGGGCCGGCAAGCCTTCGGGGAGCATGCGGATGAGAATTGAGGGTCTGTGACTCAGCTCCATTTCTCCCCGACTTGCTTTCCCCCGCACTGTCTTTCGGTGGTGCCCGGAAGTCAGTTCTGTCCCCAGGCGGGGGGACAGATAGTCTTAACCAATGCCTAAACAACCACTCACGGTTTTGTATTTAAATAAAGTTGTGGCCAAAATTATGCCAAAAACCTTAAACAAAAATTAAGTGTGCGTTGTGAGTTAATTGGGGGGTGGCTTGGGGACCTCGACACGCAAAGTCCCTAATATTTAGAAAATATGGACATTTCTTCACCCCTGGAAAGAAGAGGGTGAATCCACTGCAAACCCAGTGGATTTAAGGACCAGAGAAAAGGAGAGGACATAGATATGTTCCTTGTTTTTAAGGTGCAGTGTCTAGGATTTCAGGTGGGTGTGCTTATTTGCTCTTACTAGATCATACATATTGAAGAAAAGTGATGAACGTTATTTATTCCTAGAATGAGGTGGTGAACCTATTTATCTATGCGTTACACTATGTTACCAGGTGACCTCCCGTGGGCTCTTAGGTCAGTATGTTCAAGATTAATGAGCCATTGGTTCTCCATTAAAGATATATTTAAGAATGTGCATTTAATTAACATGAGTTATTGTACATGAATTAATGCCATTTTCAACTTATTTAATTTAAAGGAGATAAATTTTTCATTTTCATTCCTAGGAATGGCCTCATCGTTAGTAATCCTAGCATGGCTGTGCTCAGATATCTGAAGGTGTCTGTATCTTCTGAATTTTGTTCTTCTACCGAGTGCAAGTTACGAATACATGATGATGGTGATAACTTGGATTAACATTTGCACGAGATCTCTACATCTGTACTGTGCCTAGATCAGGGGCAGGCAGAAAGTAGATTTACTGATAGATTTTTTAAAAAACATATTTTTATTAATATATATATATAAATAAAAAAATTGTCTAGTGGCACCTTAGAGACCAACTAAGTTTGTTCTTGGTATAAGCTTTCATGTGCATGCACACTTCTTCAGATAAACTGAAACAGAAGTCACCAGACCCTTATTTCAGTGTATCTGAAGAAGTTTTTATGCACATGAAAGCTTATACCAAGAACAAACTTTGTTGGTCTCTAAGGTGCCACTGGACATTTTTAATATTTTTTTATATATTTCGACTGCGTCAGACCAACACGGCTACCTACCTGAATATTTTCATTAAAGATTTCTTGGTTTACAAAAGTATGTGCAATGTCTCTTTCTTCAAGTAACATTTTCTATAGATTTCTGAATTATCGGAAGGATTTCTAGCTCCCAACTGTTTAACCATAGGAGCAACCTTCTCCCTACCTCCTCCAAATTAGGCTGCTGAGATGAAAAATGCTTGGAGGGAAAATGAAGCATGGATTTTTCTGTGAAGGGATTGCGAGTTGAGATTTGATACTTTAAACAAATTCCTGAGCTGAAGTGCATCCAGAGTGTATCTGCCCTTCTAAGTCACTATTTATTCTGCACTTGTCCATTGATAGCCAGCATCAGGGTTCAGGGTCATGTATATTGGAACAAAATCAGTCAAGGCCCTACAGTCATCCCATTCTAAGTCTGCATGCTTTTTCTTTGCCTCTTCTGTTTCCTAAAAACTCCACTCTGCAGGATATTACCACTTCTCAACTGCACTTGGAGTCTAGACTAAAGGGTTGCTCAGATTAATTGCATACCATATAGCCAACCAGCATGCTAAGAAACTACAGATCTAAAAAACATACCCAACTCTGACCTTGCCCCTCTTTGTTGAAAATCCATCCCTCCAGCTTTAGCATTCTTCCAGCTGTTTTTATTTTAAAAACACGTATTTTTTTATTAAAGATTTCTTGGGTTACAAAAGTATGTTCAATTTCTCTTTTTCAAGTTACATTTTCTACAGATCAGTTTCTTTTGCTGAGACATTAGTGTTACATTAGGAAGAAAAGGGGGAAAGAGGTGGAGGGGGGTATGGTGAGCGGGGGTGGGATCGGGTGGCAATGTTTCTATTCTATTTAATGTATGTGTGGGGTTTTGTGTCAGCATCACTTGTGTGGGTTCTCTTTGCTATTTGCTTGTGTTCCTTTGGTGGTGAGAGAGGTTGGGGTTGGCCTAGGGTGTGGTTGTTTGTTTGTGATTGGCTGTGGTGAACTTTGTTTTCATGTGTGAGTGGGGTGTGTGTGTGTGTGTTGAATCAGGTTAGCCATATTGATTTGTATGCTGTTGGTGGATTCTTGTTGTTTTGTTAGGCTGTGTATGTGATAAAGGGGAGCCATACCAGGGTGAAGGCGTCTTCTTCTATTTGTCCCCGTGTCAGTTTCAGTTTGTTGGTTAGTTTTTCTAATAAGGCTGTTTTCCTATACTATTTGGTACCATTGGTCCATGCTTACTCCTGACAGGTCTCTCCAGTCTCTGGCTATGATGGTTCTGGCTGCTGAGAGTAGGTGGTGCTGTTGCAGCTGAAGTGCAGGGCCAGCAGAAAGCATTAGCAACCAGCACACAGCTGCTTATGGATGTGGAGTCAAAAGACACCACTTGTTTTAGTATCTGAGGTTCTCCCATAAAAAGACACTAAGAAGAAAGGGGAGGACACCATAGACTGCTCCGTCTCCTTAGTGCTCTTTGCATTGCTCTTTCTCATTCCTGGAACCTTTTTTTTTTTTTTGCTTTTATTCTATCCACCCCCTGCATTATCCTCAGACTTGTGGTGGTGGCACATTTCCACCAGTTTTGTTGTATCTCCAGGCTCCTCTTGCAAACCCTTTTAGCTACCTGCTACATTGCACTGCACCTCTTTTGTGGAAGTATTTACCACCCTAACATAAGCATAATAGAACAGTCATAATATCCAGATTCCCATTTTCTTTTAATAAAAATGAAGAAGTGTCTAGTATATGTAGAGCCTGAGCTATGAGGCAAGCAGTACAGGAAACAGTCTCATTTGTTTTGTGAGAAGCTGCTCTGCTCCCACCTGTGTGTTTAGCCAATGACTGACATTTAGGAAAGCAGATCTAGCCAAATAGACAATGGGAAAGCAGGAATGAAAACCCCATTGTCTCTAGAGAAGAAGTTTCTTGGTTTGTTTCTAAGCCTTCCCTTTCTCTGTTGATCCCGTGGAGGAGTAATTGTTGTTCATAGAAAGCAATTCGGGTATCCAGGATTTTAGTACAGGTGCCAAAAAACAAAAGATAGCAGCAGAGACAGGAATTTGGGAGCTTCTGAAACCATATTTTGTTTGCTAGAAAACAAAGTGCTTTTGTTTCTGCATTTGTAAACATTTTTAAAATTACTCTGCCGTGTATGCATGCATACTGTTATGAGTTTGGGGGGGCGAGGAAGTAGGCTGTATGCGAGATCCTTTTAAAACCTTCTGACCCTTCTAACACTGAAGTCTGGAGGAGGTGCTAGAAAAAGAAATGGAAGTTTCAGCAGTGATTAAGGACATCTGGGTGCCAGGTCTACCCATAGGTTGACAGCAAGTTTATCCTTTGAAAAACAATGGATTGATAGTCCTGGAATTCAAGGTTCTCAGAGACAATGTCTACCTAGGTCTTGCCGCTGCTCAGTTACTCAATTGACCAACAATGGTAGACCTGTTCTCTGAATCTTGCATTCCAGGACTATCAATCCATTGTATTTCAATGGGTAGACTTGCTCCCAACCTATGGGTAGACCTGGCATAAATGACCGCTCCCCGCTTAAAACGGGGGGCGCCCTTTGCGTGGACGCGTGCAGCCCCTAGATCTGGAGCGGCTCCATCAGCATAGGCTTGGCTTTGCCTTCCCTCAGGTGGGATACCTGGGGGTCTCCGCCTACCTCAGTCAGTTGTCCAAACCCACCTGGGGGAAGCGTTGCCAAGGAGACCAGGCCAGGTAGGGGAGGGATTACCTGCCCACACAATAGAGGGAGGATCTTACCTGGGAATCCTCACTTGGCTTCTCCCACCCTACCCACCCTCAGTTAATGTCTTATTTTGCAGGTTAACTTTTCTTCACAGGTTTTGCAGGTTAACTTTTCTTCACAGGTATGTGGGCGCTGCTACGTTAAGGTCGCTGTTAAAGGGCCGGAAAGGAATTTCCCTGCATTGGCAGGTTTCGCCTTTCCCGTAGCAAAACGTCACAACTTTGGCAGTATCAGGCCTTGGGCGGAATCCTTTTGTCCATCTTCCTCTTTGCGGCAGCGATACCAGGGTTCCCCGTTAAAGGGGTTTCTGAAGGGAGGCTTTGACCGTACACCGAAAGGTCATCATTGCTCTCCCCTGCGGCGGCGGCGTTACGGGGGCGGCTATCTCTGCTTGAACATATGTTCTCCAGAGCTGGGCCATCCCCCCCCCCACACACTGGATAACCCTGATGCTCCCTAGGTCCCCGCGGGGGACTGGGGAGGGAGAACGCCCAATGCCTGAGCCAAGGTCTACCCACATTTGAAATTTAATAAAGTTGTGGCCAATTTAATCCCATAGCACGTTGTCTTGAGTCGTTATTCCACATGACGGGGGGGAATGCTCGGGATCTGGGGACTCCGCCTGTCCACGCAATGTGCATATTTATTTATTCTGAGGGCTTCCTGTGGACTGTGGGCTTCCTGTGGATAACCGTACTCCCTACTTCTATTTCTCAGAAAGTTCAAGGTACACATCTATTGGGATGAGCATGAACAGGAAAATCTAAGTAACTGGATGATCTAGACATAGTAGGGAACTTATACATCATATAATAGGAAGGAAACGGGATATATTATTTGCTTTGAAACCAGTTCTCTTATTGCTCCCTTGTAGAGCTAACTGCAGACTATGCAATGCCCTGCCAGCCAGCTCGCCTGCCAGCCAAGAATTACAATAATCCAATATGAGGAGGTCATGAGAACATGAATCTAATGAATCTAGACTAATAATTACAGCTCATTTAATTACCTCTGAGATAATAGCAGGAGTTGTAATTTTTTTGTAATTGATGTTGCTGACATCCTTGCACTTTTTAAGTTGCATTAGTTATAAAATCTGCCATGTTAATGTTTAAGTTGATAAAAATGTCACAAATTAATGGAACAGAAGAGTCTCTAAATGTCAAGGAGGTCTTTGAGAAATTGATAGGTGGATATTTTAAAACATTTGTACTGCTCAAATTGACGCGCCGTTTGATGGATGAAGCAAATCAAGATGCTGCTCCTCCAAGGTGTTTATTATGAGAATACTTGCTATAACTTTCCATTAAGTTTCTTAACAGAAATTATACTTTTTTATTTTTATAGCATTGATAGTTAATGAAAATGGATGCATTAGGCTCAGCCACAGACATTCACTCCTCTGAGAAACACGGCTGCAATAGGGCCTTGAACTGACTGAAAACCTGCTCTCCTCACTTCACGTACAGCCCATTAAGTTTCTGAATCACTCTGAATGTTACATGTTTGCATGTAGGAGTTGGCATATTTATATGCTTAAATGCTTTTGTGTGAGCAGAGCTGTATCATCAGATTTTGTATGGCCACATAGCAGTATGGGCTCATACTATTTCACCAGAGTAGCCTCAGGTCCTTCCAGAGATATTGCTCTTTTAACTGCTAATATTGTTATGCTTTTTCAAAGGGCTTTTTTTAATTGCATGCTTTTAATTATGGCTGTTTTGGGGGCATTTTTTAATTGTGTATTTTAATCATGTGCAGGTGTTTTTATTTTATACTGCTAAACCACTTAGAAGCTATTTTGGTATGTAAGGCGATATATAAATTAATAAATCACCACCATCACCGCCACAGTGCAGAGTGGCTGGGGTAACCCACTCAGGTGGGTGGCATATAAATATTTAGGAATTGTAGGTGCTGACAGCCCAAAGGAACAGAAAAGACTTTTTATGTAGGTCTACTCTCAGTATAACAGAAGCTGAATCCAGTCCTGTTTCTGCTGCAGAGCTGAACCTATGCGCTGCCCAGATGTTCATTTAAAAGTAAAAAAAGGGGGTGTATTAAATTCTTTCACACATTCTAATTAAGCGTACAAAGGGGGAAACTGCAACAAAATGTTGCAGCATAGAACATTTATTTCACAGTGCCTGCCAGCCACACTCTCTTCCGCAATACTCCATTCCTCCCCCCACAGCAACAGACACTCATTGTTCTGTGGTCACTGAACAGGGTCACTGGACTGTTTTGAATCCCTTAGCTGGGTGCTAGCCTGGGGCTCAAAATGCCATGGTCATCATGTATTCACCGTCAAGACATTGAAGCAATAATTGTATTTTGGTGTTTCATACTTATAGAATGCTTTCATTTTTGGAGCAATTACAGACCATGGCCACCTACCTCCCATTTTCTCCTCTTCCTTTTTCGAAGACTAAAAATGCTCAAGTGATTTTACCAACATCAACTGTTCCATGGCAGATCTTTCCCTGGTGGACCCTCACCCCACCCTGCATTCCATGACAGCATGGCCACAGAAAGGAAGAGCTGAAGGAAATGAAGGCGGTCAGGAGACCTTTGCAATAAGAAATGTCTTGTGAAGCTCGGGAAAGTTTGCAAGCAGGTTCTCTGAGCATGCAGAAGGGATTTAGTGGGTGTGGAACTCTGTGCTCAGATTCCCCTTCCATTTCAGCAGCCTATTCAGGATGCAGAATTATCTGAGTATGTCAGTCTTGGGATTTTGCAAAATCTCATTGAAACAAGATAGAAGGGATGAGGATGAAGGAGAATCCTGATATTGTAACAATGGTCTTTAACCTTTAAATCTAGGCTCTTTCTCAAGGGGAGGGGGAGCTCTTGATTGTTTCCTTTGGGATCAATCCTGCCTCAGTGCTCAAAAGACCTTTTTTTATTATTCAGTGGGAACACGATCAGGCTCTATGTTTCTAATGGAGCTTGAAATTAACCCAACTTTATATTCTTGCTTTTTGCACTAGTATTATCAGCATCATCACAAATTTAGGAGTACGGTTTTGCTAGCTAGCTCATTTTCTATCTGCTGACTTCATAACAACAAAAGCAAGTATTGCAGTTTAAGGTAGTGGTGGGCGGGCGAGAGCCTCCTGATTTGCCTTACAATTAGCTTGCTCTTTGTGAGCTTCTGCAGAGTCTTCCCAAGAGTCTTCTGAGGAAGCTTGGGAAGACTTCATTAAGCCTGTGAAAGTCCCCAAGTCCCTACTTATCAGGCCCCAGCCAATTACTGATGGAAGGCAAGATGCAGTGGATGCAGAGAGCTGCGTGGTTACAGCAGAGGCCTTATAGCAGAGTGGGAAACCTACAGCCCTCTAGCTGTTGCTGAATTAAAGCTTCCATCAAGCCCCACCAGGATAGCCAATAGTCAGGGATAATGGGAGTTGGAGTCCAGCAATATCTGGAAGATCACCCCTGCCATATGGACCTCATTCGTAACACCTGGATGCTCTTAAATATGCTCAAGGATGGGTACAAATATTTATTTCCCAGTGTATACCAGACTGATTTTGATTCCAGTGCCTTCTAGTTCAGAAGTGTATAGACTGTTAGGATATTTCCGTTCCACCTTAAAAGGCAGCAGGATGTTTGTGTCACAGCCTGCGTAAGTTCCTGTCTCACAGGATGTTTATGCTATATGTTCCTTTCGTTTTCTCTCGGTTTTGCCTGAGCAGTCGGAGCAGACGGTCATGTTTTCTTTGTTCTGACCAACGCCAAATAAACTGTAAATATGCATGTTCTGCTCTCATGCTGTGCAACTTCTTGCTGTGTGAATTCTGCTGTTAAGAGTGTGCACTAAGCCAGAGGCTTAGTGTCGCTAAATAGCTGATACTGCGTGACTACGGGAGGTCGATGGATCGTCCGGCACCGAGCTTGGCAGCTTCAGATGGACTCTATCTCCCTGGCAGTATCCCAACAACAGGTTTCGGGCCCAGATTCACGGCACTTGCAGGAGAGTAAGACTGCGACAGACTGCTGAAAGGTATGTGTGGGAAAAGCGAAAGAAGAGGCTTTTCTGTTTGCCACGGCAAGAGCTCTTTGATGTCCGGCTGGCCTAATTGGCCTGGGAGCCGAGCCAAGCAGGCCTCAAGATTTATGAGGAGCCAAGATAAGGAGTCTCTGAAGTGAAGAAGACTCACGGCTGATGTTAAGAGGTGGAATGGAGTTTTTCCAAGCCTCTGAAGCTGCTGAGTACCCAAAGTTAAATCGGGACAATTATGAGACCTGGGCAAAATGGTGTGAGAGTTTATTGCGCCAGTTTGGAGTGTGGCATACTGTGTCTGAAGCCCCTCCAGTTCCTCTGACAGGGAGATGGGAGGCTCAGAATTCGAGAGCCATAGACGTAATAGTCTTGTCCGTCTCACTGGAGGAAATTGCTACGCTAGCTGGCAACACGACTGCAAGTCAGATGTGGAATGCTTTGAAGATAGCCCATCTGCCAGTCAACCCAGCCCAGAGTTTGACTGCATCGGAGGTCCTGGCTGTTTCCCAGAATGCGAGTGAATGCACGGAAGCCGAGGGCACCGGTTGCAAGCTGCAGGGGGAGCTGACTGTGATGTCATCCCAGGCAGCATTCCAGCCTCCAGGGGGAGCCAAGGAGTCGGCAGCTGAGAGCTCTGTTTCCCATGGGAGCCAAGGTCAACTTTGCAGAGGCCAGAAGGCCAGAAGTAAACAAAGGAAAAAGCCTGCAGATGGCCCGAAGCGGAAGGGGGGTGAAAGGCCCACGCCAGTGGAAAACAAGGCTTTGTTTGCTGGCACAGCTTCACCAAAGGCTAAAGGCAAGTCTGATGGCCAGGAGCAGGGGGGCAAGCAGCAAAAGCCCACGCCAGTGGAAAACAAGGTTATGTTTGCTGGCACAGCTCCACCAAAGGCTAAAGGCAAGTCTGATGGCCAGGAGCAGGGGGGCAAGCTGCAAAAGCCCACGCTGGTGGAAAACAAGGTTTTGTTTGCCAGCAAATCTGCTTCGAAGGGGAAGGCCAGGTTTATTGTTGACTCTGCGGCCACGCGCCATCTCACCAAAGACCGCCATCTGTTTGTCTCCTTCACACCTCAAGATGGAGAGGTCCAGCTGGCTGATGGAAGGACTTTGCAAGCTACAGGAGTTGGGACTGTGAAACTTGAAAGTCTGCATACTACCATTAGTAATGTTCTTTTTGTTCCAGGAGCTGTGGACAATTTGATTAGTGTACCACAGCTGACTGGGCGTGGTTTTGAGGTTTCCTTCAAGAGGACTGTCTGTATCATCAGAAAAGGCAAAGAGGACTTTTTGCATGCAAAGTTGTTGGATGGTTTGTTCTGTCTAACTTATGATGACAATGCTGTTATATCTAATGCTGATACTTGTTGTGTTGCACAAACTAACAAGGTTCTTCATGCAGGATGCATTCATGATGCACATCGAAGATTTTGTCACCTCTCTTGGCAAGCGCTAGCCAAGATGCCTGAGTTGGTTGAAGGTTTGGACATCAAACCTTGTAAATTTCACATGAAATGTGTATCTTGTGCAGAGAACAAGGTGAAGGTTGCTCCAAAAGGCAAGGAGTCTAGCAGGCAGGCTTCCAAACCCTACCAGCTAGTTCACGCAGACCTGGTTGGGCCTCTAGCGCCCTCTTTGGGAGGAGCAAGGTACTTCATGGTTCTAATTGATTCTTTTTCCAGGTACATTCATGTGTTTATGCTCGAGCAGAAATCGCAAGCATTTCCTAGGTTCAAGGCATTCTGTGCTTGGTTGGAGAATGCTCATGGTAAACGTATTGGCTGCACTCCCTATGAGAAAATGTTTGGTAAGAAACCTAACACCAAGCACTTGAGAATCTTTGGTTCTGACATGTGGGTACACACCCCACAAAGCAACAAGCTTGGGAAGCGTGGGGCACATGGTTTGTTCATGGGGTACGATAAAGGTGCATACAGAGTATGGATGACTAACTCAAAATCCATAAAGTTCACAAGGAGTGTTGAGTACAATCCTAAGTGGGGGGAAAATGTGGGAATTTTCCAGAGTTACCCAGAGGAGGATGAAGGTGATGTGAAGAAAGCAGATCATGCTGAGAAAGCTGAGGAAACTGAGGATGATGATGATGATGATCAGAGTTCGGATTCCAGTTCAGTGGGCGGCGCTGCTGCTGCTGTCAGTGACAGTGATGACACAGCAGACTACAAGAGCGCAAAGGCCTCAGTCAGACCATCTGATGCGTCTGACAATGAACTGGAAGAACCACTGTTCACCATTGGTCACTTTTCTCCTAAGAAGGAGGAGATGAGTCCAGAAGACTTGCGTCTAGTTCGCAGGTCTGAAAGGGCGACCAAAGGCAAACCTCCAAAGAGATTTGCTGATGAGTTTGCTAAGACGGCAACTGCTGTTCTTAGTAGCTCAGAGAAGGTGTGGGAACCTTCAAGCTTCAAAGAGGTCCAGGAGTTAACCTCTAAAGATGCTGAGCCTTGGCTTAATGCCATGAAGGCTGAAGTTGATTCCTTGAACAGGAACCAAACTTGGGAACTGGTACCGGTAGTCCCAGGGATGAGACTGGTTGGCAGCAAATGGGTCTTCAAGGCCAAGACAGACCAGAACGGCAAGGTTGTCAGACACAAAGCCAGATTGGTTGCCAGAGGTTTTTCACAGGTACCAGGGCAGGATTACCACGAGACCTACTCACCCACGGTCAAATATGAGAGCATTCGACTGATGCTCAAGATCGCTGCGGAGGAGAAACTGCATGTTTCCCATCATGACATAAATACAGCTTTTTTGTACGGAATTTTGGCGGAGGAGCTGTACATGCTTCCACCTGACGGGATGCAGATACAGAAGGGAATGGTCTGTAAACTGCGGAAATCCTTATATGGTCTCAAGCAGAGTGCCAGGTGTTGGAACACAAAACTCACTGAAACGTTGCTTTCTCTAGGTTTTCACCAGGGCAAAGCTGATCCGTGTGTGTTTGTCAAGGAGGAGGGGCAAAACAAACTGTATTGTTTATGTTTTGTTGATGATCTTCTGATGTTTTGGAAGAATCAGGCTTTCTACCAAAGCACCCTAGCTCAGCTGAAGGAGCACTTTGACATGAAGGATCTTGGTGAGGTATCCAACTATCTTTCTCTGCAGGTGGAGAGGGACCAAGCAGGTAATTTTCTGGTACACCAAACACAGAAAATTGCTGATGTATTAACCAGGTTGAATTTGGTTGATGCAAACCCAGCAGACACACCGATGGTGACAGGTTACCAGGTAGACAGTACTGCTGAAGCGTTTTCTGACACAACGCTGTACAGATGCATTCTAGGCAAGTTGAATTTCATTGCTAGATGTTCAAGACCTGACATTGCTGTAAGCACTAACCTGCTTAGCAGACATGCTAACAATCCTACTGTTCAGGATTGGAAAGCTCTGAAGCGCATAGCCAGGTATTTGAAAGGGACTATGCACTACAGGCTGAGGTTCACCAGTCAGAAGACTGGGGGTCTTGAAATCTTTGCAGATGCAAGTTTTGGAAGTGACACCACGGATGGTACAAGCACTTCTGGAGTATGCTACATGTACAACCACTGCCTGTTTGACTGGTTGTGCAAAAGGCAGACGACAGTTAGCCTAAGTTCCTGTGAAGCAGAACTCAATGCTCTGTCATTTTCACTCATGGATTGTGAATGGTTGATGCAACTGTTTAAGGACATTGGGGTTTCTGTGAAATGTCCTATACAAGTGTATCAAGACAATAGATCTTGTTTGGCTTTGCTGAACTCGGAGAGTTGCAAGCAAAGGACCAAGTACTTGCAGATTAAGCTACATCGTGCAAGAGAGTGTATTCAGAAAGGACTCATTCAAGTGTCCTACATGCCAGGAAATGAAATTCCTGCTGATCTGTTGTCTAAGGTTGTTAACAGAGAACAACTTAAGGTTTACGTACAAAGGTTGCAATTGGGTTGAACCACAGGTACTACAGGTTACACGGAAAGGGGGAGGATGTTAGGATATTTCCGTTCCACCTTAAAAGGCAGCAGGATGTTTGTGTCACAGCCTGCGTAAGTTCCTGTCTCACAGGATGTTTATGCTATATGTTCCTTTCGTTTTCTCTCGGTTTTGCCTGAGCAGTCGGAGCAGACGGTCATGTTTTCTTTGTTCTGACCAACGCCAAATAAACTGTAAATATGCATGTTCTGCTCTCATGCTGTGCAACTTCTTGCTGTGTGAATTCTGCTGTTAAGAGTGTGCACTAAGCCAGAGGCTTAGTGTCGCTAAATAGCTGATACTGCGTGACTACGGGAGGTCGATGGATCGTCCGGCACCGAGCTTGGCAGCTTCAGATGGACTCTATCTCCCTGGCAGTATCCCAACATAGACTAGGGTGAGACCTACAACTCATCTGCCATCATCATCCAGCATTACCTAAATAGAAGGGTAAATCTGCTTGGAAAAGGGTATACTAACAAGGAGGGTGGGCTGGTGGCAGAGCTATTAAGAACCAAGCCTAAATTTCAGAAGCAGTTTGGACTCAGGTCATCATTGGCGTTGAACTTCTGAACATGCCACAGTGTCACATTGACCACCATTACTAGTTTCAGATAATAGCAGGCAGCAACAACTGGACAGTTCATTTGTAGCAGTCATATGCTTTTTGGAAAACATACTGAAATGTACAGAAAGAGCATTGAGAAGTCAAATACATGGATAGAAGCAGCCCAAAAGAATGTTGGAATCTCAACCTCAATTTCTTCACTTTGCATAAAAAATAAGATATATTCCACTAGTCTGAATTTTTCTTGGAGGACTGGAGATTTCAATCTCTATTCGTATTGTTATACGGCTGTTCTACAGTTGAATATTTGCTTTATTGGATAATATGCTATCCTACCAACATATTTTTATCGCAAGGCAAAGAAGAGTTGTGATATAAGAACTGCCCTGTAGTATGGCAAAGTAGTCAATGGTGGAGAGCTAGGGACCTGGACACAACAGCAAGGCAGGACTGCCAATACAACACAGCGGAAGGAGAAAGAAGCATTGCACCAGTGGCTGCTAGAAGACTGCCCATTTGCAGCCCATGCCAGAACAGGGCTGGGCAGAAGAAGGTAGACAGAGATCTGCTGGGAGATCTTTGGATTATTTACAGTAGATCAGCAAGGACTTCTTACTCAGAAATGCCTAAGAATAGCAACAATTAATGTTCTCCACCCCTCCAAATTGGTTGCTTGAAAAGAATGCTAGAAGTAGATCTTTGTGAGGAAGCACTTGTGAGCATGATTCCAGTACAGTTCAAAGATTCCAGGGCAGGGCAGGAGCTTAATGCTGGCTGGCCTGGGTCACTATTTTGTACTTGACTCGAAATTAGGGAGGAGGAGGCGGAGAAAGTCCTGTAAACCTGATGTCTGCTCATCCCTGTGCTAGAAAATGTAAATACCTTCCTCTTGAGTATTTCCAGGATTCATATAGATAGCTACTGTTGGTGCATCTGGCCTGCCATAGCTAATGCACTTTGCACAACTACGGTTGGCCAGGACGCAACAGTGAGCACTGAAAGCGAACTTTCAGAGGTGGTTAGCAGTGCTTTTCACTGTGCCCAAGAAATGAAAAGGCTTGCAAGCATTTGTTTTAGATTCAGATGGAGGAATGGTAGCTTGCTCCTTTTAAACGAGGTTCAAGTCCTGCAAATGTGTCCCTATAGAGTGGCCTCTGATATCCGATAAGGCAAGAGGCTGCAAGTTCTGCAGCCCCTTTCACCTTGCCTTCTGGCGGGGATGGACCAGCATAATGAGCACACTCCAACTCTAGGTTCTCTTTAGTCTCTCTATAGCCTTTTGGGAACAATTCAAGGATCTGGTTTGGCATATAACAGGTACATACAAAGGGCACATCCCAGTGCACTTTAAAGCGCGCTTACAGTATATAGATGTCAGTGAATGGCACCCACGCACCATGCTTAAAGCGGGCAAATAGGCCTGATATTAGTCATGATTTCAGGGCCAAGAAACAAATGAGCCCGTTAGACTAGACAAAAGAGATAACGCCTCAAGAGAAACTGAGAAATTCTGTCTTGCCTCAGAATTATTCAGAACAAGTGATGTGCGGCTTCTGTCTCGCACAATCTAATAAGCTGATATTTGCAAGGTGATTTCTAAGCCTCAAACAACAGCGCTGGGAGGGAACAAACAACACTTCAGCTTACTATAACACCAATAATTGGGTTTCTAGAAAGTAGTATTTTAAGAATCATGCATCTGGCACCAGAATACAGGTCTCAATAGAACACTTGTTTGGGGAAGGGCAGTATCTCCATGATAAGAGTATCTGACTTGCACACAAAAGGTTCTGGGTTCAATCTCTGACATTTCCAGGTAGGGATAGGAGAGATTGGTGCCTGAAACTTTGGAGATCTGCTATTGGTCAGTTTAGACCAGTGTTTCCCAAACTTGAGTCTACAGCTGTTTTTGGACTACAATTTCCATCATCCCTGACCACTGGTCCTACTGGCTATGGATGATGGGAGTTGTATATGGAATCCAAATGGCCAAAATATTGGGAAATTATAGAGTATGAGGAGGGAAAAGTGAAATTGCAGAGCTATGAGAAATTGAAGTCTAAAGTAAGAGACTGGCTTCATTACTACCAAATAAATGAAGTCTTTAAACAAGACAGGAAAATTGGCTTCCAGGTGGAGAGGTCAAAATTAGAAACAGAGCTACTGGAACCCAATACTAAGAATCTGTCAAGAATGTATAACTTGCTGTTGAAATGGAATACACAGGATGAGACGGTTAAATCAGCTATGATTAAATGGGCACAAGACATTGGTCATAACATTATGTTTGCTGACTGGGAACAGTTATGGACCACCGGTATAAAGTTCACGGCATGTAATGCCTTAAGAGAGAACATTATGAAAATGATATATAGGTGGTACATGACCCCAGTCAAGCTGGCAAAAATTTACCACACGCCCAATAACAAATGTTGGAAATGTAAGGAAACGGAAGGTACCTTTTACCACCTTTGGTGGACGTGCCCTAGGATCAAGGTCTTCTGGGAAATGATTTATAATGAAATGAAAAAGGTGCTTAAATGCACTTTCGCGAAGAAACCAGAAGCCTTCCTCCTGGGCATGGTAGGTCAATTGGTGTCAAGGAAAGATAAGACGTTTTTTATGTATGCTACAACAGCAGCAAGAGTACTCTTAGCAAAGTATTGGAAGACACAAGAGCTACCCACACTGGAAGAATGGCAGACCAAGGTGATCGACTACATGGGACTGGCGGAGATGACTGGCAGAATCCGTGACCAAGGGAAAGAGACGGTGGAAGAAGACTGGAAGAAATTTAAAGTTTATCTTAAGAATTGTTGTAAAATTAATGAATGTTAAAATGTCTTGGGTAATGTAAAATAGAATTGCAGTGACAAACAATTGGATATGGAAAAAAAGAGTTAAAGAATGAGCTATAAGAAGTTGAAATTAGGGGTTGCTGGATTGATTTAAAACAGGGATGCAGAAAGGGGAGGTATGGGGAAGTCGCTGAAAGAAGGTTTTAAGAAAGAAAGATCAAGAAATTATACGTGTTTATATGTTTGTTTGTTTATGTATTGTGTCGTATTGTCTTTTAATATGTGTTGAAAAATCAATAAAAAATTTATTTTTAAAAAAATGGATGATGGGAGTTGTAGTCCAACAATTTGGGAAACACTGGTTTAGACAATCCTGAGTTAGATGGATCAAGGATCTGACGAAGTATAAAGCATCTTCCTAAATTCCCCTGTTTTACTGTGTGTTGCTTTTGTTGTTATTTAGTTATGCTGTGAAGGTGGAATTAACATTTTGGGCGACAAAATGTTAAAGTGGTGAAATCATCACAATTCCCAAGAACTTGTTTCACATCATTATCCTAAGCAGTCCACAGCTTCTGTTTTCAGATCTAAATTAAAAGGTGGCATTGATTCAACAAAACAAAACAGAGAGAGAAGCCACACGAAACCCACATAACTGGAAAACCGCCACACTGTGCAGTTATATATGGGATGAGAAACACCCCAGGAATTGCATTGAGATCGCAATCATTCAGATTTCCTTCTTTCTGCAATTCTCTGTTCCTACCATCTCTTCAGTTTCCAAACTGGGAAACATCTTGAAAAGATGTGAGGGGAGATAGCATATGGAAGAGAATTATCCTTTGCATGCATTACTTTCTCTCCCTCAATCCCTCTGAGCTCTTGCAAATCCAGTAGAGGATTGTGGCACACGGGGTCAGAAATGGGCAGTCCAGTCACCAGCTGCCAACTTTCACTTTACTATCAAACACGTTAAATTAGATATGACCCCAGAAAATAAGAGGACAGTATCTGAACATAGTAATGGAACAAGCAGCAAGATTATATAGTGTAAAATATTTGAACAATCCAATTTCCCTTAGGTCTCTTTGTGATTTTCTGTAGACTGTTTTCTTTATTTTCTAAAGAGTTTTATCCCACTTTCTTCTGTTATGGAACCAAAGACAAGGGCCCACCACTCCACTTGTGAAAGAAGACACGAATTTGCATACGCCACAAAGCATATTCAAATGTTATGCTAATCTGGATCCTCTTTTGCATAAACTATACTGGGCCCAGAAAATCCTGTTGGCACCCCAGGTTTATTTCCCTGCCACCACCTCAACCGCTCTGTTGATGACATTCCAAATTCTCTTAGAATCACCCTCACATAAATAATATGTTTATCAGTAACCTGAAGCACAAAGACAGCATCAGCATGGAAAGCTTTCAACAGTATAAATCTGACAGGCACACGGCTACAATTAAAACAGAAGGTTAGATTTATTCCTCAGAAATCAGAGATCGCACAACATTAAAACATAAAAAGGGAGAAATTATTCTTGAACAAAATAAAACCTCTCTCTCTTTCTCTATTGCAGAGTGAAAACTGCATAGTGTTTTCAGTGGCGGCAGCAGTTGTGGACCAACAGAGCTCTGGAAAAGCCAAAGGGACTGAAAACACTCTCCTGCGTGACCAGCTGACTGGGGGGAGTTGGGACTTTGCAGCAATTTTAAATCTGAAATGTCTGATCATGGCCAACCAAGAAGGTAGACAGCAGGGCCGTCTTAAGGGTATCCGGCACCGTGGTGCAAAAATCCCTCCGGCGCCCCCCCCCCCACATTTCCCTCCCGGCATGCAGGCTGGAGGGTGGCTCCTCCAGTGAGGAGGAGACTCCGGGCGCGGCATGGCGGAGGCGGGCGAGGGCTGCAAGGAAGGCACATATTGGGAGAACAAAGAAGCAAGAAGGAAAATATACTTCCTCCATGGTGAGGAAATGTAACTCGATGCCAAGAATATATCTGAATTCCCAGGCAACCAATCATACTCGCCGTACTGGGTTGTAGGATGTGTGGTTTTGGTAAGAGTCAGGTCAGGACTAGTTGGAGAAGAGTTATGCAATGTCTAGACTAGAGATGGGGCATAGACCTGATTCAGTTCGCATCAAGAGGTGAACCTACTTAATTTGAATATTCTTAAGCAATACAGGAACTGAAGCATCCTTCAAAATGTGCCCTTCTTCAAATTCTGCAATGCAGTTCTGCAGTCAACTGATATGTGCAAAAATGCACACACCAGGATAAAGCATGCATAAAAATGTATGTATTGGTGAGAAATGCATTTGGGAAAATTTCTTTTCAAATACATTATATTAAGAAAGCACTTATATAAATCTGTATACAGTGGTACCTCAGGTTAAGAACTTAATTTGTTCTGGAGGTCTGTTCTTAACCTGAAACTGTTCTTAACCTGAGGTACCACTTTAGCTAATCGAGCCTCCCGCTGCCACTGCACAATTTCTGTTCTCATCCTGAAGCAAAGTTCTTAACCCGAGGTACTATTTCTGGGTTAGCAGAGTCTGTAACCTGAAGCGTCTGTAACCCGAGGTACCACTGTATTAGGATTAATTGGCAGTAAAATCCTAATTATTTTTTCCAAGGTTTTTTTTTAATTTTAAATTGCAAATTGATGTCAATATGTGGAGAACTGAACTTAAGACTGGAAAAATGATAAAGTGAGAGAAGCCCAAACAGTGACGGATTTGCCTATCTCTAGTCTAAAGGAAATGTCTGCATAGCAAGAGAAAGCAGAACCTGCAACGCTTCTTCAGAAGGACTTACGGGGATAACAAAGTATAAGAAGCTCTCAGCTGTCAGACAGGGGACAAAGAATGAAATTCAATAAGCACATGTGTTTAACTTTGTAAGCTTCCTGGAGCACATTATTTTACCGGGTGGCATGCTGGTACCAAAAACAAAGAAATATACAAGGGCAGACATGTTTTCTATGGGAGAATGAGGCCATAGAGAAAGTGGTCAGATTCAAGTTGACCAAACTGCAAAGTCATGTCAGTCTGAATTGCATTTTTCACAGGATCCTTTGAAGCATTCTGTGTGTATTGTTAGTTGACTTCCTCTCCTTAATTTTGCTGTTGACACAATAGCAATTCCCCGCCCAGCTGTTCAGGACACTGTCCTCCCCTCCCTTCATTTTCCCTCCTGGCTTTTTAATATTTTTTTTTTGGGGGGGGGGGGAGAGGAAGAGCCCCCTGAACAAAAGCATGTGCTCATTTTTGTACCAAATAAAAAAAAAATTACAAGAAGATAAGCAGCTGCATGGTCGCAAGTGATTTTCAGTTTCTTCTGTCAATTTTGTGAACAATTCTCTCTTGCGCGTATTTTCCAACACCTGCATAGCTTCCTGTTCTCCGTGGGTAGTGGTGATGCTGTGAGCACTGAATCATCTCATTATCGCAATAAAGGCCGTGCTGCAAGTGCTGTGCTGACTTTCTTCTCCTCTGCTTCCGATGCTTAAGCAAAACTACCCAGAATCAAAATGCTTAGGCAACAAATGCTTGGTAAGGGAATGTGGCTGCTTTGAGAAATATTGAAGGCGAGCTCTCTGGGTGGAATTCCACAAAGCGCAAAAGAGACCGCTACATCAGCACAAGCATTTCTGCTCACCTGACAGAATGATTTTCCCTCTCCTCCTTCCACACACTGATCTGGGGGTTCTGCCGACACTGTAGAGTAGATTTGGGGAACGAGCTGTCAGCACGCAGAGGGCCGGGAGGCCAGCTGGCATGCCCCAGCTGGGCCATTTCCTTCCAGCTGTCCCACTGCGAAGACCCATTGGCCTCTGCTCCAACGTAAATAAGCGATCCGGACTTCAAAGCCAGGGCACACTATCAGCAGAGTGAACTGCGCACACAGAATAGGTGTGAGGCTTATGGAAGCGTACTACAACTACAGATTTATTAATCATAAATCAGGACAAACAAGCATGTCGTCTCTCTCTTTGTCTTCTCAGAGAGAGCGGGAAAAGCAAAAGCTATACACAACGGAAGTTCCCAGCAAGCTGTGCTGGAATGTAAACAGACACGTGATAGGCAACAGTTCCACACGTCTGCTCTTTAAGGTGGAATAGAAATCTCAACAGGAGCCCCATGGTGCTAGCAGGGGTCCTTGCACTGTCTTCTGCTAAAAAAACAGGGCAGTTGAATCCAGCTAGTATTGTGTGCATGAATCATTCCCTCTATCCAAAATTCAGGCTGTGCCATTGCGTATGTAGCCAAAACATTCTCATTCTCACACAACAGGGAGGTACCAGTAAGCATGGAGGATTTGCACGAGTTCAAAAAATATTGTGGGGTTTTTTTTACGATGTGTGGACTAAGAATGGGGAAAACCAAAATAAAACAACAGGGCAATGAGTATGGGATATGCTCTGTGGCTACAGAATGCTGGCTGACATTTGGGGGAGAAAAATGGGAAATGGTGGAAGAGGGACTACAATGGAATGACTAGAAATATGAACAGAACCCTCGACTCTGCTGCACATTTGTTTGCTGTTGTATATATCATTGTAAATATACAACAACAATATATTGTTGGGCACACCCCAGTTCTCCAACCAGGGAGAAGTTCCATGGAAGTAGTGCTTATCCAAAGTTTGGTTTACTTTGGAAGAAGTTTACTGAAGACTTATTGGTGTTTTGTAATATTTGTGTATATATTACAAATATACAAGTTTGGCATAGGAAGGTACACAACTTAACCACTCCAAAAGGCACCTGAAGTCCACTGATTCCACATCAGATCTTCTATTATTATTATTATTATTAATAATAATAATAATAATAATAATTATTATTATTATTATTATTATTATTATTATTATTATTATTATTATATCCCACAGGGACTCAGGGCAGCTTGCAGATAAAATAAGCTAAAAACGCAGGGGGGATCATTTAAAAATGAATTAAACATTAATAGAATTAAAGATATATACATAGAAAATGTTTATTAAAAACATACAGATAATTACAATAAGAACAGCATGGCACCAGCCCTTTCATTAAAGGCTGTCAGGTCCCAAAAGCCTATCTCTAGGGAGATAGTCAGTACTCTAAGATACTTACATAGCAACAACTATTTTCAAACCCTCAGTTTTCTGTATCTTTCTTAATCTTATCATTTTGTTTTCTTTTGCACAGCCATCCTGTCCTTCCTCCTAGCTAAGGAGGGAAAAGGCATGCCCTTTTGATAAAATGGCTCTCAACCAACAATTAGTTTCCATAGCAACATATCATAGGACATATTAGTTTACCTAACATCAGATGTGTCCAGCCATACCTGTCCAATTTCACAAATTATTTGTTGTTTTTACTAAATTGCACAGACTTATCTGCACAAATACAAAGCAGGGAATATCTTGTCCTTATTTTAATTTGAGCAGTGCTTACAAATACATGAGAGTTTGCATGTTCCATGCTGGCCAGAAGGGATGTGGCAGAAAACAGGTGTCTCCTAATCCACTCCCATCAACCCACACCCAGTGGCAGACCTTGGGGTCTCAAACCCCCCCCCCAATCTCTTGCCTTCCACTCTACATCATAGTTGCAGTGCCCCCTGTGGCACTTGCGAGATTGCACACCCAATCTTCACAAGACTAGTGGCAGAGGGCCTTCTTGGTAGTGGCGCCCGCCCTGTGGAACGCCCTCCCATCAGATGTCAAAGAAATTAACAACTATCTGATGTTCAGAAGACATCTGAAGACAGCCCTGTTTAGGGAAGTTTTTAATGACTGATGTTTTAATGTATTTTTAATCTTTTGTTGGAAGCCGCCCAGAATGGCTGGGGAAACCCAGCCAGATGGGCGGGTATAAATATCTTCTTCTTCTTCTTCTTCTTCTTCTTCTTCTTCTTCTTCTTCTTCTTCTTCTTCTTCTTCTTCCCCTAAATCTGCCTCTGCCACACCTCCCCCATAGAGAAATCAGGATGATGTTTGCACACATGCCACACAAAGGGAAATATTGGGGCTCCATTCTGGGATCCATCTTTCAAAAGAGTCAATTTTTTTTGCTAAAGAATGCTGGTATGTTATTCTGGAATACTAGCTGAATAATGATGACATCATGTGGCGACATTCCAAAAGTTAAAAAAAAAAAAAACAGCAACTATATCACCAAGAAGGCCTGCATATTCAGTGATAGTACTGAAAACAGTTGCCCAATATCTCATTCTCCCTTCTCTACCTCCTAATGCCAAGGGATCATGAATGTAGGATCTGAAACAACAGCCCATTAAACAGAGCTGGATAGAGAGAGGAAACATAGAGCTCTTGTCTTCACCAATTTCAGATGCCATAGCATCTATTTCCATCCAGCAGCCTCCAAAACTGTAAATGTAGTTGTTTGAAGTCCACAGTGAGAGAAGCCCTCTATACATATAGCTATTGTGACTTCATAATTAAGCATTTGCTTAGGTGGGATATAATTCAGATGATCACCGAATCATGATAAGCAATAAATAGAAATTGGCCAGTGCGGTGAGAGGGAGAAAGGCCCTGCAGGCCGGGGATTTATCCTTGTCCCGGGCATGGAGCCAAGTGTCGCTATTGGTCGGTTGTTTCTGCACCCAGGGCGATGTCCCCAAATTCCTGCTGTCATTGGTTGATTTGGCAGCAGTAGGGCAATCTAGCCTCCAATAAGACAGTTCACAGTGGAGGCCCGGGGCCCGCCTGAGAAGGGGTAAATGGACATATAGAAATTGAAGGAAGTAGTTTAGTGGAAAACTGACTGGATTGAATCTTTTCCCCAGCTTTAGGGTAAACAGAGGCTACAGCTGCAATAGCCCACCTCCACTCCTCGGTTATCTAAATTTCCCCTTTGTTGGGAACACTGTTTTATTGCTGTTGCGTGCATCTGTGCTACAGAAGTGGGACTAGGGTAGATAGATAATTTATTATGGTCGAAGACCAGCTTATAAAACACACTTGGGGGTACAATCCCAGAAAGAAAACAAACAGTTAAAACAATTTGTTGTTTAGTCGTTTAGTTGTGTCCGACTCTTCGTGACTCCATGGACCAGAGCACGCCAGGCACTCCTATCTTCCACTGCCTCCCACAGTTTGGTCAGACTCATGTTTGTAGCTTCGAGAACTCTGTCTAACCATCTTGTCCTCTGTCGTCCCCTTCTTCTTGTGCCCTCAATCTTTCCCAACATCAGGGTCTTTTCCAGGGAGTCTTCTCTTCTCATGAGGTGGCCAAAGTATTGGACAAAGTTAAAACAATATACAACAGTAAATTTAAAATTTATAAATGTGATAAGCATATAGACACTTAAAACTTTAAGGTAAGCTACCGCATAGATATGACCCAGAGTCACCCATGGAACTGAGTTTGAGGATTTTCTTCACAAACTAGTTTGAGTCGGGGGATGGTCTGCGCCTACAGATCTGTACACAGAATCTGGCGACCATCCGGATCATCTTTTGATCTTTGTCTAACAGGAAAAGGTTGAATTTTTGCTTTTCCAGGAGGTCAGTGAGCCTCACCAGTAGGGGATCAGTGGTCTTACTATATGCTTCTTCATAAAAGGGACATCTAAAGAACAAGTGCTCTGGGCTTCCTATACCCCCCAATGAACAGGCACAAAGTCTCTGAGCATATGGGACTTTTTTAAAGGCTCCTTCCAGGACCAGCAAGAGAAGTGGGACTATGCAGATAATCCTTCTTATGATAAGGTACAGAGGGCTCTTGACATATGAGTGGTCCCCTGAACAGCAGCACAGCTATTCATCAGTACCAGTTTCCTCCTCCTCATTGTATGGACAGAGGCTTATTTGTCCCAGGGCCACAACAACAGGACTGCCCCATGTGACAACCTGGAATGCCAGTGCCTAATTCTTGCCCTATTCCCCTGAGCATCAGAGGAACAGTGTGCTAAGCATATTAAGTGTTTTTACTGGGAACAATTGTAGGCAATTTAGAATTTTTAAGTGACACAATGATATTTAATGTACACTATGGCCTTCTTCTTTCCTCTCTCTGATTCCATATCAAAAGTTTTATTTCTCTCTTAACAAGTCCCTTCTATCATTATCACTACAGAGCTGTTTTCACCAATATTCAGATGAATAGGAAATGCTTTCTCTATCCCATGATTTGAATTTCAGCTCAAACTAAAGTAATCCATGGAATTCGCCTTGTCCCAAGGACTTTTTCAAGTCCACTCTCTGAGATGGTCATGCTCTTGCATAGTGTATGTGAACAATGCATTGCATTATTATTGAGGAGGTCCCATGACACAACCAAGTTGAACAATATTGGAGTTCAAGATCCATTTTTAGGAACTGCCCAGTTATTCATAGCCACAATGCCATCTTTGGTGCTTTTTCTTAATCCACTCATCACTATTATCCACCACTGTCCTGTACACATGTAAGCTGTCAGAGTATCTGCAAACTGTTATTAAAAATAACAGCAGAGGAGATGTTAGAGTTCTAGCAAAAACTAATTTACCTCCTGCCAGGTAAATAATAATGGTTTTCATGGAACAAAGAATAGCCAATCAGGATGCAGCTTATTTGCAAGTATAATGTGGTTGCCTGACTTCAGGCTTCATTATTCACTACTCAAAACATAAAACAGGGAAATCTTACAAACGCCACATGAACCTTTTCAGTCTATCATAAATCAGGATTGCTTTCCTAGATACTTTTAGTCAACTAATGAAAGGATCATGTTTTCTTTAATAGGGCTCTTATTTAGAGCTGCAATTGGCAACAAAAGCATCCAGATCATTTTTTAAAAATTTCATATTATTTTGTTTTGTGGTGGGTTTTGTAACTTGCTATAACAGATGGGTCAACTTGCACAGTTTTCTTCTTGGCAGAAAAGCATGAAAGCCTCCATTTTATATAAGAAAGTCTTCCTGATAAGGTAAACAAGCAAACAACACCCCCCCACACACACATAAGTACATAAGACATAGTATCTGTTGATTCCCCCCCCCCTCTGTTTGAGAACTAGGAAAAATGCCTTTGAACGTAGTCAAACTCCTCAAACAGAAATGAAAAGCAGACCTAGAAGGCAGAGCAAGTTGAATCGGCTCCCACCTGTGCTTACAAATGCATGAAAACAGTTGGGTCACTTCAGACATTTATGGGTCTTTAACACATGAGGTATATATCATAGTGCTTCACGCAACCGAAGAGTAACAAATCCTCAGGCAAAAATTGAGTCAAGGCTCTGACTGAGAACACGTTTCAGTGGCAAGGCACAGGTTTAAGATGAGTGAATTAATACAGCTGGGTATTGATAACTGGCCCCCACATATCCGTACTTTATTATTATTATTATTATTATTATTATTATTATTATTATTCCATTTATTAATTGTGCAGAATAATATTGTGTCTGCTTTGGTTCTATGGAATCATCTCTTAGTTCCTGTCTGGTATATATTTGATGTCTAGAGTTCTACAAGCAAACCAGCTGAACCTGAATTCAGATAAGACTGAATTAATAATAGTCTGGAAATCTTGTGACCTAGAGACTCTGACACATCTTACTGAAACATGTGTCTCCTGTAGCTTCTCCTTTTTACCAGCTTCATACAAATCAGAAACCTAGGCCTACCATCTCTTCAGATTCAGACTGAGACATGGTTATTCATGCCCTTGTAACTGCAGAGTTTAACTGCGCTAATGTGCTGTCTTCAGGGCTTCCTTTGTGACTGCTTGACATTAATGGCTGTTTGGAGGCTGCCGATGGTGCAGAATGAAATGACCCAACTATTGTAAATGTCCTTTTAAAAACTTTATTGAGGAAAGCATTTACAACAGGCAGCTCAAGTTCAGTTTCACTTTCCCCTTTCTTTCCTCCCTTATTTTTTTTTTGCTGTTATTTGTGTTTCTCTTGGAACCTAATACTTGTGTGGAATGTTATGACCCAATCCTAAAATTTATGATGGAACGGTCAACTCAACAAGTGTTTAAATTATGGTTTGGGGAGAGCACTTTGGGGAGCTGATTCTGTTGTGACATGCTGATACAGTAAACAACTACAGACAAAATCAATGGGATACAAAACTGTACAAGAAGATGACATCTGAGGAAAATAGGTAAAGGTAAAGGGACCCCTGACTGTTATGTCCAGTTGAAGATGACTCTGGGGTTGCGGCACTCATCTCTCTTTATTGGCCGAGGGAGCCGGCGTACAGCTTCTGGGTCATGTGGCCAGCATGACTAAGCCGCTTCTGGCGAACCAGAGCAGCGCACGGAAAAGCTGTTTACCTTCCCGCTGGAGTGGTACTTATTTATCTACTTGCACTTTGTGCTTTCAAACTGCTAGGTTGGTAGGAGCAGGGACCGAGCAACGGGAGCTCACCCTGTCGCAGGGAGTCGAACCGCCAACCATCCGATCAGCAAACCCAAAGCTGTGTGGTTTAACCCACAGCGCCACCCGCATCCCTTCTGAGGAAAATAGCAAGACAATATATCACAGCAATTAAAGTACAAGGGGAATGGAATTGTATGGCAACATATAACAACAATGGTAGATAAAAACACACACCCAAAATACAAAATTCTTCATCTCGGGGCTGTGGGTTCGAGCCCCACGTTGGGTGAAATATTCCTGCATTGCAGGGTGTTAGACTAGATGATCCTTGTGGTCCCTTCCAACGCTCTGATTCTACGAAGCTGAATCAATACTAAATGCACTGCAGAATTGTTGGCTAGTTCTATGGATGATATCTCATGTCATTACTTTGTCAAAACCATTTTAGCAATTAAGGACTTCCCACAGTTTGCAGCTAAAAATAACCTACTATCCTCTTACGTGTTTTTTCCCAAAAAAAAGTATTATCTTACAACCAATTAAATTGAACAATATACCAAATCTGGCAATATAAAACTGCCAATATGAATGACAAACCTAGTGTGAATTATCCCAAATAACCAGCAGCGCTTGTCGAACATCCCCTTTCCCATTTTGACCAACCAGGTATCTATGGAAAGGTCATTGGCAGGACCTGAGAGTGGCCTTCCTCTCCCACTGTGCTTTGCCCTCTCTCATATTCTAATATATATGCTGCCAACCCTCCATGCCTCTTAGTTTGAAACCACAGTGGTGTTTAGATCTGTTTGAGTTGTGGGGAAGAACTAATTGTTTTATTATAATCACATCCAACATTTGGAAAGCTATTTGCTAAAAATTGTTACAAAAAGTAGTATATGTGACTCTAGGACCACATGGCTCTTAATCTGAAATTTTGTTATGTAAACAAAATGGGCAGATTACTCACGAAAAATTCATACAATTAACATTTACCTGTCACATTATTAGTGAATAATTCTGGAAGGCCACATATTCCTCAATTATTTTTGACCAGTGTGCTTTAAGCATGTATCATTTAATATCCAGATTGGGGAGGAGGGGTCTGCCACTTCAAAACATCTAAGAAGAAACATAAAAGCATCCGGGAAGAACATTTTCTTTGTAATGCTCTCCGGTGCTTTCATTTCTCTGCTAAATTGATCTGTATAAATCTTCTAAAGAAGAAGGTATCCATCTATGCAAAATAAATAAATAAATATGCTAAAGATACGGTATTAAGGGGACAAGTAAATGATACGCTCTCCAGAAGACCTAGACTGTTAAGCTTCTGCAGTATTTAAGTATTAGAAATGTACACAAATACATATATACAAAGCCTAGGAAAAATTACTCTCATTCCACTTATAATCCCCAAGTGAAACACACACACACATTCACACACTCTCTACAGGTATTGCTGCTTATTTTATTTTAGCATTTATTGAACTGCACACTGTGTCATTTACACACTGTGTAATTTGCCAGAGTAAACATAAAGCAACTATCATTTAATACAGGTTTTCCAGTTGAAAATTCCATTCACTTTTTGTTTCAGTACTATAAAACATGATATTGTTTCCCCAGAAATTTAAACTTCCTATTTTAAAGGAGCTGAGTGCTCACTGGAAGGACAGATCGTGAAGCTGAGGCTCCAATACTTTGGCCACCTCATGAGAAGAGAAGACTCCCTGGAAAAGACCCTGATGTTGGGAAAGATGGAGGGCACAAGGAGAAGGGGACGACAGAGGACGAGATGGTTGGACAGTGTTCTTGAAGCTACAAACATGAGTCTGACCAAACTGCGGGAGGCAGTGGAAGACAGGAGTGCCTGGCGTGCTCTGGTCCATGGGGTCACGAAGAGTCAGACATGACTAAACAACTAAACAACAACAATTTTAAAGGACATGGCTCCTCCTCCTCCTTACTCTCCTCCTCCTTCTATAAACAAATTTGGAGCATGGTTACCTGAAGATACCAAGGAAGCATTAGATGTTTCTTGAGCATGATTCAGACAACTGTGCCAGAACTACACAATGGCCCTTTAATTTCTTAACAGCAAAGACATCTTGCACCACAGAAAATGTGCTGTAAACTTTCCTGACTTCCAAAGTCTGGTCATCAGGTGACTTGACTGCCGATTAGTTTGGCAGAAGAGTGAAGGCTATATGAATACAGACTGGGGTACAAACTACACCGGGTGACATTAAATGCCAATTTGCATGTAATGCACAGTTTTTAAATTCAAATTGGCACCAGTGGAACGTTTCTCCTCTGAAGCAAATAACTAGCGTCTGAAAAAGGATCTTCTGGCCACAGGTGCAACCTGGGCATTCAGGTGCAGGTACACCATCCTTTGCAACAGTTCCTTCAAGGGGAGTGTGGCTCCATGATACTCCGTTCAGAACAGAGAAATCACATACTCCCAGATCTTGATGTTCACCAACCATCATTGTTGCAGTCTTATCTAGATTCATTGTAAGTTTATTCACTCTTATGTAGCTTGTCAGGGTCTCCAGACTCCTATGGTGTCATGGCAGGCTCCAGGAGATTAAAAATAGAGCTGAGTACCACCTCTGTGCCTCTTAGTTTTCTTTCTTTCTTTCTTTCTTTCTTTCTTTCTTTCTTTCTTTCTTTCTTTCTTTCTCTCTCTCTCTCTCTCTCTCTCTCTCTCTCTCTCTTTCTTTCTTTCTTCCTTCCTTCCTTCCTTCCTTCCTTCCTTCCTCCCTCCCTCCCTCCCTCCCTCCCTCCCTCCCTCCTTTTACAGTGCAGGCACACGGCCAAGTGCCAACCAAAGTTGCAGTTGCCTATCATCTTATTTCCCACAAAAGTGTGTGTGTGTGTGTGTGTGTGTGTAAAATTAGATCCTCGTGAAATTTTGTCAGCATTTTGGTGTCATTTCTCCTCATAAAGAAGTTTATGTATACAGTTTTAACTAATACACATTTTTGCAAACAATTTCCCCTAACATAAGGCATTTTTATGCTACTTTCACTAATATTCTCCTAATATACAGTGGTACTTCGGGTTACAGACGCTTCAGGTTACAGACTCTGCTAACCCAGAAATAGTACCTCAGGTTAAGAACTTTGCTTCAGGATGAGCACAGAAATCGTGCGGCAGCAGCAGTGGGAGGCCCCATTAGCTAAAGTGGTACCTCAGGTTAAGAACAGTTTCAGATTAAGAATGGACCTCCAGAATGAATTAAGTTCGTAACCAGAGGTACCACTGTATGCAATTTTTCACCTTGCTTTGTTGGAGAGCTGCATGGCACAATTCAGAGAAGTGAAAATTTCAAAGGATGACTGTGTTTCAATTCTTGAATTCAAACAAGAAGTGCAAATTAGGTAGGTTCTCATTAAAATAATTTTTAAATTAAAATTTCCTCCCATCTCTATACTCAGGCTACTGTAGGCATCAGTAGACTGATGCACTCCAAACTCCAAAACCTTGGGTGATCTCTCCCAAGGGCTTCCTATCAACATTAGCCAGCAACGAAAGGAAAATGGAACTTTAGAGTGCCCCACGAGATAAACCCCAAAGGACAAAAGACAATTCCAGCACCACTTTCCAAACCTGTCATGTGAGATTACTGCAGAACCATTTCAAAAGAGTGTCCCCAACCTAACCTCCATCTTCTGTAGATGGTCCAGCAATATCTGGTAAGCTATGATTTTTTAAAAAGTCACTGAGGGGTTTAGAAGAATCTGAACAATTACTGTTTCCCTATCCTTCAGCTATCAGGACCACCAATATGGCTTCTATCTCAAAACATGGTTGGAAGCCAGACTGAGGCAGTATTTGTATGAACAAGCTGAGATAATAGCTTAGCTGTGACAACTTCTGCATTTGGCTAAACTCAAAATATCTATCACAAAGAATTCAGGAGTTCCAAAGCTTATATCTGAGAGCTATGTTGGCTGTTTATATAGCTGTGGGGACATGATCGCAGAGCTTTTGCATAATTGGCTTGGAAGTGGCCATGTTTGGTTCAGTTTTGAATAGTTCTGTGCCGTTCAAAGACTTGTCTATAGCCGTCACTCCAAAGAAAAATATTAATGGGCCAATAATCGTAAACATAGGAAACTGGTAGAATTTCCAGTGGCTTAACTGAAACCGGCATAAATTCCCACTATTCCAAAATCCATTCAAGATTAGGGATACTCTAACAGGTGATTTGGGTGGACTCTACACACATATAAAAAAACACTGTGAAAATGTTTTAAGAAACGCTTTGAAAAATACATTAAATTTTGCATAGCTCGCTGTCACCATCTAGTGTCACATTTGTATATTGCACTTTACAACACATTTAAAATGTTTTATTTGTAGCTGTGTAGATGAGTCCTTGGCCTGAGCATGACTGAGGAAAAACAAGCCTATCAAATTGAGTTTGACTTTTACCGTCCTTTTTGTCAGTGCATATTCTCCTGGGCTGCCAGATCACACGACTGAAATGAAAGAGGTTTGGAATGTCTCTCCTTTCATTTACTGCCCCTGAAATGCCCCTTCAGGGGGACTTGTGCTGGCATATGTTCCACCAGCTGAGCCCTGGCTAAACAGCATAGCACTGGTTCAGCCAGATTGAGGGATTTATGTTGCCATATTCCCTTTTGAGCCAGGCTGAGAGAGTTGTGCTAGCATAGCCCTAATTGTGGCCTGACTCAGTTGGAACATCCCAAGATCCACCTATTACACACTCACACATTTTGATGAATCTTGGATTTGGATCAGATGTAACTCACCTTCTCATTTTTTAGGTAAGATTATGTGTATGGTCTACAAAAAAACTGCAGTCTGACTCTGACATGCAGCTTTATTTATCTGGAAGGTGGAAAGTAATAACAGTTTCTCAAATGCACTTGGCTTGCAAGAGTATATAAAACCTTCTCAGTTGATAAAGTTAACTGATCATAAAAGAATATTAGTTCTACAGGATTTTTTTAAGGAGTAAATGAGGTAATGAGAGGTGGGATTTGACAGAAAGAAAGTGTGAAGGAATCTAATAAGCGGCCCCCATTTTTCCTTATTACATTATCTGTAAAAATGCAAAGAGGATAATTTTAATAACGGAGATGTTGGCTGCAGTCAACCTTCCTTCGTCTCAGAGGTGAAATCTCAAAAAGGCAAACGAGCACGAGAATGATGCAGCCCCCGTTAAAGTGATTTCAAATTTAAGCATAAATTTTGTTAATACCATGGAGCAACGGGAATAATTAGAAAGGTTTCAATAATGCTGGAGATTTGAATAATTAAAGACACAAGATTAATTTCAGAAGAGGCATCATTACCCTAAATCAAATATTAGATTTCTTGAAAAAAGGAAGGAGGCCTAGGCAATAACCATGTTTTTTCTAGTTAGGGAGGCTCATTAAATACTATGGTTTTCATTTCCTTCTGTACCCTCAGGATTCACTTGCATGAATATTAAATGAATATGTATCGGATATAAGCCCTTAAATCCCATGGTAAGGCCCAACATTTTTGTAGTATGTAAAAGTATTAATTGAATAAGCTTGACATTACTCAAAATGGAAAACAGTTCTAGAAAGGTCACTTTCAGTTTTAATGGGGAAAATATACATATAGGTATCCAAAGCGATTCTTTTCCATCTGTCACAGTGATGCATTTCTCACCCAAACATTTTTGTCCATGTACCAGTGTCGTATCTGGCTTTCTTTAGGGAAAATGGCAATGCTTTCTGAAGCCAGAGCACAACAATATAAACATATCACTCGGCATTGTAGATTGCAGATGTCTCCATCTGTGCTGGATAAAAGGCTGGTGAACTGACGTCTTCTTTAAATGCCTAAATAACAACCAAAGCTGCATTCCTGAGAATTAAATACAATAAACCACATCCATGATAGGTTTAATATTTTTGTAGCAACAGGAAAACACAACACTTCATAAATATTGATTCATTTCTCCCAAGCTGCATGTCTTCCTATAAATATCAGAATTTGGTAATGAATGCTTGAAGTACTCATTATTTCTCTGCTTCCAAATTTTAATGAATAGAAGTACATTTATTATATGGAAATCTATCTACCTCTTGTGCCTTTGATGAAGACAGTCCCTGATTTGAAATTTTAGCCACGATTAATAATATGCACATCATTAATGATCTGCTTTGGGAATTTATTAATGCATTCATTAGAACCTAATTTTCTCCTGTCTGCATTGTTTAGGCATCTGCTCATTTTTAATTCCCCCCTTTACCTTGTATCCCCCCTCCTTCTCAATGAGATCCCGATATTAAAGAAAACATTTTGAAACTTAAAAAAAAAATGCATTTATGGCATGTAACCTGTGAACAGCTAATTGTACATCTCATTTTGATAATTTTTCAAGGTTTGGAAGGTAATTGCTTAATATATTGGTTTCCCTTTAGCTCCTAAAAGCTAAATTATGTTCTACATAATTATTATTTTTTTATAAAATATTTATTAGGGTTTTACGAAAAACAGAAATTTACAGAATAAAAAAAGAACAAGAAAAAGAAAAAAAAGAGAAATACAAAAAATACAAAAATACATAGAAATAAAGAAAATACAAAATACAAAAAACAAATAAGTAGAAAAAGTTAAAAACAAATCCATTTTTTTGAAATCTTTAAGCTCGTTTGCTTGTTTCCTTGACCTCCTCACACCTCCCTTTTTTGTATTCCCGTTCACATAGTCAGTTCAGCAAATCCTTACCCTCTTTCATTTATCTTAACTCTATATCTTAACATATTATAACTATATATTTTCATCCATTATCAATCCATTTTTACATATTCTTATTAGCCTTTTTGCTAATGCCACTTAATTTCAATCCAACATCATTTTAACATTCATTAATTTTACAATATTTCTGCAAATAGTCTTTAAATTTCTTCCAATCTTCTTCCACCAACTCTTCTCCCTGGTCTCGGATTCTGCCAGTCATTTCCGCCAGTTCCATCTAGTCCATCACCTTCATCTGCCACTCTTCCAGGGTGGGTAGATCTTGTGTCTTCCAATACTTTGCAATGAGTATTCTTGCTGCTGTTGTAGCATACATAAAGAAGGTTCTATCCTTCTTTGGCACCAATTGGCCGACTATGCCCAGGAGAAAGGCCTCTGGTTTCTTCAGGAAGGTATATTTAAATACCTTTTTCATTTCATTATAGATCATCTCCCAGAAAGCCTTAATCTTTGGGCACGTCCACCAAAGGTGAAAGAATGTATCTTCACTTTCTTTACATTTCCAACATTTATTATCGGGCAAATGATAGATTTTTGCAAGCTTGACTGGTGTCATGTACCATGTATACCATTTTCATAATATTCTCTCTTAGGGCATTACATGCCATAAATTTCATACCTGTGGTCCACAACTGTTCCCAGTCAGCAAACATAATGTTATGTCCAACATCTTGTGCCCATTTAATCATAGCAGATTTAACCGTTTCATCCTGCGTTTTCCATTTCAACAGCAAATTATACATTCTTGAAAGTATCCTAGTTTTGGTGTGAAAGAGGGTTAGAATTTGCTGAATTTGACGGAATAAAGAGGAACACAAAAAAGGGAGATGTGAGGAGGTCAGGAAAGAGGGATATAGAACCTTGAAATTTAAAAGTGGATTCTTTTTCTTTTTCTTTTTTTATTAAGTGTGTATTTTTTGTTTTTTTGTGTTGATATGTATTTGTTTGATTTTTATGTGTTGTAAAATCCTAATAAACATTTATTTAAAAAAAAAAGTATCCTAGTTTTGGGATCTAACAGTTCTGTTTCCAATTTTGATTTTTCCACCTGGAAGCCAATTTATTTGTCCAAATTATAAGCCTCCCTTATTTGATAATAGTGAAGCCAGTCTCGCACTTTGTCTTTTAATTTCTCAAAACTCTGCAATTTCAATTTGTCTCCTTCTTGCTCCAAAATTTCCCAATATTTCGGCCATTTGGCCTCCATATTGAGCTTTTTCTGAGCCTTTGCTTCCATCGGTGACAACCACCTTGGGGTTTTATTTTCAAGTACGTCTTTATATCTTATCCAGACATTAAACAATGCTTTCCTGACAATATGGTTTTTAAATGCTTTATGTGCTTTAACCTTGTCGTACCACAAATATGCATGCCACCCAAAAACGTTATTAAAACCTTCTAGATCCAAAATGTCTGTGTAGAACATAACAGAGAACAGAGAATATGTTCTACATAATTTTCTGCATGTTACAACACCTTCTGTCAGAGCAATGATATGGTTCTGGTGGTGAGGGTCTGCTGCACTTTCTAAACACTGCTGCCTTGTTACTGCCAGGGTGGGAAGCAGGAGACATTTTCCCCTCACCTATTTCTGTCATTATTTCCCCTCTCCCAAGAAAAGGAGGGTGAATGAGGGGGGTTGGGGATTCTGTAGATTCCAGGCAAGGGCATACACACACACACACACACACACACACACACACACCATGCGCTGTTCTTACCTTTTCCAACTGGCAAAGCATCATCAGTGTGGTATCTTCCCTGGGAACCTCCATTAACATAAGAACCATCTCATCAGTGGGATTCCGTCTGTCAGCTGAGCGGCACTTACATAACATCCAACAAGCTGGATTTGGGATGACTTTAGAATGCACCCTAAATTAAGTTTTCTATCAAAAGTTTTCTTGAATATTTTGCTCCATCCCTTAATAGTTAATGATGCCACGAGTGCTTAATTCAGAGGTTGGCAACCTAAGGCCCATGGGCCGGAAGCGGCCCATGAGGGTTGCTTAACCGGCCCATGAGCCACCCCCGAACTGAGCTGCCCACTCGACGAGTCCCTGCACACTGTGCTAAGCCGGCACAGCATGGTGCAGGGACTTTCTTCCATGGCTCAGGAAATCGCTTCTGTGCATGCCCAGATGCCGAAAACTGCTTCTGTGCAGGCGTGATTTTTGGCGTCTGGGCATGCGCAGAAGCGATTTCCTGTGCTGCGGACATGGGCAGACATGATATTCGACGTCGCGCTGCGCCGGTATGGCCCACGGAGGATCTCCGCGGGAGTGATCCGGTCCATGCCCAGCAAGCCTTGCCGACCCCTAGCTTAATTGTTCACGAGTGTCATGGCATAAATGCCAGACTTAGTAGTGTGTGTGTGTGTGTGTGTGTGTGTGTGCACACGCACATAGTCTTCAGAGTAAACCCCTTTGGGGTTTTTTCAATTTTGCAATTTCAGTAAGAGACAATAAAAGACAGAGACAAACCGGACTTCAACGTCCAACAGTATTTCTAACATATTTCCTCCAGGAACATAAATGAGGCTTCAGAGGTGTTAGAAGTGGGTCTTGAGACCCTCAAAATAAAATCTGAACAAAATTGGTGAAGCAGCAAAGGGTTTATTGAACATAATATGTTCTTGCAAGAGCCGGTGTCCAAAGTAGGCACACCCCAGCTTTGGCAAAGCATAAGCTTATATTCCCTATACCCGAAGCGAAGGTTCCCTCCCTATTCTCCCCATTGGCTGGGTACTACAAGGTTTACAGCCTATCACAACCTCCTAATTACCCTACTAACATTATTTATTATTTCCCTTATTTGGTCTATATTCCCATGCAATTACTTGCTAAGCCAAGCAAAAATACCGCCTTCTGATCACAAGCCCTAACATCTCCAGTTAACAAGTGTGATTCGATCTGGACTGCTGGCGTATGTCTACTTATTACAACCACATCCTGACCGCAAGCTCTAAATATCTCTAGTTGTCTGGGCTGCTGACATTTGTCTAGCTGTTACATTTGTATGTGACAAAGCAACATCCTCATTCCTCACAGGAGGTATGGTGGAAAGACTCCAGGATGCCCATCTGTGGCTGTGAGAGCCAGTGTGGTGTAGTGGTTAAGAGCGGTAGTCTCGTAATCTGGTGAACCGGGTTTGCGTCTCCGCTCCTCCACATGCAGCTGCTGGGTGACATTGGGCCAGTCACACTTCTTTGAAGTCCCAGCCCCACTCACCTCACAGAGTGTTTGTTGTGGGGGAGGAAGGGAAAGGAGAATGTTAGCCGCTTTGAGACTCCTTCGGGTAGTGATAAATCCAAACTCCTCTTCTTCTTCTTCTCTTGTTTCTATTCTGCAGTTCTTGAGAACTTCCACAGGCATGCTGGAAAGAAACCCCAGAACCTAAATGCCCTTCACCTGAGTCAGTAAAGCATTTTAGTGGTTTGTGGTTAGTTTTATAGAGTAGCTAATTAAGTACACCAAACAGCCCTTCTGGTCAAGGGACTATCTTTAACTGACCTAGATGGGCCATTGGTTTCACTTGAGATAAGGCAGCTTCCTCAAAGACATAGGAAAATACCACCACTAGGAAGTCAATGTGAAGGTATATGGGCACCTCAGTGGTAGGGTTTATAACTACCTCCTGCAAGGTGCAAGTTATTATTATCATTTATTAATTAAATTTCTATCTTGCCCTTCATCTGAGGATCACAAGTCAGTTTACAATACAAAAACACAAAAAGACATAACAAGCAAAAACAATAGCCCCATCCCCAGTTTAATGATCATATATGCCTTTTAAACAGTTATGGCCTATTTAATCCTAGCTATCAGCATGTATCTCTTTATTGCCTCCTCCATTCCTGCAAAGCAACCTTCATTGCTCCATTCAGGTAGCAGCTTAAAACAGTAAGGTGGGTGCTTACTTGCAAGCAGGTGTCTCAGTTTGCTGCTTTAGATGATTATTGGAGCACTTACCTGTAAATAAACCTACGTAAGTGCCCCAGTCTGCCATTTCAAATAAGAAACCTTGAGCAGCTTCGCCAAGCATCGTGTGTTGTAACCAGAATCTTTAACTCGCCTTATAATGAAATTATAAAAGAAAAACAGCAGGATTGAAAAGAAAACTGAAATAAATGCAATGCAAATAGATATGGCATGCTGAATTGGATAAAAAGATGTTCCAGAAGCAATTCTCAGAATTTCTATGGTTTGAGTTAAAAATTCAGTCTTGCAGGAAAAGTGATATGCTATCAAGGGAGATGCTGTAACAGTAACCCATATTTTCAGCAAGCCAGGTACTTCCTCTGGTCAAAAGCCGAGTCTGAGGTCCACAGAATCTGCAGTCACAAATGGGCCACCGCTGCGTTAATGCAATATATGACATGCTGATCGCCGATCTGGGAATATCCAGAGGTGAAAGTACAAACGTCTCCCCTGCCTGAGCATAAGCGTCGGCTTTGCAGCAATTCTGTAATGTTCTTATCCCCTCGGTGGCTTGAATGTTGATGGCAATACGCACTTAGATAACCTTTTGGGACACTGCCAACATAATGATTGCCTCTGTGGAATTATTAGTGGGGCGGTAAAATCTGGGGAGGATCGTTTGTTAAGGGAAGAAGATGTATGAGCAGGATACTAGATAGTGGCCGTGAATCTTTTATGAGAAAGCCATGAAGACAGTCAGCTTTCATCTGGCCTTTTTATGTGTGTCTCATAAGGCGGCCAGCTGGTACAGTGGCTGGAGCGGCTGATTCAGACTTAGGAAAATCCCTGTGTAACTATCAAGCTTGCTGGGTTCTTTGGTAAACCCATTGTTTGTAAGGCTAATCATAGCAAACAGGATTGTTGAGGATAAAAGGGAACAATCTCGTATACACTATCCCCCAAACTCCCTGGACAGTGGGATAGGAATTTGATAATTAAGTGGGAATAGTCACTCGTGTGTTTCTATTGAGGCCCAGCTTTCCCTCCCTTCATTCCACTCCAGTCTTTGCATCCACACACACCCCACTTTCATTCTTAAAAACTGCCACATTCCCATCCAGCATGTCCAGATCTATATTTTAATGAACAACACAGCACTAAAAAGGTCCGTGCGCTCTAATTAGTGTCTGGTCAGCACCTCTGCCTCTCCCTGTGAATCAGTTTCAGCATAAGCTTAAAGATCAATAGCTGCTGATGTTAGCCTCCTGTCATCCAGCTACTTTACCAGACTGGCTGGCACACTGCAAGAGCTCCGCTTGTTCTCCCTCGGGCATTTGTATTTTTAGCCCCTCCTCAGTCACCTTCACTGTCATCATTAAGCTCAGACACAGCGATTGCCCACACGTCTCCACAGCATCACCAGCAGCAGATCCTGAAATAAACAGCTGAATCAAACCCATGCCTTTGTCCCAGTTACTGAACAAATGTAAGGACTACTCACTGTCCCTGCAGTTGGCAGACACGCAATTGTGCCAGCAGTGGAGGGGAGCTACATTATTAGACGGATGCCCACCTAGTTTTCAAAGTCTGGCCCTCGTTGCACAGGTGAGCTACTTAAGCCCACACAGTTTTATACTTCCAAGCTGATAGAAACTCCAGAACAATGTTATCAGATCTACTTTCTTTCAGGCAGGGAGATTTAATGGTATTAAAATAAGCGAATAAGCAGGCAAGCAGAAGACAGAGGAAGCAAGCAGCACTTCTACAGCAGGCAGCAGATCCCAAGAAGACACTCACGTAGCTCCCCCACCCCCAGCCTATTTTGTTTTGTTTTAGTTTGACAAATAGCCCATTCTCCAAGCTCTCAGCTCTTCTAAAAACTGCAAAGTTGTGCTGGCCCAAGACATTTTGCCGCCTGAAGCGCCCCATTCCGCAACCAACTCCACCAGCACACTGCTGCAATAACAGATTGCTGCACCCAGATGGAGATTCCCAGTTACCAAAAGACAACCTCCTAGTAGCTGGTGATCCTTGATTGTAATAGCCAGCAGTTGTAACTGAGGCTGTGTCTAACCTTCATATGATATCTTATTTAGATTGTTGAAGATGGCTAGAGGCCAAACAAAGATGTTCCCCAAATGGCAGTGGGGGTGGTAGTGGGGTGGTTGCCCCAGGGGCAAAAGTATAGGGGGGATTTAAACACCTGGTGCTGCTTCAATACAGCTGTGTGCTTCTGTCACTGGGCTCCGTTGAAAATGGCTTCTTCATGCAAACCAGGAAGTGACCTCTCCAGACTATGGAATGACTCTTCTTTTCTTTTCTTTTCAGCTGCAATCTCCTGGGTGACGCAGACACCGTTAGGCAGTTGAATGCGCATGAGCACTCTGTCTACTTACCTCCCTCCCACCCCTCCATGCAGCCCCGGGCACTGGCCACCCACGCTACATCACTGGTGTGTGTAGAATTTTTCTCTCACACACAAAAATTATATGGAACTTGGCAGGGAGGGGGTCATGCAATATCACACGGTCATTTAGGAAAGGCCTGCTTAACCCCAACGAACCCTGCACCATTGCAAGGCCAAACCTGGTTTTTTTTTGGGGGGGGGGTTGGTAAGGAGATCCTTTGCCAAGTTAATATGGTAAGCACAGTCTCCACTTGGTCCCATAAAAAAAGAGCTCTTTCTGCTCTAAAAACTTTAGAAAAGCCCCCTTTGCACTCGTAGCAGAAAGGCGCTCTTAAAAAGCAAAAAAGAAACCCCACGAATGTGAATGCCCTGACTTGCTGTGGAGAAGAAAATCAATCACTGACAAGAGCAATCCTCGCTTGACTCAGCTGTATGATGTTAATAGAATGACACAAACAGACATTAGATCAGAATGATTCTTCTAGTTCAGCAGCAGTTCTGAAACCAATACAGTGGTACGTCAGGTTACATACGCTTCAGGTTACACACTCTGCTAACCCAGAAATAGTGCTTCAGGTTAAGAACTTTGCTTCAGGATAAGAACAGAAATCGGGCCCCGGCAGCGTGGCAGCAGTAGGAGGCCCCATTAGCTAAAGTGGTGCTTCAGGTTAAGAACAGTTTCAGGTTAAGAACAGACCTCCGGAATGAATTAAGTACTTAACCTGAGGTATCACTGTACAGGCCTTCTTTACGTATTTGTTGTATGAAGGGGCAGCCACACAACCAAGGGACAATGGGGCTGTACGGGTGGCCCTGCCTCTAGATCATACAGCAGGGAAGTGCAGCAGGAGGGGCTTGTTGCAAGCTTCCCATGAGCATGAGATTGACCACTCCGGGGAAGAGGATGCTGGATTAGCTAGGCCTTTTGTTCCCCTGTGCCCAGGCCCAACACCTACACATTGGGAGTCAATTTTCGCACATGAAGCATATATGTTTCAATGTGAGAGAGGCTATACTCTTGCTAATTTCAAAGGGACTAAATCAGGTTTCACATCAAGTGAACTGATGAGTAAATGAGGTGACAGACAGCAGCCGGTGAGGTGGTGGACCAGTCAGAATCCATGGCAACTGTTTTGAGGAAGTTGAAGGGGAAATGGAATTTTTGCCAAGTCTGTAAGGACTAGTAACACTGCAGGAGCAACTCATTCCAATTAGCTTACTATTTTCCTGAATTAAGTTGGTTATCATGTTCACAGAGACTTGTTTTTGGCTGCAGACATGCTGCCCAATGCATAATACAGTGGCACTTCGGGTTACAGACGCTTCAGGTTACAAACTCCGCTAACCCAGAAATAGTACCTCGGGTTAAGAACTTTGCTTCAGGATGAGAACAGAAATCGTGCACCAGCAGTGCAGCGCCAGCAGGAGGTCCCATTAGCTAAAGTGGTGCCTGAGGTTAAGAACAGTTTCAGGTTAAGAACGGACCTCCAGAACGAATTAAGTTCTTAACCCGAGGTACCACTGTGGTTCTTCTTGAGGCATTGCATGGCCTGATCATTCTCAACAATCATTCACAGCAGTTAATCTGGCCTGCCTGATGAAATCATGAGAGGTACTGGGTGTAGTGGTTAAAGGATGCTTCCCTGTTTAATATAGCCTCCATGCTGCTCATGGATTGAGGTTGGGTTTGTTTGCTTGATGTTTTGCTTTTTTTGCAGTCCATATCAAAATGTCACCCCATATATATTCCATATATATTCCCTTCTATTTAATCAAGATTTGCCATTTGCGTGGCTTTTTCAGATTTATCCAATTTTCTGTTGAAATGGTAAATCTGGGTTAAGCGGAGAAATATTATAGGATGGCATTTTGATGAAGGCATGCTGATGCTATGCAAAACTTGGCAGTACCAAGTCCACAATAAACTGCCATGTGGAAGTACTCAGTTTGTCGGACTGAGAAGATCCAGGTTCGAATGTGTGCTCTACCGGGCCAGTCACTATCTCTTAGCTGGACTCATCTCAAAGGATTCTTCGGTGTGGGGGTGGAGAGTGGTGAATCCATGCATGCTGTCTTGAGCTCCTCCGAGGAAAGGGAGGAAATAAAAAAAGAAGTAATCAGCTTGACGTTGTTGGAGATTGCAACAGAATCTGTCCTGGGTCCCTGGTGATGGTAGAGGTGACACTGCTCACGGTTAGAGGGAGCATGGACTAGTGCATGGCTGCCCATGTACTGTCTGTTCAACCCCGGTATTTGTATTACATTGATATTGAGAGACTGTACTACAATCTCCTCAAAAGCAAAGGAAGTCAGTCAAGCCTTTCCTTGGGGAAGGCAGAGGGGTGAAAACAACATATTTAGCGCTGCCTCCTGAAATCCTGCACGCTGGATGATGACACCGTTCCTATACACAACGGAATTGCCATCGATCTTGTGTTTACTAGCAGCATTGGGGGGGGGGGGGGGGACGGAATCCCAAACCTGCCCAGAATGAGGAACTAGTTTCTATTAGGATACAGAAAGCAAAGGCTTTCTGTTTCCTAAATGCCTTGTAATTGAATGAAGCTTAACTCTGACAGAGAAACATAAAGAAATATCAAGGGATGTGAAAAGTGCTCCAGTTTGTTGTGACCACTTGGACAATTTCCGTGACCACCTAAGGCATGTTTCAGAAAAGAATGGAGGGAAGCAATCAGTAGCACTTAGCAAAAAGTGCTGGGGAAATGGGTAAGATTTACAATAACGTCTATGATTCAGTTTCTCCACAAATTAGAGGGGGGAAGCGAAACAAAAAGGTTTGAACCACCCCATTTTGGGCATATTTCCTTTTGCAGTTGCCTATAGTTGCACTGGATAGCTCAGTCGGTAGAGCATGGGACTCTTAATCGCAGGCTCATGGGTTCAAGCCAGACATTAGGTGAAAGATTCCTGCATTGTGCAGTTAGGGAAAATGTACAAAACTAGTTCAAATATATAATAATAATAATAATAATAATAATAATAATAATAATAATAATAATAATAATAATAATTTATTATTTATACCCCGCCCATCTGGCTGGGTTTCCCCAGCCACTCTGGGCGGCTTCCATAGAAAACCAAAAATACATTAAAATATCACAGATTAAAAACTTCCCTGAACAGGGCTGCCTTAAGATGTCTTCTGAATGTCAGGTAGTTATTTATCGCTTTGACATCCGATGGGAGGGCGTTCCACAGGGCAGGCGCCACTACCGAGAAGGCCCTCTGCCTGGTTCCCTGTAGCTTTGCTTCTCGCAATGAGGGAACCGCCAGAAGGCCCTCGGCGCTGGACCTCAGCATCCGGGCAGAACGATGGGGGTGGAGACGCTCCTTCAGGTATACTGGGCCGAGGCCAAATATATGTTGGAAGTGTAAGGAAAAGGAGGGGACATTTTATCATATGTGGTGGGATTGTAAGGTAATTAAAAAATTTTGGGAAATGGTATACAATGAATTGAAGAAAATGTTCCATTTAGCATTTGTTAGAAAACCTGACGATTGTAGGGAAAGACCTGGCAAAAAAAGTTGGAAAACATCTTCATGTATGCGATAATGGCCGCGAGAGTTCTGGTAGCACAAGGATGGAAGATTGAAGAAACCCCAACTAAAGCATCACGGCAAGAAAAATTGATGGACTATGCAGAACTGGCAAAACTGACATATAAGCTACGGGACAAGGATAACTGTGACTTTAAGGATGAATGGGAACCTTTCACAAAGTATCTGAAGATGCAACAAAGCGAACTGGACTCCTATCCTAGGCAGGTTTTGAATAAACATTCACAAACTCTTTATTGATAATAATCAGCTAAATAGTTTGAGGATCTATACAACTTTGTAACATGCAGAAAACAGCATTATTGGAGAAACCAAAGACTGGAACTGAGGGAAGTCGGGGGGTGGGGTGGGGGTGGGTGGGTTTTGTGTGGGACGGGAGGAGGGAGGAAAAATGGGGGGGAACAAGGATGATATGTTTTTGGATAATATGTCTTGTTATAATTTTGAATAAAAAATAAATAAATAAATAGAACCAGGAGACAAAAGGGGGGGGGGAGAGAAAGAAAGATTCCTGCATTGCAGGGGGTTGGTTGTGACCCCTTCCAACTCTACAGTTCTATGAAAAGGCAGCCGTGTTTTTGTATCCACCTGTTGCTGGTAGGAACTAGATCCCAGCAGGGCATTCAGACCTTGATTTACGGGGAAAACTGGGTTGAAAACACTTTTATCAGTCACACTGAGCATTAAAAGTTTGCTTAGCAACACAGCTGATGATCAATAATGTTAGTGGGAATGCTGACACGGAATGATTATTCCCACAAGATAAAATTCTGAGATTTATTTTATTGTTATATTTTTTCCTGTGGTTGACATATAACCATGATGGTTGAAACAACAACAATAAACAATCTGTTTTCCTTTTATTGTCTATCAAAGTATTTCTATACCACCCTTTAAATAAAGGGCCGAATCAACAAGTTTTTGAACTGGACAAAACATTTTCTGAAATCCAAGGGAAGCTGAAAAAGGATGGGTAGAAGTTACCATTCTATTAGTTAATTGTGATATACCCTCTTTGCACCTCTTCATTCAGTGAATATTCAAAGTGCAGGTTATTGACTTGATGGAATAACAGCTTTTGCCATGTCAGTGCATATGTATGTTTCCTCTAGTGTACTTATTATTGATCCTCTAAACCCTAATGGATCTGGAATACTTAAGGACTCTTTCAAAGATGCACTATTGACATAAGAGATTGTGTCTTGTGTTCAGAGGTCTTCCCACACACCCTCTAAAACATGGTTATTGACAAGAAGATACATCATAACAGGCCCTCGGGAGACCTCCCAGTCTTTTGTGTCAAAGCTACTTCCACCAAGAAACATTTGAAGCTTCTTCAGATATACTTAACAGTCCATTTTCAGCTTAAGTAAAAGTTATTTCATCTCAAAACAGAACGTTGCTGTTCTCATTATTTATAAATGTACTATTAAAAGATATTCCTGCTATCCACCCACATGCTAAAAATAAGTGTGGTAGTGCTCATTAGAACCTTGAACCAAAGAAACACAAATTGTAGTCTTCTACACTACACACACATAGGGTACATGAGATTTAAAAACCTAATAATAATAATAATAATATTTATACCCCACCCATCTTGGCCAACCTTGACAGGCACCAGTACAGTTTATGTATCCCTTTCTCTAATTATTAGTCCATCTCCTCCTTTAATAATGTCCTTTCAAACCAGGTAATAATAATAATAATAATAATAATAATAATAATAATAATAATATTCTTTTTGTACTCCACCCATCTGACTGGGTTGTCCCAGCCACTCTGTGTGGCTTCCAACACATATAAAAACATAATAAAATGCCAAAGTTTAAAAACTTCTCAATACAGGGATGTCTTGAGATGTCTTCTAAAAGTTGTAAACTTATTTATCTCCTTGACTTTTGATGGGAGGGCGTTCCCCAGGATGGGCACCACTACCAAGAAGGCCCTCTGCCTGGTTCCCTTTAACTTCACTTATCGCAGTGAGGGAACCGCCAGAAAGCCCTCGGAGCTGGATCTTAGTGTCTGGGCTGAACAATGAGGGTGGAGACACTCCTTCAGGTATACAGGGTCAAAGCCATTTAAGGCTTTAAAGGACAGCACCAACACTTTGAATTGTACTCGGAAATGTACTACGAGTGTAGATCCTTTAAGGTCCTCTGCTTGGTTCCCTGTAAACTCACTTGTTGCAGTGAGGGAACCACCAGAAGGCCCTTAGAGCTTGTCCTTAAGTGTCCAGACTGAATGATGGGGGTGGAGACGCTGGGCCACTTTAATATAGGCCAAAGGTGCTCCATCACCTCTGGAGCAATTAGTGGTCTCGTAAAGTTCAAGAAATACATATCTCAGACCCTTATTTTTATCCATATAAGCAATGCATTTTTATTTGTTTGTTTGTTTGTTTGTTTGTTTGTTTGTTTGTTTGTTTTGAAAAAGCAGCCTGCAATATCAGTAAAGTCATACTTCAGATGCTTCACATCCCATAGCTATACATCTGGATGAAATGCTGATGTGTTGACTCAGTTCTGGGAGATCTAGCAAACGATGTTCTAGACTTTGCTTTTTGAAGCAGCAGTCTGGCGCATATTACTTTTATTCACATCTCCATTTTAGAGATGAACAGCATAAATAGATAAGTCAATACTCACTGATTTCAACATGGATGTAAGCCATAACCTAATTAGATGCATTCTCATGAGCCTAGCAAATCCTGCAGTATATGCAAATAATTTATTCAATTTATGTCTGGAGACGTTAAAATATACATGACTGAACAAAAGTTTAACCTTTTTTATACTGCTTATTAAACAGAAAGCTGAAAATTTAAGCTTCCCAGAATATCACAGTTTCTTTATGTTTAATACAAATAACAGTTCTAGTATTCAGCACATGGATCTAATGGATTATTTGAGCCTGCTGCTTTACTGAAACATGAAAGCATTATGCCTTCCCCTTTTTTATTTAGGCGCCTGCACACCATAATGGCATTAGTACATATCATTATGCAGAAGCATAAAAGGACCCGGAACTAGAAAGGGGGACATTGAAGCTCTTTGACATCTCACTTTGTTATTCTCTAAGCCTTTTCTCTAAGCTACTCCCCTTTTCCTTTCCAATAGGAGAGGAGATGTGATCCACAGGTAGTAAGAGAACATCTGTTAAAGCAATTAGAAAGATGAGGAATGGTTAAGGAGAAAACACATGCCCAGGCCTGTGTCGGGAGATAGGGAGCAGCCAGGTACACTTGCCCCTGAGCCTCAGAGGGCTAAGCTGACCAGGGTGCTTTTCTGTTTCAGTTCATAACTTTATTCTAACAAGATTCTACCACCCTGGGACTCAGACAAGCTCTGCATGAGCCTGCATGTATTTGTATCGACCATGATGCCATTGTCCTCATGCTAAGCTTTCTTTCTAGTGATGCTGATTACTATGGTGTGGGACACAGGTGGCGCTGTGGTCTAAACCACTGAGCCTCTCGAGCTTGCCGATCGGAAGGTCGGCAGTTCGGATCCCCGCAACGGGGTGAGCGCCCATTGCTCTGTCCCAGCTCCTACCAACCTAGCAGTTCGAAAGCACTTCAGTGTGAGTAGATAAATAGCTGTGGCAGGAAGGTAAACGGCGTTTCCGTGCGCTCTAGTTTCCATCTGTTGCGCCAGAAGTGGTTTAGTCATGCTGGCCACATGACCCGGAAAGCTGTCTGTGGACAAACGCTGGCTACCTCAGCATGAAAGCGAGATGAGCGCTGCAACCCCATAGTCGCCTTTGACTGGATGTAACTGTCCAGGGTTTTTTTTACCTTTTACCTTACTCTGGAAACTGGGAGAAAAGTCTCCCAGGCACAGGAAGCAGGGATCATTACACATCCCATGCCCCCCAACGGAGGAGGATAGAGAGGCCTGCTCCATCTGTGGCAGACCCTCCTCTTTCTCAACAGCCCCACGCCCTTTGCCCACTCAAAGGAGAGGGAGTTGCTTGAGAAGAGGGTGAGAGGAACAAAAGCAGGAAGGGGGACATACTTCACTCATTTGTGTGTTTTCGTCCAAGCTTTTTCTGAAGAATACCAAAGAAGGATTCCCAAAAGGCCAGGGTGATTAGTTCTAGTGCTTTATCAGAAGAAAGTATAAACTTACAAAAGCCTACAAAGCCTTGCTGTCTTGACTCAGGGCAAGTGTTTGTCATGACTGTTCGCAAGAGTATGTTAAGCGTTACTGATATAAAAGGCAAGCTGCATAAGCTGGCATCAGTAGCCCAATTAACTCACCCCTTCCTATCTTTCATCCATCTCTCAGATAAGGGAGAAGGTGACAGGCAGGCAGTGTCTGAAGCTTCCCCTCTCCCAAGGAGCTGAACCAAAACTAAGGCTCCACAACTTCAAAGCAAGCAGATAGGCATATGTGATCTCATTCTTGCAGCGAATAGCAATTAGTCCAGGGATAATCTTGACCACCAACATGGCGTCTACAGGCCCTCTGGAACATTTTCACTTTTTGGATCCATACACTGTAATATTGGAGTCCCAACTGCTGTGGAGCTGCATCTACATACCCTGCAACATTTGTCTGATGGAAGTAAGGACCTCTTATTTAATAATAATAATAATAATAATAATAATAATAATAATAATAATACCCTGTCCATCTAACTGGGTTGCCCCAGCCACTCTGGGCGGTTTCCAACATATATAAAAACAGAATAAAATATTAAACATCAAAAAACTTTCCTTTACAGGGTTGCCCTCAGATGTTTTATAAAATTGTATAGCTACTTACCATACTTTTCTGTGTATAAGATGCCGGTTTTTTACTAAAAAATAATGTTAAGGGGGACGCGGGTGGCGCTGTGGGTAAAACCTCAGCGCCTAGGACTTGCCGATCGTATGGTCGGCGGTTTGAATCCCCACGGCGGGGTGAGCTCCCGTCGTTCGGTCCCAGCTCCTGCCCACCTAGCAGTTCGAAAGCACTCTTAAGTGCAAGTAGATAAATAGGTACCGCTTTATAGCGGGAAGGTAAACGGTGTTTCTGTGTGCTGCGCTGGTGCAGGTTTGCCAGAGCAGCTTCGGCACGCTGGCCACGTGACCCGGAAGTGTCTCCCGACAGCGCTAGCCCCCGGCCTTTTAAGCGAGATGGGCACGTAACCCCAGAGTCGGTCACGACTGGCCCGTACGGGCAGGGGTACCTTTACCTTTAATGTTAAGGGGGTGCTCATCCTATGCACAGATAGTGCCTAGGGGGGACGTGTGATTGATTGCTGCGGAGATTATCAGTGGCAATGGGACAGAGGATAGATTGAGAACATGACGTGTGCTAGCAGCAATGTAGGTCTGGTGGTTGAGTGACTTTTAGGCCATTTCCCCTAAAAAATGCTCAACAACTCTGCCCCCCCCAAAAGCTCAACAACTCTGGGCAATCTCCCCCCCCATTTTCTTAATTAGGAGTCCCCAAAAATAGGGGGTGTCTTATACATGGGGGCGTGTTACACACGAAAAAATATAGTATCTCCTTGGCTCAGAGGTCTCATCACTTCATATTCTCCAACATTTCGAGATGAAAATAGGGACGTCCTAAGGAAAAGCAGGACATTCTGGGATCAAATCAGAAACTAGGACAGCTTCTGTAAATCTGGAACTTTCCCTGGAAAAAGGGACACTTGGAGGTCTGCATCTATGATATGCCTTTCCCAGGGACACTGACCTTTCTGGCTCCAGTCCACAAGAAGACCTTTTTATTTGCCCAGCCGTTCCAGTACATTATCTGTTTTACTGGACTCCTGGCTTCATTTAATTTAATTTCCTTATTCGTTTGCCACCTCGGGAGCTCTGAAAACTAATGGGTGGCATAGACGTTATTACATGAATAAACATTTCAAGGGCACTGATAATAAGAGATACATCTGGGCATAAAAGGCCTGCCATGTTTTTAACTAGTATGTGCACTCAACACCTACAGGATTCCCACCTTGCTATTATTTTTCAGCAGGCAGTAGTATATTGTAAATCTCTAATTGTCCATTTAAGTAATAATGATCAACCTTCAGGGCATTTCCTGGAGAATTAATGACCATAGGGGAAGGTTTTAACAGCCTGAGGCACAACAAGAAGCCATTAACCAGAGCCCGCCATTTAACCACTTAAGCACTGATGAACATTCCAGACGCAGAAGTCAGGAAAATTATCGGGTATGCTCTCCTATGCAGATAGATAAATCACTTTAAGGCACCCCAAATCAGTGCAGTATTGATTAGAACAGAATAGAACTGCTGCATATAATGCCTCTGAATCTAAAGATACCTTTAAATATATCAGAACTAAAAAGGGACATGGTAAAGCGTGTTCTCCCTAGCAGAGAGCACATGTTGCGGTGGGAGCCTGCAGGCCACCCCACTGTTGCTGGGTGGATGTTTGGTGGGACACAGGCAGTGATTGGCTAAATTGGGTCTCTGGGGAGATTTCCTTGTTGCCAATTTGGAGGAGGGGTCAGAGGTTTTAAATACTGGACGCCCAGCTTTGGGTGTCCTCTTGGGCTGCTTGCACCGGATCACCAGCCCACTCTCCCTGAATTGGGGGGGGGGGTTGCTTTGACCTTGCTATGCCTGTCATGGGGTCGTCTGCTTTTGAGGCAGGGGCCTGGTAGGAATTTTGTCCATTTGGCTGATTGGCTGGTGCCATTTGGTTTTTGCCTACTGCATAGCAAATCGTCACAACTTGTAAGGTTGGCGGTTAGGCATTGGTTTAAATTGGTTGGTGGAGGCACGGTGGTGCTGTGAGGGAATTCCGTTAAAGGAATTAGGGGCTTGCCATCCTTTTCGTCCTAGTCCCTGGCATCGGGCCTGGGCCTTGCAAGCCCCCAGGAGCATGCGGGTGAGAAGTGAGGGTCTCATGCCCAGCTTCATTTCTCCCCAATATTGTTTTCCCTGACTGGCTTCCTCTGGAATCCGGAAGTCAGTTCTGTCCCTGGGGCAAGGACAGATAGTTGTAACCAATGCCTAAGCAACCACTCACATGTGTGTATTTAAATAAAGTTGTGGCCAAAATCGTGCCAAAAACCTTAAACAAAATTTGATGTGTGATGTGTGAGTTATTTGGGGTGGCTTGGGGACCTCGACACACAACATTTGTATTCATCCATCGAAGATCTCTGGCCAGTCCTCACTTACCTGACACTACTTATTGTCAAACATTATCCTCCACTTTGCAGACATTAACACTGCAATAGCTTTATGCTCTGCTGACCAAGGCTGTAAACCTCTACCTGCTTACCTTCTCATTTTCATGCCACACAGCACTGCACACAGTGCAGTGTATGTATGCTAGTATAACTGGGAACTTCAGGAGGCATTCCTCAATTTTTGCGGATCTGCTTTTGAAAGTGCAAATGGTCTCACACTACCTATCCAGATCCTTGCTTCTTGTTCATGTGAGAATTCTTGCACATCGTGGATATATATATAAGGATGGGGGGGGTCCCGGATGGATGCTCCAGATAACTATGCAATCAGTTGGTTGGAAGGCAACAAATAAATCATCTGCCCAGTTCATATCTGGCTAGCCGTCTAACCTGCTTTCTAAATTCTCAAAATCTCAAAGCCTCCCTATGTATCCTGTTCCTCTTCTAGTTTTTCTAATGCTTAGCCTACATTTAAATAATGCCTATTAATTTTCCTTTAATTAATCTATTCTTTTCTTTTTGCTCACATATTTTACATCATAAAATTACCCATTTGAACATTTTTCTTCCTATACATTTTAAACCCCACTTGGTTGTTTCAACATTCCTTATAAGATTTGTCTCCCAGGCCTTTTATTATCTTCATCTGCCTATTCTTTCCATTCTCGATCTCCAATGTCCTTCTTGAACTATGGTGCCCAGAACCTAGCACATTTCTCCAGATGACCTCTTTCCAAGGCTGAAGCAATATCATTTCTTTAGGGAATCTTTGATACAATCTCCCTGTAATACAGCCTCAGATGAAATATCGTTTTGTGTTTCACAAAAACCACATTACTGAATCATCCCATGGCTACAAAATCTTTCTCAGCAGCCCTCTTGCTTCCTCTGGAGCAGTCAGTTAACCCTTTCTTAAATTTGGCCAGTTCTCTTATATTGATAACAAGGGCAATGATAGACATGTGAAGCACTACAAAAATGGGGCAATGTTTGCTTTACAGCTCAATCTCTGTAATCTGAAAGCAAAGGTAATACTGTGAAAGATTTGCTAGACCCAATGAAGTTGGTATGGAGAACCAGGACTGGATTAGGTAAATGCAGGGACCTTATATGTAACTGTACCTTCCAAATAGCTGGTACCTTGCCTTGTGCCTGTCTTTCTCACTTCCAAACATGTAACGGTGACTGTACAATGATCTAGGGCAAGGTTTCCCAAACTTGGGTCTGCAGCTGTTGTTGGAGGGACCAGTGGTCAGGGATGATGGGAACTGTAGTCCAAAAACTGTAGTCCAAGTTTGGGAAACCCTGATATAGGAGATGTTCACATGTATCACGCAACAAGAATAGAATCTGTGTACTTCTGTACACAAGCAGCCGAGATGTACCGCCATATCATTCTTCATCTGTAATGTTCAGTGTGTGCCCCAAACCTTGAAAATTGCTGAGGGTCTTGATGGACCACTTAATGATTTTTCCGCCTGGTGTAGCAATTATGGCAGATACTGCATGGTTTTTTAACTGTACTTTTACAGGCATGCCATGTAACCACTTGAATGAACCATGGTTTGGGAATACATTGGTACCTCGGGTTAAAAACTTAATTCGTTCTGGAGGTCCGTTCTTAACCTCAGCTACCACTTTAGTTAATGGGGCCTCCCGCTGCCCTGCAATTTTTGTTCTCATCCTGAAGTAAAGTTCTTAACCCAAGGTACTATTTCTGGGTTAGTGGAGTCTATAAACTGAATTGTCTGTAACCTGAAGCATCTGTAACCTGAGGTACCACTGTAGTTAAGCTGTACAAATCGACAAGCGTACCCTCTTTTTTATTCTTCTTCTTTGATTTATTTATCTGTTCATTTTTTTCATCCTGCCCTTCTTTCCAAAGGAACCCAGGGCAAAAAGCACTTCCAAACAAGCACTTTTACACGTGTAGATAACTTGCATCTGTGTTCAGTGTAATGCAAAAACAGGTATCTACTGTCTGAGTAACAAGCAAGCTTGTCAAAAATTTTTTAAAGAAAATAAAGAAGACAGAGCAGACCAGACTACCACCTCACTGACCACTTTCCAGCACCAGACAAGCAGCAGGACACCAAACCAGACCCAGCTTGAAATACTAGGATGGTATTGAAATACTGGGCCATTTGGTATGATAGACTACACCCTAAGTGAAGACCACAACACTGCTCCTCTTTTTGTGATCTTTAGCAAAAGGGTGCAGGTCCCAAGTGATGTGCCAAGAGCTCCTGACAAGTGAGCCCAAACTTCAAAAAAGTGCACAATTTCCAAACTAGGAAGTTCATGCTATGAACATACCGATTCTGAACTTCAGCTGCAGTGCTGCTGTGACACTCTTAACATAATAATTAATTGATGGAAAGACACATTTGCACTTCCAAGTTTTCATGAACAGCAAACCACAGCCACGTTTTTGCAGGAAACAAGCGAAGAAAAAAGGCTCCCCTGTGCCGGAGAATTAAAACCAGAATTTTAGCTGGTATTTGCTGAACATTCTTAGATAAATAACCATGCTGTATATTAACCTGTCACGTTGCTTGAATTACTTTTCAACATCCCACCCACCTTATCACCACGATTGCCTTAACTTTGCATCAAAGAACTATGAAGGGTTTCATTTGTTTAAGGTTTTTATTAACGAAAAAGAAATTGCATACAGAAAATTGCACACTGTTGCTTAGCTTAAGAATGGGACAGAGCACTAGGAAAATACCAGATGCACACAAAAGGAGAAAGATTTACCTTTTTAATTTCTCTGGCTTTGAACTGAAACAAGTTCATATAATTACAATTTTACTGTTGCTATGGGAACATTTGTCTGTGAAGATAAACAGGAAAAGATACCTGGTTGAAAGTAATGGAGTTAGTCAGAATTTACACACTAAACCTCCAAAGTGAGGTCAAAATCCAGTTCTGTACCCCTGGCTCTTCTTCGCATTAATAACGCAACGCTGCGCATGTTTGTGCTGAAGTGTTTCACTGCCTCCTCCTCTCCCTCGCTGTGTTCAGTGAGACTTACTCGTAGGAAACTGTATAAGATTGCAGCCTTAGAAAAATTGTGATAGTATTTCCATATATAGGTTAAAGTGCTCAGGGTAAGATTTAGCTCTCTCAGCACAGACCAAATTGTTTCTGTTAGAAACTCTTCTTTGACATGTATTCAGGCCTGGAAGAAATATTTTTGCTCTATGAAAATCTGAAATGGAGACAGTCGGTTTGATGGGAGAAGTTAAATACCTCTTGACATGCTGTGGGAAAGAAAAAGACATTGGCACTCAGGATAATGATTTTTTCAATGAAGTCACTTTACTATTACTTGAATATGTATTTTAACTCCGCTGAACCTATGTTTATTATTGCATTTTTACAATTACAATGAGTTTTTATGGTATTTTAAAGTGAAAATATGACTGAAATAAATTATTTCCTGTATTCATGAACCAAGGCATTTTTTTTTCTGGCGGTACTCAACAGTACAGTGGTACCTCAGGTTAAGTACTTAATTCATTCCGGAGGTCCGTTCTTAACCTGAAACTGTTCTTAACCTGAAGCACCTCTTTAGCTAATGGGGCCTTCTGCTGCTGCAGCGCCGCCGGAGCACGATTTCTGTTCTTATCCTGAAGCAAAGTTCTTAACCTGAAGCACTATTTCTGGGTTAGTGGAGTGTGTAACCTGAAGCGTATGTAACCTGAGGTACCACTGTACATAGTACCGGCACCATTTTTTCTAGGAAAAACTGCACTGAAACTAACCTTTATTATTACTCTGTTGAAGTTATATCAAATGTGTTGGGTCGATGCACCAGTAAACTTATGCTGAGTGTAGTTGAGGACCTGACCTGTAAATACTAACAATTTATTTCTGCCAAAGAAACAACCCAAACCCAGAGTGTACCAGGATATAGAAATTACCAAGTAGCGACCATGGATGCAATGGTACCACTGAGGACTTCCGTCGGCAACCACCAAGTGTTTTGAATCCCACTCCTTGCTGCTGTCTTCATCTTGAGGTGATGAGGGTGGTAACCTTTCCCTTCTTAAAAAGACAAATAAATTGGTTCCCACTTCCTCTTTCAGCACAGTGTGCTTTTCAAGGCTTGGATTGGCACCTGAGCAGCTGGACAGAAAGTGGAGTAAACAAGGAGAGGGAAAGGAAGGAGGACAAGAACGTGAGAAGAGGCAACTGGATCACCTGTAAAGGTGTTCCTGTTAAACAGGAAGGAAGGAAAAAAGTAGTCCTCATAGCATCTCTTAAAGAGTACCTACATTTCTTTCTAAAATAGATAAATGTGTTTTTCTGTTCGTAATTTTTAGCGGTGCTTTTTTTTCGGGGGGGGGGGCAGGAGTACGCATACCCCTAAACATTTTGTGAACCTCACGGGAGAAGAAACTAAAAATAAAAATAAAAAAAAAAGTTTCTTCTCTAGCACAGTGAATCGTCAGTTCCGTTGCTACCCCCAATGGCGGCCTCATTCCCTGTCACAGTGTTTCCTGAGTCTCAGACGGAAGCGAGTGTTTAATGTGTGAAGCAGTGTGGAATGTGGGCTGTGTGGTGTTTTACTGATGAAAGTTTGGCCTCATTGAGGGGCAGTATTTCAGTATAGGTAGGAAAATTACTAGCTATTTTTCATCATCACAGCCAGCAAAGAAGTGTAAAGTTAATGATGCCAATGTGGAAGTTACTGTCAGCTGTCAGCTGTCAGCTGTGTAATATGAGGTAATACATGTTCTTAGTACTTTTGTCCACTTACTGCAGACATAGGCAAACTCCGGCCCTCCAGATGTTTGGGACTACAGTTCCCATCATCCCTAGCTAACAGGACCAGTGGTCAGGGATGATGAGAATTGTAGTCCCAAACATCTGGAGGACTGGAGTTTGCCTATGCCTGACTTACTGGATTTATTTTTCCTGATTTGAACTATAAAATGGTGATTTTCTTGAGTCAAAATGAGACTACCCCTAAACATTTTTTGTTAGGAAAAAAAGCACTGATTTTTAGGCCCTGTAAAACATCTTCACAGATCCAGAACAGGATGGGCTTGCTTGGGGCCACTAGCAGGCATGGGATGTGTATGGATCTAAACTATTCTATCCCTAGTTCAGAGTGGATAATTAAAAAGAAAAAAGAAAGAAAATGAAATGTAATATAAAATATAAGGAAATAATAGAGGAAAGTTAATTGCTACCATTTCCCCTCTTGGTTCACTTTCAAGAAGCTTAAAATAATCATGATTTTATTGAAGGCTTGTGTCTATTATGCTTTGGCTCACTGAACTGTACTTTTATTAGACTTACTGGAGAGGGCTTCGAAAATTTGCAGCCGAAATCTCTCAAGTGACCTTATTTTGTATAATTTGGGGAGGGGGGGAATTGCTTTTTCCTACAAAATTGTAGTTATTCATGCAGTGACAAGGAAATGGAGGGCAGTTACTTCACCCAAAAATATCTGCTAGGAGGGTTGGGGTTTTTTTTGGGTAATTGCTTGTCTGCTTTTGTTAATTTTCCTAATGAACCTCCAGCCAGCTGTGTGTACACTACTGGGATTTTCAAGAAAATTGCAGCTTGCTTCACTGCAACTAAATTGATACTAAAGTTTAAATACAGCCCTTTAACCAATAACAGCTGAAATATTTTTATTATTAAGCTTGCCATACAACAATTTTAAGTGTACAAAGCAATGCATAATCTTGATGCATTGCGTTGCATGCTTACTCACAAGTATTCACAGTATTTTAAATTTGGTGCCAAATGCACCCCTTGCTTGGATTGGGTCCACTGCAGGAGCTGCTCATCTGAGCTCCCAAAAGTATGGCAGTCAGCAGTAATTGCCCGTGGCTGCAAGTCCCTCTGAGACGAGCTACACTTAGAAGTTTCCGATTATGAACTCCTGCGGCCAATCCCTGCTGATAGTGGGGCTTGCGGTTGCCACTGATCAGCTAAATCAGGGGTCAGCAAACTTTTTCAGCAGGGGGCCGGTCCACTGTCCCTCAGACCTTGTGGGGGGCCGGACTGTATTTTGGAAAAAACAATGAACGAATTCCCACAAATAACCCAGAGATGCCTTTTAAATAAAAGCACACATTCTACTCATGTAAAAACACCAGGCAGGCCCCACAAATAAACCAGAGATGCATTTTAAATAAAAGGACACCTTCTACTCATGTAAAAACACGATGATTCCCAGACTGTCCGTGGGTCGGATTTAGAAGGCGATTGGGCCGCATCTGGCCCCTGGGCCTTAGGTTGCCTACCGCTGAGCTAAATGGTCCTGGCCGCAAGCCCCTGCAATTGCACCTGGGAATTCCCAAAAGAGAGCTCCCCAGTGTATCAGTGTAAAAAGGTAAAAAAGGTAAAGGACCCCTGGTCGGTTAAGTCCAGTCAAAGGTGGGGTTGCAACACTCATCTCACTTTCAGGCTGGCGTTTGTCCACAGACAGCTTTCCGGGTCATGTGGCCAGCATGACTAAACCACTTCTGTCACAATGGAACACCATGATGGAAACCAGAGCGCACGGAAACAGCATTTACCTTCCTGCCACAGCGGTACCTATTTATCTACTTGCACTGGCATGCTTTCGAACTGCTAGGTTGGCAGGAGCTGGGACAAAGTGACAGGAGCTCACCCCGTCACGGGGATTCGAACTGCCAACCTTCTGATCAGCAAGCCCAAGAGGCTCGGTGGTTTAGACCACAGCGCCACCCACGTCCCACGTATCAATGTACGTGGAACTAAGTAAGAGGGTTAGGACAGCAGTCAGGCAGAGACACTTGGTGACACAGAGGGAGGAACCACTAACAGGAATTGACTGGGCACAAACAGTATAGAGACAGATCAGGCAGGACAGAAAAGGTTAGCAGTTTGATGGATGCTTGTTTAAAGAAAGTTCTTTGTTTTATATTACTCCTGCTTGATTATTAATATAACTAACACTGATTGAAACACCCAGTGCGGCTGGTTTCTGCCAGAAGAACACTCCCACTTTAAGAAGGGTTTTCCTTTGCAACCTGGCTTTTTGCAAATAATTCCCCCCCCCCCCGGTGTGGTTTGAAGCCATGCATGCAAAGGAAGAAGGAAAGGAAAGGTTGGTTTCCTGTGAAGTTGGGTCATTTGATATCATAGTGGTGCCAGGTGATTGATAGGTGGCATATTTGAAAGTAGCCCACAGGGTTGGAGTGGGGACTCAGGATTCAGCCTGCCAGCAGGATTCTTCCCCTCACCTCTGTCACAGACTGATGTGCACTCAATGGAAGCACAGGTCAATTATTTGCTCTCTATGCAAAAATGTCCTTATTATAGTATTCTGTGAAGAAGCCGCATTGCTGATTATCAAGAGAGATTGCATTACCAATGTTTAAGTAAAGATGGGGGAGAAACACCCTCCAATGCAGACACAAAGACTGGATTAGTTAATCACATTGATGGTCTGCATGAATTAATCCTTGTGCCAAGCTTTTATTTAGAAATATGAAACTTCATTTCCATATCAATGCTTAACTTTTCTAGCCATGACAATTATTCATGACATTTGAACTCTTGCTTCTTCTTTTTCCCCTTACGCATATTGGCATACAAAAAAGAGAGAGCCTTTTTTGCCTTTCCAAAGATAAACTTATATATATATATATATATATATATATATATATATATATATATATTTCAGAACTCAAAGAGGTAAATGCAATTGAAAGTTTGAAACAAGTTTTTTAAAAAAATTGAGAGTTTGTACTCTGGAGCAGTACTGAATTCAGTAAGACTGGGCTAGAATAAGTGATTTGAGGATGGCAACTTGAAATCAGTTATGCGTAAAACTAAACAAATTGTCGCTTGTGGCAGTTGACAGTTTCCCACAGATATTTGTTATAATCCTTTAAAAAATGCTTTTAGAGTTGGGGGGGGTATCTAGGAAACATGATTATGGCATGTACAGAACTTTGCACAGTATTTTCTATGTAAGGAGAAGATAGGTAGTAACATACCCAAAGGTTCACAAAACAACTATGATGAGAGTGAAAGGTGTAGGAAGGACCAAATAGATTCAAGGTAGAGATGGGATCAGTGTTTTGACATCTTTGTTACTTGATGTGAGAAGTTATGACTGCACACAGGTTCCCATACCCCCGTTTCCCATCTTTTGACTGGTTCCCATCTCGACTGTTCATTTTTATTCATTTATCTTGCAACACAAAATGATGCTCAGCCTGTGGAATTTGCTGTCTGGTCTGGCTGATCTTTCTTTATAGTAAAAATAGCCTTCATGGGGAAAAGGAAGAGAAGAAATTGAAGGCTGCAGAGATTCAGAAGCATTTCAGTGAACTTTTAATTACAGAATGGTGAAAATGGCAGGAAAGGGGACTTTGGGAAATGCTTAGGGATATAAGGTAATCTCTAGAATCGGTACTTTGAATGTTTCATGGCACAGTGGGAAGTGACACAAAGGCAAGGTTTATTGTTACAGTGGTAACCATACACACTATACACTTAAAGCACTCTTACACTATTTTAAAAGTAATGGCTTTCCCCAAAGAACCCTGGGAAATGTAGTTAAGGTTGCTGCCTTACTCATGTTTAGCACTGAAATCATTGGGGCTTAAGTTAGTAATTATTTCAAGTGGACTACTCTAAGCTTATCTGAATTGAACCCTTGAGTACAGGGAGGCCTGGGAGCACGTCTTACGCAAGCCCATTTAGTTGTTGAAAGAAGATGTATGCTTATGAGACACAGGGGCAATTCTTCATAGCAACTAAACTGAGCCTTCATGTTCTGCTGATTAGCAGACACCAGGGACTACCTCCTTGTGAGCTCTCTGTTGGACTAAGCTTTCTTTCAGCGCAACCTAGCAAGGCACCTTTTCTGAGTGCAATTGAGTCCCTAATGCATCCAGGCAGGTGGACCTTAGCAACACGGATATATATCTGAATTAATTAGCATGATAAAGAAAGAGAGGGAGCTATTCATAGAAGGATCCAATGAAAGTGGAGCGTGTTTAGCCTGCATTCGGCTGGCACAGAGGCAGACCTTCTGTTAATCCCCTGCATCCTGCACCTGAGATGGTTCGATATGCTACTACTGCCTTGGCTCCTTTCGCTGTCCTCAGACAACAGGTCTTCCGAGGTTGGACAACACAGAGAGCTGGGGAGAGAGCTATTAAAGAGTGTGAAGGAAAGAACTCATAAACAGCAGGAAAGCTGGTGGTGAGTCACTCTAGCGTGAGTGCATTAAGAGAAATCCCCTTAGGGGTTGTTTCAGAAGCATCATCTACAGGGAAAGAACCATATCAGACAAACCTATTCTGCTAAGATGCCGACAAAGCCACTATTACAGTGCTTTATTACGCCTGCTTGTTGTATGCCAAGACCTTACCTCATTAGGATACACGTACTGAGTATCCACAAGAGAAGACAAACAAAAGGAGCAAAACTCTCGGCAAATATCTTTATGGCTGAAATTCATTCATTCAGTTCTGCCTGGCTGTATTCCCAGGACTCCTTCGTCTGTACATTAGGATCTGCATATTGCATCCACTTAAAGGCCTTTTTTATGTACCGTTGTTCTTTTTATGACTTTCTTTCTGGAGCACTGTGGGGAAAGCATTTGTTCTCATTGCTTCCACACCTATGAATTAAGAGTTAAATAATAAGGACAGAAGAGTTCCCTGGGAAGAAATGTGCACCATTCCATCCACTGGCAGTTTAGGCGTTTATCAGGATTTAATTCAGTCACTGCTAGCAATCCATTATTATTATTTATTAAATTTCTATACAATATAAAACCACAAAAATACATACCATAGTAACAAACACACCCACACACCAGTTTAAAAGGCCATAGAAAGACCTGGGAGAAGAGGAATATTTTTGCCTGTCATCTAAAAATATGCTCCATGCCTGACTAAGTCTGGATCTCACCCACTGAATGATTTGGCCAGTTTCAGAAGAACCTCCAGCTTACCGAGTAAACACGACTGCCACGGACTGTAAATTAACAGAATTTCTATGTAGCTCAGGCAATTAATTTTCAGAAGATGGAATCCGTGGTTCTTTAAAATAAATAATTTTGCCCTTGCTGTTTTACTGTTGACACCTGCAGTCATAGTTATTTGAGATTATCAATACTGAAGTAGTTAAGCTAAAGATTTATCTCATGGTGAATCAACATTCTTAATGTGGGAATAATATTCCGCCTAGCTGTAAAATGCCTGAATTAAAGCATGTCCTATGGGAGGCTATGCTTTATTATAAATGCATTAGAACCTGTTGCTTAGAAATCAATAAACATCTCTGCAAAGTCTGAGATACCAGTAAGATGGAAATCATTGCATCATTTTAACTAATTGTGGTAAGTATGATATATGGTCACTTCAGACATCATAGGAGACTGGCGTTAAGCACACACAGCAAGTGAGGAAGAGGAATGAGAGTGTTTGGGTATTAATGGAATCTCAAGTCAAAAAACTAAGAAGTGCTTATTTAAGCAGTGGCTACTGAATCCTTGCGACGGGGTGAGTTCCAGTTGCTCGGTCCCTGCTCCTGCCAACCTAGCAGTTCGAAAGCACGTCAAAGTGCAAGTAGATAAATAGGTACTGCTCCGGCAGGAAGGTAAACGGCATTTCTGTGCACTGCTCTGATTCGCCAGAAGCGGCTTAGTCATGCTGGCCACATGACCCGAAGCTGTATGCCGGCTCTCTTGGCCAATAAAGCAAGATGAGCGTCGCAACCCCAGAGTCAGCCACGACTGGATCTAATGGTCAGGGGTCCCTTTACCTTTACCTTACTGTAGCCAAGAACTATTAATTATATGAGTTGATGGTGTCAGATTTGAGATCCAACCTAGTTCTCACTAAACCAGCCTGCTAGTCTAAAATTCCACCAAAATGCTATCATGACAAAGTCAATAAAACTGCTGGCATGTTGCACTGTGCAGCGCAGACTCTGCAGCCAAGTCCTAAATATTCCACTGGTAGGAGTTCCTTTCTAGAGAGCCTTTTGCAGTTTCCACCATAATTAATATTTCCCAGCATTATAACCTGAACCCAGTGCTATTTTTCTTGGAAAAGGTGCCGGAACTCACCATGAACACCTCCCTTTTTCTCTTATAATGGCAATGGCGCCTACCTGAGAGGTGCCGGAACCAAGTTCTGGCTGGAAAAAAAAGCCCTACATGAACCTATAGTCATTCTACAATTCTACACTGTACATTCTACAATGTCTGCTGCTATATCAGTGTTGCAACAGAGGACAACATTAATGGGGGCGTGGTGCGTGTAGGACATTTATATAAGGGTTAGATTTCCATTGAAGGCAAATAATTGCTGATCCAACAGCTGTACCATGTAGCTTTCTATGTTTCTTTGGCTTTTCTGGCTACATCAGACATAACTTTGCCTGTGATTAAGCATTCCTGACATTCTTCAGAAATTATGTTTGGGACCTATCCTGACAGTTTATGTTTTCTCGCCAATCTGATTTTATTCCACCCATTGTCTTGTGAGCTCCCTCTTAAGTTAGCGGGACTCACAAACTCATAAAGGGAAGCTAAACTACATGTAGTGGTTAAGAGCAGTAGTCTCATAATCTGGTGAACCGGGTTCGATTCCCCGCTCCTCCACATGCAGCTGCTGGGTGACCTTGGGCTAGTCACACTTCTTTGAAGTCTCTCAGCCTCACTCACCTCACAGAGTGTTTGTTGTTGGGGAGGAAGGGAAAGAAGAATGTTAGCCGCTTTGAGAGTCCTTCGGGTAGTGATAAAGCGGGATATCAAATCCAAACTATTGCAACCATTGTTTATTATTATTATTATTATTATTCATTTCATTTCCATACCGCTTTATATTTTTAAGAAAAATCTCAAAGCAGTTTACAACACATTAAGACATCAAATTAAACAATCCAGAATAAAACATTCCTGAAGAAAGTCGTATGTAAAGTATACATTCAAAGCACCTTTATTAACAGCAAACAAAAATATCAACCTAAGGGTTTCAAAATAAAACGTTACAAAGGAGGTCAGCTACAGAATGCACATTAAATGCAGCAAATGTAACAAAAAAAAAATATCCTAAACATTTCAAAAGAAAACATTACTAAAGGAAGTGAAATATAAAATACACATTTAAAACACATTTTAAATACACATTTAATTAAAAAAAATAATTAAACAAGAAAATTAAATGTGATCATTAGCTAGGATATATCTGCTACTGTTGCTGCCAGTCCAGCCAATGGTGGGCGGGTGGCTGTGGAAGCTCAAGCTTGATGACCTGGGTCTGTACTAAGAGACATCCAACATTTTAAATCTTAATATGTTGCCCCTTAAGCAGTTATACAAGGATTTTGTACCACGTTGTGACCTCTGTTTTAAAAGGGAGCAAAATGAATTAGAAACTAGGAGCCACTAAGCAAAATTAGTAAAGGTAAAGGTACTCCTGACCATTAGGTCCAGTCACGGACGACTCTGGGGTTGCGGCGCTCATCTCGCTTTACTGGCTGAGGGAGCCGGCATTTGTCCCAAGACAGCTTCCAGGTCATGTGGCCAGCATGACTAAGCCGCTTCTGGTGAACCAGAGCAGCGCACGGAAACGCCATTTACCTTCCCGCCGGAGCGGTACCTATTCATCAACTTGCACTTTTGGGTGTGCTTTCGAACTGCTAGGTGGGCAGGAGGTGGGACTGAACAATGGGAGCTCACACCGTCGCAGGGATTCGAACCACCGACCTTCCGATCGGCAAGCCCTAGGCTCTGTGGTTTAGACCACAGCGCCACCCGCGTCCCTCAAAATCAGTGGACTTGAATTCCTTAGTGTTACTATTTACTTAGAACCACTGAGGCCTCCAGACAGATGGTTGCTGTCATTGTCTACTGATCCTCCTTCCTCCCATACTTCTCCTGGAGGGTTCTTGATGAAAGCAGAAAGATGCCAATTGGTGTGAGTTTGATTCTCACTGGTTGAAATCACTGTGGTTACTGAAGGAAGAAATCGGATTGAGCTATCTACTCTCTGTTCATCTCAGTGAATAGTTACCATTCAGTCTTTGGGGAAGAAAACAGTTTATATTGGGGAACAAAATACAGTAGTACCTCAGGTTACAAACTCTTCAGGTTACAGACTCCGCTAACCCATAAATAATACCTCGGGTTAAGAACTTTGCTTCAGGATAAGAACAGAAATGTGCAGTGGCGGCGCGGCAGCAACGGGAGGCCCCATTAGCTAAAGTGGTACCTCAGGTTAAGAACAGTTTCAGGTTAAGAACGGACCTCCAGAATGAATTAAGTTCTCAACCCAAGGTACCACTATAACTTATATTGGGGATATTTATTGTGACCTACCCTCCTACCCTTCCACTGGGCAACCCTTGAGGTGCAGATGACTCATACACAGAGCCCACAGGAATGTTCCACATGACATCTCTTGCAATAGCCGAGCTCACCCCTTTTACATGTTCCTGCCTTTTATAGTGACAGGCATTTTGCTAGTCTTGAATACTGCCATCTTGGCAGGCAAAGAGGTTGCTGCTTTAGAAATTATGCTTCTTCTTTTTTTACCATAATAGTCTGTACTATTGGATCATGACAGATGTAAATTTTCAGCAAAAACTGTTGCTTTTCAATTTTTAAGGAACATGTCCTAACCCCTATAGATATCATCTCTTCCTTCTCTTTTAAGAAGCTGTAGGGCAAATGAAAGATCGGCAGCACTTTTGACTGGGGAGCTTAACAATAGTAGTTTATGATCTGGGTTATATAAGAGCCTTGTGAATCCTGTTAGGAATATAAAAGAGCCCAAGACCCAGAAGCAGCTTTCATTTGCTTTTCTTTCTCAGACAGCTATTCTTTACTTAATGCTTCTTTTTGTACTGAGTGCTTGAACTTTGGGAGTCTGTTTGTTGAGGCAGGAATGCAATTTCAACTAAGAAACGGTAGATTCAATACAGGCGATGGCCATTTCGCGCGGGAGTTTCATTCCTGGCCCCCGTGTGCGTCGGCGGAGTTTGTATAAGTGCACCCCGACCCTATTCTGCCTTGTTCTGGGTTCTGTGCATCGACGAATGAGCATCAGTTGGATATGCCTAAAATGGCCGCCCCCTGTATTGTCATTTTCTGGAGAACAGAACTGCTCAACTTAGCCATTTTCTCTCTGGTGTTATGTTGTATACATTTGAGCCCTGCATAGAAATGTCACATCCCTTTGGCCCTTTGTATTTTGGTTGGGCCCAGTGGCGGAGGAAGGGGGGCAGGGGCAGTCCGCCTCAGGTGCTATCTCTGAGGGGGTGGCAAGAAGGCAGCCCTCGGGAGGCTCACTCCGCCACCCCCGAGCGCAGCGGCATGAGCCGCCACCATTGTGCCGCCTCAGCCGCATGCAGAGGATCCTGCTACCGCTGCCGCCATGAGCAGAGGATCCTGCCACCATCCATACATGCTCAAGTGGCGCCGTCGGCAAACCATCCAGTGGCGCATGCACGGTGTCGCGACATATGGCGCGTGTGCCATACATAGCGCTGCCGCACATGCGCCAGACATATGGCGCGTACACATGCGCTGCTGGGCGGTTTGCCCCGACACTAGCACCCCACACCGAGGGCCAGTTAGCCTTCCTTTGCCCCTAGTTGAGCCTCTACTATATATAAAGGAAAAATATCTCTGTGCCATGGATATAGATAAACTCTAGATAAATGCACACACCACTTACAACCCATTGTGCGTCTGGCAAAGTAATCTGTAGTCCAAGGACAAGAAACCTGTGGCTCTCCATTGTCAGTTTTGTTGGAATACAATTCCCATCATTCCTGATCCACTGGCCACGCTTGCTGCAGCAGAGAGAAGTTGGAGTCAAATAACATCTGGATCCCAGCTCTGATCCAAGAAATCTCATCCTGTAATAAATCTGAATGCTTGAGGACTTATTAAGGGCATCAAAGTGGTTGAAATGGTATGATGTAGTCAGTAATTTCACTAGCAGACTGAGACTTGAAGACCCAAAGTCAGTTCTCAACCATGAAGTTCACTGGGTGATCTTGGGCCAATCACTATCTCTTAGTAACCTACCTCACAGGGTTGTTGTGAATAAAAAATGAAGCTAGTAGAGCCATGTATGATGCCTTAATCTCCTCAGAGGAAAGTTGGATGTAAATGCAATAAAAAATAAATCAGTATCACTTCACTTGCTCACTTAAAAATGTAAGATTTAAAAATCTCTCAGCGGGTAGGGGGCTGTTTGAGATTAATTCCAGCCTTCTAAAAATTTAAAGCAATGTAATATAGTGCAACCAACATTATAATTTGAGTGGGTGGGTGGGTGTGGGGAGGAGGACAGAGAGAGACTTCCCATCCCAAGTGTTATGCGAAAAATATTTGCAGATTGGTGACCGATTTCTGGCTTAAACTGCAAGTAGTGTTCATGTCACCAGTAATATGATTTCACATACATGGAATAAACATCTGTCATTAGATTTTAATGTCATTGTAACAGTAAATTTTGCATTTTAATGTGCAGAGAAAAGATTTTGAGTTGAACTTATGGACCCTATAACTTATACATCATCTCCCGAACTGGCCTGCATTCCTCAAAACACGGTTGGGCTTCTTTGCCCTTCTTTCCAAATTAAATTAAGGGTGAAGTGGGGGTGAGCACAATTTCCTCATTTAAATAATTAGTTGGAAACCGATAAAATATATATGAGAAGAGGGCAGAAGGGAATAGAAAGTTCTCTTTGCTCTAAGTGGTTTCCATTCCAATCCTGCTTTTATATCAAAATAATAGCAGGCATTTCAGTCTCTTAGTGGAACAAGCAAGAGCCTCCTGGGTAGGTCAGAGGACATAATTTTGCAATGGAATATAAATATGGAAAACTAATGGTTGAGACCATCTCTCAAACTTCTTATTTCCCTCATCTTCTGCTCATGCCAAAATGCCTACAGACTCAATACCTTTTTCACATATTTGTAAGGCTGAGTGGGCTTTTCCCAGTAAGTTTTAAGTTGGTTCTTGTTTTCCTTTGTTTCTACCTTGATGACTGATGTTTGTTTCTTTTACCCAGTTAATCAGCTGAAAGCGGAAAGCGCTAATCAAGATATTGGGAGATGGTGTTAATCACTCAGGACTGTGATGCATATATTTAGAACCCACTATCTCCTTGTGTTGCAGCCCAGATCTGCCAGGGGTTAAGGTGTGGGGCTATGGATTTGTGTAGTGTAATCACTGCAGCAGTTGTGTCAGACCACTGTGTGGTTGTGTCATACTGTGGTTATCTGAACATACAGTGTGTTCCCTCTGTATTGAGGGGTTTCATAGTGATTCCCTCTAACCTTCAAGTTATCTGGGTCAGTTCCCTCCTCTCTCAGGTACTTAAGCAGGGAGGTGGTTGGTGAGGAACCGAATGAGGATTGTTTCTGGAACATCACCCTACTCAGCTTAAAGTGTAAAGCTTACAGTTGTTTCCCTGGACTTGTACCACTTAATTCTGCTAAATGTACAAACTGGCTGTTAGAACTTTTGTTTGTGCCCCGAGGCAAACCAAGCCCTTTCCCAGTAAATAAATTCAAACAGACACATAATTTTAATTTAAGTTTTTGGGCAAAATTTGGCCACAGCTTTATTGATTACAAAACAAATTGAGCAGTATTGGCCTAGGCATTGGTCAGAGACTATAACTGACTCCAGCCTCCCTGGCTGGCAGTCTGAAAGGGTAAACACCAAACAAGGGAGCAACATCGGTGAAGATCGATTGAAGCTCACCCCGGGGTTCCTGTGGTCCTGGCATGGCCCTAGCCCCTCAAGTGGACTTCGGACGAGATCCAGGACCCCCAGATTCCTTTACCGGAAAACCCTGATTCTGGAGGGGCAGGTGATGGCCACACATTTCTATAAACCAATGCCTAACCGCCAAACCTTACAAAGTTGTGACGATTGCTAAAGGGGTAGGCGAAAACCAAGTGGCCAAAGCCAATCTGCCAAATGGAAAAAATCCAAAGCAGGCGACCCAATCCAAAGCAAGGCCAAAGCAGCAGCACCAAATTAGGGGGGAGGGGGGGTGTTCAGCAGCGCAAAGCAAGTGCCCCACCCACGCCGTGCTGCCGCATTTATAGGACCCCGGGATCACGCCACCTGCCCCAATTGGCCCAAACAGCCAGGCACAATCCCAGGGCCCAACTGACATGGCTTGGGCCACGCCTAGTAACAACTCACCCCGTGGGGGTGGCTTAAGGGGCTCGAGTGCAACCAGGACCCTCAATTTAGGAGGATCCCATTCATCTGCAGAACATAATCTCAGAACCCACTTACCAGGACTGTGTTGCTGCTGATGATTTTGTTATGAAGCACCCCTAAAACTCCAGCTTTTGCTATGGTAGCCTGCACCTAAAAAGGAAGTTCTGTTTTGTCCTGGAGCAGCAAAGAGAGGGAAACTTGAAGCCGAGTTGGAACACCTAAATCAATTGGGTACTGTCTCCTTCACTGTAAATTTCTGCCAAACTCCTGCATTATGTGTGAATTAAATAAAATGTCACTCTTACCTCCCTTGCTCCCAATTACTAGAAAATAGTCTGAGGTTCCTGGCTGTAGAACCCAAAAGATATGTTAATCTTTTTTCTCATACTTATTAGGAAAGCAGATTAAGGTGCATTTTTAGAGGCAGTTTCCCAAACATCTTAGACAATCTTTTCCTAACTGGCATAATTTTAAAACTTTTAACACCCATTCACTGTCAGGAAGACATGATTTAAACTAAATAGGGGAGAAACAGCAATACTCTGTTCTAGGGCAGATGCAGTTGATCTTTTGGGAGGAAATTGAGCAGCTTAAAGGCAGTCTTGAAGGCAAGATGGATGCCATGGACCAGTCTTGAGCAGCAAAACAAGCAGCTTAAAAACAGGCTGAAAGACAAAATGGAGGCCTCCAACATGCAGCTGATGAAGAGTGCGGCATTCCCACAAAAGGAGAGGAGAGCTATGCCTGATCAGCCATGACAGGGGGTGCAAACTGACCCAGCATCTCAGCTGCAAGAGTGCCCAGAAAGATGTTTCCTTAGAAAGTGATGGGTTGTGCTCCCTTAAGTGCAGAGTGGAGCAGATCAAGAGGCCAAGACATCCTCTGATGGAACCAGTTTGAACATATCTACATAATCCCCATTGAGGATTTTAGCCCTCAACTTGAGGGCAAGTTCAGAACCTGGGAAGTCAGCGGTAGCAGCACGAGTGGACTTCTTTGTGTCTTTCACTAATGCCCACCCTTCCACTCTAGCGAACCACCAAACTTCTTCCGGTGGGAATTAGCTCTCCATTCCCAACACCAATCCAGAAGACCCATCAAATCTTCCCCCTCCCCCTATGACACTCCAGCGAGGCATCGCTGTCATAATCCAAGCTAGACTGCTATGTACTGAGTTGAATAGGATCCAAAAGGCAGCAGTCTGGTTGGTCCTAGAACAATAGGGTCCAGAATGCAGCAGTCTGATTGGTCCACAGGAGCCACCCAATCCAGCTCCAGGTGGAAATGAATTCGCAACCTGATTGGCCTACAGGTGAATCCCGGAATTAGCCAATCACGTGGGGCCCATTGTGTAAATAATGTATATAAAGCAGACATTCTGGGGAAACTTCCATTCCTCCTCACCACTATGAGATGAATAAAGAGCATGAAATCCACTCTTGACTCCGAGTATATTTCATAGACGTACATGACTCGTCATCCGTGTCACTGGTACAACTCTTCTTCTTCCCTTTATGTACACATTTCTCCTGATGCTTCTTCACTGGAGACTTAGACTTGGCACTGTGGCTGCCCCTCATCCTCTGCACTGGAAGTGTCGGAGCCAGGCACTCTGCCCTCTTCTCCACCCTTTCCCCCCTCGCTCCCATGGTAACCATTGCCAGTGGCACTATGGGGGTGAGGTGCGTAACTGTCTGTGTTCCCTACAAAAGGCTTGAAGAAGTTGCTACAGACCGGCAAAGCAAAGGGGTAGGGGGTGGCAGGAGGAAATTATTCAAGCTGGAGGGCTTGGGGCAAGAAGGGCTGGGAAGCTCAGAATGCACCGATGCCGATCCCTGAGGAGAAGGAGGAATCATGTGTGGGTGAAATGGAAGAACCGGCGAAAAAGCAGGGATATCGGAAGGAATGTCTATTGCCGCTGTAGTCTGAATTGGAGGTGGGCAAAACTGTGAATCAGTAAATAGAGCTGCAGATGTACTGGGAAGCTCTAATGCAGTGGATCTCAACCTGTGGGTCCCCAGATGTTGTTGGACTACAACTCCCATCATTCCTGAGCTCTGGCATTGCTAACTAGGGTGATGGGAGTTGTAGTTCAAACAACATCTGGGGACCCACAGGTTGAGAAAGGCTGCTCTAATGGCATGTTGACGAAAGGTGGACAAGAGTTATGCAAGGTTGGCAAGGTATACGATGGGCCACTCACCCCCGCCTGCATACGGGAAACTGGGGGAGCATGAACAGACTGTGGGTGGGCTTGCAATAGGTTGGAAATGGGGGTACCTGGTATAAAACCTTGAGTCGAAGGAAATGTGCGAGTCTGGTTCAGCGCCTGCGACCTAAACTGCTTAATGATTCCGTCAAATGCTTCAGTAAACTGTAAGGTCGGACTGGGAAAGGAGGATCCCTCTGCAATGCTGTGCATAGGAAGCACAAAACCTGATGCCTCCCTGCTAACATTGAACATTGGAGGCAAAGGAGTTTGCAGATCCAAGGAGGCTACACCTTCACCAGAGAGACCTTGAGTGGCAACTGAAGGAGCCTGAGACACTCTAGCAGTCCCACACCTACTAAATGGGGGAGAAGCACCAGGAGCTTGCTTCATCCTGGCAGGCATAGCGAAGGATAAAAGACAGCTGTGTATATAGAAAAGATTGCAAACCACTGAGATCACTAATGTCTACAGAGACAAGCAATGGGCAATGGGGTGGCATGATGCAGTCGGGAGTAGCATGACGGGGTCAGCAATCCTCCACCCCCCAGCCAGATAACTGTGCAGTTCCGGATGCCCAGCTGCAACATCACCCACCGGGGAAGGTGAGCAGACTATACCAGAACAAAGCTTGAAACCACAAAGGGAGATTCTGCCTGTTTGCTGCTAAGAGTGACCCAAAAGTTCTGTTACCGATGAGCATGGCAGCAGTCTTCCTCACTGATGCCTGCTTGCTGCAGAGGTAGGAAAGACTTTCATAAAGCAGGGCCTCCAACTCCATCTCTGAGCTGTGGTGCCAAATCTAAGTCAAATGTTGTATAGTCTGAACATGATGCACCATCCTCTTGCCTCTGCACCAGAGGGAATTGGTGGCTGGAGAAGGAAGGGCTTTTACCAGGCACTTGGTGATCTTGTAGGCCACCCCTGCCAGAGGACAGCCTCCAGGCTGCCATTGGAGGACCCCCACCAGATGCTTCAAGAGGTCTTTGGCTGCCCTCAAAAGAAGAGGACAGAAAGAGAATGAGATGCCCTTATAACAAGAAGGGGCTCCTCAGCTAGCAACTGACATTTTTAAAATTGCTGGCTCCTTGCTCCAGTGAACCCAGGAGATGTGCCATGCAAGGAATGACCTTGGAATGGTCTCTAAACTCATGGGGCCCTCTCAGTGGGCAGTTTGCCTTAGGGAGCCGCAACACCTTTTGAGCAGCCCACGTGGGAACTCACCTCTGCCACATCCCCACCCTCACCTTCTATCTGCAGGACCACTGCAGTGAGGTCTCTGATGGCTTGCTTTTCATCCTCATGATGTTCAGGGCACTTGAGAAAATCTGGAAATTTGTGGAAGGCTGCCTTCGTGATCTTTGCCTCTTCCTATGAAAAAGAGATGAAGGAAGAACAGTTCCTTGTTTCTGGCCTACCAGAGTTGGGTTGCCTGTTTTCTCTGTGATGTAGGTTAGTCTGAAAGGTGTTGATTGGCCCAAGGTGACCGTGTGTGCTTCATGCCTGAGTGAAGATTTGAACCCTGGTCTCATAGGGTTCACAAAGATTCATTAAATCTAAATACAATGTTTTTATTAATAGTTGAAATTTTAAAATGGGGTTGCAGAGGATGGTTATTTTTTGACATTTTGTAGTTTCTGCATTGCAGGGGGTTGGGTTAGATGACTTTTTGGGATTCCTATACACACACACACACACACACAAACACATATTAGACATACCTGAAGGGAACAAGTGGCGATGACTACAGGGGCACTGTGTTTGAAAGAGGGAATATTTTCTGTGCTGCGGTCACAGTCTGTGATTAGAACTGTTGGAGGTGGGGGAAATCACAAATGGTTCAGGGTTCAATATACACCAATATGCAAAAAATAAACATAAACATTTTAAAAATAATAATCTTGCAAAGTAAGTCAGGTAGATGCACCATGACTTGACCAGGCTAACCACTGAGTTTCATGGCTGAGAAGACTTGAAGTAGCACCTGCATCATTTGAACACAACATTCTATTTGTTTGCACTTGGTCACGAGGCACACGCTTTTATATATTTAGGGGAAAGAGCACGTTCTTGACTAAGCTTTGAGCAGAAATTTTTTAAAATAAAAATTCTACCAAATCATAATAATTAGGACTCCACAGTTTGTGCACAAAATCCCTCCAAATACCTGTCAAGAATACGCTCATGCCTGACCCAATGAAAAAGAATTACTCTGAGATTTCACAGTAAATCTTACAGGCTACAAACTTAATCCTCATAATATTCAGGAAATTGCAAAGGCACAGGCATTAGAAGTTACAACCTTTGTTTTGGCTCTGACTTGAAAAGAAGTGCTGCAAGATTTTATTTCATGATCTTTTGAAAGAAGTCTGGCTTTTGAATATATATTTCTCAAAGGAAGCCATGATTAAGGCAACACCAAAGGCTTCACATGCGAAAGAGTACTTACTACAAACCATTTTATAAACTCAACCTTACCACCATATACACAAAGTATTCCCAGAGATGGCAGATATCCATCCTGGCAGCCACAACCTAGCAAATAATCTGTTCAAAGGAACAAAAGAACGCAACTGCCTGAAATGCCAAACAGTTGTAACTACACAGAGCACATGTCAGTCTTTAAAATTTGCCAGCGTACAGCCTGCACATTCCAAACGAACCAACTTCACATGAGGGAAATAGGAAGTGAATAAGATTTATTTACAAATGTAGGATTTATACAAGGATTAGTTACTAAGCTCCACACAAATTTTAGATATTGCAAGGGATTCGGCATATGTTTGTTTGGAGGAAGTGTAGTGCTTTACACAAAATTAACACAAAATTCTTTGCAATGCCTAATGCCTACTCTTTTGGCTCAAATTGGGGTAAACTTGAAGGGCCCCAATCCCTCATATAATCCACAAAATGCCTCATTTCACTGCTTGAAATGTGGGCAGCAAAATGTGGGCGGGTATCTCAGCTCGGTGCTAATGAAGACATATACAGAGGCTGTACAATGAGAAGAGGAGGAGTTTGGATTTGATATCCCGCTTTATCACTACCCTAAGGAGTCTCAAAGCGGCTAACAATCTCCTTTCCCTTCCTCCCCCACAACAAACACTCTGTGAGGCGAGTGAGGTTGAGAGACTTCAGAGAAGTGTGACTAGCCCAAGGTCACCCAGCAGCTGCATATGGAGGAGCGGAGACGCGAACCCAGTTCACCAGATTACGAGTCTACTGCTCTTAACCACTACATCACACTGGCCATTATACAATGTCCTCCCATCAGGCACATGTTTCCATGCCTGTATTCAAATGCCAGGTGGAATGAGAGGAGAATAAAGGTTCTGTTGAGCTCTGTTTCCATGAGAAGAGAAGCAGCTTATACTCATATTGAGAAGGACCTGTAGACGCCAGAGGCAAAGAGTCTAATTTAGCTTGCTAGTTTTCTCTGTATAAGGATTTTTGTTTGGATTTGGGAGAGGAGGGGGGCAGAGATGCATTGGATCATGTGATCACTTCATCTGCAGTCTGAAGGGATTCAGTACAGAAGACATTTACCCACCTCACCTGTTGCCTGCGAAAAACAGGCCTATAAAAGACCAGCTCCCATATAAAATGAAATGACTGCCTCATCGCACCATGAAAATTAGGAGAAGTGAAATGAGGAAAGGCATAAATGGGAATAATTTCTTCTTCGTAGAGTAACGGTGGGCTGTGCAGAAGGTTGCAAGGGTGTTTATGTGCAGCTCTTCAACTTCACAGTTATATTGGTAGGTCCCGAAACTCCTATTTCGCTGAGCAGCTCCACTAATTATGTACTCGCACATGAGTTAATCATAGAACAGTATTAGTGTATTTCACATTGCATGGTTCTTTGTTCTAAAACTTTTATCTGAAATAGACTACTGGTGATAAACTATTTTTTTAAAAAAAATACAAAAACAAAATCAATTTCTCCTCAGTGCAGCCAGTCTCCCTTGTAATTGGTATTTACAAGCTAGTAATTATTCTCTTGAAATCTATAAAAAAGCATGGTAAATGGTACACATTAGATTTTTTATCATTTGCATGCTACAGCTTCATATCTAAGCACTTTACCCAAACCACAATAGGTGGACAGTGATTTCTAGATTATTTTCCATTCAGTTTTCTCACAGCCTTTTGTGCTCAAGTCATATGTTTTTCCCCTGAGGTTTTCAGCTTAAATAGGTACCTGTCAGCTCCATCTTTAACAGGACAGCTTTAAGTGAATTAGTAAGGCATTCTGCCCCCCCCCCCCGAAAGTTGAGGATTCCCAAAATATTGTACATTTCAAGAACACACAGTTGTTCCAAATGAGCAGCAGACAGAATGGACAGCGCAGGCAAGCGGGCAGCCCAGGTCAGCTGGGGGGGGCGTCTGGCGAGTTCTAAGTGGAGGGGTGGTTTGGCTGAGTTTTATGGCAGGGGTTGGTGAGGTGTAAAAGGGGGAGGGATGGTCATTGGTGAGGCTGGCTGGCTGCCAGGAGAGTGGAGCTGGTGAACAAAGTGATCAGGGGTTCAGCATCTACTAATGAAATATTACTGATAAGGCTGTCATCAAATGAGCATCGTTAACAAAACAAAATGATACTCGGTGCAGCCTTGTCCTCTATTATGAATAAGTTAAGTCTGCTAGAATAAATGGACCTTATGAATGAGTAAGAGCAGGCATTGTCTTCTGTGATTCACTGACAATTAGTTTCCTGCAGCCAAGAGCTAAACTAAATGGTAAATTCTTTTGACAGAAGGCAATTTCATCTCTTTAGCGTAATGAAATCGTAATGAGTACCAAAGGTTTCTTTGAGCTGTGCAGTAATAACCTCAAATGTTTGTGATTGAAAATAACTTGTTCTGAAAATGAGAAAGTAAAGGAAAGTATTCGCATAATTCACAGTCAGACTCCGGACAAATCTTCAGCAGTATAGTCAGATGTGTTCAAATAATCCATGGCACACGTTCACTCCACCACTCATGCCCATCCTGTGACTGTTCAACTATTGAATTAGAACATTTGTGCACTTGGGGTGTCTTTGCCTTTGTAGTGTAAAGGATTTCAGGGGGAGCACAAAAGCAGGATTGAAGAACAAGCCACCCAAGGAAAGAAAGGCCCTGGAGTAAATTGCACTTTGCAGTTTCACAATTTTGCACAGCAGGTTCCTATTGAAAATCTGCATTCTAATTTGAATTTTGTTGAGTTCTAAGTTGTGAATCTATGACTCTGTTAATTCAGTATTACCAATTGTTCACGTTAAATAAAAAACTTTTTATTCATGTTTAGTTTTGCTCAGAGCTGATCAGCATCACAAGTTTTGTAGTTTTAAAGATATATAAATGCTTAGTTGTCCTTACGCACTGGTGTCCAGATAAAACACCTGTGAAGATATATGATGTGATACTAAATGGTTAGAAAATTACCAGAATACAAAAAGAAAGATCATTTGCTGTAAGTGGATTCTTCAAATGCACCACAGATTTTGGAATCTCCACCAGAATGATCAGATCAGGGTTTGAAGGGCCAAAATCATCATATTCAGTGGTAACACTGTTTTAGTAATGCTTTTGACTTGCACCCCCATCTCTTGGCTTTTAAACCCCTCTAGTAGTTGTAGCTCTGTGAGGACAATAGGAGTCTCCTAACAATGCTCAGTGGGGACACGGGTGGCGCTGTGGGTTAAACCACAGAGCCTAGGACTTGCCAATCAGAAGGTTGGCAGTTCGAATCCCCGTGACGGGGTGAGCTCCCGTTACTCTGTCCCTGTTCCTGCCAACCTAGCTGTTCAAAAGCACATCAAAGTGCTCAGTCAGCACCAGTGCTTTTTTCTGGAGGTACTCAAGGGTTCAAGTCAAAGGCGTTACTAAAACAGTGTTACCACTGAATATGATTATTTTGGCCCTTCACACCCTGATCTGACCATTTCTGAGTACCTCCAGAAAAAAGCACTGGTGCTGAGCATTTTTAGGAGATCCCTATTGTCCTCACAGAGCTACAACTCCTAGAGGGGTTTAAAAGCCAATTCATCTTCTCAATAAACTCTGGGAATTGTAGTCCTGTGAGGAGAATAGAGGTCTTCTTTTTGGTTCAGGAAAAAAATATGTATAAAGAGAATTCCTGGATGCCAGTATCCAAGTTTGGGGCAAGTACTCTTTGGTGAAAGAACCCCAACAGAGAGTACCCCAACTCTTCAAAGGTGTGGTTCGTGTGTTTTTTTCATATAGCATTCAGAAAAAGTTTCACAGGTATAGGAAGTCAAGAGTGGCTTGTGAGAGCCATATGGTCTAAACTGGAGCAACCAGCTCATACCTCTTTATACACTGAGCTTCTCAGGTAGACTGAAGGAACAAAGGCTTGATTACCTAGTTCCTCCCTAAAGGAGCTGAACCTGGCAGGACAGCTTACTCGTAAGGTCTTAACCCCTTTATGCATTAATTAGACTTAAGCATGTTGCTTATATGAGGCTTGCTATCCTATACTTCTAACTACTCCCAGCACCCCATATGAGAGCTGCAGGCTCACTGCACACTTCAAAATGGAACAGAACAACAACAACAGATGCAGAGCTAAAGGTGCAATTTGATGGCCCCATTCTACTCATGTTGCTCCTTTATGGCCGTAATGCCCTATGAGGGTCCCTTGTGTGACAGTGTCACTCTGTACATTGGCTGAGCTGCTTGTATATCATGGAAAGTTCACAACAGCTTTGACTGTCGAGCGTCAACACAGTGTTAACAAGCAGTGTAGCTACTTTAAGATAAATTTAAAAAGTTGGCTGAGATGGGAGGGAAGAATTGTGTACTGCTGCTCTCTATTTTAGTAATATTTCACAGATTTTAGGATTCACAATTTTAGCACAGAGACTGGAGGTTTAATCTAGATGTGCAATAAAAAATGTTCGCAGAACAAGATGCACCACATTAGCTATCTGATGTCATCGTGTTTATTTACAGACTCGAAACATGGACAAGCCATATGCAGTGCTCCCCCTTTTTGTGAGTCACGCTAGCCTGAACTTTTGCTCATTTCATTTCAATATGTTCCTCTCAAAGGGTGCATATTAGGCATCTGTCTTTATTAATATACTTTAATTAGGAGCTCGAGAAGTGAGTAATAATCTGGCTAAGGGTTTGGGGGGGAGGGTTTGCCTCAGAGACTACAATCAAAGGACAAGTTAAGTGTTGGTAGAGAGGCATGCAGCAAAAATGATAAGCCTTTGATGAACTGTAATTAGTAATTAAATTATTTCACTCACTGTGCATGACACTGGGCTTCCAAATCCCACATTGCTTGTTTATATATTGACACATGTACTTTCTGCTAGATGATATAATGTGGGCCATTAGCGCCCCCTTTTACAGCCTCAGCCTCTTTGGACCAAGACTGCTGAATATACGCAGTCATCCACCACCAACTCTGCCAAGTGCCCTGTTCCTGCAGCCACAAGATGTGTAGCCTCACACTCTATTACTGCCTGAGTGCATTTGAGCATGGTGTTGTGTATAAGAACTAAAAAGAGTCTGTTGGATCAGGCCAATAGCCCATCTGCTCCAGAATGCTGTTCTGTCTTCACTTTGGCCAAGCCAATGCCAATAAAATCTGGTTCAACTCCTAACTCTCTCTGTCCCTCCTGCTCTGTCTCTGACCTGTTTGTGCCAAGTCACTTCTTAGTATTTGTGCCTTCCCATCAGTGTCACTAAATTTATTTCCCTGTGTGCTGCCCTAGCCCTCTTACTTAGTTCCACATACAGTGGTACCTCTGGTTACGAACTTAATTCGTTCCGGAGGTCCATTCTTAACCTGAAACCGTTCTTAACCTGAGGTACCACTTTAGCTAATGGGGCCTCCCACAGCCGCCGGCGCATGATTTCTGTTCTTATCCTGAGGTAAAGTTCTCAACCCGAGGTACTACTTCTGGGTTAGCGGAATCTGTAACCTGAGGTGTTTGTAACCCAAGGTGTTTGAAACCTGAGGTACCACTGTACAGTGGTACCTCGGGTTACATACGCTTCAGGTTACTTACGCTTCAGGTTACAGACTCTGTTAACCCAGAAATATTGCTTCAGGTTAAGAACTTTGCTTCAGGACAAGAACAGAAATTGTGCTCCGGCGGCACAGTAGCAGCAGGAGGCCCCATTAGCTAAAGTGGTGCTTCAGGTTAAGAACAGTTTCAGGTTAAGTACAGACCTCTGGAACAAATTAAGCACTTAACCTGAGGTACCACTGTACATTGTTACAATTAATAGTATTTTTTATTACAGCTGGAAGGAGCTAAACCATTTAATAGGTAAAAATAAAAAAATGGTCACATTGGAGTTTTTCACAACAGGGAGCCTGTGCGGATACCATAGCACTGTTGGATTCCTGATTAATCTAGATGGAGGAAGTCCAGATCTTACAGCCTGGTCATTTCAAAGAGGAGCTTGTTCCCCACGCCAGTGCAGCGTTGGAGTCCAAGACATCTCTCCCATCCTGACTTCAGCCAGCCTGCCCAAGATGAATTTCTGTCTTGGTTCTCCCTCCTCCTTCCCATAACACCTTGCTAAAGACACTCTTTTCCTGCCAGCTCTCTCACACACACCATCACTTTGATACCCTTGGTCTGCCCAGGCCCCTCTTAGATGTCAACACCTTGGCTTATTCCTGGGGCTAGTCCTGTGAAGTTGCCTGGGCTTGTGGTCCTAAATGGAAAACAACAGTGTTTGGCTTAGTTTTAATTGACCCAACTTTGCTTACTTCATGAATTTATTAGTTTGCTCAAATTTTAGCTCTTCGCTGACTCTACAGATTATGGTGAGTCCCCTTCCACAAACGCATAACAGATGGTTACAGTTGTACATGTCAATGACAAAATGTGTAATTTCTTTAAATTTGTTTTTATATTGTCCCCTTACAACACCTTCCCTAGACTCCTAGTCTGTCCACAAGGTAAACTGAGTGGCAGTCTTGATATACCTGGCAATCTGCCACTCCCATGTAAAATCTTGTTCTGGCATCACCAGTTTACTTTGGAATCTACATACAGTGCAGAACAGAATCCTTCATGCAGTATTCTCCCTGGAATTTCTCATAATTCAATGGGCTATGTATTGTATAGAACAATAACACCACCCTATTAACTCCTTTGTCAACACAATTCTACCCTAAAGTTCAATTACTGTGAACTTACTTAAGTTACCTTACGTTCCAAACCAGTATCTCTAAAATTGTAGCATGTCCAAAGTAAAGGTTGTCTGTGTTCTGAGACTACCATAGACTATAGACATGATCCATATAAACAACTATCTGACTTTTAGAAGACATCTGAAGGCAGCCCTGTTTAGGGAAGATTTTAATATTTGATGAATTATTTTATTTTAATATTTTGCTGGAACCCGCCCAAAGTGGCTGGGGAAACCCAGCCAGATGGGCGGGTGTAAATAAATTATTATTATTATTATTATTATTATTATTATTATTATTATTATTAGCCAAAAGTGCTGCCATGCTTCAAGCCCACAGATTTCACAGAGATCTAAGCAAACACCCTCCCATTGAGATAAATTGTAATTCACTTTGGCTAGATCGAGCCCCTTCGCTTGACAGATGCTTTATTCATGCTGATACTTTCTCATTTGTTTGTCATTCTACACACCATTTGAAAAAGTTTAAATAAATCCTAGCATAATGTGCTTGATATAGGGACATATGGGGATAAGAGGCACAACTGAGGTATAATTAGAATGGACGGTTTTAGCTTCTCTCACTGATCACTCAGAATTTGTGACAGTTGCATCTAAGAGCAACTCAACACTATAGACCATGAGAAAGGTGATTAGAGGGGAACGCTCTACTCTCTTTGCTCGAATAATGAAATGATTAGAAACTGAGCCTGAACAAACAGCTCAGAAAGTGCAGCTCTTTTATTTAGACTGGGGAGGTTAGTTCACACCAAACCTTTCAAACAAGACAAATTCTCATTCTTGTCAAAAATGTGAGAGAGTGAACAAAAGAACAGTACAATATGAAAATCATGTTACAGAGGGAAATCGCATAAAAGGAACCTCTTTGCGCTCTCATGACCACTGAAACATAGATGTCTCTTACCCAGTAATTACCTGAATATAACTGATGGATTGAATGTGTGCTCTGAATAAAAAATTGAGAGCATGCATAAGACTAGTAAAGAATACTAACAGGGGGAAAGCTGGAGCCATCTTCTAATATGTAATGCATCTTATTAAGGAACTCTGTTTTCTTTCTGTGTTTCTTTTTAAAATAAATTTTATTAAGCTTTATAGAGAAAAATACCAAATGTAATACCTTTTTCATTTTTTTAAAAACCAAACCAAGGCTTTAATCTAGATACAATAAAAACACCAAGGGGGTGGGGAAGAGAAAGAAAAATGATTTTTTTAAAAAAAAAAGTAGCAAAGAGGTTAAAAGAGAAATATATAAAAATAAGATTCAGAAAATAAAGAACTTCCAATTCTTCATCTGTCCAATATATAAAAGCAACATTCACCTCGTCCAATACATATAACATCCAACAAAGCCACTTTCTATAAACAAACATTATCTTCAATCCTCAAATCCAGATATCATTATTTCTTCTTCACGCAAAAAGTCTATGAGAGGTTTCCAATCTTTAACAAATGTTAACAATGACTTTTCCCTGATTAAACAAGTCAATTTTGCCATATCAGCTAAGCGTGTTTCTGATATTGTATTAAGATGTGTCAGAACTGAAAACTGTCATTTCCACTATGCAATGGTATACTAACAGATGAGGTGCCATCATCTCATAAGAACAGAAGAACTGACTTGAAGGTAACCCCTTAATATCCATCCAGCCCATAACTTCTTTCCAACATTAAACATAAGAAGAGTCCTGCTGAATCAAACTGAAGGCCAGTATTCTGTTCTCACAGTGGCCATCCAAATGCCTATGCTGAGCCCACAAGAAGGGAATGAAGGCAATAGCACAGTAGCCAGTGTGGTGTAGCGGTTAAGAGCAGTAGTCTCGTAATCTGGTGAACCGGGTTCGCGTCTCCGCTCCTCCACATGCAGCTGCTGGGTGACCTTGGGCTAGCCACACTTCTCTGAAGTCTCTCAGCCTCACTCGCCTCACAGAGTGTTTGTTGTGGGGGAGGAAGGGAAAGGAGATTGTTGACCGCTTTGAGACTCCTTCGGGTAGTGATAAAGCAGGATATCAAATCCAAACTCCTTCTCCTCCTCCTCTTCCTCTTCCTCTTCTTCTTCTTCTTCTTCTTCTTCTTCTTCTTCTTCTTCTCCCACTGTTGATTCAGAAGCAAGATGCAAGGTTATATATCAGTAGTGATGAGTAGAAGCCATTGTCCTTAGTAAATTTGTCTAATCCTTTTGTAAGCCCTTTTTAGAAAGTTCACAAGCGGGACACAGAAGGGGGCAGGATTCCTTGTTAGTGTTCAGCATCTGATTGTTAAATACATTTAGCTTTTGAGCGTGGAAATTCAGTGGCTATCATGGAATTTCTCTTATATTATCATGGCTAGCTATCAGGCATCATTGACAGCAGTATTCTCCATGAGTATGTTCAATCATTTTAAGAGCTATCTAAGCAAATGACCATTCTGTGCCAGTGGATTTAATAAGTTCTATGTGTTGCTTGAAGATAATTGCCATTTTGTTTGTCCTGGGCCTGCTAGAAATCAATATTGATCATCCTTTCTCTTACATGTTCTTTTTTTAAACTGAATCTCCCAAGCTTTTATTTGAATTGTACATACCACTACTTACCTGATCATTGCATTTGTCCTATTATATTTGTCCTGCAATATACTTTTTTGAGACAGGACAACCGTATTTGATGCATATACAGCTCCAGCTTTTGCTTTACTACTGCTCTTCAGACAATACAGACCCATTGGCATTAAGTACTGGATAGCACCAGAAATTTAAGGATAGATTGCCAAGCTATATATATGTATAGTCAAGAATGCTGTGGTAAACAAAGGCCCTTTTCTCTTGAACTAAGTTTCTTAAGATGTTTGATAAAGCAGGGGGTTCTTTTCACTCACGATTCACCAATTAGCTTATACTTACTGTCCAGCTTAAACAGCAATATAAGATACTTCAGCATGGTGGACAGTAGTTGAACTTTAATCTATCACTGGACATTGCTCTTTTTTGCTGTATGATAAATTACTTGCTGGTTGCTAGAATTTTTGCTGGCCAAGGCAGGCCTAGTTCTAATTGAATAAAGCACTTCTTCTGTTCTTAAGCTTTAATGCACAGGCAAGATGCATTATGACTTGACTTTTGAAGAGGTCCTGGGCATATACTTTTGCTTGGTACATTTAAAATACATCAATAGATCATAAAGGTTCTAGTAAGAAAAAAGAAAAGAAAGATACACCCTGCAGGACTGAAGTCAGTCCACCTCTCCCTTAGCATACTGAGAATCAAGGGCCTCCATTAAATTAAAGCTGTGAAGAATAGCAAGGGGAAGAAATCCTTCTGAAGCATATTGATTCAAAGTTGTTAGTGTCTCATCTAATTTAAAATCTATTCTAAACTCAATAACAGACAAGTGTACATAAGATAACTGCTAATGAATGTCATCTAAGCTTGAAAAGGAAAAGGAGGCTAATATTATCTGAGATCATGAATTCTGGGTAAAGAGAGAAGTGCTTGGTTTTTACAATGATACAAGCTTGGTTTAGAAACTGAAACTGCATGCACCAAGAATTATTCATCAGGTCAAGGACCAAGTCTATGTTGTGTTAACATAAACAGACAGAGCAAGGCAAATCCTCCCCAAACACCAGAATTTTCTACAGTCTTAAAATAACTTTTACACAAGTACCACTTAGTCCTTGATGTTGTTGAACTATGAACTGAACAAATGAACCAAGCTATGTGATATTGTGGCAACACTGAGGTGGGCTTTCTCATTTGTGGCCCCAGGGTCGTGGAATTCTTGTCCTGCTGAAATATGAGAGGCCCCATCAGTATTGGCATTCTGCTGACTTTGAAGACACATGTGTTTACACAAGACTTCAACCTCCTGTTTTAATTGCTGTTTAACTTCAAATCATTGTCCTATTTTATTTGGCATGTTTTATCGCACCTTTTAATTGTGCATGTTTATTTTAACATTTTGATGAAATTGTTTGTGTATTTTAATTATGTGTTTCTTGTAATTGGTTTCACATTTGTAAACAGCTTAGAGGTCACCTTGTCAATTAAGTGGCATATAAATTAATAAATCAGTTTCTGACCATGTTACATCATAACAGATTAGAATAATGGGAACAGTTTGTACTGCCTTTACTTCATAATTGTCAGCCAGCGGAATTATGAATACTTGGGTGCTGTTCTCTTGATCTGGGTTTACTCCCTATGATACTCAGCTCCACAATAATTACAGTGGTACCTCAGGTTACAGACACTTCAGGTTATGCGATTTTGGGTTGCGCACGGCGCCAAACCCAGAAGTACCGGAACGGGTTACTTCCGGGTTTTGGTGCTAGCGCATGCGCAAAAGCACTAAATTGTGCTTTGTGCATGCACAGAAGCACCAAATCATGACCCTTGCAACCCAAAGTTCCACTGTAATTTAAAATGGTATTTTAAAAATCAGTAAAACATCAATATGGTATAAAAAGAGCACATAAATAGTTCACCTGCTGCTTTTCAGTATTGGCCTAGAAGATGACTCTTCTTCTCCATCAAAAACTTGGGGGAAGAGGTGAGTGCAGAAACTGCACAGTATCAGGACCAGCTGAATCACAAGAAGGTCATTCCACAACTGGGGTTCCACCACTGAGAAGACCCTTTCCCACATAATTGAACTGTGAATACCACTTATGAGATGGGACAAGGAAAATGGCCCCACTGGCAGATCTTAAAGCCTAAGCAGGACAATAAATGCTCTGTCAGCTAACTAGGCACTATGTCATTCAGGTCATCACTAAAACCTTGAGTTGGGCTTGGAAGCATCGTGCAACCAGTTGAGAAGTAATATAGTTCCAGGTGGCTGAACCAATAAAAAACCTTTGCAGTTACATTTTGAACCAGTTGCACCTTCTAAACTATTTTCAAATGCAGCTCTACATAGAGTGGATTGCAGAAATCTAAACTGAAGGTTACTAGAGCTGGATCACTGTGCTTTCCTTTTTAACAGCTCGTGACATGATCTAGACCACACCAGTTGCACTAATCATATATTATACAATACCATACCTCTCTGGAAACTGCCTTCCAGGACAAACTTAGCAATTGGCAGTCTGTCTTCTCCTGTCATTAACACCACAATCTGTTTAGTAACGAGAGAGATGAAACATTTCAAGGCCTATATGATTCATTCTGCTACTTGATCTCTGGATACTTCTCATTTCAAACTCAACTCCTAAACAGTTCTACTTTTTGCTTGCCTTTATTTGATTAGGGGAGGAAAGCCTAATATTTGCAAGACTCTAGGCCTATCTGCAGAAGCATGCTATGTATGATACTTCACTTCCTTTATGCCATAAGTAATGTAACAATTCCCAGGAGAGAAAAAAGTTAAAAGTTGTTTTGAAATATATTTTTATCTTCTCTCTTGTTCAGACAAATAGAAGGACCTTAAAGCATGAAGCAGGAAGGGAAGCTGTACTGTTAAACCCAGACTTAAACAGGCCATAAACAAATATAAAGGACTTGGTTTAGCAAGGTGAACTTTGGATCTTAATAACGGTGCCCTTGTGATACATTTTGAAGCATGCAGTATTTCTAGAACCCTGAAGTGCTGTTATGAAAAGAAAAACATATGACAGAATTCTGCAGAGATTGGAGCCTTTGGCTCTCTGTGGTCACATAATGAGCCTACATTGAGCCATTCTACCTGTAAAAAGCAGATTTGTTGCATTTTATTTAATGTAATGGAAAGTCTGAGGTCTTTCTTTTCTCCAGGTTAGAAAGAATGGCACATTCCATTTTAATAATTCATTCCTTCAGTTTCTTTTAAAATAATCATATATTTTTTTAATTTCCAAAGAGAGAAAAAGAAAGCTCTTGTATAGTGATTTCTACAGTGATTTCTGAAACTAGCAGGCTTTGCGCCTGCCATTCGGCAAAGACTGCAGGGAGAAATCAGTTGTAGTCTTCCTTTTAATAAGTCTTGTTACCACTGAGATTGTATACAAACAGAAAGCCTGGAAAACTGGGAAAGCAAGGATACTTTTGTAGGCGACTGGAAAGCATGACTAGTGCAAATCACCTTTAAGAAGAATATTTGTTTATTCCTGTGGGAAGTGATTGAAGAAAACTTCTCCCTGTTGCCTCCTAGTTGAAATGGAAGATTTGGAAGATGACAATATTTTAAAGAATCTTAATTTACACACCAGCATAATTCAGTTAAAATATTAAGCACTTTTAAGACACACTGAAGAAAGTTAAACAGCTGTTTTCATATCCCACCTCCTAACAGAAATATATGAGACTTGAAAGTTCTGGCTGGATCATCATGCTCCATCTCAGGGCAATTGCCAAAGTCTTTGATTACATGGTGTATTTGGATTAAAATAGTCATGGCACTCTGAAGAGGCAACTGAAACAAGGATAGACAGCATGCCTCTGCAAACCAAGAGCTGGAGAATTCCCGCGACACACACTTTTTTGATGAGGAAATACTTTCAGTAACCTTGCTTATGGAAGAAAAGGATTCCAGACTTCTGGAAAGATTACAATATATATCTATGTGGTTCTACCTTGGGCATTCAGTATTGTAGTGTGCCATTAAGTTACCCTAAAGTAAAGAAACTCTGAGAAAATATATTATGAACCAAGCTACCGTATTTTTTGCTCTATAAGACTCATGTTTTCCCTCCTAAAAAGTAAGGGGAAATGTGTGTCAGTCTTATGGAGCGAATGCAGGCTGCGCAGCTATCCCAGAAGCCAGAGCAGCAAGAGGGATTGCTGCTTTCACTCTTGTTGTTCTGGCTTCTGAGATTCAGAATATTCTTTTTCTTATTTCTTGTTTACCTCCTCCAAAAACTAGGTGCTTCTTATGGTGTGGTGCGTCTTATAGAGCAAAAAACACTTTAGCTAAAGGAATAAATCATAACAAGACTCCTCAAGATTTATACAGAAGCCAGCAAAAAGCATATAAGCATTAAGCAACACAATCTGAAAACCTTCCACACATGAAAGTGTTTACTGTGGCAATCATCAATGTGAACACTGTGACAGGCGTCAAGATCATTTATTTTATTTCATTTCTAAAAGTATTTATATACCCCCAATTCATAAAATATTAGGGTGATGTACAGCAACATGTAAACAGCAAAAGATGAAAAACCATGAAAACGGTAGAGAAAAACCAAACCGTGATTCATGTGAATCAAGATTCACAGTTGCTGAATCTAGGTTTGTGATCTATTAACCTTTGAAATAAGCCACTTAAGGCTACAGAGTAGAGAAAGAATGTGTAGTATTGATCTATCTAATCCTGGAATAGTTCCACCACCATACTACTTTCCAGGCAGCTCGTTAGCTCCTCACGACCTGGTGAAGTTATAAATACTTCCAAGGAAGGCCAGCCATTAGGCCCTGACCTTGCTGGTTCGCCTCCTAACCACTCCAGATGTGGCTTTTCCTTTTTCCTGATCCTTGCTTCACTTTCATCTGTCACATTTTGTGTTGCATCAGGTTTCTTTACACATTTTTGTCTCCTTGAAGAAGCCATGGTCCAATCTGAAAAATACAAATATTTAGGTTACAAAACTGTAAAAATAAAGAAAAATTAAGTTTGCAAAACAATAATTACCATGTGGTTAGAGTAGGTCAACGTGTCAGTGTCCACTTTCCCCAGTGTAAATACGACATATCGGCAAAAGTCGGAAATTGAAAGATAACTATAGCATGTACACAAAAATTGATTTCAGATTTGAAATCAGCATTGAAAGAACATATATCCCAAGGGCATACATTTTTTGCATACCTCCAACTGTACATAGATATACATGTCATTTTCAAAGCTACACATGTCATGTTCAATGTTATATAAGTCACTTACATTTATACTCATATTGTACTACTTTGGCTATGTGTTTAATAAAATATTGAATTCTTGCATTGTGAAAAACAAAAATTATGGTTAAAAGTGAAAAACATGAATTGTAAAAAAAAACCTAGAGCTTACAGAACAAAACCAACTTCAGATATGAAATCAGCATGTTGAAATTAGGTTTGAACAACTGCAGGTGTCAATGCAACAAACATTTTGTTCCCCAGTGTCATTTGTTGGGGTCAGCTAACTTTTTCAGCAGGGGGCCGGTCCACTGTCCCTCAGACCTTGTGGGGGGCCGGACTATATTTTTTTTGGGGGGGGAATGAACGAATTCCTATGCCCCACAAATAACCCAGAGATGCATTTCAAATAAAAGCACACATTCTACTCATGTAAAAACACCAGGCAGGCCCACAAATAACCCAGAGGTGCATTTTAAATAAAAGGACACATTCTACTCATGTAAAAACATGCTGATTCCCGGGGTGTCCGCAGGCTGGATTTAGAAGGCAATTGGGCCAGATCCAGCCCCCGGGCCTTAGTTTGCCTACCCATGGTTTAGACTGCCTAGCAGGTGAACACTCCATCCAGACTAATAAAGCAGTTCCCTCCAGTTATTCAGCCATGTACTGTAGGGAAGTGCCATTTGCTCTTTGGAACAAACTACTAACTGAACTACACAGGACAGTATAAAAGGTAAAGGGACCCCTGACCATTAGGTCCAGTCGTGGCCAACTCGGGGGTTGTGGCGCTCATCTCGCTTTATTGGCCGAGGAAGCCGGCGTACAGCTTCCGGGTCATGTGGCCAGCATGACTAAGCCGCTTCTGGAGAACCAGAGCAGTGCACGGAAACGCCGTTTACCTTTCCGCTGGAGCAGTACCTATTTATCTACTTGCACTTTGACATGCTTTCGAATTGCTAGGTGGGCAGGAGCAGGGACCGAGCAACGGGAGCTCACCCCCTCACGGGGATTCGAACTGCTGACCTTATGATCAGCAAGTCCTAGGCTCTGTGGTTTAACCCACAGTGCCACCCGCGTCCAGACAGGACAGTATACTTTGAAGTAATGTTTAAAAATAGATGAACTAACTGGTAGGGAATCAGACAGAAAAAGAGGTCTGTGAGTTGGCTAAAGTATCCTTGGAGTTCAGCTGCTTTCTGGGAGCAGGGTTGTGCTCATATCAATGTGCTTGCCTCCATTATGCTTTGCTTGTATATTTGTAAGCAAAGCAAATATTACAAAGACACTCAAGTCTCCAGTGCACTCTAGGCTTTAAAAAAAAGAAAGCAAAACTCTGTAGTGCTGCTGCTGAAACTTATCAACATTTGGAAACAGGGAGTGCATAACCATATTTTTTCTTCCCTAGTTCTATTTTCCTGGTGTGCTCTCTCACTCTGCTCTTTTTTTCTTCTTTTTAATTAAACAAATAGCCAGGCCCTTTGTCTTTCTTATGTGAGTCCATAGTCAGTAATGCTAGCTAAAAGCAAAACTGAAAACAGTCTGGCGTTGATACAAAGAGCTGGGTCTTAGAGGGCCTGATAAAAAGCAGGCATCACGAGCATAATTTCCAGCAGTCGTACTGCAGAAGGAAAACAAACCAGAAATTGCATCTTCTGTTTATTTCATTTCTGCTTTTGAATTTGTGTACATTTTGGTTGAACACAAGGAATCCAGACTTCTGCAGAAACAAATTCCAGCACCAATAACAGCTCTGAACTTCTCCTCCCAAGAGGGCAATTAATATTTTCAAAGGCAGTCAAGAGGGGAACTTCCTAGCTAGCCCAGGATGAAAAGTGAAGAACAGTTAGAAAATACAAAGACTGCCACTTGAAGGTGGTTTTTTATGAATAATACTAGTATTTTGCAATAAATTAATCTGTGTACGAGTCACTACAATTGAAGTTTCAAACACAGCATATATGTCAAGTCAACATGAGGTCCAGTCTTCCAGTGATTTTACAAAGTTTTTTTTACAGGAAGCATTATATTGCTAGGAGGCTGAAAATGTTCTGAAATAAATGACCATAGGGTGGTTTGCTTCCATAGATGTTTACCAGAAGCCTGATGCTAGACGTCAAAAGAAAGTCTTCTGTTGACTTCAGGGAGTTTTGAACAAGCCTGATCAGGATGATCTAAAGAACAAGATATAATACAAGTAGTTATAACAACTGCATCCACCTTCATAGAAAAGCTGAAACCCAAATGCCTGGGGTTTTTTGTTTTTTTAAAAAAACTCGACTGGGACAATTCTGTTGTTTGCTTCTTGGTAGACTATTGATTTCCCAGGAACAGGAGTTCCATTAATACCTCCCTTTTATACAGAGATGGCCAGAGCCCCAAATGAAAACGAAATCAAACAACAAAACAGAAAAAGGCAACATGTCTCTCCATGTCAAAGTTCTTGCTGGATTGTGATAATGCTGTGAGATCTGATTTGAACAGCTTCTTCATGTAAACTTAAGCAGTTGTGGAAGGAACATAGGCTTGTCTAGCCAAGCATGCACTTGGGGCAACCTAAGCAGTCGTGTGAGAAATGACATTCTGCAAATGCAAATATCCATTATGTGAAACAGGTAGGATTGCCTGAATAGAATAATGCAGAGAGCTTGGCAAATGCCACAGGAAGCTTTACATTTGGAAACCTTTCCTGGTGTCAGAGACTGGTAGGGCTTCAAAGAGTGTGTGGCGGAGGCAGGAGACCAAAGGAAGGATCCAGTAGAAGGGACCAGCAATTTATGGGGTTTGGCACTGCCCGCAAGGCAGGAACCAGGGCAGGGGGAGGAGGGAAAGACTGAATCAATTCCCAAAGTAGCTGTGTTAGTCTGCTTTAGAAAAATCAACATGGAATGCTGCGTCCCTTTAAACAGCAACAAAATGTATTGTCCCGTAAAACTCGTAAGTCTGAGGCTCTTCATTAGAAATGTATATTTTGTCACCGTCTTGCAGACACTGCATAGTGCATCAAGAACATGCTTTGGTATCGAGGCTCAGAAAGACTATATAAGCAAGAAGAGAAATCTAGTGCACTGTGCCATATATTCCTAACATGTTACAGAGTGTGTAAGTTCTCAAAAAGGGAAGCATCAGTTAGATTATATGGAATCCCAAAATCAACGATCGTACTTTTAGTGGAATAGGACTGGGTGTTTTTGTTTGAAAACAGAATGTAAGTAATAAATGGAATTCCTCTCATAGCTTTCACACTCTTCTAGACAGAGACTACTGTCCAGGGAGTAATGTGGCAAAATTATCTCGGAGGTGTTGAGTGTTAGAATCGGGGGCAGAGAGATATTTTTTAGCAAAGTTTTTTATGTTTGACGTTTTACTATGTTTTTATAGGTGCTGTAAGCTGCCCAGAGGTTGGGGTATAAATAATAGAATTATTATTATTATTATTATTATTATTATTATTATTATTATTTAATAATCAACTGAATCAACTGGCTGAAAACAAGCAGGGTTTTAAACCACAACACAGGTTTGAATAAAGCAGGGATCGAAAGGCAGAGAAAAATAGTGATTTTAAATAAGAGCAAAAAATTTAGTTGAGTGAATGGGGTGACCCTGAGTGGGGAGTGGCAGTTTAAAAAAAAGGTTTTAGTATGTTGAGAAAGGGGGGTGGGAAAGGCTGTGTTGTGTCAGCTTTTTTGGAGTCAGCTTCTGGGTTGTGCTCATCTCTGCTATTTCTCCTTATTAAAACTGGTCTTCTTAATAAAATAAAAAAACCACACCCTACCCCTCAGTGTCTCTACATCCCTGCTTTTTCAAACCTCTGGCATTGTCTGAAATCTAAGTTTCATCTCTGCATTCCTCTGCTTTACTTAAACAGCGTGTGAGTAAAATTACATTGTATATCTATTTTGACTCCAGAACATTGTCTAAAGGAGAAGTGTCCTGTTGGTCAGGTGAAGGTGCATCTACTTTATTCTCAAGATGTATAACTATATTATTAATAGCTGTTGTTTGGTACCTGACCTTATAAAAACACAGTTGATTATGTGCTCAAAATAAGAATAAATAATTCAAGGTATTTCCCCCACAGGCAAGTTATTACCTATAAAGATGTAGCTTTTAAGACAGCCTTTTATATAAAATATGTATAGCTTTCACATATATTATTAACAGGCAACAAAAAATTGTTAGTGTCCTGGAATATTGTTGAGGCAACAAATTAGAATTCACATGCAAAATCTTAGCTCAAACAAGAGGCTTGTAGGTATATTGCCATCCCTTAAATCAAGCTACTTCCTTCCTGATGAAATGTAACTTAGTTAGCCCTGCTGGGTTTATCTGAAAGGGCGACTTCGCCTCATTATTGTTGCATACCTTTTGCGTTCAGAGGAAGTACAGTGCAACAGATAGAAGAAAACAATCTCACTTATGGCAGAAATGGGCATATTTGCCGTCAAAAAGGACAATCTGTTATTTCATTCCACTGATGCAGTTTGTATTATGATGGTCACAGTGTCAGGATTAATTAGACCAGAGGGTGGTGTAAATGCCAAAAGAAAAAGTTCTCTTGCATCTGTTCTAATTTATCTAGTGTATGTTCTTCCGTGAGGAAGTGAAGAATGTTGCTGGGGCCATCTGTGACCCAAATAAAAAGAACAGGATGGTATGTTGCCCTGCGGATGCCAGGACAGAAGTTGTGACAAGAAGGTCAAAGGATGCTCTGAACAGACCTGGGGAATTTCTGCTCATATCCAGATCTAAGCTTCAGCCTTTGTGTTAGAGACACAGAGAGATACAGGGGTGTGGGGTGTGCAATGGAGGGAATGAGTGAAATTGGAGATTTTGAATGAGAAGTCCAATATATCCGTTGCACAGCAATAAAGTAAGGGTCAATTCATGGGTCTGCTATTCATATGATGAATGTAATTATTACTGGAAATCTGGTTCTTTGAATGAACCATCACATTTGCTACTCTTTCAGAATATGTAGGCAGCAACCATCAAAGAAAACTCCCCAAGTTGTGTCGATCAGCCCTAAATACTCTCCTGAAACCATTTTATGCACTCTTCTATACAAATGAACAAAGTAATCAATACATTCTAGTCATGTGCAAGACACCGGAACCAGAGAATGAACTGTTGAAAGGGTAATCTATGATAAGAATTAAGTGACACAAGGGGAGAAAGCAGAATAACTTTGACTTAGATATAAACATATATTGTGTCAGAGATGTGGTTCTCTAACCTGAATAGATACGAGAAAGGAGGATAATTAACTTGAGCACAGTAACCAAGCTGGATGGAAATTAAATGTTCAAATGGGAGGAGGGGGATTTGAATCTATATGATCCTGAGATTCACACTGAGGAAAACATGTTGTTTTGAGAGCTACATAGACTGGCAGGTGTTGGATAAATGTCTGAAAAAGAGACATCTTTGGTAAACTAAACATTAGCAAGCAGAATTCATTTAATGAAATGCTAGAATAACTGTTAGCTACAACTTTATAAAATGTACCTCCAGAATTCATTGGACAACTGGGAAATCCATTTTACCCATCCATCACAAACCTATGATACAAATAAAGCAGCATATTTAACTATATTAAATGCTACAGAGAACAGTCTCCCTGACAGAGAACTGCTGCTCTAGGTGACCTTAGTGAAAAGGTCTTTTCAATATCTAATTTTTATGGTTGCCTTGGTTAATTGAATTAATGAATTAGCTTCAGCTGTTATTCAAAAGGGCACTGGAACTGATAACAACTGAGATGGCTGAAAAATGGCTTGCTTTTCTGTTAGTTCTATTTAAACTTGGCTTGGTTTAAGTGGGCTGCAGTTGAGTCCCGTGAAAATCAAGAAAAGTGGCAATATTATTTCACAGCCTTTGCTCAGACTGAGAAGAAAATTATCACAGTTGTATTCCTCACGACGCTCACCATTCATTTGCACCCTAGCAGTTATGAATCATTATGTTATTGTTTTCCTTTTAATGTCTGTCATGCATCAATAGTCATAATGGATAGAGATTGATACAGAACTGAGATTTAGCTATAACTCAGCAATTAAAATGCTAGATGGTCTTTGTTCCATTGGTCCCTGGTGGACAGAATCCTGTTCATTAATCTGCATGTTGATTACCACCTCGGCTTCATATCGATTGACGTTTCAGAGCCCTGTGCTTGCAATATCATTTCAATGCCGAGAGCAGCTTACAACACTCTGCACCCACCCAAGCTAAATGAAAGCTACAATTTTGACACAACAAAAAGATCCAAACTTATTTGGACCCATATGCTTCATCAGGGCATAAGAATATAAATTTTGGCAAAGGGAAATGAATCAGAAGGTAGTGAGATTTTGAAATGTCATTTGATTAGAAATATCCCAATCAAATTTAGATGCATTATTCCAATCTCTGAAATATTTCATTTTATTAAATGTACGCAGGTATATATTGCATAAGAATTAAAGTGACAATTTTCATCTGCTGTACCTCTTTCTTCTCTTTTGCCTTAATGAATGCTAACCTAAAGTCTTCCGCCTGGCCCCCTCCAGGTTGGCAGGAGGGCATTATAAAAGGCTATGCATGCAGCTTGCAAACTGGCAGCAGCCAGCTGCAAATTATTGCATAAACTCTTGGGGTATGTGTGTCTTCCTTCCTTCCCTCTCCCAATTAATCTATGTCTCCAGGGCTTAGTGGTGGGAGGGAATGCACAGGGACGAATAACCAGGGCCTGGCAGCTGTGACATCGCTAGGGGCCACCTCTCGGTCTCAGGTTTGGACCCTGAAATTTCAGGTTCTGGGATGCCCCATACCTGGCAATCTGACCATATAAGGCTTTGGTTTATTGTTTTATAAGAGTTTAACAGTTGTCCACTATCTGAGCCATTTATTTATTTCAATGTTATTTTATCCTGTCCTTTTTCTAGCTGGGAACAGACAGGCTAACAATATAAAACTACAAAATAGTAATCCTAAAAAGCAAAATAAAAATAAAACAGCACCCATGCAGCTATAACAAAAACTGAAACCAGGTAAGCAGAATTAACAATTGGATCCAAAGGCCTGGACAGTGCTGGTGGGGGTGACAGGAACAGACAGAGTTAATTCCATTCAATTATGTGATATATCCATGTTTTGAAGAAGATAGGCGCATATATACAATGTAGGCTGCTATCCTGTCCCATTCTGAGGGACTAAGTAACAGCTTCAACGTAATTACATAAAACTAATGAGATGAAATAACCATTTAAATATGCAATACTGTGTAGTATGTTGAATTAATTTCAAATGACTCCATAAAGGAAAAGTCAGTCCCAATGAGATCTGACATACTTCCAGAAAACCCTTGGACTTTGAATTTTGCAATGTCCTGGGGTATAGTAGATCCACAACTGCACACATTACCCCCACCCCACCCCTTTCCACCTATTCTTTTTTAATATCTAAGATTGGGGCTGAGTAAGGCTAATCTGATGCACCATCAGCAAGGCCTGAACAAAAGATGCTTGCAGCATATCCCTAATTAATACAGAGAGGATAAAGGGCTAACACAGCATCATGAGCATCTCAGAGGCAGAGGAGTGAGCTGGAGGACAGGGAAGGGAAGCCAGCCATGGGATTGTCCCAGTGAAAAGGACTATGTGTGGTGGGCATTTCCAAAACCGCTTGTTTTCATTCTCCTCTGGAAAGGCTAATAGACAAATCTGAAAAAAGAAGTGCAAAGATCAGTTCTGCGTGCTTTTAGTTCACCAAGTTCAAGACGCTCAGATGGACACTGATGCAAATATCAATTTATGCAGAAGTGCCTGGATTGAGATTTTAATCTCAAAGGACACAGATTTGTAACATTTGTGATCTCCAAAGAAACATTCAGTGAAGCCTTATTGCTTTGAAACATTATAGAGATACAGTGTATGCATGCCTGTATATACTCCTGAGCAGAACTAATGAGAAAGTAAGGGAAACGATAGTTTCTGACATACATGTAACCCACTGATGGTGTTGGGCAGCTATGTGCCCAGGAACAGAGAAGAAAGCTCCATCCAGTGCTTTTTCTTTAAAAATGTTCAGGGGTGCTCTCATTTTCCTACTCATATTGGAATACTGCCCCTCAATGAGGCCAAACTTAGATTCACAAAATGTTTAGGGGTATGCGTACCCCTGTGTCCCCCCAGGGGAAAAAAACACTGGTTCTATCTACCCATTTAATGCACCAAAGTTGAAATCTTGCAGCAGAAAATACTGAAATCTTATTCTCTTGCATACAGAGAACAACATGGAGCCTGCAGACTACAGACATAAATCTTGAAAAAAGCTATGGGGTAGGAATGCTTGAATAGTAGCCTTCCTGCTACCTGAAATCTAATCACAAAGGGGCTTCTCCCCTGGCATGTGGAGAGAGGATGTGGATTTAGAGTGTGCATAAAGAATTTGCTTTATTTTACCAAAAGCCATGTTATGCCTTTTTGATTTTTAGCAGCTTATCCGTCTCAAAATCTTGATAATTAAGCCAGCTTCTTAATTATTTCGGGTCTCTGGGAATTTATCTACCAGCCTGCAACTATTTAAATGATGCAATTTGCTCTGGAATTCAATATGTTCTTAGGATAAACATAGTGGCAGAGTATCCATGCTAGAGAAGCCAGTCAGTGTGAGTTAATTGCTTAGACCTGGCAGTGCAGAGAACAGCGTTAATAAATGGGGTGTACTGGCTTGTATTAAAGGACAGATGTGAGTTTTATGCTCCACTGTACGATGAATTAATCTCTCGAACCCTATCTTTCCATTTATGTATCCTTGTGACCACTGAAGACCTATGTTTGCAGTCTCTTCTTTCTTTCTTTCTTTCTTTCTTTCTTTCTTTCTTTCTTTCTTTCTTTCTTTCTTTCTTCATTCAAAGTGATAGTCTGACCAGAGCTTAATCTCAAGGATTCCAGTAGTGTAGGCAATGCAAATTGGTGTTGAAACTGGCGTACTGATTACCAAGAATGGCCAGAAATCCTGTTAGAATGGAGTGATGGAAGAAGGGCCTGGAAGCATTATTTGAGTGGTCATTCTTCTCTTATATAATAACCCCCCCTCTCTCTCACACACACTGTACCTGCAGCAAAATATTGTGCAACCCCAACCTAAAATGTGTCCTTTTGTTTAAGTTTCTAGCCACCCATTTCCCACCAAGCAGAGCATCCAGTGCCGTATTTACATATGAGCTAAACCAGCTATAGCTTAGGGCCACACCCTCTTGCCCCCCCATTTTCCCCCCACTATTAATATACTTCTTCTTAATTGTATTTCCTTTCAACAATTACTTTGAGAAAATACAAATTTTGTTATGTGCAAATGGCTTTAGATACCTATTAGGTCCATAAATTACCATATAGCATATATTCAACACAAAAAACAGCAACAATTTGTTGTTGACAAAGGACAGCTGGACATATAAAGGGCCCCATTACCTTCAGTAGCTTAAGGCCTCTTCAAATCTAAATCCGGCCCTGAGAGCATCCCACTTAGCTCCATGAAACTTTTCTTTCTCAACAGCCACTCTACATTACATAGCTAATGAGCACCTCTTATAAGCAGCTGAGGTAGGGCTTAGGTGCTTTTTTAAAAAAGGTTTTCTTTGACCTCAGGATTTTCTATGAGTGTGATGGCGCACCCCTCTTGTTTCTCAGTGGGACTGCTTGGGCTACAATCCTGGCAACACTCACTACCTGAGTTCTTTGATAGGAGCAAAATTTGTACCATCTCTTAATTTCCCTCAAAAAACAATGTCCTTAAACATGAAATGATTTCTGACCAGTTCTTCAAGGCCAAACAGGCCTGCTTTTTTTTTTCTTTCAGTGTTCTAGCTTTCTTGTAAATATATCTTCGGAAATGCTGAGTGATCGCGAAGAGGCTTTTTTGCTCTTATTTAATATATGAAAAAAGAATCCTTTCCTGAGGCTGATAGGATAGGATGTTGATATGAAGTACGAGAGATTAAGATTAATTTATCCCTATGGACAAATCTTTATTTAGATGGCATTATGGGATGAAATGCTAAAACTCCTATAAACTGATTTTTCAATAAAGAAAGGTGCGCGTAATCATCATAAGATAAGAAAGTATTCTGAACATATAGAAAATTGTATAAACTATTGTATTGCAAGCAAGCCCAAAAGAACATTAATTTTTACCCCTTAATATATAAATATGTCACATCATATAATGAGCTTAAGATCTTAGCTAAAGCATGTTCCAGCGTTTGCATTTATATGTCCCCTGTGAAAAGCACTGCCACATTTCATATATTTTATGGACTGTGTTATATTTTCTCATTTAAAACGAGTCAGGTTTCATCATCACAGCATAAATGTTTCATTTACAGTAAATGTAGCCCCTGATATTACACCAATTGAATTTGATTATTCCACCAATATGCAGCATTTCAACAAGGTTTACAGCAAAACCGGAAAAAAATCTCTGCCACCTTAAAATCTGACATACGCATTGCCTCCCATCCTCACAAGAGAAGAAGCCCAGTCAATGGGATTCAAACATGTGTGATTTGACCCTTAGGCTACAATCCTGACACAGGTTCAAATAATTGATTCTCAGCTGCTACTGCTGTTTCATTTATACTGTTGAATTATAATTAGGTTCTTCTTGGGATTCTTCTTGAGATGTCTCTGGATGTTGTGATTCTGAAGGAATTAAAAAGGTTAGTTTGGCCTGATATCTCAGAATATGCCATGGATATGTTGTTAAAAATGTGAAATTGTCCTTTCTTTTTAGTATGAAACTCGGTTAGTTTTTCTTAAATGCATTATTAGAGCCAAAACTAGCTGACAGTCCCCTCTGCTTCAATTAGCTTGCTGTACTGGAATGAGTTTGTTGTGCGCTGAAGAGATAGTCTGCCTTCAGTAAATTGGAATCTTTTATATACTTGGAACACAGATTTATGAGTTGCTTTATTATTGTTTATATACGTTAAGGTCCATTGTCATAAAGAGAATTGCTTACTGTGTTTGTGCTGGGTTTTTTTTTAATATATAAAAAGCTCCCTTAGAAAAAAAGTAATTAATATTGCTATGTGGGTTTTTTAAAGTAGCTGTGGCAATACTTTATCTCTCCGTATTTATAATTTTCGGTTACAAGAAACTTACAAAAGAAAGTAACAATAAAAGAAAACAATTATATTTAAAATTGATTTCTGGCTTGCCCAAAATGCATTAAAACTGCATTTTTTTCTTAAGCAGAATTATTTATGAATTTATAATGTAATACTTTTATATAGCGGGGGGTAAAACATAAGGATAGAATCAACAAAAGATCTGTTAAAAGCAAGATTAAAAACATCAGTGAAACCTAAGGGGGGAGGATCATGTTGTAAAGCCCTGTGTGAACAAGCAAGTTAAAAAAAAAATACACCTGAAGGAAAGGAGGAATGTTTCTTGGCAAATCTCTACCGGTAGGAGGTTCCACAGGGCAGGTCCTTCCACACACACAACAGCCGCTGACAGCCATGGCAGCAAACAATCAAACATCCATCCTATGCACTACCCATGTATAAGACAACCCCCACTTTTTAGCATGATTTTTTATGGAAAAAACATCATCCAATACATGGAAAAGCACGGTACTCCCCAGGTGAACATGCATATCAACATTTTTTATTTGTTTTGTTTTGTTAATAATAATTTTTATTAATTTTTGCCTATTAATTGTCATACATACCACAAAACTTCATATCTTATACAATCTTTTTGGACTTCCCTCAGCACCTCTGATGATCCACCATTCTTATTATTTCTTCTGCATTTCTTAAATTCATATTGCCTTTAATTTTCTTAACTAACAATCCTCCTCTTTATCCATTTTTGCAATAATTCAAATAATTCACCTCACAAAACTTCTTGCAAACCTACAAACATAATCTGATCCTCACAATTACTTTTCAAATAGTCCATAAATTTACACCAGTCTTCTGTGAATCTCTGGTCCCACCGGTTTGGAATTCTTCCTGTTAGTTTATCTAATTCTGCATAGTCCATCAATTTCATCCTCCATTCTTCTTTTAAGACAACCCCCACTTTTTACCATGATTTTTTATGGGAAAAACATCGACCAATACATGCATATCAATATTTTTTATTTGTATTCCACCTTTCCACAGTTAAAAAAACAATGCTCAATGCAGCTTACAGCATAACAAGATTTACATAATTACAAAAGTCATAAACAATAAATAAACCACATTAAAAAAATACACAACCAAATGGGGAACAACTTCCACATAAATCAAAATCTAAAACTAAGAATACAGCATTAATATCAGTTTAAAATGACATAGGTAAAAAATAACAGCAATTTAAACAAAAAACAAAACAAAACGGAGCCCTCTCTGCCCAGCAGCAGCAGCAGCTGTCCTTTATAGAGCCCATCAGGCCCCGCCCTGGGCCAGGTGGTGAGTGGCAGGACTGGGGCCCTCAGGCACTGAGCAAGGGAGTCCTCTGGGGTAGTAGCCACAGCAGCAGTTCTTATAGGCCTGTCAGCATAATGTCATATCCACCAGCCACCTACTTAAGGCAGAAGGTGGTCCAAATTAGTTGTGGATACTCTCATTGCCCAGCTTCTGGTTCCTCTCAGGCAGCTACTGCTGACGTGATCCAGTTGGACTATGATGGACAGCACAACCCCTTGTGTGTGTCTGCTTAGAAATAAGTCCCATTGAGTTAAGCGGACTTCATTCCCAGGTATATAAGGATAGGATTATAGCCTGAGAGAGAGAAAAAGATGGAGGCAATGTCTCAGTTTCAGAATGATAGAGGGTTATAGGCTAATCAAGGGGGATCAGAAGCGCAATGATGTTGAGGGAGTATACTGAAGTAAGAGAATAACAAAGTAAAACGTAAGAGGAAATAGCAGCCAGGTCTAATAAACCATTGCATGCATTGGAGCAGGAAAAGAAACTTGCATCCTACCCTCATTCAAAATGCCTGTCCTCAGAGAAAATTTGTTAGGTGCCAGCAGCAGTTGTATCTACTGTCATATAACCTGTGAGCTAGTCCCCCAAAGAGGGTGAATACTTACCAACCATGCTGAAACCAGTTTCTGGCTAGGTGGTAAAGGGCAAGAGATGAGGGCCCCCTGGCCGTGGCGTGGCTTAAATTTCCCGTGGCCACATGCCCTACTGGGGCTGATTGGAGGGCTGGGCCTCCCCTGGATGTGGCTCTGCCCAGTGCTGGTGACGCGGCTGTGATGGTACGAGGGGGCGTCAATCTCCGCCGCCCGCCAGATCACTGCAGGGGCCCAGATGCCTGGCTGCAATGCCACCCACCAGAAAAGGTGAGCGGACTTAGACATATAGCAGCGCTACATGTCATTTGTTAGCCAGGCAAAGAGATGCAGGCAGAACTCACACACCTCACTTGCATGCAACCCCCCCCCCCCCAAAAAAAAAAATTCAGTCAGCTATATCTCAGCTCTGGTTTAAATTCCTGGGGAACCAGACATCATTGGAGTTGACTGCTCCCTGAATATGTTTCAGTAAGGCTAAGGTTGAAGCATTTCTGAAGAATCAAGTCTTATGTACTTCTGTTCTTCAATCAAAGAACTTACTGTGATTTCTTCTTTAAACGCCTAGAGTTTATTTTGAGAACTGTGTAATATCCCCCGTGTGTCAACAGAATAGGTTAGAAATAAACCCATAAATGAATGAGATAAAATAAACATGGTTGGCCCAATTTCAGAGCTCTATAGGGCTCCAAAGATCAAAATGCCTACAGAAGCAGGGGCTTCCCCATTTACTTCAATGTTTAAGATAGTTTGAGCTGTACATATTTTTTTTTTAGACCTGCAAGCTGTTCAACTACTTTTCAGTAAATGTTCCTTCAAATGTGATTGTGATTGCTCTATTGATTAAAAATGCTTATCTTCATATAATACAAAACACACACACACACACATATGCATACATGGTAATACATCTCTATCAACACTGTGAGATCAGCTGTCAAGGATTACGAAGCAATAGCTATCACTCCAATCTTTCTCTCTAGCACCAGCTGTTCAGAAGTGTGTAGAAGTTCTGTTGTTCATTTCCATTGCTATTACAACAAGGTTTGCTAAAATGCAGCAAATAAATATCTAGAACCACACCCCAACAGTGTCAAACCAGATATTTCCAAGAAACTTACTTTCCCACCCAGGAAACCAGCAGGTTCCATCTCAAGCTGCCTTAACAAGACCTGAGACATCTTATTTGTGTACCACTCTATTTCCATAGCTTCTCCAAAAGAGTCACTCAACAGGAGTGTGACAAGCAAGACAGAGTGACTTAAGGGGCTTTTAGAGGTACTGATGCACCTATTCCCTTCTACACATTCATCCACACATAAATTGGGGCAGTAAGGGAACTCCCCAGGATATGAGAAGAAGAGATGGGGTAAGCACTGATCTATACCCATCCCATTCCAGCTCATCTCACCCCTCCTTTATCTATTATAACACCCTGGTCCTAATTTTGCCCCCATAGAAGAAACGTAAGAGCAGCCTGGTTCGATCACCCAGAAAAGACAGTAAAGGTAAAGGGACCCCTGACCATTAGGTCCAGTCACGAACGACTCTGGGGTTGTGGCGCTCATCTTGCTTTATTGGTCGAGGGAGCCGGCGTACAGCTTCCGGATCATAACCAAAAAAAAGCAAAAAGATGGCACCTGTTCCCAACAAAGGCCAATGCCACCTGCTAAATTTCTTGCCAATAACTTCCTTTAAAGCTGCTACCATCACCCTTTCCTACGTGCAGTATGTAATATGTGAAGTACTGTATGCATATTTCTAAGAGTCTGCTAATGGTAACTTTTGGATGAGTTAAAAGAAGATTTGCATGAAAGAAGAAATCTAATATCTTAGTCAACTTTTATTTCTCACATTTTAAATTAAAGATATGTGTGTATAAGTTAATGACTGAAATGTTCAATGGCTAATTTCACTAATATTTTAGAAGATGCATTGCTTTGAAGTGTCTAATGAAGTGAACTGTACATGGGGAATGAAGATTTCATTTAATCAAAATCTGAATAATTATAACTGCGCTTACTATATATGTGTGTGTGCGCGCGCACATGCTAAATTCTAGATCTAATTTCCATAAAATGTACAGACATTCTTTTCCCATTGACTCAAAAATGTATAAACCTGAATTAAACTGAGGGGGGAGCTGAAAAAGCATCAGGCACAGAAGTTGGTGGGACCTACTTCTGAGTAATTATGTAAAAATTCAGTCTGACTAGGAGCTGAAGTTCTTGGGAGCGACCGCTCATGTTGCTACCTCTTGCCATCCCCAGAAATGTAGGCCCCAAAAGCTGAAGCTTTTTTTGTTGAGAAGGCATGTGCTGCCAGGAATCATATGCTTGAAATATGCCACAGATGTCAAGTACACAAGATATTTGGATAAAGATGCTCACATAGAATAAAAATGGATGGGCTCTGCAAAATCAACATATTTAATTATATTGATAACATTGAGTTAATGGGAAATGATGAATATCTTTCACAGTTCAAAATGTGCTTTTCATAAATGTACTTCTCTAGGGAAGAATTTGGAGCAGCTATGTAAGAAAAATATTAAATCTGGCAGCAAGCATAATGGAATCTGATGGAGAGTGACCCAGGTAGTCAGTAAAAGTTCCCCATCACATGAACTTACCTCACTATAAATATTTCAGTTAACATATTCTTCATCAATTATATTTGCAGATTTTGTAGTCTTTTCAAGTACCAGCAAGTACAGTATTAGCCCACCAATAAGGGGCAATGCAGGCTTTTTCTGCTTTCCAGAACAAGGCGTGATATGGAATAAATAGGGCCTCAGCATTGTGGATGTGTACAAAGAGTGTTGTCTTTGCATACCATCATCCTAATATAAGGTAATGAAATAAAATACAGTTTTGGTGTCCTCTGACTCATTCACTACCCACACATTTTGAAGAATGCTGTGGCTGAAGATACCATATTGAGGACAAATATAACATGTTCCAGTGCCAAATGCAGAACTCTACAGCCTTCTTTCAGCTTGATTCTTGGTATCAAAATTGTCTCTGTTAGCAACCTACACTATCCTTTCACGGTCCACTTGTGAAGATCTCTTTCCAAGTTCTGTGGTCAAGCTTGCAGTCTTTTCACCATGAATTGAACCCATACAATCCTTGCCCAATTCTGGCCTGCCTCCAGCAGTGCTGCACAACTTGCTGTATCACCTTCTTATATCTTTCCTATGAGGAAAATAACTTGAAAGCCCATATTTCCACCTACTTAAAGCTAGTGGCTGAAGATTTCCAAAGCTCAAAAGATACTGAGCAATCCACCAGCAACCTCTTGTTGGCATAAATGTGCTTTTGTATCATAATAAAGACACCCTTTCCACTGCTGCCTTCCTGTTCTCCATTATTTCAGCATAAAATGTCTTCTTGTGTGCATCTATTAGTATGACCACCACTTTGTAAAGTATACAAGGTGGCGAGAAGATTAATAGATGTGCACAAGAATACCTTATTCACATTTCAAGACAGGTGCTATGGTAATAGTAGCAGTTGGAAAAAAATACAACCTTTATGGGAAATCTATACCGATGGGCTCAATAAAGAGATATTTACGTCAAATATATTTTACATTAGCTCCATTCAGCCAGTAGCATATCCTCCATTGCAAAGGGAAGTATGACCAAGAACATCAGCATTTCAGAACATATTCTTGCTTAAAGAGAACTTCCATTATAATTTCTGCTTCTATTTTCACTTACTACCAGGACTGTGACATCAATCAGACCTTGAATATCTGTAAATTTAACCTTGAAAAGTAATATAGAAATGTTACCACTGCAGTGAAAGGAACTAGATCAGAGCATTCCAAACTTTTCATGTTGGTGACACATTTTTAAGACATGCATCATTTTGCGACACAGTAATTCAGTTTTACTAGCAAACTGAAGTTTAAACTAACCTGTTTTCAGCCCTGGGAGGAGTGTGGGGTGCGTTCACACAACACACCTACACATTGCAGCCAACACACTCATTTAGCGTGACACACAGGTGAAGCACTCATTCCCCACCTCTCTGATAATCTGGAGAAGGCTATGTACACCACTAGAACCACTGCTACTTTAATGAATTCAGAGGGAGGGGCTGCAATATCCCTAAGCCAGCTAGACCCCACAGTCTGCCCACAAAAGCACTACAGCCATGATACATCATTACTGTCTTCTTTTATTTAGAAGTATTGTGGGAATTGGATGTACATACACATCATATGTTGTACTGCCCTATGCCATAAGTAGATATCCCCCCCAATTAGATTGTGTCGATGCCTTCGAATCTGAAAAATAAAATTTATGTGTTATTTCTGTAACATTCGTTGGGCTGTAAAACTCTTGATAATCTAACAAAAACACTTTCATAAAACAATGTATGCTTCTGTGCGTTGTTACACTTCTCTGGACTGTGTTTGGATAATCTAGCTCTGCTCCTTCTTGTTACCATAACCCTCTTTGCAGGCTAATTTTGAAAGTGTGTCCGATTGGGCTCATTTAATTCATCATTTTGGTTTGACTCATTAATCTCTGCTTCTCCTCTGAAAGATAATCTGCATTTAATGACTATGTTATGCAATCTACTGCAAGGCGGGAAGAGTTTGCCCACTTTGCGAAGGGCAGCACTGTAATGTGACGCTAGATTTATCTATGCATCAAAATCTCATTTTTAAGGTGCCAAAAGTGCTTTCAATTACTAATGTAGTAAGGCTTTTCAGTACCGTTCCAATTTGTTCAGAGTGAGGATTAGAAAAATCAAGATCCACTTGCCAATTTTTCAAGGGACAGCGACTCACATAAAAAGCCTAAAGAAGGCTATAAATTAAAATTAAAAGGCACATTTAATATTTTCTTATCAATAATTACTTATCCAAAGCCATCCTTTTTGACAATAACCACCTTAGATAGTGCAGTAAAATTTGATTGCCTTTTTTTTTTCACAGTATGATACCAGTTATACTAGGAATAGAAAGGATATGATGTTCATGCAACATTATTGAGATTAGCCAGTAAACTTTAAGCACAATATACCATCTTAGTAAACCCTCATTAGACAGTGCCCTTCCTTAAGTAGTATTAACTTCCTAAGTGTATGTTGCTGGCATGTTTGAGATATACTTAGTGACTTCTTCTCTAGATTTCAGTGTGCACAACTATTGTATCCCTTTTGGGGATTCACCCCCAAAAAACATTAGATTAGGACAACTTGAAATATATTTAGCCCATGCCTCAATAAATATAGGCAACCAAGGATGGGATCCCGGTACTAGGTCACTAATTCTAGAAGCCCAATAGTTGTTTGTCATACAGTTTTCCCACTTCAGTCTATGTTACATAGTACAGTGCCACTGAAATTGAGGGGAGTTTCAAAAGCAGTTTGAGATTCGTATACTGTTGGTGGGTTCTTGTTGTTGTCTTGTTGGACTGTGTGTGTAATAAAGGGGAGTCACACTGGAGTAAAGGTGTCCTGTTTTATTTGTCCCCATGCTAGTTCAGTTTGTTGGTTAGCTTTTCTAGTAAGGCAAAACTCACTGCAGCCAACTGAAAACAACCAGCCACACCCTGAGCCCCCCCAACCTCTCCCAATGCCAATGTAAACTAATAAATGAATAGAACCTACCTACATGATGCTGACACAAAAAGAATGAAAGTTTACTAACCCCCTTATCTCCCCACCCCCGCTCTTTCTCCCCACCTCTGTTCTCTCCCAACCTTATAGTATATAGAACATTAAAGTCTCACATTGAATATAACTGATCTGTAGAAAGGACTTTATGATCTGAAAATAGAGACGATGTATATACTTCTGTAACCCAAGAAAATCTTCAATAAAAACATTTTTTTAAAAAAAAAAGCAGTTTGAGATATAGCAGAAGGAGTTTTGACATTTGAAAAGAAAAAGTTCACAACCCCGTGGTTCATGCACAAGCTTCCTGGAATGCCTAAAATGGCTCTTTTGATCCTGCCCAAGATGCTGCGCATGTTTAGCATTGAAGGAGTCATTGGAGGCACAGAGCAGATCATAAGGGTGGACATTCCACACTGCAGATGGGTGAGAAGGCACACCATCTTCATCAGCCACACTGATAGGGATTACAATTGGCTTGGCCTCAGGCATCCCAGCATACATTTGCACCCATCTGCTCCTGCTTCAATAGCTTCTCAATGGTTGGCTTACCAGTACAGCAGCAACCAGTGGCTACTGATGTGGATGCTGCCTGTCTTCCCTGGTTTATGGGACTGGGTTAGAACAGGCTTCATCAACCTCGTCCCTCCAGATGTTTTGAGACTACAATTCCCATCATCCCTGACCACTGGTCCTGCTAGCTAGGGATCATGGGAGTTGTAGGCCAAAAACATCTGGAGGGCCAAGGTTGAGGAAGCCTGGGTTAGAACCTCAGAAATAATGAGCTTGCATACAGCTTCCATCACATTAAGGCTTCAAGGCCGGTGTCACAAGGTAACTGAGTGGAAGAGGTGAATGCTTATGATCTAAGTTCCCATAAAACCTGGATTGGTGGGAGCTCTCAGGAGCTAGCCAGGCAAGATCAGCGTCTGTTGGGGCTTTTGAAAGCATCTTCTTCCATTGCTGAGCCTACTGAGATTTAAGTGTAAGCGTTTTCTTACTTTCTGAGCTATTTTAATCTGTGTAATTGTTTGGAGTTTCTCACTCTTGTAGAGTTTTGCTTTAGTAAAATCTGCATGATTTTATGAAATTTGGTCTGAGTTCCTGAATCTTTTAATTGTGACCATGCTTTTCGGAGCAAAGGTCATCCACCACATCATTTGCAAGCTTAATCCTACAAACAGATTTCGGCTTATATTTGGTTCACCCTCCATGTGGGCTGCCCAGGCTACTGCAAAGGGGGGCATGTGCAACACTTGCCCCGTCCCAGGCACAAGCAACCCATGCTACACCACTGTTAAAGTGGACTGTATCTCCACACATTTATACCCCACCTTTCAGTCCTAAGGAGCTCAAGGTGGCATACATGGTACTCCCCTTCCTCATTTAATTCCCACAACAACCATGTGAGGTAAGTTTGGCTGAGAGGCAGTGACTGGCCCAAGGTCACCCATTGAGTTTCATGCCTGAGTGGGGATTCAAACCCTGCTCTCCCAGGTCCTAGTCCAACACTGTAACCACTACACCACATAGCCCTGATACCACTATGTGATGGTGACTGTTGTTAATGCAACAGATGCAGCAGCAGTAACCCACCCTATTACATCACTAAAATATTTCACATTAACTCACAGTTGATATGGCAGCATATTAAACAGAATACAATAAATATTTATTAGTGCAGCAACTTGTGAGATTTGTCTTTTTCTCATACTTATACAGCAACTGCTTTCTTAGAAAATCTCATTTGATGAAGGCTTTTGTAGGGATTTAGTCTCCTAGTCACTTTTGACCTACCTTCTTTGTTATTAGCCAACATTATTTGTTGACAATGTAATGATTCTTCTCAACAGGTTTTCTTAGCATTCTTCTGTATATTCCCAGCTTTTACAGCACCTTGTGATATGAATGCTAATCTTTAGAATCATGGTACCTTGTATGTATTTTAGTGCCACCTTAGAGGATGATACAGTGAGTATTAATTAAACCTCTGCCTGGGCGTCGCTGTGATCTTCAAAAGCAGCAGCTCTTACGCTCTCCATACTTGCATCTAGTGCGGGGGTGGCGAGTGAAACACAAAATGAATATAGTGAATGCAAAATCTGGAGGATGCCCAAATTACGTTTTGCTATATTATCTTAATTCTACCCCTCGCCACTGCACTTCCTTGCCTTTGTAAAAGCAGCACAATTAACTGAATTTCTTTTCTCTCTTCCACTTTTATTTACATAGGGCCAGTAGAAGCTGTGAGGATAATGTATGCAGGAAGCAAGCACTAAACTACTCTCCTCTTATAGACTAAACAAATTACTTAGTGGCTTAAAATCCATAACCACATTTTGCATCCTATTAGTGGCCACAGCAACTGAATGCAAGTGAAATACTTTAGATATTATAACTAAACAACTGATATTAATACCATGACTTTTACTGTCTTTTCTGTTTATTATTATTGCCAGTTTTGAGCACTTGACTTAAAAAGAAAAATGAAAAACCAAGTTGCATAAAGTAGTGGTTTGCATAAGAATAAAAATTCCTAAAAGGATTATCCATCCAAGCTGATGCACACATTAGGCTGCAAGCAGGGGAGGAAAAGGAATTATACTACTGCATGTGGAACAACACAAACAGTAATGTGAGTGAAGGATATGGTGGCAAACTGGATTGGCCCCTTACATCCTGTGCACATTAACTTAGGTTAACATGTTTAAGATTGAAGCCTTAACATTCAAAACTCCTAAGTCACTGCAAATACTGTGACTTATAAATCAATTACATACATAGTTGGATTTTTTTTTTCTGGATCTGATTATGGAATGTTTATTTGTTTGCCATATTTAAATTTATATCTTGTTTTTCTAGGCAAAATTCCCACTGAAGGAAACTTGTAATAGATTAAATAAAATGCAATAAGAAAACAATGCATAAACAACAATAAATACAGAGACATAAGATACTGTAAAAAAAAAAACCACAGGCAGGTGAAAATTAACTTTATAATACTTGCCATAAATAGCAGGCCACCTTTCAATACAGGGCCAACAGAACACACTCCTCAGAACATAATAAAAAAAGCAGTAATTAAAAGTTACCAGAAAACTTTGACCAAATTATGCAGTTCCATCACTGGGCTGAACTCTGACTGTTTGAAAGCCATCTATGATGAGGACATGAGAGAAACCAGAATCATCCATACCCTGCCCCTCCCCCAAATTGTTCTTGAATGGTAGGAACTAGGCTTAGTTCAAGCAGGAGATTTTCTTAGCAGTTCATTTATTTTAACATGCTGCAAGCAGTCTGGATATAAAGTGCAGCTTTCAGGCTACAGTATGAAAAACAAAGCCAAAGTAAGAAGCCCCAGGGTAACATTAAGCACATGGCAAAATCCTAAATCTGACTGAAATGGCAAATATTTGCCAATGAGCTTTGTGGACACTTCTCCCATATACTATATTCTGTCAAATAGACGTTCCCCATCATGCTGAGCTGATACCTGAAATTTAACGCATTGGTTTAGAATCAAATGCTTTGTTGCAGTTTCATTTTGTCCCATAGATCTAATAATAATAATAATAATAATAATAATAATAATAATAATAAAATTTATTTATATCCCTCCCTCCCCAGCCAGAATCAGGCCCAAGGGGGCTAACATCAAAATATATAATACATTAAGACATAAAATTCAGCAATCGACTGAAATACAGCTTAAAATTGGATTAAAATCAAAATAAGATCAGATGGCTACCTGCAAATTATAACTATAGGGGTTGGAAACCTTAAGTACTCACCAGGCTCAGCTACAGTGGCACCTCTGGTTATGTACTTAATTCGTTCTGCAGGTCTGTTCTTAACCTGAAACTGTTCTTAACCTGAAGCACCACTTTAGCTAATGGGGCCTCCCGCTGCTGCCGCGCTGCCGGAGCACGATTTCTTTTCTCATCCTGAAGCAAAGTTCTTAACCTGAGGTACTATTTCTGGGTTAGCAGAGTCTGTAACCTGAAGTGTATGTAACCTGAAGCGTATGTAACCCGAGGTACCACTGTATTTGTATGAGCGGGTGAGGGGAGTTAGAGAGGCCACTTATCTGCAGGATCTTGTAAGAGAAGAGGGGTCAGACTAGCCCCGACCAAAGGCCTGGCGGAACAGCTCCTTCTTGCAGGCCCTGCGGAAAGATGTCAAATCCCAGTTCTGCATCTTTAGTAGAAGTCTATAACTGACTGATAATGCATATAATTGTCATGTAAAATTTCCCAGGTTCGGTCTCTGATATTTCTTGCTCTCAACAGCCATGTAAGAGAAGCTACCGGTTAACATTTACAGTGGTGGGATAGATGGAACAATGTTTCTCTCAGTATAAGGATCTTCTTATGTCTGTATGGTATAACATGAAAAAACCTCTAGTTGTAAGGATGAATTGATGCTTCTGCCCTATGAAGTGATGCACATCTTCTTGGTGTAGGACAGCTCAAGCCTCCCAGGAACACTTGCACACCTTCTCTTGCATAATTATAGAATTGAAGAGTTGGAAGTGACTATGAGGATAATCTAGTTCAACCGCCTGCAATTTAGGAATATTTCACCTAATGTAGGACTCGAACCCACAACCTCAAGATTAAGAGTCTCGTGCTCTACCGACTGAGCTATCCATTAGTGCTGAAACAAGCACAGATGGCCTTATTTGTTCCCCCATGTGTCCAATTGCTATAATAAATATATATTCTCAGGAACACATGCATGTGGCAATTGTGGGGCGCTATACCCTTACTTTGGCCACCTCATGAGAAGAGAAGACTCCCTGGAAAAGACCCTGATGTTGGGAAAGATGGAGGGCACAAGGAGAAGGGGACGACAGAGGACGAGATGGTTGGATGGTGTTCTCGAAGCTACCAGCATGAGTTTGACCAAACTGTGGGAGGCAGTGGAAGACAGGAGTGCCTGGCGTGCTCTGGTCCATGGGGTCACGAAGAGTCGGACACGACTAAACAACAACAACATAGCCAACAACATGCTGGGAATCACAAATGGGGAAAGCTTTGTTGTACCTAACCAGATGCAGCAGCACTCTCCCTATTTGTGATTCTCACCGATGGGAAACTGAGGGCAGGATGCTGGACTAGATCAGTCTCTTGACCTGATTCAGCTCAGAACTTCTTATATTCTTATGATTTATGAGCCAGTAGTCTCATTATCCTGGTTGGTTTAGTTTTGACAACAGTGTCAAATATAACGGGTGGGCCTGTAGTTGGTGTACATAGGTGTTGCTGATTCATTTGATGCGAAGATAGTAAAAGAGAAGATCTTGGCCCGTGCAGCTGCATCTAAACCAGTCTTTGGTAACTATTGTATAAGTATTTTCAAGTTCAGCTTTTAAATAATATTATCTGAACTGTAGTATACAGCCTGAAAAAAGGGAGCCCTTCCGCCTTACAAATGAAGTGATCCAAGAAAAGCTAAACTACAGACTGATAAAAAAATGGCATATTCTGTTTTTCTTGTACCCAATTGAACTCAAATAATCAGAGAATCAAAAATCCTCCGACTGCAATCATGCTTATTTTTACTCTATTGATGAGTTCCTTCATTTTTTTAAAAAAAGAATGCTTTTACTCTTATCCATATTATAGCCATTTGGCAGCTTTCTTGTTGAAATCAAGATGTAACAAACAATTGCACCGTTAACACAGTTATCATTGGAAAGGCTCTGTGCTGTATGAAATGAAATACTGTAATAAGCATGCCAGGAAATCGCATCTTATTATCCTCCCCCTCATCCTCCACTTTTTCTTTCTTAACCCTCTACAATGAGCAGGTCAAAAGTCGGTGATAAGTGTAACAGATGATCAATTTTTATGAAAAGGTATTTTAAATTGCAAAGCTCTACTTTTACATTGAGAAACCAACATTGCAAACTGAACGTGCTTTGTTATAGACACCATCTTTTTGATAATACTGATGGAACAGTAGCAATTGCTCATACTGCTGTTGATGGACTTTTTGTACTACTAAAAAGCATTGATTGAGGAAAGCATTCCTATCTAGTTCAGGATCTTTAATTTGCTTAACTTGGCACAAATATGTTAAAATCAATGATACAAATATCTATTAATCTTTACTGGCTGCATTTTCTATTCACAACTTACGTTCCATTTGCATTGCACATGCTAATTATGGACAACTGTATGTGCCGATATACCATACAAATGCAATATCAATCATTCTATGAAAGACTTACGCCTTCCAACAAAAAAAAACCAGTTGCAAATCCACACTTCCACTTGTCCCACCGCTTCTCCCCTGGGAAACCTGTTTACCACTGAATTGGAGTAAACTTCAGTTTGGCTTTCCGTGTATTGACATTTGCAGTAATGGGCGCTTACCTGAAAATTCTGTGAGGCCATTATGGGAATGCTTGTGCCTTCCCCTGCAACTGTGCAGGCAAGCATCAAGGTGCCCATTTCAAATGGGCCAATCCAGTGAGAGCAGGCAGGCATTGCTGCGGTGGCAGACCTGGTGGCGGCAGTAGAAGAGTTTGGATTTGATATCCCGGTTTATCACTACCCGAAGGAGTCTCAAAGCGGCTAACATTCTCCTTTCCCTTCCTCCCCCACAACAAACACTCTGTGAAGTGAGTGGGGCTGAGAGACTTCAGAGAAGTGTGACTGGCCCAAGGTCACCCAGCAGCTGCATGTGTAGGAGCAGGGAATCGAACCCGGTTCACCAGATTACGAGTCTACCGCTCTTAACCACTACACCACACTGGCTCCCTTGTATTACATCACACTGGCAGTCTTGCATTAAGTCTGTGCCTAGCCTCTGCCTACTCAGATCGTCCCTGGATTCCACACTCTCCCACGCTGCTTTGGTTGGTCCCACCTAAGGGTGAGCAGGCCAGTGCTGGTTAAACTTTTTCAGCAGGGGGCCTGTCCACTGTCCCTCAGAGCTTGTGGGGGCCGGACTATAATTTGAAAAAAATTAATGAACGAATTCCTATGTCCCACAAATAACCCAGAGATGCATTTTAAATATAAGGACACATTCTACTCATGTAAAAACACGCTAATTCCCAGACCGTCCGCAGGCTGTATTGAGAAGGCGATTGGGCCGCATCCAGCCCCTGGGCCTTAGGTTGCCTACCCCTGGGTTAGACCTTGCCATGGTATGCTTGGCTGACATATTCAGGGTCAGAGAGGATTTTTTCCTGCAGACAAATGGGCTAGCCTATTGGTTTTTGCCTGCCTCATAGCAATTGTTACAACTTATGGCAGATAAGGCATTGGAATTTTAACTAAATGAGCACCCTGTTAAAGAGGTCCAGGAGGGAAAATGATCATATGTATTTTAATCCACTGATGTGTTTGTTAAAGCCTCTCAGATCAGCTCACAAACTTCTGCAACTAATTTGCATGGCTCTCCTGCTAAACATGTTAGTAGCAATTTCTTTAACAAAGTACATTTAAGTTCTAAAAGTACACAGGAAAGCTGAGATCCCTGTTCAATGCTTTATGGAAATGTTACATTTTTTAAGCAGCTCGGCTGCTTACTGGAACACTCTTGCAATGTATGCAGTGACCTGGCTGGAGGGAACAGAACAATCTTCTTTGAAGTTTTAAGTCCAGGATGTGCTGTCATCAGAATTAGAGACAAGGCTGTTAGTCTCTCCCTCCCAGCCTAGTGATTGTCCTTGGCAGTGGCTCTGAGATGGCACTGTTGCATTTGAATTTAATGAGGATTTCTGAATAAACAAATCTCGGTTTCACAAATGAGAATAAAATGTCAGAACTAACTCTGCCATATGCTATGGCAACCTTGTGTAAATCTCCTATGGAGGCTTTGCTGGCACCAAACTTACATAGCACCTCCCTCCCTACTCCCCTCCTGTTCTGAGGTACAAGATTGAGTTCCTGGGGGACAACTCATTTGTCTCTACATTCTGTTGATACAAGAAAATGATTACTAACCATCATAAACAGAGATCTTCTTTAAGGTTTATGCTAGACTAACAAGGATAATATGGGGAGGGTATTGCACAGCATATCTTATCAAAATATTTCATTATTAGCCTCGGTGGTGAAAGCTACCTGAATGATTTCTGAATGTCCAGAAATGTAACGCATCCAGCAAGCTATACTTACCTTGTCATGGAACTGTGAAATTGCAGGTTGGTGAGGAAGCAAAGCCACTGAGTTAAATCACGGGGTTTAAAGCATGAGGAGGAACCATATTCAAGAGGGAGAGCATCTACGGAAAGTCCCAAGAATCTAACGTTTTAGTGATACTGAGTAGCAGAAATGCCTCCGTCTGGGAAAGATCTCAGTCTGAGGCATTGGAAAGTGTCTGCTGCAACAGTAGCACAGACAGTGCTACTGAACCAATGTTCACCAGAAGGTAACTTCACACATTATCCTTCTACTACAACTGTATTGAACACTCCTTTGCCCTATGCCATGGGTAGGCCTGGGGGCCGGATCCGGCCAAAGCACCTTCTAAATCCGGCCCGCGGATGATCCAGGAATCAGCATGTTTTTACATGAGTAGAATGTGCCCTTTTATTTAAAATTCATCTCTGGGTTATTTGTGGGGCCTGCCTGGTGTTTTTACATGAGTAGAATGTGCCCTTTTATTTAAAATGCATCTCTGGGTTATTTGTGGGGTATAGAAATTCGTTCTCCCTCCCCAAAAAAAATATACCCCAGCCCCCCACAAGGTCTGAGGGACTAGTGAACCGGCCCCCTGCTGAAAAAGTTTGCTGACCCCTGCCCTATGCTATCAAAGGAGGAGCACAGGGTTGAGACTTGGATTCTGAAAACAACACTTCCTAATTAAGAAGTGTTGCTGTGGTGCTTCCCAGCTAGGGCATTAGCCTGACAGGATGCAGTTTGGTTATAAAATGAGTGGGCTATCACTTTGATTTCCTGAAAGGCAGTCTTCATATTTGTGTATGCTCACATACATTAAAAAATATTCAAGATATATTCCGAGCTGTATTAGGGGTGCGTGTGACATTTGTATAAGATCTTCTGGTTGGGGCACAATTCTTCAGTAGGTGGTTAGTTATGTTGTACATGGTGGATCATATGTTGTGCTGATGTGTGCCAGGAATTCATTTCCCAGTTTGTTTGCTGTTCAATTCCTAGTACTTTGTAAAAGTACTCTTTTTCTTTTTCTTTTTAATAACAGCTTACCAAAGGTCAGTCTGGAGGCTATGGTCAGAAATGGGAGTCTCAAAAGCCTGACTAGAAGTGCAGAAGTCACGTCCTTCTGGATTTGCTTTTGGAAGCCAAAGAAAAGTAGTATCCGTAATCTCTGTAGTGATTTCCAGTTCCCCAGGCAATTCAGTCTACAAACTTTCTAAAAGGGGAAATTTTGGTTGGAAGCCGGTGTAATAGGCTGCAATTCTATGCACAATTATTGACTGTTAAGTTCCACTGAAACCAGTGGGCCTTAATTCTAGTACTTATGACTGGAGAACCCCCATCTACTTAATGAGATTTGGATCAAACTACTTCTGGTTTGCATGTGAATTACCATAGGTATAATGTGCATTTAATCTAACACAGACTATCTGGGTACAAATCCTGTTGATTTCATGAAACTTATGGGGTGGGCTTGAACAGATATCCTCACATGGGATTCTTTATGAGAAGGTAACCCATTAATAAATAAACCTATCTTAAGGACTTGATGTATTAGTAGACCCTTCCATACCACCCCACCCCACCTTAAACTATTGTATTGTAACATCAAGAACAAAGAACCAAAAAAAAATCAGAATTTATTTTCATCCAGAATCACTCCTTGGTGCTCCACCACCTTGCTATTTTAGATGACTTTATATGAGTAAAATTGGAATAATTGCTTCAGTTCAAGTATTTAGTCAATCATTGTGAAAATATGTTAGCTTTTTTTAAAAAAGGAAATAGTATGTAAATTATGCAAATATTTCCACTGATGGAATTTCATTCCCCAAATTTCATTCCCCAAATTTATGTCATAAGTAAGTCTCTACCTTGTGTGTTTCTAAACGGCTCTGTATATTGTACCCTTTTGGAATTATTAGACTCTTAACAAAAAACAAAACACAATCAAAGGCTGAGAGTGTGATTCTTGTTATACTTGTCTCCACATGTGGGAAAATTAAGACAGTGATGAATTATACATTACTATACAAAATTTTATTATCAGAGACAAAATTCAAATTTATTCTGCTTAAAATACAGAAGATAAAGTTTCTCATTTAGAAAAAAATCCATTTAGTGAATCCTTGGTTAGAATGGAATAAAAATTTCATGTTGAATACATACTGGTTCAGTATGGAATTAGGTTTAAAGGCATATCATACAAAAATACTTGCAGTAAACGGTAATATAAACTCATATTTTATTTGGTCAATGCTTTAAATTGCTTGATGCTTTTATTTTCCAGTAATATTTACTACAAATGCATCCATTCTTATCCCCAAGAGAAGTAAATGAAGATAGGTGTGATTTTTTTGAAATCATGTAAGATTTTTTGAAATCATGTGGCATTGAGAATTCTGACTTAAGCTATATATCTTTATATTCAATACGAAGAACGGATATGCCTTTAGGCCTGTATGGTTAAATCAGCCACACAAAAATACAGAACAGTATTTAAACTTAAGCTACCATCAGAGTTTCTGTACTACTTATGTGCTTATCTTCTGCTGTGTTGAGACTGAATATAATTGATGTGCTTTTCTCAGGAAGAATGGATTTAAGCATGTGATCAAACAGATCTGCTGAATTGGAACCTTTAAGGATGCACTGGCAATACAAGTGTATCAATGATATCCATAAAAGACTGCAGGGCTTTTATTAGGCAGAATCCAGAGTCAAAATCAAACAAGCAAAGGTTATGCTTAAACAATGAGTCTAAGACCAAGAGACATAAATATATGTAGTATGCAATCTGAAACTGCATGGGCTCCAGTGCACACACAGAGCTCTGGTCCAAATCATTTTTTTTTTTTAAAAAAAGGGGGAATCTTCCACACTATGAACTCCAGGGCTTCTGAATCAGGTCACCTCTGTATACACAGAGTGAGGACTATTTGTTTTACAGTGACTTGTGTTTTGTTTTAAAATAGAAAGGTAGTTCAGGTCAAACACTCCTCAGTTGCACAGGAGTTCCACTATGCACATATTGTGGAATGAAATTCCTCTTTGTTGTGCTAGGGACCATTCTCATGTACACATAGCCATGCACTGTACCTGGATTAGTCTTCTATTTCTTCTGAATTGTATCTTGTGTACAGAACTACTGATAACCTATGTATAAATATGTACATTATAAAGAATATTTGCCAAAAAACCCCCCAAAGATTTGAGAGTTGCAGGGATTCTAATTTTAAAGTACAAAGCAATCTAAAAGCTAGACAGAATTACCAGAATTATACCTCCTCTGTTATTACCATTTATCTACAGTACTTTTCTGCTATGTGATGTTAGGGTCTGTATATTTCTTAGATAAAATGTGCTTTGCTATCAATTCTTTATTGCCACTGCCACTTGTACAGTATCTGAATAGTAGAGAACAAAAGATCAGCTATCAGCATAATGTGCTTCATATACATATTCAGTTTCTGTAAAAATAGGCGGGGGGGGAATGAACCTCTTCTATACAATTTTAGATTCAGGATCTGCTATGACATTCTTGTCAACATAAATGCCTGCTTTACTCACGTATCATAACAAGACATCAAAATTATATTTACATGTATTTTAGTTAGTCTTTTTTAGTCAACATATAGATGAACAGTTGTTAGTTTACAGTAATGCCATCATCAATGCAATCCAAAATGCAATGTATGTTTTATATTGGAGACTCTGAGTCTTCTGAGTCCAAATTTCTAAGCCGTGAAAGTTGCGACACTGTCTGTAAATGATACAATATCCTGAAAGGTGCAAATTATAGTATAACGGATCATAACAGTGAAATATTGTGTGTGTTCGTAACACTTAGCATTTATATATCACTTCTGTATGCTCACAATGCGTTACTTAAATTATCTCACAAATCCTGACAACAACCCTGTAAATTAGGTCAATTGATAGCTTGTGAGTTTTGTCGCTGAGGTGAGATTTAAACCATCACCCTCCACATTTACAACACTCTCAGCTGCTACATTATGCCAGTGTTCAGGATCACAATGCTACATGAAAAGAAACAAAATATTGAGTCATATATATGCAACTATGAAAGTATATATAAAATAACTATGAACATGCTAAGTGTGTATTTCTGAACATCACAGGCTGGTTGTTTTTTTACTCTGAACAAAACCAAGTGGTGTGCTAGTCAGAAGTCGTTCTTCAGGCTACATAGATAACCAACTCCTCCACCTCAGTCGTGGTTAACAAAACACGGTAACAAAATGCAGTAACATTTATAACAGATTCCCCCCTCCCGCTACTTTTCACTGAAATTGGTATCTTGCCTGGTACAAAAATAAAATAAACACACCAGAAACAAATGGAAAAGATTTACCAGCCCAAAGCGCTCTAAGTTCTGAAAGCTGAGGCCACCTCAAAAGGTTACTTACTTTTATTTATTTATTAAATTTCTATACCGCCTGTCATCCCAGGATCACAGTCTATTGGTGATTTGAACCAACAAATATGTATATTGATGCCAGGATTATGGCGATACATTCACACTAGGCCAGTTGTGCCACACAGTGATGGTGAAAAAACCCCTCAAACTCATATTATCCAAATTCAACATTTTGGTGGTGTGTTCATTTTAAGCATACTTTGGTGAATTCACTTGGCACAGCTCTGTGGTGTCAATGCATAGATGAGACAATGGTGTTGTGAGATGTAGGTTTGGATTTGTTAGTCACTGGGGAATATTCTGGGTCATGCTGGACCTGTTTAAGGGGACAGGCTCCCCTTGAAACCATTGGCGCTTAAAATCAAAATAGTGGGAAAGCATCTTTTAAACAGATTGCAGGGTGTCTGTGTGCGAGGGAGACACAACAGAAGCTGAAGAGTGTCCAGTTTGGAACAAATCTCCCCCGGACTGAAAATAATAATAATAATAATAATAATAATAATAATAATAATAATAATAATAATAAATAATAATAATAATTCATTATTTATACCGCGCCCATCTGGCTGGGTTTCCCCAGCCACTCAGGGCGGCTCCCAACAGAATATTAAAAACAAATAAAACATCAAACATAAAAAACTTCCCTAAACAGGGCTGCCTTCAGATGTCTCCTAAAAGTCGGTTAGTTGTTTATTTCCTTGACATCTGATGGGAGGGCATTCCACAGGGTGGGCGCCACTATCAAGAAGGCCCTCTGCCTGGTTCCCTGTAACCTCACTTCTCGCAGTGAGGGAACTGCCAGAAGGCCCTCGGAGCTGGACTTGATAAAATTGATGAAAATTTTAATGGGGGATGCATAGAACAAAGTATTGTGAATGCAAGTCCACGGGATAACAATTCGGAGAGGCCAAAGCACTACAGGTCAAACACAAGTGCCAGAGACACTTGGAAAGAGAGGCTGCATACAAATGTTTCTATACCAATGCTAGAAGCCTCTGAGGCAAGATGGATGAACTGGAGTTCTTGGTCTTAGAGGAGGGCATTGATATGGTAGGTAGGCATAAAGGAAACTTGGTAGAACAGAGAGAACCATTGAGACATGGATATCTCCGGATATAAACTATAGGAAGGGCATACAAGGGTTGTGTCCAGAAAGAGGTAGATTCTTCCATAGGGCTGTTTTGGGTGGTGATACCAAGAATAATTTGGCACAGGTGACAGGCCATCATCCCCCCAATCAAAACTATCAGGGAGAGACCTCCAGATGAAGAATGAGATCATGGAAGAATCCAAAAAGAGGAAATGCAGCAAGGCTGACTTCAACCACCCTCACACAGATGGGCTAAATATGTGTTTGTCACAATAAAGAGGCAAAATTTCTAGATACCCTAAGTGACTGTGCTCTGCAACAATTGGTCACAGAACTGACTAGAGGTGTGGAGACCCTGGACTTGAGTGTGAGGTGTAGGTTTTGTCAAGTCCGGGAGCAGTGACCATAGTGGGATTAAATTAAATTGCCAAATAAATAAATAAACCCAACACATGAAAATTCAAAAGAGGAGAATTATCTTAAATGAGATTGGTGAAAAGCAAGTAGGAATGAAAAGTCAAGAAGGTCAGATTATTCCAAATTGATTGGAAGTTGTTTCGAAGCACAATATTAGAAACTGAGCTGGAGTGTATACCATAGTTCAGGAGAGGTACCGCGAGGGCCAAGAGATGTGGTTAACAATCAGAGTAAAAGAAGCTATTAGAGACAAGAAGATGTCCATCAAAAAACTGTAGTCCTGCCCAAATGAGGAGAACAAAAAGGAACACAATTTTTTTTTGGGGGGGGGAGCAAGCAGAAAGCAAGGAATGCTAAACAAGAATTTGAGCAACACATTACGAAAAACATTAAGACAAAGAGCAAGTTCTTTAAATATATAAGTCATAGAAGACTGTCTATGGAGCCAATTAGACCTTTGGATGACAAGAGACTCAAAGATGTGTTAAAGGATGATAAAGAGATTGCTGAGAAGCTGAATGAATTGTTTACATTTGTCTTCACATTGGAAGATACAGGGCAGAACCATATGCCTGAAACTAACTTTGAAGGGTGTCTGAAGAACTGAGACAAATAGTGGTTAGGACAGATGAGATTCTAGGATTAGTAGACAAAATAAAAACTAACAAATTGCCTGGTACAGATGGCATCCACCTGATAATTCTCAAAGAATCCAGATGTGAAATTTATCCTGGATTGCCCGCCATACCTCAGGACTGGAAAGTGGCCTATGTATCATGAATTTATTAATAGGATTGTGGGATGATTCCTGGAAATTACAGGCCAGTAAGCTTAAATGTCTGTCCTGAGGAAACCAGTGGAAAGTATCGTTAAAGATAAAATAAGCAAATATAGCAACACAAGCCTGGCTGAAGCTATGCAAGGACAAGTTAAGTCTCACGAACATATTAGAGTTCTTTGAGAGTATCAACAATCACACAAATAGACATGATCTGGTTGACAAGGGTGTATTTGACTTTCAAAAAGCTTGCAACATGGTATTTCACCAAAGACTTCTGAGTAAGATTAGCAGTCACGAAATAAGAGGAGAGGACCTCCTGTGAGCTTGTGATCGTAGGAGATAACTCAATGAGAGTATCAGCCCAGTATGTAGCTGATGTAAAGAAGGCAAATTTCATGCTATGGATCATGAGGAAAGGAATTAAAAATAAAAGACTGATACAACGCTGTTCCACAAATCTGTGGAAGGTGAAAGTGCTATTGTGCTCAAGTCCTGTTTGCAGGCTTCCCATAAGCATCTTTGAGAACAGCATGCTGGACCAGATGGGTCATTGGCCTGATCCAGTAGGCTCTTATGTTCCTAATTACTCCCTCCAAACTAAGGGACACATGATAACAATCACGCAACTGGCAACTGCATTGTTGATTCTTGTTTTTGCTTGTTTAATAAAAAGCAATGATAGGAAGAGGATATGGATAAGCATTATGGGTAGTGTCAAAGTTAAATCCCCATTCCTGTTGCATTGAACTGAATGCAGATCTCCTGTAGCTGTTATTTGCTCAACAAAAAGCAATGACACAACTGCAAGTTGCATGATTCTAGCCACATCTAGTTTGGCCCTAAAGTGTCAATTTTAATGGTTTTTGGTATTAGTTTGAGGTTTGGCTATTGTAGTTCTGGCAACATACCTAATACAACACATACTTGGACCAAGAAACAGATATTTTGCGGCAGCCCGGAAAACCAAAGTTCATAAAATTCCAGTGCTGTACACACCAATAATGATACCCTTTGAAGAACTATTATTCCAATCCTTTGCATGACAAAGCTCAAAGGGATAATTTAGATTGAAGATAGGTTCCCCCACACACATTCAAATACATTGAATTTCAATAGGGACTAATGTGAGGCTCTACACTTAAGCAGGAAGAATCAGCTGCACAAATATTAGATGGGGGGGCACCTGGATTGCCAGTAGTACATGTGAAAAGGAACTTAGTAGACCGCAAGCTTAACATGAGTTAACAGTGTGATGCAGCAGCAAAAAAGCAAATGCTATTCTAGGCTACATCTATATAAATATAGAGTCCAGATAAAAGGAAGTCATAGTACTGCTCTATTCCGCCATGGTCAGACTACACCTGATGTAGTGTGTCCAGTTCTGGGCACCACAATTTAGGATATTGACAAGCTGAAACATGTGCAGAGGAGGGCAACCAAGATTATCAAGGGTCTGGAAACCAAGCCTTATGAGGAACGGTTGAAGGAGTTGGATATGTTCTACTCTAGAGGAGACTGAGAGGAGCTATGATAGCCATCTTCAAATATCTAAACGGCTGTCACATGGAGGATAGAGCAAGCTTATTTTCTCCTGTTCTGGAGGCTAGGACCTGAAACAATAGCTTCAAGTTAGAAGAAAGGAGATTTCGACTAACGTTAGAAATAACTGTTAAGAGCTGTTCAACAGACACTCGCAAAAGGTGGGGGATTCTCCTTCTTGGGAGCCATCTGTCAGGGATGCTGTAGTTAAGGTTCCTACAATGCTGGGGGTTGGACTAGATGGGGTCCCTTCCAACTCTACAATTCTATGGTCAATTATTTTATAGTCCTGGGACATCTATTTAAAGGGTGCAATCATATACACACTTACCTGGGAGCAAGTCTCCACAGGGCTTGCATCTGAGTAGATATGTATAGGATTATGCTGTTAATTTTTGTTTCTCACGAAGGCCAGGTACCCAGATGCATAGACCACCCTTCTGTAAGAAAGCCCTCCACCATTATACAGCCAACAAAAGAGATCACCCCAAGAAGATAAAATAGGAAGTGGCAAAGAGGCTTGGCTAGAATATCTTTCTTACTCAGCTCTCATCTTTCTGTATCCATGAAAGTTATAGGTTTGGGGCTCAATCCAGCCAAGGTCTTTGATTTCCCACTGAAATACATAGATTTAAATGAAAAGTAACGTGCTTTTTAAGAACAGTAATACTTAGAGCAGAATAAAAGCAACCAGCAAACCATATCCTGCGCATGCTGATTTGAGCCATCCTGCTTATATTAGCTCACAATCAATGGAAAGGTCAGAAGCTTGTGATATTCAACTTTTGTGATGAAGTTAGAAATCAATGCTCAGAAACCAATTGCACTGATGGAGAGACCTCCATGTGCAAGAATAACACGGACTTAGATGCAGTCTTTCAGTAATTTAAAACTGGTTACTGTAGGAAATAGGAAAGCAAGCTCAGTATTCAAGAATACTGGAATGCTTTTCTACATATTCACAGATTCCTTTTTTTTCCAAGCAAGAAATTACAAACTGCACCACTGCATCAACACTTTGCTAGGATGTGATCTAAAAAGCCTTGGAAACCCCCCCCCCATTTTCATTAATTCTATGACATAACTGCTATATAGGAATACATATACACCATGGGTGTTGACTGGCCAGATTTTCTAACTTTACGTAATATAAAATATAAGACAGGAATAGGGAACCTGTTGTCCCCCAGTTGTTCTTGGACTACAACTCTGACCACCCCTGACTATTGACCATGCTGGCTGGTTCAAAGCTTCCATAGAGTTGGAATCCAACAACTGTGGGGCCACCGGTTATCCACCTCCAAGCTTGCCCCAAAAGATTTGCCTTCAACAACAAACCTCCCTTAGTTCATGCTGTCCTCATTTTCCCTACCTTCTAGCAATAGCCATTACTTTCTCTGCTTATTCCCCCCTTTCTCTTGCCCTGGCAGTCTTTTCCTTTGATCTGTCATGTAGTCACACTACTCCCTTTGCCTTGGCTCTGATTCCTTTTCCTGGGCTTTTACTCTACAAAGGCTGCAGGAAACGATGAGGATGTCATAAGGCCAAATATACATTACTGCCATACATTTGTCTTGGAGCAGTATCTGAACATCCAGCAAGCTACATGTGGCTCACTCGATGAGCAAAGAGAGTTCCAGATAATGCTTTGCTATAGAAAAGAGAAACTCCTTAACACTGGAATAGAGTACTATCAAGGGCTTGTTAATGTTATTTCAAATTATAGCTTGCATAAGTGTCTTCCTATAGTTGCCAGTCAGTGAAGAAAATGGCAGTACGTATCAAGAGCTATACATATTTCTATTTACTTCTTTGACTTCCTATGTTTCTAAATTGCAAACTGTCTCTGGAACCAAATTAAAATAATCAAGGTACACGATTATGGACAGGTTTTGAAGAACAAAGCTCCATGGAAGCAATTGTATATATCTGATCACCCCACACCCACCTAATACTGCCAGTTCTGCAGTTAGCAATGCTGTTGTGTTACTGACTGGCTTGCAGCCAAGCTACCACTTACGACTCTTGTATAAGGTGAAAACTGGCAGTTGCTGTTATTGTGATATTATTATCTAAGCTGCGCCACCCTCCAAAATGAACGACGAGATAAACTATTTCTTTCCTTTGGTTATTGTGATGATTCAAGTCCTGTGTTGAAGGACAGAGAACAGAGAGAAAATAAGCAACTAAATATCATGGGAAGTAGAAAAGACTATTGACTTGGTAGGTTATAGTCAAGATTTTCTATACTAGATAGATAATATGGATGAATATTCATACCAAAGATTGATGAATGGGTTGTACAAATTGTGAAGAGAAACTATTTCGTTTTTGCAAGCTCATTATTTAACAGGTATTTGAAAAAAAAATGTGCACTGTCAAAATATTCAGTGGGACTTATTCTGTGGTAACTATGTTTAGGATCTAGCTTTTGAAAAGCTCTAGAAGATACCTCACATGAAAAGTAGAACAGATACAAGAGACTACTTTTAAACATAGGCTACCACAGTATTAAAAATTACTGCAAATGCCATCTTGTTTAATTTTTATGGGATGCTTGTGTGAATAAATAGCACTCTTATGCTGAAAAGACATGGGGGGACTGGATCATTACAACTGGATCATTATTTAGGAAGATCTTCTTGTTTCTCTACAGATTCTGTTTTATTTTTCTCTGTTGATTTGATATTTTTCATGATATCAAGCATTGGTAGCTGTGTAATTAATTACCATACTTTCTGCATCACACCTAATGAGTATTTTTTGCATACTAAAATCCACACATAAGGGTGATTTATGGATTTTGTCCAAGAACATATGTGAAACTCATTTCATAAACCATTTAAACGTATGGTGATCAGAGGGCTAAATTTGTTGTTAGCTGTTCAACAGTGAATAAATCTTGGAATTATAACATATTGTGAGAATAAACTCTCTCTAATCGTGTCTGTATCATTGACTTAAAATAGGGGAGCATTTAATTTGTATAATCATTTGCAACTCAAAAAGAGGGTCAATGTCCAAATCGTAACTGAGACAATCTAAGTGCTGACATAACTGACCTACACCATGGAAAGGTGACAGTCACAGGCTGATCATATAGATCGTTTACGTTCTTCTTTCCACCTGTTGTGACACTGATTGTCATAGTCTTTGTGCTTTTGCATAATGCCCATCTTCGATGTAACAGAAATTCACACACAAACATGGACACCTTAAGTAAGCATGCTAGAATACAGGCAGGAACCATACAACCATGCACAAATATTCTGAGGGTCTCCCCCCAAAAAACTGACATTAACATTTACATGCACCACTTAATATCACATTTGGCCATGGTACAGTGGGGACTTGGTTTTGTAAGCATTCGTGACCTTTTCTCTCTGTCATAGTTCTTTTCTTCGCTTGCCTTTTAGTTTTGAGGAGATTGGTGCAAAAATATAATATATCTATATATTCTTTCCATTTTAACCAGTCTTCATTGTGCTTCCAGTCAAAAGTTCTTGGAATGTCACACTGTGCTTCTCCTCCTGGCTGCACAATTTGGTGCTAAGTTTTGGTTAGAAACACTGATTAGTGTGCCAGCGATTTTCTCAGCCACTGAAATAATTCTTCTTTATAAAGCATTTGCCACCGGACATTGGCTTCCACTGTTTCCACAGCTCGTGAGAAAGAGGCAGCAGATCCCTCCTCGTAGGTCTTTATAAAGTTCTTTAGCTGAAATGCAATTTTCCCAGGTTAATTTGGACTTGAAAAGATGTGCATATTTTCTTTTCTTCCAAAGCATATGAACAAGTTGGCTATTGACAATAAAGCTCTACGTTTGAAATAAGTTCTTGTAATATTTTACAGGGAGATTTATTACAAAATGCAATAAGGCAACAGACTGCATCAATTAGGTGTGATGCAATTGCTTCAAATTGTGCTGGAAGATATTGACGCGCCAATGCCTGATTATATTAACATCACTTCCTCCGTCTCTCCTGTAGCCCAGCTGCTTTATGTTGCAGACAGCTGGGCTCTTATCAAGTTTTACTCCTACATAAGAAACTAAATACAGAAAATTGGAAACACTCCTAATGTAACTTAGAAGCTAAAGTTAAACTAAAACACCCAGGCTCTTCTCTGAAGAGCCCCAGTTTATCAACCATTATAAAAGATGTGCTCAATTAGGCTAGTAAAACATTCTTAATTCTTTATTGTAAATGGCTGGGTGTTTATGCACCAATTTGAGGGGCTGCTTTGACACTATTATGAGCACCATTTTTTAGAGGTTATAATCCCGTGCAAATTTACTCTAAGCAAACTTAGGAGGTATGCCTGAACTAATGCCAAGAGGCCCCACACCTCCTACTCATGTAGGCTTTTGTTGTTAGGTAGTGGCGCTGTGGGTTAAACCACAGAGCCTAGGACTTGCCAATCAGAAGGTCGGCAGTTCAAATCCCTGCGACGGGGTGAGCTCCCGTTGCTCGGTCCCAGCTCCTGCCAAACTAGCAGTTCGAAAGCACGTCAAAGTGCAAGTAGATAAACATGTGGGAAGGTAAACTGTGTTTCCGTGCGCTATTCTAGGTTGCCAGAAGCGACTTAGTCATGCTGGCCACATGACCCGGAAGTTGTACGCCGGCTCCCTCAGCCAATAAAGCGAGATGAGCGCCGCAACCCCAAAGTCGGTCACGACTGGACCTAATGGTCAGGGGTCCCTATACCTTTTTAGTACTTGGGAAAAGGTTCCCACTGAAGTCAGTAGATTTACTTTTGAGTAGAAACACAAATGATTTGGGGGGAAGGTGTTCTGACAAGGCTGCTTTTCCCTTAAATGAAACTCTAGTGCAGCCATTCTGTAAACACACCATTATAAGGTGCTGAGGAAGCCGAGATAGGCATCATTACATGGCAAAACACTATGGCTACTGTATGTAGCCCGGCTACTTTTAGGTATGTAAGACTTAAGGCATCAAAATGAACATGAATACAAAATAACTTCAAGCACCGAACTGCATTGTATTTACCTCATTTAGTTCACTCTCTGTGTTAAGAAATTCTGTGACTCCACTGATAAGTTTTGAATTCATAAATAATGCTTCCCCGTATCTTCAACACCAGGTCAAAAACACAAATATGAAATAGATTGAACAACAATGCCTTGATTATTTACATGTTAAAATATATCTATTACATTTAAGTTTTATTATGTCAGTTACAGTTTTTCCTGATGTTTCTGGTCCATATATACAGTCTAATCCATAAAAGCAGAGAATAGCCAGGCTAGGTCATATCCTTAAGGCTAAAACCTAACATTTACATCAGCATAATGTTTTTCCTCCCTCGTAACTAAACTTATTAAATGCTTTCTGTTGAGTATATGAATCCACTAAATCTGAATTCATCATACCAGAATATACCTACTAAACTCCATTCAAATCAACGTGGCTCACTAAAGCAATATGAAATAAATAATTTCCTCTGGTCTATGATATGCAGCATAGCCAGCCGATCACATTGGGTCAAGAACCTGCTTACTAATGGCAGAACTAAAAATAGGAAGTTAGAGGAAGACCAGCTGATATTCAAACTACAGACTCTCTGGCTGGTTTGTAACTTCTTTGCATAATACATGCTGGTATTTAACAGTCTAAAGGCGAGGGAACTCATCAACATTTATATGACCGTTTAGGTATGGCCTTTCCCACCATAAACTAACACTTGTTGGATCTGACTGGCTATATCCACTCTTTTGCTTAAAAATGGAAGACAAAAATGTTCCAAGTTTAATTGTTTAAGTTACATGGCAATTACATAGCAATGACTCTGTATTCTAAGTGGAAAAGATAAGACTTCTTCATTCCCCTTCTCAAGTGAATAATGCCATGATACTTTTTCCCTATGAAATACTGATGCTTTTAATTCTGCTTTTGTTGCATTATAGGTATTCTGGGCATTTCCCTGCTCTTGTGATGGTGCAGTAGCCTACTCTCCAAGGGCATAGTAAGTCCTGCCCCCCTGCCTCTGGCATATGCACAGGGAACAAGCCAGGCTGTCATGGGAAATGGGTGATCTGAACATACCTCCCATATCTCCATCTAACATGATCCGCTTCACTTACTCATGGAACACAAGCTGGGAGACCGCCTATCACAATGACTTGGTATACTGAGTACCTATGCCAGTATAGTAAGGAGGAAGAGGATAAACTGGGCTCTGTTATGACCTGTCAGTGGGTCACTAAGGATATCATTTGCGTAAGTGTGTTACAAAGGATCATCTTTGTCACAGCTTGCCGTTTCTCTTTCTCATTATCTGTTGCCTCAAGGATTCTAGTTCTAAATTCACTTTTAAGTTATGTTGTTCTCTCCCCCCCCATGTTTGTCCTATACATTGCTTGAATGTTAAGAAGTATTTTCCAACCCACCCTTACCAAAATAAACCATTTTGACTTGTAATTTGTTGGCTATTTGTTTGTTAGAGAGTGTCATAGATTCATAGGATATTGCGAAAGAAGAGAACTAAAAAAAATCAATCAATATCAGGTCCCCTGGGTATTATGCTAACATATAACATACTTCTTGCAAAACACTGGATACCAAGAGCTGTATCAGCAAAGAAAGAACAGATATTAGGTTGGGATATTACCACAATACTGAAGTTGACAGCTCATAACTTTTTTAAAAGTAAAATAAAGCTGGATGGTATCAAAAACAATAACTCAGTTCAGATGACTCTCCAAAACCATGACTTGGGAAATTATGAATAAATTGCTGTGAGCATTGGACTTGGCACATTTTCTTTTCTCTTTCCCCTCCTTTGCAGGTAAAGAAAAGCAATTAGGGGTTGTATCCAACTGAGTTCTACTTAGTGTAGACACTGTAATCAATAGACTTAGATTAGTGGTGGCAATTAATTTCAGTATGTTTATTCCTACTCTTGAGTTGGATACAACCCTTATAGAGTTGGATACAACAATTTATAGAGTTGTATTGAACTAAGTACTCAGTACTCAGAATTGGATACAACTCTGAGTGCTGAGGACTTAGTTCAATACAACTCGAAGTTCCTGCTTCTTCTTTGCTGTTGCTTTGCTATTTATCTGGATACAGTAAACTTAATGCAGCCAGCGGGTCCCTGGTAATAAACTTCATAAAATGAATGAATAAATTGTATTAAATGAAAAATCTGATACCTGAAAAGAATACATTTCATAAAATTTATGGGCTAGATCCAGACTTAAGTTAATGGAACTCGGTTCCCACGGATGTCACTATGCAGTCATTATAATTTCTTCCCATTGAAAGGAAAGGAGAAAGTTCACTAATTTAGGCTGCAATCCTAATTAAAGCCTGGGTGCAGCAGGGCTAAATAAAGTGGTGCAAATGTGGTGGCTGCTGTAAAACTGCCAGTTCACTGAGCCAGCTTTTGCTAGCACATTAAAGAGCCTTTAATCAGGTCCATGACCAGTAGCTAGGCTGGTTTAGGATTTAGTGGTTCCTTGGTTGGCCCAGATATGTTCCCAAAACACCTTGTTTCAGTGATTTATGCTGGCTACTCTGGTTCGGATACCAATGGCGGTAGCTTCCGCATGGCTGTACTTTCAATGGGCAATGGGGATTTCTGTTGCAACACAGGCCCCTCTGCTTGCAGAGCTGAACATATTTGAGTGGAGGAAACCATCACCACATCCTAACCCTCTCCAGCATGGAGGTTTGAGGGTTAGAATTGTTCTGTTAGTCTGGATCCAACTCTAAATAACGTATAAACTGTACTGTATTTGTACTGGTAATGAAAACTGCAGTGTATTTTAACTGTCATTATAAGTAATAAATGACAACTTTGCTAATGCATTGAGATGGGATGGTCACAGATTTCTCCCCAGATTCAACTCTCACTACAACAGATGGGAAGACGGGTGTGTTTGTGTGTTAATTTCCCCATGCACAAGAGGTTTAGATCCAAAATGCTTACTTATGCATGTGTATAATATGTACAATTGTTAAGATAAAATAAATACTAAACTAAATATTTGAAACAATGAAGAAGCAAATGGCTGTAAGAAAGTTGCGGCCAGTACTCTCACTTGTTTTGTATTGATAGGCATATATTTTACCTTGCATTCAATATTTTCCATTTTTCTCTAAAAAACTTCCAAGCAAGATCTCTTCCATGTGGATTTCTAGCTACATGGATTATGACATCAATTGCATCCTGATCCAGGACAACCTCTGAATTGAGAGACAGGTTAAGAAGCCTTGAATAAGAAGAGAAGGGAGGAGAAATGGTTAGTTGTTGCCAGCATAAATACTAAAATATCGAGCTATTAGACATTCTGGCACTCGCAATGAAGGTTAGAAATTGCTACATGATTTTGAAATTCATTGCAGAAGCTTTCCTGGACTTTTGTTTTATAAAGTACAGAAAAGAAGCAAGACTTTGTGTGATAGAAAAAGTGTTTTGTTTCATGATTGGCCTATGACAGATATTTGATAAAACCTGAAACTGAATTGCTTCATTTTAGATTTCATCCTAAATGCTACTCTGAGATTATGCTTACCCAAAATTTAAGTGAGATTTGCAATCATTTTCAAGTAAACTTGGAATATATGATTTGGAAGAAATGCTATCCACATAACACAAATATGTCTTGAAAATCTGCAAAAAGGAGATATCAGTTTTGATTATTAGGAAAAAGCTTTAAATATGTCCCGAGTGTTTCCAGTGCCATGAGCAGATCTGAAATACTATTATTTGTATTGCTCTGTTTTTTCTTCTATGTTATATGCTATTCTCTTGGAACTAATCAAGTAATAACTAATCTGAAGAAGAAAAACCACTAAAACACACACAAACACTTCCACAAGAGAGATTTAAAAATGCTTAAATTTGTGGAAGAATGAACAAAGTGATACTATGACTAATATTACTATTTTTAATTAATTAATTTTCTATACCACCTTTCGTCCGAAGATTACAGGGCCGTTTACAATATAAAAACTCACAAATACATACCAGAACAACAAGTGAAAGCAATACCCCACCCCCAGTTCAAAAGGCCATAGATTGTTTAATTAGCCAAAGGCTTGAGAGAAAAAGAATGAGTTTGCTTGGTGCCTAAAGATATGTAACAAAGATGCCAGGGAAAACCATTCCACAAGTAAGGAGCCACTGCAGAAAAGGTCCATTCTTGTGTTGCTGCCCTCCAGACTTCTCACAGAGGAGGCACATGAAGAAGCACGTCCAATAATGATTGCAGGGTACAGATTGGTCCATATGGGGAGAGGCAGTCCTTGAGGTAATGTGATCCTGGGCTGTGTAAGGTTTTATAGGTCAAAACCAGCCCTTTGAATTGGGCTTGGAAACTAATTGGCAGCCAGTGCAGTCAGGCCAGGATTGGCATTGTATGTTCAAACTGTATTGCCCCACCCCGGTGAGCAACTTAGCTGGAGAATTCTGCACCAGCTGAAGTTTCCAAACTGTCTTCAGAGGCAGCCCCATGTATAACGTGTTGCAGTAATCTAACCTACAGGAAACCATAGCATAGATGACAGAAGTTTAGGTTGTCCCTGTCCCGACAGGGGCGCAACTGGGCCACCAGCTGAAGCTGATATTCCTCTGTGCCTCTCCCAACAGAAATCACCAGGCATCAAAGCAGTTTCTGCACCAAAACCTGGCCTAAACCTTGACTGACATGCATCTAGAAAATTAGTTTCCTCCAAGAGTACCTAGATCAGATCTGTGACTAGAACCTTGCCAAAGAAGAGGAGACAACTGGCCAGTAATTACTTTCCAAATCCAGGGAGTATTTACTGAGAAGTGGTTTTACCACTGCCTCCTTCAAGCAGACAGGGGCCACCTCCTCTTGCAAGGAAGCATCAATCACCTCCCTGGCCCAGCCAGCTGTCCCCTCCTTGCTAGTTTTTATGAGCCAACAGGGGCAAGAATCCAGAGTGCAAGTGGTGGCCCTGACCTATCCAAGCACCTTGTCCACGTCTTGAGCCTTACTAACGGAAATTCAACCAACATAACAGGCCTGGACAGCGCTCAGGACACCTCTTGAGATTCATCTGCTGTAACAGTAGAATCAAGGTCCAGGCGGATGCAAGCGATTTTATCCTCAAAATACTTTGCAAACAAGTCGCAGCAAGCTATCGTTGGTTCTGTCAGCTCTTTCGGAACAGAATGTAAAAGGCCCGCACTACCTGGATGGCCCAATGAGAATGTAAGGGAGGCAGCAAATTATGCCTTCTTTGCTGTCTTCACTGCCACTAGCTAGGCTTGATAATGAGCCCTCACCACTGTTTGACTGCATTTGATTGGAGTTTTCCTTCACTTGCATTTGAGCAGTCTCCCATCTTGTTTCCTCACCCTCAGCTCTGGTGCATACCAGGGAGCAAAATGGGCTCCACAAAGCTGGAGAAGGTGGTCAGGAGTGATCATGTCAATAACAAGCTTTTTTGGGGGAGGGACTGGAAATGTCAACTAAATTAGCATACCTGTTTAACAAATTTCTGTCATCGCTACAAGTTAAAGCTTCTAACAATATTTTCTTCTCCGATACTGCCGTAGTAGAGTGGAATTTCATCCAGATGAATTCCCATACATCTTCATCCATCAGTGAAACTCCTGTGCAGTAGACGATGTCTCTTACATTAAGAGGTATTCTTTTAAAAAAAGAAGGGAGAGAAAAACATATCCTAGTAATATTATATTAATAAGATGTTCCAACAAAAGAATATACATCTTAAAGCTATACTGGTCATGTGACACAAGTGGACTGGGCAGGTTAAAATTATGTTTTTGTAATTTGACTTCCCTATGCTTTAAAACGGGGAAAGGGTAAGGGAATATAACTTATGACCCTTATGTTGATTCCCTGACTTAAAATTCCCTCCCTGATCTATAAACTGCAGGGGGGGGCAGGGAAGTATGGGCAAAATTTTTGTACCTGTAGGAAATATAACAAGGAAAACTTGAACCAAACCAAATTAAAATTTGGGCAGGTATAAACTGTGCTAACAGGCAGAAAATCTCCTCCTGCCTGCTGCTAAGGGCCAAACCACCCCAGAGAAACTCCCTCATGCAAGGTATCATGAAGGGAGGCAAAGTCATCTTCCCATAAAGGGAAGCTGCAGGTACATGCCCTGATAGGTACGTGTCCCACCCCTGTTCAGCATTCAACAGGTGGCACCTGCCAGGCCCCAAGCACCAGACCAAACAGCCCTGCAAAGCGGTCAAGAATAAAGGATGGTTAGTGGGGTGCCTTCAACCCAACATGCCTCAGGGTGTTGACCATTATCTGCCTGCATGAAATGACAAACCAACCAAATAGCCAAATTAAGCCCTAACCCACCATAAGCCAATCAAATTCAGAGCAGACTAAAGTGGGTTATAAAAGGGACCCCCAAATTAGGATGCTCCCCACTCAGCTCTATTTTGGAAACTGGCTAAGCCCACTTTGCTCAAGAGGAGGAGAGCATGATGCCACTGTGAATCAGAGAAGGAAGTCTCAGGGGAGGAGCAAGCTATTTATGCAAGCTCCCACTCCTATTTCAGACCAAGTGTGAAGGAGAAACTCCCCTTCTACTCCCAAGGAAAGCCAGTGAAACGTCCTTCCTCAGTGGGGTGGAGTATTCCCAACTGAAGATAGGGATCAACTTTATAGTTGGGGGTGGGAAAGCTGCAATATGTTGCTGTCTACTTCACAGGATCCCTGACCTGGACTTGCAACAAAAAAAATAGGCAGAGGATTTGGGAGAATAATTCATCACCTGTCCACCTCATACCTGCACAACCTCCTTAGAAGCATTTGGCTGGATGGCGTAAACTGAGGAAATAATAGGCTGCAATGCTCATATCAGTCCAATATGAAATTTCGATGAAAAAAATGATTACCGTCCTGGTCCCAATCTCAAATATGTCTTATTCTTAAACGTTTATATTTATTAGTGTAAAACTTTTTTTCCATACTTGAAGCCATAGTTAGGGTTGTACTGTCAAGTGGCAGCAGACAACTATCATTTACATTTTTATTTTAAATTATCTTTTTTTATCATTTAGGTGGCTTTCAAAAGGCTTTCCCTACTTGTAGGGCTGTAAGCCAACAAGACATCTGCAAAAAGAAAAATAGAGGCAATTCCTTTCAAGCTGATTGTCTCATTAGCCTTGCACACTGACCAAGTGCTGGGATACAATCAGCAGTATACATGAGCAGAACAGTGCACCATCTGAAAATATTTATCACTTCCTACAGTAAAAAGGTGCTTATCTCTTGCTTCCTAAAGTTTATTTCTATGAAAATTCAGTCTATTTATCATTTTCCATGTATCCTTTGCTCAGTGGTGATTACTCTTCAGTAGATATGTGTAAGATTGCCCTATACATTTACAAATCCACTTCACATCTATTTCAACTATACTTCAAACTTCATTGAGTACAATTTTGTTGAATTATTAGTGGACAATTACAAAAAAAATACACATATGCATAAAACAAATACCTAAAACAATGAACACCCACATAAAAAATTATCTTTAAAAAGAGCAGAATCACAAATATACAATAGCAACAATCTCCCCTAAATTTTTATCTGTAATAACAGTTGCCACAGGACTTGCTGGATTAAGCCAAAAGCCAATCTAGTTTAACATCATGCTTTGCATGTTGCCAACCATGTGTTTGGGGAGTCAGGAAGCAGGATATACGAGCTCATGGCACCCTCATGTTTGTGATCCCCAGCAACTAGAATCCGCAGGCATATGGATTCCATGCCTAAACAACGAGGAGTTTACCAGCTCATGGATGAAAATTATGGTTAGAAAAGCCACTTTGATTGGTATGCCACCTTCTCTCCTGTACCATCTGGGCTATGATACTGCCCTTGAATCTGTGAGGCAAAGGCTTTGGGACATATCACATAGTGATCTCCTATCTCAATCTCATGTTATCTGTGGCCCATTAAGCAGTAGGAATTCACTATGGGTTTGAGTTTCAGACACCTGATTATCTAAGAAATTTGTCTGTACCAACATATCGGCGTCTTTTCACCAAAGCCAGATTAAATGTATTCCCACCAGAAGTGTTAAACGGCAGACTGAGAGGTATCCCTTATCAAAATAGGATCTGTGTGTGCTCTCAGGACGTTGACTGCATGTGGCATATTTTATTGCATTGCAGACAATATGATCAAACTAAGGAATTATTGATTAAACCACTATTGTCAAATCGACCGGGTCAATATGAAGCCTACTATATCAAATATCTTCTGGACGACAAGTCCAATGATATCACAGTGGCCGTGGCAAAGTTTCTTTCAGTAGTCATACGAATCAAAGATCAACAGGCCCATGGCTAAACAAAAACGCTTCAGAATCTGTATTTTATTCTGAATCCATGTTATGGGTAGTTGGACCGCAATAAAGATTATTATTATTATTATTATTATTATTATTATTATTATTATTATTACAGGCATATGGTACAAAGTGGCTCAAGTTGGTGGTGATCACTATTACTTCTGACAAATTCTGTAACCTAATTCTGGTGTGAATAAATACTCTTTTTTGTCTGCTTTGAATATTCCATTCAGCTTCTTTAAATTAGCCCAGGTTCTAGAATTATGAAAGTGGAAGAAGAACTTCTCTCCATTCACTTATCCACACCATGGATAATTCTATATACCCTTTCTTTCCTCTAGTTCACTTGGGTTTCTTCCTCTTTTTTTAGATTTTTAGACAGAAGGTATCTTCAAGGTTTACAGCTGGTGGTTTAACAGTTCCATGGTTTTAAAGTTCTGGTTGCCCAACTTCAGTCTTTATGCAAGAGCAGAAAGCATTCACTTGCTACGTTAACTAGGGGGAATTGGAAATGGTGGCTGAGTGTTATTTAAGGATATACTGCCAAAGATCTTCCTTTGTTAGAATAAACCCCTCCTGGGCTATCTCGCCTGCACTCATTTTTTAAACCAAAGCTATGATCAATACTTCAGAGAGTATGCTTCAGTTTTGAAAGCATTTTAAATGGCTTTCATTTGAATACATGTACTGTTGTGATTTATTTAACTTTATTTATCTTGCATAGGAGACATGGCAAGGATAAAATATGTGGCTAGCATAGCTGCTGATTAAAAATTAAGCACTTTGGAAAATGTTAAAAATTAAACAGAAAAAATAACAATTAAAATCATGCTGTGCCTTTACAGAGAAATCTATTTTTTCAATGATTAATAATAAAGCTTTACAAAGAGTTAAGAATAATCTTTTAAGTTATAATTAATTGGTACATGCTTGTTCTTGTTTAAACTAAGTTCTAACAAATGGAAATACATTTATAAAATAGGCCCTTAATTATTTATCTTCTAGGCAAATGGTGTTCTAATTTCTTAAAATGTAATTGGATGCAATTTAGGCAGCTCTTTGATTTAGTGACATGCTTCAAACCATTTAGGGAAACATTTAAGAAAGGAAATTAATCAGATGTCCCGTTTTAATTCTGAGAATTTAGCCAAAGCTTTTCAGTGTGTTTGATTACAGATTTGTTTTATATAACACTCCCATATGAATAAGAACTAACTTTTCAAAATTCTGGATGAACGTAATAATTGCTCTTTTAAATGCTATGATGATTATTAGGGTAGTGATAAAGTGGGAAATCAAATCCAAACTCTTCTTCTACTACTATTACTAACTGCTATTTGGGTATAAGCACTATTAATTCCTAACAAACCATACTCACAACACAGAAATACAAAATGAGAACCCAAAATACATAATACAACAAAAACAAATCAATAACACTCTCTCCCACAAATATATTATTATTATTATTATTATTATTATTATTATTATTATTAATCGTGGATTGCTGATTTTATCCTAGGTTTGGCTAACCAAGCACCCCAGTATGGGGCAACATTTTCACAGGTGGAAGAACTACCTTAACCACCTGCTTCTCCCTTGCCAGAACATTTCAGTCTAGCTGTTACAATTTTCCTTCCATCACAGAGACAACTGCAGAAGCTCACCTCATACTATCCCTTCCTCAGCGAGACCCATAACTACAGTGCCTCACTCCTCGGACCTATCTTCATATCTCACCAGCCTCTGGCTCTCTGAGATGAAAAAAGCAACTACTTTGCATTCAACTTTCCTGGTATCTTCATTTTTCTATAATGAACTTGGATCTAAGATTCCACCTCATAATTCCCGATCTCTGCTATAGTAACTAAGCACATGGTCCAGACAGCATATGGGTTGGCTTACCCGTGTAATGCACGAATCCTTTCTATTATGTGTTTCTTTACAGGTGCTTCACCCCACAAAGCTGTTTCCTTGCTTCTAAGTCACTTCCAATTGACTGTATTGCTATTGACTGTATTGACCTGTATTGCTATCACCTTTAAACCTTGGTTTATAAATAAACATTGCACTTGCAACAGGCGTGGTTATTGCTGGCTCTCTGGAGCAAGCACACAAATATTGATTGAAATTCCACAAAGTAAGCAATGTTATCCAAGATAATTCAATTCTGTAAGCATGCAGTCAATTATTTCTAGTAAAGATTCCTCGAGTAGTACTGTTAATTCCAAAATTAGGACTTGTGTACGATACGTGGTTATGCACACTAGCAAATCTGGTAATAGTCTCTACATAACTGCTACTCCCTGTCTGAATATTAGAAACAATAAAATAAAACTATAATCACTGGTCTGTACATGCAATATTTGGAATGGATACTTAAGTTTCAATGTGGTGTTTGGACTAAATGGCCCTACTAGTCCTTGTGTTCTGTGGTTAAATTGCTTATAAGTCACTCATGAGGTTCTTAAATTAATAGATATATCCAGACCATAGCATTTAGCAAGCAACCCTTTGCTTTACTTGACAATCTAAAAGACATAGGGAATAAACTGTCTTCTTAATGACATTGCCAGACAATAAAGCCTGTATTTACTTGTTATCATGTTAATCCTTAATCCTATTGGATATATGCCCTGGGTCTTCTTTCACAACACTAAAGTCTTGATTAAGTTGTACTCAGCACACTCTTCTTTCTACTTAAAACAGCTTTATTGATTTCACTGCAAGACTCTACTCCATTGCTGCAATAGCCTGTTAATTAACTAATTTCGGCAACATTGGTTCCTATCCTCTCTCTGTGCTATTCTAAAATAATATACTGTATCACTTCATTTACACCTGCATAGATAATATAGCCACCATTTGTTTAAAGTACATCCTTAAGGCTATACATAGCACAGAACAAAGAATTATATGTGCAGGGAGATGTAGATTCTATGACACATTAAAAATTTATCCAAGAATGTCCAGAAGGCTGAGAAAGTTCCATTGAGGCCAGTTTCATTTTGTGACTAGTTAAATATGCTGTTAATGAGTTTAAGGAAACAAACAAGAATAAAAACATAGGCGGAAAGTTGTTCTGATTTGCATTACCCACACACTATGAAGGCAGGAGACACATGGCCTCAGTTGTTCAGGGCTTTAAACACCAGTGTAAGCACATTGAATTGGGCCTTATTTCTATAAGGTGAAAACCAGCACAACTGCTTCAAAGCATGGGTTATATGAGCTCTAAATGAACCCTGGGCAATAATCTGGCTACTGTATTTTGGATCAGTTAATGTAGGGGTCATCAACCTAAGGCCCATGGGCCTTAGGTTGGCCTATGGAGGTCGTTAGTGGCCTATGGAGGTCGTTCGACCGGCCCACAAGCTGCCCCCGAACCGAGGTGCCCATTCACGCGCTGCGCTAAAGTGGCACAATGCATGGGCTCACTTCTGTGGCACTGGAAATCGCGTCTGTGCATGCACAAATGCCAGAAATCGTGGGGGGGGGGACCGCGCGCAATTCGGCCCACAGAAGGATATCCGCGGGACCGATCTGGCCCAGGCAAGATAAACCTTTCCAACCCCTGAGTTAATGTGTTTGAATAGTCACAGAATGCACTGAAGTAGTCCAATCTGAAGGTTACCAGAGTGAGGGAGTACAGAGTCCTCGTGATCTGTGTCCCAGAGGGGCCATAGCTGGTGAAAGCAGATGGAACTGGAAATATGCACTCCTAGCCCAATGCTACTTGAGCCTCCAATGTTAGATCCAGGAGTAGCCAAATTGAGTAAATAAACATGATATAATTGGAGAACTTGTACATGATTGGTGTTCCTCCTCCTGTCACCATTTCTTTCTTGTGCTTCGTAAGGAAGAATACAGATTAAGTGAATCTCTCTCCAGAAGAGACTCTGAAAAGGATAATGTATTTTGAAACACGTTTTGCTTTCAAAGCTGATGCATTGCGAAGGTTAAAGAGGTTAACAAGGCTGATTCTCGAGCAGAGGCAGACCTTATGGTAATTCTTTTAATTTTTTAGGCTGAGCCACTAGGCTGTCATAAGTAAGGAGTGTGAGTAATGCACTTCTTCACACATGAAAGGGCTGTAGCAAACATCTTAATTTCCCGAAAGCAATTGCTTCACAGTACAGTACTGGAGATGAATTTCAGAAACTCCATTTTGATTCACAATACACATTTAAACAAATGCATGTATTTAAATAGTTTTGCTAGTTTTCACTTAATGGTAAGTTTCAACGATGTCTAGTGGCTCAGTGAAATGGTACTAAGATTAAATTTGTTGTCTTTCTGGTGTCTACTGAATACCTTTCTCTTCCAACAAGTGTTATAAGTAAGACCTTTCTCACTTTGCATCTGCATCTGTATTGGAACTGTTTTTAATATGTTTTTATTGTTTTCTTGCTTGTTGTTTGCTGCCCTGGGCACTTTCAGAAGGGTGAGATATAAATTTTAATAACAACAATAATAGTGTTTGCCTTTCTTCCTTGGAATTTGCTTTTCAACTACTGAATTCATTTTAATTTTTAAAAATCATGTCAATCTCTAGGTAAAATGTATTTTTAAAAATGGAGGGGGGAGTAATTCCAGTAATTCCAACTAAGAGGAAAAGGGGAGATGCATGCTGCAATCCTTTTTACCTGTTTCTGTTGCTGGAAATCCAGTCTGATATTAGGGTTGCAGCCTGCTGGTGGCAGTGCTTGTTACCAAAGCTGCAAGCCAGCATAATGACTTCACGGCGTAACTCCCTGGGTAACCCCAAAGCAGAAACAAAAATTGTGTTAGGGTCATATTAATGAATATGTTCAAGTGCTCAAATGAAAATGCACAATTGCTTACAAGATCTAAACCAGTGGTTCTCCCCCAATGGACCACCTGAAAATTGCTGAAGGTCTTGCTTGTTGTAGCAATTGTAATGCACTGTGCTAGATGTTGTATTGTATTTTTACAATTTTATTTTGTAAAATAATATATAATATATAAAAAGATTTTTATTCTTTTATTTCTTACATGTTATATATTATTGTACTACAACTGAATCCCATAAAATTCAGATTGTAATACAATCAAATGCAATATAAGAAATTAAATATAATTAAACATCTATATGAATAATTAAAAAGGTGGTTGTGCTCCCTCCTGCCTTGAACCACTAATCCACAGATTCGCTGCAGACCACCTAAGCAAAGCTCGTGGACCACTGGTGATGCACAGACCACAGTATCCTACAATGGTAAATCAGTTAATAAGCAATGACATTTCTACAAAGCCAGCCAGTTACAAGCATGCATGCCCCTTGGTCTTGGTCCTTCTCCCAAATGCAGCTAGAACTTAAATCATAACTAAGGAGCCATTTAGTTTTCAGAGCCTTGTAAAAGTAGACACTTTCATAATAGTAAAGCCCCCAAATGAAAACAAAAGGCACAATCCTTTGCAATTTTATGTCCCACTGATTCAACAAGAGAGGTGGAAATATACTCAGCCCCCTCTTACGATAATCAGTGGAGCGTGCCCAGAAATAAGCATCAGGTTCATTAAGCCTATGGAGTTTGGTTCACTACAAATGCTCTACAACTGTTAAAAATGGAAAAGAAAAGTGTTACAGTACTCGTGTTGGTAGGAAGCTTGAACAAATGATTTGTCCAAATTATTTGTTGGCCATCCAAGCTTAAGATACATTGAAGCAACTTGTCTTAATATATATTCCTGAAACACAAAAGGGGGAAAAGAACCCTGCATCAGATATTTTCATAGTTAAAAGATAACATGCTCCATTCAGTTCAAAGACAGCTTTTAAAATAGTTTTATTACATGTGACATTTTAAAGATAAGTAGTAGCCTATCTTTTCGGCCATGTGTGTCATCAGGGGGGCTCAAAGTATGAGATAATATCTCTTGTCATATTGAACATGCACACCTACCAACCTGCACAGTGAGGCTTTGTGTTTGAGGGCAGGGTGTGTGTGTGTGTGTGTGTGTGTGTGTGTGTGTGTAGAAGGCCTGATTTTAAAGTGGGAACCATTCCAGGGACCATCAGGGGAATCCTAACTTTCAGAGGCTGAGTACAGTGGTACCTTGGTTCTCGAACGTATTCCATTCAGAAAGTCCATTCAACTTCCGAAACATTCGAAAACGAAGGCGCAGCGTCTGATTGGCACATGCGCCCAGGAAACAATAGCTGACAGCCACATCGGACATTCATCTTCCGAAAAATGTTTGAAAACCAGAACACTTACTTCCAGGTTTTCGGCTTTCAGGAGCAGAAATGTTTGAGTACCAAGGCGTTCGAGAACCAAGGTTCCACTGTAGTTCCAAACTGATGCACCCTCAGAGAGAATAATTAGTGCCATATCCACTTTCAAAGCAGAGAGAGAATGATTGCACCCTCAAAAGTGTTTTTACTCTTGGACACCCTGGCCACATCATAAAACGCTTTCCCCCAAATTTTAAGGTAGAGTACTGTTGTGCTCATGTCCAGTTTATGGACTGCTCTTGGTCACCTGCTGGGCCACTGTGAGAACAGGATGCTGGACTGACTGGGCCATTGGGCTGATCCAGCAGGCACATTTTATGTTCACAAGTTTCTTTCTACGCCAACCACAATGAATGGACAGGAAAATCTGGGTCCAAAAATTCTTCCTAGCTCAACTTAAAAATCCTCCTGAAAGAATGGGGTTTAGAAGTGCTTGAAGTCAGCTGGATCATTCCTGGTTTTCTTAAACATGTAATGATGTATGTTTGACACAAGTATGAAAATACTAGCTTAGACAGGCTAGTATTTACCTTGCTAGGCAACTCTTGACTTAAAAAATGCATGTTTGCGTAATGTCCGTCATTAAACATTTACAAGTGACACATTGAGGCCACACACAGAGATGAAATTGATAGGCTTGGCTGTCTTTATATGCACAGATATGGCAAAACCATTACGTAGGCACAGCCAATTGATGTGATAATATTGAATAATGTGAGCTGCATATCAAGATTGGACAATTTAACGATGCCTGTATTTCAATGTCATTTTAGTTGTTGGCACTTTTACAAAGGCAAGCGTAACAAGTTTTCTGCTTTTGACCCTTACACAATAGGGACCTTTACTTTTTATGACAAGCTGTAAAGTATGCCTCTGCCATCATAGTCATATTGTAATTTTCTTACTGCCAAATACCCATGTTTAAGTGAAATATAAATTCAATTCAGTTTTAAGAATGTAGTTTACGTTATAGTAGCACAATATGAGTGAATAATTTTTATTTACACAGCAGCTCACTCAGTTGCATAAGGATGGTATATGACAATATACCATCTTTTGGCAAGTAAGTTATTCTTGTGACAAAAATTAATTTATGAAGTCCGTTGTCAGCTCTCGCATGATACCTTGGGAAGATGCAGAATAAGCCAGCAATGTTTTTGCTATTATTTACTCAAATTGCATTTTTCCCCAGTCAGACTAAATAGGGCGTCAGCAAAAGATACATTTATAATGATTCTTCAGCACCGGGAACAACAGGCTGGCAACTCTGATTTCAGCATTGCATGACAGGGAAAGAAGGGTACACTGCATAGAGGTCAGGGTCCATTGGCAGTCATTAGAAGGATGAAAGAATGGAGGCATCACGCTAGCATGGAGCTGCAATAATTCCTTGCCACCCTCTGCCCCCATACTTGTGTCAATGTAGGTGGCAAAGGACCTTCGGAAAAGGGTGGGGAAAGCTCAAAATGCATGAGCCAAGTTCAAAAAAAATGAAATAAACTTTTATAGGACACACACATTTTCGTCTCGTATTTGTTGCTAGCTGGTTTAGGTTTCTAACTGGTCCTGGGCTACATTTAAACCAGACCATATGTTGTTGAGCATTTAATTCATGCAGAATGTGTCTTTTTTCATAGAATCATGTTGAAAGGGACCCTACGGATCATCTTCTAGTCCAACTCCGTACAGTGCAGGAATATACAGCTGTCCAACATGGGAATCAAACTTGCGACCTTTGTGATGTCACCACCACGCTCTCACCAACTGAGCTACCTCAATTTCTATATTTTATTCTATAGTGCAGATAGGACTGGGGAAAATCCCTGTCTGTAACACTGAAAAGCAGATGCCAGTCAGTATATACTGAGGTGACTCAGAGTTTCATATGTTCCTAACTTATTAGACGAATCATGATACAACCCCCTTATTTATTTTTCTTTTCTTTTTCAATTCCCTGGAAGACAGTGTGCCCTTCTCTTCAGTACTGGGAATGCATATCTGCTGGTTTTCTTTTGTTTTAAAGGCAAATAGTCCATCCTCCCCCTGCCCAACTATATACACACACATAAAAAGGAACTTGTGGCACAGGGTCTAAAGTGCATTTGGGATGCACCTTGGCTATGCAGAAAGGCCCTAAGCAAGTTACAGGATTTTACTGGGGTGGACAACAATAGTTCAGTGGTCACAAGAAAGAAAGACAAATATATTTACATTGAAGATGTTGTAGTTTTCTGTGCGGTCCAACAATTTATCTAGTGGATAAAGGGCTCGGCTGGCAGCATGCCAAGGCAGAAATTCCTTTTCCTTGGATAGGTATCTGATAATCTCTAGTGGAATGTTCTGAGGCAAATAGCCAGCTCTGTATAATCAAAGAAGTTATTGTGAATCATTAATTGGAAAAAGGTCATGGTGATACTAGAAACTGAGGTAAGCTTTTCCTTGTGCAGATACAAATAAAAAACTATAATCATTTCATTATATTATACAATGAGGTCAATATTCTTTTTTTAAGTTTTCAAGTACAGAGTGTTCTTTAGAAATGAATCTATGCATCATAACATATAATTTAAATGAACTCATGTCTGCAAGGTCAAAAGGATTAAAAAAAAAAAGCCTGATGATAGGAACTGAACAGTCACAAACATTTGTTACAGAAAATATTTATAAGGTCATTATGATTAAACAGGAAGAAGCTAACTCCCAAGATGCCATTTTTCATTGTAGTCCCATCTTGCTCCAACATTCTCCCAACAACATTTATTAATTCAACGGAGAAGACATAGGCCACATTCAACCTTTTAATGTTGCCATGATAGTTGATATAATAGTAGCTTGGAATAATTATGAAAGCAACGTGTTTCATATTTATTAGCTATTATTAGTTTGCTAGCAATTCCTATGAAACATGGGCAGATTTAGAAGGCATAATCCCATCAGTCGGTGGAGAAGCATCATGACTGTTTCAGGGGGGGGAAACAATTAAATGAAAATACTACAGAATACTGTCAATTAATTCACAAAAAAAGAAAAAGAGAACCATAACATCATATGAATCCCAAGATTCCTAACTGATTGTCACAAAAATAAATATTTAAATTGCTGAAATCATTATAGGAGCTTTCAATGAGTTAACTAAAGACCACATATCTAATTCTGAAGGGACGATTTGTGAGTTGTGCAGCTGCATTCTGACCTTGGTTTCTTCACTTACATTGAGCGACTGAACTCACAGATAGAGCTCAGTACATTCATTTTCCCCGTAGGGACAAAGTACCAAATGGTAGTGTAATTGCCAAGGGAAAATTATTACTCCATTCTGAATTATTTCCACCATAAATCCAAAACCCGTCCAACAGACTCTGTCACAAAAACAACAGTGTTGCAGTAAAGTGCTGAGAGTCCCACATACAAGTGAGCCATAAATTCATGAGCCCACCATCCACCAGAGCCATCCCGAGATGTGCTTAAATCAAAATTAGAAAACCCAAGCTGGTCACAAACTGGCTGACAGTGTTGAGACAATGGGAATGAGGTGATTTAGGTGCTACCGTTCTAAAAGGCACTCTGCATCATCTGCTTCATATGGGATGTACAGAACGTGATTAGCTTATGGCTGTTCAGATACATCCCCACCTCCACTTAGAAAGTGACAACTCCTACTTTTTCTTATGTAAATCTGTAACAAAGATTGTTTTGTGCCTGCACCGTTGTGTCTCTGCATTGTCATGGAACACAAGAAAATGACACGAACACAAAATTCAGTGGAATTTGTTGTTCAGAGATTTTTTCCTCTTGAAAATAAAGCAAAGGATAAGGCTATTTGGGTACGACATGAAAGGAAAGGTGCTACATTTCACTCTAATGATTCAATGGTTATGCACAGCTCTTTTGTATTACTGTATAGTAGATATAATAGCATGAGTGTTGAGAATGACAGAGAATTATGAGTTATTGGCAAATTTTAAGCCCCATATTTTCCTGGTGCTTCTTCTGCTGCTCATCATAGCTACGGGAGCCATGGACAAACAGTATAGGCCTTGGAAGGCAACAGTGAAAAGATGAAATGGCATGGGCAGTGTCCCTGCTGGTGCCTGTGATGGACAGGCCCTGGGTCTGCCTCCAGTGGGAACTGGCAAGTCAATTAGCCAATCAGGAGATAGAGGGTGGAATTTAAGTTGGATGCAGACAATCTGAGAGCGCAGTCAGGGCTTGCCTGAACATTAAACCTGGGATTAGAGATAGGGACTTTCTATCTGGTTGGGCAGAATGGGGGTGGCAGCAGGTCAGCCAAGGATCCACTAGATCCTAAACAGATTGTGCAGCCAGATAGAAGCCCAATTCAGGCCCCTCTGCTGTGTCAGTCTGGAGCTGATACAGCTAAATTTAAGAAAAATACTCTCCGGCCACTTTCTGATCTGGTTGGTACAAGAGATATGCCTTTGGATGAAGTAGCAGCTCCACTGCTCCATCCATGGCCAGGTGTTAGGATGGCTCTCCACAACATTAGAAGAAAAGATGACACTGACATAATTCATCAGTGTTTAGTAATGATGGAACCATATTTTACTGACAAGGTTCAGCCTTGGTACATTTATTTTAAACATGTTTATATCACCCTTCGTGGAAACTGATTCCTGGATGGATCACACAATGAAGAATATCAATAGACTATAACCACACAATTAAATAAACTATCAGGCCAACATAACTATTAGCAGTATCTAAAATCAATCGATTTATTACTGCCTTTGGCAATTCATAGGAAATAATTGGAGATTTTTTAAAACCCATAGACTGTGTTGGAACATGTGAAAAGTATTAAAGTCAATGCCTAACTAAGTTGTGAATCACACATTAGATTGCTATGGATCATACTAGTGCATAACAGAATTCAGAAAGCTATTGAAAGAAAAAGCTGCTCTCCTCAAAGTAATTAGTTCGCAGTAATCCCACTCAATTAAATTGTTCACCATTGAGGGCTGTGGTCTTGATTTTCAAACTTTAATGTAGAGGCAATAATGAAGGTTAAATACAAGATAAACAAAATGTTCATTTACACAGAAACCGTATTATTCCTTGTGAATGCATTAAGAGAACATTATCAACAACTCTGCATGTGAGAGCTGATATTTGGGAAGGTTTTGGATGTGTTTCACTGGCTTTGGTGGAAACCTTGAATGTTCTCGCAGTCTATTGCTCTAATTTCTGATGTTTAAATTGGTCTGAAAACCCTGACTTTTCTGGTCATTAGTTTGAACAGGGGTTTAAACAACATCATTAGGGGATAATATGGATCCAATTACCTTGAATATGCTTGAAGACTTTGGATGTTGTAATGAATTAAATTTGGCTCTCTGGGGAAGGATTAGTGTGATAAAGATGACTACAAATTCACACTTTAATTTTGCTACACAGATGCTCCCAACAGACAATTCAGGGAACTATCATTTCCAAAACACGGAGAGCATTTAAGGGGTTGTATGTTTCTTTCATATAAATGAAGGCATAACATTTAGCTACTGTAATCAATGAGCCTATGTGAACCAGAGGAAGAATGTGTTGCACTCTGTATCTTAGAGGTCAGTTTTCAAGTCCGAAATTATCAGTGGACTAGACAAGTGCTTATAATTAAGCTGAAGTTACCCACCAGTGAAGTCCAAGATAAAATAATAACAGCCACTTACTACAAAGTATTGCTGTGAAAATAAAGAAGGATATATCAATAGGCTTATGACTTACAAGCTTTTGCTCCTTACAATAGAACATTATTAAAATGTTTAGTTCAAAATTCATTCAGTGAAATGAATATAAATAAAGATCACTTAGGTGTAACCTTCTGCACCGAAGTACAATAACAGATGCTTTGTATGCATTGTTAGGTAAGAGAATACCTTATGAAGCAAGTAAGCCAGCTTTCCCATTCCTTTCAATCAATATTGTCACATTGTGAGTAATATAATCTAACAAGCATTCCCAGTTCCTCAAATTCCCACACTTTCCCACACGTCTTTCCAAGGCCTTTATAGATTTCCAAACAGGCGAAATGAAGGTCAATCTAGATGAGGCTTTTGGAGATCTGTGATTGGATCTCCTAAGGGGCAGGCGTGCATGTGTGTTTTAAGTTAAAAGCAGTTTCTGGCAGAGACTGGATAGGAGCTGTGTTCCTGGGAGAAAGGTAACACTTTCCTCTATATTATTTTCCCCCATTTTAATCCCTTTCTCCCTACCCAGAAGCTGCTATTTGTCCATGAGGAAATCATACAAGTATCATGTGTATAAGTCAAAACTGACAGTACAAAGTCAGTTTTTGACTTATAAAGCCATAAATAAATCACTTACAACCTTTTTCATATGCCTCATTGTGACCCATACGATGCAAGTCTCTTAAGAATGACATCCTTACATAAATTTCAAAGAAAGGGCACTTAAAGAAAGAGCCCTGTGGCTTATTAATCACGAAACTCTATTAAGGTTTGGAAAAACCTCAAGCCTTTTCAGGAAACAGTTTAAGAATTCTTAATTTGGGGCTTGGTCAACTTGTTCCTACACTTCACAACTTTTATTACAGTGCAAAATAGAAAAGTAAGCAAATTAACATTAACTGATGTTATAATAAAATATATTCATTGCTTTGACAAGTGAAACAGAACACAGCAACACTATAGCCCCCTTCAGACATTACAACTATGAGTGAAATAAATACTTCTACATGCATTAGAGCCCCAATAACACATGGGTAGCCCTGTTGTATCATAGCACACACTACTGCAGTCATTGTCTGTAAGTTGGAAGCAACCAGAATAGTGATGGTAGGCAGAGCTAGTGTATCCTTCCCCTATTCTCCTCCTCATATGTTCACCCTAACTTTAGTGTCAGAAGAGGGCTAAAATTATAACTTATGAAGACAGAAGACACATGCTTTAAAACCAGTGTTTTGGGGTTGTACTTAGCCAGATAAGGGTGAAAAATATATGCTTTAGTGCTCATCCAGACTTCCTTTAGCGCTGCATTTCTAGGCATAGGTCTGTGCTTTAAAGTTCTGTGTCCAAGTGTTATCTTTTCTCCCTGGCACATTCCTTGCAAAAACATGCTCTTTACCACTGGAAACCATTCCACAGGAAACCCAAATTGTCGTTTGTTCCAATTCACCATTAAAGAGTGGGTTGACACGGAACAGGTAAGTGTGGGTGAGCCCTTAATCCAGAAAAGATGGAGGTGATGGTTCCAAAACAGAGCGTTCTAGGATATGTGAACATAACTGTAACCAGTGAGAGATCTCTAGCACCATAGGAACCTTTAGGGAACCTGAAGATGCTACCGAAAACAGTATTGCTACTGGGAAAATGATAAAAATACATACAATTCACTTCCTTTTTCATATACATACACACACACACACACACACACACACACACGTAAGGAATACACGGCATGTGTGTGATCATCAAATACTCTATCATATAAAGTACTGACCATCATTCACATTTAATTAGCATTTATTGAAAGGTCTACATTACCTTAACTATATCACACACATAACTCCCATTCAAAAGTCCCTCATCTATTGTCAATAGACAATAAAGAACTCTGTATTGTGGCATGCAATAGCACTGAGAATATAGTACCTGTAGTCCGCAGAGTCATATATGGCACTCTCATTCCTCCTGAAGTATACAAAACTCACTCTGCTGAATTTTTACAAGTGCTACAGTAAGAATTCCCCTTTCCTCCTCCTTGTGGCTGCCTGGCAAAGTCTCCAACTAAGGAATGCTTGACTACTTCATTTGTATTGGAGCTCTTGAAACACCACAACCAGTGCTGGAATTGCATCCATGATTGAGGTGGTCCTTGGGATTTCTGAGACTTCCTTGGAGACAGCTCAGAAGCTGAGAACAGTGGAGAATGCACTACCTAGTACCTGACAGGAGTGGGGAGGCAGCAATATTGCTATAGTTGTATTGGCTACCAATTTGGTCATGAGACAATTCATCCTGTTTTATAAAAACATTTAGGACCTGTGATGGGATGATGAGCTGCTTGTGCGTAAAATCCCTAGTCCCTCAGAGTTTGGCTATGTACGCAAACCTCTGTCTGCAACGGAGCTCTTAAGCATGGCTCCGTCAGTCGCTGGTAGAATCCGACAGTGGGCGTTTACGGAATTTCTTCCAGCATAAAAGCTCCTTAACGGAAACCCGCCTTCTGGACTCTCGGCATGACAGTTTCCGGCGAGGAGTGGGTGTCCCTATAGGAGGTCCTGAAACCTCCCCACTGTTTTCGCTGGAAGTGTCTCTGAGCCATCCCGCCGACTCACTTTCCCTTGGAGCTCCTTCCCTCCCCCTGCTGGTTCCCTCCTCAGCTGATAAGTCTCTCTCAACCTCTGGGAGTCCCTTCACCTCCTGTTCTCCCGATGGCAGTTCCCTGACAGGACCTACCTCAGAATTTCTTCATACTGAGAAATCAGGCCTGTGTCAAGAAAAATAATGATCTCTGCAGTAGCAAGCTAAATGTGGCACTACTCTCTTTTTTTGCCAAATTTTGAATGAACCATTAATTTATGCAACCCATTTTGGATGTAGACAATAAATATACATATTATCATTCATACACACACCCCACAATTTTAGTAATATAACAGTATTAGAATATATACAAAACTGAATCAAGCTTATGAACACGTGATAAAATGTATATATAAATAGTAAATAAGATTATGAATATGAAATGTTTATTTAAATAATTACTTTCCATACTTAATATTGTATATATTACATCAGCATATAATCGAACTCTGTTCCAGCTATTTACGACTGTTTTTACGTATTCTATGAATGACTTCCATCTATTTACTACCCTTTTATACATGCCTTGCTTTCTTCTCATTATTCTTGAGGATTGTTTCTGCACTGGATAACCAAGTATCATAAAGCAGAGCAAGAAATATGTATGTCAGAGCAGGGAGGGGAAATCTGAAGCTCAAAGATTTTTATCATCAGAAATTATATATTGCACAAATATCATTTGGGAACAAAAAGTCGTTCATTAGTGAAATGGGAACACATTATTAATCTCCAATGTATTAAACTGACTTTAAAGGGAAATTAATCAAGCATCTATACACAGAAATACCCTGAGGCTTTTATCGATCAGGAATGAGGAAAGTGCAGCTGATGGTGTTTGTGCTTCGTCTCATGGAAAGACAGAAAATTGAAGAAAGCTGGGTGGGATTTGAAACATGTTTTAAAAGATAGGTTCAACCTTAAAGCACGCCTAGGCTAACCAGGCAAATATAGGAGTATTACAGGGAGGTGTATTAGAATAGATTATCTACAGAAAAACATACCTGGCTAAATTGAATGCATCATCGATCAAACCCGCACGATTACTGACAGAGATTACCTGTGAGGGTAAAGGAGAAAAATTGAACACGTCAGGATAACACAAAAACAGCAGGGATTTCAGAAATCACAAAAATATTCAGGCAATATGATGAAATGGGCTTACCTTATGGTTCCTCATCAGTTGGTCAATTAATAATCTCCAATTTCTAATGTCATAGTTAACCCTAAAATAGCCAGTTTGATTGATGTTCCCCAGCAGCCAGTTTCCCTCATTAAGGGAAGCAATCCTGTGATGCTCTGCAAAGAAAACACAGGGAGGGAGGGAGGGAGGAACTTAAAATTACGGGTTCAAAAAGTTTTAACATTTTATATTGTACCTAGAATATAATTTACCAGCTTCTTTCAGCACATTAAAATGTTTTAATTTGAACAGGCTACTTTAATTTCTCTCATAAAACACTGTAAATGAAAAATTCCACTCTTTCAAGAGGATAATTATTAATATTTTTGCACTAATGTCCTATCCAGATAGATATGGTTTCAGCTGACTATAAAAATGCATTTAGTATAGATTTTCCCTAGAAAAGTCTGGTTATCATGGATACTGCTAATAAAAACTGAAGCCCAAATGCTAGTTCTCTCTACCAACAAGATTTTAATAAATTCCAAACCAGGTAGCTGGCTTTAATTCGGCTTAGGACAAAATTCCTACATTCATCTCTGATGTGATAAATATGTTACAAGATAAAGCTCTACCTCATCAGTTTCATGTGGTGAATATTATTTTATAACTGCACCCTCAAATGGTGACAGCTAGTATTTATCACATCAGGAAGCTTGTTAGTTCTCAGTGTCTACCACTGAGGCGGCAAAGACCAACTGTTGCCACGACAGAGCTCATTCATGAAGAATGTTCACCACATGAAACTGATGGAGGAAAATTATATCATGAGGACTTAATTGCATCCGAAGTGAATAAAGGAATTGAACCATAGTCACTAAATCGGCTGGACAATGCTTGCTTAATTCTAAATATCCGATTCGTGGACCAAAGTGAGGCTGGAATGCAAGGGAGAGGGAGCCTTTATGACATATGGATTGCAAACAAGATGCAGTTCCACTCTGAGTTGATTTGTTGCACAAATTAACCTCACCCACACTATATGCAGCCCAAGTATAAAGTCAGGCATAGGCAAACTCGGCCCTCCAGATGTTTTGGGACTACAACTCCCATCATCCCTAGCTAACAGGACCAGTGGTCAGGGATGATGGGAATTGTAGTCTCAAAACATCTGGAGGGCTGAGTTTGCCTATGCCTGTATAAAGTGATAGAAGAACCATCAGGCCAAAGGCCCATTTAGTGCAAAATCCTGTTCTCACAGTGGCCAACCAAATGTTTATGGGAAGCCTGTGAGCAGGACCTCAACACAACAGCACTCCTCATTCCTGTAGTTTCCAGAAACTGGTATTCAGAAGCATACTGCATCTAACCATGGAGACAGAACATAGCCGTCATGGCTGGCAGCCACTGAAAGCCTATCCTCCATGAATTTGTCTAATCCTCCCTTAAAGCTATCCAAGTTGGTGACAATCACTACACCTTAAACTATGTGCTTATATGAATGAAAACTTTCTTTTGTCTGTCCTGAATCTTCCAACATTCAGTTTCACTGGATAGCCATGGGCTCCAATACTATGAGATGAAGAAAAACAAATCTATATTTGCTTTTCCCACAGCATGCAGATTCCTATAAACCTCTATGATGTCCCCCTTTTTTTTCTAAACTAAAAGTCCCATCTTTACCTCATGGGGAAGTTATTCGAGCCCTTTGATCATTCTGGTTGTGCATTTCTCAACCTTTCCCAGTTCTACAATATGCTTTTTCAGCTCAGGCAATCAGAACTGTACACAGTATTACAAGTCTGGCTATACCATAGATTTATGTAATGGAGTTATGATATTGAAAGTTTTCTTTTCAGTCCCCACTCCTAATTATTTATAAAATGAAATTTGCATTTTTTTTCCACAGCTGTTGCACACTGCTTCATCCAAATATTCATTGAGCTATTCCCAAAGTCTCTTTGGGGCATACCCTTTGCCTTAGTGAGAGAGTGAAAAACAATCATACTACACATGGCCTATTAAAGATGGTCAACACCATGATTTTATCCCTGCTTTATTCAAATTTCTACTGCAGCTTCACAATTTACCTTTCAGTGTTCTTTCAGCCCATGTTTTACTCAAACTTATGCTGTAGCTTAAAACCAACACTTTGCCCCTTACCCCCCCATCATTTACTGCACATGAGTTTCCTCCTTTTTCATTTCTTTGTGCCCCCCTCCTGTTTCATGCACCCTTTAGAACCTTTAGAAAAGGCCACTGAAAACAGTTTGATGCTGGACTAGTAGTAAAAATATAGTATATAGAGATATATAAAAGTGCAGATTCATTTATTAATTTGCTTTGTCAGTGCCCCCAGCTTTCTATGCATGTGTTTTCTATTGTTAAGTGTTTTCAAAATGCAGTAAACATTTTACACACATTAACTGATTTGCTTTTGGAACTTTTAAGAAACCTACAAAGGGTTTTTAAAAATCTAAAAAGTCACCGTAATGTTAACAGAATCCAGTCAGAGCCTGGAGCAGTTCCAGGCCAGGTTTGATGGAAAAGACCAGGAGCCAATGTTACAGTCCACACAAGGAGCACGTGAACAAACTTTTATTTTCATCCAGACCTATTCTTGCAGTTTAACAGAGTCCTAAAACTGCACTTGACTCAGCAGACCTAGAACCCCTTCTCAGACACCCCAGAAGCCCAGACTTCCTCTTCTTTCACCAGAGTTCTACTTAGTTTTAACTTAAATGGATAGTAACATATCAACTAAGGCAGGCTGTAAATTGACATAATTAAGGCAGGATAAGATTATTCACACCTAGGTCTTGAGGCTGTTGAAGTGGGCCTAATGTGTGCTCCAGGTTGTTCTAAATAAAATGGTTTGGTCACCACCCTTTATGTAAAGAATACATCTTCATCGTTCTGCACTCAGGCATAAGAACATAGAATTGTAGAGTTGGAAGGAATCATGAGGGTCATCAAGTCCCCCCCTGCAATGCTGGAATCTTTTGCCCAATGTCAAACCCACAACTCTGAGATTAAGTGTCTCATACTCTACCAAATGAACTATCCCGGTTGTCTCCCCACACCAAACTGTCTACAACCATCAGTACTCTTATATAATAAATTATTCCAGGTCAAATCAATCTGCAAGCACTATTTCCATCAGCATCTGTATCAACATGTTGCCAGATTCATAGGATCTGAAAATAAACACATGTCCCAGCATGCCTTTCTATAAAGTCACTCCCTCTTCTTTTTTAGCATAATTAATTGTCCTATTTAGCCCATCAAGCTTTTAATGAGTGGTAACTGCTTCAGGATTGGAAAACACTTCTTTTTTTAAAGTAATCTTAATGATCCTCTTTCCCTTCAAAGCCCCCCACCAAAAATGATGTAAGTAAACACACACACACACACACTATTGTCTGGGGGTGTTCACCTACACAAATAGGCACTTCAGTAAAATTTAAATTCAGTAAATCAAATAAAAATAGGCAAACAGCTAATTGGGGAAGACAAACAGTGTCTTGGAGCTTAGTTTAAAAGTACAAAATGTCTGTGAGTTGGGAAAGCATGTGTTGTTTTAAAAAAAAATTGGGGGTGGGATTATTATTTTTTTAAATGCTTGACATTCTGCAAGATCCAATTCGAAATATTGCAACAAATGACACCTCACCCCCAAAAATTAGCCTACTGAAATAGAGAAAATAGAAGTGGGACAGTATCCAGAAGTAGATTTTTGTATGGAAAGACAGTGAACTTTGCTCAGTTCTGGAACTCAGAAAAAAGCCATGGCTCCAGAATTCTTTCATTCTAGGTGCTTGTATTATATACTAGGCTCCAGTAAAATCTTTGTTTCTGATTAAAAAAACAAAGGAGTTTCTACAAGCCTGAAGTCTGCCCACCTCCCTTCCAGTCCTTTACCAAGAAATGAATATGGCATAATCACAGTTGTATGCATATAACCTTTGTAGATTAGATCAACTTAATATTGGCCACAAACTATCTAGAGTCTAGCTACCTAGATTCCAGACTATTTTCATACATGTTATGAAGTAGTATGAAAACCTGCCAGTCAAAGATGACAGCTTCAAAACACCTATTTCATCACTACACATTTCTTTGATAAAGGAAAGCTACAGCAGTATCTTTAAAGAAAAGAAAAAGAAAAGTGTTTCTGTTATCATGGTTTTCAGTAAGTTTTCAGTACAATCACAATCCATTATTATTTTTTAGATAAGGGCATGATTATTTTGACCTTTTCCTACAAAGGAAAGTAGGAATCTTTTCATGTTATTCTAGTTCAAATAAGTAGGAGGTTATTGTAAAGGTTGTCTGATGAATGTTCTTCACAAAGTTCTATATAATTTACTAGAATTTTATGTCTGAGCCTTTCTCAACATTTCTATAGATCGCGCTTTCTTTACCAATGCATCTCTCGTGTGCTTACTTCATTGAAATCATGTGCAATTTCTCTAATTATCAGAAATATTTACTGAAAAGTTACGTTGGTAACAAAAGAAGGTAGAAGCTCATTTTATCCAAAAATAATATTTATCCTATGCATAGAATTGTTGCAAGATATAAATATCTAATAATGGTGACTAACTTTTCTTTGTTATTTTTGTTTGTTCAAAATATGGAGGGTGGTTTTAGAGTATTGTCTGAAACTTTGTTTAACAGGACATGAATTCAGGCCCATTTGTGCTTGCAAAAAACATGCATTCTAGAATACATGGGCATATAGCTCAGTTGTTTTCTAGCAGGCAAACACCTTCCAGAAGTGTATGGAACAAAATGACTAGTATTTTGGATGTTGGAAGGACAAATGCTTGCTGTTACATTTGATAAGCAGCTGACCTACCACTCTTCATTGTACAGGGACAAGTCTGTAAACATTAGGATTGTGTATAAACTCTTAGCTACAAAGCTGTTTTTTGAATTTCCACAACCCAACCCTACTCATCTCCCTTACAAATGTAAGATGTTACATTGTATGCAATTCATACAAAACTGTTGTTGTAGGCTTCATGAAATGTAACACTGAGAACCCTACATGTGAGTAATTAAGTTACTGCATGAGAAATATTTTACTAACCCTTCCGTGCAGCGCTTCATGATATCAGCCATATGGTTCAGGAGGACCCCCTGACTCTTAGCATAGGCACCCACAACCTTCCGCTCCAACCTATAGTAATTTACTCTTTGGTCAGTTGATACATGTACAATGCAAGTGCATGCACATTTACTCAGGAGTAGTTCCCACTATGTTCAGGGGGGCTTAATTCCTAGTAAACATACATTTAGGATTAGTGTTAAAACTACTATAAAAAACGCTGTAAGGTAAGTGTAAATATAATTTATGCATTTTGAGTTCACTACACACTGATGCAGTGGCGTACAATACTCTCTGTTTAAAATGAATCTAGCCTTTCAAGTAGTAAACACATACAGTCGTACCTTAGTTTTCAAATGCCTTGGGAGTCGAACATTCTGGCTCCTGAATGATTGAAAACCAGAAGTGATTGTCCGGTTTTCAAACATTCTTTGGAACCTGAACGTCCGGCACGGCTTCCTATTGGCTGCTGCAAGAGCTTCCTGCAGCCAACCAGAAGCCGCTCCTTAGTTCTCGAACATTTTGGAAGTCAAACAGACTTCCAGAATGGATTCCATTCGACTTCCAGGGTTATTTATTAGTTATTTATTGCATTCAGGGGCAATTCTGATTGATAAAAGTCTTATGGAAGAGAAGATGCTCTTTCACAAGATTCGGTTTCAATCACCCGTCTATCAAATCCCACAAAGGGAATGCTTGCTTATGCCTTTTCATTCATTACTTAATTAAATAAAAAGCTGGGGCTGGGAGTAGAGTGGGGGAAATGAAAAACTGTGGCAATAGGAAGCTCAAAGGAGGTAGAGTTTGAGCATGATCCCCTGATGTCAAAAGGCCTTTCAAGTTGATAATGCTATGTGCTTTTACAGTACAAAGCTTGTAGGATGTGGAACCTTGCACCATCAGAAAGTCCTTCTGGGAGTCTCTACCTATAGGAAGTGATGCCCTGGTGTTTTATATATTCTGGTGGTGGTAATATAAATGGGCTGCTAGTGCTGATTCAAGGAGGCTGCTTGAGGCCTGAAATTGCTGAAGACCACCATGTAAAAGCGTACCACAAATATTTCAATCCAGCCACTCTCAAAAAAAGAATGCACTCTTCAAAACAATAAGGGAACCTTTCTAAATCTGTAAATGTTAAACTACTACTAAATGTGGTACTGCAGGTGTTATATTGAAGAAAGGGGAGGTGAGAATTTCAGTTTCCTCTAATCTCCTTTGATATTTGTGAAGTTTCAGAAGGATCCCACACCCAGGAAGGCTGTCACAATCAATATGTTAGCTTTTCCAAATCTGCTGGCAGGACTACCACACCGACTACCACTCCTTAACCAAAGGTAAGTAAATTTCAATAGAAGCTGTATAAAGGCAATTTATTAAACATGCTTGGTTATCCATACAACACAACTGTCAGGGAGAGTAATCCCTACAGACCATCCTTTTCCCATACACCTGGTATATCTTCTGCTATTAGAACCTAGCAATCTTATTAAAAGTTATAACTAAAGGTAAAGGTACCCCTGCCCGTACGGGCCAGTTGTGTCCGACTCTAGGGTTGTGCGCCCATCTCACTTAAGAGGCCGGGGGCCAGCACTGTCCGCAGACACTTCCGGGTCACGTGGCCAGCGTGACAAGCTGCATCTGGTGAGCCAGCGCAGCACATGGAAACGCCGTTTACCTTCCCGCTAGTAAGCGGTCCCTATTTATCTACTTGCACCCGGGGGTGCTTTCGAACTGCTAGGTTTGCAGGCGCTGGGACCGAGCAACGGGAGCGCACCCCGCCGCGGGGATTCGAACCGCCGACCTGACGATCGGCAAGTCCTAGGCGCTGAGGTTTTACCCACAGCGCCACCCGCGTCCCTAGCAAAAAGTTATAACTATGGACATCTAAATACCCCTCCCAACAAAGAAGAATAATTCATTTTTGTCTCTTTTGTTCTTTTACCAATTGGGCACTTTTTACCACTCAGTAAAGGCTTGTGGGACTTCTCACTTATTACTGGGCTAGATCAGCCAGCCATTTGTTCTATTTGTTGTATACACTGACTAGCATTTAAAATCACAGTTGCTATTGATTTTAACTTTGCTCATACTTAAGATCCCATGGTCCTTTCTAACCCACTCAGGCTATCTGCATCTTGATTAGCATATAAATGAAGTTAAAGGAATTGCTCATGAATAAATACTGCTTCCAAATGAATTAGTTTTATTCACAGCTTGATAACTTCTTATAAACTTTCTTAGAAATATATATAATAGTTGATCAGTGACTGCTGTGATCCTAGTTATTGTTGGCTTGTTTTTTTTTCTTGATACCATCAGTGAACTTGAATTCTGAGAATGTGAAATATGTATGGATTAAGCAAATGAGGGCAAGGAAAAAAGACAAAGCAACAGATTAACTGAAGGCATCAAGGATGGCACCAATATGATATAATAATGGCCAAATAACCTGACCCAACCTTCTGCAGCCAAAGCCATACCTTATTCGTTCAATTAGAAAGTTTGTATTCTTAGATCTCACTTATACATGAGAGGACACAATGAGATATTATTACTACTTAATGGTCTGTTAAAGAGCAAAAAGACACTTAGACTAGGTGATTGCTTCCTTTCACCTTACTTCACTGAGGAAGAATTTTTTAAATAACTTTTCTATTCTATGAAATGAGTTCAGTTTTTCCTTTTTTCCACCTATGGGAAGGAATTTATTATTATTATTTGTATCTTGCCATTCGAACAGACTGTGCCACTTCAGCTGTGATATAAATTTAGTAGCAAAAATGAGAAAAACAGCAATCAGAAGCAGCATATACCACTTGCAAAATGAGTTTCCTTTCTGTTTCAGAGTAATACAAAAGCATAATCTGAAAGCAACACTAAGCATCATGGAATTGATTTGTTATTACAGCTATATCAGAGCCTAATATGCCTGGTGGTGGCAAAAGATGGTTGTAAGAATGTGAATGTCATAAAGCCCAACATCCAGTAACTATGTTAAGGCCACTAGAAGCTCTTTGGGGTATCAGGAGACAAGGAAGAATCAGCAATTCTCTAATGGACTAATAATGATGTGGATTTTTATGAATTTTAGACTACATTACACTGGTCATGAGCTTGGTACATTATATTGTTTTGTATATTTATTGCCCCAACTATATTTTATTCAGTCTCTGAATTAAGTGAAATAAGTTTCATGTAAGAACTCTGTACATGGGGTCTAATATAGGATTATGAGTTTGTGGGGAGAACGTAGGCTGTATGTGAGATACTTCAAACCCGTAGATCCAGCAAGTGTTAAAATACAAGTCAGCGTGTATTCCTGTGTTGAAGTGTGATACACTGGGTGATGGGCCGTTAAGGAAACAGAAGAAAGGGGCTTTGTGTGAGATGGCAAATGGGTGGCGCCCCTCTCTTAGCTTGTGGTTAGTTAGAAGATGAAGCCAGAGTTTAGAGTTGAGTAGCAGTAATGTGACCTGGAAGTAAAGCAGCAAACTGGAGAGAGCAATGTCTGATTACTGTTTGACTCCAATAATGTAGCTATTGGAGAAGTAAGACCCCTTTTGGGAAATTAATGCTGTGAGTCCCTCTAGCACAGGCTTAGGTTGCATATACAGTGGTACCTCGGGTTGCATACGCTTCAGGTTACATACGCTTCAGGTTACAGACTCCGCTAACCCAAAAATAGTGCTTCAGGTTAAGAACTTTGCTTCAGGATGAGAACAGAAATCGTGCTCCGGGGGCAGGAGGAGGAGGCCCTATTAGCTAAAGTGGTGCTTCAGGTTAAGAACAGTTTCAGGTTAAGTACGGACCTCCGGAACAAATTAAGTACTTAACTTGAGGTACCACTGTATGTGTAAATAAAGACACCACAGTCTTCACTGTGCCTCATTTTCAAAACGAAACACAAACCCTCTATAAGCATCAACTATACTTTATTCAGGGTCTGGATTAAGTGGAATGAGTTGCATGTAGGCGTTCCATACATGGGGCCCAATATAAGATTTCACCTTCCTCAGAGTATCTCTGTAGTCTAAAGCCTCTTCAATTTATTCTTTGACTTTTGTTAAAATTAACAACACTCTTCTTTCATTTCCTCCTTTAAAACAAAAATGTCTTTCTTACCATTCATTTTTCAGCAGCAGGAATAAAGTTTAGCACAGCTAATCAATGTCCTAAGATCAATTGTGAAGAAACAGTTCAGGGGAAAAAAACACATGAATGCTTTATGAGATTCCACTGGGAGGAAAGTTTATTTTTACCTGATTTGTTAGACACCCATATAATTGCCTCTGATGAGATGTGGCTCGTATTTCCTACTGCAATTGTTAATGGGATCTGCCACAAGTAGCTGCAAGACAAAGGAGGGCGATCTAAGAACAAAAATACTGAACTGGTTCTTCTCACTTTACAGCAATCAGGGATTACATCAAAGGAATCAAACAATTTCAGTAGTAGAGCAAAGATGTTGATTCGAATGTTACTTTGCCTTTCAAATAAATTTGCTATTGGCAACAAAACAATAAGAATGTCATTCATCTTTCAAAAAAGACAGTGATGCCCCCCCCTTTTTTACATACTATCATTACAAGATAGTTTCTAGTAAAAAATAAAGTTACAAAACAGAGGAATGATTTCCAATAGTAAGAAGAGTATAACTGAAATTAATTTAGGGAGAAGATAATCTAGAGCAAGCATATGCTTTGGTTTTAGTGACAATATACATTTCTACTACTGCCATTTTTAGTATCTTCTTAAAGGCTGCTGACGATAAAATTTTATCCTCAATTGCTTACAGCCTTGTATAATTATTCGTATTTCTGTAAATCAAGTGTAAAATGCTACAGTTTATACCCATTTTACACAGATGTAACATACTGGTGAAATCAAGCTCTAGTTTATTAATAGTATAAAATTCATACATGAATAATGGACCCAAAGCTTTATGCAGTCATTTGCAACAGGAGCTGCTTTATACTGAATACCCTTTTTAATATTAGACGTGGTTTCTGCAGAATGATGTATACTCTATTCTCATAAGTAAAAGATAAAAAAGAACATATCCAGCCACAGCAGTTCTTCTCCAAAATATATCAACCAAAGTGAGGGGCCATACACACAATCTTAAATAGTATTGCAAATACAGTTGTATGTAAACATACAGATGAGGGTCACCATTTCAGATTTAAGGAGATTGTATATGTCAATAGGTGGGAACAAGATTCTCAGCAATGTTATCTTGGTTGTGAGACCTGGAAAACCTGCTCCCTGCTTTGCAAGTCTTTTCTACCTTGCTTGGGAGTGCAGGGCTCTCAGTGATTCCAGCTACGAAAGCTGAGGCTGCTGAACAGACGCTTGGGCTGGGGTGTTGGGAGTTTTCATTGGGAAAGGGGTTCTTGCTGTGATTTATGTGAAAACCATTCAGTTTTGTTCAGTTTTTATGTTTTATTCATTGTTTACGACTAATTGTGTTATGTTAGGTCTTTTTTTCATGTTGCATGCCACCCTGAGCATGGTTTGAACTCTGGAAAGGCGGAATACAAATAAAATTATGTGTGCATGTATGTTGGACTTCAACAACCATCAGACCCAGCTAGCATGAGCAAAAATTGGGTGAGATGGGACTTGTATCCAGTAACCACAGGAAGAGCCACAGTTTCCCTAACCCTACTATAAAGCAGAGGTTGGCAACCTAAGGCCCATGGCCTGTTCCAAGGATTGGCATGGGGATTCCATAGGTTTTTTCCTGCAGCGCAGGTGCCATTCCCCCTCCCAACATTTTCTCCCCTCTCCCTCACCGCAGCAGAACCTCCTCCCTCCTCCTGGTGCAGCAAATCACTGGCCAATTGCCTGCTAAGGTTTGAAGGCCCTGGCCAATGGGCGAGTGGCGGCTGCACGTGCCCAAGAGGAGGAAGGGGGCTGGGCTGAGCAGCAGCCCCTCGTTGGAGCAAGCTGTTTGCTGCTGCCGCTCTGCCAAGCGCGGCTCCTGTGCCTGCCTTTGCGAGTGCCGGAGGAGGAACGAGCAGCCCAAAAGCAGCACTTTCGGGCTGCTTGTTCCTTTGCCGCCGCCACCAGCCTCTGCCTCTCAGCAGCACCCTAAGTAGGCAGGGGGACGGGAGGGGCTGGGGAAGGGAGGGGGGAGAGAGATAAGCCCCCTCTTTCTTATGCGCATACACACACACACGCACCCCGCCCACCAGGAGTTTTGTGGTGTGTGAACTTCTAGAAATGGAACCATATGTTTTGAGGCAAACACCAGGTCCCCAGCCTCAAGTTTAACTTGTAATCCTGATGGGGAAGTACCATTTGCAGGAGATAATTAGCAGGAGGAAGGTCATACTGTATTTTACTTTAATACAACAGCAGCAGCAACCCAGCTTAGTTCCAAGACTGTAAAGTTTAAAATCCCACTTACTGATTCTCCCCTACAAATGACCCAGTCTGTCTATGTCAGGGGTGGCCAACTCCCAAGAGACTGTGATCTACTCACAGAATTAACAACTGGCAGTTATATACCCCCTTTTGGGGGGTTCAGGTCAAAGTTGTTTAGCTTTTTTTAGGGAGGAGGGAAGCCCCAATTTTTGAGAATTCAAGCCTAAGCTCAAGGGAGAAAGGGGAACAGCCACTCACCAACAGATCGCTAGGGAAACAAACAGCCTCACTGAGTAAACTCCGTCTTCCATTCTGCAGATCGTGCAACAATGAAGGGCAGACCGAATTTTACATATGCTGAGGAAAGGGATCCAGCGATCAACCGTGATCTACCAAAACCTCCCGGGAATCTACCAGTAGATTGCTATTGACCTGTTGGACATCCCTGATCTACGTCATACTACCCTGGCAAGCACAGGTTTGGGGACAAATACTTGCCAATGTAAAATGTAGCTCTGACCCGAGACACAGAAATTTAATTTAGTACAATGAATTTTTGATCATTAGAATAGCTAGCTAAGAGGAAACTAATTCTACTGTTGGGAAATGTTCTCAACAGGAGAAATAACCACCTCAGATGATTGGCTCTTTGTGACTCAAAGATGAATACGCGGCCATATTATTCACACACGCCCTGCCCTCTCTGCCAAATGCAAAGGATAACGGTGAGCCAAGTGGGATTCACAGAAAAGAAACAATGCTATTAAATTTACTGAGAGGTCAGTGACTTTGGATTATTAGGAAGGACTGAAAGAGCTAAGTAGTCAGTATATTAAAATACAAAGCAGTAAAAGAGAAGACATGATCGTGGATCGGTATGGCTGGCTTTTTACTATAGCTGCAATTCAGAACATGGTTATGTGCTTAAACTTCATTGATTATACTGGACTGCAGTCCATCTTTTATTGCCACTTTAAGATGAAGTGCAATGTAACAGATTTTAAATTGCATCCAGTTATATAATAAAATACATAATACTGTCATAAATTTCCATTAAGGTAAAATTTACTTTTTGAAAAAAAGATGTTTTAAGTGATATCGGAGTTAAAAATATGTCTGCAATAATTTCTGTACTTGAGTATACCATCGTATATCCTCACTAAAGGCACTGGCTGGTGAATATGCTAGCATTGGTGAGTTTTCTGACAGATAGCCATCACACACAGATTTTCTTTTCTCCTTTTACTCTACATAGTAATATTATATTACTATATAATGTAGGGCACAATCATATACATAAAATCTACTGGATGAAGGGCTGTAGCATTTGGCAGCAGCTCTTCTGTACCAGTGGGATTTGAGAATAGCTACAGGCAAAGTAGACGCTGGCAGAACTTCTCAGATATGCCAGAAGAATGACAGAACTGGAGAGGAAATTGTTGGCATGATGCCGCTGTCAAGAGGAAAATCATGGGATGACAGTGCAACTTAAAGGCAGTAGATACACTCCCTGATGTAACCCAGCATTAATTACCTACTGAACCCACACTGAACACAAACCCACCAAGTTACACGTTACTGACTATGATGGGCGAAAGCCAAGACTACATGCGGTTGAAACGTATTTTCCACATCTTCAAGCAACAACAATTGAAACTGATCCCACAAAGTCTGACTTGCCACTGCTCTGAACAACTCCACAGGGATCGTATCAAGAAGAGAATCCCATTCCAAGCAAATACAAGTGACTTCATTCTCAACGTGCTTTACAAACTTAGAACAGCAGGCTTCCAAAGATGCCATTCCCCTCTCCTCTGGGCTAGTTCTCAAGAAAGACTTCATCACTTGGGACAGTTTGGCTGCGCGGTTCCTTGGGAATGCAATGGAGGCAGCAAAATAGGATTTATTTTCTCTCATCACCACCACATAGTAGGCATTATGTCCTCTCACTTTTGTCTGGTTGAATTCATTGTGGTACTTGCCTCACTTAAGCTGTATCTCTCTACTGGGTTGTTTTGTTGTCTTTTAACTCCCCACAAAACGAAGGGGCATCACAGTCTTTACCACACCTGAGAGAGCACTTAGGAGTGACTGTATTGAAAGCCTTTTCCATCTAGGGGCAGGCCATCTTAAGAGGCTCCCAGCACTGCAGGAGAGAACTGTCCTCGGCAGTCCAAATCTTACCTGGAAGTAGTCTGACTATGACAACTGAGTTATTCAAACCTCCCCCAATTCCATCCACTCTCCATCTGCCCTGTTGCAAAGCCCAGTTCAATGTCCCGGGTTAGCAATGTGTTGAGGCAGCATCATGGTTTTGTCATGGTGGCCATGAAATCCCAAGCTGTACTACTATGGCAGCCCAGCAGGTCCCCCATAACACCACCCTATCTGTGCCAGCTTGGATAGAAAGGGTGCTTGGCTGGGCAGCAGGGAGGGTGGTACATGAACATTATTTCTACTCCACCTCTCTGACCAAACTTCAGATACAATCCCTTAAATCTAAATCCCAAGTGGTTAGGTTTCCTGGTGATGGTGATTTATTCCTCAAAGATGATGGTGACCCCTCCACCCCTCTAGGCTGGTGATGGACAAGAACCCTACCAAGTACCTAGCTGGACTGGCCTGGTTGTCACCAACCTAGAAGCACCACTACCCTGGAAGGCTGGTTGAAAGGACAACATAAATCTTGTTGGCTGGGGACCCAGAAGAGGGATAGCTCTTACTTACTTACCCTTGTTCTCCTTTCCTGTAACACTCTTGGCCCAAAACAACAGGGAGCAGTGCTCCTCACACAGAGGGGAGGCACTCATTCCTGTACAAAGGTAAGTTGTCTATTGAAAAAGGTCAAGCACTTCACAGGGCTATCAATGGTTACTAGCCAGGATGACTGTACTCTGTGTCCACAGTTGGAGGAAACAATGCTTTGGAAGACCAAAATGTTCTTGTGCTCAAATCCTACTTGCGGGTTTCCCATAGGCATCTGGTTGGCCACTGAGAACAGGATGCAGAACTAGAAGGGCCATTGATCTGATTCAGAAGGCTCTTCTTGCCTTCTTGTATTGATGTAAAATGAAAACCCATACTACGAATTGTTACTTAAATGGCCAATATTGTGATGTCTTTCTATACAAACACGGTGCTTCTGCATTAAGATTACTGTGTACAATTCTAGTTGCCAAACTCCTTTTTTTTTAAAAAAAAAAAGGATTATAGAACTGGAAATTTATGGGGGAAAGGTGGTCAAAAGGGTTAGGGTTTCAGCTTTTTAGTTTAGAGTGAAGGATGACTGGGTTTGCGGGTAGGAGGAGAATAGGACATGCTATAAATGTTTATTAAACAATGCATGGTATGGGGAAAGTGAATATAAATAAATGTGTCTTCCTGCCTTATTATGTCAGAATTCAAGGTCATATAACAAATTTGATTAGCATGAGATTCAGGACAAACAAAGCCCTTCTTCATACAACACATAATTAGCTTATAGAATAGACTGCCAGAAAAAGTGGCGATAGTGACTGGCTTATACGGCTTCAAGAGGGGATTATGCAACTAGGATTAATGCCTGTAAGTGACAATTGGCATTGTGTCTGTTATTTGTGTTTCTCTTAAAATTCTGTATAATTCAAAATCTACTGACGACATCAAAAAGAGGGGCAATTGGAGACATCCAGTAGTGGCTGGTGTGTTGAGACAGAGACACATTCCCAACACCAGCATCACTGCAGCTTACCTGGACACTGCTGGAATGGAGCAGGGTGATGGTGAAGTTGCGGCTGTGCAGATGCATTGGCAAGAGCAGCCGAGTGGCTCCACCAATGGGCCTGTGAAGTCCCAACCTCCCTGCCCTGCTCCAGTGCCATCTCCATTAACTGCAGTGACGGTGTTGGGAGGCCCCACCATACTGGCCACCAATGGACAAATCCCTCGTGGTTTTCAGGTGGAAGCTCCAGTACACCACTGAGCATTCAGAGCTCTGGCATTTATGGTCTGCTTGTGAGCTTCCCAGAAGGAAGCATCTGCTGCAGCACTGGGGAACCTGTGCTTCAGCAGATTGTGTTGGACTCTAACTCCCATCAATCCCAGATAGCATGTCCAATGTTCAGGGATGATCGGATTTGTAGGCCAGAAACACCTGGAGGACCACAGGTTGTTCAGTCCTCCTCTCCTGGTATCAGAATTCTGAGTGATGGATTTTTTATCTGAACTGAAGGATAACTATATAGCAAATATTAGTTTTTCACTGACTGTTCATCACCTATTCTGGATTGTTGTATATCATCAAGAAAGAAAACTTGCCTCCTGGAGGTACATGATAATACTAATGGCTAAAAGTTTATGTCATTGGACAGTTCTGTCTTCAGAGTTGTGAAACACTCAGCATACTATTCTAGGCATTTGAACTGCGGCTGATCGTGGGGCAATTAATTTTAATTGCTATAACAATTTGCCCGTATACTTGAATATTGCTTAAGTTATATGAACAGCTGCTATAAACTATTAAAGAAACATGAACACTACTGCTTTTCAGTTAAATGGTAGGCTGAATACTTGAAAACAAAACCATGCAACTAGGAAAACAGAAACAAGTAGAAGCAATTGCCAAAGAATTGCTGTAAAGCAATTAATGCACTTCTCTTGATGGTTCCTGTTTCCTTCACCTACTCTTTAAAGATTAATTAACCCCTGCCAATAATTTAAGCTTATTACAGAAATGCTTTTCAGTTTAAAAAGCAATGCACCAATCCTAAAGAATAACAGGAAACTGTCGTTTGCATTAGAACACGGATGAAATAATTGATCAGCACTTCTGCACTAAAGCATAAACATTATGGCTTGGATCCAGACTTTGCACCTGTGGGTGGTGCTATTGCTTGAATGGAAGGATCTCAGGGAGACGTGGCTTTTGCCAATTTCTACTTCCACTCCAACCACTGCCTCCTACACTGTTCCAGAGAGGTGGGTCCCTTCTGGAACTGTGTGGGAGGTAGCATCAGGGCTTCCAGGGAGATGGGAGATCAGCTGAAGTTGTGTCTCCCCCTCTGTCAGTAGGATCCCTCTGCTGGATCAAAAGACTTTCCATTCACAGAAGATTACATCGGGATGCAAACCAATGGTGGTTTGCTTTTATTCAGCTACAGTGGAAAGAAACTCACAGGTCCTTGCATGTACATATTAGTGCTCTGCTTAAAAATCCTCCTGACCATCCATTTATAAAGAAAAGAACTCTATTTGAAAAATTATTACAATTATTAAAATATCAGGGGTTGCAAGGTTTTTGCTTTGCTTACCTTGCTTTCAAAGTAACCAAGAGATGTTGGAGTGTCTCTGCAAAAGAGGCACTTAGCCAGTTCAATAGAGTTTGGATTACCATTGCAACATGGGTGGAGATGGGCATCTGCAATTTGCCCAGAAGGTTGCTTGCATGCCAGAATCTCTCTTGCCAAAGTGGGGTTGGTTTTCTCTTTCAAGTCATTACTGTCTTCATATTTTTCCAATATTACTTTGCTTTTCATTGAAGCTATTCTATTTTCCACTCCCCCCCCATATTATTTCCTACTTCAAAGCCCATTTTCTTCCACATTTTCTGCTTATTAGAGCATGTAGCCAAATTACTGATTACTGTTTATTATAAGCACTTCAATGAATATGACTACTCAAGAGTCAATGGCATAAAATTCTGGGATAAACAGAAAAATCTAGGATGCACAGAAAGAGAGGGTTATAATTAATACAATTTCCTTGTTTAAATCAATAATAGCTGCACCCTTTAAAAAGAGCTTTAACAAATATGAAGGCAAACTACATTGGGGTCTTTGGTCTGTTTAAAATTCCATACTTCAAGGGAAGCCATGTCAAATTAAAGAGATAGACAAAGGAAAGTTTGGGGCTGTGTTTGCAGGTTTATTATTTTTCATCATCAAGATTAAAGATAAATAAAACTAGAGTTCAGGAACTGTCAAAAACTCATGCTATTATTTCTTTTTCATCATGGTGGAACACTCACATAAGATCATTAACAGGAGAATTACTAGAGATTTGAACCTTGTCATTAAATTTGTTTTTAAAACAGAAGGAATGGTCAAATTCTTGCTGGGGGGAAATTCATGTTATCCTGAAACAGGAACAGAATGTGAAAGCATTCAACTAGACATCTGTGGGCTTTGCTGATGTTAACTATTATTGAAACTATGGACTGCTTCAAAAGTCTGAAACTCTGTAAAATGGAGCAACCATGTGGACTCAATGACATGGAAAAGCACCTGACAAAACACAATTACATATACAGGTGCTGTTCCCCAGTAGTCACTTGTACTACTGAGGTGGCTAAAAAGGGGCTTTTGTGCTCACATGAACTGCTGGCAATAAAAGGAGCCTGCATTCTTGGAAATGCTGGGACAGATGCTATTTTCTCCATATCACTGCCGCCATGGATTGCTCTGCATGGAGAAATTCTAGATGTCCGAATCAGCAAATTACTGACATGGAAAAAGAGAAAGATAAACAAGTAATGCTGGAACTAGATGTTATAGAGGATGTTTGGTTCCTGCTGAAAGCAGCATCCCTATGTCTCATCTCTGTCCTTATAATGTCGAGAAATGTGAACATGTTGTGATGTCACATGTTCCAAGTTTCTTTGAACACATTGCACTTCAGTGGTTGCCATTTGCAGAGGTTGGGGAGCTGAATGTGGTATCAAATTGCATGTTCAGTAGTACTTGCCATTACAAGAGACAGGAGGACATAAGATGTGTTCACTCACTTTCACCCCATGGGTCTAATGAGGCTTGTTGTGGGTCCCAATTTGGCCTGTGAGTCAGTTTTCCCCAAACCACACCAGCCTGCCTCACATCTGACACCATGTGTAAGGATGTTGCTACCAATCAAGAGCTTAAAGTGAGCTCCCAATTGTTCCTTTCCAGGGCTGCTGAATCAGATGTACTCGAAAATTCCCCACCAGGAGCTCCCAAGTGCAGCTGCGGAGGCTCACTGCCAGCGCTAATAAGCTGACTGGCCTCCTTTAAGGTGTGCTTTCAGTAACTATCAGCTGGTTGCTGCTGAAAGTGAATCATCAAAGGGGCTCACTGTTAAATCCTGCTTTGTCTGTTTGCAGGTATGGTTAGAGTCAAGCAAGCAAACAGCCATTTTTCTTCTGTCAAAGGCCTGTGGAGACAGGGGCAAGTTGGGATCTGGCCTAGTGGTTGGACCAAATTCCCAGTTTATAAATAAACTGATTCTATACCTACTTTCCAACAACAGTGTAAGTCAAATCACTGGGAACATTCTCAGCAGCATAGCTCTTTATTTTTCTAAATCGCCAACCAACTATTTTTTATTCTCTCAATGATTATTATTTTTTAATCATTTGGATTCTGGATGAAAACCAAAACCATGGCAAACTATTCAAACTATTTACTGCAGTGAGACACATATAATTTTGAAAAGCATTGTATCTTGTAGCTTGGCAGGTATAATCTTGAAAAGTATAATCAAGAAGTTACCTCTTGGGGACACCCAGCTCCTACGAAGACTCCTTTGACATTATATTTCTCAATGTGCATCTTGAATATTATTTAAGGAAGTGGCTGAAAATGATCTCAAGACGTGCATTTTTGGAATGTTTAACTGTCAGGAGTTTCTACCACACAGTTTAGGGTGATTGTAACCACACAAATGAAACCACTTGAAAACAGGATTTCACAGGTGTAGCTATAACAGTATGGCTGAAACAATGCAGGTACCTATACAGACAAGGAGATGATGATGTTGAGATGCACCAACACAGTTTGAGAATGTGATACAAGCAACACCCAGCATAATTTGTAAACTACATATTTGAAGCTAAGTTAGTCCACCTCTTTCTGTTCTTAAGACAATTTGGCTGCCATATCAAGGAGAGAGAAAGAGCCGACATACTCCCACTGCTGCCAAAACTAGAGCAGAGAAATGCAAAACTGGATGGTTTCAAAGACCTTTAAAAAATCTACAATATGCTTTCTTAAAACACATTAAGCTTACTATATTTATTTTATCCCATCAAAAGAACAGGAAGCCTTATTCTGTCAACAGTACACTTATACCTCATTAAAAGGGATAGTTCTCCTTGTAAATGCTGCTCCTCTTGAAGAAGAGCTACAGAATGGATCCCTTGGGTAACCATAAAGAATTTACAAGGAATTATATCTATGATTCACTACAGCAGAGTCAACGAAAGTGAACAGTATGAAGGGGGAAAATAGCACACAAAGTATACTAGTTTGTACTATGAAGGCTTTCAGTAGTTATATAGGAGGTACAGACTCTTAAATACTGACTAGATTTCGCTCCCTAATGTTGGGGAAATTTAAGTTACAGTCCTAGACAGTCACAGGCAGAGGAGAACCAGAGGTGTAGCTGGAGAGGTTTTGAAAGTTTTTATTGCAGATGATTATGACTAATGGTGGAGAAATTCAGAAATTGCAGTGGAGGTTCCCAGTATGCCTAGAATAAGGACTGTAACCGAAAGTAGATGGGATTAGGAAAACAATAAGTGTTACTGAGGCAGATAGGTGCTGCCTGAATTTGGAATAACTATGAAGTGCCTGTAATGTCCAGACTTGAATTTACATTGACACTTGTGCACTTTCTTCTGCCCTCATTCACGACACCTCATGGCTAGGCCAGCTCCATGAACACCAAGATCATAATTGGAAACTGCTCAGCCCAGAGCACCAAAGCATTGGAAATTCTGGGGTGATTTGCTCTTGACTTACATGTCCTTGGGTTTCATGTTAGTGTGAAAGGTCTATAAGTGCAGAATTGATAATTCAAGTAAGAAGATGTGGTGGGAAGGAGTTCTTTTAAGTCGAGGCCTGCCCTCTTCTTCTTGCATGACCATTTGGAAAGCGATAGACCTCTGTAGATGCCATAAACTCTTCTCATAGGGAAGGAAAGCTCTCTCTTTCTCATTAACCCCAGTCATAGGAGAAGGAAGTATTCTTTTGGTGACAGCACAAAGCTGTAATGGGGGATGATGTCTATATGCTTTGTGGATCAGCTATCCTCACTGGAGCCTCACCAGCTCCTAACACCAGGAAGAAGTACAGGATTCTCTCTCATCTCTCCCCCTTCCCCCATTTTAATGTCTCCAATCCTAAATCCTTTCTATGATAAGGGGGTGGAGGGAAGAAATAAAACTAGCTTGAAAGGCCTGCTGGAGTGAGCACTCCAGGGAACTCTACATAAACACTGCTTTCTGTCCAAAAGATGGGCTTGTCTGGGAGGATGGGAAGTCAGAAGAATTATGCTATCTTCCAACAAGGGTATGGTGCCGTGGACACCACAGAGAGAAGGAATTTCAAGATATGTGGGTTAGAAATTGCTAGTAACAAACTTGAAAGAAAGACACTCTAAAAGTGGTATCTTACTCTGCACAGATCAATAATTCGATTCATGGTTAGTGTTGGCAGTGTGTGAACTGCACAAAGATTGTATTTTTTTGGACTTGATTTTTTAAAAAGTTTTTTTTTTTAGTATCTAGAATGTACTAAATGTACATAGAACAAATTATACTATTCCCGAGTAACCCCTTAAGATTTCTTTTGAAATACTTACATGGCTGTGTGGACAATAAAGACGTGGAAATGGTTACTAAAATATGGACCAAAGCTAAAATCGTATTTGCAAAAATCGATTACCCTGCCACTGTTGGACTTAAAAATATTGGGCTTGGCAGCTTATGTTCAAGCTAACAAAGTATGTGTGGGCTTGAGAAAATCATTATCTTGAGAATGAGTATGTGCAGAAATGGGCAACATTCCCCGTGTTTTAGAAATATAGGTTCCAAAGTGACATTAGACTCCACTCATCATTTACAATGATTTGAACATTCTTCTCAGAGTTATGGAGACTGGTGATTAATGCACAATGTTATTTAATTTTCATTTTTCGTATGTAACTTTGTATGATAAACTACTGAAAGCACATGGCTACTGAATGATATGCATGTGGATATCATGCATGTTTCATGTCTGTAGCAGTTTCTAATCTTTATAAAAGTGATAAAAAGAAAGCATATACATGATTTCAAATATTTTGAAGTAAAGCATGTTTCATCTATTTTTCATGGTGAAAGAGCTTTTTATCTATTAATGAAACTGAGCTCAACAGTCAATCAAATGAGAAACAAAGGAGAGAGAGAAAATGAACCAGGACCAAATACTGAGGATGAGAAACATGGCATTGCTAAGTTTAATTGGGACATTTTCTGCCATGTAGAAATTTTCATAATCATAGATAAGCTATGAGATAACCAAACCTGCCCTTGTGAAGACTAATCTACCAAATATCTACCTCCCACATTCTTATTTTTGCATTTCATTAATGAGGTGCAGTGACAGCTGAGTGAAGTGACACTGCCACATAAATCAAATCAGAGGATTGCCACTACTGAGCCAGCACTACCAGATCATCTAGCAGCAGGCAAGGATGGGGAAAAAACATTATTTATTTCTGAATTATTGTGGGCTTTAACACTGTTTTCCTATCTTCTTTATATTCTACATTCGGTTTCTGTGCACTGCTCTAATATTCTCTGACTAAAACACTTTATAAATGCTGAAATAAAATAAAACAGGAGAAACTCATGGGTTTATTACAAATAAATTAGCAAGGTGCTCACCAAGTAATGGAAATGTACATGGAAACACATCCTATAGGTTTTGCACGCACAAGGTCCCAGGTGGAAACTAAACATCTCTCAGTTGGGTTGAGGATGCTCCCTGTCAGAACCCTGAAGAGTCACAGCAAGTCAATATAGACAATGTGCTACATGGACATATGGTATGACTACATTCCTAGTGGTACCTATGTAATCAGGCGGTCTTTTTGCTTGAACTGAAAACCCTTCTCCACTTTGGACCAAACATACCTTCTGCTCCAAAGTGGCAATTAACCCCAGAAGGGGAAGCGTCTGTTACCCCTCTCCAATGCCCTACATAGTCACATCTCTTTCTAGATTAAGCCCACCCCTCCTTATTTTGCTCAACCTAGTATAAGGGGCACATCTGTAGGCACAGGCTGTGCAGCTGTGATGTTACAGAAGCCTCCAAGTGCCGGGCTTCAGGGAATCCAACTCCGCTCCCTCACAGCAGGCTGCCAGTAATAGAAATACAAGAAGCTCTTACCAAGGTATTTTATTCAATATTCACAGAGAGAGACGCAGGATGCTGTCTCTAGGATAATGGTGTTGATCCGAGTAATCTCCTCCCCACTTTACTCTCAGTCGACAGCAGCTCCACCCCTTATACAGTGGCTGCATGAGGCCCTTTGTCTATTCGCTTTCTGTTCTCCCACTTTCACTGCCCTCCTGGTCTAGGAGAAGGGGGGCTTGGAATGTTTTCTAATGATAAAGTGTCAGCCAGCTGTTCTGGCTCTTCTGCTCCCCCCTCCTCTTCTTCCATTATCTCCTAGCTTTGTCCTTCTTCTGCCTCAGATTCATGACATTCTGCAAACCACCGTTGTAAATCTTTACTGTCCTCGTCCTCCTCCAGGGAAGATTCAGAAGGAGGGGGGCGGCCTCCACCATTCCTCCTCAGTCCAGTCCCTGAGACCAAGTCACCGTTTATTGAAATGACCCATTTAACTATTGGAAGAGCTGCTGGGATACCGCAGAATGTTCAGAAACATCCTTACATCTCAACAGTAAACAACCTACGCAAGGAGCCTAGCAACAGAACAGGGTTTGTGCGGTATTGATAAAGTTGTAGAGTGTGGAGAGATGTTCAGGGCTCAGATTCTGCTTCTTGAACCTCCTTTGGTGGCTGACATCATTATTAGCTATGGAGAGCACCTTTGCATGCACCCATTAATAAATGTGTAAGGGGACATGTGTCAGAAGATACAGGAAGGTAATGAAGGTTGAATTTAGAGTAACTCGGCTAGATGAAACCCTTCTGCTAATTCAGGCATAGGCAAACTTGGCCCCCAAGCTGTTTTGGGACTACAACTCCCACCATCTCTGACCACTAGTCCTGTTAGCTAGGGATGATGGGAGTTGTAATCCCAAAACAGCTGGAGGGCCGAGTTTGCTTATGCCTGTGCTAATTTGTATACTCTTCAACTTGTACTTACAGGAAATCCTATTTAAGCCAAGTACTTTAAATAGGAGTGACATGACAACATAGGAATAAGGCCAATAATATCCAACAAGCTTGCCTGCATCCTTTTTTTCTAATAAAATGCTTAAGCGCTCTATTTAATGGACCTAGTCTTGTTTATCACTTACATATTGCTGCTGAATAGAGTATGAGCTCAAGACTGCAAAATCAAGAAAACTTTCCCATTCATATGTAATATATGTTTAACTATTCTTTCTTTAAATCCTAGCCCCTTGGCATAGTGAACAAAAGGGTAAGGTGACTGGGATAAATTAGAAGTACCCGTTTCTAAGAACAGTATTCTGTGGCTTCTGAGAATAGTGTTCTATTCTCAGAAGCTTTAATATGCGCAAAAATGTTCTGGAGTATAGACTTCCATCTGGATGTGCATTTTACTTCTATACCTGTATCTCTCTTAATAGAAATGCAGCAGATTAAAAGCAAAAATAGTGTTCTGATTTAACTTATTTAAGGAATGTGGCTTAATCACAGGAATGCCATACTGTGCTATCAATACTTTAGTTATAATTTTTCATTTAACAAGTTTTGTGAGAATACATTATCGCAACACAATGACATCAAAATAAGGTAAAGCATAATTCTTTTAACAATAAATGTTGAGTACCTGTTGTTTCCAAGGCCACGATCTTTGGTTTTAACATCAAGGTCATAAATAAAGTGTTCTTGGGAGATTCCTACAATATTTTCTGCAGTTTCATTTCCCTTGATGGTGATAACAGGATAACCCATCTGCAGTGTCCACTGATCCATTACTTCTTGGATATTCACAAATTTCCCAACCTTCTTAAGTGCCTTCAAAACAAAAAAGAAGAGAAAAAAATTTCATTCAATATATTCAGGGAGTACTGCCAGTATTATGTTACCTTTCAGAGTGGGGACGGGGGAGAGAATAGAGGACTACTACTCTTTGCTTCACTTCAAAAAGCAACCATTCACAAAATAACATAGGGTATTCATGTCTGGGGTAGGAACTTCTGCTTCTTCAGATGTTGCTGGACTACAATTCTGATTATCCCTGGCATTGGCCACCCTGGCTGGGGCCGATGAAATCTGCCAAACCACAGGTTCCCCAGTACTACAACAGAGGCTAGCCCATTGCTAAGGTAAAGGTAAAGGGACCCCTGACCATTAGGCCCAGTCGTGACCGACTCTGGGGTTGCGGTGCTCATCTCGCTTTATTGGCCGAGGGAGCCAGCATACAGCTTCCGGGTCATGTGGCCAGCATGACTAAGCCGCTTCTGGCGAACCAGAGCAGCACACGGAAACGCCGTTTACCTTCCCACCAGAGCGGTACCTATTTATCTACTTGCACTTTGACGTGCTTTTGAACTGCTAGGTTGGCAGGAGCAGGGACCAAGGAATGGGAGCTCACCCCGTCGCGGGGATTCGAACCGTCAACCTTCTGATTAGCAAGTCATAGGCTCTGTGGTTTAACCCACAGCGCCACCCGCGTCCCATTGCTAGCAACATATTAAAAGGAACTAGACAGAAAGTGGACCCAGGACTGCAATTTGACAATTTTAATTACCAAATTTATAAAAAAAATTTAAACCTTAGTCATGGTGGGACCTGGAGCTGCCTTCACTACAGTTGAAATGGTGCTGACGTAATGTTTAAGTGGCACTAGACAACTGTTCTCCAGAAAAGGGAGGAACTAGAAAAGGAAGTACATAATACTGCATTCTTTTTCTGATCTAAGAGCATCTCAAATCTTGTGTCTGCCCTGCTCAAACAATGCAGTTTGATGCGCGTTTTGCAAACCCTTTCATCTCAATGAAGTATGGCCCCCTTCTTTAGCAATGAGCATTTAGAGGCATATTCCCTGCCACATGCTGGTTCATCTAGTCATGTGGGACTAGAGCTGCATTGGGGCAAAAGTATATCCATGTAAAGAGCATTTTGTTTCCCATGCCCCTTTGCACATTATTCAATATGATTTTAATCTGTCTTTCTGTTTGTGAAGCAACAGCTAGCACATACTTGGGAAGGAGGATTTTTCACATGCTCTTTTCCATCATGACTGACATTACAGTTATTTGGCTGCCCAGAATACTTATAGTTGACTGCACCAAATCATAAACAGCTTCTCTTTTAGTCCATTACACTTCTATGTTGCTTCCTGCTTCCCTTCAGTTCATTTCAAAGGAGCTGATATCTGGATCCATTTGTTTTGATTATCCATTTCTAGATACTCTGTCTTTCACGTTCCATAAATTTTTATTTAAGGATTTTCCAAAATGATATATAGCCACGCAAATAAAACACTCATTAACAGGAATATGAGTTTCAGCATGGGATATTTACTCCTGAGGTTAACCCAAGTTCCCTGAAAACTTTAAACTGTATTACCTCTGACAGTGTGTTCCATAGGTCCTTTCTGGCAGCATTGCCATACTTGTGAATGGTTAGATAATCCTACAAAACATATGTAAACCAGTCGTTATTGTAAAAAAAAAAAAAAAAGCAAACTTAGTCCAAGTCAAACTATGGTGCTCTATTGATACAACAATTAAGTATGTTCTCATACACGAATCATATACATGTATGTTATAAGTTACAACAATAGGTTACAACAATATTATTTCCTAATTTGGGGCTGTGCCCCTGTTCACTGCACTTGCCAATCCCCTCAGCCATCCCCTCCATATTAACTCCCTAGAGAAGTGGTGGCCAAACTTGGCCCTCCAGCTGTTTTGGGACTACAAATCCCATCATCCCTGACCACTGGTCCTGTTACCTAGGGGTGTTGGGAGTTATAGTCCAAAAACAGCCAGAGGGCCAAGTTTGGCCACCACTGCCCTAGAGCTTCCCCTTACCACTGCATAAAACCACTAAGCACCCTTTTCACCTTCTGCACAGAAGCCACTATAATCTCTTCCACCCTCTTTCCCCTGCCTCCTCTTTCTTCCTTTTTTCAATTTTCCCTTGCATGCAGGCAACCCCCCCCCCCCGCCGCCATTAGTTTGTTCAGTTAGGAAAGGTTAAGTTAGTGGATGCTGTACACATATGGGTGTTTGCTTGTCAATCAGATACTACGTACATTGAATCTGGAACTTCATGTTGAAGACAACACATGGTATTAGGTGTGAAATACAATATGTGAACAAAGGCAGGGATAAACAACTTTCAAAACTATAATTTGATGAACGAACTTTTCGCTCTCAAATTAATTCTCAAACTTTTAAATTTTCAGACTTTTAAAAATGAAAAATAAATAAATTACAGCTCCTGCAGCAGTTTCCAACTCTGGGAAACTTTCCAAAGATAGGTGCTACTTATTATTTCAGCAGACTATTTTGTGGTTTGTGTCAAGAAACCACAGAATCTGGTTGATTGCTAAATCTGTTATTAAACATTTTTAAAAGGAACAGTCTATTCAAGACATGTCTATTAAGGTTTTATGGGTCTTGCAATTTGATTCTGCAGAAATATATAATGCTATCAAACTAAGTGCACAAATTTTAGTTTGAAGCTTCTCTTAAAGAAGTGGGTTTCATCTCACGGAACAGAAGCTTCTTATGCGCAAGGGTTCTACTAAATGCTAAGGCAATTGTTAGATCAGCAAGTGTCTTTCAATGAATGTAATTAAGGTTTCTGACAATGTAAGTTTAATATTGATTTCTTTTGCCCTTTTCATTCCTAAGTTTTATCTCCCTACCTACACCATACTAGGGCTAGGATTACATTTTATAGATCCAGCTTCGTTTTGTTCAGTGTTCTGGAGTTCCATAAAGCATATTAAATTGGATATAGAGCAAGAGATTTTCTACTTGATCTAAGCATAAAATGTGAATACATTAAAATGCATTTTATTTACCAGGTAAAAAGCAGGATTCCCATACATGTGAATGTTCACCACCTTCACTTAAGAAAAGCAGTAGAAGGCAAGCCCTAATTTCAAGCAAAATCATTAAAAATTGTGCTGACTGTGTTTTCTGCATGGTATGTGCGTGAACTAGGTATTTCAATGGTAATTAGTGTTTGGGGAGCAAACATCCTGATGCACAAATTGCAAGCACTCATGACAGATTTAGCTTTATTTCTGTGAACTCGCTGTACAAGAAGCAGAAACTCCCATATAATCACAGCTTAGAAAAGTTAAATGAGAACACTGACTCACTTTAACTACAATGCATAGTTTTTTAAATGTCATGAAAATAAGCCTTAGAAAAGATAGCAGAATATATGCTCCTCCAACATACTGTGCTAATATCTAAAAATAAACAACTCAAAGGTTTCTCCAGGTGAACTGATTATTTTTATAATAAAAACACCCACAGTAAGCATATAAACAAGATGGGTTATCTAAGTCAGCCCCACTTATAAGAGGGTACGACTGGTTTCGTTTCCACGTTAGTTGCTATAACCAGTAGATGCATATGTTGGAAGGGTTTTCAATATTTGCCTTTCTCAGCTGCACATTCTAAGCTTCACATGGAAAATTCTATGCTCAGAAGATCACTGCTAGCGATGATATATTGTGACCCAGTTCCACCATATGCAATTAGGGGATAACTTAAAAATGTATCCATGCTAATGCTAAATGTTACATTAGAATCAGCCCTCAGTGTCAAAGGAAGAAAGACCAAGATCTTGAAATGTATGAGGAACTTTTCAAATCCCAACAGACCACAATAGCTGTCAGGAATTTATGAAGTTCAGTCTTAAAGCTAATTTGACTGCTATGCTGCCATGACTGATAGAAGAAGAGTATTTCACTTCTGTCATTGATGTTCTCCTGATGTTGGCATGATCTTGAGCTGTATATTGGCCATGTTTTACTGTACACAACAGGTGGAAGCACCTCCAACATTTACGCCAACAAGTTAATGCATGTTTCTTAACAGTCTACATTAGCCACTACATTAGCTGCTACCGTTTGTTTTAATTCTTCCTACAGAACATTCGTAGGAAGAGGAAAATGTTTTTTTCTTTGGTATTTGTTTTATATACCATGGAAGCTTGAATTTTCCTTTTAATTTTCAAATACGCCATTTTAGTAAAAAATAATAATATGTACAGCTTATATAAAGAGAAAATAATGACACTTGAAATGAACTGCAAGCTACAAACTCATGATACACAGCACTATTCATTACATTTTGGTTTTTTTGTTTTTGTTTTTGCACTATTCAGCTGCTCTAGGGCTAGATTGATTTTGTTCCACACTCTGCCTTTAACAATCAAGTGGCTTGTAAAATTAGCAACTGTAGCATTGTGCCTCTTGCAATGCCAGGTTCTGCTGGGCAATCCACAGGGAGATTATAATGAACACAGTACAAATTCCTCCTCCCAAAAATTCCAGCTCAAGTACCTTGCTGTGAGAAACAGCAAGGAAATATAATGGAATCCCCCAAATCCCATCTTTGTGGAAAGACTATGAGCCAACACAGACCAACATTTTAGCACACGCTGTACCACAATCTTTTTCATATTCTAGGTCTTACACATGTTTTTACATTACATTTAATAGTTCTTCCAGGAAGACCATTAATACCACAAAACATTCAAAAGTAGGTCTCAATCCATCTTATATAAAAATGAAGAATATGCAGAAAGGCTGCCTTTACTACACAATGCCATAATTAAAATAATAAACTATACAACTAAAGATTTAGAAAGGTTATCTCTTTCTACTCCCCACAGAGAGAGCTGCTGTGAATTGAGGATAGGTTCTCCAAAATGGATAATCACTGAGAGAATTCGTTTTAAAATTGTAAATAAATAAACCAACGGACAGGTAAATTCTTTTTCAGTTGTTAAAATCCAGGGCACCCATGCATCTAGAAAGCTCTTATTTTTGCATATCCAATAAATTTATCTAGTTTTTTTTTTTTTACCTTTATTAATGAACTCCTGGGGGAGGGCAGGAAGGAGAATTCCTCATGACAATTTGATCTTCCAAGCTTCCCAAACTATGCTGTTGATAAAGTGACTAAGTTAGAGATCAATTTGTTGCCCATGTTGCCCATGTACTTATGGAAGGTCTTTACAATGGAAGAGGAGTGGAGGTGAATTTTGCAAATTTGCGGCCTCTTGCACACACCCATCCTGCTCTGGAGAGTATCCTAACTCTCCAGAACCAATTTTTGTGGGGTGCTGCTGCAAGTGAGTGGAAGAATTGGCACAAATAATTTCTCCCTTCTTCTGCAAAGCCATCCACTAGATCAAAAAAGGGCTTCACATAGGCACAAGGCAACCTCCAGATTCCATCCTAAAGAGAGAATTTTATCTTCTTACATCTGCCAGAACAAAATGTTCAAGGTTTCCTTAGAAAATGACTTCCTCGGTGATTACCTATTTTAGGGAATCTGTCCTCAGTTTAAAGACAGCTCTCACCTGGCCTGCATACAGACATATTTGGGATTGCTAAACCTCCTTCTGTAGCTCAGTTGTAATGGCTTTTATTCACCCAAAATGAAGCCATTAAGTAATTTTTCCATGCTTTCAGTTTTTTGCTCAAAGACTTATAATGACATTACTTGAAATAAAATATTGATTCTAAGTAGAATATTTATTTTAGTGGTTGTAATCCTGCCAAAGAAGCATAATTTCAGCTTTCCACACACTTAATATCTTCCTTAATGGTTAAAAAACACAAACCAACTATTATTTCTCTCCTCAATCTGACATAGATTCAAAACAATCATAATTACCATGTATTTCCAAAACATGATTTGAGTCGATTGGGTACATTTCGGAATTAACCATATCAGGGTGGTTCTAAACAGCTTGAGTTTTTACCATCATTAATTTTAAACTAATTTCCAAATGCAATATGGTTCCATACTCTTGAAGTTCATGTTGAATCTCTCCAGAATAGTTCTTCTGGCCATCTTTAAGTAATGCAGATTTGACACATTGCTTAATTGTATTATGATGGGGTCAGCTAAACATCTAACAAGGGAACCCCTATCACTTTTCACTTGTTAATTGAACAACTGTCCCATTCAAAGAGGCAACTGCTCCCAATTGTGATATAATCCCTCAATTACTTTAATGAATGTCCCAAGCCCACCCTTGTAACCTCTTAATAACCAGGGTTACATTTATGAAACATTGAACAGCTGCCTAATATTATCAGAGACCAGTCCATTAGGTAAGAATCCAAACTGGACATTGCTAATATTTATCTACATATCTTCTCCATTTACACATAAAAGGGAGAAAAGGATATGTTTAATATTTTATATGAAAATGGATACATTATCCCCCCCCCCGCCGCTATATTAATTCCTGGGACTCGGCTACTTCAAGTGCCAAAATGGTTCACTTCTGATACCACAGTTAATCTGGGAGGAATGTTATTGGTGTGGGGAGAGGGGCTCAGTACTCCCTATCCATATATTCATGTAAAAATTAAGTCCTCTTCACTTTATACTTGAATGGGGCAGAAATACGGAGAGCAAATGTTGGTGTCCCCATCACATCTAGTTTAGCCCTAAAGCCTCATTTTTGGTGAATCTTTTGTGGTGCTAATATTCCAGAAATGTTGTTTTAAAATTGTCAGTATATTAATATCTACTATAATGGGATAGTAGGTTGCAGTAAATGGAAATGGAAAGTAGAAATAGCAATAAATGGAAAGATCTACTACACCGTAGGACATTCATTTCAACTTTTATCTCCTCAAAGGACTTTCCTGCCACTTACTTATTACTCTTTCCAAGATTTAATTGTGCCTCACAACTTATCCCCACCCATCCTGCCTTCTCAATGTCAAGACTTGATTCCTCAAAGGCTGATCTGAGATGACAGGCCACATAATTCTAAGTGAATGAGTAGCAAAACAAAGTAACTTGTTGTGGGGGGGGCTTGACAACTCAGTTCGGGGAGTATGTTCTTGTGTGCAGAGGTTTGTGTCTGAATGCAGAAAGGCTGATGCAAAAATAAAATTGGCAAACTACTAGGAAAAAAAATAAGTCAAGCAGAGAGCACATTATTTTAACTTATCTTTTGAGGCACACATGCACACACTAATGTCTTCATCCACCTGCCAGGCCAGCTGTCAATCGTATCCTATCCCCTCAAGAGACCATTCTGGAAAATCCAGCTTTCTACAACATAAGGATACCTCAAATGTAGCCATAATTTTCATAAATGGGCCCTATTTCATGCAGAAGACCCTATGTTGTGACCCAATTCACCAGAAGCGAATTTAAGCTATTTAAGCTGATTACAATTAAAGACACTTTAGAAAGCTGAAGCCGGGGAAAGAAACGTTAGCTTAGCTGAATATATAAATAAACTGGAGGGATGGATCTTGTTCTTCATAGTTTAACTTCACCATGGTTCTGTTATTATAACATAATTGTATCTTGTCCTTTCTCCAAGGAGCTTAGAGCAATATTGCCTGTATTAAGAGATTCAAGGGGGGAATGTTAGATGAAGACATGGTGAACCTAGGTTTCCCAAACTGAAATTGAACAGCTAGCCACTGCAACCTCTGGCTCTGTTTATATTCAAAGCATCTGAGTTCAGAAAGCAAAGAGACTTGTGACTATATTCTCCACAGACTCAGTTACATTTCTGGACATCATTCTCTCTTCCTCAAAGAACAGCCCTTTGAACCACATGGCAAACCACAATCCAAAAATGCTTTGCTTTGTAGTATGCTGAAAGCAAAAACAGAAAGCCATGCACAGTTGACCTTCTGTAGGCCAAACTAAAAGTGGCAACATTCAGATGTGTATTTATATTTCTTAACATCATTAGTCAATTTATAAAAGCACCTCACAGTGACCTACAAGTGATAGTAAGACACTCAATAAAGAATACAATATATGTAAACGATATGTGGGGTGGCTTGTGACTTCAGGAGACAGAAGAGCAATATCCAGCCACTTTTGATTGATGGGGTCTGTGTGGAGAGGGTAACAACGTTCAGATTTTTGGGGATTGAATTACAAGAGGATCTGTCCTGGAGTGTCAACACAAGGGGGCTTGTGAAGAAGGCGCAGCAGAGACTGTACTTTTTGAGAATTCTAAGGAAAAACCATCTTCCACAGAAACTGCTGCTTGCCTTCTATCACTGTGCCATTGAGAGCGTGCTCACTTATGGCTTATGTGTGTGGTACGGAAGCTGTACTACCCAGGACAGGATGGGGTTGTGCAGAGTTGTTAAGGCAGCAGAGAGCATTGTTGGCTGCCCACTCTCCACCTTAGAGCAGATTTATGCCACAAGGTGCCATAGGAAGGCACTGGACATAGTAAAAGATCCATCGCATCCTGGTCACTGTCTCTTCGAGCTCCTGCCGTCGGGACGGAGATACAGGACGATGAAGACAAGAACGAGCCGTCTTAAGAACAGCTTCTTCTCCAGAGCGATCTCGGCCCTGAATGGGAAGCCTGGACTTTGAAAGTCATCTAATCTTCCTTGCTGTACTATACTGTATTGTTTTAATTAGTGTTTTTATGGAGCAGTCAAGTAATTTCGTTGTCCCTGAGAGGGGGCAATGACAATAAAGATATTATTATTATTATTATTATTATTATAATTGAAAATAATCACAATGAGTAATAGTAAAGCCACAATCCATCTTCCGACAACACATGAAAAAAGAAAACATCACCAACTGTTTGCAAATGAAAAGGGGAATTAACAGTCAAATGCCTGGGAGGAAAGACTTTGCCTAGCACTGAGCATTCCATAGACTAAGTGCTGGGACGGAAAGGGATGTTTCCTTGTTACCAAACTTCAAACAACCGTAGGAGCAACTGTGTGGCTTTGAAAGGGTAAGTGGTAGGCGTAAAGGCCCCAGTCTGGATTGCGAACCTGATGAGGCAGAGGAGAGTTTAACCTGGTTGCCTGCGTCAGTGGTTTTAATAAGGATTAGAACACTATCCCTACAATATGCACTGCAAGGAAGGTTTTAACTCAAGCCAATAGAACCTTTCTTTTCAGTAAGATAGATAGCAGCTGTAGGGCCCCTATGCTAGATAGGGACAAGTAGTGGAGAGAATTTTTTAATATAAAGCCTACCTACCCCACCAGGGTCCGGATCTGAGCTTAGCTCACTGCATCTGCCAATTACGCTTAAAAAAAAAAATCCTCTACAAATACAATTCAGGGAATTGCTAATTGCATGAATTGTGTGACATTTAGTTTGACTCCCGCACTGTGGCAAACCAGCCACCCACAAGAGAAACAAAGAATGTGTATTTGATGGTTTCTCCTCACATATAGCATTATTTCTCTTAAAGAATTGCCAAAAGTATGAATTTGACGACTTCTTTTTATAGAAGTACAATATACCTAGACTATAGATGAAATAATTAGGATTATGTTGGCATAAGAAGTATTCAATAATATTTTAATCTAATGGGATTTTGCATGTCACTCTTTTGTTTTTATGACACATGCAAGGCATTTTTATCTAATAGGGTAAGAGAAAAATACGATAATCACTGTCTTTTCCTATAACCACTTTACTATGTTTTATTGTAGCAGTTCTTATTAATGTACCACGTTTATAAAGTAAGGAGCCTACAACAAAACAAAGATAATACAAATTTTCCAACACATTAACCTATTGGGATTGGCATTTAAAAATGGCTGCATTGAACTAAAGACTAACAACATCATTTGAAGATCACAAAATGTCTGCATTGTGCCTCTATCTTTCACACATCCCTAGACATAAAAAATAAAACTGCAAAAGCTTGTCAAATTATAGTTGGTCTCTGAAGAAAATTAAAATGCTTAAATTATCTGGAAAGTATGTTACCTGAATACTGAGGCAGATGGCTTGAATATTTGAAGAGAAAACAGAATAAAATCTCCTAAAGGTTTTTGACAGATGTTTGTAGCAACAGTGTTTCTGAGTAAGTTTACAAGTCCTTTTTTAAGTGTGTGCTTGTGCTTAGGAAAAACCTGTCCACTCATACTGAAGAAGGCCTTTATCCCTTTGCTATGTTCACTCTCAATTCTACCTGACTCTTCATCGAAACAAGATGATATAAGGTAAAGGTAAAGGGACCCCTGACCATTAGGTCCAGTCGCAGCCGACTCTGGGCTTGCGGTGCTCATCTCGCTTTATTGGCCGAGGGAGCCGGCATACAGCTTCCGGGTCATGTGGCCAGCATGACTAAGCCGCTTCTGCCGAACCAGAGCAGCACATGGAAATACCATTTACCTTCCTGCCAGAGCGGTACCTGTTTATCTACTTGCACTTCGTGCTTTTGAACTGCTAGGTTGGCAGGAGCAGGGACCCAGCAACGGGAGCTCACCCCGTCGCGGAGATTTGAACCGCCGACTTTCTGATCGGCAAGTCCTGGGCTCTGTGGTTTAACCCACAGCACTACCCGTGTCCCTTTTTAAACAAGATGATAGATCATATCAAAATTAGATTTCAAGTGAATTCATATATTTTAAAGCACAAGGAAAATATCAGAATTATGTAAATTATAAAAATGATTCAACTTCCTATTTTTCCCCTCTGCACAGATCAACTTGGATCAGTGAATTCACTCCATATTCAAAGTGCTTCCAGATGTTACTCCAAACAAGGACAGTAGCTGTTAATCCAACCCAGCCAGGCCCAAAGTACTAGTGGAATTTAAAAATCCCAGGTCAACCAGGATTAACGAAAACACATATGACAGCCGTGGTGGAAGTATTTGGCTCTGTCTAACATTTGTCTACAGGGAAGCTTATTGTCGGTCAGAGAGACTTTTCATAAGGCAAATAAACTGCATGGATTATGCCCTGGCTGATAAAATATTTGACGTACAGAGAAAGGCCTCCTTAGGTGATAAAAATGATGGGAAATATCTTGTTAACAACAAGGCAGGCCTTTTTTGGTGACTCATCAGCTGATGAGTCAATACTATTGACTGTGTTTACCAGTGACTAATTTTTAAGGATACTAATGACGTTCCCTCTTTACGCGAATAACAGGGATACTGAAAGAATTATATGTCTACCTCTTAGAAACACAGTTATGTCTTGCCTGGTAATTCAGAATGGGTCAGGATGATTTTACTCTTAAGTACATTTGTCAGAGGGCGCTTAGGATGATGGATACAAGAGAGCTTGGAGGAAAACTGAAAAGCGGGGGCAGGGTCCCATTTTTCCCTGAGGCTTCCCCCCCCCCCAATGTTAATGGGGGGGAATTTGAACTGAAGAAAACAAACTCCAAAGAAAAAATTTGTCTGTTTGGATGAGTAAAATGATTTTAACAGTTTTTATTTAAGAATATACAGCATTAGAGAATGATAATTCTTGCACATACAGCATTAGAGAATGATGATTCTTGCATATGCAGTACAACACTCAAAACTGCACCTAGAAGGTGGTGCCATCTTTAGGAGAAGAGCATAAAGGATCTTTGCTGTTTGCTGCTTGCCTTTTTCTGAGAACCCTCAGGGTAGTTTGGAGATACTACGTATGTTGCTTCTGTGGTCTTTGACCTGGCAGATCCATTATGGTTAACCTTTTTACCTCTATCCTCAAATGACTTGTGATATGAGCACTCTGCTACAGACTAAGAAACAAGCAGCTTATTGCCCTGCCTTGTAGGAGGATAAAAAGGTCAGAAGGACATAGGGCAGAAACTACAGCAGACTAGTTGCGTGTAAAATCAGAAAGTATGGTTGAAAACTGAGCTCTAGCCAAGACCCACAGAAGGAAGTGGAATACAGGTGGTATATTTGCAATTCTGCTTGTACAAAACTATTTTTAAATATCATAAATATGTTGCATGGCACAATTTTGTATTATAACTAAGTTATACATGATGCAACTTTTATGTTGTTCAAGGGGGAGTAAGATTTGGGTTTGATAAGAAACTACTTAGCAATTATATCTCTCCCCACCCCACCCCAATAACTGTTAGGAGAAACCTTTTCTTTCCCCCTATGGTTCACAAGTTTCAGAAAATTTCACATCTCTAAGATCTAAGTTTCCACTCAGACCCAAATGTGCAGGTGTCTAGGGCAGGCTCCCTCAACCTCGGCCCTCCAGATGTTTTGAGACTACAATTCCCATCACCCCTGACCACTGCTCCTGCTAGCTAGGGATCATGGGAGTTGTAGACCAAAAACATCTGGAGGGCCGAGGTTGAGGAAGCCTGGTCTTGGGGATGGAGCTGGAAGGCATTCATGTTGATAATGGGTCCAGAATGAATGCACAAGGGATGAGCACTCTAACCCTCTTCCCAACATGAATGGATTCCCGCTCCATTCCCAAGGCACCTGACATTTCATGTGTCTGAAGGGGAAACCTATGTAAGTACAGGTATATGCACATAAAACACCTCTTAATGATTGGGAGCTCTGCACTATCATCAGGTACTCTCACTGCTCTTAGGGTCTTATTTCACAACTGAACTGAATGTGCCAAGGTTTTGGGACTGGGATGGGTATTCATGTTAGGGGCATGACCAGTGCACCAGCCCTGCTTGCTTCTTCACAGTTCTCTGGGTGTGCACAGGCAAAAGTCTGAAAGGGGCTGCAGTAGGCATATTGTTAAGCCAGATGCTTCAGATATCCTGAGAACAACTTATTTGCTGTTGTTCATCATATTAGGGTTTTCTTTCTGGCTGCATCTATTAGCCTTGGGAGTATAAAAAATAAACATAACCCTAGCAACAAATAATATTCACCACCACCACTAATATTTGGCAATAGAAACTTTAAAAAAGACCAGGCTATAACATGAGAATTGTGGCCTTCTTGGTATTCTGAATCCACTGTGAGAAGAACGAACTGATTTGGCTGATAGGCACATAGATAAGAAACTTTATGGGAAATGGAGGAAGAAGACCCACATGAACTTATGACATTGTTTAAGGTTCCCAGATAAGGATAAGGAAAAAATGAGCCCAAACAAGAAAGCAGTATTACAGCTCAATCAGAGCAGGCAAGTTGAAGGGCATTTAAGTATTGCAAGGAGAGGGCAGGTCAAACTTAGAGTAAAAATATTATAAAACCAGGACTGGCTGAGAAGAGGCTTGCTTCCCTTGCAGTTGTTCACTGCACCATAAAATGCCTTATGACATACTGTAAGAACACTAGGTTTATTCCATGCCTTTATTTTTTTTAAAATGTTTCAAATTCAACAGTGAGTGCAATTAGAAGCAATAAAAAAAACTTTGCTACCAGAAAGGCATATGTGCAATTAAATTATTATCCTCAAACAAGCAGCTTTAAGTACTAAAGCAAGAGAAATGATACTAGTATCTTATAATTCTTTCTGGAGCCAGCACTGATACATAAATTTGTAGAATTACAATTTGGATAATTCTTTCCCTCCTTACAATTTACAGTTGATAGTCCACTGTCAATTATTATTATTATTATTATTATTATTATTATTATTATTATTATTATTATTTTAAAAAACCACTTAAATGTGCCCAACTTAAAAATCAGTGTTAAGCTAGGGTGGCTATTTGTCCTACTTTTTTCATTAAAGTTTTTCTCTGCTTGAAGAGCAGTCTGGTCCAAGTCTGGTTTAAAGATAAAGAACCACTGGGGGAGAGAGCAAGGTGTTTGAATTTGTCCATCAACAGGCAGCACCTGGAGAGCATGCTGAGCAGGCATGCAGGAAGTCTTCGCCGCTACCGTGAGATGTACTGTATTTCTATTTATAATACAGTAATTCTTTCTGCTTTTTTATCTATACCCATGAATTACCACATGCATATTTTATGGAAACCTGTGTCCTCTTTTTTGTTGACGTGCTACCTTTTGGTGAGGTAAAGTTATGTGGCCACCCTATATTACACTTTTCTTAAATATGAAACACATTGCCTTCAAAAAGATTAAATGTTGTAAATAAATAAATATAAATAAATGCAATTCTTTCAGAAAGATGTCTTAAGTTTACCCCAAGTGATGCTCATAGGCACTGTGGGGGGACTAAATTGGTACCTCATCCCACTCTGTCCTACTCCTCTGCCCTTGTTTCTCTCTCTGCACCTCTCTGTCACTCCATCCACAAATATGTCTGACATAGCCTATGTGCTCCCATATCCCACTTTCATGAACCAGTTTGAATTGTTTCAGCATTTGGGGGCATGGCTACCTCTGGCCTTGTTCTGCATTCACCACCCCAGTTTCCCCAAAATTCCTCTTGTTGCTGTTTCCTTTCACAAGGCAAAGCAAGCCCCCCCCCCGCAAAAAAGACGATGTCACATGCGCACACACAAAACAAACAAATCCAGCACCTGAAAATGGCTATGGCTAAACTTACTCTTTAAAACAGGAACTTTCCTTCCTAGTGCAATTTCTGGTTTTCCTCCCTCCCCTCTGCCCTCAGATGAATTAATGTGTACCTGAAAGAGCTAGATATGGCTTGGATAATGATAGCACCAGATTTGAAGAGGATTGGGGATGGGCAGTATACAGTGGTACCTTGGGATGCGAACGGGATCCATTCCAGAGCCCCATTCGCATCCCAAACGGAATGCAAGATGCGACGGCGCGTCTGCATGTGCGCGGGTCGCGTTCCATCGCTTCCACACATGCGCATGACGTCATTTTGAGTGTCTGCGCATGTGCGAGCAGCGAAACCCAGAAGTAACACGCTCCATTACTTCCGGGTTGCAGCAGAGCGCAACTCGAACGCGCTCAACCCGAAGTGCATTCAACTCGAGGTATGGCGGTAACATTAAAATCTTCCTCTGCAGATGGTGTAGTAGGGCAGAGACAATAACCTGACCTCCTACCAGGTGAGTCACTGCTGCTGACCACAAGGCAAGAGGGATGGGGTGAAGTGGCGGCAACTTCAGTGAGGAGGAAATCCACCAGCAGGAGCATCAAATTAGCTCAGTTGGTGTGTTCATTCAACACTACCACACCCTCTGGGGAAGTAGCAGCGACTCACCAGCTGAGACATCAGGTAAGCACCTTGGTCCCACCATACCATCTGTTACTTGTCTTCCTCCTAAAATGTGCTAGTGCGTTCTTTGCTTACAAAGGTGGATTTAGGGGAGCGTGACTGGTTTGCCTGCACTGGGAGCCAAGCTGAGAGGGCACCAGAACAATGATGTCAAATAGAAGGCAAGAGCAGGTGTGCCAAACGTCGGGTGCCGCTGAAATTTGAAAGCCCAAGATCCACCACTGTTGCTTGTAACAGATCTCTAGAACTTATGGGCTGCCAAGCTGAATGAAGTCCATCTGCCCTTGCATTGTGGTGCTCTGCCCCCTTTTCGCAGTCCCATACTGATTGCAAAGAAGGGATGCTTGCTGGGCCCTGTGGCCATAGGATGTAGATATTATTTGCAGGTTGTCTTGAGTTGTGGAGGCCTATCAAATAAAGGCATGCTGGTGGTCCATTTTGAGACCCGGCAGAGGTAATAAGTGAGGGAAATGTCTCTCTGTGTGTTTACTAATGAACATTATGGATTAGCAACCCTTCATTACGGCTACATTAACAGTTAAGTAATCAGTGAACACTGAAAACAGCAGTGCACTAAGATCTGAACCAGGGCCCCAAACTGAGAAAAACACAGAATGTATCATTTGTGAAGTCATACACATAGTGATTTAAATAAAATGTTTGCAGTTGTGAAGCTCTAAATTTGACAGACCTGAAGGAAGTAGCTGTGTCTTCCCCTCAGAAACCAGTTTGTTAATATGGGTATATGAGAAGACCACTTTTTTCCCTATTAGTACTAAAGCTCCCTATTAGCTAGCTTTGAATGTCACAAAGGCAATGAGAGTGTGGTCACAAAGCAATCTGCATTTGTAATCTGAAACAAAATGTTTAAGGGATGGCACCGCCACTACTGAACATGGTTTGATGGTGCCTATAAAGTTTCAAGGTACCTCTACTAGATAGTTAAATTTGCTTTAAGGAATATATTATTTGATGGATTATATCAATGAAAAACAAAGCATTCCCGAGAATTCCTATATAGTGACTTTCTAACTCTCTCTCTCACTCTCTCTCTCTCTTGAAACTTAGCAACAATATTGATTGACATTTTACAAACTCATATAATGGCACTCTACCAGAGAATGGAATGGAGTATTTTCCAGAGGCGTTGTAATAGTACTTGTTAATTGTGCCAGTATTGAGTGAGCTGGTTCAGGCACACACCAGCAACGTCAGGGTCACTCTCAATGAGAAACATTTGTTCTACTGTACAGTGGACGTTCAGGTTGCGAACTTGATCCATGCGGGAGGCACGTTCGCAACCTGCAGTGTTTTCAACCCACAGCACCGCGTCTGCATACGCGCAGGCTGCGATTCGGCACTTCTGTACATGCACAAAGCAAGATTTAGTGCTTCTGCACATGCACAAGTGCTGAAACCCAGAAATAACCTGTTCCGGTACTTCCGGGTTCGGTGCGGTGCGCAACCCGAAAACGTCCAACCTGAAGTGTCTGTAACCCAAGGTATGACTGTACTTAAAAAATAAATAAATCCAGTCATACATTCTCAAACTCTCACTGTAGGGTAAATATCTTCTATTTCAGGATTTAGCCCAGCAACTCAACATCACAGAACACGCAGAACAAAGACGGAGGAAGACTGTCAGTCAGGATAGATAGGTCAGCTCTGTTCAGGTGGTACTTTGACAAGTTTCTTTGTAGGAAAAGTAGCTGATGTAAGAGACTTTTCAGATATCATGCTTAACTATAGTTTAGTGGTACATGAATGAGTCTGGGGTTCATGAATTCTTCCTGCTCCTCTCCTCTTTTGCTGCAGACTTGAGGAGAATAGAAACATTTGTTTCCATTTTCAACTAACCACTGTTTGTAATTATCTCTGAACTGGGACAAACTGTGGTTAATCTTAGCAATTGTTTTGGGAAAACAAGCAAACAGCAGATGTTTTCTAAAATGTGTATAGCTATTTATCTCCTCAACATCTGATGGGAGGACATTCCACAAGGTGGGCACCACTACCAAGAAGGTCCTCTGCCTGGTTCTCTGTAACCTCACTTCTCTCAGTGTGGGAGCCACCAGAAGGCCCTTGGAGCTAGATCTCAGTGCCCGGGCTGAACGATGTGGGCGGAGACACTTCTTCAGTTATACTGGGTCGAGGCCATTTAGGGCTTTAAGTGTCAGCAGCAACACTTTGAATTCTGCTCAGAAACATACTAGGAGCCAGTGTAGATCCTGTAGGATCAGTGTTATATGGTTCTGTTGGCCGCTCCCAGTCACCAGTCTAGCTGCCGCAGTCTTGATTAGTTCTAGCTTCCAAGTCAACTTCAAAGCTAGCCCCACACAGAGTACTTTGCAGTAGATGAAGCAGGGGATAACCAGTGCATGTACCACTATGGTGAAACAGTGTGTAAGCAGGTAGGGTCTCAGCTAATGTACCAAATGAAGCTGACAGACAGCTACCCTGGACACAGAAATGACCTGAGCCTCCATGGACAGCTGTGAGTACAAAATGACTCCAAGGCTGAATACCTAGACCTTCAGGGGCATAGTTATCCCATTAAGGACCAGGAACCCCCCCCCCCGCCCACCCTCTATCCCTCAGAAACAGGACTTCTGTCTTCTTGGGATTCAACCTCAATCCATTAGGACCAGTGGTTCCTAACCTTTTTTTGGCCATGCCCCACCTAAGCATCTCTAAAATCCTGATGCCCTCCCTGTGACATATAATTCTTATTATTCAAAAAGTGAACTCCTATTCACATGGAGGAAGCCTAAAAGGCCATTAGCTGTTAATAACTCATTCTCAAATTGCTTCCCTTAAAAATCAAATTGCCCCTCTGTAGGGCGTGTGCCCCACATTGGGAACCACAGCATTAAACGTTATCCATCCTCCAATTGCCTCCAGACACTCACACAGGACGTTCACTGTCTTCACTAGTTACAATATAAAGGAGAAGTAGAGCTGGGTATCATCTGCATACTGGTGAACACTCAGCCTGAACTCCCTGATATCTCTCCTAGCGGCTTCATATAGATTTTAAAAAGCATGGGGGAGAGGTCAGAGCCCTGTGGCACCCCACAAGTAAGTGCCCTGGGGTCCGAACACTCACCCCCCCAACACCGCTTTATACAAAAACTTCTATCTTCAAGTAAGCAGCATGTACAATTCTAGGGTCAAGCAGACTGAGAAGAGACGAAGCATATAGTACACGTTGTATAGTAGCCATGGGACAAAGAATAAATCAGCCGAACTATTAGAAACAAAGATATTATATTCCTTCTCATATAGTGGTAATGTCTCTAAGAAACAGAACAGGAAAAAAATGATTTATTAATTTTTCTTATTGAAATAAGATGAAAACCTGCCATGCAGTGCACTCTGCCCAACCACCCAGGACTTTTTTTTAATCAGCCTCAGTTTCAAGTATTACTAGACAGATTTTAACAAGCAATTGGATATCTTAATAGATTATCATGCATTATTGAAAATCCAGGCAAGAATACACAAACAGAAAGAGACAGGGTGTGAGAGAGAAATGTACAGGAAATGTACAGAATATTTTCAATTTAGCTATAGACCACCCCCAAAAAACTAAAGTGCCTACCAATGGATAGGAAAAAAGCAGACTCAAGGAAAATTAAAATATCATGCGTGTTTTAAAGACCCAAGCAGTGGTTTCCAGGAAGCAAAATAAATAATATTTTGTTATGTGCAACACTGATTTCCTCCAAGTAATCTAGTCTTATTTCTTCCTGTTTGCATTTGGTCGGGGGACTGGTTAATTGCTGCAATGTCCATGCACATTCCTGCACCAGTAGAGAGTAAGTACTAGTTTATGACGGAAAAAAGGAGTCAGGTCTGACCTGGGGGTGGAGTGGAGGAGGGGCAGCATTGCTGTGCTGCCACCCCCCTCCTGTACAGGTGTGTGCGGCACCCAGCCACAGCTCCGCTCCTGCGTCAGTTCTGACCCAGGAGGCAGAAAGAAGCAGGAGCATCACAGCAGAGTTGCCGCCCCTCTCCTCAGCTGACCTATTGGGTGGGGGTTGGAGGCTTGGAGGGCGGTTTTCGCCCTACACACTCCCCACCGCGATTGCTAGAAAGCCTTCCAGGAAGGCACTCTGGCAATCCTCAAAGGGACATCTGCGCATCCCAGTAGGCCTGGACGGATGGTGGCGTTGTGTGCGTGACAGCACACACCCACACCCCAATGTTGGGTGCACCTGATCATTCCTAAGTATCACCTCCCGACAATTAAAACTCAATTGCACTCCTGGTTTTCTGGGATTGGGGGAGGGGTGTTAATGAAGCAGGTGAGGAGAAAGGAGGAACACAAATGGAATGAAACTCAAAATGAGTCCAGCTGAACACTGGCTTTCACTATCCCAGTCCACTAAATTCTTGTCAACCAGCTGGTACAGATGGGGACTGGGAACACTGTGCTCTTGTTTTCACTCTTATGAAGATGTCATATTCCAAAAGGTGATGGCAGGGGATTTTAGCTTAGTGCTGTGGCATGTTTTCTATGCTGTTTTAGAATATAGGAACTGGGTGGTATCATGACAACTAACTACCTTCACTTGTAATCTGATCTAGGAATATCCACGGACAATCCTGAGCATCCTCTTCACCCTTTTACAAACATCAGCTAAGGTATATCCTGTGATCTCCTGCCTCTAATTGTTTGTAATACTTGAAAATTCTCTGTTGATTTTATTGATTTTTGGCTTTACCTGCTATTGTATTTTACTGTTTAGGTGTGAGTGTTTTCCTACTGGCTTTTATGGATTTTATCTTTTATTTAGGGGTTTCATTAATTGTAAGTACAGTGGTACCTCAGGTTACATACGCTTCAGGTTACAGACTCTGCTAACCCAGAAATAGTACCTCGGGTTAAGAACTTTGCTTCAGGATGAGAACAGAAATCTCACGGCAGCAGCGGGAGGCCCTGTTAGCTAAAGTGGTGCTTCAGGTTAAGAACAGTTTCAGGTTAAGAATGGACCTCTGGAACGAATTAAGTACGTAACCAGAGGTACCACTGTATTGTAAGATACCTTGAGGCAATGTGTGAGAATAAACAAATAAGTAAGCCCAACCACATAACTGGGAGTGTGGGGTGTATCTTGGAAGTCCTAAGCATATGTGGGTCAGTTCTGTGAGAAAGACTCATGTCGTTTTATAAATTACATATTTTCCCAGCAACTTGGGTGGCATTCCTTAAAAATACTTCCCAGGCAGCTAGACTAACATTTAAAGGGCCTCTCAGCTTTAAGTGTCTGTCTAGTAGAGTGGATAAAAGGTCCTTGGCATGATGTATACAGTACAACCAAAACCACAAAAGATGTTAATTTATCACAGAGACAGGAGATCCCACAGTAAACTAATGCAAACTGCTGATGATGCACTAAATCAAAGTGAGTGATGAACACAAATATAGCAGCAACTGAAGTTCAAAAGGATACAGATCTGTGTGATCAATGAGCTGCCAAATGGCAAATGAAATGTAATGTAGACAAACTCACAGAAATACACATTGGTCTAAGAATAATCAAATCATGCAAAAGATAAATGCAAATGGACTCTAAGCTAGCTATCCCCTTAGGGCTGGATATGACAGCACATACCTCTTTAAACAAAGCCATACTAAGGTATATTTGATCTTCAACACTATAGTTACAACCCACGTCTAAAGCGCAACATGAATATAGAAACTGAGTTTTCTTTAAAAATAATAATGTATGGGTAAAAAAAAATGTGTTTATTCACACATTCACACACAAACACACACACACACACACACACACACACACACACTATTTTACTAGGATACCATTCTTAAAAACAGGCCAAGTTATCCAAACTGAACTCTACCAATGTCAGTTCGTGTAAGGAATAACCACAAACAAAACTATTTTAAATGAAATCGTCACACATCAGTCAATGGCCGTCAGCCAGGAGAGAGAGAAAAAACTTTCCCCTAATGGTTTGATATAGACATCCATTTATAGTGATGTAAGGAGGGCTTTAGAAGAATGCTAGCCATTTCCCCATTCCACCCACCCCCATCAGCTGCCATATTACTTTTAAAACTTCTACCAGAAATAGGCACTGCAGAAACAGCTTAATGCAGTGGTGAATGCTGGACTGGACTAGGAACTGGGAGACCAGGGCTAAAATCCCTACTCAGTCATGAAGCTCAGCCACCAGCCTAACTTCACAAGTTTGTTGTAAGGCTAAAATGGGGAGGAGGAGAACTCAGTACAAGAAAAGTGGGATATAAATGTAAAACATACAAAATGCATGATGGGAATTGCCTTTTTTTGTGTATAACACGCCCCCCCGTGTATAAGACGCCCCTGTTTTTGGGGACTCCAAATTTAGAAAATAGGGGGAGATTGCCAAGAGTTGTTGAGCTTTGGGGGGCAGGGGATGGCCCAGAGTTGTGGAACTTTTTGGGGGGGATTGCCGAAAATCACTCACACGCCTGACCTATGCTGCCACTCGCACACGTCGCCAAAGCCACCTATCATCTGTCCCCTCGCTGACAGAAGCCAGCAATCGCCCGCCCAATTGCCACAGTGACAGCCAATCAACACCAGCCCTTGCCTCAGCCACCAATAACACACCCAATCACCGTTCACTATCTCCTGCTCACAGCAGCAACCAATCCCACGTCCCCCCATGCACTATCCGTGTACAAGACGACCCCCAATTCTTAACATAATTTTTAAATAAAAAAACCCTCATCTTACACATGGAAAAGTACGGTGTTATTAATTTCAACAACCTCCAAATACTTGAAAATAATGTTGATGGGTTTGACCATATTATCCTCACAGCAACAGTTGGACTAGGGTTAAGGTGAGACATAGTGACATAAAATGAGACATAGTGACATAAAAGTTTACCTGCTGAGATTTGTAGGTAGGGAGCATTTGAACCTCAGTCCCCCAGTGCTATAAATACTAGCTGTCTATTTCTACCTTCTATTTCTTCAGGTAATCATTTCCATTTATTTATTTAATACATTTTTGCACATTTATAGCACCACGTCTTTGAAGGTGGCTTCCAGTGTATTAAAAAGACACGGAATATCCAACCAACACTCAAATGTAACCATAAACTGCCATATATTCCCAATTTAACAGTAAAAATAGGAGTATCAATAGCAACAAGAACATCCAGACAAGCATAACAATACTAAAACCAAAATGCAGGTAAACATGATTAGTTTAGAATGGGTATATTAACCATTTTTAAGTTCCTGCACACAAGTTTCTGGTGGGTTCCCTTCCCCTGAGGCAAGCAAGCCTAAAAAGAAAGGTCTACATGCATACATATTATAGAAACAAGAAAACCAGATGTTTGGAGGCAATTCAACAAAACTCTATTTCAAAACACCACCAATCAAAATCCTGCCAAATTTGTGGGAGAGAGAAAAAGTACTCTGATATTATTTCAGTCATTGCCATATTACACACATCTTTATATGGTACAGATGGTATGCTTATTTAACTTTTGTTTTCTATTTTACCTTCCAGTCTACAGGGTTGAAGATAGAATTACCATGTTAAAATATGACCTGATCCCAGATGTAGTTTATTTAAATTTCAGATTGAAAAGCTTACTAAGAACAGATAAGATTGATTGCTCCTTCCATTTTAGCATAATTGTATTTCAGGTGAACATCAATTTACTTTAAAGGACACCTCTAAGTAACAGACTGCATCATACATAATTCATCAATCACAGCTGCCTGTTACATGATTTACTTAAACAGATTTCAATGGAATAAAGGGAGTTGCATTGTTTTTCTGCATTGGCTTGTTCGCTTTTAAATTGTTTTGGAAACTTTAATTTACTTGGAATTGTTCTTGGAAAGAGTTTATCCTTGGCAAAGCGCAAGCTAACATTCACGCCATTCAAAATTTCATCCAGATGTGCTGGCCATTAATTTACTGTTAAATGCAAAATGAGTTTCCGAAATATCATTAAGGCAATGAAGAAATCATGCTAATCAAAAGCAAAAGGGTTTTGATGAGAGAGAACTATTTCTTCACAATATTATGATAGTTAAAAAAAATGGCTTGAGTTTCCATTGCTTTTGTACTTTAAAAATCTAACCCCATTCCTTCTGAAATCACTTAAACATATATATCAGTGAAGATAGCAATATTTCTCAAAAAGGTGCAAGTTCATGATGTATTCACAAATGGATTCAAAAGAGCCGCCATCTAACAAAATGGCGGAAGGCACCTTTATTTTCTTAAATGGCGCAAGGTTTTACACTGCACTATCTATTTTTTCCTGCTAAAGCTTGTCTTAAATATATATCGGCAATGCAACACCTGTAGTTTCAAAAACTAACAGAAATATATGCAACAAGAACACAATGGCAGAAATGCAAGCACAAGCACACAAGAAAAGAAGGAATGTTTTCTACATACTTGTAGGCCCATCTGAAACACTGAGTGACCCATAAAATTAGCCAGCATTCGAATTAAAGCTGCACCCTGTGAACATAATTCACAAAAGGAAATGTTGAAAAAAAAATTACACACACATTCTTATAGCGATAGCATATGCAATATACATTTAGTCCTTTTAATTATTATTATAGGCTTATCATAAATAATTACATTTAGAAGCAAGCAATTTTTTATTCAACATATGCCGAGTACGAACTCACACATGCTTTGTGGAAGCAAGAGATAAAAGAAACATATTATTTGGAAGTGGGAAGCTAATAAACCATAAAACATAAATATTACCAAATGCGGTGACATGTTAGAAAAGCACATTATTTTCATTAGCTAGCACAACACTGTTTCACCTTAAGAAGAAAAGTGTAATGAGATGGATGAAACAAAAATAAAATATGACAGGTGCAACACACATAGAGTATATCAGATTGAACTAGGCTAAGAAAACATGGCTGATTGAGGTCCAGTCACAAGCCCCTATGTAATGTTAAATTATAGGTTGACATTACATAGATGAGTCATGGGCTCCTGCCCTCTGTCCTCCTCCTTGGGTGCAGCTCTTTTTAACTTACATTGGTTACCTGCTTTGTCTAAACGCAGGCTGAATGTGATTAGCCTTATCTATGATTTAGGAAACAAGCAGACTTCAAACCACGTTCATGATACTGGCATGCTGTCTGAAGGTAACAAATAGCCATCATGGCTATCCTCCATTGATAACCCTTGTTGTCCTCCATCATTTTTCTTATTTCCACTTTAAAGCCATCTAAGGTGGTGGGCAGAACCACACATAGCAAATTCCACTATTTAACTATGCGCTGTGTGAAGAAGTACTGCCCATTGTCTGTCCTAGATCTTCTACTCTTCAGATTCATTGGATAACCCCAGGCATTATGAGAGAGAACCTATCTTTCTCCACCTTTTTCACACATGTCAATAATAATGTTATACACATCTAACAAGCCTCCCACCTCTTCCCCGAGCCCAAGAAGTTGTATGCTTTCATTATAGGGAGTTTGTCCAGCCCCTTGTTCATTTTAGTTGCTCTTTTCTGCACCTTTTCCAGCTCTACAATATCCTTTTTGAGATGTGGCAACCAGAACTGTTCACAGAGAAGTGGCATGTGCACCAGAGCAATCAGAATACACTCTTGAGCTTCAAAAGTTGGTGATTATAATGCTTAGCTTTTCAGAGGCTTCAACGGTGACCAGATTGGACATTTTATTTTGTGGCAAGCCCAATGCAGTTTGCAAAACAGGTTTTATTTTATTTTTAAAGACAACTTTGCAAAAGTAAGAAAAAATGCCCACCTTTTAATCATATTAAACAAACACATTTAACAAATGATAAATTCATAGGTTTTTTTAATCATACTTTATGTTAACAGTAAGTATGTTAATCATACCTTCTGTTTACCATTAAAGAAAACTTAGACATTTCATAAACTAATTTGTAGTTTAAGGTAGGTTCTTGTTCTGAGCATTAGTCAACATTATAATCAATTCCACTGAAACAAACCAGTTCCACTGCAACAAACTGTGCAGAACATCAGTAAGTTCAGTAAGTTCAGTAAGAACTTCACTGTCTTCTGTCCTGAAAAGCATAATGATTTCCCAAAATATATTATGGGATTCCAATAGCCATTAGAGAACAAGTAAGCATGCTAGATGCTGCCTCTAGATCACATAGCTGAATTGGAGAGGCGGAAACCATCCAATAGCTGTGAAAGAAAGGTAAGTTTGGAAACATTCAAAATCTTTTGCATTAACATACCACTGCATTTTACAAAGGCAGAGAGAAAAGTATGAATCATTGACCTTTTGAAGACATCTAAAATGACCTAGAGTCAATGAACATAACCACTTCAAGGTGGTTATGCAGTGAAATCCTCATAACGTGACCTAAGATGATGAGTGTGGAGTTCGTCAAGAAGAACACATCTTCTGAATGTTCCAATACATGCTGAGTTTATGTATGAACACTACCTTGTTAAACCCATTAAGGTTATTAAACTTAATAGTTGAACTGAAACCTACTCTCAAAACCAATTTGTTATATCAGCGTCACCTCCTCGTTATTTGATATCACAATCACAAAATCTTCATTCTCACCTACACTAGTGAACAGTGACTGAAGTTGCTTAGAAGCAGTTGCTGGCTGAGCTTCCTTCTCCTCCTAGGAGAACAAAGTAATTTTATAACTCACAAACAATAGGAATGAGAGCAGGCCCATGCAGGTTGTGACTCTTCTTTCATTTCACTAAAAACATTTCTGAAATAATTAATCACCATTCATTTTTCAGAAACTCAGACCACCCTGTGATCTCAAATCCATTTAAACAAAAAGACGACAACAGGTTGCAAAGCACTCACACAAGAATCTGCACATTTCTGTCATTTGAATAGCAGCCAACAAGCAATATCCAAGTCACTTTTACCGAACAATTATTTTGTTGACACTAGACAGACACAGCTGGATGCCAGTATGAAATTTAGCTCATTAGGAAATTCACAGCATGAATTAAAGTTTGAGAACAAAGCATGTCAAACTCGCTTCTTAAAATGACATTTGAAAAATCTTTCATAAAATAAATAAATTAGATTTGAAGCACCTTCATGAGCATCATCAAATGTGTTTTGATAAATTTCCAAGTCCTAAAGGTAGAGGAAGTTTCAGTGAAATCAATATGATTTCCCTGTAATGTATATAAGTGGGGTTTGTTTGTTTGTTGATTTTTTTCGCTTTTTAAAATGATGGCGGGTTAAAGCTGAAATCCTAAACACAAGTACCCAGAATTAGACCCCAATGAGCTCAGTGGGATTTCCTGCAGAACAAATATTGATTTATGTATTTATTTATTTGGTTTTTATACTGTCCTTCATCTGAAGATCACAGAGCAGTTATATTGTAAACACAAAAATACTTAGCATAATAACAAACAAAAATAATAACCCTCACCCCCCCCCCGCACACATACAAGTTCAAAAGGCCATAGATTGTTTAATTGGCCAAAGGCATGGTAGAAGAGGAATGTTTTCGCCTGACGCCTAAAGATATGTAATGAAGGGGCCAGACAAGCCTCCCAGGCGAGAACATTCCACAGACTGCAAAAAAGACCCATTCTTGTGTTGCCACCCTCCAGACTTCTCACAGAGGAGATACATTAAAAAGAGCCTCAGATGATGATCACAGGGTCTGGGCCCATTCATATGGGAAGATGTGATCCTTGAAGAATTGCAGTCCTGAGCTGCTTAAGGCTTTATAAGTCAAAACCAGCAGACACCAACTGGAAGCCAGTGCAGTTGGTCAAGATTGGCGTTATATGTTCAAACTATATTGCTCCAGTGAGCAACCTGACTATTGAATTCTGCACCAGCAGAAGTTTCTGAACCATATCCAGAGGCAGCCCCACCTTGCCAAAAAAGGAAATACTTGATGATAGTTGTTTAACACTTCTGGGTCCTAGGAGGTCTTCTTAAGGAAGGGGCACACCATTGCCTCCTTCAAGGGAGATGGTACCTCCTCCCAACTCTAATATTTATTGTTTAATAGTTAGTATTTAATATTTGATTGAGATTAATTGGTTAATAAATTTGTTTGTATTCTATAGCTGTACTTCATTTTGTAAGCCATTTTAATTTTTACTACGTCGGGCAAAAACTTTGCGCTCTGGGGCCAAAGCTCTAAACAATAAATTTAGAACAGACCTACCGTATTTTTCGCTCTATAAGATGCACCAGACCACAAGACGCACCTAGTTTTTGGAGGAGGAAAACAAGAAAGAAAAAAAATTCTGAATCTCAGAAGCCAGAACAGCAAGAGGGATCGCTGCGCAGTGAAAGCAGCAATCCCTCTTGCTGTTCTGGCTTCTGAGATAGCTGCACAGCCTGCATTCGCTCCATAAGACGCAAACACATTTCCCCTTACTTTTTAGGAGGGAAAAAGTGAGTCTTATAGAGCAAAAAATACGGTAAATATATCTGTGAATCACCAGGCAGTTTCTACTTCAGCTTTTTCAAAAAGCAAATATCACAGTAAGCAACACCGAACAGCATTTTGCAGGAAAAAGTACAGTTTAAGATTTGCCTAACATGTTGCTTCCTTGCTTGATTATGGCTGAGACAACCAATGGTTTATTCAATTAGAAAATTAATTAACTTAATTTTAAGGTGACGACTTAATTTCTCCATAACAATAAATGAGAAAGGACTCTCCATTGCTTTGTTGTGACTGCTCTACACAGTTACACTAAACCTGTAGATTTATCCCAGTAAACCACAGGTATACCTGCAGACCACATACCACACAAGTCATGCAGGTGTTGCCTAGTATGTTTTGTGAGTGCTGGCAACAGCCAATGCAATATTTCTCTGGGAGAAAAGGTCATTTATAATGGTAATTACACATCAGAAGTTCTTCTATATATGCTTGAGGTTTACCTACAAGGAAGGCTGCATCAGCTCAGTGGAGGATACTTATAGATCATGAAATATCTGCATGCTCCTTCTGAAATGGATGGTGATGTCACCGAGAACTCCAGCAATATTTTACAGGAGGAAAGAAGATGCTGTGCCAAAATAGTTAAGGGTCTGCTCTACGATTTATCTGAGAAAATGTAGAGAAATCTATCTGACAGAGAATGAGAAAACGCAGCTCTGCCTCCTGGTACACTTTACAGTACTGAACAATTCTTCTCTGGGATGGATATAGACATACTAAAGATAGAATAAATCTTTGAGGAAAATGATCAGATGGGGAAGCATCATGAATACAAACTGACAGTGTATCTTGAGGGAACAACTTTATACTTTATATTTATCAATCATATTACTAAAAAAAAAATGCACTGTCCTGGTGGAGTACAGTTGTTAAGAACACAAGCTATGAGCAAGAGGTGTTCTCAATTCAAATCTCAGTGTTAAAGCTCACTGGGTAGCCTTAGGGATTCCACTAAACTCCAGTCTCCAAAAATAATGAGAGAATTACACTGGGATATTCTAGAGATAAGGATACTGAGCAAGGATATGTAGCTCTTTGAATACTTAAGGGGAGTACAGTATAAATATTAACTACTATTATGCAGTTCTTTATCTGTGAATGCTCTTCGTAATACGTAGCTACTTCACATACTGAGTGATTTCTTGGTTTTGTCTAAATTGTTAATAGTTTCTTCCAGTTAAGAATAATATGAGATGGTATGGAGGTTGGTTGGGGTATGAGGATGGCATACTAATGCAGTGTAGGTATTAAAATTATGAGCCCAACCCAGACATTAGAATAAAAAGCTAAAAATTGCAAAGCATGTTCTTTTTATATCGATGATAAAAAATAAATACTGAAGGTACCACAAAATAAGAGTTCCAAGAATTGCTGCTATATTTCTTGCTCAAAACATCAATATCTCCCAAACTAACAAACTAAATTGAACACTCTTGAACTCTAAATGGTCAGAAGATCTCAGAGAACAATTGAGGACAGGCTTTTAAAACTTAGGATTCAGAGAGCATTTTCCATGTGTTTATCATGACAATAAAAGCAAAGAAAAAGAAATAGGAGAAGCAGAAAATATGGATACCTTTGTATGCCCACAATCTTTTTCTAAACTAGAGCTCCAAGGGTGCTGATTCCCCCCCCCCCCAAATCTATACCTGTATTACATTTGAAATTGTTTTATATAAATTGTTTTACTTGCTGCTGGTTTTATTGTTAAAACATTTTGGGATATTTTATAGGAAGTGCCTCATAAATGGAATGAAATCAATAATGTTGCCATATTGTTGGTGAGGTTTGGAAGACGTATAATGGAGTTTCCTCCTGCGATCCATGTTACTCTCCCCGCATTTCCAGGAGTTTTGCACAGTATTTTGAAAAGGTAGGCTCAACACAAAGGGGACTGCATCTCTGCATTTTCTAACTCCTCCAAGCTTTTCATGTGGGTGGACTGCAAAAAATGTACTTCCCCTTCTCAAAAGAAAACTATCTAGCATCTTCATAGTATGGCCATCCTCTCAACATAGGGGTGAAAAAACTCCACTGATGTATTCTACCACTGATAACTCTTGTTAAAATATATGAAGCCTAGGTTTGTGCTTTAGAGTCTATTAGAAGTCAGTGCTTTTCTAGTATTTTTATAAGAGCGTGTAAAAGAAAATGAGATTCAACAGGAAATAAACATAAACAAACATGTCCTTCAAATGGACTTGAAAATATCCTCCCCAACCATTCATTGTAAATATAAAAACATAGCGCAGCCTGCTTAGTTGTTCAGACAAAATGTTGCTGGGACTTCATTTATATCAGCAGTTCCATTTAGCCCCTCCACCAGGGCCTCTCTTATGTGTTCTGACACCACTGACAAGGACAAAAGCACAATATATTTTTTCATTAAGCATCCTTATGAGAAAATCTTCAAGGATGGGCAAACACAGGAGGTTGATGAAATTATTTACACAGATGAGCCATCACTGAAGTTCAAGTACAATACTGAATAAAAATAGTACTTAAATGCTTATCACAACTTCCACTGCTTCATTAACTTATTTTGGATATTAAACTAGCTCTGTACACTGAAATAGCGCCCCAAATGCACTAATGTACAACAAAAATGCTCATCGTAATGGAATCATAGTAGCAAAGTATGGTTTGAGCATTTTCACAATAAGAGGAAAATGTATTCCAAGTAGTTTGAACCTGCCTACAGAGACAAATAATAAATGAAAGAGACTTAAAATCTGATGTTGTTAAAAGAAGATTGGGGAACATCCTTATGAATTGCTAAGAGGGGACAAAATGTGGCGTTAACATTCTGTCTTTATAAAGCAGTAGTATGAGCAGAAATAGTTGTCCACTAGGTCTAAGGTCAATAGTTGCAGGCTGCTGGCTGCCCCCTATGCAAGTTGCTACATAGATAGTTGTGGACTGAAGCAGTGCCCCAAAGTTGCAGCACAGTTCTGATGATGTTAACTCCATTGAATGTCCCTTTCTGAAGACTAACTTGTACAGCTAAAATCAATGTGTGGAGAATCAGGGAAATGTTAAAGGAAAGGTTGGTCAGAATGCACACAGAATTATAAATGGGAATGCTTGAAAAGGTCAGTTAGGTTTATATGATTAACTACAGGAGGTCAATAGGTTGGCAGCTACCTCTGAGGTCCAGGGATATGATGTTTATACAGTTACCTGCAGGAGGTCAAAAGGCCAGCAGTTACCTTTGCGATCCAGGGACACAATGTTTTTATGGTTAATTGTAGGAGGTCAAACAGTTGGCAGTTACCTCTGAGATCTAGGGGTACAATGTTTACCTGTTGCCTACCTATAGTTGGCTCCCTACCAAGAATCATAGTCTATCGCCATAGAAACATATCCATGCCCAAGGAAGTTGTCGGTACATTAGGAGTCAATCTTTTTACATTTGTTGGGGTGGGAAGGCAAAGTTGGGATGTGATAGAAACATTCTATGTTTATTTATTGGCTCATCGTTATAGGCAAATACAAGCTGGCAAAGTAAAGTGTGATTAGTTTGGGGAGAGGTCTGGCTGGAAGGTTTTGGGGGTTAGGCATAGCTCTTCCAGAGAGAGTCAAATAAGAAGCTGGAAAAGAAGACAACGATGAAGTACAGGAAAGCTTGAAGCCAGCCCCGAGAAATGAAAATGAAAATGAAAAAATGAAAATAGAAAGAAAAAGAGATTTATTTATTATCATAACTTATTATTTGACATCTATTAAAGCTTTATTTGGTGGCGCTGTGGGTTAAACCACAGAGTCTAGGACTTGCCAATCATAAGGTCGGCGGTTTGAATCCCTTCAACGGGGTGAGCTCCTGTTGCTCGGTCCCTGCTCCTGCCAACCTAGCAGTTCGAAAGCACGTCAAAGTGCAAGTAGATAAATAGGTACCGCTCAAAAGCACGTCAAAGTGCAAGTAGATAAATAGGTACCGATGGTTCACCAGAAGCGGCTTAGTCATGCTGGCCACATGACTCAGAAGCTGTACGCCGGCTCCCTCGGCCAATAAAGTGAGATGAGTGCCGCAACCCCAGAGTCGGCCACAACTGGACCTTGTGGTTCGAGGACCTGAACCCCACGCAGTGGAATGAAACACAAGGACACGTGATATAAGGTTAATGGGCAAGTTCCAAGTTCCAAGTTCAAGTTTTATTGCGGCAAAAGCCAGTGACACTAAACACCACAAGATCAAACAAAAAGAAATCAACAACAACATCAGAAAAGAAAAGAAAAGAAAAGAAAAGATTACACAAGGGAACTTCGCAGTGTGCCATTCAACAGATTTGAGATTTACGCTTCCTGATTACTAAAGTGCAAAATTTGGCCACCTCATATGATATTGAGCTTGAGGAATCTTCCAGAAGGTATTTTCGTAGAATTTCGGGGGAGGATTCCAAATAATGTTGTAGGGGTATAAATTTTGATAAAAGCGGCAAAATAAGTTGAACTCGTTCTTCACTGTAAAATTCGCAAAATAGAAGGATGTGTGTGACAGATTCTACCTTATTAGACATACAGGGGCAGAGACGTGCATGCATTGGTACCCACGTAAATTTGCCGTACAGCACTGCTGAGGGCATTGTCTCAAAGCGGGCTCTAGAGAAAGCCGGTTAATGGGCAAGAAAAGGCCACAACTTTATTGATTACAGCAAGTGAAAAGGTATTGGCTTAGGCATTGGATTACGTCAGCTGACTCCACCCACTTGGAGAGGGGTGAGTCTAAAAAACAACAAAGGGGGTTTATTCACCAGTAGGTGGAGCCTGTTGATGCTAATCCAACTATAAGCTCTCCCCTGATGTCACCGAGGGTCGTGCCATGGCCTCCCGCCAAGCAGGCATTGGACAGAATACACGACCGCCAGATTCCTTTAACGGAATACCCAAAAATTGAAGGCGCAGGCGATGGCCACACCTAGCCCTACGACACCACAACACATTATTCCAATGCCTAACCTACCCACCAATACCACAAAAGTTGTGACGATTGCTACGAGGTAGGCGAAGAAACCAAAAAGCCTAATGCCAGATGGAAGGGTCCCTTTACCTTTATAGCTTTCTTTAAACATTTGATTTGAGAGGGGAAAACTGCAGTTGCTAATTTTTGAACTACAAGTACATGATGTTCTTTTTAATGGATTCAATGAAAGAATTAAAAATCATCCAGATGGAAAAACTGTTTCCTAGTTCCAGGTTATCTGTTTCAGTCTGCTTCTGAACCTAAGTTAATATCTTCCCAGAGAGCTTCTATACATGGTAGCCATGGAGGGCAGAAAGTGGAAATGACAAGTACATTTAGCTCGACAGATATTTAAGCAGCATGCATTGTACGGGATGTCAAGGGATGAGCAGTATCTCTGGTGGGGAACACGTTGTGCATCTTCTGGGGTAGTTCATCCATCACTGGTCCCAACCCAGCACTCAGCATTCATCTGTGGCTCCTGGAAGCTGTTAGTGTGTGTCAGTGGCCACACCCTAGGAAGCAGCTTCAACTGGTCAACTAAGGTAAAGGTAAGGTAAAAGTTAAGTCCAGTTAAAGGGGACTATGGGGGTGCAGCGCTCATCTCATTTCAGGCTGAGTGAGCTGGTGTATGTCCACAGACAGCTTTCTGGGTCATGTGGCCAGCATGACTAAACCACTTCTGGAGCAATGGAACACCGTGACGGAAGCCAAAGCGCACAGAAACACTGTTTACCTTCCCACTGCAGCGGTATCTATTTATCTACTTGTACTGGTATGCTTTTGAACTGCTAGGTTGGCAGGAGTGGGAACAGAGCAACAGGAGCTCACACCATTGCAGCGATTCAAACCGCCGACCTTCTGATCGGTAAGCCCAAGAGGCTCAATGGTTTAGACTACAGCACCACCTAAACCAGGTGAGGGTAGCCAATGGGTCTCAAACCGTCAGTAAATTAAAGACTTGTCTTATCCCCTACATGCAAAACCAGGATCTGGCAGATTGAACAGACAAAACCAATCATGGGTGCAATGGTCAAGAAGGTGATTTCTGCATTTGCTGTAGAGGGAAATGAGGGCCAGATGGGTTTCATCAACCTGCCAAGATAGCCCACCTAGGAGAAGGAAAACTCTATCCTAAGCTTCCACTGTCTTGCAGCGATACTCATTCATGAGAAAGGCTTCAGGAATATACACTGAAGAACAATCCATACCCACTGCCTTGTGGGACATCTTTGAGAGAAGAAAAGGCTGAGGGATAACCTACACAAATCTGGAGTGGAGTCCCTAAGGTGGTTGGATGGTGTCTTATAAGCTTCCTTCTGGCAACTCCTGCAGCCAAGCTGGTGCCAAATGTATTGCTCTGTTTCCCTTTGGACCACATCAGCAAGGGCAAGAGTGGGGTCTTGTTGGCTGGGCAGCCCAGGACTTCCACACACACTGCTCAGGCTTGCGTCCCAGAGTGTGTCAGGTTTCTTTCCAGAGTGCATTAAGATAAGGACAAAGCCACTTCTGAACTAGAGAGGAGGTAGGGTTTCAGGCTTAATGCCCCTCCCCACACTCGCGAGGGCTTGTTTCAGCCCCCACGATGCCAGGGAATCCTCGGACGCGTCATCCCCAGGTCAGCCAATCGGCTGGCCCAGGGGGCGTGGCCTCACCGTACTTAGGTCTGGCGCAGCCAAGGGTGGCCTAATTTGACCCATTAACTCGAATTCTCGTGTCTCGTGTCTTTATTTCTGAGGGGGGAGGCGGGAACTCGCCACGCAATCAGGGTAATACCCCTAAAGCATTGTTTTATTCAGAATGTTGAATGAATCTATTAACAGTAACATTCCTGATAGGCACTATACTTAAGAAAACATAGGCAAACTCTGTCTTAGTGTTTGGTTGAGAAATGAATATGGATAGAAGAAAATTAAAGACAGAAACAAATATGTAGGATAGGAGTTTTTGTTATTTAAAGACAAACTAATTTAGCTGTTATAAACCAAAATATTCCTATTATCTGTGTGGGAGTTCAACCTACTCATTGGCTGACCTGCTCGGATATCAAGAGAATTTATGATACTCTAGAGGCTAGGAGGATGAATCAGCCCAAGAAATACTGCCCAAGAGTGCAGCTTCTGTGAAAGGAGTAAAAGTGGTTAGGGGGAAATTTCACAAACAGCTTTGGAGAAAGAGCAGAGCAAGTCACACCAGATGACTCAAAGAAGTAATCAACACCACACAGATGGAAAGCTCCCTGATCTCAGATATGAATCAGACAGAATTTCCAGATATGACAGCAAGAGAGAATTTGAGTATGGAAAAACGCCAAAAGGAAACTTTACTTGGGCACATATCCATAATAATATTCTGTCCTGGTTCTGATTGAGTTTGAGCTCCCAGAGAAAAGGAGAGGGTGTTCTGCAAACGTCAGAGATGGGTAAAAATATATGAACCTGATGGGCCAGAACTGTGGAATAAGAATAATAACCACAATCTATCCTTCATAACTGCACTCATCCGTGTTCCAGGAGTGTGATCCTTGTGTGTGTTTTTTTGTTTGTTTTAAAAATAGCATTAATAAATGCATTTCGATTTCACGTTGAAAATTGTATATTGATGCGTTGAATTGTATTGATGCGTTGAAAATTAGATATTTTTAGCATGCTATCACTGGATGTTACCCATTATTTAAGTAAAAATACTTGTTAAAGTGAAAAGGCATTTAATCTTTTGCAGTCTGGTTTCAAATATTCCTTTGAAGCCTTTGGCCACTAACTGGTTAATGCTACTGGATCTTATTCTTAGGATGGGTGTTGGACTATGTGCATGCACACTTTTAAAATGGTTTAAAGTGTTTTCAGTGCTGTTTCAGGACTTGTTTCTTTTTTTTATATTTGTGCTTTTAGTTGTATCTGTTGTAATTCAAGCTGTGAACTGCCTTGGGTGCTGCACTGGGAGAAAGGAAGGATATTAAACTAATAAACTGATTACATTTTTAAAATGCATTTATAAATGCAATTTATAAATTAACTTCTGCAAATTGCCATGTGAAGAATTTTATATCTGTAGTTGATTCAGGACACATGGCCAGCCTGACACAAAATCAGTTTTTTAAAATGGACCGATTGCCTCCACTTTTGGAGCTGGTTATAAGGGAGAATAATGAACAGACTTTGCCAAATATAGCCTTTTCCTTGCTGTGGAAGAATCAAAAGCCCACATCACCATGCAATTAAAGCGTAGTAACTCCAAGCTATGGAAATAACAGTATGTGAGATGATAAATACCCCGCCCCCCAAATCCAACAAACATGACTTTTGTTCTGTTCCCACCTTTTTATACGCGATCCAGTCAAACACTCTGTCAATGTCCGTGGCTTGCTGCACTTCCTGTGACACCGGGTGTGAACTAGCCAGGCCATCAAGCAGCATTACTTCATGTAAAACATCTGTCAGGAACCTCTGCTTCTCCTGAAATACAACAAAACACACTCGTACATTTGCAATTACACAGAGATTTGCAGTTCCACAGATAAAAATCTGAAACTTTCACACATGCAGTTTCACACATTCCTTTATGCATTCTGATATTATGTGGATTTATTAGCTGGCAGCTCATCTGGAGAATGAACAGTGAAACAGTTGCTCAAACAGGATCTCCACATTTGCAGCACGGTATCCAAAGCCCTTTGAAGGAAAGGAATATTATGAAATGCAGTGCCATAATAACTGCATGCTAGATGTTTATCTACTTCTAAGCACAAATAGCAGCAGCCAGCGCAAAACAACACCACCACCAACAACACACACCATGGAGAATAAGAGGTGGTGTACTCTTTGCATGCCTATGTGGAAACCCCCACCCCTCCAGGCGACGGACCAAGAGCAATGAATCTCCGCCCTCTATTTAAACCGAGTGAGCGGACCTGAGTGAAGCCTTCTCACTCTCGGTCCGCTCCTGTGGCCACAACCCCAGCAACACCGCAGATTGGCTTATTTGAATAGGGGTTTGGCGGGAACCCCCAGCGCTCCGCAGTGCCGGGAAGGTGGGCCAGCTGGCAACCCAGCGTGTCACCCAGAAGATCGGGGGTGGCATATGCAGGGCCACAAATGGCGCCCATCTCTGATGGGTGCGCGGTTATTCTCAGAAACAGTCATGAGCATGGCTCGTTCTATGTAACACTTTCAGGAACTTCAGAGAATAAAATGCTTCGCAGAAAGCATGCTTTCTAGGGTTCCACTTCCTTTTTGGTGTTCATGAGTTGCCTTATCCCCGGTTTTCAAATCATACATATATGAGTTAAACGTACTGACGGGTCTTACTTTGTACATTGTCATGAAATTACGGTTTCACGTTTATCTACACTGCACACGTTTTTGCACTGACATCGACCTACTGATATATCACTTTTCTGGGTGTTTTGCATTTTTGTAAAGATATATAACAGACAGATGAAATAACAATTCATGTAATTCTACATATGGAAATGTTATGGCTATCAGTGAGCTAATTTAAATTATATTGTGAATCAGCTGAAAAGCTGTTCCATTCCCGCTCCATCTGGAAGTCAACTTTTATGTGAAAATGCATTAGAGTACATGGAAGGTATTATTACATATTTAAACTACTGAAAAACTAGATCTAACCACTGAACACACACATGGGGTTTAGAAACTAGGCACATCAGATTGGACTTGGAATAAATGTGCAACAGCTTGTTACTTGCCTTGACTGCAGAATATTTGAAAAAGTTACTTGTTCCTTTATGAATATCAAAATAGGTTATCCTCAAAGAGGATGGAGCTATTAATAGCAATATTAAATTTAAATGCAGAAGGAAGCGGATAGGTGCATTTAGGAAGAGATTGTTTAATTTACCTATGCTGAATATATATGTCCTCAAAATCTACCTTGAAAACTATTGAAAGGTTGGTAGAGATGGATTTTGAAGCTGGATTTCCTGGACTTGCCTTGCAACATTAAAATCAGGTATTTTGAAAGCAAGAATACATATTAATGTTGTTTTTCAGTTTCTATTGGCTTATAGGCCCTAAAAAGACTGGTGTGTAAGCCAACCTGGGAGTAAAGATTATCAGATTTCACTCATGAAGGAAAGCAAAAATCACGAAATTACTCAATTCAGAAGAACCCATTCCATTTCTAGGATGTTGGTGCCTTTTCCACAATGGCCCAGCTGTCATGAAATAATTAGCAAAACCTTGGCTTAGCAAGGCCACACAAGCATGTGAAGGGAAAGCTAACCTTGGTTTAACTCAGCACTGCACAGCAGGAAAGGATCGGCAGCTACTGGTTCCTCTCCAGACCCAGCATGTTCATGCGGTCAAGGTTCAGCTTAGAATGTTATTCAAACCAGACCAAACCATCCTCTTAATAAGCGAAAAGGGACCACTATTTGATACCTTATGATTTCCCATCGGTGGTCCATTGATCAGACACTGTAAATATTGGAGAGCAGTCTCACAGGTATTAACTGTATCTGAAGAACTGTATCTGAAAAAGTGTGCATGCACATGAAAGCTCATACCAATAACAAACGTAGTTGGTCTCTAAGGTGCTACTGGAAGGATTTTTTTTTATTTAGGTATCAACTAAGTTTTACTCAGCATGGACCTCCTGAAATAAATGGACCTAACTTGAGATCAATGCTTGGGCAACTGTAGTTTATTTTTAGACAACTACCAATTTTATCATAGCTTTTGGGAAAGCTAATGAGAACCAGTGGCGTAGCGTGGGGGGTGCAGGGGGGGCGGGCCGCACCGGGCGCAACATCTGGGGTTAGGGCAAATCCATGGGTTAGGGGGCGCAAATCCACGGGTTAGGGGGCGCAAATCCACGGGTTAGGGGGCGCAAATTACTTGCCTTGCCCCGGGTGCTGACAACCCACGCTACGCCACTGATGAGAACGTATAAATTTTGCACATCCATGTTCCTGGGAGTTTTTTTTTTGTGGGGGAGGACACAGTAATTTATAGTAAAGGTAAAGGTAAAGGGACCCTGACCATTAGGTCCAGTCGTGACCGACTCTGGGGTTGTGGCGCTCATCTCGCTTTATTGGCCGAGGGAGCCGGCGTACAGCTTCCAGGTCTTGTGGCCAGCATGACTAAGCCACTTCTGGCGAATCAGAGCAGTGCACGGAAACATCGTTTACCTTCCCACCTATTTATCTACTTGCACTTTGAACATGCTTTCAAACTGCTAGGTTGGCAGGAGCCGGGACCGAGCAATGGGAGCTCACCCCGTCGCGGGGATTCGAACCGCCAACCTTCTGATCGGCAAGTCCTAGGCTCTGTGGTTTAACCCACAGCGCCACCCGCGTCCCAATTTACAGTATACAGCCCTATATAATAGAAAACAAAATAGCAGCACTTAAATAATTGTGCGCATAAGATTGGCAGAGGAGAGTGACAATGTCTGTTTATAATTGTTAAATGAAATAAAGGGAAAATATACATGGAAAGATTCCCAACATAAAGTTCATTCAATTACTGTGCCTGATTCACTGGAAATGATCTGTTCCTTCTCCTCGCCTCCCTACCCCAGCTTCAGGGAATTGTATATACCTATCTACCATGATAAAGATAATGTAATTTAGCAGTCACTGTATGAATTTTATAATACTTATTGAGACATAAACAAAAGCTTAAGGTAGTTAGCATGACAATGATGCAATACTTGAACCAGCCACATTTAAAAAAAAAAAAAAAGTTTCCCAAACATAATATGAGATAGCAGGACAAAAGAATTTAAGTGTGGGAGAGAAAGTGAATTGCATCCAACAAGAGAACAAAAGGAACAGCACAATGTAAGTCATAACTGATAATTAGTGTACATAAGAGATCAAAGGCCTGAATGTTAACAGAACCTCTTTGTTCTGGTATAGGCATTCATATGGTTCACAGATTAAGAGACCTGTGTGAATAACACTTAATAAGGTCATTCCATTCTCTAAATCATATCTCTGGCAAAATGCTTTAGCATTTCTAAACTATGTTTTATTAGGCAGAGGAATAGGAAAGGGTTATATATGCTGTCTGAATTTCTTTATATATTTTATGCCTATGAGAGCGAAAGTAGAATCTTCTCCACTTTAAATTAAAATTAAAACCCAGGAATTTTCTGCCTGTAATGTTCAGCGCAGAAAACGACTGAAACAGTGGGGACTGCCTATGTCAGGCATGGGCAAACTCGGCCCTCCAGATGTTTTGGGACTACAACTCCCATCATCCCTGACCACTGGTCCTGTTGGCTTGGGATGATGGGAGTTGTAGTCCCAAAACATCTGGAGGGCCGAGTTTGCCTATGCCTGTACTATGTGATTCTAAGATTCCTTATTTGCAACAGCAACTTTTAGCTTTCTTCCTCCATCCTCATAGCTATTTAAAAACTCATTGATGCTCATAATATTTGAGCTAGTCTTGCCGAAAAATGGGTGTGGTTATTTAATATATTTATATATTATTTTTCTTCTAAAACATAAGGCAGATATTAACATCCCAAGCCATTTTGGTGAAGTGGGCCACTATTAGAACTAAGACATGCCAGGTTCATCCCAGGACTGTGGACACTCCTTAACATTCTGGGTGACTCACAGCAGTTTACTATTATACAAATATTTACAAAATATAGCTCCCTATAATTTTATAGAGCAGACAAAGCAAAAAGGAAAGAGTGGTGTATATAAACTGTAACATCTCAGGTCGAAATGATTTCCATCTCTGTTGTTCATCCAATGTTTTTGTAAGCTGCACCTTCTGCCATCTAAGGCTCACATTCCTTTCCCAAACTCATTCATCCCAATCTAGAACAACGACGAGTCTTGCGGCTTTATGGCACAAGGTTTCATACCATGAAGCATCCTGGAAATGGTAACTAATTAACACATAGGAGTGTGATAAATCTATAACCTCGATTCATGCCCACAGGTATTAAAACTTAATTTCCCTAACAAATTCTGATTCATTCTGGTTCTCTTTCCTCCCACTGAAATTCCTCTGTTCAAGGATGACGACTTTAAAGTCAAGTACAGAGAGTCCTGCTGAGTTGAAATGTTCTTTTACTTGTTTCTAAATATTGCCATTTCTGGTGCCAAATTTGTGTTCATTGATACTTTTGTGTTAGGACTGGCATCTGGGTTTGTTACAGGGTCTTGACTTTTATTTGCTATTCCAAGATACAATAAAGAAAACCCATTCTAAAAGTATCCCAAAGATGCTCCAGTGTCCACATGAAGCTGTCCATCACATCACACCTGAGTTTCCCCATTCATTCCAAAGGAGAGGGCAACGCTGTGCGCATGTTGCTTCCATTGCACTGGACCTCTCCCCAAATGTTTAAATGTCTTTTTTTATTTCCCCACCCTTCTTTGGAGATTCTATACAGTGGTACCTTGGATTACATACGCTTCAGGTTACAGACGCTTCAGGTTACAGACTCTGCTAACCCAGAAATAGTACCTCGAGTTAAGAACTTTGCTTCAGGATGAAAACGGAAATCATGCTCTGGCGGCACGGTGGCAGCAGGAGGCCCTATTAGCTAAAGTGGTGCTTCAGGTTAAGAACAGTTTCAGGTTAAGAACGGACCTCCGGAACGAATTAAGTTCTTAACCTGAGGAACCACTGTACTATAATCCATGTTGCCAGTGTCCCAGTTCCTCCCCAACACAGACTGGGCAGAGAGGAGGGTCCTTCTGAACAACCCAGCATCCATCATGCCTCACAAGCATAAAGAAAATGCAGCCCCTCAAAAATCAAGGAGTAAAAGGGGCAAAACAACAACAAGTGACTTTTTAGAATAAATATTCATAATTGGAAAGTAATTTCTAGGATTCTTTTCTAAAAAAGAAAAACTTTCACAGCTGCAAAGATAATGGTCTGGTTTGCACAAAATGGTAAGGTGAAGTATGGTTTAGTGGGTCCATACAAGTATGTAGCCTCCGGAATGGGGCCGGCAGCTGCTTTGCTGATCCCTGATCATTTTTACTGCTACAGCACAGTATGGCTTAGTGCATGGGTAGGCAAACTAAGCCCGGGGGCTGGATCAGGCCCAATCGCCTTCTAAATCTGGCCTGTGGACGGTCTGGGAATCAGTGTGTTTTTACATGAGTAGAATGTGTCCTTTTATTTAAAATGCATCTCTGGGTTATTTGTGGGGCCTGCCTGGTGTTTCTACATGAGTAGAATGCGTCCTTTTATTTAAAATGCATCTCTGGGTTATTTGTGGGGCATAGGAATTCATTCATTTTTTCCCCTCCAAAATATAGTCTGGCCCCCCACAAGGTCTGAGGGACAGTGGACTGGCCCCCTGCTGAAAAAGTTTGCTGACCCCTGTGTTGTCCAAAGCAGGATCCATGTTTAAGCTCTCTCCTTGCTAACCATCAGCCATACCCAATGTTTTTTTGTGAGTTCTCAATAAAGCATGGTTTGGCTTATTGGATCATGTGGACAAGGTGACTGACCTTAAGAACTGTAAGCTAGCAACTGTTTTGGCTCTAAGCTTATATGTTTCTTGTCATATTCAGCTGCAAATGAATTTCGTCTCTGGTTCGACACAGAAAGCTTTCTTTCAATGACTGAAACAGAAAAATAACACTAGAGGCTTATTTCAGTGCATGATTACTGGAAGATGTCAAATTCCATGTGGTATTAATTAAAAGCTTCGTTTTTAGATTATTTGAAGCCCTTAACCAAGGAGAGAGAGATGAAAGTATTTTTGAAAGGAAAGTGAGAAAATGAAGTCATGTTTCTCTCCATGCTGAGACAGCATGATATGTGTTCTGGTCTAGAAGGATCAAGAGACTGCAGCTCCAATATAATATGCAAAAATAATAATGAAATAAACCAAGACTGTCGATGTCTTAAGTCTACTTCCAGAACTTTTAATACTTCCTTCCTGATCTGTCTTGAGAGTCTCAGAAAGTATCAGAACATTTTACTGAAGAAGATAAATGTTTTAGCAGGCAATTTAAGTCAAAGATATGCACAAGTCTAATCACAGCTGCCTTCTTCTTTATTTTAATCCTGCCCATGGAAGAAATCAGCAATTGAGACCATTCATCAGGATCTTGAGCTGTGCACTTTGAGATACTCTGAGTATTTAGTTTAATGAACTTTAGTTTAATGATTTCCCATTAATATTTATTTTTATGCTTAAACAAGCCTGCTTAAGCACAGGTTTTATAAAAGGAAAATGATATGCAGATATTTCAGTATTAAGCTAGTTTCAGTTTCCAGAAGAAATGACAGAATCATCTAGACCATGGCGTACTATACAGTACTGTGATGGATCACTGTGGATTACTTAAGGAAAGATGAAGGATAGTTGCATGACTACTGGAGCTCTGCGCTTAATCTTTGATTAAAAGTTTGGCTTTGCTAGCAACTTTATTGGATGAGTCAAGGCAGAGTATATCAACGATGGCAGTCACACTGAATTCTCCTTCCTCCATGCAGTGTATTTAGAAGGCAGCTGCTCTATCTCTCTCATATTTGTCTCTCTTTAAGAAAAAATATTATGCTCATAGTTCCTGCAGATATGTGATAGAGGTGTTTGATTAAAACACATATCTCCAGAAACTATGAGCATTACTCTCTCTTTTTTTCTTTTAAAGGAAGACAGATATGGAAAAAGACAGAGTAGCTTTCTCCAACAGGGAAAGAGAAAAATTCAGTGTGACTGCCATCACTGATGTACTCTGCCTTGACTCATCCAATAAAGTTATCAGCAAAGCCAAACTTTTATAAAGTGAATGAAAGGGAGAAGGCCATTCAGCCCTGTGAAATGCTTTCTCAGCGCTGAGTGAGGTAGTGACTGCTAAAGCATTTGACACTTTGTATTTTATGGATGAAAAGGAAAATCACTCACCAGCAATTGCTTTTGTCAAAGTCTCTCCCCCGCCCCCGTTCTACTAATATAGACATTCAAGGACAGAGAGTGTGTCAACTCCACCTACTCAAAAGTAGGAACCATTGGAAGCTGTTGACAATTTCTGGATATGCATATAGCTCAATCCATATTCTGTATTATCAAAATTTGGTTTTTTTAAGAAAAACATGATCGAAAGAATGAGGATACTTCATATATGATTTCTCAGACTTTAGAACAAAGAGGTCCCATTATCTATTGTTAGAAACCGTGGCTTGAATTTTGAACTACCATGTATCAAAGTAGTTTCCTGAAATGTTACACATATCCCATAAAAACTGATATGTGGGATCATAACAAATAATTTTTTCCTACTCTCCAACAAAGGAGATGCTACTTTAGAAGATCAACCGTCTGTGGTTAAGGAAAATATACACCTACAGCTGCAAGTTCTGGAGGGTTAAGAATTGCAAACATTGGAATACTGGTTAAACCACAAGAAGAGAAATGTTACCACAGGACTGTGCGTTCTGTTCACACATCACTTCCACACAGCTGAATCATTCGGGTTAATATTGATAATATTTCTCTTTCATGAAAACATTACAGAAATCATCTAGCAGTGCCTGAAATATCTCAATCGATATCTGAGGATACCCTTCATCCTTCAAAATAATAAGGAGGAGGAGGAGGAGGAGGAGGAGGATATTTTAAAGGAAATCACAGTAGCAGATAGAGAGATCTGGATGCAGTTTTCTACATCTAGAAATATGTTAGAAAATGTTTTGCAAGGAAAGTGATACTGTGAAACAGCAGGCTGCCAAATGGAAATGTATGAAACCTAAAACAAAATTAGCTTCTGTGAGAAAGGAGCTGAAAGGAACTGAAAGTTCAGTTTCAACTGAACGGCTGCAAATAAGAACCAAGGTAGAAGGAAGCATATAAGACCTGAGGTCAGAAGATGAGTGACAATACAATAAACCTGAAGACAAAGGTGTGTAAATCAATATAATATTTCACAAATAGGAGGCAATGAGAGATATTGCTTTAGGGTGGCCAGGTGAGAACGGGGCCAGGGCTTCTGCATCTTTAATAGTTGTGCAGAAAAGAGAATTTCAACAGAAGTAACTTGTCACACACAAGTTCTGCACTGTTGCAGGTACAAGATCTCTGGTCACCCTATGAGGATCTGTGACTTCAGTTTTGCTTGTATCTGAAAGATGATAGGCTTCAGAGCTAGGGAACTCTTATCCATTAAGACCTGGAAACTGAGTTGAACCAGGCTTAAAATAGGGAAGACACTATTTTTTTCCCCAGCCAAAATTTGCTGAGTTACATTGTATTCCTTTGTCCTCCTGAGTTTGCATGCTTTGCTGTGAAAGGCTGTGGTTGGTTTATTTGTTTATTTTCTGCTATTAAATAAAATATTTTTACTGGACATTGTCTGCCTATGGGTGTGCAAGTGCTGATTGGATTGAAACATTTGCTGAAGGCCTGAAGCATATGTATTGGGACAGGTTTTAGGGCTTTTCAGCAATCTTTTAGCCCAGATGTTTTAAATCTTGAGATTTTATTTCTGCCGTTTTATTTTATTTTACCCTTGGATCATTTTGATTGCCCTTTTCTGAACCCCCCCCAACAATATCCTTTTTGAGGTGCAATCTCCAACTTCAGAATTATTCTGTTCACCACAAAGTATCTAACATTTAGTGTCACCGTCTTCTTGGGCCATCAGAATACAAATTTCAATTATACCTACTCATAATAATTTTATCTGTTAATGTTATATTTATTTCTATTTTCAGTGACAATTTCTTGTTTACTTGTCAAGCACATAATTCTGCCTCATGCCCATTTTAATCTGAATACCACATCTTCTCATTTCCATTAACACACCTTGCTCAACCCATCTGGACACTGAGCAAGTTTTCTCTCTCTCCTGCATTGGCCTGTTAGATTAGAGCTCAAGATGAGGGAAACATAATTTACTTAGCAATGAATATCAAAATCATTTAATAATTTTCAAATATGCTTACTTTGCAAGACAGCTTCTAAGGCAAAATTATTCTGTTTTTCTTAAAGCGATTATGAGCAGAACAAATGACTCTGGTACAGCAAAGATAAAATCCAGAATATGACAAACGTAATCTATGACATTTTACTATAGTAAAATCAACAAGAGCTGCTAGATTCCATTGCATTTATAATTAGAATGACTTTATTGTGATTCAAGATGTGTTTTTGAAAGGAAAATCTTTAAGAATAATAAATATTATAATGAGTGCTTAGGTGAATAAAAAAATTTACATTTGAAAAACAGATGTCAGCTTTGATAAAGGGTTACTTTGCATTTTTCATAGTGAATTTTTAAACTAAAAAAATAAAAGGATAAATCTGTCACATTTTAACAAAAAATATTAAGCTGTAATACCTGTGCACAAATATTCTTACAAGAACAGTACAAACAATGTTTTCCCAAGGGAAGTACTACAAAAAAACATCTTATTACCATATGACAAATGTTATATATTAAATAAACTCAAATCAGCTGTGACATAAGCCAAATTTGTTAGTCTTTAAGGTGAAACAATATTTTTTTTCAAACACTGCTGCTATTCTGGAAATAGAATCACTTGGCACTCTGAGAACCACAAGGCTTTAAGGAGCCCATTTATATTATTATGGGAAGTTAAATGTAATAGTGTTAAGAATCACATAAAATGTTGCTCTGTAATTACCATTTATGCTCTTGAATGCAAAGGCAACAGTTACTTAACTTAGCATGGACCCTTAGAAGGTGACCCGGAAACTACAACTAATCCAGAATGCAGCAGCTAGACTGGTGACTGAGAGCAGCTGCCGAGACCACATAACACCAGTCCTGAAAGACCTTCATTGGCTCTCAGTACGTTTCCGAGCACAATTCAAAGTGTTTGTGCTGTTTAAAGCCCTAAACAGTCTCGGTCCGGTATACCTGAAGGAGCATCTCCACGCCCATCACTCTGCCCAGGACACTGAGGTCCAGCGCTGAGGGCCTTTTGGCAGTTCCCTCACTGCGAGAAGCCAAGTAACAGGGAACCAGGCAGAGGGCCTTCTCGGTAATGGTGCCCATCCTGTGGAACGCCCTCCCACCAGATGTCAAAGAGAAAAACAACTACCAGACTTTTAGAAGACATCTGAAGGCAGCCCTGTTTAGGGAAGCTTTTAAAGTTTAATAGACTATTGTGTTTTAATATTCTGTTGGAAGCCGCCCAGAGTGGCTGGGGAAACCCAGCCAGATTGGCGGGGTATAAATAATAAATTATTATTATTATTATTATTATTATTATTATTATTATTACCAATGATTTCACATTACAAGAAAGGAGATCCTGACTAAACATCAGGAAGAACTTTTTGACAGTAATAGTAATAATAGTAATAATAATTATTATTTGTACCCACTCATCTCGCTGGGTTGCCCCAAAAGTTGTTCAAGAGTGGAAGAGACTCCCATGAAGGGTGATGGAGGTTTTTAAGCAGAGCTTGGGTGGCCATCTGTCATGCATGATCTAGCTGAGATTCCTGCATTGCAGAGGGTTCGACTAGATAACCCTCAGGGCTACTTCCAGCTCCGCAAAACTGTGATTCTACAATGAAGCTGATGACTAACTTGACCTTATTTCTTTTGTAGTGAAAGGAATATTGCACTGCTGGAACACTGTCAACTGATTTCACACCTTCTGACTTTGCTTTAGTGAATATCTGATGGTTGCACATACCATTTGGCTTCTTCTCTCCAGCGCTCCGGCAGCATGCTGCAAATATGTGAAGCCATCTCATACTTAAATCAGAAGGTTGGAACATTTAGCCCACTGTCCGTGTTGTGACTTACAGTGAGTCTACAAGAACTCCAGAAAACATATTTGCCAGCCTCACTACTTAAGATCCTTTGAACTACAAAGGATTGAACACAAGAAGAGTCTGCTAGGACAAGCCAAGGGTTCATCTACTCCAGCATCCTGTCCTCACAGTGGCTGAACAGCAATTAGGATCTGAGCAGAAGAGCACTCTCCCCTGCTGTGGGCTTCCAGCCACAGAGCATAAGCATTGCAGCCTCCAACTGAGCAGCTGGTAGGGCAGAGCCATCCTGGCTAGTAGCCATCGATAGTTTTCTTCTCCATGATTTGTCTAATCCTTTTTTTAAAAGCCATCCAAGTATAGATAGCCACGACTGCCTCTAGTGGGAGCTTGTTCCATTGTTTAACTATGTGTTGCATGAATAAGGACTTGCTTTCCACCATCACAAATCTTCCAACATTCACCTTCATGGGATGTCCACTTGATTGGACTTGGGACCTTCTGTATGCAAATGTATGTTCTACCATTATGCTAGCTTCCTTTTCATGAACAAAACAACAAGAAAACAAAGTAACTTGTGGAGTACAGAAAAAAAAGGACCAGCTTACCAGATTCCAGCCTGGATACAGGTAGTCAGTTCCAACAAATTCAAAATAGTGAGCAAAGCCTTCTTTTAGCCACACATCTTCCCACCATACTGGAGTCACAAGGTCACCAAACCACTAAAAGAAATGAACAAAACTATGGTTTTAAAATATCACTTGTTCACATTCTATTTATGCAACAAGTAAAGTTCCGCAGGTAGTTGATGAAAAGTTACTGCATTTCTCAGTGGTGTCTTCTTATACCTTTTCCTTAACTGTTTCGAAATATTTTAATAAGGGATTCCTATGATTTCACCTATAAGCAGAAAAAGGTGGTTTGTAAGGTAACTGTATCCTAGACATTTGCTACTAAGCCTCCTTTAAGGTTTCAACAAGTACTGCACCAGAAACTCAGAAACAGAATTAAACATTTGCTTTAAAAAATATGGGAAGAGCTAACAATGAACTGTATACAATGAATTTGTGCTGCAACAAGAAAAGGCACTTAAATCTTGCAATACTGGAAAGAAATGAAAAAGCTACGTCATGCTTTGCAAGGTGGTCTTTGGCCCCAGAAAGTAGGGCAGAGAAAATTTGCTTTTTTCTTCCAGCATGGTTCCTGACATTCACTAACTATACAGAAGGTCAGAAATATCTTGCCTACCCAAGTATCAAAAGAACCTCTTGAATTTTCAGAATAGTAAACCATCTATACTTGTTTCAAGGGCTTGCAAATGTAGTCCAATTAACAGGCGCTCCCAGGTGATTTATTATTTAATGTAATTACTTATGTGTAATTAAAATTGCTCCACCTCCACTAACTGGAGAGTGGGCTATTTAATCTCCAGCCACTGAAAAGTTCCTGGTGTGATCATTTCTAGGCTATCCCTTCTCTCTATCATGAGCCTTGCTGTACTGTTTCCTTGGGATTGCTTCAGACTGCTGTCTCTGTGACTCCAAACAGCTTTTATAGGCATGATAGCTACCAAGTAAGAAGTTCTGAAATATCAAAAATGAAACAATTGAAGGAGAAGGTGAAGCACACCAAAATATAAACACACACACACATCTCCACCTTGTTTTGTTTTTGAAAAACTTCCCCCACTCATTCTAATGATTCCAATGGAAAGGAATTTACCATGACTAGTGAAAATCAGGTCTGTTTTGGGAGGGTGCCAGGAGAACAAGGGTGCTTAGGATCCTGTAACATGTTGACAAAGCACCCTGTTTCTGGCCTCACAACAGGCAGAGCGCCACTGGAAAAACAAAAGCAAAAGAGGCATCTACCATAACAGCAGGTAGGCCTTCAGAATTGAACATCTTTCTTCCCCTACTGTGTAGGAGGCCTACAACTTCTTATGGTCCCTCAGCAGCCCTCTGAAGGGCAACAGGATTGCTTCTAATTTTTATTTTTATTTTTTTAAGATTCAGATATGTATTTCGCATTTGCAACAGCACTGACTTTCTCATGATAACCGTATGCTACTATCACCACTGATCATTTAAACTGCCTCTAATGAAAACGACTTCCAACGAAGTGAACCCATAAAATATTGCTGAACTTTTTATCTCATTGTAGTTAGCTTCAAGCAAAACATGTCGAAGGAGCTGAAGATAAACATCAAATGAGAACAGTGCTTAGTGCTCTCATCCTATAATTAGTTAGGGATGCATTTCATTGTCAAACAATGGTAGAGTGGTCATATTTAAATCTTTGAAACAAGCAAACCATATTTTTTAAACTCAAGTTTGTTGTTCTCTCACCTTTTCAGGTTTTGAGCAAATTATTCACTTGTAAACCTAGTTACAAATGTTTAGTAACATTAAAATCATATGACAGCCAGTGTAGTGTAATGGTTAGAGTATCAGGTGACTAAGGATGGATAGCTATTGCAGCATTTATTACAAGAAAATAAGCCACTGCAATTTTTAATTGTTTGATTATCATTTCTATTTTACCAAATGCAACATAGCAAATCTAAGTGTTCTTGATTAATTATATGGTTTATTTAAGAATATTGATTTTAATATGAGTCCTTAAAAATGCATAGGTAGTATGTTTTTTTCTTTAAAAAGAGACACTTCTCGCACACTTACAATTGGGAGGGAATGTCTCTTTTGAGTTATTGTACACCATGAAATACATCTGCATCATCTAAAAATAAATGATGCCCATTCCAAAGAACTATTCATTCATATGCAAATCTATGCACTTTTAATCAATTAACAGATTAAATCCACATGATTAACCAAATCAGAGTCCTAGTTAGAATATATTTTGCAAGTAATCAGTCCAGAGCCCTATAACAGTACACCTTAGAAATTCTGTAAGACTATCAAATTGAAACAGAAGGATACTTCATGATCTCATGTCACAGAATCATATAATCAGAGTTCTATGCACAAATTGTTGATGGTGTTAAATAAGTTGGGTTGGATCCAAACCAAGAGATGCTTCTGCCCGTAGAAGGCTTTTGATCCAATGGACTGGTCCCACTGGTGGCCGGGGCAAGAAGACCATTTTCACCAATTCCCTGCTTTCCCTATCCCCCCACAATGTTATAGAGAAGCCTGCAGGGCACATTTCAAAGTATATGAGGAACTGCAGGGGAAAATCAGCAAAAGTTGATTCCCTCCATCTCACTTTACACTAGTGAGAAGGAAGTTTGGATCCAAGCCATTCTAAATTAATCAAAAGGAAAAAATACTATTATTAGATGAATAGCTATGCTGAGTATATAACCAACCCTTCTGGAAATATTTTCAACTAGCAAAGGACTCCTTATATTTTACAGGTGCCTACTTCACAGATGTTCAATCTCAGTTTTTAATAAGAGTACTAAATTTGAAACACATGACCTAATGGAAACAAAATTGTAAGAATAGGAAACAGTATGATGCATTTTGAACAAAATATATTCTACCAATTTAGCATTTGTAGTTAAGCAACAGTGAACAGCTTCTAGAACTTTTATTTGAATATTCTCACTTTTTAGTTTGAATGGATCTTATCAAGTGATGTTTTCTGAAGGAAGAGATTAACTAAAACGGATGAGGGGATAATCCACTTATTACAGTTAATCAGAGGTGAGGAAAACTCTGTCAGTTCATTACATTCATACAGAAGAGATTTCCCCTTGGCTGTCTTGTTATTAAGAAATATATGCTGCACTTCTGATAGATCCATAATAATTAAAAATTAGAAGGTATAAAAGTATTGACTAACCAGAGATGAGAAGCACTTCTGGTGGATCAAATATTGTATTAATAATAGCAGGCCTTTTATCAGTGACCACCACAAAGTACACTAGTCTCTAGATTATTTAGCGTTCCACCAAAACACATCTCCATGTGAAAGGGTATCTACCACTGCATACTCAATACAACATCCAACCAGTTCCTATGGCATTCCCTGCTCATGATCTGCAATTAGTTCAATATTTTTTTCAAGTCATACTAGATTATTCAATTTCCTCTGTGAGTTTGAGATATTATTTGTATGCTACAATGGCTGGTTCTTTCTGGTACGAGATCGGCAATGGATGCGATTTTGGGCTTTGAGAAAGGTCTTAAGTGGGATATCTCTCCCTGACAAGACTCAGAGCCTTAAATGTAGAATATTGAGGTATCACATTTCCTCTCCAGCACAATAGCCTTGCTTTCCGATTTCTTTCTAGTGACAACCGAAGATGAGTTACTCTCTCCTCTTGGCTTACATCACATTGGTTCAAAAAAATAAAGCCAGGCTATTTCTCCACCCACAAAGGAAATACTCATTTTCCAAAGCCAAACTGACTCAAGTCAGTCTGATCTCCAACTCTCCCTTTCCTATTAAATAAGACTTACTTGGCTAGGTCCGCATAGTGGTAGCATCTCACCTCCCTTGCCTGGTGTGCTGGTAATGAACTGGGAAGAAATGCCCTAATGGTATTACAGCAGCCCTTGGGGATACTACATTCCCTCACAGGCTTGGCACAACTCCATTCCAGCCTTTATTCCTGTGCTATTTAAGTGATATTGTGGGAAAATGTTGGACATTTCCTGTATTTGTGAAAGGGTTGTTTGTAAGGTGAATAAATTACATTTAGAATCAAATATTACCTTTGTTTCAAGGGGGGGGGGAATAAAGTTTCTGTTCCCTCTAGACTATGTCTAACTTCTGCACTCATCTTATGTTACTAAAATGTTATATTTAGATTAAAGAAAGACGATACAGAGGGAAGAATGTGAAATCAATGTAAAGGGTTAACTGTAATATTTTTCAGTATATTTAAGAATAACAATAACCACAGAAGTATGATATTCATTGTTCATATACAGAGAACCATTGCAGAAACATAAGGAAAAAACCGCTTCCCAAGTTTATGTAAGTGAGTAAGAGTGACTATGAAATTTATTTCAGTCACTGCAAGTTTTGACAAGAACATGAAACTCAGCTTGAAACAGTTATGGTGCTATAATTAATCACTTCCTGAGAACATCACTACGCTTAACTATATAAAGACAAAAGTCTATTACAAATCACACCAAAGGGAAGGAAATTTTACAATATTGATCAGGTTCCCATTTCTTGAATGTTGGTGAACTTCTTATGCTTATCATTCTAGTGTTTATTATATTTAATGTCTGTCTGTTTGTCATAGTAATGTCCATAATTGATGTGTTTCCCTTCTGTGTAACTGAGTTTTCCTGAGAGAACAGTCAACATGGAAAATGCTTTGACTTAAACAACGACAACAACAGTTTTAAGTAGCATGCTCACAAGTGATAAGGTTTATATCCTACCTGATGGCATAGCTCATGCACAATGACCATAGTGACATCAAGTAAGTATGATATGGAAGAAATGCTTGGATCCAGAAGTATCCTCTGCTCCACAAAAACACTTAGTCCCCAGTTTTCCATAGCAGCATACGGATGCTTAGGCACAGCTAATAAATCTAGAAACAGAATGAAATGTACTTTTACTGCGCTTGTGGGATCTATTATGATCTAAAATTCCTGGTAAATAAAAAAAAACCATAAACCATATTTAGAATTATTTTTCCAAACAACTCTGCGCAAATAAAAACATTAATTTATGTTTCTTTGCAACAACACACTAGTAACTCTAATAATTATTTCTGTTAGAAGAGACGCTTCTAGTGTCATTTCTTCCCTTGTCTCAAGATGCTGTAAGATACTTTGAATGGGATTTGGTATCACTCACTGTTTGTGGTAGCAAAACAATAACAAGAAAAAAATAAACTGTAAAATAATGGGAAATCCCTATTCATCAGGTTGGAGCTGTAATATAATGGCTTAATACACTGTCTTAAATCAGGACCCGAAAATTCAAATTCTACAGAACGTTACTCCTCCACTCACATATGGGATTAACACACACGCGCACCCTTGAACTTAATGGAACTAGCCTCTGAGTAGATATGTGCAGCATTACTCAGTTTTTCTTCACAGCTAACATTATCAATACTGTATTAAAGATAATTTTAAACATTTGTCCTCATGCCAAAAATTGTCATTTTTTAAAATGTGATTTTTAAAAGAAACCTTTGGAGCAAATGTTTTATAGGTAGGACAAACTCAGATCAACACATGCAAAAATATTAATATTCAAAACATTAATTTTTGAAATAGCAGCAAAGAGAGAAAACAAAAGTCATAAAAGAAATCCTGCACACAGTCATATGTAAAATGAAAGGAAATTGCTACTTTTAAGGTGAGAAGCAAAACGAATGACATTTGACCCAGCCACGATTAGAATATTGGACTTGAAGCTCATGAGACAGTCGCATGTTTCTCAGCCTAAAGTACCCTACAGTACCTTACGCTAATTATAGGCCGTTATTGTTATTAGTACAATTCCTACACTGCCCTTCACCCGAGGATTACGGGGAGGGTAGGTTACAATATAAAACAGAAAAATACATACCACATTAAAAAATGAAAACATCAATCAGTTTAGGATAACACTTCATTCATCTGATCAAATGGACTCTAGTCCACAAGAGCTTGTGTCATTAATAGTTGTTCTAGTCTTTGAGACGGAATGGGGAGCCTCAGCTCACAAGCCAATCTTGGCCTATCAAGGGATGCAATCTGGCTCACACCCACCTCTCAATCATCCAACATTACTATTGATGTCAGCTGATGGGCTTGACGGCATTCTGTGTTAAATCCTACTCAGTGGGTTGTCCCACCCACCTGTCAAAGTTGGCTTTCCAAAAGTGGTACTTCCTAGTACCACTATCTCTTATGTTTTACCCTGGTAACACTGCTGGGATATTGCGCACTGAAATTTGTGTTGTGGCATTTTTATGGCCCACTTTAGCTGAAAAAAATCTTCTCTTCTAGAGCAGCAAGCGAGACAACTTCATGATTTCTGAATCTGGCTTGTTTCCATCAGGTGTCAAGAGTGGTAAAGACAAGTCTGCAAAGGAACAACTATAAGAGTTTACTGTTTCTTGGCAACTGTGTATTGTGTGCAGTGCCTTTTAAATTAGGAACTCTGGAATGGAGGTTATCCCTGCCAAAGGTGGGCTTGAAGTCAGTGTCACTCAGCAGTGACTTCAAGCCCTAATTCAACTGGCTAGATTCCAAGAATTTACAGTCAGGCACTCCGGAGTGCAGCTGATCCAAGCAGGCTTACAATTACCCCCAATCAGCTGATTGGCAATAACTTCAAGCCTTGCTTGGATAGGCTGACATCTTTCTTTGCAGTTCAGCTTGAGTGCAAAGGAAAAAACTGGTAACCAGAGATCATGGCCCCACCTACCTATCCAAGTAGCCAGTCAGGTATGGGGAGACAGGGAATCAGTCTGCTGAGAGGAAAAGTTTCCCCACCCCAGCCATAGCCGAGACCAACCACAATTTCTGTTTGCATTACAACAACCTACTTAATTGGAAACTGAAGCAATTTTTATTTTTGTCTCCTTGAATTATTTTCATTCCATTTTGTTCAATCTGCGAAATCAGTCAAAATACTGATTTCCTTATACAGTGGTACCTCGGGTTACAGACGCTTCAGGTTACAGACTCTGCTAACCCAGAAATAGTACCTCGGGTTAAGAGCTTTGCTTCAGGATGAGAACAGAAATTGTGCTCCAGCAGCGCGGCGGCAGCGGGAGGCCCCATTAGCTAAAGTGGTGCTTCAGGTTAAGAACAGTTTCAGGTTAAGAACGGACCTCCAGAATGAATTAAGTTCTTAACCAGAGGAACCACTGTATTGGTGGGTAGTGTGGTCCTATCACTTCATTCATAAAAGGCAGTATATCCAACTAAGTTATACTCCAGGGTATGTAGGCTATATGCATCCATTGATTTCATATAACTAACAATGGTTATCACTGAAGGTCTTTATAACACCTGGAGTATCTGCTGGTCCTGAGAAAAGGCTCTAGCGTAGTACTGTGTGCTTGTTATATTCACCCTGTGCCAAAGCAAATGGAGTAACTCCTTTGTTTTTGGCAGCTGGATAAATGGGTTTTATTTTTTTTTTATAATATATTTATTAAAGTTTTCAAATAAAACATATATCAAATAAGCACTTATCGTTGTCCATTTAACATCTTTCAATTGTTACATGGGACTCCCCCACACCTCCCGCATACACTTACATCATTATTAAATTATTTTCAAGCAAATTATCATTTAACTCATCTTAATTAATAATCTTAATTTGGTTTGACATATAATTCGACTTTAAATCTATTTTAATGGTAGACAATTGTCTGCACTGGCATCCTATTCAGCACTCAGCCAGATTACAATATTTTTGTAAATAAGTCTTAAATTTCCTCCAGTCTTCTTCCATCCTTTCTTCTCCCTGGTCTCGAATTCTGCCGGTCATCTCGGCTAGTTGCATATAGTCCATCAGTTGCATCTGCCATTCTTCCACAGTGGGTAGCTCCTGAGTTTTCCAATTGGATAAATGGGTTTTAGAAATTCATTTTTTCCCCAGTAAAATAATATCATGTGGATATGATTCAAATATTTGTGTAGCAAAATCTGTATGTAAGGTCCTAGTATCTTTTGTTTCCAAACATTTAATTAAAGCATCATAATTATTCGAGTTGTGCAACAGTATATGATTAGAACCCATTATTCTTAACCAGTATAATCATGATGCAAAACAGAAACTATCAGTATAACACTAGCCATTTAAAAGTGATTTGAAGAACAATCTGTTTTTTTAATTTCACATTTGTCTTTGGGCTCACATCTAAGTTTCTTTTCGTTGCTATCTAATTTAAAAGTGGTGGTTCCTTTTCAATTTGCTTAGTCAATTACATAAAGCCCTTGGGCACCCCTACCTTGAAATTATCAAGTATGCATAACAGAAAAGCTTGCAAGACATCTACCTGCAGCAGGTGTGCCCTACATTTGCAACTTCTCTGCATGTGTCCCCATGACTATTGCTTACACAGCTGTTGTTTATCTACCTTTTCCCTTTCCCTGGGCATACTAGAAAATACCGGTACTAACTTGTACTGAATTGACTCCTGAACTAGCTTCTATATTATCATCAGTTCCTGGTCAAAATGTAGTCCCAGTTTATTTATACACACTAAATTCTATCCTATTCTTTCTCTAGGCAAATCCTTTCTTTGTAGCTGCAATGAATTCCAGGAGGTTCTATTCCCTTGCAGACTGTCATATAGCTATTAATTTCTGTGTGGGCAAACATAACTAATTGACCCATAGCGCAGAGCCATATGCAGGCGTAGCTCAACCAAATGCTAAGTAAACTACCGAACAGGAGTCCCTGCTGTTGTGCAATTATCTTTGAATTTTCCTATTTAGAAAGTGTCCAGTCCAATTCCTTGCACTAGGATTCTTTAAAATACTCTGCAGCTTTTCTTAGAATATCATGGCTGCTCCCTACTCACAAGATAGCAGCAAACTATTTTGATGCAGAGATGTACAGAAATAATTTCAGAACAAGTAAAAAAGCTCAGTGTTTCACTTTGGGCTGCAGCCTGCAGTGGCTGTAGAAACTAGTATGGGAGAGACTGGTTTTGCTGCAGATGAAGGTATTTCTTCTTTCTCTCCTCCTCTCTGGGGTCATTCCTCCTCTGGCCACTTCTGTGGGTACACCACCTGACTGACTGTGGTGACCACACGTCTTTAGACATGGGCAACTTACACCCGCCAGGAATGACGCCTCAACGCCATCTACATGTGCTGCATCAGGAAGATTTTGGGTATCTCATGGCAGGACAGAGTCTCAAACAAAGATATGTTATTCCAAGCCCACATTCCCAACATGTTCACACTTCTGTCTCATGTTTAATGCTGACCAATTAAATCCAAAGAATGTGAAAATGACTCTAACATTTTGTTAGAAAAAATGTAGTTTAATTAGTGTTTTATAAAGACAGCTTTTCAAAAAACAGTGTGGGATCTAAATGCTATTGTTTCATACAGCACTGTAGCCATATCTGATGATTCAGAAGAAGGGTAGGACAGCCATAAACTCAGTATCTGATATAAGGATGTGATCTCAGTGCTCTTATTGAAGCATATACTATTCATAAAGCTATACTTATAAAGAAGCAATGAAACATGTTGTCACACCAACTGCTTTGAATACAAAATATAATTTATAACAATGCACAGATAAAATAAGGAGAATTTTGTGACTTGTAATTAACCCATGGGACGCGGGTGGCACTGTGGGTTAAACCACAGAGCCTAGGACTTGCTGATCAGAAGGTTGGCAGTTCGAATCCCCGTGACGGGGTGAGCTCCTGTTGCTCGGTCCCTGCTCCTGCCAACCTAGCAGTTCGAAAGCACGTCAAAGTGTGAGTAGATAAATAGGTACCACTCCAGCGGGAAGGTAAATGGCATTTCCGTGCACTGCTCTGGTTCGCCAGAAGCTGCTTAGTCATGCTGGCCACATGACTCGGAAGCTGTTCGCCAGCTCCCTCGGCCAATAAAGCGAGATGAGCACCGCAACCACAGAGTTGGTCACGACTGGACCTAATGGTCAGGGGTCCTTTTACCTTTAATTAACCCATAATATTTAACAAATAAATACATTGCTACAAACACATTAAGTAATGTTCACTAAATAGCTACACAGTTATGCAAGATGTGAGGCAGTATATTGTCATTTTGTATAAAAGTCGCTGTGGGACCTAGATGTTGCAAAAGCGGTATAGATTTTAAAAATAAAATAAAGCAAGACCTGCAAAAAAATGTACATAATTACAGTCAGCCAGCCATTACTTTTCCAAGGATACATCATTCCATTCTCTCCGGTTTTCAATTCTCCTCCCCTTATACGTCAGCATTCCTTCATGCCCAGTGAATATGTGCTGTACTCCTTAGGATATTTTGGGTCCCCCTCCATTTTTTTTGTACTTCTGAATCTCTTTGTGTTCTCAAAAGCTTTCTGATGCAGTTGTGTTCTGCTTGGATTATGCCTTTTCAGGTGAATCCGAATCCATAATAAGATTTTAAGCTAAGTATTTCTATTGTTATGGGGGGGGCAGAGGGTTAGGCTGCATGCCTGAGCACCTTCTAATTCCTAAATCCAGCAAGTGTTAAAACCTAGTGGGAGAGATCAAGGAGGGAGGGCAACTTGTTGCTGTAAGCTCAACAGTTGTGGAATGGGACTTGCTGAGCCATAGGCTCTCTCACAAAAGAGGCGAGGGTGCAGGGACGCTGGGGGGGGGGGGGATCCTCCTTTGGTATGCACACTGAAGGCCAGCAGGTAAAGGTAAAGGTAAAAGGACCCCTGACCATTAGGTCCAGTCGTGACTGACTCTGGGGTTGCGGCGCTCATCTCGCTTTACTGGCTGAGGGAGCCGGCGTACAGCTTCCGGGTTATGTGGCCAGCATGACTAAGCCGTTTCTGGCGAACCAGAGCAGTGCACGGAAACGCCATTTACCTTCCCACTGGAGTGGTACCTATTTATCTACCTGCACTTTGACGTGCTTTTGAACTGCTAGGTTGGCAGGAGCAGGGACCGAACAACGGGAGCTCACCCTGTCACGGGGATTCGAACCACCGACCTTCTGACTGGCAAGTCCTAGGCTCTGTGGTTTAACCCACAGCGCCACCCATGTCCCTCTCGAAGGCCAGCAGTCTTCCCATCAAAATGCTTACTAGCACTAGAAAGTGCAAAGATGTGGGGCTGCAAAAAAATCACAAAGAATACTTTTAAGTGTCTTTTGTCAATTTTGCCCAAACTTAATCATGGCCAGTGCTAAAGCTTTTCAACTTGCGAATCTGAATTAGATCATCTAATTTTGTTCCTGCATTATTATTTAGGTTAAAAAAGTACTGACTCTGTTCTTGTGGAAGCACATCAAGAGAGAAGAATTGCCTCATATAAGAAGGACGAGCCTTATTCAAAGAATCAGTTTAATACAAGAATTCAGACTGACCAAACAAGTAAGCTGAGCTACACATTACAAAAGAGAGAAACTCAAGGGTTGCTAAACAATCCAACATTCAAGGAAAACATTTATCAGACAAGACAAAACCTTGGTCTCTTAAGAGAAATTTTCTTTTGCTTTCTGTAATATCCCTTTATTACGTTATAAAAGCAGAAATCTACAACTTACATTTATCACACTTTCCCCAAAGCTTCAAGTGGCAATTAAAGGAAACTAGAACTTGTGTGTGAACTTTTACAAAGTGTTCCCTTATAATGGGATATGCTAGGCAACTTAATAAAGGAAATTGCTAACTAATACATCACCTCTTGCTCATGATCTGACTTTCAGAATGAATTTAGTTAGCGAACAGGAGACACAGGATACTAAAGTAGAGGCCTCACCATCGACACCTGTTGGGTGTGCAGAGCAGCAGCAGCAGCAGCAAGAACCAAACTGATTTCAGAGGATGCCTGTGGCTCCCTCCCCCACCACCCAGTCTATTTCTCTAGCTGTACCAAAGTCTAAAAGCTCATCAACTCAGTATCAAATCACTTCCAAGCCTTTGCACATGGTGGGACTGTTTAGACAGGGCTATGCTTGTGACGTATGGTGACCGGAATTCCAAATATGATCCTACCATCACATCCCAGGAAATGGCTTCTGACTTGCCAGCTAAACCTGGTCAGGGTAGCCAATGGGTCTTAAGCCCTCACTGAATCAGTGGAGTTAGAGAGTTGTCTATCACCTGCATGCAAAGACAGGCTCCAGAGGATTGAGAAGACAAGACCAAGAGCAGGTCCAACAATCAAGAAGGTGGTTTCTCCATGTGCTGTAGAGGGAAATGAAGTGGTGCTTCTCAACCGGTGAAGGTAGCTCATCTAGGAGAAGGAAAACTCTGGTCCTAAACTTCTGCTTCCTTACAGCCATAGTTATTTGTGAGAAAGGCTTCAGGAGTAAACCCTGAGGAACAACCCATACCCAATACCTTGTGGAACATATTTGGGAGAATAAAAGGCTAGGGAGCAAACACTACACAAATCCGGAGTGGAGTCCCTAAGACTGTTGGATGGCACCTTGTATGCCTCCTTCCAGCAACTCCTAAGGCCAAACTGGTACCAAAAGTATTGTCCTGCTTTCTTTTGGATCACCTTACTGAGGTCTTATTGTCTGGGCAGCCCAGGATCTCCATACACACTGATTGCACCCCAGAAAAGTCACTTAGGGGCTGCTAATGCAGCAAAAACAACACGGCAAGTAGCAGTTGCCACAGAAGGCATTGTGATTCTCCAGCAGTTGGACTCCATTGTCTCTCGCAAAAGACAGGCGCCAACAAGCAACACCTAAATGTGAACTTATGAAGCAGCCTTTATACCAAGCCAGATCACTGGTCCATCCAGGAGCATGCAAAGCATTTTACTTTCCAAAAGAACTTCAGCTCTCCCTGGAAAAAGACATGTAAGACATACTTGTTTGTTGTAGGTCTTTTCCAACTAATCACACAAGAGACTATAGTGGAAAGTTTCTAAATTAAAGGACATAATTCCATGGCTGCATACACAGATCAGCCATGCTACTCAAGGTCCTGTCCCAAAGTTTCAAAATGTAAAATAATCCTACATAACAATCTTACAGTTGTTAAGACCCAAGAAAAACAAACAAGTGGAACAGAAATCACCAGGGAAAGAAAGACAGCTGTCAAAAATGAAAACAAATATGGCGTGTCCCTCAAACAGAAAGATGTAGAGAGCCATATTAATCCTTAAAAACAATTATCAACCCAGAGTTTTAAAACAAACACGTATTTAATGGGTTTGTTGGAAAGCTAGCAGAAGCTGTTCTTCTCTTTTCTTTTAATCCCTTGTAGGTAGCAGTGCTACTGATTATTTATGCTCTCAGGAAAGGGATTTACATACCCTTATCTGAAATGATGAAGTAATCTATAACACTTACTCAAAACACCATGCATGCACCTTTCTGTAATACATCTGTCTACTGAAATACATATATTAGCATTCATAACTGACTAAAGTGGCTACACAATCTTTGTTTTTTAAATGCTCTTTTAGGGCACAACTAGACGTGACAGTGGAACTAGACATGAGAATGCCAAGAAGGAACTCGGGTCCTGGAAATTCTCTATTAAAACTGCATGGAGAGAGAGTGGGCAAGCAGGAAACAATTTTCCCACCCCAACCCACTTTTTAAAGACTGCTTTTTCATCCATGGTGGATGGGGGGGGGAGGCTTTTTATCACTGGAACCTAGCCAGAAGAAAAGCATGTAAATAAAGCAATTTGGGTGGAAGCGCTCAATGGCCCACTCCCACTTTAAATAGCCCTTATACCTAAGCATTTTATAGGTAGTTGAGGGCAGACCCAATTCTCTATACAAGTCTGCAGTTATCGCATTTCGTTTCGCCCTTACTGTGGAAGGCTGTGGAGATAAGATAGCAATCTAAAACTGTATGTCATTATTTCAGTCAGAGTCAAATGCATGTTAGAGACCCCTGAGGAAAAATAACTGACATACAGCAGTTCATTGTTGACTTTTTATTACTTCCTATTGCACAACGAAGTATTTCTTAATATTAAGTGGCATAAACAATGGATAGCTTTTGATATAACAGATGCTTAATGCATTGTAAAATTTAAAGATCCCAAGGGTAGAAGACAGAAGAAAGAACTATGAGTGGGGAGAAGGTGAAGAAGGAAAAAATAAGTTGCTACATGGAAAGAAAAGTTAAGTCATCATATTTTTAAAAAGCCTTTTTCTGTTATATTTAGTATGTGACATGCATATTTTTAAATGCCTTATACATTTTTATAGCACCTATTCATTGTCCATAGTTTTACAATTTTAAAAAAGCATCAAATCATTCAGTGATGAACTGAAAAATGAATTCAATTTTCCACTGACAGTGAATTATATTTCATGTACAAACAGCACTGAAATTATAAGCAATGCTTTGTCTTATGAAACAATACCTGAAAGAATCCATCAGAATTTATTCATGGTGTTTTGCGAGAGCAAGCATCTTTCAGAAAGTTTCTAGTGAGGAAAGCTAATGCAAAACTCACAACACAAATATTTCCTCTCTGCTTCATTGCTTGTAAGTTCTTAATGCAGACTCTCCCTGCCCCATCTCAGTCTATATTAGATCAAAGAATTGACACTGACAGAATACATACAGAGGCAGAGGGAGAAGCCAGATTGTGGCAATTCTAAGTTGCACTGACAGTGCACAATGTTCAGCCGTTGTGGTATATAAGACATTCATCAAGTAAAGAAATGCATTCTCATCTGAAAATATTTAGAAGAGAGAATTGGTGCAGCCCTCCCAAAAGCGGAGTTTTTAACATAAATACTAAGTGTACCAACAGGATGGAAAATTGCCAACAGCTATTTTCCTAACACCACAGTTAATAGAGCATGAGGACTGTATAGCTAAAAACAACATGTATCTGATCACTGCACACTTTTACACTGCAAAAATTCTAACAACCAACTACAAATATAAGACTTCCATAGCAAAACCAGGCATCCTTTCATTTAAGTATGCCGAGTTAAAATATAAAATAGAATGTATTGCTTTAGGAGACACTTATAAAAATATGTTATAAATGTATTTTAAAGTAGTGAAACTTTTCCATTTAAAAATACCATTTAGGCAAGACGTGGCCTTTGGGCGGGTGTGGCAAGCTGGATTAAGAAGCAAAAAGAAAAGTGCCGAACCACAGCTCATAATAAATAATAATAATATATAAACATTTAAAATTCTGTTTCAGAATATTGCAGCTAAGTGACATTTCAGTCACACATCTCCATTACATTTTGAAGGCACTGCTATATCTCTGTTGTGGTCTTACAGAGCAATTCACAAACAAAAAACCCACCCTCTGCTGTATTGACAAGAACTTCCTCTCCACATTAGCACAGGAAACCTAGCTTGGCAAACCCCAGACACTCTTGGGATCTGAATGCTGAATGGACCATGGGATGACCAGCCTTTGCTGCTGTTGTTCTTGTTGTTGTTTCAATAAATGGAAAGAAATCTGCTTTGTGAAAGCCAGCTAATTAATGTCTGTCACATTTAGCATTCCATATTTTCCTCACCTAGCAGAATCCAACCATTTCCCTTCAGCTACTAGCAGACCCTGGGGATGTTTAAGGGGACTTTAAACCTTGAAATAATAGAAGGAGCTGGGAGGAAAAGAATGGAATACGTTTAAGCATTTACATCTGTATATCTTTACAATGCAATTCTATTGCTCTCTTCCCTGGAAGCAAACTCCATTAAACATGGGGGGACTTACTTCTGAATTGAATTCACATTGGATTGCACTCTTTGATACGGATCCAGTGTATCTAGAGCTCCATGCAAGCAAATCAGACTATAGTTCCTTTTCTGAAGGAAAGGTCAGACAGAGAGCAAACCTTGCTGGTCATCGACTTTAAGCGACAATTCCCCTGGCTTCTCAACAAGGAGCATGCATTTCTGTGCTTCACTGCCTGAAGGCACTACAAGGGCTTTTAGGCAGAAGAATCCAATTCTCACCCACACCTTCCTTTCCTGCAGTAGAGCAGGGAACACCAGCTGTGGGGAACGTTGCCCATTTTGCCTCTGTGTGGCCAAGGTTCTTCAGACACCTCCTTTTCTCCCAACTTTTGAGCAGGGGCAGTTGTGGTAACACATGCATGCAATCTTCACTCACCTCTCTAGCTTAAAAGCTGGATGTCTGGCTTCTCTTCACACAGACCAGACAGCAGTGCCCACTTGCCATACCAAGTGGATTTGCTAGTATATCTGAATATATGGCTACCTCTAATCTTTCTGTAAGAAGCTACCTAATTAGATGTCGTAGTGCTCACTCAATGGTATACCGAGAGGTCAAAAGGACCAAAGCTGGAGCTTTGACTAATTGTTTCCTGGGTTCGCCACCCCCCCCCCTTTAAGGAACTTTCCTGGGTTTTCAGAGCATTTCATAACTTATATAATAATTTGCTTGTTCTATAGAGATTAATAGTTTGTCAGGTGCATTCATCTTCATATTACATTTCATGGGAACTGAAAGTCGCAATATGAAATAGAATTCTCTAAGGTCATATCCATATGACAGATAATGCCAATCTATTTTAGCATGACGCCATTTACCTTGAAGTAAGCTATCATATTGATGCATCACTATGAGCAGTGTCGTAACCTCACAGCTAACCCTTTATTCACACCTATCAGCCAAGCTGGCAGAGTGAGAGTCTGTTGGCACAGTGTGGGGGCCTCTTTATATGAGAGGCACAGAAGGAGTGAGTGCCCCAGATGAGAAATAGGGTGGGAACGCAATGCCCTTTGGTTGTTTTCATTGGTTGGATGTCCAGTTCTTTAACCAAATATTTGGTTGAACTGGAGATCCTAATTATTGTCCTCACTATTATTTTGTTTTAGTTATTTTATGATGAAGAAACTATACTGCCTGAATTATTGATTGATCCTTTATGGATTCTGTAAATTTTGTAACTTTTTTTCTCTGTGTGTATTTTTATTGCTATTTCATTTCCTTGTTTCCCACCCAGGAATTGAAGAGCAGGCTGTAAATGTTCATTATAATCTTAGTAGTATTTGGAGAAATGCCAAGATGATGTTCTGGAGCAGGGATAGGCTTTCAAATCTGATTGGACTATACCTCACATCAGTCTCAGCCAACATGACCAGTGGCCAGGGATAATGACAGAGAACAAACATGGCGACTAAAATTGCTGTCTATGGAGTATTGCTTTATAAACTAGCTAACAACAGAGTGGATGATTAGTAATGAAGAAAGCATTTGTAAACATACTGGACTATGTTGTGGCTATATCCATACAGATTATAACATGATTACACAGAAGAAGAAGAAAACAGACAACAGGATAACCCAATATTGAACATTTAAAAAAATCACATTCTCTTTACTAGGAATGACTTTTCAAGTTATGTCCCAAGCATTTATCAGCTTCAGCTGCAACAATTTATGTACGGGCAAACGAATTCCCATGACGGGGTGAGCTCCCATTGCTTGGTCCCTGCTCCTGCCAACTTAGCAGTTCGAAAGCATGTCAAAGTGCAAGTAGATAAATAGGTACCACTCCGGCAGGAAGGTAAACGGTGTTTCCGTGCGCTGCTCTGGTTCGCCAGAAGCGGCTTAGTCATGCTGGCCACATGACCCAGAAGCTATCTGTGGACAAACGCTGGCTCCCTCGGCCTACAGAGAAAGATGAGCATGCAACCCCAGAGTCGTCCACAACTGGACCTAATGGTCAGGGATCCCTTTACCTTTACCTTAATGTAGCCTAAGTTTGTCTTTGTCTATAGCTTGTATGTATAAAAACAAACATCCAGGAGAAAAGTGGCTGACCAAAACAAATACTGATGACACCTTATACTATTGGTTTAAATATATTTAGAGGGTCAAAGCTCAATATGTTCAACATGTCACATGTATAAATGCCTGGGATCAATTCATCAGATCACAATATAAAGGATCTTTAGCACAGCTGGTAAAATCTCTACTGTACTTGTGACTCTCTTGTATCATCTGTTTCCATGCTTTGGGCATGATTTTGTGCCAGATCTAAACTAGTGGGAAGGGCCATAGTTCACTTAGCGGCACATGGTTTGAATGCAGAAGGTTCCAGGTCCAATTCCTGGCATCTCTGGGTAGTGCTGGGAAAGGTCCCTGTATGGAACCCTGGGAAGTCACCGCAAGTCAGTGTAGACCCTAATGAGCTAGATGCACCCAATGGTCTGGCTAAGCTAAAAGGCACCTTCTTGTGATGCAGTCACTGATATAACAGCTTAATGTGGTGACTAGAGTAGCCAGTCAAGTGGAGGACAAAGCAAACCATTTGGGTAGTAGCAGAAGAAAAGAAAGCTGAGGGACTGATTCTCAAGGAAAGAACTGAAAAAGTTGCCCGAGAAGGATACTGCCAGAGGGCTTTAGAAGAACAACAAAGTAGATGAGAAGACAGCCAGACAATCCGAGACACGAGACGAGAGGATGAAAAATGTAGCCTGGACAGCTGATAAATGACGCTTTAAGAGACCAAGGAGAAGTTGCCAAAAGGGAGCACAAGATACAACAGTCAGCAGCACTTTTCAAAAGAAAGGGAAACGTAAAAGGCGTTGGGGCTTTAGGATGAAGTGTATGGGGTTTAATTTGAAATACAGGATTTACTTTTATTGGTTTGAGGATATCTTGTTGCAACAGCACATTTTCAGCTGCTCAGCACTGCTCTGGCTTAGTCATTGTACATCTTCTATTTACACAACAGAGTGAAAGATAAATCCCCCTGAAAATCCTATAATAATTTTCACAGCCCACGTGCAAAGTGTGGAACTAACTATTGGATGGTGCCCGACAGCTTTCCATTTCAACTTTGTATTTATTTATCATTAGTTAGCTATTTTAACAACTTGCCATTCCTTACCTTCAAGCCTGATTATTAGCACACAGAGTCTCTTCCCTTTTCCCTTTTCTACCCTTTTCATCAAGGAATGGAATTTACCACCACACAAAAAAAGGTAAAAGGACTCATGGCCAGTAGCTTACATATTACTACTGGTTTTTTTAATGTCTGTAGCTTAGCATCACAAAATAGTAGACAGTAGAACTATAAAATAATTATCATAAATATGAAGGTGACTGTGTTCAAGGCTAGAGAAATAATTGCCAAGATATTTTTTAAATACCAGATTACATAAAAAATCAGAAGATACACTGGCTCCCACTGTAATGCTCCTCTGGAGATAATCAAGAAAATAATCCAATAAGGATACACAAACCAACTTTGCCTTAATTCAATTTATTACTGTTCAGAAAATTCTTATTTTGAAAGCATTATGAATGAGATGCCTTTCCACCTGAAGGGAAACAGTTTAATCCATAGTTTGCTCAATGAATATCTGTGCAGCTTGTGTCTTTCCAATCTATATGAGAGAGATCTGTATAGTTCAAAACCTTCCATACACCCTTCCCAACTCTTCAGTATTTATTTAATAAAATGCACAGCTTGCCTTTTTGCCTATCCATGTACACACAGCTGTCTACATAGATATAAATGTACCGTGACAAATATGTATAAAAATTAACCGAATTATAGCACTGAAAATGTTGGCTTGTATCCTACTAGGCTTGAAATTAATAGGCTGAAGAAAGTCTTGCCTACTAATTTCAGTTGGTCTGTTCTGAGTATGACTAACAGTGGATACAACCACCGTTGTTGTTTTAATATAAAAGTTGTTTTATCTTTATTGTGTATATCTAGAGTAGCAGCTAGCAACTAAAACTCCTGGGCCCCTGCAGAGTTCCACATGCTCTTCTTCTCCCTTACCTGTTGCCAGCCTAGTGGTGTAAAGCAAGAGAACCACAGAGTAGTTTAGCAGGTGAAGATTGGGGCACTTGTTCATTAGACCTTATGTATCAAAGCAGTCCTCTCTCTTTCCCACAAATGGCCTGTAAAACCAGGTAATAGACCACTATAGATCTTTTCCTCAAGTCATTTCTTCAATCATGAGCCTACATTTAGCTCAACAGCAGAATTCCTAAGACTGACAACTAAAAAGGCAAGAGCTCACATAACCATTCAGAGCAGGTAACACTGGTGCAATACATTATTTCTTCATGGTGTAACTTTACTCAGTGGATTATTATTTAAATTAAAGGCTGAAAACTCTGCCTGGTACATTATGGAATAGTAACTTACGTAGCAAGAGCCTTAGCCTAACATCACCCCACTGTGAACCCTGCACACATGTAAATCTGTTCTAATTAGCAAGATACCAAAATGGTTTCATCAAGTGGTGCTTCATTACCTAAAGGGCACACTCCACATTTCTGCTGGAAAATGGTGAAATGGGCTCATGTTATCAACCTCTTAATTTGTACTTTATAGCCAATGAATATTTACATTAAAATAATACAGTTTCCATTTTCAATAAAAAAAAAAATTCCTCTAGATTTTAAAATCTAATGCACTGGTCTTGCTTCAGATTGCCTCGTTCAGTAGATATGGCATCTCAAAAGTGGTCCATCAGCTTTTAATGCATCAGTTTAATATATCAGTATAATAAAAGGTGTTACTGCAGCAACACATCTCTATTAACTGACCTACGTTTTGTTTTGTAAACTTGTTACCCTGTGTTACCCCAGGCTACATTATATACATATATCCTCTATAAATTGTGAGCTGCAAAGATAGTTTTAAGCCCAAACAATTGGAAACATTCCGCTATGTGCTTTCATTCATCAAACCAGAAATAAAGGTGAAAATGTTTTTTTGTGTGGATGATATGCATTTCAGCCTTTTTCTTACTAAATCCCACTGCCTATAGAAGTTTGGGGGTCGGGTGGCAGCCTGGGAGACAACATTCTCTGTGGCAGCTCCTGTGTTGTGGAATTCCCTCCCCACAAAGGTGAATCTGGCACCTCACTTTGTAGCTTTTGTTGTATGTTGAAAACACATGGCCTTGGATAGTTGGATATATAGCATTAAAAATTGTTTTAACTGATTTTACTATTGCATTTTTATTCTGTGGTAGCTCACCCTTAGACCTTATTGTGAAGGGCAGGTAAGAAATCCAATAGATAAATAAAACGTCTGAAGATGCTTTACTCCTAATATTTCTCCTGGTACTCATCATTCCCAGGACTGCAAACGCACCAGTCAAATTACACCACAGTCCATTTGCTCTTTGTACAATGGCATCAGCTACAGAACAAGTGATGGAGGATGCGACTAGAAGAAGACACAGCAGACATGAAAGGGAAATTTACTCACTGGTAAAGGAGTTTGTTAAAATCCTCTGTCTTCTCCCATCCTGCTTACGCACTGCAGGAAGAGCCAGGAAAATTAAAGCAACAATGGGAAGCCAGGGGAACAATGGGGAAGGCTGGAAGAGGAAGAGACGAGGACACAGAATCAATTAAAGGAACTGGAGGAGAATGGCGTCACCTACCAGGATACAGAAACAGGAAGTAAAATCCATTGTCATTCCTCCAAGCCCGTATAAATTGCAGGTTGGAAAGAAGCTTAAACGGGCCATGAAATGAGGGCTACAGTGGAAGAGTGAGTCGTGCTTTGCGTGCCAAGGCACCCAAGCCACAAAGTTCCCAGGAGAACAAAAAAACACAGTGACACAAGTGTTTTGGTTTATGGGTTCAAATAGGCCACAACCTTATTGGTTACAGATGTGAGCGGGTTTGGCTTAGGCATTGGGTGAAGCCAGGCTATATCTTGACTCCTGCCCGTCTGCAGGGAGTCTACTGAAATGAGGTCTACAATGGAAGAGTGATTGGTTCTTAATAAAACTCAACACACAGATAGAGAGAGGCCCAGAAACTGCAAGTCCTGCTACCAGAAGAAGTCCAACTATGTCCCCGGACATCTGATAGTGCAACCGTCTTGTAAGGGTAGCAGCAGTGATAATCAGTGCCTTTCCCTTTGTCCTTCAGAGAGGAGCAGGGCCCAGATGGCAGGGGAGTTTGCAAAGGTAACGGAGAAGTAAACAGCAGAATGTTCACTTCCTTTCAACCTGGCACACTGCTGTCTCTTTAAACGGGCCCCCGGGGTGCCAGTTTAGTACACCATTAGCCTGGCAACATGCAGGAGTCAAGGGCCTACCCCCAACCCTCTTGTTCTTCCTAAACTTGCAAATTAGCTTTTCTTGGCCATCCACATAGAAAGTCAAAACAGAAGTAATCAAGAAACAAAGAAAAAGATGCAAGCTTTTGTTTTCTCACAACCATTCCTCTACTGCAGCCAAATTTTGTGGATAGAGTAAAAGAAGAAAAGATCAAGGCTTTCAGCTGCAGGTGTTTGGGAAGCTAAGACAAGTGAACAAACAGGAAAAGTGGTACCAGAAACAGAGTAGAATGAATTGTCATCCAGTCCAACTCATAAGGACTGTCAAATGGAAGTCTGACGGAGCCAGTGTGGGAAAATGTAGCTTTCATTATAATGCAAAGAAACCACATTCTAACTTGCACATGCTATAAAGTTTCCATTGCCCTGCCTAAAGGCCAGTTTGAAGTGCTACTTTGAAAAACATTTTCCTGCTTTTCTTCACCACTTTAAAATGCACGATCATATCCTGAAAACTGTGATAGCTTAGTCTGTAGAGTATGAGACTGTTAATCTCACTCCAGGTTGGGGGTTTGAGCCCCATGTAGGGTGAAAGATTCCTGCATTACAGAGGGGTGAGCTAGATTTACCCTTGTTTCCCTTCCAACTTTACAATTTTATGATTCTATTCCATTTCACCAGATGACTGTGGCTGGTGGCTGTCATTGTATTTTAAGGGCTCTAAAGCAAGCTAGTCTTGTTTTGTTCCTCTCCTAAAAGGTGCCACACCTCCTCCAGCTATCTGGAATGAAAATCCACAGACAATGCTTGCATGCTGTTTTAAGTTATATCACGACCATTTTGCCTCGTTGTATTCTTCTTCTTTTTAAGGATTTCAACAGGTGCTTTCAAAGAACTACCAGAAGATCACCCTTTTCAAAAAAGATAAAGAAACTTCTACATTTTGTATTAAACTCTTATCACATCTTCTGTCATCAAATGCTTCCTGGAATGTCCAGTCTAATGTCAACATCTTGGTGGTATGGCAAAGAATTCTGAAGATATAAAGCACCAGGGGCTACATTACAAGAAACCTGTCAGACTGCATTCAAAACAAAATGTGGTTTTATTGACATTCAATTGTATTTCTTGTTTGTACATAGCTACCTACGCAATGGCTGCATCTAGCAAAAAACACGTTTGTGGGAAGTCCCTTTGGCTGATTTTTGGGACACCCCCCTTCACCCTCCTTCCTCTATGCCAGGCATGGCCAAACTTGGCCCTCCAGATGTTTTGGGACTACACTTCCCATCATCCCTGACCACTGGTCCTTTTAGCTAGGGATGGTGGGAGTTGTAGTCCCAAAACATCTGGAGGGCCAAGTTTGGCCATGCCTGCTCTATGCCATAGCTCATCCCATTCAGCTGGTCCCCAACACTCAATGGGGGGAGCTGCTGGGAGGGAGGGGCAGGGAAGTCAGTTTCTTCTAGCCTCCAGTCCACATGCTTCCCTCCAGCTCCAGCCCAATGACTTATCATTTCAAAACTCTGTGCAGCAACAGCAAGAAAGCGAAGTCTCAGCATCTCACACAGAGAGAAAACCCAAACATGGTCATGGTTTGTCAATTCAGAGAGTAAAGTTAACCAACTTGAACTAACCAAATAAATATTTAGAAGCATATCAAAAGGATTTATTCCAGTGCCTGTTGCCAACTTCTTTAAGGTCAGCTCTGTGTTCTCCAATCCCATGGCCCTGATGCAGCACAAGACATAAAACTAAGGGCAATGAGGATTGGCTGAATCTCAAAGAGCAGAGGTGTTATGGCACAGGGAAATCTAGCACCAATCCCCCTCCTCAGGAATCCATTCATGAACCCCAAGACAGTGCTGATACAAAACGTTGTGCTAGGCATACCTGAATTTGTTCTACAGCCCAGGACAAACCACAAGGTCATTGTGGGTCTGTATATCAGCTTACACAGAATGGTATGGACACAGAGCAAGGACTAGGCTATTAAAAATGTTTGCAATTCAAGTATTAAAGGTCTTATCATTCTCCATGGAACGTGCATCATGATTTCATATTAATTAAGTAATGGACCTAATAACAGATTCTTATTGTAGCTAGTTAGTTTCACTTGATTAAGCTCAACTTAGTATAATTAATTCATTAAGATTTTGCTGCAGATTAAAATAAACCTAATTGGTATTTACTTAGAAAAATAGCTTTTCCAAAACACTGGGTTCTTCTGAGGTCTCTTGCCTTTGCAATTTTGCTCTCCAACCACAATGGGGGCACTCTGGTGTCATGTTAAGCCATCATTAATTGTTTACTTCAAATACAAAGATTGGTTCTCTCTCTTCTCTTCTCCTTGCTAGCAAGCAGGAACAATGAATCATAACTCTTAACTTAGCAGTACATTCAAAATGGGGGCTATGATCTGAAGCCAAGGTTTGGACATAACACTAAGGCAAGACTAAGAGTCATCGGTTGTTGTTTCCATTCACTAGCGAGAAAGAGTGATGCAGCATTGATCTGTGCATTAATGCTAAATCATTAACCATAGCTTACCATGGCAAGCTAATGTAGTCAGTATTTTAAAAGGAGACACATAATTCCTAGAGACACTGCTTTAAAAACAGAAGGGAGATTGAAAAACAAATTTTAAAATGACAGCTGGCATTCAGGAGACTGAAACAGCAAGTATGATTACGCTATTATAAATATCTATACTTCCACCTCATTTGGTAAAACACATATACTGTAACTGTAGTTGCTCTATGGAAAATATATAAAAATGGTCAATTAACATGACCATTGTTGCTAGGGCACCTGAGGTGTTCAGCAATTAAAAAGTTTCTAACAGTGTTGGGAAAGTAACCAAACATTCCAAAGAGACTGAAGTAAATTTATTTGGTATATGAACAGTGTAAAGACACTGGCAGGACTGAAATAAATATTGCAATGATAAACTGGAAAACTGTTTCTGACCAGAAAGAAAGCGATGACTTTAAGAATGATAAAGGATAAAATTATGTGCCTCCTTTTAAAACATAATTCCTAGAGACACTGCTTTAAAAACATAAGGGTGATTAAACAGTTCTATCCAGTTCTATCCAGATAGTCTTTTTGTTATTTTCTGTTTAATCAAAGCAGCAGCAAGAGTGATGTTTGGACCCCTTTCGGAGCTTGAAGTATGGGTACCCCCAACAAAAATTTTAAAAATTTGGCTGTAAAATTTGGAATGAATGTGATTTGGAATTAATGTGATTTGCTTGGCCTATTAATAAAAATATTTTTTTTAAAAAAAGAAAAGTTTGGCCACCACTACACTATGAACCCTTTATCTTATGACTTTAAGCTAGATTTCAGTAGTCATGATTAAATTTCTGATTATCTTGGAATTCTGCAGATATTTTTTGTGTGTATGTTTGTTTGTGTGTGTATGTATTCAATCTCACAGGTGTGATGTGTGTTTTAAACTAGAGTCATACAGACAGAGTGTGTTAGAAATTTAAATAAATCTATTTTAAAAATGTTTTTATTTTTTTTAATTTGCTGTGACTTATTTCTGCCTGACATTATTACAAAACATCCCCTAGTGTTCTTAAGCAGCCAGGCCCTGATATAAATTATATTGAAGCAGCATTTCTGCTTTTAACTCAGCTTGCTAACCTTTGGTTTTGACCCTCTGAGAGACAAATTTTAGTTTACAGAACACTCAATGCCTCGGAAGGCAGCATCCCGCAGTTCAGGCCTCTTATTTCCTACACCGCATGTCAAGCTGATGTGAAGAATCAAAGGGCAGATATTGTGGGAGACAAGTTGGATTGATCCTTTTCTGCTAGATGGCTTTGTGTATCAGAAAGAACCCTAATTACATTGAGTTCTGCAGTGTTTGGGGGGAGGTCCTGATTTACCACACTGGAAGGGTGACACTCCTGACTATCAGAAGGAAAGCAGCAGACAGCACCGTGGGAGAAGAAACAGAAATCAAAATAGTGCTGTGCAATTTGAACAGATGCCAAATAAGTCATTCGCAAAGTATAACTATAGATAACTTAACAACTTGTATAAAGGCAATATGATAGTACTAGGCAGTACTGTAGGTTAAACTGAGATATTCCATATTCATAGGAAGCTGGGGGGTGGGGAATCATTATTCACAAAAATAAAAGGGGGGAGGAAAAGAAAATATACCCAACCTTGAGCTTCTCGGTGGAAAAGCAAGATACAAATATAGGCCACAGTCCACAGTTAAACTATGCAACTCACCCCCCTCAGGAGGCAGTGATTGTCACAAACTTGGACGGCTTAGATCAATTCATGCAGGATAAGAATAAGGCTGTCAATGGCATGCAATAGCTGGCAAGTGTGTGTTTCAGTTCCGCTGCAGAGCTGAGAGAAGCTCCTATGGGTTATAAGGTTCACATCCTACAAAATGTAATTTTTCCTTGAAGATCTTTCCTACAAAAACTGATCAAATCCAATACCATCCAATATCACTGCACTACATCGCTCAAGGCAAGACATTTTCAGTAGAGCAAGATCAAAGTAGAAACAAGAACACAATATTATTAGTAATATACTTTTATGTTGTAACACTCAAATTTCTTTCCTGGGAATATGCCCCACTGAACTCAGCTGAGCCGACTGTACAACAGAAGAAGAAGAAGAGGAGGAGTTGGAGTTTGGACTTGATATCCCACCTTTCACTCCCATTAAGCGGCTAACAATCTCCTTCCCTTCCTCCCTCACAACAAACACTCTGTGAGGTGAGTGGGGCTGAGAGACTTCAGAGAAGTGTGACTGGCCCAAGGTCACCCAGCAGCTGCATGTGGAGGAGCGGAGACGCGAACCCGGTTCACAAGATTACGAGTCCACCACTCCTAACCACTACACCATGCTGGCTCCCTGGATTGCCCTGTTAGTAAACAAACTGAGGGAAAGAGCTACAGGATAGTAGAAACCAACCTAAGCTCCTACTAACAAAAAATCAGGGTAGGTTATTGTTTCACATCAGATCTAATGTAACAATCTGCAACAGAGATAACTATTGTACTAAACCCAAATATTCCCACTAGACCACTTAGCTGTACAAAACTGGAAATTTACAAGGAACCAGTCATTTACAACACAATCCAAAGCCCGGAATGAGTGAGTTTCAAATGCACTGAACTTGGGCTGCCCCAGCTGCACAAGAGCTGCACTGGTGAAACTTCCTCAGAAACCTCTCTAAGCTGAAGCTCAGACAATGGAACTGAAGGAGGCAAAACTTAAACTGGCATAAGTCCAAATGGGAGGTGTGGCGGGGGAGGACAGGGCAATGGGAGACTCACACCTATTCCAAACCTCTTTCAGCTCAGTCATGTTATCTGGCAATCCTGTGGAACTTAACTCAGGCAACAATCGTGGTAAAACTATATTTTAAAGGGGTGTTTTCCCACTCAGCTTCAGCTCACAGTAATAAGGCTCCTGAACAGATTTTGGAATAGAGGTAACTTACACTGTCTTATCTTAAGCCAGCATAAATTCTGCTAGCTTCGTATGCTTAGGATTGCTCTGTTCATGTGGCCACCCAAGAACTCCCTGCCTCTCAATATTAGCAAGGAGTTTTTGTTGCATTGTTTTCAATGCCTCCTAAAAAACCTTTAAGTTTAGGCAAGCCAACCAAACATGTAATTAATATTTTGTTTTTAAAATGGTTGTCTTTAGTTATATTTTGATAACTTTCTTATTTATGCTTGCTTTTAAAGTCTGTTGATCTAACTGGTATTTTCTTATGAATTTCTTATATAAATCTTGCAAAATAAATAAACTCTGTGCACCTTCATCTTGACATCAGGCGCATTCTTCCATTGTCTCCCAAAACATATGGATGCCAACCAAGAGTCTCACAAAAACCCCAACATCCACAGTACAGTGGTACCTCGGGTTAAGAACTTACCGGTAATTCGTTCTGGAGGGCCATTCTTAACCTGAAACTGTTCTTAACCTGAGGTACCACTTTAGCTAATGGGGCCTCCCGCTGCTGCCACTGTGCGATTTCTGTTCTCATCCTGAAGCAAAGTTCTTAACCCAAGGTACTACTTCCAGGTTAGCAGAGTCTGTAACCTGAAGCATCTGTAACCTGAAGCGTCTGTAACCTGAGGTACCACTGTACACCCCCTCAATCTGGTATGTTGAGGCACTACTGCTGACCATAAGAAACAGCTGAACTGGGATGTTAATTTCAGATTCCCTACAACCCAATCCAATCCAAATCTTTATTATTGTTATAGACCAGCATAATATAAAAGCACCTCCATACATAAATAAAACATGCTAGATAGGCAATAGGGCAACTGCAGAAGTAGAAGATACACATACTCATACTCTCTGCTACAGTAAACCAGCATAAGATAAAAACACATAAAACACGTAATAAATTTCCTACAAAAGTAATGTTATCTTCTAATAGGTCTAATAGGTCATAATAGTCTTTCTTATGACAGCTTCAAGGGTGGGAGATTTGGCAAAAGATCTCCCATTTCTTAATGAATGGCACAATTTATTCCAAGTGAAGTATCTTTTAAGTCTCAGTAGTTTTAAGTCTCAGTGATTTTGTCAGGAGAAATAAGCATATGCTTAAATTTCCTTCACAGAAATCAGTAGAAGTGCTTTTAGCTGGATCATGCCAGGTGTTCTTTAAAATAAACTTTCCACATTTTCCCAGGGTCCTAAAATAGTTTTAATGAAAAAGATAGTAAGCTCCTTGGACCAGGGACCAGTCTCTTCTGCTTATTAAACTCTTTAAAATAACATGTGCATTTATGGGACTGTATCAATAATATTGGGTATTATCCTTCATACTTCAAAAGCATTTACTGTGAAACACATTTGACATTTTAGTAGGATTTTCTTCTTACTTTTCCTCACTGCTTATATGTTTTCAGTATGCATCTAGAGTATATTCCACGTATGTGCAAGAGAGTGAGTCCTTAGACAGAAATTATGGCTGCCAGCTTCTCTTCAAATATATTACTCTGAACACAAGACTAAAATTATTGGTTTTGCAAGTACTTTGAACTTTAAAATAGAACTTTTGCAGACAATGGAAGGGTTTGCAGAGAATTCAAGTGATCTTTTAAAAAGTAAGATTAGTCACAGTTCATTTCATAATTTAGCTGGAAGACTGGGCTCAAATGTTCAAGTGGCTTTCCAAGACCAAGGGAAAGGGAAAATCTTTTTTACTGAGCACTTCTATAGAACTATTAGATTAATCTGGTACATTCATATACTTATAATTTCTATCTATGCTAGATTGGTTGTCAGAGTGAATTGTTTGGTATCAGTAGCCAACTCAAAGTAGATCTGTTGAAATTGATGAACATGACTAAGTTAGGTCCACTAATTTCAGCCGGTCTACTCTGGGTAAAACTCCCCCAAATACCACCCAGTGGCTGTATTGCTATCTTTGTTAAAAACAAATGATAGTGGCAATTAAATTCCTACATGTCTGATATAAAGCTTTTTCTTCAAAACTTGATGTGCCATATTGCTTGCTTTTTCAATTTATTCAGAAGACATACATCCTGATCCACACAGCAGCAAATACAGGCTCCCTATGAACCCCTAATGTGGAGAATCACACACACAAGTGAGCTCTGCTAATAAGCTCTAGCCTAATTTAACAAAATTAAAAAAATATGTATATTAACTGTTTTAACAGGTTGAAATGTTCTTTGTGACTTTGATTTAGCTCTTCTCTTCTTTGTCAAATAGCTGGTATGCCATGTTCCTAGTAGAGGTGCCCGCTTGCTAAGGCAATGGGGGGGACAACATCCCACACGCATCATCAGGACCTCAGGAGGAGCAAAGGGCGGAGCTGAATGCTGCTGCTGTATGGCTTCAGTAGCCAGCGGCTCTTCCTGTGCCTCTTTCCGGTACCACCACCGCCAGGAGACTGCTTCCACTCTCCACAGCAGTAGCAGCAGGAGGCGCTGGCCACAGGAGCTACGCTTTTGGGGCATCCAGGGGAAGGAAATTGAATTAAAAATGAAACTTAAAGGGCTGTTTTCCCAAACAAGCATCTGATTCATTCCCAATATCTAGAAAGCGAATTTTCACGGTAGTTATTAAAGTTAACGGATCAGAGGAGACAGAAGTAAACAGAAGAACTCTTTCATCCTAAAGCAATCTAAGCCCTTGTTTTAAAAAAAGAGTTGCAGAAAGCTGCTGACAAGGTCCCATTGCCTAAGAAGCGGACTTTAATAATAAGCCAATGGCTCGAGAAATATTTGTATCCAAGGATGTTGTGCTAAGGAGCAGCCTCACAGTCACTTTCATCACAGCACCTAGGACCACTCCCTTTCTCAACATTGATTTGCCATCTATTCAACCCAACCAATCACTCCTTATGGGCTAGCTGTTATTTTAACCCAAATGGGTTATATATATATGGAAGGATATACAGTGGTACCTCTGGTTACGTACTTAATTCGTTCCAGAGGTCCGTTCTTAACCTGAAACCGTTCTTAACCTGAAGTACCACTTTAGCTAACTGGGCCTCCTGCTGCCACCACGCTGCCACCACGCGATTTCTGTTCTCATCCTGAGGTAAAGTTCTTAACCCGAGGTACTACTTCCAGGTTAGTGGAGTCTGTAACCCGAAGTGTTTGTAACCCGAGGTATTTGTAACCCGAGGTACCACTGTATATGGAAGGCTGCACCTCCCCAAGTCAACATACTCTGGTCTTAGTATCAGAAATTCATCCAAGCAGAACTAACTAAAGCAGGAGTAACCAACATGGTGCCCCTCCATATGTTGTTGGACTACAACTTCCATCATCCCTGCCATTGGTCTTGCTGGCTATAGCTGAAGAGAGTTTGAATTCATGAACATGTGGAAGGCACATTGGCCATGACTGATGACAGCTAGAGAAACATATTTAATCTACATGGGAAAACAACATTTAGTGGCATCCAATATTTAGTCAACCTTCATGCTAAATACAGAAAACTGCAGGATGTTCCAATTATTCATACTAAGAAATGAGATTATCAACATATGTATTAATTAGATGAGGGTCCACCAGTATTGTGGGCTATAAGCATTTTTTTATTACGTTCTGAACTATCTACTTTCCACCTCTCATGCCTCTGTACTTCTCCTTGTCCCATCTGTTTGCAACAGATTATGTAACTCTTAAAACCAATAAATGAAGTAAAAAACCCCATTGTCTTATAAAAGATCACTCACAATTAATACTAATACTCTCCCACTGATACTTTCTCTACATGGTCATATAAATGTCTCCACATGATAGATTGAATGAAGGAATAAATGGACCTGCTGATGTGAATCGGCCTTAAGAAACATGCAAGTTCAAATATTTTCACAACAACTAGGAATATGAGGTCATTGTTGATCTCATAATGTACTGCAGCAAAAGAAAATGCTTGCCTATATCAGACCATTAAAAAGGATATTTGCTTACTTCAAACCTTATTTCCAACGAGAGCATTGGACCATCTACTGTATTTCAAATAAATTGGTTTAAATCTGCATATAAAAATATTTACTTCCATTAAGATGCAGAAGCTAAAGAATGGACTACAGATTTCAGGAGATGTTGGTTTTCATCTTAAGTCATCAGTGACAGGCTCTGTGGAAGGCAGAGACCCACACTTTAGTAGACAATATTAAGCAAACACAGAAATTTGCATCTCAAATATTTACAGCTGATTATTATTTACTAACTGCAATGCATCTTCTCTCATTGTGGTTTTCTTATTATGGTTCTTATTATTATTTGGAGCTGGCTGCATGACTGCTTTTTCACTTTCAAAAGAGACTGCTTGACTGAGCCTGAGGCCTTGGTATCCTATGCTGTGCAGTATCCAGTTAGATGGCTAAAAAGGACAAGTCATCCTGGGTTTTTTGGAAAGCTAGTAAACAACAGAGGGCACCTGAAGTGTTCAGCAATTAAAAAGTTTCTAACAGTGGTAGGAATAAATCCACAAGAGATATACAACTTAAAGTTTAATTGGGTAGAGATCATTTTGATCATCTAGCTGCTACTTCAGATATCAGCCTCTCAAAGGTAAAAAGAAAACAAACGGTTCCCTTTTCACCTTGGCACGCCCCAGTTAATTCCTGTCTTTCCTCTGTGGAAGTTACAAGGATGACAGAGACATATGATATCTAGTCACATCCTATATTACTATAACCTTTATCATTAATTCAGTTCTGGTCACTTGATGATAAACCAAGGTGTCACACTCAGATTTCCTCAAGCCAGTACCCGCCAGATGTGTTGAACTAATTGAATCAGTTAAGTAGTCTAACTGAATGAGCTTTAAGATTTGGTTCAACATTGACTCAGTTAAGAGAACTGAAGCTTAAATATGGTTTAAAGGTAAAGAACCCCTGGATGGTTAAGTCCAGTCAAAGGCAACTATGGGGTTGCAACGCTCATCTCGCTTTCAGGCCGAGGGAGTTGGCCTTTGTCCACAGACAGCTGGTCATGTGGCCAGCATGACTAAACCGTTTCTGGCATCACGGAACACCAGAGCACATGGAAACGCCTTTTACCTTCCCGCCACAGTGGTGTCTATTTATCTACTTCCACTGGTGTGCTTTCGACCTGCTAGGTTTGCAGACAGAAAATATGGTTTAAAATGGGTTTGTAAACTATGATCTCCACCAACTATGGTGTGATATCATAATCCACATATCACAGTTACAGCTGTCTTTCATCACCAGAGGCTGCTGAATGTTGATGATGGAATGCTGAGCAATGAAAGATGAAAGCATCTAAGCAGCTATGGTTTGCCTAATCATTTGAAAGCTCAAGTCAATGTTCTAAACTATGGTCAGAACAATCCAGGGTTTAGTGTCTGAACGGAGCTATTATGTCACATATTGGAGGAGGAGTACTGGAAAAAGAAGACTCAATAAAGCTTTTCAGTGTAACTGGCAAATCAACTTACAAAGGGTGAACCGATAAGTTTATTTACTGGCATAATGCCCATTGAGAATGCAGCTTTGAAAACTGCCTGGTATATGGATTAATTTTATCCAGGAGCACGTTCGCTAGATAAGTATGTAGGCAGTGCAGCCTTTCAAGGCAAAAGAAAACTAACAGCATTTGTGTTATCTGCGAAACTTTATCATGGTTTAATTCATCTCAGGTACTTTGATCCTTGCACCACAAAAATAACTTTTATATAAGAAATCCTGACTATTATTGTTTGATTTTTCTCCCATTTCAGGATACTGCTATTGTTACAAATGCATGTTATTTAGACTGAAGAAAGGCTTTCAAACTAGACTGATAAATAATATGGAAGGATTAAATTCTTTTGGATTTGGATTTTCACTCAGCTGTATCCAAAGTGAAAAGGAGACTCTTTGTCCATTTTTATATTCAACTAATTTAAAGCACTTCCTGAGCATCCTTTGAAGATAGCATCCTTATTTTTTTGCAGTGTTGTTAACATTTGGCTCGCAGTTCAAATATTTGCATCACTTAAAAGCTTCCTCACAGTTTCTACAAATATTTGGAAGGACGAATTACAATACGGTCTATGATACTAGTTTGGATCAAAAGCTAATTTAGCCTTTACCGCAAGCCACGGCCAGAAGAAGATCAACTATATATAACACACATAAACACAACAGGTATTATATAGCTTCCCAACCCACTGTTCACTTGTATAATCTGTAACAGGGATTTGTGAAAGGTGTTGCTTTCCTTGACAATCTTTAGCGTGCATCTAAACACCACCAGTTTCTCTGAATAGGGTGATAGTGTAAGGGTCCTGTGGTTCAATAGGAGAGAACATGTTCTGCATTCAGCAGGTCCCATATCAAACGCCAGAATAATAAAGACATGTGATTTATTATATCTAGAGAGATAATATAAGCACTAACACAAAGCTATGGCCAGGAAACAGCTAAAACTCATCAGACGTGCCTTCTGATACAGCTGCAATTACAGTTGGGCAGGTCACTGTATGGCTAAGTTAGTGGTATGAACTTCTATGAACTTCAGGAGCACCCAACTTTAACCAGGCTGATAGCATCCTTATAATGGAGTGCTATATATACCTGTTAAACTATTTCTCTAAAAATTCATAAATCGGCAACATCTTTAGTTAGAGTCTCGGGTAGCAGGGTTGAGAACTTGTAGGTCTGCTCCCAGCCACAGTGGACAACAATGGGAGAGATGAATGAACTGACTTCGGACAAGGCACCTTTACAACTTCTCTGACCCCTTAATAAGCCCATTTGAAAACTGCCCTCATAAGTCCCCCATAGAATAGATTGTTCAAGTTAATTGTGCTAACTATGTAACAAGATACTCTGCTGCATAAAATCTGCTGCCCATTAATTATGACTAATGATATTTGTATTTTGAGAAAGAGGAGATTCCCTGTTTGTGTTCAATATACCATTTATAAAATTGTAAACTAATATCATAAGTACCACCTCCTGGCAAAAGCCTATCTAAACACAAGCTTGCTTGCTTATTTATTTATTTATTTATTTATTTATTTATTTATCAAGCAAGCAAGCAAGCAAGCAAGCAAGCAAACCCTCTTGCAGTTAAGGATGCCTTAGTAATTTTTCCTGTTTTCCCCCCTTAACCAATTTTCTGTCCTAGAATCACATTATCAAATTACTGTAAGGCACAATTTCTCCCATAATGTAAAGGGACATAAAACATATAGCTATACTGTGCTATATAGCTGTGCATACTTGCATAGTATAATGTGTTAGTTATAGTAACAATAAACAGTTTTGTGTATTAAAAGAAATATGGAGGAAAAGGGAGTACAATGGCTTCACAACTGACACTTTCATATTTTCCACAATATCCAAAGTGAATTGTGCATCTCCTTCTCTACTTCATGGAGGGATGCTAAAGATGGTGACATTTTGTGCACCTGTGAAGTCTGAAGCATCAACATATTCCTTTTTGAGCATTACAGAAAATGAGAAGGGGTCTTGAATTTCCTGAAACCCTAACCCTTGTGTAGCTGAATACCCAAGACCACTCTATCACATTATGCTAAAATATGGTTTAATATGATGGGCACTGACTGGAAGAAGCTTAGAGAGCTCTGGGTTCACATCTTTCCCTTCTCCATTTGTCCTGCATGACCACAAAGTGGGCTTCAGTGGTTTCTACTTTTGTAGAAAAAGAAAATCGGTGTCATGGTTTAACAAATTCAAGGTAGTTTAACAAACTCATAACTCATGGTCTGAAGCTGGCTTGTGTTGAAACTGACCGGTGTTTGTGGTTTATGGGTTTATGATCCACAGTTCAACACAACAATATTAGGAAAAAGTAAAAGCTGTTGATGTCTTCCTGCTGTCTGCAGGAGAAGAGGGAAGGAAGAACATGTGAACCTGTGGCTCACCTGGGATCATCCTAACTTTTATTCATCACATTAAGCCATGGTTCAGTGTGACATGTGAACACACCCTGTGTCTATGTTTATATGAAAAACAAGAGCGTTCCACCACAGCAAACTGTAAACCGTATTATATTCTTATTGCATATTTACTTAATTATTTTGCTAACTGGCTAAACAGATGGGTCACAATCCAGCACAGAAATTATGCATAGTTAAGACCACTGAATCAGTTGGCTTAAGTATGCTTAATTATATGCTCTGGTGTGCTGAGTGAATTCAAGCACATTTTCATACAAAAACAAACGAACATAAGAATACTTACATAACAAATGAAAAGATAACTAAACCATCAACTATATTATGGAAGTCTTTGGAGAGTGTTTATAAATTTGTAATTCTGACATTCCAGAGAATTGCCAATTTACAGGGAAACAGAATGAAACAATTCTATTATTTCATATTTATAAAAATACCCCATCTGGGCCATTTTAATATATTTAGTTTTGCACTAATAATTAATATTACCCCAAGCAAGATTTTAAGCAACACCAGGCATTCAAGGGCATTTTTTTTCAGCTCCAGTACAGTATTCTTAACAAAGGAAATAAAAATGCATACATATGTCCTCTTCAATTACAATTGCCAATCCTAGAGCCAAACAAAAACATCTAGAAATTACAGAAAATAAGTATTCCATTCAACGTCCTTAGCCCCCACCCCCAGCCCTTTTTTGTATAGATATGAGTCTAGATCATTTGAATTTTTCCTTAATAAAGGTAAACTTTATGTAACTCACACAGGGTCCCTCCCTAGGCAAAACTATAACATCTAGAAACCAACCCTACTGACAGAAGTTTGATAATATATGTAAATGTATCCACTGTAAATCAGGGCACGTATTTGTTTAGTAAATCTTCATGAAAGCACGTATCCGTAGGCAGTTACAGTATACTAGTGGGATGTGATATATTTACTTATAATATGAAACAAAATTCCTAAAAATAGAAAGCCAACAGCTTATCAAGTACTTCGAAAGACACTTTAAAATGTGCTAGGATACAGACATGTTTTGATAAACTAAAAAAAAAAAATACATTGATGACTTGGGTGGACGTTTCCAGGGGATGCTTAGAGAGTGTTCTACAGCCCTGTTGAACCTTCAATGTGGGGTTCATCAGGGTTGGGTTTGATTTTATCCCCTGTGCTGTTTAACATCTACATGAAACCACCAAGTGGGGTCATTTGGAGTACGTTGTCATCAAAATGCTGATGACACACAGCTCAACTTCTCCTTTAGATCTGCAGGTGAGGCAGTGGATGTGCTGGACCATTATTGTCTTGCCAAAATAATGGACTTAAGGAGAACCAACAAACTGAAGCTCAATCCAGATAAGGCTGGGGCACTGTTAGTGGGTGGTTCCCTAGATTGGATGGATGAGAGGCTGCCTGCTGCTGATGAGATTACACTGCCTCTGAAGGAGTGGGTATGTAGTTTGGGGGTCCTTTGCTGTCACTTGAGGCTCAGGTAGTCTCAGTGGTGCAGAGTGCCCAACTGCACTGGCTGCCAATTAGTTTCTGGACCCAATTCGAACTGCTGCTTTTGACCTATAAAGCCTTAAAACAGTACAGGGCTGCAATACCTCAAGGAAGGCCTCTCCCTAGAGAGACCCTTCTAGGTGTGCCTCCTCCATGAGAGGTCCAGAGGATAGCAACACGAGAGAAGGCCTTTTCTGCAGTGGCTCCCCATTTGTGGGATGCTCACCGGGTGCCATCATTATACATCTTTAGGCACCAGGCAAAAACGTTACTCTTCAACCAGGCCTTGGGCTAATTAACATTCTATGTCCTTTTAAATGTGTTGGAGTGGGTATTGTTTTGTTTTGTTTTGTTCTGGTTCTTGTTTTTATTATGCATTTTGTGTTTTTATTTTGTATTTTTATAGTTTGAACCACTCTGACATCTTTGGGTGGAGGGTGGTATACAAATTTAATGAACAAAAATAAAAATAAATGTGCAAACTCAATCAAATTTTGTCACTATTACTATGCTTAGCACTAAACTTTTGCCTTTCCATGAACTGGGCTTTACAGCCAAGATTATTATTTCCCCTCAATATCTGACTATCAGAAGTCACTACAGAAGAATGGTGGTGGTAAATTGACAAAAAAACAAGTATTGGCAACTTTACAAGAAAGGTTACTCTCCTAAATCAAGCAAGAGAACTCATAACATAGCAGGGTAATAGAATTTTAAGGTCAGATACTTTCAGATGATAAAATTAGTCATATTTGAATTTAGGCATTTGCCCAATCTAGAAACAAATAAAGCATTCCCAAGAGATTATAGACACTCCATGTAAAACAACAATGTATGTTTTCAGTCATGTGTCAAATAGCAGAATATAAACCTCAGCTTACACTTTCCCAAAGTACTTCATCCATCTTGTGTTTGAATTTATTCAATCCTCCTAAATGGATACTGAATCTAGCTAGACAAATATAATCTAACCCAAGATAATTAAATAAAATGTCAATGCATCTCTATGCAAATTGTGAGAACCTAGCTCAGCAGAATACTCTAGATATCCCATAAAAGCACCCTGCAGTTCAATACTGTATTACTTTAAGTGTAACCTTATCCAGTAGCTGTCTTAAGAATTTGCAAGATCTTTGTCCTGAGTCCATAACCCAAATTGAGCCCTGAAATGTCAACAAGATTTCCAGGAAGGGAAAATCAAATAAGCAGCCAAATTAACCCACAATCTACTCTGTCTAGTAGGATGAATGTACAAGCATGATGACATCACTGGTGGCTGAAAGTAGGACAAAACTACTGAATAAGAACAGGAGCTATAAAGACTTGAAAAATTCATACATTTCAAAATTTCAAACATTTCTAACTTGGTTCACACAGCATCCCCACACAATTTTTGCAGCTCCTCAGTTGTCATCCATTGGGATCAACTCCTGAGCTGTTGGGCCCTAGAGCTCCTGTCTCCTCCCCACCTTTTGAAAACTTAAAAGAAAATACTTTGCGTAAATAGTGGCTGGTCGCACTACAAAATGCACCACCTGAATTTGTGCAGAGCAGTCCATCTATTGGTCAGTGTCATGGGCTTGTGTCCCGAGTTCTCTATGAACTTCTTATCATGCATGTTCCTCAGGATCTACGGCAGTTCCCCTCTGCGCCCCTTCTGAATGCAAATTTACTTGTGCATAATGGCAGGTTCCCCGGAGAAACACACCCCAAATTCCTTCTAGGAACCTGGAAATCTGTCAAAACTGGAAAACTCTCTAGCCTCTCATAACTTCTCTTACCTCGCCCTTTGACAATAAGATCTTAAGTGGATTGTAACAATGTTTTGTATATACTATCTGAAAGAACTGATGAGAAAAAGGGGGATAAGAGAGAAAGTCTTTGTAATTTCTAACGTTCATAAGCTCATTGTTGCATAGTTTGCTGAAGCTCCCTGCATGCCTTCTCTTGACTCCATGGAAAAATATAGCTTCTTTATGATACTCAGGGTGAATCCTAGCTGACTACATCAACAGAATCAAAACGCTTGGCATTGAAAGCACAGCATTTGGTGGGTGCGTCAATGCTTTCAAGGATTAAGCTATTACACAGGCATATGGAACTATGATGCTGAAAGGAATTCAGCTGAGGAGAAAGCACACAAACAAGGAATACAACCATATGTGTATCTGATAGAAGAGACATTGGTGCTCTCTGTAATGAAGTGGTTGACTCTCTTGTTGAGTTCTTGAATAAACGTTTTGAAGTTGATTCTGATCTGCTGCTCAAAGGGAAGCCTTTTGAAACCTTCAGTAAACCAGGAGGAAGTTCACAAGGTGCTATTTGCAAAACTTGATCTGACCGAACTTTCATTAGAGTAGGGGAAATTCCCTACTCTAGGAGTAGAAGTGATGTTCACAGATGATGACACTGTTCCATTTGTTTCACTTTCTTGCATTATCTGATCCACACAGAAATGTCACAGTGCTCACGGTCCTTCTTCTGGCAGCTAAGCTTCACAGTGCTGTTGCTGAGCATCTCACCTACACAAGTGTCACCTTGAAGTCCGTCAACAGAAACAAACTCTCAGTTGATTCAGAAACTGAACATCTGCATCTATCACAATATGCCACCACTCATCAAATGGGATCCCAGGGCATCAGTGCTTCTGTAGATTAAAATATGTGAGCAGAGGACCAAAAATATGGCCACGGCAAGACAGCAGTTGTGCTTTAAGGGATTTTCTTCAGAGGCTTGCAAACATAACAACTCAAAACACTCAATCCCAGGTGTTGACAGTCTGATCAGCATGAAACAAATAAATTGAAACATACTCAGCACAATGTGAAAGGAGGTACCATGGCACAACTGTGTAATATTCAGTTTTGTGTTTGCTTTGTGCTGGTATGTAACAGCTGCATACTTACATACACTGTTAAAACAGAGTTCAATAAATGCCAAAGTCCATAAATGGCTTGACTAGTCAAGTAGTTAGAGCCATAATATACTATTTATATAAGCTTATGAAGATTTCAAATGAACCAGTATTCATCTTCATTTTCTATTTCTTTTTATCTTTTCTCATCTATCTATTTTTTTAAGAAACTACATAGCTCCTTATTAAATCTCATATGCCCAACTGCACAAAAACTTATTTCACACTGCCACCAATTTTTTGACACTGCACAAAATGCGTCTGGTTCGACGTTATAACTTAATAACTACTCCAGGGTTTATTCTAAGAGGTTTTATGTTATTCTTGTCACTGGCTCATAGTTCTTACTTTCACATAATGTGCTCAACAAAGATTTGCAAAGCTCAGGGGGAGAGGAAGAAGTCTGAAAATAGTAGGACAGAGTTTGCCAACTTTTTGGACCCATGGGCACATTTGCCTGCTCCACAGTTGCACATACACAGCCATGCAAACATGTACACGCATGTACAAAAGGCTTCCTTCAAGCCTAAATTCCATTTGGGGAGAAGAGGACAGGACCTGGCAGGGACCAAGGAAGGGTTCTGGGGGAGCATGTGCAGTGGTGTGTACCATGGGGGAAGAAAACATTTATTTATTTATTTATTTATTTACTTACTTACTTACTTACTTACTTACTTACTTAAGAAGAGGCTATTAAAAGTGAGTTAATGACAAAACAACTCATAAACAACAGAGTGCCTGAAGCATAGCTTCAGTCTCTTATGTCACTACATTAGAAAATCTGTAGTCTGCGCTTAACTTCACTATAATAATTTGAGAAACATATTTCCTGCATGTTTTCATTCATTTTCATGTAAATTCTAGAAAATTCTCTCTTCCTGCCCCCATCTACTAAATCCTAGTTTAAGAACGCCAAATAAGGCTGTTATTATTTTTTTTTTTAAAAAAAAGTCAGTTCCTTCTAACATTATACAGTAATCTTGAGAAAATGTGTGTATGAATCTCAAAAAGAGCTTAATATTCCCCAATTACCTATTTCTCTTAAGTGAAATGGACAATCTATCTATCTGCTTTATTTTTTTACCTGACCTAAATCATTTCTGGGTCGAGATTTCATGAATTTCAATACATATCACATGGATATATTTCATCCATGGATAATTTCAGTACGCACGATTCAATTAACAGAACATTATTTATTTATTTTGAAACATTATTTATACACCACTAAAACAGGCACACACAATATGTTTGAACACACTGGTTGCATTTACACAGCCCCAGGCATAAGCAGAGTAAACAGATCAGGAAGTCTGGCTTCTCTATGTGTCTGTACTTCAGAACACGGTTTGCTGATGCTTCTTAACAAGCCACAATCAAGAGACAACCTTAAGCCGCGGTTAATTGTTGATGTGCTGATTGTTTATTCCATTCGCACTAGGGGAAGACTGAAGCAGGAGTGACCTAGCAGCATCCAACAGCATGCTGCTCTTTCACAATAAAATCACGATAAGCCAGAAAGTCTGGCTTATCATTACAAGCAAACACTATCTCGGTAAAGCTCGTGGCAATTTCTTCCACATAAATATTTACAGAAATAACTAGTTGCCATTTTAGATTGTTTATCTTAACCCTGCATCTAGAACAACAATGGTTTTAAAAAAAATAAAAATGCAAGGCACACCTCACACTGGAGAATTCCAGAGTTATATTTATCTGCTATTAATTTTAGTGAATTCTCATATACGGTTTTGGTTAACAGATACATTGGACAAGTGGAGCACACAATTTACACACTTACAATGACTGACAGCAGGTGTGTGAAGTGCCACATAAATCTCATGTGCAGTTACTTTAAACATGTCCAGTTTATGGAAGCAAACAAACAAACTATGCAAACTTTTAAGTTACAGCTGCATTCCTCCAAGGACTACAAAAAAGACCAAGAACACGCAAAGGATCTGTTGACAAGTGCAGTGTTTGCAAGGCGAGAGAATTTAAAGTAAGTGCACAGTGACAGGTAGAAACATCCCAAGATGCTCTGCAACAACCTGAAATAACCAGAACAAATATACCAAATACAAATAAATACTGATGGTAGTTATTCATAGCAAGTTAACAGGACTAAAGTACTCTGGTCACTAGGACATACCAACTGGTCACTAGGACATACCAACTTTCAAGGGGTTCTGGAAGTATAGTAGAGGAAGAGGAAGAGGAAGAGGAAGAGGAAGAAGAGGAAGAGGAAGAAGAGGAAGAGGAAGAAGAGGAAGAAGAGGAGGAAGAAGAAGAAGAAGAAGAAGAAGAAGAAGAAGAAGAAGAAGAAGAAGAAGAAGAAGAAGAAGAAGAAATAGTAGTAATAGCAGTAGTGGGGTTTTCCCTCATATGAGTACAAAATCTGTACATTACTATTAGTGTCCTGCTTTACCAGAGGTAGGCAACCTGTTCATCTCCAGATATTGCTGTATGACAGCTATAATTCCTGACCACTGGACCATGCTGGCTGGGGCTAATAGGAGTTGGGAGTCGAACAGCATCTGCAGGAACACAGGTTCCCCGTCTCTGTTATATACCTACTGATATATTTGGGCTTAATTAACAGTACTTCTTTCTCCACTTATTTCTTAATAAACAGTGGGTTATTATCAACTTATTGCCAGAGGAACTTATTGCCAGGAATGCTTTACAGAGAGTCTTGCAAAGAAACAGTGTGGATGGTTTAGAATCAGGAGTGGTTAAATATCCATTTCAAAGGCAGCATTTTCTATGTGGAAAAATGGGAAGGCCTCTGTTTTTCTTCGCTCAGGCACAAACCAGACAGAAACAGCAGTAGTTTTATCTTCACTGTAATTACTGTGCCAGCAGTACAAAAGTAAAGTACTTTACTGAAATAAATGTGGAAATAAACTTCGAAAGTGTGGGTACAAACCCCATTGCTACTTCTCATGTTATTTATTCAGCAAAACAGGAGTATTACAGCAAGAAGTGTTGACTGCGCAGAACTATCACTGAAAGATGTCAGTCTGTCAAGCTACTCCCACAAACAATCATTATTGCTATCTTCAGATTTGTTGAATTCCCATCCCTCTACACCAGGCATGGCCAAACTTGGTCCTCCAGATGTTCTGGGACTACAACTCCCATCATCCCTAGCTAACAGGACCAGTGGTCAGGGATGATGGGAACTGTAGTCCCAAAACATCTGGAGGGCCAAGTTTGGTCATGCCTGCTCTAACAATCCTGGAGAAGGTCTTCAGATACCCAGCTCTAAGGGTCATATAGGGGTTCAAAAGTTAAATCCAGAACTTTGAATTGTACCTAGAAACAAAAAGGAATCCAATGATTTTTATTTTTAAACTAAGGATGTGTCTTCTGATTGACCAGCCTTAGTTAATCATCTAGCTCCAGGTTTCCTGAACCAGATGTAGTTTCCAAGGTATGGTGCCCTCTAGGTGTTTTGGATTACTACTCTCATCGGCCCCATCCGGCACAGCTGTCTTGATAGGGTTTGATTGAAGTTGCAGTCCAAACATCTGGACAATACCAGATTGGCAAAGGCAGCAGTACTCTAACCTAGATGTTATCTAGGCACAAAGAACTGTGACTAGAGAGAAGTAGGAGCTGGTGCACCAGACTCATATAAGAAACAGTAAAAGGTGTTTTCAGCTACAGATGCCACCTCAACATAAAGAAAATAAGGGCCAGAGCTAACTGCCAAGCTGATCCATTAGAAAGAATAAAACTGCAACCAGAATGGGAGAAAATAACACTTCCACCAGCTACCAACAGCACCATCTATTAAATATAATGTGGTCTGTAAGTTAGCTTGTGTACTATCCATCATGTCTAGAAAATACATTGAAATGAGAGACCACACTTTACTGAAAGATATATAGAAAATTACATTTTCAAGATTACCCACTCTTTATCTACTACCATGTTCAGACTACTTAAGTGAACAATTCTTTCCTTTCTGCCCATTAAGAAAGATACTGTGTTTTCCTTTTACCTTCTCGAGATCAAAAGCTTATTTTGCAAAGACTCCGCCACCCCACAGGTCAACGACTTGCATCATATTTTCATGACAAACACTTATGCAAGACAAATTGCAGACAGGCATGAAAAGGCAAAGCAATAAGCTGGAGTTAGTCCAATCTCATGTTAGCTACTTTGACTTTAACACAGTACTGCGTGCAACAAAACAATTAAGAGAGGGGGGAAAGAAATACAATTTCAGACTTATTAAAAATGCATAAAGTGCCCACTTGGAACAGTATAAATTAATGTATCTCCTGCCACACCATTAGTTGCAAGGCTAAGAATGATGCTACTCAGCAGGCTAGTGCTTTAATGAAGAAGCACCTGAATTCCAGGGAGGAACACCTGTGGTTGGAAATCAGAAAACACTTGCGATCACAAAGAAAGCTGCTGAGTACTGTGTTTTCTGGATCTTGGTCCCATGTGTTTCTAAAGACGGTACATATAATAACACAGTTTGAAATATTCCAGCGTACGAGAGTAGAGTACTAACAGAACAAAGGAAGAGCGCATATACTTTTAGGTATATGCAAAGTAAGGTTAGAGTCATTCACTTCAATAAGCAGAGTTACAGGAAAGTATTTATCATGATTAAGGAGTGGAAAGTTATATAGAAGAGGCGCCAATGAAACATAGCTCAAATGGAAGGGAGACCCGGTATTCTGAGCATGTGCACAAACACATATACATGCTTTCTTTCTCTGAACAACTAAGTGCAATGTTCCTGATTGGTCCATACCATTTGATTGTTGTTTAAGACAAGACTACAGGTAGACTACCCAGCTCATTCAACTTTTTAAAAAAGCGAATGTAGCACTCATTGGCTTGGATAGTAAGATAAGTAAACTCAAGGAAGTTCACAAAAGCAAAGTTTCCTGTCTTCCCTCCTACATCCAACTCTGCCCCCAGAAAAACTCTCTCGAGAATCAGGGACCCTCCTAAGAAATATGGGAGAGTGTAAAGGGGAGAACCCTACAAAATCAGGCCAATTTTATCCACCCAATTTTAGGCAATTAACCTTGCATATCCCATCCCACATTGTTCAGACCTGACTCTTGACCCGCCAGAGGTGTGGCTATGGTGGGGAATGGGGAAAATTTATTTCCTTAAGTTAACTTATATTAGGATCTAAACCATTATTTTTAGCCTTCCGTACTCTGATCTTTCAATTCCTCTCAACAAGCTTACCTAATTTTGGCAGGGAATAGGGCACTTTGAAGTAGTCTTCATAAAACTCAACTAGTCTCCGAGTAATGTTTAGAGCATAATCCCCAGATCCTCTTCTGATGGCATCAGGTCTTGCATACAATCGGATCTGATTGGAAAACAAAACAAATGAAATGACTGGTCATTATGTTTTCTGCCATTTTACATGGATTACAAAGTGAAAAGGTCCAAATCTGTTAGGTCTCTCTGTCTCCCTCTGCCCTCCCCTCCCTCCAAATCCCAATATGAGCAGCATAGATGGCTTTACTGAAATAACAAACTTGCACAATTAAAAATAACAAAGCTGAAAGTGCCACCAATCCAAAACTGTAGCTGTATATGGTGCCAAATACACAGATTTTAATACATCTTGCATCAAATATGAATATTCAATGCAATTGCTTACATGTGTTTTCCAGAGATATGATGGCACAGTGGATTAGTGTAATGGCTCTTTGCCTACTTTAAATGTAGAGGTGGCTCAGTAGGAAAGGAGTTCATGGCAAGTTAAAGGCACTTTCCATCAAACCCTGAACACATTAGCAGGCTGTGTAGGTAATATAATAATTCACCCACCCTTTCTTATACTGGCACTGATGAGCAAAATAAGCCCTCAGAAATAACCATTTATAAGCTTATTCATGTACACAAACAATTAGTATTCCTGAAGCCCATCCATGACTGCTCCAGGCCAGTATTTCTATTTTCAAAATGCAGTAAGTATATTAAAGCTGTTCATACTTCTTACACAATGTAGATGCTGAAGCTGCGTTCAGCATAAAACATTTCAGCTGTCTTCCTGTATGAATCACCAAAATGAAACAGCCATTTCTTCATCTAGAGGGTGTGGGTTGCAGCCTTCATTGCTTCTGTAGGCTGTTCCTGTCAGCCAAAGTTTTTCAAAGTGCCTCACAGAGCATATAGAATTTGTCAGCCTATAAGCTAATGCACCTCAAACACTGCTGCTATTCACCCCAAAGCAGGGCTATATGACAATCAGCGGCTCAGTTCCCATGTCACTTGAAGCCTCAGTTAAGCATAACCATGGTTTAAAGAAGAACATGTGGAATGCTGGTACTCAGGGTCAAAGCTATGTCCACTTTGTGCCCTTCCCACTTATGCTGTGCTGCTGGGATCTAAGCTATGGTTTGGCTTAGAGTTGTGTCTGAACCCAGGCTCATGGTTTCTCTCTGCTCTCTATCTCCAAACAATCCATGAGCCATAACCAAGGTTTGTTTTTGGTTTAGTACTCATGGTTTGTTTGTGGGAGCCAAACCTTAAGCCCATGATCAGATTTAACACTGAGCCAAACCATGGATTAGCTCTTAATAGTGGCAACTGTGATTTTTCTCCCAGCATGCTACATGCTTACCTTTAAACCATGGTTATTGTGTAAACAAGGCCAATATGCAAACCATTAATGTGGTTGACTGCCATATGCAACAATAGACCATTCTGGTCTGTTGCACACTCTGCTCCCTAAAAATCTACACCAATAGGGATCAGTCTTGAAAGGAGCGCACCACAAAGCAAACCCAAAATTATGAAGTTGTACCACTTGAGTGCTTGCTATAGTACAGGGATGGTCAAATTCCAAGAGACTGCAATCTACTCACACAATTAAAACATGGCAGTGATCTACCCCTTTGGGGGGGAGGGTTTCAGGTCAAAGTTGTTGAGCTTTGACCTGAATCCCACTGGGGGGGGGGGGAGAGAGAAGAGGAAAAGAATAAATGAAAAAAGTATCTCACCAAGAGATCACTAATGAAACAGTCAGCCTAGCAGTAAGAGCTCCTTCTTCCATTCTAGCGATCTAGAGGGCGGGGTGAGGGGGCAGGGGCTGATGGAGGAGCTAGCGATTGACCACGATCTACCAAAACCTCCCGGGGATTGACCAGTAGATCACTATCAACCTGTTGGGCATCCGTGCTATAGTACATAGGCACGCAGCCCTGTCTTCTTCAAAGCACAGTTCTCTAAAAAGGCCCCTAGAGTTTAAATGGCTTACACCCATGTAAGTGGGTATAGGCCTACAGTCTATAGAGGCAAACCCATACAATGTGCATGCCTGAGTAAACATCAAAGGAAGGCCCACAGACTCTCCTGCTGTGACTTGTGGCACCCATGGTTTACAACACAATACAATGTTATGTAGTTAGATCTTCCCTAAAGCAGAGGTCAGTTATGTGCAGAACTGTGTGAAAAAACTGGAGAAAAACTGTTGGTGAATAGCGGCCTTGCCACACTACCCCCTGTGCTTGCTACTGTCTTGCATGTTCTCTTCCGACTTCAAGAAGTCAACAGCATCCATTGGGAGACAATGAAATGATATTTAATATGGCTGCCTCCAGTTCCAATCAGTTCAGCTGGCCTTGGTGCCAAAATATTAAAACACCACAATCAGCATCACAGCTACAGAAGTAACACGGATGCTTGGGATCTTGATGGCTCTCTCGCATATTATGCTTTTGCCACTCAAAGATTATATTTAGACTGCTATAAAGAAAGTTGGCGCGGCATCCATTCTTGGAATAAGTAATAAGTTCTAGAAGACAGAAAGAGGTCTTCTCAGCAAGATTTTAGAATCTTTGATAAAAACCAAGTCTCAAAAGCTGCATCTCACATAAGCAATGGGGGAAATGTTCTGGTCAGTGTTTCCCCACTCCTTACTGTACAGACCAGATGTGCTTGATGTGGAAGCCTCCCAGATGTTGGGTGCCCACTCCCATCAGCCCTAGTCAGCATGGCTTAATGGTCAGGAATGATGTAAACTGCAGTCCAACACCATCTGGTGGGCAGCACATTGTTTCCCCCTGTTCCACACCATGACTTATATCTGACTTGCATCCATTCACATGCAGACAGGATCATAATCCACATTGCTTTTGGTAAGTGGAAATGACACAATGGGAAATGGGGAGACAGAATAATTTCCCCAAAGCTTTTCTTGGGAGTTATGAAATTGTACTTTCCAACAAAAACAAAAACACAGGTCATGGTTCATCTTCACATTTGTACTGCAGAATCTTAGTAGAGTACCTAATTATTGCCTTTTTCTGAGGAAATGTGAAATAGAAAACACAATTAAGCTAATGATTCATGTAATACAATTGAGTTTTACTCTCTGGCGAGCCCTTTTTCTACTTTTCAACACTTGAAGCAATGCAGTATATACATGAATTCCATGATCGTATCCACTTTCTTTAGAAAGTCTGTCTTGAGAGACAATGGAAGAAGAGTGTCTCTTTGGGGGTAAAGACACTTTTCTGTAAGTGTTGTAGTGAATACAGTTCAGTGCATGAGTTTAACACATATTTCATTTGTGACACCAACATGCTTGACTGAAAATCACTATAAACCCTGAGCAGTAGGTCCAGATTAGCTACTCTGCAAATGGGAAGGCTCCTTATGTTCAGACAAGGAACAGAGATCCAGCAGAGACTACGTGCTTAAGGAAATCTGAAGATGTTCCTTATCAGCTTAGCATTTCCCCTACACACACACACACACAGGGAGAGAGAGAGAGAGAGAGAGAGAGAGAGAGAGAGAGAGAGAGAGGAGCGCTCATGCTGCTATGGAGTCCCTCCCAACCACTGAAGTAACTTTTCAGGAGGCAAAGGAATCCATGAAGATCACACCCCTTCTTCCAGTAGAAGCAAAGTTCTGCTGAGCTTGACTCTAGATCCACCCCAGTGCATGGAGAAACTTGTCCCTAGACAATTGCCACTGACTTTGTTCTGTTCTGGTCAATCTATCTGTATCCTTGTATCTTCTTTGTCCATTTCACAGTTTCAGTGCTGCAGTTTCCCAGTGACCTATCTGTTCAATAATATTTTCCCCTCTTACTTGCCCATTCCACAAATCCCACAAATTTGAAAGAAATATACTATTGTAGTCTTTTTAAAAGTTTTTGCAACTTGTCAACGCTCACAGGCTGTTTTTAAGAGAGAGAGGAAATCCAACGGCTGATTCATGCATTGCTTTTTATGTAGCAAAGTCAACACAAGAGAATTTTAAATGTTCTGTTCATGAAGAGAATATTTCTTGTGAATGTGGTCTTACAAGATGACAGCTAGTATTTATCATGTATGAGTAAAAGCCTGAGAACTAACACGTTGCTAAATATGGCAAATACTAGGTGTCACTACAGGGAGAACATTGACAAGAAATATTCACCATGTGAAACATGTGAGGTAAAAGTCATATTGTGATGACTTTATCACATTAAATCTTCATATGTGAAAAGGATGGAAAACAAACACCAACAGGGCAGCCCAGTTATCCTCAAAAAACTGCTTGTGTAAATGTAGAGCAAAGTAACTGTGAATAAATAGGGGGAGCGTGAACAGGAGTGGATAAACGACAAACACCCTACAATTTAGTTGAATTAAGCATTGCAAGATAGGTAGCCAGAAAACCCAGACAAAGGCAATGCTCAATAATAAACCACAGGATAACTCAAAAAGAAATAGAGAAGATCAATACCATGAACTTGTCAGCAGATATTTCAGAATTCAAGAAAAACAATGTTTACTCTATTTCGTGGTGAAACAGATTTGACTGACAAAAATATGCAATTATTTATTATATCCCTGAAGGCTGTTTGATATTTAAACTAAGGGCTTAATACTATATTAGTTTCATTTCTGCAAGATTAGACCCATGATAGTTTTGAATGTTTTTTGCACAGTTGGATCTAAGTCAAGGAAAACAATCTTCACACAGTATATGTTCAGCTTTAAACAGTATAAACAAACTTGCCATAATACAGAATAATGCATGCAAGCTGTCACTGAAGCAAGCAGACATCAGAACAAGATGAGTGAGCTAAATTGCTGGAGTCAGAATAATCCAGACAGCCCCACTAACAAAGGTGCCTTGTGGATGTCAGCTGTTACTCACACATTATCAAAAAGTAACTCATGTTGAGCAAAATTTACCAAAACTTTCTACTGAATAAGGACAACTGAAATGAAAAGGAAAATATGTAGACTTGTACAAACACCATTCATTGCATGGGAATTTGTGCATGAGAAGTGTCTTCTGGGTCAGAAGAGAGGACATGGCAAGTGTGACCATATCAATGCCATCAAAATGTTACCTTTTTTGGTTACCAGGCTCCCTAGTTTGGGACTTGCATAAGCAAGTCTAAGAAGGGGGACACCTGGATTGCCAGTAGTGCATGTATGTGAAAAGAATCTACGGGTCTTAGCAGACCACAAGCTTATCAAGAGTCAACAGTGTGATGCGGCAGCAAAGAAATTCTAGGCTGCATAAACAGAAGTATGGCATTCACATCAATTGAAGTAAGAGTGCCACTCTATTCTATCCTGGTCATACAACGTGTGGAGAAACTGTGTCTCCAGTTCTGGGCAGAACAGTTTAAGAAAAATATTGAAAAGCTGAAATATGTGCAGAGGAGGGTGGCCAAAGTTATCATGATTAAGTTGGGTATGTTTAGTCTGGAGAGCAGACTGGTTGCTAATACAATAGCCATCTTCAAATATTTGAAGATGGAGCAAGCTAGTTATCTGGTGCTCCAGAGTATGGGACCCAAATCAGTGGATTCAAATTACAAGAAAGGAGATTCTGACTAAACATGAGGAAGAACTTTCTGGCCATAAAAACTGTTTGACAGTGGAATGAACTAGCTTGGAAGGCAATAGACTCTCTTTCACTGCAGGTATTTAAGCAGAAATTTGATGACCGTCTGTCAGGGATCCTTTGGCTGTAATTCCTGAATTAAATTGCAGGGGGTTAGATGATCCTTGAGGTGCCTTCTAAATCTACAATTCTATGATGCTTTGTAACAAAAATGTATTTAGTATATTATAGGGATACAAAATGGCAATGATAAATCAGCTGTTTGCTATGAGACACTTGCAATGTTTTCTGAAAAATGGCCATGGTTACTTTGGTCGAATCCTTCTGAAGTCAGATAAAAACAAAGTTAAAACAAACAACCATACAAATGGACATCAATTTCAGGAATTCTCATATTTTCCCATTTTTAAACTATATATTCAAGAGAACCTTGCAAAGTGGTCATACCCAGAGGGATGGTATTGAAAGATTAAGATATTCAAAGATGAAATCAGCCATCTGAAAGATAACAAAACAAAGCCTTATCAAGGGGAAATCCATTATTCCTGGATATGCCCCTTGTATTGCAACATCAAAGAAAAAATGGGTGAGCAAACTGGTAAAACCTTTGAAATGAAGATTATATAGATATGATAAAGCAATATGGCTGCTCTCAAATGAATCTTGTCAATGTTGCACTAACGAGGAGATTTTGCAGTACGAGTACAGATAATAAAGTACCTCATTAACAAGTTTTAATTAGTTTTTAAATTGGAATTATTGTGAATTACATGTATATATTTTTGTCATAATCTTCCGTTTTTGCAATTTCCATCAACATTTAGTTTAACTACTAAATATGAGGAAAGCAGAGAAAATCATTCATCACAAAAGGACACATTATCATTTAAAGTTCAGTAATGTGCTTCTCTAACTTACTTCAAACTTCATTTTTTGAAAAGAACAAATGAATGTATAATCATAGGATGCATACAATGGTTTCACAAATTGTATCACTAGGCAGCAGGGATCACAATGTGGGCAGGGTAGTGAGGAGATGCTAGACTGTTTAAAAAGAGCCTGTGATTCTGAATATCTATAACACTGATAACTTATCATTCAGTTTCAAACCGTTTTAAAGGTACAGTGTTTTGTGGTTTTTCTTTTCATTTTGGCTGTTAAAGTAAGTTCAACTTCAAAATAAATATAATAATAATAATAATAATAATAATAATAATAATAATAATAATTTATACCCCGCCCATATGGCTGGGTTTCCCCAGCCACTCTAGGCGGCTTCCAAAAAAATATTAAAATACAATAATTCATCAAATATTAAAAGCTTCCCTAAACAGGGCTGCCTTCAGATGTCTTCTAAAAGTCAGATACAGTGGTACCTCGGGTTACATACGCTTCAGGTTACATACGCTTCAGGTTACAGACTCTGCTAACCCAGAAATATTACCTCGGGTTAAGAACTTTTCTTCAGGATGAGAACAGAAATCGTGCTCTGGCGGCGTGGTGACAGCAGGAGGCCCCATTAGCTAAAGTGGTGCTTCAGGTTAAGAACAGTTTCAGGTTAAGAACTGACCTCCGGAATGAATTAAGTACTTAACCCAAGGTACCACTGTAGTTGTTTATTTCTTTGACATCTGATGGGAGGGCACTCCACAGGGTGGGTGCCACTACCAAAAAGCCCCTCTGTCTGGTTCCCTGTAACCTCACTTCTCGAAGTGAGGGAACCATCAGAAGGCCCTCAGCGCTGGACCTCAGTGTCCAGGTTGAACGATGAGGGTGAAGATGCTCCTTCAGGTATACTGGACCGAGGCCATTTAGGGCTTTAAAGGTCAGCACCAACACTTTGAATTGTGCCCAGAAACATACTGGGAGCCAATGTACAGTGGTGCCTCGCAAGACGAAATTACTCCGTTCCGCGAGTCTCTTCGTCTTGCGGTTTTTTCGTCTTGCGAAGCACGGCTATTAGCGGCTTAGCGGCTATTAGCGGCTTAGCGGCTATTAACGGCTTAACGGCTTAACGGCTTTAAGAAAACAAGGAAACAAAGGAACAAAGGAAACAAACTCGCAAGAACTCGCAAGACGTTTCGTCTTGCGAAGCAAGCCCATAGGGAAAATTGTCTAGCGAAGCGACGCAAAAACCGAAAAACCCTTTCGTCTTGCGCGTTTTTCGTTTTGCGAGGCATTCGTCTTGCGGGGCACCACTGTAAGTCTTTCGGGACCAGTGTTATGTGGTCTCGGCGGCCACTCCCAGTCACCAATCTAGCTGTCGCATTCTGGGTTAGTTGTAGTTTCCGGGTCACCTTCAAAGGTAGCCCCATGTAGAACGCATTGTCCTCTGCCAAGTGTCTTGCCCATATATCCTTGCCTGACAACAGTGCTCCTCAAACGAAGCATTGCAGAGAACCACATGCCCCAGAAGGTGGTTTAGCTTTGTACTGGAAACCAGGCCTTTAAGTGTTGCAGCTCCAGACTTCTGGAATCAAATTACTAGCTGAAATTATGATATGCATCTAACGTGCTGGAGTTTAGGCACCTACTGAAAGCACTGTTGTTTCAGAAGGCTTTCCCTGAGGTGTGACCCAATCATTTGTGGAACTGAAATTGTACTTTGGAGACATGGTTTTAGTGTGTATAGTTTTACAGGTGGTTTTATTCAAGGCTATTTTTCTATTTAAAAAAAAAGAAAAGAGGAACCAGAACTCACCATGAACACCTCCCTCATTCTTTTAAAATGGCAATGGCGCCCACCTAAGAGGTGCCAGAGAACTCTGGAGAGTTCACCTGAAAAAAAACACCTCTGGTTTTATTGTTTCTTAAAACTTGAGAGGTGGAGGAACTAATTCAGCTTTTACCTGAAGTAGAACCAGTGAAATGAATGACCTTAGCTTAGTCATGTTCATGCGTTTCAATGGGCATACTCTGAGTTAAATTTAATTGACTACTACACTTTGTTAACTTTATCTATTTTTGTATCTTGCACACCACTTCAATGACCTGAAGCTGTGAAACTTTTTATACATTTTCAAAACAAATATAAAGTCAACAACCTTTACGGCCCTCACCCCCAGTGTCCTAAAATCAGCAAAATAAGTTAAGAGTTTTCTCCCATTAGAGAAGATATGTGAGGCAAGCACCACAATCACCTGCTGGTTACCCCAGTTCTTTAAAATTGTCTACTCAAGAAGCCCATGAAATTCAGCTCTTTTTTTATCTTTAAGGAGAGACGGTGAAAGGCAGTTTATTTCAGAGAGAAACCTTTAGTGATGTGTTTGAGTCTAATGCTTTTATGATTTTATGCAACTCGTTATATCCTGTCTTTTTTCCCCCCTGCAGGCTACTATAGTCTATGTGGAATTTTGTATATTTTTATAGCGTATGCTACATTATGCTTTTAAGAATGGAAATGAAAGATAGTTTTCTAGTCTAGGGGGATGAAAATTCAATGAAATAGTTTATATTTACACTGTATGAAGTTGCCATTTTGCAGGTGGTCAACAACCAAATAAATGTTTATGCAGAAAGATACATGCAGCCCTTTGACAATTGCCAGTTTAAATGTGCATTATATTCTTGGGCTATTTCCCCTGTTCCAGCTTCCCACACTCTGGTTGGTTTTAAATTAGAACTGGTCTACTGCCATGATGTCATACAGAGCTATATGCTGTCTTCTCATGAACAGCAGCAGATGGTGACAGAACAGAGCACTGCATCATTATTGGCTATCAAAAAAAGAAAAAAGAAAAAGGTATTTCCAATAAGCAACAAGAATCTCACATGAAGCAGCCATCCCATTGCTGTAGTGGTGTGGGAACCACACAACAAAACCTTGAAAGAAATGGGTTACTGAAAAAGGAACTATGAAACATTTCATTGACAGTGATTTTGATCAAAGCCTTCTGAGGTATACACGTAAGATGAACATACCAGCACGGTTCTTTGACTATTTGTGTTTGGATTTTTTCAGGATCCTCTCTTACTACAAATGTTATTCACAGTCAATTGCTATGGATCAAACACACAGAGACCATGGAAACTCCTTCCTGTGGGTATATGATGCTGAAAGGAGCCTATGGTCTCAAACCCCTCTAGAACCTCGGAGTCCATGTACATTTAAACCAGTTAGAGGTTTTTAGATTCCTTAAGAATACCTTGTCTCTAGTTCTGCTGCATCGTATCCAGCTCTTGAGAGCAGCATGAAGGAAAGCATAATCTTCTAGATAAAAGTGTGCAGGGGGGGAATGTTGCATGCTCTCCCCAGAATCAATCAAGCTACACTGATTGTACCAGAGAGGATCTGGACTGAATTTAAAAGGTTCAAGCCTCATGTTTCTCTTCAATGACCTTGCTGTGAACTTGTTTTGATGACAATATAGCAGGCCACAGAATGGATAAAAGTTCTAGATGGGCACTGCTAAACTCTCTTGCTAGCTAAATGCTTTAAACTTTAAGTAAGCTAGCCTTAAGTGCATTGTTTGCGAGACTGCCATCAAGCTGGCCTTCTGTGTATTTTCTGTGTAATTTCCTTGAGATAAGCATAATTCATTTAATTGTCCCTACAATTTCTCTTCCGATAAATAATGGATGTGATGTTGAAAATGCAGCATTTCTTAATCCTTCCTGTTGGCACATTCAGTTGTCTGTATTGATGGATTTATAAACCAGTCTTCCAACCCAACATTTCTCTCTCTCTCTCTCTCTCTCTCTCTCTCTCTCTCTCTCACACACACACACACATTTATTTACAAGTTAGAGACTCATCTGCACACTAACCTTGAATTAGCTTTTCATTTTTAAAGAGAGCAGTATTGTATTGCTCACCACTCCAACATACAAACTCTTACTGATCTGACAACCTCATTTAAGATGCAATGCTTGGTTTACAAGAGTAACCTGGGAATTGATAGGCTGAGCATATAAGAATATGGTTGTTAGCATCCATCTGTCTCATGAGACAATGGAGGAGGGCACCTTTGGGGGAGATGTCAAACCGTTAGAGAATTACAGCACCTGCTATGGCTGTAGAGATTGCTGCAGAAGAGACATGTTTTGTTGTAGCTAGGGCAGATGAAGGCATCCGGTTGTGCTGTTGGAAGTGCACCATGGTGTTTATTCTCTCTGCTCTCATCCCAGTGTTCATTCCTCCTGTGGTCACTGCTGTGGATACACAACCTGTCTGTCTCCAGGCACTTGTCCAGCTCAGTGTCAATGGAGGGGCTGCTGGTTATGGTGGAATCCAGGTAGACAAAATTGTCTACCACCTCAATTGTCTACAATGCTGATGTGTGGAGTGCTGGTGACATTCTGACCCAGGATTTTGGACTTCGACAGGCTGATGGTAAGGCTGAACTCCCTGCAGGCTTGGGCAAAATGATAGATGAGTCTCTGTAAAGATTCCTCAGAGTGTGATGTCAAGGCTGCATCATCTGCAAACAACCTCTCTTCAATAAGGACCCATCAAACTTTTGTCTTGGCATGTCATGCCCCATCGCTCCTTCGATGAAAGCTGAAAGCATAGGAGAATAACAGGGAGAAGAATATGCCAAAGAGAGTTGGGGCAAGAACACAGCCCTGTTTCACACCGCTCTTTATACGGAACGCGTCCGAGGATGAGCCATCATATTGGACGGTGCCACACATGTTCTTGTGGAAGTACATGATTATCTTGTGAAGTTTAGGTAGGCATCCTATCTTGTTGAACAGTATGAAGAGTTCTTTTTGGCTGACCAGTTCAAAGGTCTTCATCAGATCTATGAAGGCAATGTACAAGGAGTGTCTCTGCTCTTGGCATTTCTCCTGCAGCTGAAGCACTGAGAAAATCTTTTCAACTCTTGACCACTGTGCTCTAAAGACGCACTGTGACTCAGGATAGACCCTGTCAGCAAGCAACTGTAATCTGTTGAGAACTACATGGGGAAAGGCTTTCCCCACAGAACTCAGCAGGGAGATTCCACAGTAGTTGTTGCAGTCATGGCAGTTACCTTTATTCTGGTAGAAGGTGTGACAATGCTGGAGTCATGCGTGTCTTGTGGTATGGATCCTTGTTCCCAACACTACAAGAGGAGGCCATGGAGGTGTGTCGTGAAGGAGGAATTGAAGCTGGCTTTTAGCACTTTTGTTGAGATTCCATCCTGTCCAGGGGCTTTACCACACATCTGAGAGCTGATGTCATTCTTCAGCTTATCAAGAGAGGGAGGACACCCAGCTCTACCAAGACAGGCAGAGTCTAGACACTGTCAATTGCTGTGTCAGAGACCATGTTTTCCCGCAAGTACACTTGAGAAGGTCCCAAGTCATACCCCAGCATATCTAGGTATTTGAAATATTTTGGAGAGCAGCTGTGAGTGTAGGCAAAAATTTTAAGTTAATTCACTAAATTTATTTCTGTTGTCTGTGAACTTCCATTGCCATTTGGCCTACTTTATTTTAATAATGACTATGACATTTTTGAATTTGTTACATATTTCGATTCATGTATATTGTTCACATGTAATTTATATATATGATGAACACATGGCACCAGGGCAAAAAGTGACAGACATACTGCCTGAGCTCTGTTGAGAATTTGTGAGATTTTGCTTGTATTATATTAAGCATACGTTATCAGTCACATATACAGTTTTGTTTTTATGTTATTTTTATTTTTTTAAACTGCCTCAATCTTTACCCCAAACTACAACAGTTGTACTGGACCAAAAAAAGCCAAACAGAACACAACACACTTAGGTCACTAATAATTTTAAACGACAGAAACAAGCAGAACAAAATGCTGCTTAAGTTTCCCTTTATACACATGCACACCACCCTAATCTCTCTCATTCTCTCTCTCACACACACAATAAAACTGCCCCAGTAGTAGGTCCTGATTACTTAGGTAGAAGGTCTAATACTGCAAAATACCGAATACTCGCCACAAGGCACGACGTACACCTTCAAATGTTAATACTGAAAAGGCTCAGCACTACAGCATGATCAGGCCCACAATAATAAGCGAATCAGCCCTTGGGGAAAATACGTGCATGAGAAATTCTCCGCTCTGATTGTGAAAACAAAACAGGGTTACCTCAGTGAGAACAGCAAGAATATTAATGGAACTAGAGGGGGCTGGTTTCTTGAGGCTAGAAGCAAGTCTGAGGGAAAAGACACACAATTTGGCCTGAAAAAGCAAAATCCATTAACCATGAAATAGGGAAACAACAAGAACAAAAGAAACCCACACTTTTCACATAAGCTACTACCCAAAAAAATCCATTCAATCAAAGGTGCGGCAGGGAACACCACAAAGTAAACAGATTTCATGAGGGGAGGGAGTTTCCCTTAAACCCTGCAATTGGAAGTGATCAAAATTCTTTAAAACTAGACAATTAGATGGAGAACTTTACGATGGGAGCAAAGGTGCCTTGTGCCCATCCCCAGAAGCTTCTGCTTGGCTAAGGAAATCTCAGATGACTGGAGAAAAATCACTTCACCCCGAGAGAAAGGATTCCAGCCCATTTCTTGCCCCCCGGCCCAGTGGCTTGCATGTCAAAATGTAAGGAGAATTTTAAAAAGAAACTTTACAAAGGCAAATTAAAGCTCTAAAGATTATAAATAAGAAGGGGAAATGGAAGTACTGAATCAATTAGAGTACTATTCATATCTCAGGACTCCCTTCTGAAAAAGATCAAGGCCTCAGCTAGAGATCAAAGTGATTAGCTGACTAACCAGCAGCCAACAGAGATGCAGATAAGAAGTGGCAGATTACACACACATCCAAACTGGCAAAACAGAAGCTTTCCAGCGGGGAAAGCTGCGCAATCCAAGTTCCAGTATATACATACACTGACAAGTATTATGAGCAAGGCTTTAAAACGTATGGACCGTAATCAACAGAGCACATATCCACATAAGCAATTGTGAATGGTTTCAGCCAAAATTGAAAAATGTTGTATGCTTCCTGTTTTAACTCGAGGGCTATTACTCAGGCAACTTACCATATAGGAAATACTTAGATGTTTATGACTGTGAAAATCACCTGCAGCACATTTTATCATTCAAACTACACTTCCAATAGGAAAACCTTCAATACCTGAGATATATTTCCTTATATGGGGAGGGGGAGTTCTTCATGATTTGCTTAACAGATTTATATTCACTTTTAATTCATTTTCATGCAATGTATTTTCTATTATAATCAATGAGATTATAATATTGAGCCAAAAGCCCAATTACTCCAGCACCCCCATTTTCCGTACGAACCAATCAGATGCCTTCAGGAAGCCCACAATTAGGACATGATTGCACTTGTTTTCTCCAGCAACGGATATTCAGAGGCACAGTTCTTTCAATACCGCTGGCATCCATCTGTCTTCTTGAGAGACAATGGAGAGCACCTCTGGGGGTGAAGTCAAACCACTGCATTGGCAGCACTAAGTGACCACCCTGGGTCGTGAGCCTCAGCAGTGTGCATGGAGGTCCTGGGCTGTCGAGATGACAAGATTAGCATAGGGCAGGGGTAGGCAACCTAAGGCTCGTGGGCCAGATGCAGCCCAGTCGCCTTCTCAATCCAGCCCGTGGACGGTTCGGGAATCAGCTTGTTTTTACATGAGTAGAATGTGTCCTTTTATTTAAAATGCAGCTCTGGGTTACTTGTGGGGCATAGGAATTCGTTCAATTTTTTTTTTCAAAATATAGTCCGGCCCCTCACATGGTCTGAGGGACGGTGGACCGGCCCACGGCTGAAAAAGGTTGCTGACCCCTGGTGTAGGGTTTACTCCTTAGCCCCAGAGAGGTCACTTTGATGTTGCTAATGCAGCGAAAACAACATGGAAGGCAGCAATTATTAGTTACTGGTCTCTGCAGCAACAGCAGGCACTATGATTCTCCAGCGGTTTGACTTCACTCCCAGAGGCGCACTCCATTGTCTCTTGAGATAGACATGTGCCAACAAATGTCCCCCTTATTTGCCTTTGTCTAAACCAAATAAGCCTTAAAAGTTTGTACCCATTCCTTATTATGGGGAATTGCACCAACACCCCGATCATTTTGGTTATCCTTATCAGCACCTTTTCCAATTCCACAGTATATTTTTTGAGGGGAAGAACTGTATATATTCCAAGTGCAGTTGTATAATAGATTTTTAGAAAGGCATTATGATCGCTTCCTTCTGACTAGCTATGATCATTCTTCTTCCTGCATTCTTGTGGACATAATGCTTTTGTTGTTTCAGCTGTATCCTTAACTATAGATGTAAACATGGCCCAGGAGAAATGAGTCCCTGCATTACAAGCAGAAATGTAGAAAAGACACGTTCACTGTTGGGCTAAAGCCTTGGAGAATACATCCATATAGGACAAGTCACTCAATTTTCATGCAATTGTGCATCCCAGCCAGTAGCTTTTGCTTGCCCACATTAACTCTTGAACATTTTTTAAAGGCTTTTACACATGACAGTTGTTGCTCTTAGGTCCACCCAAAGCATGGATGCTTGTTTCTAGACCACTCAGCATTTTAACTTACTTACCATGTCCATTTATTTATTTACTACTTATCTTTCTGCTGTAATTATACCTCTGTGGGTAACAGGGGTACAGGACACAGAATAACCTGGGTAGTATTCAACAAAATTTTATTCAGAACAGACCTACTGAAATTAGTTTGCGTCTAATGTGTCTACTCTGAGTAAAGCTTCATTGACTACCAATGTGTACTTTAAAAATAATATATTAGAAGCAGTTTCCTGTGAGATGGGAGGCAAGTCAATGGTTATGTAGTCCTAGTCTAGGAACATGGACAACACTGTTATAACCTTCCAAAAAGTGTGAAAGGGGGAAGAGAACCAAGCCAATGGCTGCTGATGCTGCAAAGGTTTTTAAGGTTCAATCCACGGAACCGCTTTGCTGTAAGTTTCATCACTGTCTACAATGAATGGCGAAGGTGGAAATCTTCTACAAATGGAAGTGTGAAGACAGAGCTAACATTGCATATACATTGCAATTTTGCAGGTGGGCCTGGCAGCTTTCCTGGAGGAAAAGGCTGACAAATGTCAAACATAGATTCATTTAGACAGCATCTCAAAAACCTATGCCACAGAAAACTTCATCAAGGAAGAAGAATCAAGAATATTTTGTGATTTCATGATGGCAAGGAATACAATAAACTATGGTTTTAAAAGTAGTCAGATTCATATTTGCAGAATTTTAAAATGTTATGGTTGCATGCATTACTTTTTATGCAAGTGGCTAATACAAAGGACTTCACCCACCCCAAAACATCACTCCAGCTCCCAACACAATACAGTATGCTGCTTTCCTTTGAAGAACAACGTATCATGCCCACCTTAACAGACTTTTCCATTCCTAAACTGATGGGGAAAGACTGAAGCTATTCCCCCGCTTACTTTCACATTCTTCACTGTTTGGCAGGGCCTCTAACAGCTTCATTAGTCACTTTCTTAACACTTCCTTATAGTCTAGGAAAACACTGCGTCTCAGGAGGCACACCCAGGCTGCAGACCATTAGACTGAACTTTGAAAGAGGCAGTGAACAATCTGCAGGCATGCCTTGAGTCTTCGAGATTAATGCCAGGATGCAATTTAAAAGAAAAATACAGTGATACTTTGGTTTATAACCATAATCTGTTCCAGAGGTCCGGTTGTAAACCAAAACAGGTTGTAACCCAAGGCGCGCTTTTGCCAGTGGGGCCTCCAAAAAAAACCTGGTTGTAATCCAAAAAAAGGGACACACACTTCCGGGTTTGACGTGGTTGTAATCCAAAACGGCTGCAAACCAAGGTACCATTGTACAACTATTTGGTGTCCCCAACCAGGTAAGTGGAAGGTTCAAGTCCTAACCAATATAAATGGACAAACAACAAGAGTTAATTAGTGAATGGATTGATATAAATAGTCAGATAATTAAGGGAACACAATATCTAACTGATTAAGTCAGAAGATAACATTTCATGTGCACTATTGTGTTCCATCACAGTCTGCTTAATGGCTGTGTGGTTTGCATTTAGAGGCCTCAGTTTCACTTTGTGTACTCATGTTTGGTGCTGCTGAACTCATATGAAATTGTTATGGGTTCAAAAAGAGAGATAATCCCACATGTTTATAATGCAAAAAAACCCTTTTATAATTAAGTATTTAAGATCACTTTTACATGTCAGATTACAAAATACCAGCTCAAGAGACCCAGACTTAGGCCAAGCCCTACTCCTGACACGCATCAGAGTAGCAAGGGAAAAAATCCAAGGTGTTTCCTCAAAACCAGTTTAACAATTAGCCTCATTCTGAACCAATCAAAATTTGGTTCTCATGTGAGCTCTATTCTACCTGATTCCCCAAAACACCTAAGCTGCAGCAACTCTTTGGAAAGGTACATTTCCAAAGGGCCACCAAGCTCCAAAGAGAGAAAGACTTCTCTCTCTCTCTCCCTTTTCTTGCAACGGATGCAATATTGCTTTTTCCATTACTGGTACAGTCAGATATGCACACACTGCAGTCCTGTAATAAGGAAGGTGTTTGAGAAACAGAATACATTGATTATTTAATAACAATTACAGAAATGAAATAACTGTCTTAAATCAGTAAGTCCTTTTTCTACATTCGATTTGTGAACAAGTTCTTCTCGGTCACAATATTTCAACTAGCAGTGCATTGCCAGCTGTAAGTTTAAAGCCACATTCTCCAAATACACAAGTGGATTCCTATGAGTTATGTCGCTGTATCTTTATTATTATCATTCTAACTTGCCCAGCCATAACCTCAATACTCTTAGGAGCATATATGGATTGCCATAATTAAAAATGTGGCAGGTATTAATGAGAAATCCTAATGTCTTCTGTATTTCAAGAATTTGGACCTTTATTTCTAGAGAAACACATTTCTCTGTGAAAAAGAAAGGAAATAGAATACAGGTTCCTTTTTACATGAAAAAACAGAGATATAGTTAAAAATTTAGGCAGCAAAAAGGAACAGCAATTAATACAATAAGGAAAAAGGGAAGGTGGCTGATTACAGTCATGGGGTAACCTTGTCGGACAATTAGTGTAAAACATCCTAAGGACAAGCTAACTAACTGTTAAGAGAACTGGGATGTACAAATTACATAGTCCAATCAGAGTCAGTCAATAAATAAATGTGTGTGTTAGGGGTATTGTAAGTTGAGTGGCTATTGGCCATAACAACCAATCATTATGCACATTCACCAGGATTCATGGGGGATATACACATAATGTGTCCATGCAGAGGGGTGCACGTTTCCCAGTCATTATGCACAATTTCCAACAAGCTTTAGGAAACGTGCAATCTGCCCCCACCAGGCGGTTCCTGGATCTCTGCCTAATCTTACATGGCCCATTACACATTCTCCCACTGATCAGCTGAACAGCTGAAAGATGAGCTGGGGCTCCAGATAAATATTAATGCTTTTTATGCAGTCCAGCCTCCTTTTCACCACTCTCAACCTTTCCCAGGCAGCTGAGCAGCACAAGGGGGATAGGAAGCCAGTGTGGTGTAGTGGCTAAGAGTGGTAGACTCATAATCTGGTGAACCAGGTTCGCGTCTCTGCTCCTCCACATGCAGCTGCTGGGTGACCTTGGGCTAGTCACACTTCTCTGAAGTCTCTCAGCCTCACTCACCTCACAGAGTGTTTGTTGTGGGGGAGGAAGGGAAAGGAGAATGTTAGCCGCTTTGAGACTCCTTCGGGTAGTGATAAAGTGGGGTATCAAATCCAAACTCCTCTTCTTCTTCTTCTTCTTCCCACCCTGTCCCACAATCCTGATTGAAATTGCTTCCCTTGCTGCTCTTACAATTAGAGAAAAGAGTGGCGGAAATATCTGGTCCCACCCTCTGCCATTTCTGGCCCTGTCCACTGCTGGCAGATTACCTCCAAGATCATTCAGTTCTCAGTGGAAAAAAGGCTTGCCCACTCTTTCTCTCATTGCTGCAGTCTTTTCGAGGCTCAAGGGCTGGATGTTGGCAGGTCAAGAACACAAGCTATAGGCATAGTCTAAACCTTGGAAGAGGAACATCAGAGCATCAGGACTACATGCACAACCCTGCTGCTCAGTGCAAAAGACAAGGGAGCAGGCAAATTGTTCTCCAAGGCTTGTTGGAGATCACGCATAATGACCAGAGAATGTACAAAATTAAGTCAACACACGCACATTCACCTAGGCCTGTTGGATATTGACCAGGAAATGTGCACAATTTCCTCTTTTTGGATGGATTATGTGCACATTCTCCCTGAGGCTGATGAATGTGCACAATGGTTGGTTATACTGTACATTAAATGCTCAGCTTACATTACTCATAATAAATATCTACATACATGCACACATACAGTGCATCTGATTAGAATGTGATCTTCCATCATAGAAGATAAATGGAAACTAAGAAGTCATAATATAATTTTTAAAACTGGGATTCCTTGTTTGTTGCACTTGCTGATTAAGCTGGTACATAATCAGAGCTTCCCAAATGTTATCAATCTACCGTCATTTGGAAAGTTGCTTGGGAGACTTCCAATTATATACCCAACTTCAATGTTGTATATAACTGGTTAATAACGTCTTTAGGCAGGAATCCAGGGAAATTAAGTTCAAATTCATGAATTAGCACAGCTATTGGAGGTATGTATCTATGGTCTAATGTGAACATGTTCTTGGCAGTGATCAACAACCATTTTTCAGAACACTGGCAATGTTGGACATTCCTACCCAATGCAAAAGTATTATCCAAACTATCTACATACAATACCAGATATAGTTTGGATGTATTAGGTGAAGGATGAATATTTATTTTGCTGAAAACTTTCTCCTTCCATTACATTTGTTTTGATTAGTGAGGTTGGGGAAAAGGTTTAGAGACAATGCACTAAAATTAATCATTATATTTATTTTAAAAATGAGGGACACAGAGTCACATACTGTATTCAGTTGCATTTCATTTGTGTGTGCGTGTGTGTAGAAGTATTTTGTTTCTTTTGGGGCTCCTGGTCTCTTTCCATTTCTATCTCCATTGTTGTCTGTTAACTGCCAAACACTGATATGCAGAAAATGTTAAAACGAAAACCAGACAAAAAAAATCTCCTATATGTGGCAGGGGTCTGGGCACACATTGCTGAAGCAAGAATCTGCCCTGCTGAACAGATGGCATTGCATGATTGAACAGCTACAGTTCAACTCAGTTCAGTTTGTTAATTGCCTTTGGAAATACCAATAACAAATATTGTGAGTACAAAAACAGCAAATTCATCCTGATACAACCGGGAGGCAGAGAGACTGAGACACGGAGAGGGAAACATTCAAAAATAAATAAAACATTCAAACCATAAAAGCTTTCCATAGTTTAGTTGGGTGCTTTCTTCTTTTTACAAAATTCCCGGCTGCCAGTGCATATGAGGCTACAGCCTTAATAATGCCTGGCAATTTGAAACTAAGTAAGAATGCTAATTTAGGAAGAACAGCATATACAGCAAAGGATCTAAAATTGTCTTCAAGTGTTTTATTTAAGCGAAACGTACAATAATGTTAAAATCAACCTAAGATGAAACAGCTCTTCTACATGAACTGCACAGACACACAAATAACTCAATTTGCAGAGCACTTGTTGACACTGCCTGATATCTTAAGAAACAAAAAGGCAGTTAGCCACTTTGACCACTTCTTGAGTTTAGGGAGAGGGATGACCAGAATAGTCCTTGCATCTGCCAAATTATTACTGGTGTTGTCAGTGGGGGCAAACATCTATTTGGTGGTGACACAACGTGCTGGGCCTGATTTATTTCCTTGCATAGCACCTTTCTTGTGCTTACAAATCAGTTCCCAAAGGATGATCTTTGCAACTCCTGCATCCTCCCGCACCATCAAAGCACATCTCTGTGCACACTTCAACCTCTCTGGATCACAGTAAATGTCTTGCAGGTGACAGATTCAGCTTGCAAACATCTGATATTATTCATTATGTAACATGGAATTCTTCCTGAAAGGTTAAGGCATCTCTATGACATTATCCCTGTTCAGAATCTCACTGTTGGTCTAGCCCAATGGAACTTTCAAAGCAGCAGCTATGTGGCATTTCTTCTTTTCAAAACTTACTTATTTGGTTTAGAAACCTGGCTGATAGCGCATACTGATAAGGTAGCATTGAAATGTAATGAGCATCAAATATAGCAAAAGACAGGATTTTTTAATGCACACAAAATCAATTCCTTTTAAAATGTTTTCTTTCCGTTAACAATGTTTGTACAGAGAAGACACTACTGAATCCTCAAAAGTGTTCAGTGCTTTTCCAATGCACAGAGCAGTCATCTATGCACTGTCATTTATTTATTTATTACTATTAATGTTGGGTAGTGCAAAGAAATCATGTTTCTCAGACTGCCAAGCTGGCCTTTCTACGAAGAATGATAATGAATAATAATCATCAATTAATCTTAATTAATAAATAAGATTAATAATAACATTGATGATTTTTTAAAAGAAATAAAATCCTAGTAGTAGTTGCAGAACCAGCAATTCACAAGCAATTGTTTTACATGTCCAACCCCAAAACATTTAGTTGGGTTTGATATGGCAAAAATCAGTGCTTTCTGGAAGACTGCAATGTCTTGCATCCTTACTTTAAAGTAAGCCCTGCTGAACTCAGTGTGACTGACCTTTGAGTACAGCTGCACCCGGCTAACATGCACATCAATACTTTAAAGTCAAATGCTACCCTACTACAGCTATCATCAAGCCTGCATGGCCACATTATGGGTGATATTCCTCCTGGATAGCATAAGGGTTCTGTTTAGATATAAACCCTCAGACCAGGTGTTTGTGGCAGCAGTTCCACTGCCAGAAGGCAAGGAGGAACCCTTACTCTTGGGAATTTTTGTGGGACCTCAGCTTGATCCCCAGCTTGGAGTCCCCTCCCTCCAGACAGCAGGTGATGTTTCCTTTTGAAGCAAGGTTTGTCATCACCAGTGTGGTATAGTGGTTAAAAGCGGTGGATTCGTAATCTGGTGAACTGGGTTTGCTTCCCCGCTCCTCCACATGCAGCTGCTGGGTGATCTTAGGCTAGTCACACTTCTCTGAAGTCTCTCAGCCTCACTCACCTCACAGAGTGTTTGTTGTGGGGGAGGAAGGGAAAGGAGAATGTTAGCTGCTTTGAGACTCCTTTGGGTAGTGATAAAGTGGGATATCAAATCCAAACTCCTCCTCCTCCTCCTCCTCCTCCTCTTCTTCTTCTTCTTCTTCTACTACTACTACTACTATTGATTCAGGGGCCCCAGAATGACTTCCACTAATAACAATACAGTTATCTTCTGCTCGCCTTATGCCCAGAGCTGTATCTGGCTGCCCATTCTTAGCATTTAACTACATGTGACACAAAATGTATCACACATACATTGTTCCAGAAAGAAATGCCCTCCTGTGCTGCAACTGGTAGCGGAAAAGTGGCCCATTACCAACGGGAACTTCTGTTGCAGCAGGACAGCATAGTGGGGAGGGTTACATTCCCTTTGCATGTGTTGTGGTCCACATTCAAAACAGACACACCACCAAAAGCTTACTATTAAAATTTAAAAACATCACATGGTACTGCAGGCAGAGTTGGGTCATCAGATGAAGAAGAGGAGTATAGCACTGAACTTCTTCACTTGCTATCATATATGGGGTGGGAAGAGTGATTACAACAATGGCTGCCTGTTTTGCTTCTAGAAGTCTCATCCAAGCTCCCAGTCCCAGCCATAGGGATGGAGACAGAATACAATGTCAGAAAAGGAGATGCTAAAATACAGGGCCATGGAAGGAGCACAGCAATTGACAAGGAAGCAACTCACCTCCTCATTTCTTCCCTCCTGGAATCCCTGACAAGCAGACTTCATTCTCTTTCTTTCCTATCCACCCAACAGCCTCATACCTCTTCCATTTTAACTCCTCCTTAACAGCTTAAAGCCTGTCTGTAAGGGATGGGGGAATTAAGGAACTGGCCCACCAACCAGATCCAGTTCTTCTTCTCCAAATTAGGGTGTGTTTACATTTCTAACCTAAATCACTTTTGCCACAGCTGCTCCTGACTCTGTCCTGGTGACCCCTCTAGGTATTAAAGTTCTGATAGAAGAGTAGAGCATCTAATGTGTCCCTCACAAACTCCCCAGTGTTGAAATATGTGATAAAGTTGCTGCTGGATTGAAAGGATGCTGGGCTCTCCCAGAAATATAGTTGCTGAAATAATGTCTCAGGGCTGAAACTTTAAAACTGATTCATATAACCATATGTAAATAGCACCACTCTCACAAATGACATACCAAAAATGCCACTATTTCTTCCGGACTAGACTAATTGTGGTCTTAAACTGGGGGCTGGTTGAATATTGTGTGTGTGCATGTGTGATCACTTTGTTATGTTCACTTATTGGTTTTACCTTATTCCATAGTATTTTACAAGCTAACAAAACTGAAGCCAAAACATTTCCCAAGACATTGATTTTTAGCACATTCATTTCATTATTACAGCTGACAGCATGATATTTTCTTCCAAAGGAGAGAGAGAAAAATCCCGCTTTCTCTCCACTCGCTTCCCTAATCAACCAAAAAGGTTTCTGTTTAACCTGCCGGCAAAGTAGCAATTTTCATTTATTAAAACATTCTTTTTGGTACTTATCAATGGACGTGGAAAGCTGAAGAACCACTTCCCTTTACCCTGAAGCTATCCCTGCCATCTTCATTATGCCCCAGCTTCAAACTTTCCTTACAGTACTCAGCACTGAGTGTGTCAGGAGCAGAGACCCATCTAATTTGCAATTAGCACTAAGGGTCCTACATGGAAAGTTTAGGAAGGTGACGGGAATAGTAGATATATTTAGAATAATACATTTAGCAAGTTTGCCTCAAAACAGCAAGTTATATGTACATTTCAATTTTGGGCACAAATCTCACCATAAGCTGTTGGATTTCTAGTCTGCAGCCCAAACATACCTTCTTGATGTTTGATTTGTGGTGCATATTGAGGCAGCTTTTAATTTTAGCAGCAGTTCAAAAGGTGTTGCCCTCCTGTTGTGCTGCTTCTTGAGCAAGGCTTAATGTCTCCTAAAGCAGAACAACTAAGCTGGGAGAAAACCATTGTCCGATGTCTCCTGCCTTTCTTCCATGGCGGAGTAATAAGGACATAATTGCTAGAACCCATGCTTGCCTCATTATGTCATTATTACTCCTCCATGTAAGAAAGGCAGGAGACATAGGACGATTCCCTTGCCTTATACCAGGTGAAACCATAGGGTCTATCTAACTCAGCAACATCCAAACTAATTGGCAGTGGCTCTCCAGGCCTACGTGGAAGTTCCCAGGGGTTGACTTTGGGATCAGCTACAGCCCTACCTGAATGCTGATCTACAATGATGTTCCTGTGCATTGACTGCAATGCTAGATACAGATACTATACTAGAAGAAGAAGAGGAGGAGGAGGAGGAGGAGGAGGAGGAGGAGGAGGAGGAGGAGGAGGAGTTTGGATTTGATATCCCACTTTATCACTACCCGAAGGAGTCTCAAAGCGGCTAACATTCTCCTTTCCCTTCCTCCCCCACAACAAACACTCTGTGAGGTGAGTGAGGCTGAGAGACTTCAGAGAAGTGTGACTAGCCCAAGGTCACCCAGCAGCTGCATGTGGAGGAGCAGAGACACGAACCTGGTTCACCAGATAACGAGTCTACCGCTCTTAACCACTACACCACACATCAGTTTGGGAGAACTTGAAAGCTGGCTTGCCATTTTGTGATTGGAGCATAGGAAAGACACTGAGTAAGGGTTCATCTTCTTCAGTATTGTTTAAACTGACTGACAGCAGCTACCCGGGGCAGAGTCTCTCCCAGCCCTACCAGGCAATCTCTGGGGTTGAACTTGGGACCTTCGGTATACAACGCAGATGCTGTAGCGCTGAGCTACAGCCCTACCCCACACTTTGTCTAATAAAGGCATTTCCCAGTTGCTGGATTTTGAAGTTCTGCTAATGAACCAATATAGCTTTCTCTGCTTTCTTTTTTAAGGGGGGTGGGTTTGCTGTATACCTGGGGCAATGTGATGACTGTCCAGTGCATACAATCTGGGTCTAGTAATATGTCCCTAGGTATGATGTAAACTACCCTGTGATCTTCAGATGAAGCACAGCATATAAATTTAATAAATAATAGGTAGTTGTCAAATAGTAGAAGTGAATTCAAATACAATAAGGAAGTATTTCCTAAAGATCAAAGAAAAAGAAATATGCATAATCTAGTAGGGCTCAAAGCTTGCATCATGAAAGTTGTATCCCACAGCGCAGTCAAAGGTGCTACAAGCCGGTGGTATTAAGGACAGAAAAGTGACTTGCATACATTCTTTTCAAATTCAATCAGGCTACATAATCCTCCACTCAGCTGCAACCAAATACATTTAACTGATTTCAGAAGGAATTATGAACACAGAAGAGGGCAAAGCATCACAGCATAAAAACTGAGTAGATGCATGCTCAGTCCAATTGATTTAGATGGGTTTTGCACATCATAACCATGTAAAGCTAACAACAATAGGCAGTATCAGTTAATAAATGCTGATGCCAAGCCATCAATCTAGCCAATGCCCGGGGGAGCCAGAAAAATGTGTGCAAATCCATAGATGGTGAAGCTCAGAAAGACCATAATAAATGCTGAAACATGAGACGCTGGGATTGAGCAGGTGAATCATTTCTACTGAACCCGGTGCTCAGCATGTTTTATTAACTAAGCTTTACTGAGAAATCAAACAAGAGTTTCAGTTGTTTGCGGTCATTAGAACATATCTGTACTTTGTGTATGCACACACACGACCACAGAAAAACAGGCTTAGGTAAATAATAAATTAATGTTTCCTTAAAAGCCCCCAATGATAAAATGATCACAGAATTCTACAGCTGCAAGCTTATACAGTGTTCTGTCTGGGCAAGTTAGGCAGAATTGTGTAGTTCTGCACTACCTGCCTTTTAAAAAAAAAGTCCTTCTGTCACACTAATCTCCCAATGCGAATATTTTCCAATATTATCCATTAGGGAGTTGCTTCTGTGGCCTACGAGATGCCATGCTACAAACCATGCTCCACTCTGCCCTTTCCTTCCCTTCTTTCCACACAACCTAATATCATCTCTGCAGGAAGGTTATAGATTGGTACAAAAGCATTTCTGCCCCAACAAGCAGAAGGGAGCCAAGTTATTTTCTTATACCAGAGTTTTCCATATGGGATACATAGGGCTTGCACTTTTGTTTCCACTTTTCCATGTCTTTTACACAATTATTTGTAAGTACTTAGATACAATATCAAAGCACATGTAAGTATTACACAGAATGTTCCTAACTCTTCTTTGTGCTAGAGTTGTGCCTTAAGATCAACAATTGGCACCCAGTTAAGTCTTGCTACAGCCTGATGAGTACAGTGGTACCTCGGGTTACATACGCTTCAGGTTACAGACTCCGCTAACCCAGAAATAGTACCTCGGGTTAAGAACTTTGCTTCAGGATGAGAACAGAAATCGTGCGCCGGCGGCAGCAGGAGGAGGCCTCAGGTGGTGGTGCTTCAGGTTAAGAACAGTTTCAGGTTAAGAACACACCTCCAGAACGAATTAAGTTCTTAACCCGAGGTACCACTGTATAGGCTTTTTGTGACTCAGAGGCAGGCTTTTCCATTGGTAGCACCAACTTTGCTGAAATCCAAGAGGCCTTGACCGTACTGGCATTCAACCAGCTTTTGAAAATGCACACCCATTGCAGGTCAAGGCCCTGAGTCCTCCCCCATTTCTTGGATAATAAAACATACGGACACCAAAATTTGGGTTAATGGGACAAATAATGGGTTAATGGGACAACTTTATTTGTTACAGATGTGAGCAGTATTGGCTGCAATATTGAACTGACTATATCTGACTCCTACCCACCATGCAGGTAGTCTGGTAAGGGTCAACCACCAGTAGGGGGAGCCCTGTTGATGTACATCAACTGCGAGCTCCCCCAGGGTCCCCGATGGGGTCGTGGCTTCGGACAAGATCCACACACCCAGATCCCTTTAATGGAATACCCTTAAAGAGGAGGGACAGTTGAAGGCCACAACCTCCCCTCCTATAAACCAGGTTTTACCAATACCTAAGCACCACTCGAGGGACGCGGGTGGCGCTGTGGGTAAAACCTCAGCGCCTAGGACTTGCCGATCGCATGGTCGGCGGTTCGAATCCCCGCGGCGGGGTGCGCTCCCGTCGTTCGGTCCCAGCGCCTGCCGACCTAGCAGTTCGAAAGCAGTTCGAAGGTAAACAGCATTCCGTGTGCTGTGCTGGCTCGCCAGATGCAGCTCGTCACGCTGGCCACGTGACCCAGAAGTGTCTGCGGACAGCGCCGGCTCCCGGCCTATAGAGTGAGATGAGCGCACAACCCTAGAGTCTGGCAAGGGGTACCTTTACCTTTACCTTTAAGCACCACTCGAGCCAAACAGCTCGCCAGCAACACCCTCACACCTGCAACCAACACCTAATGCCCTCAATGATATCGGCCAACCAGACATTGTTTCCCCAATCGGAAAGATGAACACCGAGGAAGGAAGAGGCAAGAAGGTAGAGACTCCCAGCCACACGGCCATTTAAATGGCGCAAGCCATACCCCCTGGCCAGACAGATTGGTCAGCTGGGGGCTGGGACACGGCTGGGGCTCCCTGTGATGCGGGCAGCATCACCACACACCCCGCTGTACATGGGGAGAGCACATGGCCTACCTGCAACCCCACCCCCCAGGGAAGGGGAGCAGCCTTCTCCTGATCTCTCAACCTGAGACTCCCATTTTACTTTTTCTGTTTTACTGTGTGTTTTAACTATGGGTGGTTATAAAATTGGTTTTTATGCTTCATAGACTGTTTAGAAGCAAATCTTTGCATGAAGCAGCACTTAATAATAATAATAATAATAATAATAATAATAATAATAATATAATCATCAAACAAAAAACTGCACTGAGAATGCTCCTGTACTATCAAGGAGGTCCCCACAGACACAGACTCCCAAGGTCAAAATAACCATTACAGCCAACACCCTTTATGATCAATTACTTTGTGTGTTAGGCTATCTTGCATAAAACAGTCCTTCAGGCAAGTTCATGCTATTATGCCAGGTGTGGAGATACTGCGGCCCTCCAGATATCATTGGACCCCAACTCTCATCAGCCCCAGGCAGCAGGACCGGCTTAGGCATGATGAGAATTGTAGTCCACCAACATCTGGAGGGCCAGAAGTTCCCCATTCCTGCATTATGCTATTAATGTGATAACTGCAATTATCAACTGAAAATTTAATGTTGTAATCCTATGCACACTACAGAATAAGCCCAACTGAACATAGCAGACCTTATTTTTGAATATACATGAATAAAATTAGTATGCATAAATTTTATGTTTGTTTGAGGTACTGCAGTATCAGATCAGCTATTAGCCATCTCTCTGGGCCACAAAATTTCATATCTGACTATTGGTCAAAAACAGATGTTGCTCTCCAGAAGTTGATGAGTTCAAAAATCTAATGATCCCTGACCATTGGGCCATGCAGCTTGGGATAATTGGAGCTCTCGTCCAAAACATCTGGAAGGCATAAAGTTGTAGGAAAGCAGGGGTGACAGACCTTGACTTGCAGAATGCAATATCTGCATTGTTCTCTTGATGTAAGTACACTTCTGAAATGTGCAGCTGCATTCAGTAAGAGTCAGTTGATCACTCCTCAGCTCTGCTTCCAGCCATGTGCTTCTGATTTAGCAAGAAAGCTCCCAATCCTGATCAGCAATAATAATCAGTAATCTATATCAAGTTCCATTGGAATCTGTGATTGCCTCCTCAACAGGAGCAAAGCTGGTAGGTGATCAGCTTCTTAGGGTTTGGGCTATCACCTGTCAGATGAAGGGCATCACTTCGTGTGAATGTGTCAGCTCATCCTCAGTTACTCTGTTCCTTCTTGACAGCTTTTCTTCTGGGTTCCTGTTTGCTAAGAGATCAGGCTTAAAACGGGCCGTATCAAAGCCACAAATGAATGAAGGTAATTGAAGAGTACGCATTGCATGCATGAAACTAGAAATTTGGCAGCTGCTGGCTCTCCTGCCACAGCACAGGAGTAAACAAAACTACAGCTAATTTCTTTATCCTTTCCAAAAAGTACAGTTTTAAAACATACTCAACCCTTTAGGAGAGGCTGTTCTATAAATAAATAAAAGCACACATCACTCTCCTGTCTCGTAAATACTGTATCTGTCACTCAAACAGATGCCAATGAGCACAGTATCGCCTGAGCAGTTCCATTTTCATTCTGCTGAAATGATGCAGCTGTGGTAGGTGCACAGGAAAACACTGGCTTGATTGACAGATGTTCATACTACTGCGGGAATGTGCTCACCTTCCTGTGTTCTTAGGGTGAGATTCTGCCCAAAGATTACACTTAGCTTTCACATTCCCTTTACAGAAAGTGTTTTTAATCATACAGAAACACTTTAAGATAATGGATATGAAGCTTGCTCATAATGTCAGTAGCAAAGGTCAAACTGATAAAGGAAAGCAGGATTCACACCTTTAGGAAATAAATCACTGGTGTCAGGTAGTGGAATAGAAGATTATAAGAGCTAGAGGAGGCATCAAACTGTGGAGCAAAAGTATCACATGGTCCACATTTGTCAGGTTTAGATATATATATAGGAACTAGCAACATGGGTGAAAAGAAGTCAAAAGCAAACTAACAAAGTGCTTTAAAACTTTGTAACTAAAGCATATGTAATCTTCCTCAGAAGATCTTCTGTTGAGATTTTCAAAATAATTATTTTCATTACTTATTACATTTATTGACTTATACGGGACATTTTGATACATTCCCAAAAAGTTCCTGTCTAAAGGCAGGGGATAGGATCAGATGATCCATTGCAATTCTGATTCTCTGTGAAGGCCCAGGCAAAGGTAGATTCACAAACTATTTTATATTCCTTTCCAGCTAAAGAACTTGATTGCATACAGCCAGCAGATCTCTAATAGGAAAAAAGAAATCAATTTCCTCAGAAGCTACATTGTCTGATGGAACAGATATATCAAAACACAAGCGTCATGTTGCTACCTGCTTTGTGTCTGTCAACAACAAAAAGGCATGCATTTCTTTTGAAAACAAATATTTTGTGGCCAGAACAACCTAGTTAAAATTTCACCACTGGAAAGCCCAGACTGGGGTTTTCATCCAGAATTTACCTCTGGATGGAACTGGCATGCTCCTGAGCTTGTGTGGGAATGCACAGGGAGTCCAGCTCCATACCCACCCAGATAGGCAGAAACCTTCCTCAGAGCTGCAAGCAGATGCATCTTCCAAACTGTCTTCAAGTGCAGCCCCATGCAGACTATACTGCAATAGTTAAATCTGCAGTTAACAGAGCTTGGATCACTGTGGCCAACGTAGCCCTATCTAGGACAGGCTAGCTAACCAGCTAGCCCTATCCAGGACAGGCTAGCTAAGATGGAAATAGGCACTCCAAGCAACCGAAGCCATCAATGCCTCAAGCAACATAGATGGATCAAAGCTACACACCTGTTCCTTCCTGGGGAGTGCAACCCCATACAGAACTGCCCTTCTACCTACTTCTCAGGCTCAAGATGCAACACATCTTGTTCAGATTCAGTTTCAATTTATTAGCCCACATCCAGCCCATTACCATCTCCAAGCACCTTGCAAGCACCTGATTCTCCTGCTTTTATTCAGATGGAATGGGTGTCATCGATGGCACATTACTCCCAATCCACTCTCAATTTTACCCGTGGACTGCCATCTGTCCAGATTTTAATTTGCTCTGAACTAATTTTAAGATGTATTTTAATTAACTGATTGCCTGTTTTTATGTTCTTATGTTCTTTGTATACTGTTACAGGTAGGTAGCCGTGTTGGTCTGCCGTAGTCGAAGAAGTGTGCATGCACACGAAAGCTCATACCAATAAAAAACTTAGTTGGTCTCTAAGGTGCTACTGGAAGGGTTTTTTTATTTTTTGTATACTGTGTTAGTTTTATGATGTTAGCCGCCCTGAGCCCGGCTCTGGCCAGGGAGGGCGGGGTACAAATAAAAATTTATCTATCTATGTCTCTATCTATCTATTCCCTGTTGACAACTCCCAGTGTCTAGCATACAACTAGGAAGCAGTTGTGACTGGGCTTTCCCATTTCCTCAATAGACTACCCCCATGAGTCAGGCGTGGGTGTTCATTAGTAAGGCACTTTTCTTTCTATGAGAGCTTCTGGCAGTCTCTTCTGCTGCTGACTATGCCTCCTTAACTTTCTTGGTTGTCTGGTCAGTGTAGCTTTTAGCTCCCAGAATTAACACTGTACTTGTCAGTTACAGATAGGTAGCCGTGTTGGTCTGCCATAGTCAAAACAAAAATTTTTTTTTCCTTCCAGTAGCACCTTAAAGACCAACTAAGTTAGTTCTTGGTATGAGCTTTCGTGTGCATGCACACTTCTTCAGATACACTGAAACTGTACTTGTCACTATCTTTCTCCATACCCAGGATGGGAGACCCGCAATGTTTTTCTCTTCACTCAAAGTACCAAGACTGCAAGACTTTGCTACAGACCTGGACAACTTATCAGCAAAGGCAGGGAGAGGCTGGGTGTTATTCATGCCTTTGAGGATTTCTCTCAGAGTGGACTTACTCTCCACTCCACACTACACCTGTAGTAATGGTGTACACAACATTTTTTACCTCAGCATTCTCTTCTGTAAAGCCAACGTGAATGGATTCCCCCCTCCCTGCATTATCAAACCAGACTTGTGAATTCTCTCACCACATATCCTGCTAATTATTCAAAACATCCTGAAAAACATGCTGAGAAGCAAGTTGAGCTAGGAAGTGCTGTATTATGATCCAGACACAGGATAAGAATGCTCACATAACCATGTCAACAAAATTCAGCCAATATATAAATTTACCTTTGCTTCATCTGATTAAAAAAAACCGGGGATGGGGGTAGGAAAGCAATTCTCTGAGAGATCCCATGCATTCCGTTTCAGGGGCAACTAATATCTGAAAATGTTTCTCACCTCCATAACCCATTCTTAAATCACTGCCTAATAATACCTCAGTTGGTTAGAGTATGGAGCGTCTCCACTCCCATCATTCTGCCCAGACACTGAGATCCAGCACCAAGGGCCTTCTGGTGGTTCCCTCACTGTGAGAAGCCAAGTTACAGGGAACCAGGCAGAGGGCCTTCTCGGTAGCAGCACCCACCCTGTGGAACACCCTCCCACCAGATGTCAAAGAGAAAAACAACTACCTGAGGTTTAGAAGACATTTGAAGACAGCCCTGTTTAGGGAAGTTTTTAATTACTAATGTTTTAATGTCTTTTTAATCTCTGTTGGCAGCCCAGAGTGGCTGGGGAAACCCAGCCAGGTGGGCAGGGTACAAATAAATTATGATTATGATTATGATTATGATATGCCAAAGCTGAAATTTCGATCCCCGTAAAGGACAGCTGCATATTCCTGATCCTCAGGGTCCCTTACAACTCACCAATTTCTATGACCGTGAGGGATAGCATCCAAACATCCAGTTTTACCATGTGCTGAAATGATTATCACATGATTAAGATAATGTGCAGGGTTGGTCCAAGGCATTTTGTTGCCTGAGGCAAAGGAGCCCTCTCCCAATTTCACAGACAGAAAATAGCCGGGCTGGCAACAGAACAATATCTGCCACATCTGAGGGCAGCAGGGAAGCTTGCAGGAGAGTGGCACGCACAGCTCTGTCCTCCAGCCCCCTTACTACCACTCTCCAACCCCCAGCATCCGCTGCTGAGGCAGTTGCCTCACTTTGTCTAATGGTAGGACCAGCCCTGATAGTCAATGAAGTAGTCTTTACTTAAGGCAGATTGAAAAATCCAGTTCTCCTCTGTGCATTTGCCACTTTCCATGCTTACAACTGCTTGCAGAGGTGAAAGATTTAAATGTGGCACCTCTTTTCATTAAATGCCATTCTATTCAAGAGCAGCAGAGAATTTATGATAATATATGTATGCATTTAAATACTGTGTGTAGCACAAATGCTGACTGAGGAGTTTTCCCCCGAAAGAGTAAGCACTATGTATGTACAGTATTTTCCTAGTGCATTCAGCTTGCAAATTCAAACGGAGATGAATAACAATAGGCTGTACGTTTGCAATTCATGGGTTTTAGACTATTCTGTGAATTTGTTTGCAAGTCTGATATTGTTTGTTGTTAATACACACCCACCTTATTATTATTTTTTAAGCACTCAATGATACATTGTTTTTTGCTTACTCAAACTTGTACCGGTTCAATCCATAGACTAGGGGTGAGTAAATAAAATAAAATACCATTACAACAAGACACTTTTCATCATTCTGAAATGTAACTTTTAAAAATCCCTACTGCTCTGCTGGCAGCCTCAACCAGCTTAAGGGGCAAACGACACATTGCATGCAATGTAGTATAAAGAAGGCTGCTACTTTTTGCAGAGACGTATGCTAAAAACGCTTACATCTTGAAGAAATAAACAGCAGTAGAAGAGGCTGTTGAAACTTTCCTTTATCTACTCCAGGTCCTCATCATCCATCCTGCTGCTTTCCCCCAAATGCAATGGTAAATCCACATCTGGAATCCCATGGGGTGAAAGCATATTGGGAGTAATTTGAAGCAGACAAATGGTTGGCGACAAAGAATTTAAGCATTCCTCCTCCCCTCCTCTGCTCTAAATTCCATCCTTGCAAAGGGCAGCCCACCTTTCAAATCACCTAAAGTCAGAGTGAAGCTGCATTTTGAAGCCCTGACTGTCAGGTCTTAAGATAATGGCCTTGTGGGACAAATCTGACCCCATGGTGGGCAAAGATTAGGTCTTGGGCTGAAAGTTCCACAACTCTCTGCTAGGAGATCTGGCCCTAGTACAGTTCCAAAGACAACAAAAGCTGTAGCTTTGGATACAATCGCTTTGCAAGCATCACTTAGCTTAATAGGTCCAGCACATGTAAGCTTCTGTCCTACGGCATTTCAAAATCATGCTTGGCAAAGCACAATGCCTAGCATCATGCAGGTCCAGAATACTTCCCCGAGTCAGATTAATACAATTCATTTTATATTATCTATACAATTATGCACCCTTTCATATTATGCTTATTATATACATATACACACAATGTTCAGCTTAAACTGTGTGGGTGTTTTCAGGGAAGGATTTAAAAAGAAAACCTATATTGTCGATGTCCTACTGAGTTTCTCTACTGCAATGCATTGACTCACCCATGAAAACATTTCAGCATTATTTATTTATTATTATTGAAGCAATGACTCACTGACAGAGAATGTATTTTTAGGAATTTAAATAGTCCAGATTTAAATAGTCCAGATTTAAATAGTCCAAATAGAACAGCGAAGACTTAAGGCGGAGCCCACTTATTGCTTACTTGTAATATAAATTTTAACTAACTTCTGTTTTATATTACTGAAAAATTAATAGCAGGATGACATGTTGCCTCAGATACTGAATTATGTTTGTGGAAGCCACTGCCAAGCAGCTAGTTATTGACACTCTAGCCAGAGCAGCGACAGGGTTTCTCCTTAATATTTCATTCCGCTTGCATTATTTGTGGATTACACGACATACGGGCTCCCTCCTTAATGGCACCATTTCATATAGAGACTGGGTAGTCATATAAAAGGGAAGAGGGCATGCACACATTCTATAATGGTCTCTTCTCAAAGTTCATCTTTCTGAACTAAGAAATTTAATTGACAAGTGATATGCTCTGCTGATGCTTTGAGGATGGCATTTCCAAGAAGAGAGTGAATTACTCCATTAACAGTTAAAACCAAAAAGTTGAAAGACATAGCAACATTTCTTTTGGAATTTGCAACCACGTGCAAAGTCCCTACATCCAGTGTTAGAAATTAGGCAGGTGCAAGGCACGTTTTGCGACTGGCACCGATCCAATTGTGACCATGTGGAGATCTGTGAATGCCAGGTTGGTGTTTGGGGAAAGCAAAATGTCCCTTAGAGTAGGGTCTGAAATATTTTCCGTGAAGCCTGAATTTGTTTTATTTTGGATTGTTTTATTGGATGTGTTAATGTGTTGTAAACTGCTTTGAGATTTGTTTTTTTAAATATAAAGCAGAACAGGAATGAAAATGATGTTGATGATGATGATATTCCACTGTAAAATAACAAACAAAAAGAGGCACCTAGACATTCCATTGTGGTGTCCGCAACCTGTGTTTAAGGTGCCATTTATCAATTATATTACATCACTGAGTTTATATCACTGCCTTAAAAGGTAAGGTAAAGGACTCGACAGTTAAGTCCAGCCACGAATGACTCTGGGGTTGCGGTGCTCATCTCGCTTTACTGGCCGAGGGAGCCGACATTTGTCTGCAGACAGCTTTTCCAGGTCATGTGGCCAGCATGACTAAGCCTCTTCTGGCAAAACCAGAGCAGTGCACGGAAACACTGTTTACCTTCCCGCTGGAGTGGTACCTATTTATCTACCTGCACTTAGACGTGCTTTCGAACTGCTAGGTTGTTAGGAGCAGGGACCGAGCAACGGGAGCTCACCACGTCACAGGGATTCGAAGCACCAGCCTTCCGATTGGCAAGCCCAGGCTCAGTGGTTTACACCACAGTGCTGCCTGCATCCCCCCAAGAGCAACAGCTTAAGGTCAACTACATGCTACTCTACAGCTGCACGTAGCAAATTCCTGACAGCCCTTCTTTACAAAAGTCCTCAGTTGAAGGAGACTCACATTAGAAAGGAACAAGGTGGGAAGGAAGTACCTGAACATTCCCCTGCCAGTCATTTTGCCCTAACAACTCTTAGACATCTCAGCTGAATTACCCACGGGTACCCAAACACATTGGTGCCTGTGTTTACCTTACCAAAAATATAGTTCTTAAGCTCCATGAGAATAAAAGGGCAAGGGTCTATGCCTGGCAGCTTGACACATCCCCCCCCCCCATGAGAGCTCATGCTATTATTCCAAGCCTGGATAATGGTAGGAACTATTTTCAGGTCTCATGCTAAGCCTTGGGGAGGTTTAAAAAGCTGCAATACATCCCACTGCTTTCTAAGCCTCTCCAAAGTTCAACAGAAATACTTCCAAATTAAACAAAGGATGCTTTCTGTGTGGAACTTCAACTGTGGATATTTCTAAACTATTCTTTCAGTATCAGTAACACTTTGTAAAAATGGATGTTACAGCTACCTGACATAGTTGTGGGAGGCATGAATATGGGAAGGATGCTTCCAGATCTGCTTGAATAAAGAAAGGTCTAAAAATAATGTGAAAAACAACAATGCCGAGCATATCACACTATCACTTTCCATGTGCATAAAACTGCAGAAAAGGACTTCTCCACATTTTCCCCTACCTATTTATACCATGCACGCACACTAATACAAGACTCTTCATTTGTTTATCATATTTGCATCCTGCTTTTCCAGGCAGGTTGTGTGGGGTTATCCAGTTTTATCCTTATAATGACCCTATGAGATAGATGAGGGTGAATGAGAGCAACTTGTCCAAAGGACTCCACTGAGCTCTATAGCTGAGTGGTCATCTGATCCCAAGTTTCCCTGGCCAAAGCCCAACACTTTTATCCACAACTACCCATTGGTCTTGTGGAAGATTTCACACACACACACACACACACACACACCCGTGATCCAGTTGTTCACAATGTTGGGTTCTACTGAAATAACTGCATGCATTAAAAGTAAAACTATTTAGTACATCTAGTCAGCAATTTCTACTGAGCAACAGTTCTACTCCTTAGGGGATTTTAGGTGACCTAGAACATAGACAAAAATTGTACACTGCAGCAAAACATGGATAAGTAAGGGTGGCTATTAGAAAGCTGGCTTTGTATCAAAGTGCAAAGGAAGTTTGTGATTTTTTAATGACTTCAGAGCTTACCGAAGTACCAGAATGACAGTAACCAGTGTCTAGAATTCTTTATGTATTTACAAAGGCAGCCATGAACTGTGCACTACCTCCACTGAAATACCCCACCCAGAATAGTAAGTGCCCACTTATCTGCTGCAACACGTAGACCTGCTTGAATCGCTATGAATATTCATTCGCATTTCAGATTAATTTACTATGCCACTGTCCATCCCTTTTGTGTTTGCCTCCTAGAAAAATCATATAGCGAGTACATTTTTACTGATGAAAATAACTACAGAAGCCAAATTCCTGCACTACGTGAATGCATGATTTATCAGAGCACTCAGTATTACACAACACAGAGCTCAAGTGTAGAATATCTGCAATCAGCCCCCAAATGCAGAATAATTGTTGAGTAAATCTAAATAACAAATGAACTGGGAAAAATTGTGAACTGCTTACAAATTCTCCAGGAATAGAAAAGAGGTTAAATTAGCTGTTCAGTTCCAATTATTCCTCTAGAATTTAAGTATTCGAAGCAAACTAGGACTAGTGTTCACTCCTAGACTGGAATGATATTTCAGTATTTAAAATTATCTTAGCACAGAGTATTGTAGTCTAAAGTCTTTGCATTATTCAACTACTATGGATAATAGAAATTTACTTTCTATTTGGGATTTTTATTTCAATGCAAAAAAAAATTTACATAGCATGTATGATCAAAAACATCACTGGTTTCAAAAAGGTTGGACTGGAAAACTTTGAGTTAATCTTCCTCCCTGAGCTGAGGCCACAGCAGTTACCAAGGCTGGAGAAAGATGTGCTGCCAAAGGGTCTGTAGGTGTGAGGTGGGAAGACCTAACAGGGTTCATCAATATGGGACCCATGGGTTCCATGGAACAAAGGGGCTTGATTTGCCAGATTAGGAGTCCTAATTGCCAAAGATGGCAGCCGTGCAGATATCCAGCCCCACCTGGTTGAGGCAGGTACAAATAGTGAAGGGCAATGTGGTCAGGAGGAAGATGGATGATGGACCAAACACTGCTGAGGCTTCCCAAGGTTGGATCTGGTGGTATATGTGGGTGAAGATCTGGTGGAGGGGAATTGTTACTTTGAAATTGTTCCTTTGGGGTCATTCCTTGGTGGTACAGGGCTTTGTATTACTGTGTAAGAAGGTTTAAGGAGGTTTACTGTTTTGTTTTTGTTACCGTTTAATGAGTTTGTCGTATTCTGTTGAAATAATAACATCTTTCCCCTCATATATTGACTACCAAAGATCCTTTAAAGAACCTGCAGAGTTCATCAGCAAAACACTCTCCTGGGCAAGGGCCACAAATTCTGAGTGTTGCTTTAAAAAAAAGTTAGGTCTCTAGCTCCCCTAGAAAGAAAGTTATGAAGCAAAGTGCAAAACTACCCCTCTAAGAAATTTCTGTGAAATGAGCCCCTGCCCTAGAACAGCATCCTAAGAGTCAAGTGCAGCACCATCACCCTAACACTGGCATGCAGTTGCCCTACAAAACAGATATAGCAAGGGAGAGAACAGAGCTGGAGTTTTTCTTCCGCATGCCTCCGAAAGGATGCCCTTTGGCTGCTGTACACATACTGTGCCAGTCTGTGTGCAAGCTTGATGCATGTAAACTGACTAACAGCAATACCAAATGGCACTAGGGATTTATTTCCCCCTTTCTCTCTCTACAGTATCTTGTAATTTTCTCCTTTCCGATGAAGCTTGAAAGAACCACTTAGTTGAAGTGGCATGCTGTGTAGAGTAAGCATGCCAAAGTGACGAAGTTTTCTCTTGGCTGTGCTCAGCTGACCAGCCTGGAATCATGTTCGGATTAACCATCATATTGGAGTTCAAGAGTTTTGTCCCATAACATGATTAGCTAGTGGTGGGGCATTAAGGAAGGTGCAAAAGAAAAAAGAAATAATGGCTTTCCCTTCAAGATGCCAGGTCATTTCTTTGAGCTTTCTAGGATATTCTGTGCTATATTATTATTATTACTTATACCATTATGACAGCAACTATTACTACTCTTTTAATTGGGTAGCTGTTGCTCCTGCCAACCTAGCAGTTCAGAAGCACGTCAAAGTGCAAGTAGATAGATACAGCTCCGGCGGGAAGGTAAACGGTGTTTCCGTGCGCTGCTCTGGTTCGCCAGAAGCGGCTTAGTCATGCTGGCCACATGACCCGGAAGCTGTACGCCGGCTCCCTCGGCCAATAAAGCGAGATGAGCACCGCAACCCCAGAGTCGGTCACGACTGGACCTAATGGTCAGGGGTCCCTTTAGGAGACAGAGCACCTTAACCATTTCTTCTCTCACTTCGTAGCACACTTCAATCAAAATAAAATATATGTTAAAGATGTGTTCTGGCGTATTGAATGTCAAACAGGTTTGAGTCCATGACTTAAATGTCTTTAAATCATTAGCTTTTCTGCAGAGGGCAGCTATGTTCTGGACTACTCTTCTATAGTTATTATTTATTGAACTTATATAGTTAAGTTCTATATGGCAGCCAAATACTAAACACTGGCTCTAACTTGCAATAGCAACCATTTAGCATAAGAAGTGTACAGTGGACGCTCGAGTTGTGAACGTGATCCGTGCAGGAGGCACGTTTGCAACCCGCAGCATTCGCAACCCACAGTGCCGCGTCTGCGCACATGCGGGCTGCAATTCGCGCTTCTGTGCATGCGCAAAGCGCAATTTAGTGCTTCTGCGCATGCGTGACCGCCGACACCCAGAAGTAACCCGTTCCGGTACTTCCAGGTTTCGGCAGGTCCATAACCCAAAAAAACACAACCTGAAGCGTCTGTAACCTGAGGTATAACTGTACTACCCACTTGCAAATCCAACAGCCTGATCTTCTGGCCTATGGAAGTATGTGCAACTTTGTCACCTAGAAGTGAGTGCAGCCCACAACACTGCATACCCTTAAATGGTGGGGCAGTAAATTGCATCTCTTCTTCCACACATCCTTTAATCCATCCTATATAATATGTTATGTGCACCTGTAGTGGAAACTGCAATATTTCAATACTCTGGCAGCATACAGAATGGTTGTACCTGGCATTTTTGTTTTATATAAAACTTCAATGAGACAAAGATGGTTAATGACGAGCTTTGTTAATCCACAATATTTTTACAATGCTCTCACAAATTAATGTGCTTGTGCATCACTGCTCTCTACTTCATGGAATTTGAGACCTATTCAAGTGCAAGTCATCAGCTCTTATTTCGACGCAGGTAAAAAGAGAACCTTTGCTATAACAAGCAGCAAGAGCCCTTGACTGCTACAGCAGAAATGCTTTGTTTTCCCCTGACCAAATCACTTAAGTACTTCTTCGCCATTACAAGTATGATGTACTACAATTAAGAAAAAGATCTTTTGAAGGTAGAGGTTAATTCAGTGAGGCCACCAAGTCATTTCAGTGTAGCCACAGAAGACAGCCTAAAAAATAGCATGGCTGGTTATTGCTGTTTTTGGACTATCTTGACTTGCCACTCAATACAGCTGAAATTGAACTAGTAAGTAAAGTGCCAAGATGGTTATGATATGGACTTCAGCTGAAAGCTAAGGCATAAGTAGCAGAATCTTTAGGTTACAATGCATTTTTCCAGGGCGAGAAGACAAAATACATAGTTCAAACTAGCAGCCAAGCAAATTCTAATGCACTTAACGCTGGTTTTGATATGCAGCCCAACAAACAGAAGATTGAAATCCTACACACATTTACTACTACTATCATTTATTCTTTATTACCTGCCCTTCACCATAATGTTCTACGGAGGGGTGGTGCTACATGTTTAGGGAAAGCTCTACCCTCAGATCCTGACTATCTGCTTTTATAGAACACCCACACCAAAGGACAAAACACTCCAGAGTTCATTACTTTTTAAAAAATAATAATAATCACACAAACACTGGATATTTTTCACAGGCGTGCAGAAGATGCTTTCCACCTCTTTGGCCCAAGTCACAATCAGCAATTCTAACACAAATATGCTTTGTTATGTGGATTAAACTTGTTGCAAAGGAAAAGTCCCTCCTCCCTGCAATAGAAAGAAATGAGAGTTGGCAGGAGGTTGATATATATATATATATATATATATATATATATATATATATATATATTTAGCTGCCACAATTTGGCTTATTACACAGTTCTGCACATAAGATTTGTAAAACAAAACAAACTGACGTAAACAGTTTTGTTTCTTCTCACACACATTGCAACCCCTGGATCGCTGCCAATAAGCCTAAGCCACATTCCAGGACAACCAAACATTTCCTTCAATGTGGAGAACCAAGTGAAGGGTGTCTGTGGATAAACCATTCAGTGCTTCCAAGAAGTCTTTGCAAATAATGTAAGAGCAGCCTGACAGATCGGACCAATGGCCCGTCTAGTCCAGCATCGTTTGGCCAACCAGATACCTGTAGGATACCGGCAAGAAGGACTCAAGAATAATAGCACTCTCCCCTCCTGCAGTTCCTAGAAACTGGCATTCAGAAGCATACTGTATGGCCTCCAAAAAGAAATGCTTTTGCAGAACCTTGTGCGTGACACCTGCAAACCATTACAAAGTCACTCCCTAATGATCCAAAAGCGCAGCTGGAAACCCCTTTAAGATTTTACATTCCAACTACGCATAGCCCTATAGATACAAAGTAGCACTAAGTACCAGTGTGGTGTAGTGGTTAAGAGTGGTAGACTCATAATCTGGGGAACCGGGTTCGCTTCCCCACTCCTCCACATGCAGCTGCCAGTCACACTTCTCTGGCCATGGGCCAGTCACACTTCTCTGAAGTCTCTCAGCCTCACTCACCTCACAGAGTGTTTGTTGTGGGGGAGGAAAGGAAAGGAGAATGTTAGCCACTTTGAGACTCCTTCGGGTAGTGATAAAGCGGGATATCAAATCCAAACTCTTCTTCTTCTACCTCTTTGCGTAAGCAAAGCAACTTCTGCTTGTGCAAAAGGGGCTCTCTCCCCTGTCCTCCCTCCACTTGCCTGCTAAATCTGTTCTGGGTTTTCCCCCAACCAGAGCAAGTGAGAAGGGAGGGAAGTAAGTCCAAATGGCCAAGCAGAAGTTGTTCCACAATTATTCCTGTAGTAACTGAATGAAGCCTGAGAGCGATCCTATTCAGAGTACACCCACTGATGTAAATAGACATAGCTAACTTAGGTTCATTCATTTCAATAGGTCTACTCTTTTGTAGGACTTGGCTCACTACAGCCCTGAGAAAGAATCAACGGCAACTTCATTTTGCAACAGAAATACTAGTTATTGTTCCTGATAATAATTACTTTTAAGCTAATGATCTGTTTAGCCAACATGGAGCCAGTCAATGAAGTACAAGCAACAGCTTCTATGCCGCTCACTGTCATCTTCATGCTATCACACACACATGAGTTGCAGTATGCTGCCTACATACTTAGTGGTGGTCTAGCATCACAATGCTCTTAGTGTATGTGAATTCTCAGAAAACAGACTGGTGTTATACTATACCCACAGGATATTTGGTTAACTAAGTGCTACTTCACAGGACACAGAAACCAGCAAGTCATGCCTTTCTTTCACCATGTGTACATACCACACGGAGCCACAATTAGCCCTGAGACTGGATCCACACACAATGTACATGTAGAATGCACACAGAAAAGAAAACTCAAACTTATAGCATTCCCTCAAGTAATCAGCTGCACTGTAGCTACGCTTGAAATAGATACACTAACTCAGTGATGGCCAAACGTAGCCCTCCAGCTGTTTTGGGAGTACAATTCCCATCATCCCTAACCACTGGTCCTGTTAGCTGGGGATGATGGGAGTTGTAGTCCCAAAACAGCTGGAGGGCCAAGTTTGGCCATCACTGCACTAACTGATAGTATGTGAAGCAGCTCCAATGAGAGATGGCTGAATGCTTTTATGTAAAAGCATTGTTTACTTGTAAAAAAAAAATCCTTGCCATGAACTGAAGGGAGAAAAAACCATGCACTTTAACACTTCTAAGAGAGACAAATTCCTCTCACAAACATCTGTATAACCTTTGTTCATACATGGAAGTAGCAATGAAAAGTGAAGGCAGATATTAATAGCCTGATCCTAGGCTCTTTCTGCTTGTACTATAACAGATTCACCAGGAGGCAGAAAGAACTTTAAATGTAATAGATATGAATATGCAAGCATTGGGGGGGCATGTCATTTCCCTCCCCCCCCTCAAAAAAGGAAGGTTTTTCAATAAATATACGTAAGCTGATTTAAAAAATAAAATAAAATACTTACCAAAACTCCATTCTTTGTGGTAGTCTCACGGTATGTAAAGTTGCAAACAGCCCAGGCTAGGTAATATGTGGACATGAGCGGAGTCTGTGAAAAGTGATCCGTAACCCATCCATCTTCTTCAAAAACAGAAGTTTCCACAGGCATATTGGACAAAGATAAATAGGTTGCTTGATGTTTGATGCTGATTTTGAACGTGGCCTTGTAGATGGGCTCATCAAAGCAAGGAAAGGCTTTTCTGGCATGGGTAGGAGAGAACTGTGTAACTGCAAGAAACCTGAAGACATAAAAGATGAAAGAAACACTGATTTCTATTCAGATCTTAATGCAAAGATAGCTGGTAAAATAGTGAAATGTACAAGGGGGGTGGGAATTGCAGAGTGATATACAAAATAAAGTCCCTATGAAGCATTCTCCAACACAGTTTTTATTTTCAGGTAAATTCTTCTGCTCGCTTCAGTCTGCAAGGAGCAGCATTTGAGAAAGGATGCTGGCATTAAATAAATACTGAAGCACTAGATATAGTATTTATTTATTTATGTTGACATTTAAACCTCAAACCAACCGAACATCAGCCAGTATTAACCCCTACAAAGTAAAACAAATAACTACTGCTGCGCCAGTGATTTAATTACCCTCAGGGAAATCTCTAGGGCCTTCAGCGCTGACAGGGTACACTGGCTTCTTAGGGCCATATATAAAGTATTCTTGCTTAAGAATGCTTTGGAGAGCCATTCTTTCCAAAAGTTGACGATACCTGTAAATCTCAGTAACACCTTTCCAAGCAATTGAATATAGCAGCAAAGTTGTGTACTGCAAGTAATGAAAGTATCCAAAGCAAATATCTGAACAGCAGCAGATTGACATGATTGCATACAAATCCGTTTTATTTCAGAATAAATTTCCATGAAGGGGGAGGGGAGGGCTTTAGCATTTTAAGTACAAATTCTTACGTAATCCACTTCTGCAGTCTCACTGTCAGAGAAGGCAGGTGAAGGAGTTGTAAAAGCCTGTTGCAGCTGAACTCTCCCCCCCACACACACATCTACCTGCCCTGAGAAGGACCCTGGAGATTTGTAAGTGTTTACTGTGGGTTTTAAAAATTGTATTTTGTTATTAGAAAAGCACCTTGGGAATATCTATATCCTGAAAGATGAGATATAAATAACTGCAATCACTAAGTTATTTTTTAATTCATTACTATTGCAGAGTTGAATTGCAGAAGGGGACAAATCATGGCTCTAGCAGTAACAATTTTCTAACACTGCTAACATTAATAAAACACATCTCTGTTAAGAAAAAAATGAGGGCAGTTATATAAAATTATTGACCCAGTTCAAACACAATGCTAAATGTTAGAAAATGACCAGCAGCAAACCTCAGGCTTGCGCCCCCTCCTCCCCCTTAAATGTTTCTACTTTAGAATAAACTGCAGTTTCCAATTATGTCTGAACTCAGGAAATTGTGGCTTATTCTAAATGTGGCTCCCTCATACAAATCGAGATGGAAGTGCTTGTTTGAGATCCTAGTTCGTTAACTAACCAGAAACAGAAGAAACCACAATTCCCAAATTCAGATATACAGTCGTACCTTGGTTTTCGAACAGCTTAGTTCCCAAACGTTTTGGCTCCCAAACATCACAAACCTGGAAGTGAGTGTTCTGGTTTGTGAACTTCCACAGCTTCCTGCAGCCAATCAGAAGCCGCGCTTTGGTTTCCGAACATTTTGGAAGTCGAACAAACTTCCGGAACAGATTCCGTTCAACTTCCAAGGTACAACTGTAATGGAGAACTGTGGTTTATTCAGCACCAACAGTGGAAGTGACCAATGCCATTGTCTCATGTGTGAGAGGGAATGTGCAAGCCCAGGGCTATCTGTGTCACTATGTGAACACTGAAGGTATTATCCTACTATGCAAAAGTCTGGGAAACGTGGACATGGCTATCTGTATCACAGCACTCTGACCATGATTAAAATATGGTTAGGGATACTGACTTGCTCAAGATTGCCTTTTAGTCCTCTGTCACGTTCTACTTTTTCTTCCTGGATGAGTTAGATATAAAAGACACACTGTGTCTGAGTTCAGTGTCCTTCATCCTTAAATCTGAATGTCTAATGGGCAAAAAGCATCTATCTTACTTTATTTTTTTTGAACACTGTAATTTGCATTGAAGTGCATTGAAGGCACTATTCCATTTGCAACATTCTATCGCTGTCTTAAATTAACAAGATACTATACCATTAATTGTTAGTTTTCAAGCAATGCATTTCCTATCTGAACTACGAAGTTTCACAAGGTGAAAAGCCTCTGTTAAAACCAGTTTTATTCTCAACGTCTGAAAAGGCTTTCCACACTTCCACTTGCCCTGTCACTTCCCCCCCAGGAAAACCTGATCTCTACTGCTGAATCGGAGCAAACATCCATCGGGTTTGCTCTGGATTGACCTTTGCTCTGATTTAGCACTAAAGAACAGGTTTTCCACGGAAAAACAGCAGGGCAATGGCAAAACTGCTTAGACCTGTGCATAACAAGCCTTGGGACAAGCGGAAAACAGCTTGGACTCATGCTTTCTAGGCATGGGACAAGTGGAAGTGTGGGTGAGCCCTTAGATTACTCGGTATTTTGCTCTATCAAAAACAGAACTTTTGGGGTATGTATTAATAAACAGGCAATTTGAACCTTTACCTAAAGGTTTCTCACCCTCTTGAACTATATTTCTGAAGGCCTTCTTTAACTTTTCAGTATGTTACTTGTTGACTATCAATCTCAAGTGAACATTCAGCATCACTGGGAATCTAAACCACCTTGTTTGGGTCCATTCACTAAGAAATCATTGGTAGAACCATTGTGATAAAAGCTAGCACTGCTACCGCTGTTATCCTAGCCTTACTTAGCAGTTAGTCCCACTGATTTCAATAGGGTCTACTTCTGAGTAGACATGTATAAAATTGAATGTTTAAAATTGACATGTATAAAATAGACATGTATAAAATTGAATGTTTAAGTTGTCTTCCAAAATTAATTATCATAAATTCAGCAACATATGGTAGTAAAATACACATTCTAACATTGTTTAATCTATTTGCAGTCTAAAAGGCAATGGAATCAATGGGCTTATGCCCAAACAGGCAAAAATGCAAATGTTTGACTTACTTTAAATCTACAGTAAAATACGAGACATGCTTTTTGTCTTTAATTATTTAGGACTGGAACCGAAGCTTAGCTAGTGATAAATTCAGTTTTATGAAAGTTCTTAAAAGGCAATTTTCAGTCCTCAAAGCATTATACTAAAACACACATGCCAGAGACCAATGATTTCTTTGCATTAACTTCCTGACAAGTAACAAATGTTTATGTCACATCTGTTACATTCATGAAAATGCAATACGATCTCATCTGCAATGGCCCAATACTGCATGAAAGTAAAGGAGAAATAAAAAAAATTCACAGCTAGTGGGCACATTGGGGTTCTGAATACGTGGTGACTTCAACATGAGGTAATGTGCTCTGGAAGACATACTACAGGTCCTGATGATCAAAAAATCATTTATCAGAAAAGTACAATTAAATCAATTTTAACTGTCATGCTGTAATCCTGCATGTGCAGTACAATCCTATGCATGCTTACTCAGAAATACATCCCACCTACTTCAACAGGACTTACTCCTGGATAAGTGTATACAGGATGGCAGTCTGTTGCTCACACATAAAAACTTACACACAAATAAACTGATGACAGGATTTAATCTTAAATGTGTAATTATACTTATAAAAGACTTGCAGGTTGGCTTCTTTGCGTACAGATGACTGTAATTTGCAACTATCTTAATTCTACCTCTTCTATTAAAATGTAGACAGGTTTTCTCAACAACTTGTCTATTTTGACACCTTGGGGGATATGAGGGGGGAAAGGAAATCAAGCAGTTAGGTGGAAGGAAATGTTGCACTCTAGCAAAAAACTTATGTTCTAGCGCAAGGAGTGGGTGGGTGGGTGGGTGTCTGTATATATATTAATAAGCAATTCATTTCTCCACTAAAGGTGAAATAACCTGAGAGGCAAAATTTAGCATTTCTATGGCGCCATAGTCTTATAGAGAGATTTATGACTTTTGACTATAAAATCAAGGGCTCCTGCTTTGCTTAAGGTGAGTGCTCTGCCCTACTTAGGAAAAGGTTAGTACAACTTTCCATGAAATTGCATTGTCAGGCTTCAGAGAATAAGATTGTTTGCTTCAAATGTACAAAACAAGTAAAATGTTTCAATTCTGCTACATTGTAAAACTATCAAAGTTTTACAATATGTTTCAAGTCTGCTGCAAAAATCTATCAAACAACTTAAATAAACTTTTGTCTGTGTTAATTTAGCATTCTGATTACTAATTTCTTCAACTATCTTATAACACCATAGCAGTTATTAAATAATGTTAGCTTCAAACCATCTTTTGGCAAAGTACTACCAAGTTGCCACACTTTCTGGACTCATGGAACAGAATTCTAAATCATGGTGCTCTGTAAAACTTTTCACATTTCAGAAAGGAAAACCATGCAGCAGGGAATTCTAATACAACTGAAAAAATGGACTGTATTTTAGTTAATTTATCTCTGAACACTGGAGAACTATGTTTTAATTGCAATGTAAAGACTTTATGCTGTAAAATTTATGTACTAAATATACTGATTAAAATTTTGCTACATTTCTTTTCTTCTTGTTGTATTTCACAGTTAACCAACATCTGAAAATAATACAAGTAAATGCTTTATATCTTAGTGGTGAGGCGATATACTATTCTGCTAATAAATCACTTAGAAAAGTTTCTGAGGAAGACTGTTGATATCTTCCCCACTCTAATCTTCATGCAATAAAATATTCAACATAGTAGCACCTTCCCTGAAACTTAACTCTGCAAAGAAAACATTTTATATCAGCCATTATGGTGGATTAGACAAAATCCTAACATGGACCATGATTATAACACTGAGTTTTTAATATATATGTAATAACATTAGAATGCTTAAAGATGAGGTTATTGGGATAACTGAGCTGAAAGGCAGTCTTCTTACTTTCTGGGTGCCAATTGCTTAAGTAAACTATTTGCTCAGCAGGGACTCTCAAAGAAATGATGAGGTTTATAGAATAATATTCTGTGGTTGGATTTTCAATGACAAGCAGTTTAAAAATAAATTCAGTATAGATCTCTGCTAACAAAGCTAGCAGGAAACCAGCCTTGCTTCCTTTAAACTAGAGCCTCGCTTTCCATGTTTGATTTGCTGCATGAATAAAAACCCTAAGCCTGCACTTACACAGACTTGTGTGTATGCGGTGTCTCACAACCAGAAGAGGCACAAAGCTCTCAGAGTTGCCTCAAACTCTGTTAATAAAACCCAGCCAGAAGGCAAACAGGTGAAAAGTCTCTTTAAGTCCCATTCTTATGAAAGGAAAGCCAGTTCTATGAATTCTGTTTACATTTCTACAAATAATGTGAATCAGATCCATGTTACAATATTTGATTACATTCGGCTCTTAGTGTACATTACTATTTTGTTGGAGAGCTCAAAGTTAAAACACGCCTGTCCCTCTGACTGTAGCATATGATGAAAAGTTGCTGATTCATGTATTCTTTGATATGTAAGTTCATATAAGCAGAGCCAGATAAACACTTAAGGAACTTTAAAATGCAGACTCTAGGTTTCATCTTAGTTGATTAAGGAGCAAAGCACCCATTTATCCCCAGTAGAGAAGCCCGAACTTCCCCTTCTCACTTGCAGACCTCTCTTGGGAGGGTGGGATCTGCACATGGCAGAGAAGCGACTGCTTAATCCACCTCCCACCAGCGACTCCCACCAGCTGAAGCTTCCATCTTCTGTTGCTGCTCCCCCAGCCCCCACCTTGCGAACGCAGGTTTCAAATGCCACATGTGCAGTCCACCAGGGCTTCCTTAAACATGGCTTTACAGTAACATAAAGTTGACACCTAAGTTGTCAGGTTACTGCAGTGATCTGCTTTTAGAATCTTACACGCACCACAAAATCTATCTTCAATACACTATGGTTCAAGTAGCCTATTTTGTGGGAAGTCCCTCATTAGTAACTTAAAACTTTAAGTTCTCCAAATCTATCTTCTTTTTAGTTTAGTTTTTTTTAAAAAAAAAGCATTGTTCTTCCATTTTTATCAGTTTTTCTGTTTGTTGATTGCACCAGTGAGAGAAAGTGAAGAGTGTCTATTTGAGAGAGAGAAAAATAAGGGGATTAAGTGTGGTGGGAGGAAATTACGCTGAAGTGCAGGAGAAAGTGGCAAAGCTAGTCAAGTACTGATTTTCTAGAATCCTGAATGCCAGCTGCAAGTGGTTCTCAGGTTCTCTCAGTATCATATCATAGATGTTGCCTGGTGCCTAGACAAATCAGCTTATCAGGTGATCCAAAATGAGAAATCCTAAAAGCCAGTGCCACCCACACCATGGGAGCATTAACTATGCAGGACTGCCTGCTTTTTATTCGTGGTTCTTCCCAGGGCAAGTCTCTCTGATGTACTATGAATTCCTCTGCTCTGACATTGCCTTCCTGCGACACAAAAGCAGGGGCAGCGGCATGGGGACCCCAGCATGCAAAGGCAGGTGCAGAAGAATAAAAGGAGAACCTTGGTGGCCTTTCAATGCGATGGCCACATCCCAAGAGACCTTCTCTCTTTGTATCTCAGAATCAAAACATCTTAAAGGGCAGAAGTGTCAGCTGTAAGATCTATAAGATAAAGAGTCCGGTAAGTCTATAAGGGAGATCCAACATTTTGCTCTTCCTGCCTCCAGGTTGCAGGGTCCTAGCTTCCCACCACTATCTGCCTCTCTTCTGGCAAGGAAGTTAAGAGATATATATGTACTTTAAAAGCTGGTGGGTAAATAAATATCACATCTGTGGGATGAGTTTTAGATGCACATATATGCACATTTTAGATGCACCTAGCAAGCCTAAATACGGAATGTGGGGAGGATAGCATTTAAGTTATGATGGGGAAAACTTTTGCAAAAGTATCCTTTTCTGAGATGCTCAGAAAATCCATTACCCAGGAACAGCCATAAAAAAAACCTGCTCTCTTAAATAAAGGGAGTGGGGCTTTAATGAAAACTACGGATTGAAAATCAAGCTATTGTGGATACCAGGAGAGAAAAGGGGGCGGCTGCTCTGGTTTCCATTTTTATAGGGAATGAATCGGGGAAGGGGGATATCCCTTATGGATGGTATCTGGGACAAATGGATTCGTGCGCTGAGTCAATACAGGCAGGGAAATACTGTAGCGGTAGTAGGACCAGGGATCAAAGGGTGGGAGCGGGGGGCTGCCTACCTTCTCTCGCCGTAGAGCACGTAGGAGCTCCGGAAGAAGCCCAGCAGCTCGTTCTCGATGGGCGCGCTGTAGATGATCTTGAGGTTGTAACTTCTGTGCGCCTCCAGGCTCCGGTTGAGGACGACCACGAAGACCTGCGTCTGCGGGTAGAGGAAGAAGCTGGAGACGCGCAGGGCTCCGGCCAGCCGGTCCTCGGCCACGCGGGCCGCCTCGACGTGCATGCGGTGCGCGTGCAGCACGATGTAGCGCGTGGCGTTGAGGCACTCGACCTGCACGTTGACCTCGCCGCTGAAGGTGAAGTTCTCCATGAAGGCGCTCAGCATCAGGTTGTAGTGCAGGGGGCGCAAGTGCCCGGGAAGGCGCAGCTGCGTCCAGGGCGGCTGCTCCCGGCGCCTCTGCCACTCCTCCTCCTCCTCCGCCGCCTCTTCCCCTCCAGGCGCCTCCGATTCCCCTCCTCCGCGGCCAGGGGGCTCCCCGGCGCTGGGATGGTTGCGGCGGGCACTTCCTGCCGAGGCGGCGGCGGCGGCTGCAGCTCCTGCCGGGACGCTCCGGTTGCCCGCCCTGCCTGCTGGGCCGTCCGCGTCCCCGCCGCCGCTGCTGCTGCTGCACTCCTCGATGCGCACGCTGAGCAGCACGGCGATCATGGTGACCACGAGCAGCGCCAGGATGGAGATGGCGAAGCCCAGCACGAGGCGCTTGTGCACCGTGATGTGGCGCTCCGTGGTGCGCGGCCGCACGGCCGCCGCGTCCGCCCACTGGCCCGAGAGCCCCCTGCTGCCGTTCCTCAGCGCCGCGTCCTCCTCGATCATCATGGGCGTCAAGGAGAAGCTCGCCTCCCGCTTCTCGGCCAGGGACATCAGAGGAGCCACAGAGACGGCTCCTCCTGCGCCGGGGCTGCCGCCGCCCCCCGCCGGGGCCGGGAAGGCATGGGAGAAGCTCCCGAGGAGAGCAGCCCAGGCGGGAAAAAGGGCTGAGAAGCACCTCGGGAAGAAGGGGGGGAAAGCTTGTCCGCCTGCTTGCTTGCCCTCCTGTTATTTCTCTCTTTCCCCACCCCGCCTGCTCTCTCTATTCCTCCTCCTCTTCTTCTCGCTTGCTGTTGCCGCAGCCGCTGCGGGTGTCACTTTGCGAGGAGCCCCATCGCACTCCCTAAGAGCCGCCCCGGCGGCCGAGGGAAGCCTCCTCCTGGCGCCCCATGTGGGAGGAAGGCGGGAAAAGGGGGCGGGGGGAGGGGCCGTCGCCGGACCCCCCGCGGAGCGCGGATTGGGCAGCGCCGAGCTCCGCTCTTCAGGGCGCCCGGTGCGCTCCGCTCAACAGGGCGCCGCCGCGACGCCTCGCTGCCATCGCCGCCCTCAGCGAGCGCAACTCTTCCCTTCCGTGCGCGGCGGGCGGCTGAGGACGAGGGCAGGCGAGGAGAGCGGGCGGGCGGGGACTCCGGTTCCTGGCGTCCTTTCGGCGCTCCCTTCACACTCTCGCCGCCTCAAACTCTCCTCGCGCCGGGTCCTCTGGTTGGCTTCGCTCTCTCGCCTCGCCGGGTCTTTTTTTGTTTTGGTTTCTCCCCCCTCAGCAGTTCGCGCCCAGGTTATCGCAGAGGGAAAGACGCTGAGGAGGAGAAGCAGAAGCAGCTGCTGCAGCTGAGAGTCAGAGAGAGAGGAGGATTGTTGTGGAAGGAAGACGCCGGGCGCCAACTCCTTGTCTCCAAGCGGCTCCCAAGCACCTGCAGGCAGCACAAAGTCTCTCCTCGGCGCCGCTTTGCGCACTTCGGAAGACCTGGCGAGGCTCCCGAGCCCGGACAGCGAGCGAGCGGCTCTTGCTGGCGTGCGCGCCTCTCGGCGAGTGAGGAGGAGAGAGCGCGAGGCGGTGGCTTTGTAGCTGGCGGTCCCGCGCTCGGCTGCTCGCTCGAGGTCTGTGGGTTGGGAACTACCCACAGCCCTCTAGAGAGAACTGACAGAGCTCCTGTCGGGAGAGAGAGGGGAAGGGGGAGCGCGCGGGCGAGTGTGCGTGTGCGTGTGTGTGTCTAACTAACCAAACCGCACGAACCACTTTAAAGGGGTTTTGCCAGGCTGAGCAAATCCCGGGAGAAGGAACAAAGAGCGAGAGGTTAGAGAGCTTTCCTCGGGGCGCTCGCGCCCGGCGCGCAGTGTGAAGGAAGTCGCTTCGGGCAACAGGACGAGACACTCTGGAGATCTGCGGCTCCTTCCCCAAGTCATCACTCTTCTTCTGGGCAATGGGTCGGGAGGAGCTTCGCCGTTTCCAGCGAAGATGTGTGTTTCTTCCAGCCGGGCTCCCGAGTCCATGGAAGGCTTCCAGGCTGATGATGACAGACAGTCTCTCTTTTTTGGCAGATCCTGCTCTTATGATCTGGCAAGTGTCAGATTATAAATCCGCCTCGCCGCCGCAGGATTTGCCGGGATTCTATGTAAACGAATCTGTTCTCCACATAAATATTGAACATGTACAGGGTATATAGTCTGTGCTCGATATACTTTAGGGGGATTGAATGGCTGGCTGTTTCTGAATGGCAGGAGGAAACGTTGAGGGCGATGCATGCCTTGCAGGAAACTGAAGTGCACTTGCCTTACTCTGAGGGCATTATCAAAAGTTGCCCTGAGGACTCCGGTGTCATGTGGCCAAGACAGGCATCTGTTTCAAGTATCTCCAAATCGGTCAACACTTGATAATGCCTGAATGGTCAGTCATTCTCTTCTCCTAAGCCTAGCTGCGGCTGCTGAACAGATGCCTCCTGACTCAAGGCAGGACAACAACAACAACAACTTACTTACTTACTTACTTACTTATACCCCACCCATCTGACTGGGTTGCACAAGCCATTCTGGGCAGCTTCCAACATAAAAAAGCACAGCAAACCATCATACATTAAAAACCTTCTACCTATCCCAATGGGCCAGTGTCCTTATGGTTCAAGCAGCACTGCTTGGTCATGCAAAGACTATACCTGACCAAAGTGGCAGGATGCCTCCCTTGAACACGTTGCCTGCTTTCTCTCACCTTGAAGCTGCAGAGCCACTCAGAGTGACGCTGACACAGCTGATGATGCCCCTTAACAACAGTGACAACACTGCTGAGAAATTTATTGTCATCAGAACATCTCAATCATCACACACCAGACAGATTTCTTTCCATTTTTTAAGTGAGTCAGTTGACTGATCTGTTTACTTCTTGTTTCCAGCCCAAATGTACTTATGTGAGGAAAGCAGTTCGTCATAAGCACGGGGCACAATTTTGTACACCAGGCTGAAAGCCTGAAGTGGTTTCCCACGACCAGTTTACCATAAGGACACACCTTTATTACTATTGTTACTACGATGTAGAGCACTTGCAACCTGCTCTTGAGGCTCCCTGAGCTGCTTACATACAATCAGTTAGAACAAGACCGTCCCTGTGTGAAACCTTGGAGTCTAAAAGTCACAACGCAAAAGGAAAAGGAGACAAGGGACGAGGAACCAAGACTGGAAGTAAAGAGGCTCAGTACAAGTTTACCGATCGTTTGAATTAGATTGAAGTCTCAGCACAAAGAGGCACAATGTTTCAATGCTTACAATATCAGAACAATACTTAAGGTTAGGTAGGCAAGTGCATGTGGTGATAAACCACATGCTCCTCCTTAAGAGAAATACTTGACTTCTTAAGATGGCCTTTAAAATTTTATACATACAGATGTTTTCTGAAGGTAAAAGTGGCAATTTCTGCATAGGCGGCCACCTCAAAGCTGACCAGCTAAACATGCGTTTCATACTTAAGAGCCTGGACCTGAGTAAAAAAGGTAGTGCAAGGAGCCCTTGCAAATCTGGAATTCCCAGGCAGTTCTAGTTCTAGCAACTAAGCAACTGAAGAAGCACCCTCTTGCACAGCAAATGTGGCTGCTCTCCCAGACAAAGTGATTCTTCTTTTGCCTGTATGGATGGAAACATTAAAGTCTGTAAGAAATTGCCTTTAGCATACGTGTAAAACTTTTTACAAAGGCATTCGAGCACATTTCCAAGGCTTTAATAGTACCCGACAGTAAGCAAAAAAGGAAATCGGCAAAATGAATGAAGGTAGGAAAAGAGGGTAGGAGGCAGAGACACAAAGAGCTGGAATCATTAGAAGGAATTTGCCATTTTTCTCAAATACATTTCTAAAGAGAACAACTTTCCAACACCTAGAATATATCAATAGCACAACACTAATATGCTGAATGCAGAATTATGCACATAAACGGTCCCTCAAAAAAAAGAAAGTTGAGGTTTCATTTCAAGAATTATGAGACAGGACTTCTCTACAAAATTATTTTGCACCTTAGATTTGTTTCTTACTACAAGCTTCATCCGCCATATTGTCCTCAGCTCAGCCCTATAGCTATATCATTCATGCTTGCATTTATTTAGACTACGCGTATTTCTGTAGCTCATAACCTAATTTCTTTCAACTTTAATTGTACACATTTGTTGTGGTCCCATAAGAGGGAAGCAAAATGTCAAGTGGCATTTTACACATATGCATATATACCGTATTTTTCCGTGTATAAGACTAGTCCCCCCCCTAAAAAATACTGTCAAAAATTAGGGGGTGTCTTATGCACGGGGCCATCTTCCCCCATTTTCCTAAATCTGAGTCCCCCAAAACAGGGGGGGTCTTATACATGGGGGCGTCTTATGGATGGAAAAATATGGTAAAATGGGGCATACTGTTTAGTTATCTTGACATGATGGCCACTTTCAGCCAGCCATTGCAGAGAAACCGCTCATCTTTAGGAACTCACTACTCAAAGAAGTTTGCTTCCATCATGGTACACTAAACTCCTCCACCTTTGTACAGTGGAACCTCGGGTTGCGAATATGATCTGTGTGGGAGGCACATTCGCAACCTGCAGCATCTGCAACCTGAAATCGCGTAACCTGAAGTGTCTGTAACCCAAGGTACCACTGTATAAACGCTCCTTCTCCGTCTGTAGTTGTTACAAAGTGGCACTGAAAACAAAGACCACATGGTGGAGGGAGGAGGGTTCATATGTAGCTATCCATACCACAAGCTTTGACTGCTTTTCTTAACATCTCACTGCACTGATAAAGTACTTGGTTCACTGAACTTTGGGGAGTTCAGATCCCAGCCCTCTTTTGTCATTCAGCCCCTTAATTTTTCCTTCATTGTATCTTGTTGCCACATGGCCCAAGGTTTTATTGCAACTGGAATGTTTTCTCTTGCAGGCTTGCAAGCTCACGGATTATGAAAGATAATAACTAGAAGCTTTGTCCTTCCAGACATAGTTCTGAACATTCATCGGTTTTTACCACAGAACTTAGAGAGATCCGTCCGGGATGGGCAATAAAGGTGGTTTGCTAAGGATGTAGCACCGGTCAGTATGCTGAACGTGAAATGTAAAAGTGCATACAGTTAACATGTTGAGGGGAAATGTGGAGACACTGACAGTGTGGGAGGTGTAGAGACAGCGGAGCTGTAGAAGTAGTTTTTCTGAAGAGGTGTTCCCAAAAAGCACTGCTGGCTTTGTGTAATTTTAATTGGTTTTCCTATAGGAAGCAATTATTGGGAAACTATGGCCAGGAGATACACAGAGAAAGAGGAAAAGACTACAAAACAAAATATTGAGCTTTATAGATGTGTGTGTGTTTCATTAAATGCTTTTACATGGATACATGCATCTGACTGTTTTGAAGCCTTTATGTGCAGACTGTTTGAAGCACCCATCAGAAACACAGTCATCTTTGTAACATTTTTTTCCTATGCTCCCAAAGGGCCAACTCTCACACTGAAGTCACATTGAAGTTTTCGTATGTTGAGGTCAACATAATATTTCAACAGATGTTCAGATCTTAACCTGACACATCCTGATTTAACTCGCTTTTTGAAGGTTTACAGAGTGGCTTTATGATCCAAGAACATGCTTGAAGCATTTATATTCAACATGCCAAGATCACCAAAAAGGTCAGTTTATCCATTGGAGACAAGACAGGTGACTGGTGTGATAATGAACATCACTTGACTACTCCTTTAAGAGAAAAACCCACTTGTTCCCAGGTGTCTGGGGGGGGGGGGAAATACTCCAGCAGAGAAGTTTTATACTGACTAGAAAAGGAACAACTCTTTTTATCAGTGTTATTTAAAGGGTGCCATGTGTTTTACAATCCTTACTGAATTCTTATCACAGTATTTCAATGGAGAAAGCAGCTGTTATTCCTATTTCACAGAGGCAGGAAGAAGGTCATTTGGTCAGGACCACCCCATGGGAATATGGCTAAGCTATGATCTGGATCCAGATTTTCCAGAACAACGTTCAAAACACTACTGAGCCAAAATTTGATATCTCATTGCCATTGGCATTTTAACATTTTCCGTGGCAGCAATGGTGACTTTGCGGTGCTTCAGAAATACTTTCAACCATGGCAATTCAATATTCCCGCTTTATCTTTGAAACAAAATATTTGGACTTTACATTTATTTATACATAATATTTATCTATGACTTTACAGGTAATTTATATGTAGGGGAAAATAAATTTGACTATTATGGGACAATTCATTTATATTAGAACAAAAACCTGTACTCAGAAGTACAGTTGTACCTTGGTTGTCAAACTTAATCTGTTCCGGGAGTCCATACGACTCCCAAAATGGTTTGAAAAGCAAGGCGCGGTTCCTGATCAGTTGCAGGAGCTTCCTGCACTCAACTGGAAGCTGCAGAAGCCACACCAGATGTTCAGCTTCCAAAAAGTGTTCGCAAACCAGAACACTCACTTTCGGGTTTGTGGCATTTGGGAGCCAAAACGTCCAAGTACCAAGGCATTTGAGAACCAAGGTACAACTGTACACCTATTGAGTTCAATGGGACTCATTCCTGGTAAGTGTGTGGGGAATTACAGTACAGCCTAACTGTCCTCCGAAGCCTTAGGTATTTTATTCCTACGGTAAATTCACAAATGGGTTTCCTACACATTCCCTCTGAAATTCACTCTTCATCTTGACTTTTCTCTATGACGCTGCTGAAAGTTAACAAATCAAGTCTTATTTCTTTAGCAACATCTTGGTAATGAGACTCCATTATTAAAAAAATTCCTCTAGGCCATCAGCATCTTGTATGCAATCACATTTTATGAGCTACAGGACAAGACTTCACTTGTGCTGAAAAAGGAGCACATCATCACACACATTCACTGTAAAAACTGTCCTTCCAGACAAGATGTTTCAGAACACACTTGGATACACTTCAGACAATGCATTTCCTATTTTATATACAAGCCTATCTTGTGGTAAGAGAGTTTAAAAAAAGACTGGCAACATCAGTTTAATTCTCTTTGTTGAGATTCCAGTGGTGCAACTCAGCATCTATATTGCCATTTTGTACTCTTAGCAGAAAGAGTCTATAAATAAGGGACCTTAGCCATATATCATACAGGTGGGGGGACAATTTATTCATGGATCTGAACTCACCTAAACAGAAAGCGTTGCAGTATAAATTTCAGAGAATGCATGTGGGCTTGTGTTGTTTTTAAACATGCCTTTGAACCTTTTTGATTTATGCTTCATTTTTCTGGATACATCAAATATTTTCTTTCATAACTGGATAGATGTGGGACTTTTGAAGAAGTTTGACAGGCCTTTCCCAAGCCAGTCTTGGGATGGACTATTTGCTTCCTGGCTCCAAATATGATGATGGGTTACTTACCCTCATATAGCATAAGGCTTTTGCTGTCTCCACAGTTGGAGGTGGCTGTGCTTCTGAATACCAGTTACAACACGAAGCCACAGGAGGGGAGAATGCTCTTGTGCTCAGGTCCTGCTGCTTCCTGATTTCTCATAGGTACCTGGCTGGCCACCATGACAACAGGATGCTGGACAAGATAAGCCACTGGCCTCATTCAGCAGGCTCTTCTCAAGTCATTATGTTAGTACATGACTAAACCTCAAATTCCTATTTTTAAGATTATGTAGAATGTCCACTACTGACAACACCCTCTATCTAGCTGTGACAACCTCTGATGCTTCAATACAAGGTGGGGATCCCAACAGTGTGGTGAAATAATGTGTTCATTCTTTTCATCTAATAGTTCTCCATTTGAGTGGAGAATAGCAGAATACGTGTTTGTTTTTTCCTGAAAAGAGAATCTCGTGCAAAGATGGCTTATGGCACCAAAGCATTTTGCTATGGAAGAATGAAGAGTGGCACAGTGGACGAAGATGTTAGATTATAAAACACAAGTATGTTTAAGACCACATTTGTCAAAACAGAGTTTGACTGACCTCAACATTTTCATGTGCTTGAGTAAAAGGTTCTTGCTGCAGCAATGCGGTCTAATCCTTTCCATTTAAGAAGCAGTGGAGCAGTTCATGTCTGCCTATGCTTCACTACTGGGACACATCCAGCCATCCATCCCAGCCCCAATTTCTAAAAGGTACACATCTGAACAAATATATTTTTGCTACGGAAGAGATTGCGTTCCCTAGAGTGCCAGCCCCTCTGGTCTAGCATTTCTCTGGACGCTGAACTCATGTCCTAGCAGCGCACTGATAAGCAGTTGTGTCCTCATTTCAGCAATGACTTCCCTTATGTCCAGTCTTTTGAACTAGGCTGTGCTATGCCATAAGTATGCCCAGGGCTACCTCCAGGTTTTGGTGACATCTTGTGCCAGCATGATGCCCTGAACTGGCTTACAGCCCCAGCTTGTGATGTAACATAGGTTCTGAAATCAGCCAGATTAGGTGCATCTAACAGTGCATGGGATCAGACCAAAAAATGATTATAAGTCTTTCCTTGGAAAATTGTTTGCATTTTCTTCAGTGTTTAAATATCTTCATCCCTAATTTTGTTGTCATAATTAATTTAAGGCACGAGTAGTTTAATTCATCTCCATCTCTAAAACTTTGAAAAGTGTTATATTTTTGCCCTTGGTTACATTTTGCAACAGAGTTCTATGTGTCACTGATGTATTATTGCATTAAAAGTATTTTCTTCTTTTAGTTTGAAATGCATAGATTTTATTTTTGCCACTGTAACAGGAAGTGCTGTTCTTTATGTTGTTCATTACTTTGTGCATTCCAGCTATGATGTAGTCCCATCATTTTTCTTTCCCTGAGCTCCATATGCAGAAATATTTCCACACAGGCTTTTTTTTTAATCTACCCTTTAAATGTCAATATTTTCTGTATTTTTCAGTTGGAAATATCTCAGTGCCTTTGGTTCTCTTTCCGCTTTACTCATGTGTTCCATTTTCTGCTGCTTAAAATGAATTATTTAAATAGCTAACCATTGTCATAAAAACTCATAGTTCAAAAGTATGGATTCACTCAGTGCAAGTTACTTTGAATGTATCCATCATTGTCCCATTTCTGATAGTGATAACAGTGTGCAAGATAGCAAAATCTTACTGCCCTTCTGAGGATTCTGGTTGAAGCCCCCCTATAATGCTGCTCAGGGGCATAGATGTATTGGACTAAGACTGCACATATCCTCTCTCAGAGAGCTGTGTCTGAGCTCTGGGGGATTCTGAATGCAGTATTTCTTACACACAACACACCCTTTTAAGTCCTCATTACAACAAATCCATGATCAGAAATCTCCAGTTTGCAGACTTCTGTCACTGGTTAAGAGCAATTATGTAAGTATCCCTTTACTATTTTACCACCTTACCCTCAATTTGCATACTCAAAAAATGGGTTTACTAAATTTATTTACCGTACTTCCCCAAAGTGGTCATCAGATGGCAGCCATGCAGGACAGTCATATTCCCATGCACTCAGACACAAATCCTGCTTACTTCAATAGGATTGACTTTGAAGTAAGCCTAAAACAGGATGGCACATTCACAGCACAACCCTGAACATTAGAATTACAGCCTTATGCGAGTGGGTATTGTTTTGTTAGTTGCAGATGGAGGAAAATGTATTATGTTCTAATGCAACTTAATTTACCTTTGTTTGTTCAAATACTACCAGTTAAAGTGCTGGATGATGTCAATGGGATGTAAGTAATCTAAGTGTCACCAGGATTGCAGATACCATCATCATCATCATTTTAGGAAAAGCATCAAGCCAATTTGTTTTCTTGTTTGATATTTTATATATGTGCTTTGCAGCAGGAAACAATTACGAACATCAGTTTGATGACAATATGCACATGATTCTGAGATAGTGTTCTGGAATGGTACACAATTTAAGTCTTATTCATTTACTTTCAAAAGTAACAGCTAATCGAGCAAAAATGAACCATCTTTTCAGTTATTTAGCTTTAGGGATTGTCACAAAATATAATGTAACTGACAATGAAAGAAGCATGCTTCTAATTAAAATAACATTGATTCAACATATGGTCTCCTGCATTTGCTTTTCACTTTTTATTAGGAAAATTGTCGCTTTTCTCTTTAGTGCCATCTTGTGGGTCAGCCAGCAAAAATAAGTATGAAGGTATCTCTTCCTGTAGTATATGGCAAGTATGATCCTAAAAACTGGAGCAAGATTGTCCAGTACACAGAAAGTCTTTGATTTTACAGAAAAACCCAGGAGAACACTGTTTGCAGACATACTTCTGTGTCTGTCATGGGGGAAAAGACAGAGCAGTATGGCTGGGATTCAGAATAATGGGATCTGCACAAAAATCTAAAGGTCATTTACATGATAATCTTCAAATGCAAAAGATTCATGACAATGTCTCCTTTGTATGAGTGACAATATGAAGAGGCACTCCAATTATATGGTTGAATATTATTGGTTACTGCATGAGTAAACTGCTTTTAGAACTTAATGGTAGCATTCCAACACTGGTGTTTTCTTCTTCCTTTCTATTCATATCTCAATTTTCTTTCATGATGGAACTCCAGGAAACTTACACAAGGTTTCCAGGTATCTCCCATCCAGACATTGACCAGACCTGCTTAACTTCAACAAGGTTACTATACCATATGCCTGCAGGCCATGCCCTGGGACTTAGTATGAAAGCCACAGCTGGTGTTACAACCCTGGATCCCAACAATATCATGATTTGTACCAACTATATGATCCACAAAGAAGTCAACAGCACTCTTGTGTTGGAAATTGCCTTATAGCTTCACCATGAAACTGCTGTACTGAATGAATGCAGTAGCTCTTTGGGGGTAGGGTTTAACGTTTGATTGGTACCCTAGTGCAGCATCTCTTGTGACTTTTGGACCATTGAGTCACCAGTTCCAGACTTGCTAAACCTGCAATTCACAGTCATTTCTTGTACTAAAGCTTGGGATGTAGGGGAAAAGAAAGGGATTGCTCAGATTGCCAGAGACTGGATCCTAATAAACTGAAAAGAAGGTTCTAGCTAGAGCAGGTAAACAAGATGCAGATGTCTATGCTGTATCATTTTTCAACCATCTGACAGAAGAAGCAAAGCTAATACATTTTGAACTCTCTCTGATCCTCTTTCAGTAAAAAAAGAAAAGGGGGGGGGGAAAGAATGTATATATGTTCAGATTTGGCTTGATGGCAGAATAACTGTAAATATCATGCTGGTTTTATATGGACATACATACATATACATGACTTAGAAACATAATAATTTAGCAAACAGGATCGAGATCCAAAGGCTATATGAGCGCAATAGGTTCTGAACAATGCTCAGCATGAAAACACACTGTAAGGATTGGCAAATAAACCCTAGAGAATTAAAATGGAATGTACGTGGTTGTCCTCAGAACACCACAGAGATAAAGTCCGGGCAAGCATCATCCTCCCCTTGTGAGCATCTGACAGAGTTATTAGGATGCTATAATTTTTAAATTAGCTTTTTATTGCTTTCACTGCCAGTTCTTTTTGGGGTTCCATTGCCAGATATTTGTCTTTGTTTAAAAGCAACCAGTCTTATTAACCGCTAAAACGAACTAAATGACAGCAACAAGGGCAGCAATCCTACACTCCATTTCACACCCAATTTTTTTCCCCATTTCAGTTAGATCCGTCGAAAGACCTTCCTGGTTTATTTTGATTTTATTTTTAAACCAAAATATTTCACATGCAAATACTGTTGTATTTTTACATATATATTTATGAGTCTCAGTGGGCAAGAAATCAAGTGCCCTCTAAACGAATTCTGACATGCAGCCATATGATCACTCCACAACAAGAACAGTGGTTGAAAGGTTGTATGTGTGATGTTCTGTACCTTTGCATTTTGGTAGAATTCAAGTGTAGCCATACTGCACAGCTGGCAATATCAAAAGCAACATGATGGCCAGAAACAATAACAATGTGAAAAACTTTATGGAATACAGTGGTACCTCGGGTTAAGAACTTAATTCGTTCTGAAGGTCCATTCTTAACCTGAAACTGTTCTTAACCTGAAGCACCACTTTAGATAATGGGGCCTCCCGCTGCCGCCGTGCTGCCACTGCGCAATTTCTGTTCTCATCCTGAAGCAAAGTTCTTAATCTGAGGTACTATTTCTGGGTTAGCGCAGTCTGTAAAATGAAGCGTCTGTAACCTGAGGTACCACTGTAATTCAAAACATCAAAACTAACAAACTGAAGTCTCTGAAAGTCTCTGAAAGTCTTTAAATGAATCACAGTGCCAGTCTTTCAGAGACTTTGTTAGTTGTTTGATGTTTTGAATTATTCCATAAAGTTGTTCACATTTTTATTGTTTCTGGCCATCTCTTGATATTGCTGACTCATATTTTGCAACACAGGGGTTGCTTTATTTACTACATACTGCACAGCTGGCCTGACCAATACTGGCCTCATGCACTTCTGAAAATGCAAATTCTATGACCAGAGTCACGCCCATTGTGCACTCTTTCTTTAATCAAGAAAGACTTCCTGCCAGCCAGATGGTTAAACTACCAGAAACCAAGTTGGATTATGATAAAAATAGACAGGTGTGAGAAATCTCCTTAAGTTTGAGCCTGAACTGGATAACATTTAAAACTCCCCTATGCTGCTGTATATTAATTATAAATCTCCATGGGAGGGCAGACTTCAAGGAAATGCTCCAGATTGGTTGGGAATACAATCTGCACAGGTAATTAAGCTTCTGAACCCATGGAGAATACGCACAGGAGGAGCTGAATGTCATAGGCACACGACGCCCTCACCCCACCTCCCAGTCTTAGAGGTATCTTAAAATGGTGTGCTTAGGACATGATATCTTCAGACTGGAGCTATGGAACTGGCCAAGGTTCTGAAGTACTTAGCTACTGGCTTAAACTTGGCTGTTAAGACACTCCATTTTGGATGCATGGCTGGATAATTCCTTGAAAAACCTAAGACTTTGTTATCTCTCTATCTCTATCTCTATCTCTATCTCTATCTCTATCTCTATCTCTATCTCTATCAATCTATCTATCTATCTATCTATCTATCTATCTATCTATCTATATCTATCTCTCTATCTATTTATCTATCACTATTGCTAAATCAGATTATAGAAGCTAGCATGTTTTGGTTTTGTTTATTATTAACCGCTTTCAATTTTAACTTGAGGATGGCTATTCGTCCAGTCTAATTTTAATTTTAATTTATTTGAATTAATTTTGGGGTGCATTTTAATTGTTTTTTTGTTTGTTTTTATGTATATTGTGTTTTATATGATGTTAGCCACTCTGAGCCCAGCTCCGGAAGGGGAGGGTGGGATACAAATAAAATTATTATTATTAATAATAATTTCTTTTTATTTTCAATTTCCTTATGCTTTTATGTGTCTTCTGTGTCTACTAGCTGAAGTACACTAGAGTTCTGTCCTCAGTAACGGTATTTACCAATATTTAAACTGCACATAAGCCCTAGTGTTTTGGTCAATGTTGTGATGCATTAATACAATTTTAAAAGGAATGTGTAAGATAAGCTCAATCAGACCCTGGGTTAAAGGAATATAAGGAATATAAAAAAACCCATGTCATTCCCAGATAGCAAATTATCAACCAGCAGCAATCAGCCTGAATAAAAAAACAAGTGCCAAAGTGGTACCTCATTCCAAAAAATAATTATTTTCACCAATGTATAACCTGGTAGATCCATTTGTTGGGATACTGCCAGGGAGATAAGGTCCATCTGAGCCCCAAGCTCGGATGCCGGACGATCCATCGACCTCCCGTAGTCAGGCAATATCAGCAATTCAGCGACACTAAGCCTCTGGCTTAGAGCACACTCTTTCAGCAGAATTCACACAACAGAAGTTGCACAGCATGAGAGCAGAACTGCATATTTACAGTTTTATTCAGCGTAGGTCAGAACAAAGAAATCATGACCGTCTCCTCCGACTGCTCAGGCAAGACAGACAAAATCGAAAGGAACATATAGCATAAACATCCTGTGAGACAGGAACTTACGCAGGGTGTTATACAAACATCCTGCACCCTTTTAAGGTGGAACGGAAATATCCTAACATCCTCCCCCTTTCCGTGTAACCTGTAGTACCTGTGGTTCAACCCAATTGCAACCTTTGTGCGTAAACCTTAAGTTGTTCTCTGTTAACAACCTTAGACAACAGATCAGCAGGAATTTCATTTCCTGGCATGTAGGACACCTGAATGAGTCCTTTCTGAATACACTCTCTTGCACGATGTAGCTTAATCTGCAAGTACTTGGTCCTTTGCTTGCAACTCTCCGAGTTCAGCAAAGCCAAACAAGATCTATTGTCTTGATACACTTGTATAGGACATTTCACAGAAACCCCAATGTCCTTAAACAGTTGCATCAACCATTCACAATCCATGAGTGAAAATGACAGAGCATTGAGTTCTGCTTCACAGGAACTTAGGCTAACTGTTGTCTGCTTTTTGCACAACCAGTCAAACAGGCAGTGGTTGTACATGTAGCATACTCCAGAAGTGCTTGTACCATCCGTGGTGTCACTTCCAAAACTTGCATCTGCAAAGATTTCAAGACCTCCAGTCTTCTGACTGGTGAACCTCAGCCTGTAGTGCATAGTCCCTTTCAAATACCGGGCTATGCGCTTCAGAGCTTTCCAATCCTGAACAGTAGGATTGTTAGCATGTCTGCTAAGCAGGTTAGTGCTTACAGCAATGTCAGGTCTTGAACATCTAGCAATGAAATTCAACTTGCCTAGAATGCATCTGTACAGCGTTGTGTCAGAAAACGCTTCAGCAGTACTGTCTACCTGGTAACCTGTCACCATCGGTGTGTCTGCTGGGTTTGCATCAACCAAATTCAACCTGGTTAATACATCAGCAATTTTCTGTGTTTGGTGTACCAGAAAATTACCTGCTTGGTCCCTCTCCACCTGCAGAGAAAGATAGTTGGATACCTCACCAAGATCCTTCATGTCAAAGTGCTCCTTCAGCTGAGCTAGGGAGCTTTGGTAGAAAGCCTGATTCTTCCAAAACATCAGAAGATCGTCAACAAAACATAAACAATACAGTTTGTTTTGCCCCTCCTCCTTGACAAACACACACGGATCAGCTTTGCCCTGGTGAAAACCTAGAGAAAGCAACGTTTCAGTGAGTTTTGTGTTCCAACACCTGGCACTCTGCTTGAGACCATATAAGGATTTCCGCAGTTTACAGACCATTCCCTTCTGTATCTGCATCCCGTCAGGTGGAAGCATGTACAGCTCCTCCGCCAAAATCCCGTACAAAAAAGCTGTATTTATGTCATGATGGGAAACATGCAGTTTCTCCTCCGCAGCGATCTTGAGCATCAGCCGAATGCTCTCATATTTGACCGTGGGTGAGTAGGTCTCGTGGTAATCCTGCCCTGGTACCTGTGAAAAACCTCTGGCAACCAACCTGGCTTTGTGTCTGACAACCTTGCCATTCTGGTCTGTCTTGGCCTTGAAGACCCATTTGCTGCCAACCAGTCTCATCCCTGGGACTACCGGTACCAGCTCCCAAGTTTGGTTCCTGTTTAAGGAATCAACTTCAGCCTTCATGGCATTAAGCCAAGGCTCAGCATCTTTAGAGGTTAGCTCCTGGACCTCTTTGAAGCTTGAAGGTTCCCACACCTTCTCTGAGCTACTAAGAACAGCTGTTGCCGTCTTAGCAAACTCATCAGCAAATCTCTTTGGAGGTCTGCCTTTGGTCGCCCTTTCAGACCTGCGAACTAGACGCAAGTCTTCTGGACTCATCTCCTCCTTCTTAGGAGAAAAGTGACCAATGGTGAACAGTGGTTCTTCCAGTTCATTGTCAGACGCATCAGATGGTCTGACTGAGGCCTTTGCGCTCTTGTAGTCTGCTGTGTCATCACTGTCACTGACAGCAGCAGCAGCGCCGCCCACTGAACTGGAATCCGAACTCTGATCATCATCATCATCATCATCATCATCCTCAGTTTCCTCAGCTTTCTCAGCATGATCTGCTTTCTTCACATCACCTTCATCCTCCTCTGGGTAACTCTGGAAAATTCCCACATTTTCCCCCCACTTGGGATTGTACTCAACACTCCTTGTGAATTTTATGGATTTAGAGTTAGTCATCCATACTCTGTATGCACCTTTATCGTACCCCATGAACAAACCATGTGCCCCACGCTTCCCAAGCTTGTTGCTTTGTGGGGTGTGTACCCACATGTCAGAACCAAAGATTCTCAAGTGCTTGGTGTTAGGTTTCTTACCAAACATTTTCTCATAGGGAGTGCAGCCAATAGGTGATGACAGTCTGCGATTAATAGTGTAAACAAAATTCGAGAGAGCCTCCCCCCAAAACTTCTCAGGGAGGTTGGCATCATGCAACAAGGTTTTTATGCCTTGCAGCAACGTTTGATTTGCTCTCTCCGCAAGCCCATTCATCCATGGCGATCTAGGCGTTGACAAGTCATGCTGGATTCCCTTCTCAGTCAGGAAAGCTTCAAACTGCTGAGAAGTGAACTCCCCGCCCCGATCAGTAAACAGACAGCCAATACGTTTACCATGAGCATTCTCCAACCAAGCACAGAATGCCTTGAACTTAGGAAATGCTTGCGATTTCTGCTCGAGCATAAACACATGAATGTACCTGGAAAAAGAATCAATTAGAACCATAAAGTACCTTGCTCCTCCCAAAGAGGGCGCTAGAGGACCTACCAGGTCTGCATGAACTAACTGGTAGGGTTTGGAAGCCTGCCTGCTAGACTCCTTGCCTTTTGGAGCAACCTTCACCTTGTTCTCTGCACAAGATACACATTTCATGTGAAATTTACAAGGTTTGATGTCCAAACCTTCAACCAACTCAGGCATCTTGGCTAGCGCTTGCCAAGAGAGGTGACAAAATCTTCGATGTGCATCATGAATGCAACCTGCATGAAGAACCTTGTTAGTTTGTGCAACACAACAAGTATCAGCATTAGATATAACAGGAACATCATCATAAGTTAGACAGAACAAACCATCCAACAACTTTGCATGCAAAATGTCCTCTTTGCCTTTTCTGATGACACAGACAGTCCTCTTGAAGGTAATTTCAAAACCACGCCGATTTAGCTGTGGGACACTAAGCAAATTGTCCGCAGCTCCTGGAACAAAAAGTACATTGCTAATGGTCGTATTCAGACATGCAAGTTTCACAGTTCCAACTCCTGTAGCTTGCAAAGTCCTTCCATCAGCCAGCTGGACCTCTCCATCTTGAGGTGTGAAGGAGACAAACAGATGGCGGTCTTTGCTGAGATGGCGCGTGCAACCTGAGTCAACAATAAACCTGGCCTTCCCCTTCGAAGCAGATTTGCTGGCAAACAAAACCTTGTTTTCCACCAGCGTGGGCTTTTGCAGCTTGCCCCCCTGCTCCTGGCCATCAGACTTGCCTTTAGCCTTTGGTGGAGCTGTGCCAGCAAACATAGCCGTGTTTTTCCCTGGCTTTCCACTCCCCTTCTGCTTCGGGCCATCTGCAGGCTTTTTCCTTTGTTTATTTCCAGTCTTTCGACAAAACTTCTGAGTATGACCTTGGTTCCCACAGTTCCAGCACTTCACAGCTGCCAATGCTTTGGCTCCCCCTGGAGGCTGGAATGCTGTCCCACATTGCTCCCCCTGAAGCGCACAAGCCGATTCAGCTGCATTTCTCCTGTCGTATTCGTTTTGCAAAGTCGCCAAGACCTTTGTAGCAGTGAGGTCTTGCGCAGGGAGGGTCGCCAGCTGACTTGACACGGCATGATAGCTTTCATCCAGGGAGTCCAGGATGAGAATTGCAAACAGTGACTCAGGCATATTGAAACCTCTCTGAGTCAATTCCTGTCGGAGATGCTGCAAATGTAAAACGTGGGCTCTAAGGTCTTCCCCTGGCTCCAAACGCTTCCTGTGCAGCTTTCTGAAATAAAGCAACACAGACCCAGCCTCTTGTCGGAGATGACAGGCTCTAAGCCCGTCCCACATCTCACGGGCACTGGCCTTGCCAGCCAGGGTGATTAACTCTTCAGGAGCTACTGAGAGCAAAATTACCCCCATGGCTTTCGAGTCCTGTGCCCTCCATTCATCTGTCACAGGGGCTGGGGGGTCCTCAGAAATAGTATTCCACACACCAAGCCTTCTCATCTGGCCCTCACAGTACCTTGCCCAGGTCTGATAGTTGTGGCCATTTAGCTTTAGTGGACACGGAGCAGCTTCAGAGGATTCTAAAAGATCCATCTCAGCTATTTGCTTCAGCCGGGAGCCTTTATGCCTTCAAAGACTCCTTATCTTGGCTCTCATAAATCACGAAGCCTGCTTGGCTCAGCTCCCAGGCCAATTAGGCCTTGCCGGACATCAAAGGGCTGCCGCGGCAACAGAAAAGCCTTTACTTTCGCTTTTCCCACACATACCTCAGCAGTCTGTCGCAGCCTTACTCTCCTGCAAGTGCCGTGAATCTGGGCCCATAACCTGTTGTTGGGATACTGCCAGGGAGATAAGGTCCATCTGAGCCCCAAGCTCGGATGCCGGACGATCCATCGACCTCCCGTAGTCAGGCAATATCAGCAATTCAGCGACACTAAGCCTCTGGCTTAGAGCACACTCTTTCAGCAGAATTCACACAACAGAAGTTGCACAGCATGAGAGCAGAACTGCATATTTACAGTTTTATTCAGCGTAGGTCAGAACAAAGAAATCATGACCGTCTCCTCCGACTGCTCAGGCAAGACAGACAAAATCGAAAGGAACATATAGCATAAACATCCTGTGAGACAGGAACTTACGCAGGGTGTTATACAAACATCCTGCACCCTTTTAAGGTGGAACGGAAATATCCTAACACCATTTACTATCTTACCCAATACCGGGTAAGTAGGAGGAAAAATAGGTCCCCATCTAGTTGGGTAGGAGAGCTGAAAATAATGTCAATACATTTCACATCTGGCAAGCAATGCACCTCTTTGGTTTCAGAGAGTACATGGGTAGACGAGTCTAAAAAGCCCAGGACAAAAATTTTCACAGCCGTCTAGTGACTATGGTGGCTCATTTAGCAGAAGTAATGTATTTTGTGTATATTCAATTCTGACCAAACTAAGCCTCCTAGAGAATCCCTTAGTTGGATGCCAGCCAGGCATTTTGTTAGAACTTCACCCAAGTTATCTTCATATCCCACAAGCCCTTGTTCCAATATTACAATTTCTAATAAAACAAAGAAACCACCACCTCCTTTCTTTGACAGGATTCGATACATATTATCACATTTGATACATTTAAGCTGACTCTAGCAAAACTGTCTTCCATCTTGGGCAGGCCAGAATTTGATGAAAACATATAGTTAAGAAATGTAGCTAACTCATACAAAATTCCTTGAACACTAAGTTCACTCACTGGTAAAATTGAGCCTTTTTGTAATTGGAATTTGTATGCTCCTAACCTTGATCTGCTAGTTCTTGTTATATCTTTTTCATATTTGTTTCCCCTAAAGTTATATCAAATTTTCATAAGTTTATTAACATGCAAAATGAATGCTTTGTCCCTCATTGCGATCTTTTAAAAAGTTTCCTGTAGATTATTTTCCTTTGTCAACCCTCAGATACTGGAATGGTATGTTTCATTCTACTAACAGATTCAAAGGCGGAAAATCTGAGGACACAAATTCATACTGTTTGCCATTTCCTAGCTTTCACAACTAGATATGGCAATTGTCATGGCCTTTGGCTAGTACAAATAAACCTATTGAATTGAACTGACAGCTTTTATTATGGCTTAGCAGAGAGGCCATGCTCATTTTGTCTTCTATTAAGGCAACATCATTTACAGTCTGCGACACTATATCTTTTCCCAGCAATATGTTTCCATTATTTTTGGTTTGTGGTGCATATTCATATGCGTTATTGGTAATGTAGAATAGCCTTTGGACATCGATTATTTCAAGTTCCTAAATATCTCATGAACATTCTTTTTTATATATATTGTCTACACAAGCTAGATTATGCTGGGGTTTTTAGTCTGGTCCTGGAGACATAATACTATGGCACTAGTGAATTTAATGGTCACTGAAACTCAGACTACAAATTGCTGTGGTCATAGAGTTGTACAACAAGCAAACAAGAATTCCACAGAATCATAAAGTGCTTGGGGGGGGGGGGGGAAATTTCACCTAAGTACAAGCATCAGCTTTTGTGTGGATTGTAGAAGCAAGAGACAGTTATGGAAGATTTAGATGGGTTTTACAAATATAGGCAACACACCCACTAATTTCATTGAGTCTACTCTGGGTATGACTTAGATGGATATCACCTTTATGGTGTTTCCAAACAGGTGTTTATTGTGGGATTGGTGCATGCAAGTGTTTCACATAGTCCACACAAAGTTGCTGGAAGAAACATACAGTTCATAGAATTATAGAAAAGCAGGTTTGGAAGGGGCCCCAAGAATAATCTAATCCAATGCCCTGCAATGCAGGAATCACAGATCATATTCAGCCCCCTCCAGTTTAATCCAGACTTTCCTTCCCTGCAGAAAATCCATTAAGTTTGTTGTCAATGACTCCTTTGTGATATTTTAAGATCTGTTTGCAGTATTAAGACCCTGTGTGGAAACACTCTTAAGTGTGGAAGAGGCAATAGAAATGCACCCCCCCAAAAACCCCTTCTTTCATGCTCATGGTTCTAAAACACTCCTGTAAACTACTTGGAAAAGAATATTACTAAGAGGATGAACCTGGAGAGTACACTGAATAATAGAAGAGATTTCCAAGGGGACAGTATTCCAATATCTGCACTGGATTCCAATAGCCTTCTGGGTATGATTCTTTTAGCTGATATTGACCTAAAGGTTCACATAGTTAGATGAGAAACTGCTGCATGCTGTTTGCTCAGTCTTAGTCTCTAAGATCAACTGAGGTCGCTATTGTGATTTTATCCATATGCCTACTGAGTTTATCTGATGATAGGTATAAATAATGTTATTCCCAGTAGTGGATCCACATTTACAGAACTCATTTACCTGTCCTCCCACCACCCTGGGAGGACTTCTCACTGAATAGCAGAAGCATTTCCTGAAAATGTTATAAGATTCTCCTACATTAGGCCCAATATGTATGTTGTCATTGCAGTGTGGCAGTCACTATCCCATGACCTGCCCCTCCACTTTAATGGCACTGTCTGTACATGAGAAATGTATGACCAAGCAATTGATGTGGTTACTTTCCAAGTCAACATTACCCTGTGAATAAACGGAAAAACAAATCTTTCCACCTGAAGGCAAATGTACAATTCTGTGAATTCAGTAAGTGATAGCTACTAATTTTCTCTTTTGTCTTCCAGGCAGAAAATCAAAACCATTTAAACGAAAGGATGCATTTTAAATCAATGTACGTTGATAAGGTGCAGACATTGCTGCTAATGCTTGCAAACATTCTTCGTAAATTGTATACATAATCTTTTATGTTTTTGCTGCAGATACAGACTTTAAGTGGAACGCTTTAAGAAAGATTCCTTAAATTATTGGTCTCACCTCCTGTTTAATTTGCTGTTATTTAAACTTTAGAAACAGACCGCATACCACAACTCTTTCACACTGTGCTGCAAAGCTAACTGAAACCAACATTTTTTTGACATGGAAAAGTCTGTCGGTTGGCTTTTGCCCTTCAGCAGTCAGATAGTAAAGTGGTATTGGCATGAGACCATAAATTACCACAAAAAGCAAGCAACATTTAATGACAATGTAATCTACCAAGTAGGTATGTTTTTACAACAATGATTTGCCACGCAAAAATTGACAGGTAGGTGACTCTGGGTATCATTTCTACCTCAGAAATGCAAATTAAGCTCTCTGGTTGCTGCAGAGAAATAGAGGGAAATGCCTGGAATTCACTACGGGATAGACTACACCTATAATCAGTTTCTGCACATCCCAAAGAAACCATGCTAAAACTGACACACTGGTGTCATACTATCTACCCAAAGCTCCCCTAAACCAGCCTACAGCTTCCCTCACAATTGCTGGTGATGCTGCATAGACAAAGGTGCAGACCACCACGCATGGTGGATGTGTCAACATCTCTTTTTGGGGCTTTAGTTTTCCAAAATTTATGAGATCTACCAAAGCAATGGTTAGATATGGACTCACAGCCATTCTGAATATTTTTTTCTAAAAGCAATACAGACCTAAAAAGTAACACCTTGATTTGTCAACCAGACTGACAGTCATACAGTTTTTGAAATATATGAAAGCAGTGGTCAATGGAACACCAGCACAAGAAAATTTGGAGAGTTGGTAGAGAAACTGAGAATGGCCAGGGTAAATATAAAAGCAGGCAAATTTGTTTCAAACTAGTTTGATTTTGTTGCTTCGGTTAACAAGAAGGATAAAAATAGAGCACAACTATTATATTAATGCTCTCATCTGCAACTCTTAACTGCAAATTTTTTCTTGAGATCGGACCAATCGCACTTTACTAAGTCAGATTCATTTGAAAAAAATACCAAGAGAAAAAGTATAAATTTACAATGGACACAGTCTTCATCTGTATACCTAATTGCTTTTGGAACACTGTATTTGTTGTGTTTATGCATGTTGTCATAATTATAGAACCGATAAAAATTAATTTACAACAAAAAAGGAGAAAGACCTGATGCAAGCCTGCATGACGCCTCAAGATTGATCATTGCCACATTCATCTATAAACATCAAAACTGACATTACCAACGAAGCATATGGACATGAAGTTGCCCTATAATGAATCAGACTATTGATCTATCTAGAGACCAATATTGTCTAACTAGCAGATCTCTCTGTATATCCTTTAAATTGGAGATGTAAAAAAATTACACCTGGGATCATTTGTATACAAACCACATGCACTGCCACAAAGCTGTGGTATATTCTCAATTTGCTCACCATCTGTACCATCACCATACAATTTGAAAGGACAACTATGCAGAATTTAAGCTACAAAAAGAAGTGCCAGACACCTGTATGTTGACCCTTGAGTTTGAAATGACACTATGTAAAGTTTACTCTTAAGAGTGGCCATTTTTTCACTATTGAAAAAGAGGAAATGCTTCACAAAAAAGATAAAAAAGACTCAGAATTGCATGTTTGCATATGCTAATTTATATTATATGGGTGCAAACATAGAAACAATGACTGTAATTTAAATATAAATACAGCTCACCATGGAGGATGCGGTGGTGTTGTGGTCTAAACCACTGAGCCTCTCAGGCTTGCTGATCAGAAGGTTGGCGGTTCGAATCCCTGTGACGGGGTGAGCTCCTGTTGCTCTGTCCCAGCTCCTGCCAACCTAGCAGTTCGAAGCACCCCAGAAAGTGCAAGCAGATAAATGGGTACCACTCCGGCGGGAAGGTAAACAGCATTTCCATGCGCTGCTCTGGTTTTGGTGTTCCATTGCGCCAAAAGCAGCTTAGTCATGCTGGCCACACGACCCGGATAAACTGTCTGCAGAGCAGACAAGCGCCAGCTCCTTCAGCCTGTAAAGCGAGATGAACACCGCAACCCCAGAGTCGTCTGCGACTGGACTTAACTGTCAGGGGTCCCTTTACCTTTACCTTTTTACAGCTCACCATGTTGGAGAAGTCTGTGGCCCAGTGCCTTGTCTTCCAGTTAAGCCTGTTGTCCAGGTACTAGGGCTGGCTCTATGATGAGGCAGAATGAGGCAGGGAAGGGACAGAGCTGTGTGTGCCATTTGGCATGCCCTGGTACCCCTACAATAGCCAGTGGAGGTCACTGTCCTTTGACCAGTATTGGAGTGAGATTCAACTACCAGTATGGGCCTTGGGAGAGAGTGCCATCTTGTCCTTCAGCTCAGTTGGCAAAATGTTGCCTTTACATAACAGTCCAGGTCCTGACATTGGCCTTAGTGGAGACAGGTGCAGTACCTCTAGGATTAAATGCATATATGGCTAAAGATGTATGCGCATCAGTTAATTAGAATTAAGTTTATCAGCTGCTCTGAGAAGCACAAGGCAGGAAAACTCACAAAGAAGTTGGAATAAAGACTATTGTAAAACCAATCAAATCCAGTTCATAAAGTAGGGAATGATTAATGTTATGTGACACAATGTCAATTCTTCAAAGACCAAGCAAATGTTATTAAGTGGTGAGAATAGAAATGTAATTGCAACTTACAGTCTGCAAATAAGCCATATAAATATGATTTTTAAAGCTTCACTGAAATGAAATTGCCATATTATCACATTTTTAAAAATTCCATGTATATAATGTCAGTGGGCAAAATGATAATTGTATCAACCAGTCAAGTTCAATTAATATATATATCTGCATCTAAAAATAAATTAAAAACATATTTTCTTTGGAAAGGAACTGTCTCTTCATAGATAGTTATCTACCTACTAGAAAAGTACCATCTTGAATTAGGATCTAGGAAGTTGATACAAGAACACAAAGCACAATGTAAAGATAGCAATAGGATAATTTTAAATGTTGAAAAGCAAACCATGTTATTAAGTACGGTTGACAATTTTCCATCCCAGATTATTAGTGGTTCTTTCGTAGAAGCTTTTTAATTCTGCGTGTCATCTAGAAAAATCTTATCTTTATCTTTCACTGTTATCTCTAAATGAATTATGACATTCCATTACTTTTGTAACTGTCAATGATACACGCTTTCCTTAACTTTTTAATTAGACAGGCTACAAGACAGAAAATTGCTTCGGGCAAAATATCCAAATAGGCACTTGTCAGGTATATTATATGGAATGAATTTTCTTTATTTCTTATTCTCTAAGCCAACAACATTAGGTCACTGAAATTTTAATTTAGATCTGCAAAGCTCTCATGATACCTTATTGGTATGTATGCAATTAGTTGTCTATATCAAACCTTCATCAAGCCAAATGTTACCTGTGTATAGAACACTGAATGGAATTTGACAACTAGTAGTTTCCTATTGCAAGGATAAAAATCTCTGCGTAACAATTAATTGTGTTAACAAAAGGATAATCAATGCACTGCCGTAAACTGACAGTACCAATCACAAATCTAGGAGACATCTGAATGAGATTACTTGATATTTACCTTAAATCCGAAAGGTAACATTTATCCTAGTGTGTACGACTCTCATCAATTGAAGTTCAATTAGCTGTTGTCACCATAGAATTTCAGCCAGACATTGATTATTCTTTGGAGAGGGCTGCTCTTAGCCATTAAAATCTTCAGTTTTATTGAAGGCTGAAGAGATTCTGCTTTTCTGCATTCAGAACTAAAACAAAAAACAAAAACAAGCCAGTGTAAATAAAACTTGTAAATAAAGAGAGAGGCAACATTTGTGGGCCGAGTATATCTGTGAATCTATTCCAGTAAGAGTGAAAATAAGATGCTAAAAAAAGAATTTTAGAATTTAAATAGGTATAATGGTATTTGGAAAAAGAGACAATTATTTTCTCTTATCTTGTGCATAATTCATAGAACAAAGGCACACAACGCTGTATGAATACTCTTAACCGTGATAATACAAGACTACAAATATGGAAAGTTGCTTTGAATCAAGTCAAAGCATTGGTCTATCTTGCTCAGTCGTCTTTTCACTAACTGGCAATGGTTCTCCCGGGCTCTCAGAGGAGAGTCTTTCCTACCCCTTCCTAGGGACTGAACCTCCAAAAAATGCACCCTAAGACGTTACTACAACCCTTTACAATTTTGTGAACTAAGTTCTCATATGAATTCTAATATTATCAAGAGTCCACATGCCCACTCTTCCTCGCTTTTCTTTCCAAGAGCAGTAGTGTAGGAAGACAGAGACAATTGTCATTTATTTTGCTCTTCCTATAATTGAAAAGCTTTTCCTTTATTTTTCTTCTAAATGAGGCTTTTATGATTTGGGGACATGATAAGATATGCTTTCAACATCTGGGAGTCAAGGGAACTAGTTTGTTTTTTCTCTTGATAATATATATTACAAAAGCAACATATAATACAAGACTACAAATATGGAAAGTTGCTTTGAATCAAGTCAAAGCATTGGTCTATCTTGCTCAGTCGTCTTTTCACTAACTGGCAATGGTTCTCCCGGGCTCTCAGAGGAGAGTCTTTCCTACCCCTTCCTAGGGACTGAACCTCCAAAAAATGCACCCTAAGACGTTACTACAACCCTTTACAATTTTGTGAACTAAGTTCTCATATGAATTCTAATATTATCAAGAGTCCACATGCCCGCTCTTCCTCGCTTTTCTTTCCAAGAGCAGTAGTGTAGGAAGACAGAGACAATTGTCATTTATTTTGCTCTTCCTATAATTGAAAAGCTTTTCCTTTATTTTTCTTCTAAATGAGGCTTTTATGATTTGGGGACATGATAAGATATGCTTTCAACATCTGGGAGTCAAGGGAACTAGTTTGTTTTTTCTCTTGATAATATATATTACAAAAGCAACATATATCACAGAATAATAGGTGGTGCTTTTTTGTTTCTTTACTATGTTAAAGAATGATATACATTTCCAATTTATCTACAATGAATGTCAGAAAATGACAGCGATATTTGTTTTCCACCCCATGTAAAGTGAATGATAATGGCTCACCAGATGATTTATTTCTCTTTCCTCTATCGACTCTGATCTTGCTGTGCTGGTATAGTTTAAAAATATGGATATAGAGGAAGCCAACTGTTTTGAGTTTCAAAGAACAGTAACTTAATTTTGATTCAAGTTTCTATCTTAAATGGAAAGTACTACAGTACACTCACTACCTAAAAGCATAAAATACGGTAGCTCTAAGATGTTGAGTCTTATGTGTGAGAATATTATGGCCAATAAAATCGCACATTTTGTTGGAAAGACAAACCAAAAGAAGTTGAAGATCTGTTTAGGGCAGTCAATATTGAACAGGAGAGAAAGCATTTCCCTATAAGAAATGAGAGACAGAGCTATTGCCACTCTGTTGCTACCCACATGGAAAGCAGTTGACAGCTAGTCTACCATTGGGCTTGTTCCATTTCAACACTCTTTTCACTATCACTTTTCCACTTAGATCTGTATGATGGTGAGGGGGTTACAAGACACAGGGACACGGGGAGACCATCACCTACTACAAATGTATATGCGTGGTGCTGTGGTCTAAACCACTGAGCCGCTTGGGCTTGCTGATTGAAAGGTCAGCGGTTCGAATCCCTGCAACAGGGTGAGCTCCAGTTGCTTTGTCCCAGCTTCTGCCAACCTGTAGCAGTTTGAAAGCATGCCAGTGCAAGTAGATAAAGAGGTACAGCTGTGGCGGGAAGGTAGATGGTGTTTCCGTGCGCTCTGGTTTCTGTGAACGGTGTTCTGTTGCGCCAGAAGCGGTTTAGTCAGGCTGGCCACATGACCCGGAAAACTGCCTGTGGACAAACAGCAGCTCCCTCAGCCTAAAGTGAGATGAGCGCCGCAACCCCATAGTCACCTTTGACTGGACTTAACCGTCCAGGGGTCCTTCACCTTTACCTTTTTACTACAACTGTGTTCCGCTTGAAATTATTAGGCTGGAATAAAGTTCCAGACCCTCCAGAATCCTGTTAACTTACAGACTGGCTAATATATCTGAACATCATATTTGGAAATAATGGCCGAGTCAGTCCCTTGGAGGAAGGCTATCTTTTGTAGCCTTGAAATGAAGTCGGGGGACTAATTAATTCCCCTAACATGAATTTGATTTGTGTAGAGATACTTTTCTTATTATAACTCACATTATTTTCGACTTTGCCAATGATAGATATAGATTAATTTTAGTGCCAATGCCACCTTGTCCTGATAAAATATAAAAAGATAAGAGTCCAGCTTAATTGCCGGCTAGATAATACATTAGCTTTGTTTGTCATCAGGTAGAACGTGGTGTAATGTGATACACGTGGTGTAATGTGATATATACCATTCTTCAAATGCTGCCAAATAGGAAAAGATGCCAAAATATGTCTTAGACATATTCAGAATATGTAATGATCACATGTCAGATGATCATATTGTATTGCACTCTCATAAATCTGCCACTTCAGAAGGCAGATATTGGCATTGCATTTTTGCATATGAATCCTTTCCCATAGAAATAATTCCCTGTTTAGAGAAAGGTATAATGTCTTGGGCTCCATGATCACTGCAGATGGTGACAGCAGCCACGAAATTAAGAGATGCCTGCTTCTTGGGAGGAAAGCAATGTCCAACCTAGACAGCATCTTAAAAAGTAGAGACATCACCTTGCCAACAAAGGTCCGTATAGTAAAAGCTATGGTTTTCCCAGTAGTGATGTATGGAAGTGAGAGCTGGACCATAAAGAAGGCTGATCGTCGAAGAATTGATGCTTTTGAATTATGGTGCTGGAGGAGACTCTTGAGAGTCCCATGGACTGCAAGAAGATCAAACCTATCCATTCTTAAGGAAATCAGCCCTGAGTGCTCACTGGAAGGACAGATCGTGAAGCTGAGGCTCCAATACTTTGGCCACCTCATGAGAAGAGAAGACTCCCTGGAAAAGACCCTGATATTGGGAAAGATGGAGGGCACAAGAAGAAGGGGACGACAGAGGACGAGATGGTTGGATAGTGTCTTCGAAGCTACAAACATGAGTCTGACCAAACTGCAGGAGGCAGTGGTAGACAGAAGTGCCTGGCGTGCTCTGGTCCATGGGGTCACGAAGAGTCGGACACGACTAAACGACTAAACAACAACAACAAATAATGTCAGGAAGAAATACCGTATTTTCCCATGTATAAGACAACCCCTATTTTGGGGGGCTCCAAATTAAGAAAATGGGAGGAGATTGCCCAGAGTTGTTGAGATGGGGGGGGGGGGTTGCTGAAATACACTCACCCGCCTGACCAACACTGCCAACCACACACATCGCCAAAGCCAGCAAGCATCTGCCCACTAGCTGCCAGCAGCAGCCAATCGACGGCAGCCCTTGTCGCAGCCAAAAATCACCCACCCAATCGCCGCTGACAATCTCCGTATATCAAGTAGTAAATTAATTACAGTTTAGACCATCATGGTATCAGTTTGTACAAATAAGAAACATTTCTTCCATCCTGCCCAAATACATTAACTGAGACAGAGATCTGACAGAAGCTGAAAATATACTAAGAAAAGGGTACAAAAGTATTTTCTAAACACAGTAAGATAATAACAGAGGGGGGGGGAATTAAAGCAAAGTATTTTTGGAATTGCGTAATTGCTGAAACAAGAAAAAGCTTGCAAGTGGAGCTACTGCTAAACATCCTAGTCTGTTTATTAAATTTTGTAAAAAGTCCCTCCCAATATCCACATGAGATACCAATGGTGACAGACAAACATGGATAAAGACCTCCACCTCGGGAACATTTGTGCTGAGCTTGGCAACGATATCTCAAGAGGTATCCAGATTGGCACAGGTTGGAACTGTCATGCCAGATTTCAATCATGTAAGTTGCCACCTGCATTCTGAAGTGCTTCAGGCAACAAACTGGGTTTTTTCCCACATCATCTTGCTGTTTGAGAGAATAAGGACTAGTTTGCATGAACATGTCTCATACCTGAAAGTCAGGTCATGGGTCTGTATTGTCCACCCTGATCAATGGCAGCTCTCTGAGGCTTCAGGTAGTCTTTTCCAACCAACCTTCTATCCAAGCACCATTTAACCAGAGGTGTCAAGGACTGAAACTGGGAGTTTTTGCATTCAAAACACAAACTCTACCATTGCAATGATCTCAGGTAAGCAGTCAGGCAAGCCCCGATAAGAATTACTGTATTTTCCCATGTATAACACAATCCCTATTTTGGGGGACTACAATTTAATAAAATGGGGGGAGATGGCCCAGAGTTGCTGAGCTTTTTTGGGGGAGGATTGCCCCCAGAGTTGCTGAGCTGTTTTTTTGGGGGGGGGCATGCCAAAAATCACTCACCCGACTGACTAATGCTACCAATCGTGTGCGACGCAGAACTAATCGTCTGCAAGAAAGCCCAGCTCCTGCAGGGGCAGCCAATCGACAGCAGCCATTGCAGCATACACCATTCTACAACCCAATCACCAGTGACAAGCTCCTGCTCTCGGCTGCAACCTATCGCCTGTCCACCCTATGCACTATCCATGTATAAGACGCCCCCTCCATTTTTTACATTGTTTTACAGCAAAATAACCAAGTCTTATACATGGAAAAGTACAGTAATGAGTCTCTGGCAGTTTTATGGTACGAGTTGGTCACTCTGAGTCTCCGCCCCTTTCGCAGCACGAAGGGCGCCAAAGTCCAGTCCTTCCTCTCTTGTACTTCCATTGCATTTTAACCCTTTCAGCTCTTCTGGTTTGGGGAGAAGGTGGGTGAACTCCCCCCCCCACCACTATCAATTGAAGATCCCTTTAAATACTGCCTACCTCCTGGTTGCATAGCAACCCTCTCAATGTCATCTATCTCCTCCCCTCCCTCTGCCTGTGAGCTTTCCAAGTCTGCTGCTCTATCTGATTCTGGGAATCTGAGTCTGATGAAGGGGGGGAGAGAACTAACCCACTCCTGCTCTGTCTGTGGCTGCAATCCCTCATCTCCAGAGTCAGACTCTTCCCAGGCACTCAATTCAGCCATGTCCCTGACAACCACTGAGCTGTGGACCCTCACCCCATAGCTATGGCTTATGGAAATAGTTGCAGGTCATAGCATGCCTTCTTCTAGATACAACTATTGTCAGACCTTTATGAGGTGGATTCTACAGTTTTATAGTAGGGATTTTATGAAAAGAGGTATAGAAGTGGCACAGAAACCCTTGCAAACTTCCCACTGGCATTTGGTTGGTCACTGTGAAAACAGGATACAGGGATAGATAGGCTTTGGGGTCTTTTCTTACATTTTCAACACCAGAAATTTACTGACTTTTGTTGTTGTTTAGAGCAACCCTCTCTCATCTCAGTTCAGAAAAGAAAGAAAAAATGTTATAAATGGTTTTGGATTATTCGGAATGTCCTTCACTCACTAGCAGCAGAGACTGAAACTTATGTTGTTCTTACAAAGCTAACTTAAGTAAGAATTAGGAAACATACTAATATCACTGGATTCATCACATATGGCTGAATTCTTACTTGAGAAAGAGCTATTTGGTAAAGGGCCCAGTGGGAAATTAACTAGAAGGAACATCCAAGTATGTTGGAAGATCTTCAGGAAGAAGAATGAATGAACCGCCCAACATCTTTCCACTGTGATAGAGAAGACAGCCTATTTCCACAAAAAAACCATTTTCAGGGCTCTGATATTCTTCTCCCTCTGCAACTATGCAATTACATTACCACTTAATATAACAAATGCTACCAGCATTGTATTAGCAATGGATAAGTCAAACTATAAGTAAAAAATAGGGTTCACTTGTGGAATCATTAATGCAAGTCTGTCTGGAAGATGGAGCTGGGTTGGGTTTTGCATGAGAATGGGCTCAAGTTTTTGAGAAAATAATAACTGCGAGTTTCCCAAAGGCTTTAATTTCAAAAGTGGAAAATAGAAAGCAATGATGAAATCCTTGAAGCTAAACGGATTTTGCTGAGGTCATAGTGCGTGCACTGGGAGCAAAATGACTAGAGGTTTCGGCATTATTTCCCATCAGTATTTGTTTATAGGTTCCACTGGGCAGCCACCTGCTGCTTCTGAAAACCTTTGTCTGTTTGATGAAGGGGGATTTGCCTGCCTGAAGGAAGTTGTGATATTTATTTAAGGAACAAAGCAACAGGTATCAAGGCATTTATTGACAGGCTTGTGGGGAAATGAAAGGCTTTAAGCTAGGCTGACCCTTTCCGATAGCAGAAGGACCAGTGCAGATATGGACAATAAGATTGGGAAGGTGCCCAGGAGCCCATGATGGCAAAGGTGATGGATAGCAGGATACTCACAAGTCTGGAATAGTTCAAGAGCAAGGCTGCTATCCAGAGACAAAAGGTTATGGTAGAACTAAGAGTTTAGGCAGTCCTTTTAGTGCTTTCAGCCAATGACCATTGTGATTTTTCAAGGAAGACAAAATAGATTTCAGAAATACAACCCCACCCCCAAAAAAAATCATTGTAAGAATAAGGGGGGAAACGAAAACTAAAATTAAAAAATCAGCCAACAACACACTAGCCAAGTATATCAAATGGTTTGTCAAAATAAAACATCACCATGACAATTGACTGCCGGATCTAAAATGTTCATTCCAATTCCTAATGTCAAGACAGCATTTAGGTGTCCCCTGTGAAAAAACTATTTCATGTCTGCCTCTCCCTGCAATGAAAATGGGTTACAGTCATTCAGCATTATCTCAGGGTTGAGCTTAGTGGTACCAGGAGAATATGGCAGTCTCCCTGGCATCTCGGGGTGGGGTTAGAATTACCCCATCCACTCTACTCTTACCTGATGCACCAAGCTGTGAGCCCATTTATTTGTGGCTTCCTCTCTCTCTCCTTTCCAATAATATATTTCATTTGGGAAGAGAAGTGTGCCATAGAATACCAGAGAAAAATCTAGAGGTAGTTCGTGGTTTTATAATAATATACTTATCTGCAGATTTATGCACTTGCATGAAGGGTTTGTAAAAATCAGCTGATGGGCAAATATTAAACCTAGATTCATGCTAGGTAGCTAGTGGCTGTGAATAAATTTTTAACTATAGGATTTAATATCCCATTGATCAGCAACAGTGGTTATACTTCCAAAGAAAAGTGGGTGTGGCAGATTACCAGAAAGTGAATTGTGTGAATAAGTGCATATTATATTAGAAACACTAAAGTCCTGAAATATAGAGGGTTGATTGGATTGACTAGTTCCCCAGTTCCCACGTGCCCACTGACAGAGTTTGACCGCAGAATTGGCACTTCTGCCCAACTTTGTTGAAAACAGGTGACTAGGTTGAAGCCGCAATCTTCAGCACACTTTCTTGTGGCACCGGGCAGTCATTCAGTGACTGTTTGCAGCCTGATCCACAATTCAGCTGAATTGAAGAACTTTGATTCATGCAGGTTTTGGTTCTAACATGTATAAACATGAAAGTGTCATTAGGATGGATTTTAGCAACAGTAATGCAACCTTTCAACATAAGGAACAATGGCTGCACACACAAATCTGCCCAATATTGCCATGATGCAAAGTATATCAGATAGCTATTAGGTATCATGTAGCCATTTTACCTCCTGTCAACCTAGCAGTTCGAAAGCACATCAAAGTGCAAGTAGATAGATAGGTACCACTCTAGCGGGAAGATAAACGGCGTTTCCGTGCGCTGCTCTGGTTTGCCAGAAGCGGCTTAGTCATGCTGGCCACATGACCCGGAAGATGTACGCCAGCTCTTTTGGCCAATAAAGCGAGATGAGCGCTGCAACCCCAGAGTCGGCCACGACTGGACCTAATGGTCAGGGGTCCCTTTACCTTTAGCCATTTTACATCTGAAGTCCAAACATGTGAGACAGTCAGCAGACCATTCAGGTAGATGAAACCCCCCCCTCTCTCTCACACACGCACTCACTCTGTAAGAGGTACTTCAATTGCCCCCATATTATATAGGCATCCTGAGATCCAGGACCTATTGAAGTCAGGGGTGTTCAATGCCCTTGGAAATCAAGTCTCACTTTTAAGTGCTTCCATGCAGATTTATGCACTTAGATAAAGAACTACTTTTTCAAAGGCAAAATTGCATGTATGCCCACACCGAAATGTAATGGAACTTAGCAGCTGAAATTGCCTTTGAAAATCTACCTTCTTTTAGGAAGTTCAGGCCTTATGTCATTCCCATCCCCCAAGAGCATGTCTCAGCCCTCCTCCCCTTCCCAGCTGCTCTCTGAAAACAAATATGAAAGTGGCTGTTGTAAATCAGGAAAAATTCATAACTTGCTTGAGGTGTAGCAGCTGTTGATTTAGTGATCACATATTTGGTAGACTGTTGCTGTGAGGGAAAAAGTTGTGCCTATAAAAACTGCAAGATTCGTTCAACATTTTGATGGCAATAACTGCATCTCATAATAAATAATACCAGTGCTTAACATTTATGATTCTCATCATATGTTCAAGGAAGTTTACAAGCATTAGCCACTTAATCTTCCACACATGTATGTAACAGAAATATGGGAAAACCTTTGTTTTCAGATATGAACCATAAACAAGCAGTTATAAGCATTTTATTGGGGTGCAAGCCTTATGTTACAGAAGGCAAGTGGGCTGATGTGCTGCGAGGTCCTAGGTATCCTTCCTCTCAGTGAGACATAGTGGGATTTGCAAATGAGATCCAGTGTGGTTAGAGTGTTGAATTAAAACTTTGAAGTGATGGATTTAAATCCTCACTCAGCCATGAAGCTCACTGAGTGACCTTGGGCCAGTTGCTCACTCTTAGCCTAACCTACCTCACGAGGTTGCTGTGAAGATAAACAGCAGAGGGATAGAAATGCAACAAACAAAGGTGCTTATGACTGCAGCCTTAATGGCTCTCTCCTCCCCCTCCAAATGACATCTTATTCCTGCCCCTTAGAATTGGGACAGCCAATATGGCACACTCCAGATATTGCTGGACTACAACTCTCATCATCCCTGACCATTTTCCATGTTGGTTAGCACTCATGGGAGTTGGAGTCCAACATCTTCTGGTGGGCACAATGATGGCTACCCTTACCTTGAAAGGTACAATTGGCAAATACATACGAGGCATCTGAAAATCCATGTTCGTATTTTAAGACTCTGCCTGAGCAGTGTTGTAAGACAGACGGCAATGTTGCTACTCAGATTGTCACTCGCTAGGTTCAAATTACTCACAAACCTTTGAAACTGAGAGGTGTGACATTATCTAAATTACAGACCCTCCAAGTGTCACTATTTTCCAGGGACAGTCCCGAATTTACAGGTGCTGTCCCGGTTTCTGATTTGATCCTGGAATGCCCCACTTTTCCTTAGGATGTTCCCATTTTCATTGGATAAATGTTGAAAGGTATGGAGTTATGTGACCCCTAAGCCAAGGAGATAGGTAACTACAACCTTTAGAAGACATCTAAAGGCAGCACTATATAAGGAAGTTTTTTTAATGGATGGGCTATAAATGATAAAATTGCTGTAGTTGTTGTTGTCAAATAGGATGTCCCTATTTTCATCAGAGAGATGTTGGCGGGTATGATTAATTACCAAACATTTAACAGTGCTGATTTGTTTAACGGAAGTTTGTTTCAATAACCTTCATTGTTTAAGAATGTTTTTTTTTCCTATTTTAAATAAAAGGAAATTGAATAATTATATAGCTTAGCCACTATGAGGCACTTATCTTTAGCTGCTGGCCCATTGCAGGGCAGGAGGAAGCTGAGTACACTTGCCTCGAGTCTTGGAGGGCTAAGATGGTTAGAGGCTCCCGCTAGGGACCGACTGCTTTTTTGTTTGAGTTTATAACAACTTCATTCCCCCACCCCGGGCCTCAGAAAAGCTCTGCATGGGTCTGCTTAGCTATATCTGGAAGGAGTCCTCTAAGCATTCCTTGACAGATCCTTCTTCCGAAAACCAAAACGAAAAGCATAGCTTAGATTTCCCTTTAAATCTCAACTTGATCATACAGCCCAGCAGACATTTCAGAATGTTCACATATGACACGTTTTTGCCAGAGGGTAATAGCTTACCCCCAAGTGTTTCCCATTCATTCCTCTGATAAATTTATGTTGATGGCTGTCGCTTGGAGGTTTATATTTAGGCAGAAATGTTTGAGATGCTGTGAGTTTACAAACCTTTAGTCTAAGTCAGACTTTAGAATGCTTTTAGTTGGGCACTGAAAACCCTTTTATAGTGGGTGGGATGCAAAGGTCTCTGGCCACCTTAAGTTGAGAAATAGTTACTTTAACAGAAGAACCACCTATTCAAGTGAAATGATTTGGAAACTATTTCTTTCCCTCATTTAATGATTTACATGCCTTAGTTCCTTATCACTGAAGGTGTCAAGAGAGCATGCTGTGTACTGACAAGAGTTTGACATATACATATAAATGCCACAGACCACTGAATATTTGCAAGTAAATAATGTGCCAAGAAAATATTTTTATGGTTCCTATGATTGTGATTTACTTGAAAAGTAGCTATCAGTCTGGATTTTGATATGAATGCCACTCTCCTGGAAACACACATAAGATAAAGAACAGGATTGTCTATAGGAACTCTTAAGAACATACAAGCCACATCATCATCATCATCAAGAGTGTCCAAAGAAATTTTGGTTTGCTGAGCATTACAAGTGGACCTTCAGCCACAACCATCTACTGAAAGAGTAGCCAGCAGGGAAGCATAGTCCCACTTCAGATAATCACCTAAATTATTGTAGATGATCAGGAAAGAGTTGCCGTGAGTCTCAAGCTCGCTCATCATCTCCCTCCTAACCTCCTCATTTGTGCGCAAGAGGAGTAGAGAAGATGTTTCCACAGCCCCTCATCATATATAAACTCAGAAAAGTATGTGTGTGTTTTCTAATAAAGGCGAGTTTAAAGAAATCAGAATCAAACTCTGGTTTCAGAGCCTGGTTTGTTAACCAGCTTTGGTTTAAACAACAAGCAAACACAGGTCCCCAAGTTCAGAACTGTGGTTTGCTCTAAAAGGCATATGAAAGCCTTTATTCTCCTCCTCTTGCATGTGGAAGCAGGAATAGCACATAGTTTTCAGTCACCTACGCAATTATTGTTTTGTCTGAATTGGGCCATGATATTATAGAGATGGAAGGTGATGACTGAAGCACACCCCTGTACTTCCCTACATGAGTTGTCAAACACAATACTATTGGTGCCTGAATAGGGCTTAGAATTATGCACACATATTTTTAATTTTCTTTTTTCTTTTTAAGTAGAGAGATGGAAACTGGAAACAGAGATAAATGATCCCCATGGAAACTGCTTCCTGGTGCAACGGTTTCACATTGCCTCACAGAATGGGTGCCCCTGAACTCTAGAGAAGGGCACCATAAGTGGGCACAACTTGCCCATGCTTCATCTGCCTGTTCACCCATAATGAAGGCATGTAACTTCCAAGGCCTTTTTTTGTCTGCAACTGGCAAAATGTGAAAAGGGTGTGAATAACACATGACGAACGCAGTTTTCCAATGACCTGAGCTACAGACCAAAAGGCTATTATGGACATTGCATTGTCAATCAATGCAGCCAGTGGCATTTGACCTCTCTATTCTTTAAAATCATCTTGGGAACTGGTATGCAAGAGAAGTGGACAAATCTTTCCAACAACAAGTCCCACTGTAATCTGTTAGCAAGTTCTCAAGGCCAGAAGGCACAATGCCACACTTCCCCCATCTTGTAAGAAACACACGGCCACTCACACGTTACATTCAAGGAGCTTGCAATCTGCCAACTTGTGCACACAAATAGTTGCACTGCAAACTTGTGCAGCTATTCACGTATGTTGCACGAGTGAGGCGCACCTGTGAACACAACAGCTGAGCTGTACAAATCAACAAGTGCAGGCATAGGCAAACTTGGCCCTCCAGATGTTTTGGGACTACAGTTCCCATCATCCCTGGCCACTGGTCCTGTTAGCTAGGGATGATGGGAGTTGTAGTCCCCAAACATCTGGATGGCCGAGTTTGCCTATGCCTGAACAAGTGTTCACACAAACACTTGAACATGGATAGAGAGGGCATGTAGATGTTCAGTGTAACATGTGAATAAGCCTAACATTTTATGAGTAGCTTTGCAAGCAATTTGTCTCTCCATAATACTGGAGACAAGGAGGCAGCATTCGAGCATTCGTAGGCTTCTTTGTTTTCCTGTGCTTTCTCCCTCAGAAGCTAGCAAGCACTGGACCTGAATGCCCAGCCTTTCCCTCCTTTCTTTGATCAGCTTTTTGATGCAGTCTCAATGGGTGCAAGAGGTACAAGCTGAGCTCTCTCTCTCTGCTTTGTCTCGTTCTTCCCCACTGCCTGCCCCTCGCTGTATCTTAGGCAAGGTTTAAGAATCCCTGAGCCAAGAGCTCTATATAGTCTTTTTTATTCTTTATGGCAAGTTGCAAACAGTAAATGAAACAATCAAAGAGTGCTCTGCTGCTGTGTAGTATCAGACAAGAGTTCATATATCACATGGAACATTTCCTCTCTACCGATTCTTTGAAGGTTTTACAATACACACATGTATTTGTTCTCCCTTCCCTGCTGCTCATTCCACAATAGAGTACTGTACAGTGCACCTGGAAGTGTCAGGGCAAGTGCCCTTGAAGACAAGTTGGAAGCCGCAGCTGGGGCAAAATGCCATTGCTCGTCCTGATTGGGTAGCAGGAGACAGGAAGGTATTTGGCAAACGCTGAAAGAACTGTGCTGACTGCCAGTTTGCTTCTGCATGGAATTCAAGGGGCTTAAATTTAAACCCCTTCATGACTCGGGACTCAAATGCTTTAGGACTCATTCTCCCTACATGATTCTCCCACAGCAGTGGGAGTGGCCTGTTCCAAACACTTACGGGAAATGAGCAGCAATCAAGGAGCGAGGGCTTTTTATTGCTGTTGCGCCAGATTCTGGAACGCCCTTTGAGATTCATCCACGAAGCTCACCAGGTGATCTTGGTCCAGTTGCCGTCTGTTAGCCTAATCTACCTCACAGAGTTGTTGTGAGGAGATGGAGGATCTTTGTACACCCCCTTGATCTCCTCAGAGGAAATAAATAAATAAGATGTCTGCCTGCTGCATCTGAAAGACCAGGGAAAGATAAGGGACCTGAAAATGATGCGGATATGCCCTTCGTCTGCCCTCCGAGTCCCAGCTCCATCAAAGGGGAAAAGGAATCAACATTAGCCACTCCCACACTTGCTTTCAAAGAAGCTCTTTGTACCTGAGATGTGTTTGGGAGGATGGGCGTCTAAACCTGGGATCCACTGCAATTTGGGTGTATTTAAATGCTCATCGCATGAGAGCCCAAGCCTGTGGAAATAGGAGCTGAGCGGGAAGAGCAAACAGTTGCTTGTGCACTTTGGTTTTTTGAGCTGATGTCTACTGAGACCTTTCACAGGTGCTATTAGAGGTCTTGACAGGAACATGGGTGCCTATGGCTGATATGCTGGTGGCCCCAAGTCCCATTGAAATGAATGGGAGGTGTCTAAGAGCACATATACATGGGGAACGTCTCAGGGGGCAATGTATCTTATTGCTTCGACTAAAAGGCCGGAATGCAATAGATTGTTTTCTCCTGATGTTTAGCACTGTATTTTCACTTTGTGAATTCAACAAAAAGGGAAGCACAGGTTAGCTGAAAAATCTAGGTGTTACCAGATACTTTTTAATTTGGAAACTGACCTCACTTCAAATCCTTATGATCCCGAGCACAGAAATGCTTACACAGAGCGGTCTATGGTGGTTTCCAACCACATTTTGAAAGAGCAAAGACCAAGCATTCCATTCATGTTAATGCACATTTTTACAATAAAAAGAAATGTAGCTATCTGTGGTGAAATAAAAAGCAAGTTATTCAATGGTTACATAGATTAATAGGAAACCTCAAAGCGGTCATAATGGGGAAGATATCTACAATTCCCATAACTCACAGGCTACTCAAAATCAATCAACATCAATTGTGAGATGCACACACAAAGTACTTAAATCAATTCAGTTTTATCCACTAAAATATGCCAGTCACAACAGCTATAAATATCTTTCTCTGGCTATGTTTCGGATTCCAAAAATGCACTTTTGACTAATTACAGTATTTATTTATTATGGCATCAAGAGAAAGAAAACTATCTGCATTCATAATAATGTGTACATAATGAAAGCTTCAGGGAGTGTAACCATGAGTAGTATTTGTCAAGCAAATATCAGCACAAAACAAATTACTATTTTCCTTTTGGAACTACAACATCCCAGAAAGAATGGAAGTGACTTCATACTGATGCGCTCTTCCACACAGGAACACAATCGAGCACAGAATCGAGATGAGCATAGTTTCATACAAATTCCACTGATTTCTTTTAGGTTATCCTGGTCTCTGGATAATGGGAGTGGCATGAATAAAAACTATCAACATTTCAAAGTAAAATGTGAATGTTATGGATTTGCCAACAAATTCTTCAGCGTTTGCTTTTCGCAAATTCTATAACTTGTCGACTAACATTAAAGTATTAAATCCATTGCACGTCAGTTATTATGTAGCAGAGAAACTAAATTCTATTGCCAACCAGCTTTGCAACACAATTAAATACCATTTTTATTATCTTCTGTCAAATACTGAACAGTACTGTATGTCAATTGTCAAAATACAGTAAAATGTCAAATAGCATTGTACATCAACTATAAAATACAGTCAAATATCAAATATAATTAGATATCAAATACTCAACATTTGCAAAACCCACATTCACAGGGTCAACATGGGGGAGGGGAGAAAATTTTTGTAACCAACTTTGGTTCTTCTCTAGAATGGCCTGTATTATTGTTTAATTATAATTGAGGCTAAACCTTGGAATTGGCAGACCTTGTCTCCAAGTAAATAAACTGGCATAGGTTGCTTTGAATAAGTCTCACCGTCTTCCAGCCCTTGTAACATTCTGCAGATGTTCTTTAGATATTGTTCATTTTGCATTCTTATACCCAGGAAAAGGGATTCTGTGAGGGTGTGTGAGAGGCTGAGCAACCATTTAATGCCTCTCACAGAAGGGATACTTCTGCTGATAGTCAGCCTTCTGTTTTCCCTTTCTGAATTTGATTCCATGAAATAACCTGAATTGCCCTAATATATTTTAGTTCATGGAAAGCAATTTCAGGCTCCAGGCACTGAGCAGTAGGTATTGATTGGGATTATAGCACAGGCACTGTCTGTAGCGCATTTTCTTGATAGAAATGGAAGAATACACCAGTTTAATACAAAAAAAGAGAAGAAGAAAAGCCCCAGTGCTGGGTCCTGCTTGAAAAAGCACACTCTCTTGCAGCCTGCGGATCAGCAAAATCTTCTGTCTGCACCACAGTATAGCTTAATCCACACTTACAAATGCAGCTGGCAAGCATAACTGATAGTGCAGAAACGGCTTTAAATTCAGGCCATTTCCAGGCCTGTGTCTTATATACCTTTTTGGGGATTTGATGATCTCTAGGGGGAGACATGTCATGCTTTTTTTGGGATAGTTCATCCACTTTGGGCCCCACCCTGCACTCAGCTCTCACCTGTGGCTCCTAGAAGCTATCAGCTTGAGACAGTGGCCACACCCCAGGAAATGGTTTCGACTGACTGGCTAAACCAGGTGAGGGCAGCCAATGGGTCTTAAACACTTGATAAATCAGGTGACTTAGGGAATTGTCTATCCCCTGCATGGAAAATTGAGCAGATGACACCAATAGCAAGTTCAATGGTTAAGGAGGTAATTGAGGGAGATGAAGGGCAAATAGGGCTCATCAATCTGGCAAGGTAGTCCATCTAGCAGAAGGAATACTCTGATCCTAAACCTCCACTGCTTTGCTGACCAGACTCGCTTCTAATATCAGCCTCTCAAAGAAGAATTATACTGCTTTATAGCAAGGAGGGCAGCCAGAAGAACCACATATTCATGGTATAGGTTTTACACTGAGGAACTCTCTTCTGACTCTGATGGAGCCACCAACTGAGAGCTCAAAATGCTTGTTTTCCCTCCACCTCTCAACCATCTCTGGCCAGGTTAACATCTTGAACAGCTATACTCCCAACTATGTGCTTTGACATACAGACCAAGGATCAGTTCTACAAGGAACTAGACCAGGCTGTCAGAAAAGTCCCAGCCTGCAAACACCTATTCCTGCTGGGAGATTTCAATGCCATAGTTGGAGATGGTCATCACACATGGGACAACTGCATAGGCCACTTTGATATTGGCAGCATGAATGAGAATGGACAACGGTTGTTTGAACTGTGCTCGTATCACAGCTTCTGCATCACAGACATGTTCTTCTCTACCAAAGCAAGACAGCAAGTGTCCTGGAGACATCCAAGGTCAGACCACTGTCACCAACTGGACTTGATTGCCACCAGGCACTTAGCACTGACCTGTGTTTGTGTCACATAGAGCAACCACAGTGCCGACTGTGACACAGATCACTCCCTGGTAGTGAGCAAGTTCTTTCTCTAGCCAAAGAGGAGCCATAGCCCAAAGCAGAAAGTGCAGAATCAATACTGCCAGAAGATCTATGCCTGAACTTTGTGGCTGCTTCTCTGTCTCCTTTGAACAAGCTCTGATCAACTTCCCCAGAGACAGTGTTGAAGCAAGGTGGAACCACACCAAGAGAAAACCGACAACCCAGCTATGTCCTCCTTTGGCAAAAGAGCACAGAAGATCCCTGACTCACTTGAATCCAGCATTAAGGACATGGAGCCTATTATCGCTGCAAAGTGTGAGGATCTTGTGAGCTACAAGTGTGTGCCCTGCATAAAGATGCTAGCTGCAGTGAGAAAGGCAAAGACGAGCACAGAAAGAAGAAAAGCCATGGTACACTTGTATCAGCACAACCAGACACCTTCATCTGCCCCAGCTGAAACAAAACATGTCTCTCCCCTATCAGTCTCTACAGCCACAGCAGGCACTGTAACTCTTCCAATGTTTGGCTTCACCCCCAAAGGCTCACTCTTCTATTGTCTCCCAAGACAGACGGATGCCAACCAAATTATAGAGAGAAATAAATCTACTGCTAGCATAAAAGAAGCATTACTGTATTGAATGTTTGAAGAACAAGCAGGTGCCTTCACTGTACTCTTTTTAAGATCATGCATGCATTCAGAAAAGCACAACTCTACTATAACCTTTATTGAATATTAACAGTATTACTTATCTGTAGGCACCAGTTTACTATATCTTGATTACGGCAACTGCCTCTACAATAACCCTACATATCACTTCTCTTTTAGACTCTTATGCAACAGAGACCTGAAGACTCAGAGTGGCTGTGTCTGAGATCAGAAGGAGGATTCATATATAACATGCATTGGTCAGAACAAATGTACTTCTGAGCATTTAGAGCCCCCACCCCCTTCTCCTGTTTTTCTGCCTTCCTCTCCCCCACCCCATCTGCAATAGAGCAAAATAGAATCATTTAATGACCTCAAACCATAAAAAAGGTTTCTTCTGAACACTGACACTTGCTTGTGAATAAATGTGGTTGAGGAATCCCATTTTTTAAGTGCTGCTGATCTTTTCCTAGACTATGGTAAATAAATAAGAAACTGTAGCAAACATAGCCAGTAAAAACATAGTAAATTCTGTGGAAGCCTTTGAAGTTACTATAGAATTCAGAAGCTTCCACAGAATTTGCCATTACAGAACTAGAAGCCTGTACAAAAAGTAAGCCGACTCTGATTAAGGAAAAAGTGAAAGCCAAGTTTCAGAATGAGATAATTGCGCTATCATGCGTTGTGTCATAATACCTAAGTGCTTAAAATGACTTCAGAACAGGAGAAGACAGAAACATCAAATTATTGATCAAGCTGTGCTTTCAAATATGAGACCACTTAATAATAATAACTATAATTATGTTATCAATATCTAGAAAGCATAATGTGTCAAGAGTAATTGTGCTAATGCACTCCACCAAATGGTAATTCCAGTTCATTGTCTCACCGCATGCTGACGTTTCACACACTGCCCTGTACGTTCTTGACTTAATAGCACCACTCTGTCCCGATCTAGAAAATAGCTCTCCAAATCGCATAACTGTGTGGAGCTGTGGCACTCCTGCTAGCAAAGGATCAAAACCTTGCATCACCCAAATCATAGGTGTGTTAGAATAAGACTGAAATGCTAACTCAAAGCTGCTGCTCTTCTCAGCGAAACCTTCTTGCCATGGTCAAAACACTTACAGCATGTGGAGGTCATTTATTGCCTAGGTTTCTGGAGGATGGATGTCCCTTTATTCAAAGAGAACAGAATGATTTAGACATTAGTGGAGTGGCTGTGTGAGTACTTGAATTTCCTGTGTGCCCACATGCAGTGCCAGTTACATCTCCAAAAGGGAACTCATGTTGCTGACATGCATAGGCTTTCCCTATACATATGCATCATGCATCATTCCTGCCCATGCTCTGCGCAAGTTGCTACTGATATATATTGGGGAAAAGCTGGAATCAGAATTGTTCCGAGCTGCTCTTTGTGAATTGGCACAAGCACAGAGAAAAAAGCAAGCCAGACTCAATACACCAGTGCTTAAGGGAAGGTAGGGAATTAGCTTAGTTAAGTAACCACCATTAACATTTGCATAATTCAAAGTGCTTCTTATGCATTACCTAGATCAGGGATGGCCAGCATGGAGCCATCCAGGGGTTGCTGGATTTCATACACGATGTTCGTTATTGATTACACTAATATCAACATGCATGGCTGGATGTTAGGATATCAGCATTCCTACTACATCCACAACCACAAAACCACCCAATGACCTGCCCCTTTGAAACATTTATCACAGATCAAACGTGATACAGACACTTTCATACCTTCTCAAAAGAAAATATTTTTCAGCAAAGGCAAATTGCTCATTCATCTGTGAGTCACACATGCATGCATGAGACATTCTCAGTGTATTTCAATGAATAGCGTTGGACTTGGACCCGAAAGACTTCACGTATGCAGTATTAAGAATATAAGAAGACTTCCGCTGAATCAGACTAGTTTCATTTCCAATGAACCCTTTCTCGGTCAGTCATCATCAGCTCAGTCTACATGTGAAGCTCCTTTGTGTGTTACTTCACACATAGGACTAGACATGGTGTCTGTTACTAGACATGGTGTCTGTTACATGGTGTTTGCCATACCTGAGTCTAAACAGTTGGTGCCATTGGGAGCTGTCCTCCCATTATGAACAGCAGGTATAGTGGGTATTCTGATCAGGACCACAATGGCAGCAGAGAGTTAAAGCCCCTTCTCACCACACAATGGTCCCAATCAGGGATGCTGGAGAAGTCCAATGAAAATTTCACCACAGTGGCCAGTAAGAGGAATCACATAACTTTTGGCAGAAGGTGAACTGCAATGGACTGGAAACGGGGCTGCATGTGATTAATACAGGACAGAATGGGAAATGATCCCTTCTTAATTACCTAGTCTTAATCTAGCCCCATTCCCGTTCTAATTCTCCCCCTGTCTGCCACTCACTCACTCCTCACTCACTCTGGGGAATATTAGGTTGATCCTTACACTGAACAGCATTTGCCATTTTATTGCCCATTTCCTCAGTTTGGAGCTCTTCACAATTGCTTTTTCTCTTTACCATGCTGTAAAATTTGGTGTCACCAGCAAACATGGCCACCTGGTATATTCTTGTTGCTGAGCAACAACACGCAGAGCTCAGAGGAGTGGGAGGCCAGCCACCCAGAAGAGTCTCTGAAGTGTACTTGCCTGGAGGAAGAGTCAGCATCCAAAGTCAGGTCCAGTTCTAGGGACGGGCGAACAGCAATCTGTGTGTTCAGATGGTCCAGAGGCCTGAGAATCCGATGATCCTGGGGTCAAGTGTCAAGACAAGCAGGAAGCAGCAAGGCAGGGCCAGGAACTACAAGCCTTGTTATCAGCATCTTACTGCTGTTGGAAGCTCTGCTCAAGAAAGCTGAAGCCAGCTGGTCCTCATCAGTGCCTTCTCCTCTGTGTCCTTGGAGGCTGATCAGCTGCAGGAGGAATCACTCCGCCTTCTCCCCCTTCAGGCTGCTGTTCAGCAGGCAAAGCTGACTGCTGGCCCACGACACCACCTCATTGCTCTCCCAGATCATTGATGAAGAAGTTAAAAAACTCCAGCCCCTACTTTTTACATCCTTCCATTGTGAGTACCATCCATTTATTTCAGCTCTCTGCTTCCTGAACTTTTCCCCAAGTACTGATTACTAAAGAATCCATCGTGCTATTCAATGAGTGCTAGGTTTACTCAGGAACCTTTGACGGGGGTCTTTGTAAAAAATAAAAAATTAAGTCCAAGTATACTGTGTCTACTGGATTACTCTCATCCACATGCTTTTGACACTTCAAAGAACTCTAAGAAGTTAGTGTGACAGGACTTACCTTTGTAGAAGCTATGATTATTATTCTTCAGCAAGACTGGTTTTTCTACATGCCTAATATTTTGATCTTTAATAATGCTTTGAACCAATTTACCCAGTTCAGATGTTCTAGGAAAGCCACTATATTGTAACCTCCATTTGCCAATTGTAGAACACAGATAAGAGTAAACAGCAAGAAGGGTGACAGTTTTGCTGAATGTGTATGAATGAGACCGAGATTGTAAAGCACAATGACCATTAAAAAAATCCCAGTGATTCTTAGCAATATCCATTGATCCAACCAATTCCGATGCTTCAGTGGAAGAGAGAAATAATAAAAAAGAGGAGGGAAATGTGTCTGTGGACCCCTCCAAGACCACTATGGAAGAAGCAGCTATGGAAACAAGATTTACCAAGTTATTACTGTTTTTGATATTTCTTTGGCATTTTTCAGTGTGAAGAATTTCTGAAATCATTCTTAAAATAGTCTGTGTTAGGCTGGGAGACTGGCTTACACAAAGCAACCCAATGAGTTTCAGTGCTGAAAAGGGCCAGTTGTGGCATCAGGAAAAAATACTGTGGGATGGGGTGTAAAGGAAGCAGAGTTCATTACTGAGGGAGGGCGCAGGTTTTGTCCCATATGCTAAAATTTGAAAACAAAAATAATGGCATGTTTCACAATCATTCTTCTATCCAAAATATATTTTTGATAAATTAGCTAGCTATTGATTTTGTTATATAAACTTTCAAGTAAGCAAGCACAGGATTGCAGTCTCCTTCCTGTTTCCCGTTTGCGATGGAGTTATAATTTGTGCATGAAAGATGTGCTTCTTTCAAAGTAACCACAGGGGTCCAACAACTGGGGTGAGCTAATGATCTAATGTCCTCCCACCCATCTGGTGCCACCTTTGAAAGGGGATTTGATCTGGAACCAGTAGATAGTTGCCAACGGGAACATCCCTTGAGATGCAAATAGCAGCTTCAGGGAGGTCTCAAGGCTGCTGAGCCTTGTCCTCAGCTGCTATTTGGGTAATTAAAAACAAAACAAAACCCTGCACACATTCATTGCATTCACAATAATTGTTGCATCCAGTTTCACTGAGCCAAGCAAGCCTGGCATCAGTATGAGGTATCCCTGGGCAGCCTTAGCAGGGCCCATTGCTATGTTAACGCCTACCACGGGTTCCCCAAAGTGGGTGGCCATGTGCAAGCTGACATCTTCATTTCCCACAATGCCTCAGGTATAGCATTGCTCCAGGCATTGTGAGAAATTTAAACCGCAGCTCAGCCATAGTTGCCCAGCTCTGATCACTATGCTTGCTCCCCCCAACCAGGACCTAGTATCCTAACATACCCTCCAACATTTCTCTGATGAAAATAGGGATGTCCAGTGCTATTTTTCTAGAAAAAGAGGGGCCAGAACTCACCACAAACGCCTCCCTTGTTGTTTTATAATGGCAATGGTGCCCACCTGAAAGGTGCCAGAATTGAGCTCCGGCTGGGGGGAAACCACCTTGGGGATGTCCTATTCCATTTCTCCAATGAAAATAGGAGCATCCTAAGGAAAAGCAGTGGGACGTGGATGGTGCTGTGGGTTAAACCACAGAGCCTAGGACTTGCCGATCAGAAGGTCGGAGGTTCGAATCCCCACGATGGGGTGAGCTCCCATTGCTTGGTCCCTGCTCCTGCCAACCTAGCAGTTCGAAAGCATGTCAAAGTGCAAGTAGATAAATAGGTACCGCTCCGGCGGGAAGGTAAACAGCGTTTCCATGTGCTGCTCTGGTTCGCCAGAAGCGGCTTAGTCCTGCTGGCCACATGACTCGGAAGCTGTACACTGGCTCCCTCGGCCAATAAAGCGAGATGAGCGCTGCAAGCCCAGAGGTGGTCACAACTGGACCTAATGGTCAGGGGTCCCTTTACCTTTAAGGAAAAGCAGGACAATCCAGGATCAAATCTATAAATCTGGGGCTGTCCCTGGAAAATAAAGATACTTGGAGGATACCAATTTGACACTTTGCCAAGGACGCACTCAAACCAACAGCTGGACTAATGTAATTACTAATGCAATTACTACTCGAAGTAGTGGTCTTATGCCACCACTACCTCTATCTTGCGCAGAAGCATGCACTGACAGGGTTGTCTTGCTCTTGCATCACAAAAATACAAGCCACAGAAAAGGCATTTACTTCTTTGCCATCCCCAGCTCCTAGAATATACAGAGCCCATTGAATGAAAAGTTCAAGCACAGAGTGGCTAAAGCAAACTTATCCAAGTGAAGATGCAGAGGTTTCAATTAATGGCACTTGGCATCATATGAATTGCTCAATTTCACAAACACATATTAGAAATCGTCTTCAAAAGAACTACCCAAGATTTCATTTATATAGTTGTGTAATTATAGCCCTCAGACTTATCTCCCCAAGCCTTCTTTATTTTCCCCTTCACAAAAGAAGGTTATATAGCTTTTATTTTCCGCCGTGCGGCTGAGTTCATATCTACAAAGCTTATTTTGACATAATAAGAACCAGGGCGGGCTCAGTAAACAGTATAAAGAACATCGTTTTCCAGTTCGACTTTTTTCCTTTTCTTCATTTGGTCAGAGTGAAATTACAGGCTGATATGAATATATTGATTTAGAAGGCAGCAGATTATATAACTTCTATCTTTCTCACCAGACACAATAGCCTCCTGCTGTCTCCTGCAAATGTAAATCTTAAAACATCCCTTTTTATTAAAAGAAAATAATCTTGCTTTCAAAGCAAGCAGACCACAAGAGCCTAAATTAATCTGTGCAAAAAGAATATGCTCCAAGTGTTTAGTTATTTTCCCCCTATGATTGTGGACAATTTGCAGTATACATTAAAGCATGTATATATTTATTACAGTGTTATAATTGAAATTTCATGATGTGATATACCAGTATAAGAGACCTGAAAGGTTTTTGTTTTTTAAAAAAACATATGATATGTTCTGATGTGGAATATTACAGAAGGAACTGAACTGAGGTGTATAGATGCTTATGGGTCTCAGTTTCCATACACTACATAAAATTGCCAGAGTATATTTACAAGAGAGAATGAAAGTATGTCTCAAAGGGGTTTCTCACCCATATTTTCTCAACTAATGAACAATATTGCAGATTTGTTGTAGGCTGAGTCGTTCCATGTTTGATACATCTTGAAGAACCGTAAATACAAGCTACCCATTTTAACAATGATAAATGTCCCCTTCCAAATTCCAATCATATCTGTTCTTAGTTACAGCAATTTCCACTTTAAAATAAAAAGAAGCAGTAGCGAGGTTTAGACACACATCATTTTTAAGACTCAGAAATAAAAGACTTGGAGAAAAGCCAGTCACTTGAATTGTGGAGTTACCCATTCCCAGAATATCTTTTACAGTTATCACCTTTCACTTGTCACCAAGATCTATTAGGTCTCTCTGATACTTTTACCATTGAAAAACAATTTTATTATCAGTATTTATCCAGCATTTTAATGCTTCTACCATCTTTTTCCAAGGTATTACTTAATGTGTTCTTTTGCATAAATCCAAATCATTACTAACACAGCACTGAACTATTTCTTCTAATATCTGTTTCTTCCACTGCTGCATCAAAGTTATGGAGGCACACGAAGTCTCCTTTTATGACAGCTAACTCTATTCATACTTCACAGGCCCAGACTGAGGGGGACAAGAGATGGAAGGAACCCTGGGCAGCAAGGTAGAGGGGTGGCAAACTGTATCTGACTCGGACAACAATGGCTGCTTACCCAGTCCTGGAGTGGGTGGTGGTTTCGGCACAGTGCGTTATGCCCCATTCCAGGGGAGCAATGGTAGGCAGAGGGGACCAGCTGTTGAGGGATTCACCTGGCCAGCCGCTTTGGTTGGTGGGTTTTTGCCGCCGGCCAGATTTTGAATTTGGGCCAATCCCCTAGTAGGCATGACCATTACTATAGCTTGATCTTGGGCATGCAAACATAGAAGCACATAACACGCCCATTTCCAATGTGCATTTTGTAATGCATTACACATGTGGTTTCTCACTGAAGAAATACATAGCTTAATAATGCAATAATGGTATGGCTACTATCAGAGCATGGTTGGGTCTATGAGGCCAGAGAGTGGAACACAGGAATGGAGCAAGCCGCTTTCTCACTTTACTCTTCTTACCTGGTAATGTACTGCACAGCTGCTCTGCAATCCAGCATCACATTGAATTCCTGAGAGATAAGGGCACACAGCTGCAGCATCTACCTTTAGGGCATTTTGAGTAACCATGTTACTGTAGACAGCATTCTTCAAAATGTGAGGGCTCTTAACAGCCTTCTATCTCTAAGATCCCATTCACCTAAATTAAGAAACGTCAACTGCCAGGTGAGGGTGCTGTCGGTTCTCTTCTAGGGTGAACAAGAAGTTTCTTATGATGATTTCAACTGCTGTCACCTAGAGAGCTTTAAACAAATGCCTTTTCATTTTGGAAGAAGATTCTTTTTCCTTCACTGACCTCTCCAAGCCTCTTTTAGGGACCAGATCTGCCAGATTTTAAATGTCTGCTCCAAGAATTTCAAACCAAGTTCCCTCAAGCCAGAAGAAGTATCCACAATACAACTGAATATTATTTAGGAGGCTTTCAAAAGATAGGGTGATGGAATGTTTTTGAACCAACTCAAGTCACCTCAAAAGGTGAACAGAAAGTAAAACAAAAACAACCCTCATGAAAACAGCAAGTTGGGTTCTGACAGGGATTTTTTTAAAAGCTTTCTTCTTGTTCTTCCTTTCCGAAATCATTTCAGTGTATCTCATGAGAGTCACCATAAATCATTTTGACATACATTATATGCAATTCAGAGATCATCATCAGTTTTTTATGATTTAGAAAGCTGACACATGCAACATGAAGACCTGTGCACAATGTGATTATTTGTTCACCAGTATCGCACGGAAAAGATGGATAAGAAAAGAAAAACTTTCAAAAATGATTCCAGAAGGATAAAACACAAAATGTGATAAAACTATGCACAGAGAAGTGGTTTGCCACTGGGTGTCATGAAGCGCCAAACATGTCTCATAAGAGATTAGCTACAATCACAATTAATCATTTTCTCAGACGTAGGTTCTTCGTCTGCATTGGCTTGTGTCTCTGCGTGTTGTGGGGGAGATAGTAACAATTAGCTTAGGAAAGCAGGCCACTCTACCTGCTATATTCTGTCTACACCTTCAATTTTCATCAAGTGCTGTCAATTGGTTCACAGAATGTAATTAAAGTATGAAAATAGATGGCCAAGATGCCTGGTTTATAAACTTCATTGGTTATGCCTACTGACTCCCTTTTGGTGCTGATTTAAATGTTCTGTTATTAAATTGATTAACTAATTAGATGTTGCTGAAGCCATGTCAGGTGGCATTTCACATCAATTTTCTACCAGTGACTAGGAACTTTCCTTTACTCTCTTGTACTTTAATTCTGATGGCACATGTTTTCCATTGCAATTAAGTGTGTGCCAACATTACCACAGGTTTTAAGAAATGCCACGACAATAGAAACATTCAGAGTGTAACAACTGGGCATATCTAATCAAGTCAAGATTGGCAGGACAGTCACAAGTCCTGTAATGCCCTTTATTCCAGGCACCAAAGTTCAGGGGTTTAATTTTTATTTTTATTTTGTAAGTTGATCTACGCCATAACCTTTTGAAGTAGGCTAGGTAGGTTGAGAGCGGGCAGTTCAAACACCCAAAGTTAGGAAACCACACAGACCTGTGTTTTCTTATCTATCCACTGTTTCCAATAACTCTTCTCGTTGTGAGACTTTTGTGGGTCAGCTGAAAATTTGTCTGAACCCTGCATGAGAACCTAGAGGCTGAGAGGGAGGGTGTGTCAGAAAGAAAATGAATTGAGATAGATGATAGCTAGATGATAGCTAGATAGATGATATAGATCTTAGTAATTTTGTATTAATGTAACATTTTTATATGTAACTATATTTTTATATGTAACTCTTGAGAGTCCCACGGACTGCAAGAAGATCAAACCTATCCATTCTTAAGGAAATCAGCCCTGAGTGCTCACTGGAAGGACAGATCCTGAAGCTGAGGCTCCAATACTTTGGCAACCTCATGAGAAGAGAAGACTCCCTGGAAAAGACCCTGATGTTGGGAAAGATGGAGGGCACAAGGAGAAGGGGACAACAGAGGACGAGATGGTTGGACAGTGTTCTCAAAGCTACAAACATGAGTCTGACCAAACTGCGGGAGGCAGTGGAGGACAGGAGTGCATGGCGTGCTCTGGTCCATGGGGTCACGAAGAGTCGGGCACGACTAAACAACAACAACACATATTTTTGTAATATTTTGTTTAAGTTGTCTGTTGTTTCAGGGGGTTTTTATACTACTTATATTTTTAGTATATTAAGCAGTAGAGAAATTAAATAATCAATCAAAATAATTGATACATTTATGTCTTTCTTTTCCACCCTGGAGCTCAAGATTGTGTATGTTTTCCTCTCCCGCTTTTCTATTTGCAACAGCCCAGTGAGGTAGGCTAGGCTGAGTTAATATATATACATAAGCAGCAGTTCTTGCCAACAGAGAGCTGCAGGTGGCAAGCTGGTGGGGCAGAGAGAGAGGTGGGGGGGGCCATTACATACAGTGTACCAAGCCCAGGAAACCCTTTTGGCATCCCTTCTCTGCACTGTTTTTGAGTGAGACATGATTCAGAATGAAGAAATCTCAGCCTTTAAAAGATTTATTTATATTCCTTAAATAGTATTTTCAGTAATCTGATCAGTGGGTTACACAATGTTCTGCTTGCTGCAGTGCTAAACATGCATTTCTTAGAGGATCAGACCTTAAGAATGCAGGAAATCCCAGGATCAGAGCAAAGCCATTTGACTCAAGTAGTAATTTTAGTCAAAGAATAAATTAAGGTCATTTCCAAAAATAAAGAAAATGCACTACATCTAGGAGAGCAAGTGATGCAAAGAATCGGGCTAAATCTAAGAATGTAAGATGCCAGCTGCTGCTAAACTCACATGGATTGCTGGAAGGCAGGAAACGAGAACATGTGACAGAGGCTCATATAGGAAAACAAAGGTGTATTGAGGTACATCCCTTCCAGAACACGTTCCTATAGGCTCCCGGTTTGTGCTAGTTCATAAAGGAGAACTCTCAGTGACCCATCTTGCATTCTCTGTCATGAAGACATTCTTAAAACTTTCCCTACTTCACTAACATATTTCTGTCACTGTTTGGAGAACTGACTCAAGCAACCTCCCTTAGTTCTTTTTCAAAACAGTTAGAATGTGCTTCTGGCAGATCTTTTTGACCTTCTACACCAGTGTGGTGTAGTGGTTAGTGTGTCAGGCTAGGACCTGGGAGACCAGGGTTCAAATCCCTACTCAGCCATGGAGCACACTGGGTGGCCATTGGCCAGTCATTGCCTCTCAGCCAAACCCACTTTACAGGGTTGTTGTGAGGATTAAATGAGGAGGGGGAGAATCACGCATGCCGCCTTGAGTGTTTTGACTAGTGTTAGGGGGTACAAGTGCCACTGGCTGAGATATACTGGCTTAAACCTTTTAATGTTATGGTCCTGGTGAAGTAGTTACAGGTGGTGGGAGACACAGGATCAAAGGAACTAGAAATGTTGTTCCATTTCTGTTGTTCCACTCCCCTCGTATGCAGTGTTAGAAACTGGCATAGAAAAGCTAGGAACCAAATGGCTTCTTGGTTGTGGGCGCCAAAACAGAATCTCTAGTTGCCATTTTCTGGGAGTTGGCAACACTATTTATTAATTATTTTGATAAACATGAACTAATATGCAATTCACCTAAGAGACACATGGTTAATAACACATTTTTATCAGAAATTGTTAATACATGTTTAATTTGGTGTTTGCAATAAAAATATTGGTATCATACTTCAGTATTCCAAACACTCTACTCTTTATTGTTAAACTCCTTAACATATTATCTGCCTTTAACATATACTTTGAGGCTTCAAAGCACATACATTTCAGTAATACCTGAGCGTCAGCCAGGTGCAAAAATGGCAACCAGACGTTTTGAGGTGCTCACAAATGGAGAATCTTTCAGCACAAAATGAGCCTGGTGCCCTGCTAAATTTGAACCCTGCTCATGTTTCCAATGCAAACTGGTCTCCTTGATTTGCATCAAGATCCTTGACTGTGGAGAAGGAAGGCAAAAATCAAAACCTGATTAAATATTCCAGATATAATGGGAACTTCAGCTTCAACCTTAGAGATTGGAGAGATTACAATATGTGTCCTCCTGGTTCATTCCAGACTTTCTTCCTTGTTTATTGAATACTGGAGGGTTTTTTTAATAATAATTTTTATTAATTTTAACATATAAATTATAATACATACCACAAAACTTCACCACTTATACAATCTTTTTTTGGACTTCCATCAGCACCTCTGATGATCCACCGTTTTAACCACTTCTTATGCATTTCTTAAATTCATATTGCCTTTAATTATCTTAACTAACCATCCTCCCCTTTATCCATTTTTGCAATAGTTCTAATAATTCACCTCACAAAACTTCTTGCAAACCTACAAACGTAGTCTGTTCATCACAAGAATATTGGAGTTTTTTTGAGGGGGGGAGCTATTGTTGTTTTAACTTTCTCTTCTTTATATTTTCATTTCTGTGTTTCTCCAGAGAATTGGAGCTTTAGAATCTCTTCCCATTCATTTTAATGACACAAATCCTACTTCTGATCCACAACATTGTATGTATTTTCAAACATCAGGCCCAGGTGCTTGCTGCTGTCTTTGCTCTCTCCATCTTTTAAGCTTACTTCACGCTTCTTACATTCCATTAAACCTGGATGTATTTTCAGCCAAAAGAGATTCTGATTGAGTGAAAAACAGAAATTAATTGAATTCAAGGTGTTGCCGTCTCATAGCTCAGATGAGAGATGGGCATCCATAGCCCTGCCGATGTGAACTAATAGCGTAGCTGCTGCAAAGCAAAACAAAGCGGTGGAACACAGAAGAGCAGATGTCTGCAAGAGAAATTATTCCCTGGTTTGTCATTACTGAACTGTCCGGTCTCATGATGTCATTAGAGATCACAGAAGGATTGTAAAAAGGATAAGTTGCAGTCAGCACATCTGCTCTGGCAGCTTAATTTCACAGGGAGAGCAGGTGGAAAGTGCCATTGCCATTGTCTAAGACAGACAGATTCTTGAATAAGTGGCACTCCACATTTGATGGGAGAGCTTTTTGACAAAGCCTGCAGCACAGCTGGAGAGACACAGACTTCACTTGGTTTAAACCTGAGCTGGATCTATTCAGTGGCTTTCACCCATCCAGCAGGGGTTTCCTGATAGCTCACGCTCAACTTCTACTCCAAAGAAGCATCAAGTCCTTTCCTCAACAACGCAGCGTAGGCATGTCGGAAAGAAGTGTGTGGAAGTATTTTCACTACCCCCCAGAATCTCTTTCCTGAGTTCCTCATACCTTGCGCTCAAAAGCCACAAATTATGCTCTGAGAAGCATAAGATCATTTCCTCAAGGTTAGGCACATTGATGACATTTATGAAATATGTATCAATTCCATCTAAAATTGCCAAATGAGCACACTTCCTTCCAGCCTAGTAAACAGCCATTAGCCTAGTTGTCCGTGGTAGCTAAGCATGGCCCCTGGTGATTAGGCAGAGCCACTTTGTAAACTGAAAGCAAATGGCATCTTCCTTCCTTCCCGGGCTATCCATATGCTGCACAGGCAGGTGGGCTAGAAATGTTTCCAGGATTGTTTGCATTCCAGGGTTTTTCCTCCTGCATTGGAGGAGGCTGGACTAGATAGCGTTTGGGGTCCCTTCCAGTTCTACAATTCTATTATTCCATTTCATGCTGAGCTACGTGTTTTTGAGCTTTAAAGGGCTCAGTCTGCTCTCAGAGTTTTGCGGGAGTAGGTAGCTCTCGCAGAGCTGTCCCTGGTACTGCAACTTCTGCCTTCTCTTCTTCTCTGTGAGATCTAGCACTGGACCAGAACGTGACACTCTTTGACTCCAATACCTCTCTACTAACTTTCCACCTCCAAATCAGCACAAGCATACACACACACAAGCTCCTTTTAGCACCATGTGGCAAGGGCAACAGATGCATGTATCTTTTTTACCATAAAGACAAAGGAGTTGCATTGGCAATGGAGAATCAGAGAGGAAAATTTTACCTCCTTCCTAATCTCCTGTTGTAGACTACAACCTGGCAGCACTCTGTGGAGTGTCTTTTATAATGGAGTATAACTTCTGTTTAACTCTTTTCCCTCATATAAAAGGAGCTGATTTTTATTTTTCATTAGTCTAACTATTCTACCCTACTTTAAATTAAATTATTGAGAAGGAAAGTTGTTTCATTTATGCTACCTACAGAATATAGGTATAACTGAATCTTACAATGAGGCTATTTTTGTTTTTAATTATACAACTTGTCCTAGTTCATTAGCCATACACTACTGAGGTGCAACAAAAGTAAGTGATTCATTGCTGACACATGGCATTTCCTGAGCAGTCATTAATTAGCAAACTAACACTTGGACATAAATTAGTGGGGGACATCAGCAAATAGAACTTTAATCAGTTCTCTTCCTCCCCCCCCCCCATTCATAGAAGCCTTCATAGCTTTCAGCATCTGATCCCCCTTTCAGACTCAATCTTCATCTGAGTAATAAAAGACAATAGAACCATACTTTCAGCTGTTGTATATCAGCATAGCTCCACTGATTTGTCTGAAATTAAGCTGATGCGTATAGTAGGAAAAGAACTAGCTCTATAGAAATAAAGAAAAGAGACAAGCTAGGTAAGATTTGAAGTAAGGTCAATCGACCATTTCGCAATGAAAATGGAAAGTCATCATGTCCATTATTTAGCACGGTCATCAGCATTTCTGAATTGGCCCAGAATGCATCTGGTTGGGCCTAAATTTATACCCAGAATGCACACAATCTAATGACAATTACATTATTGGTAAATATAAAAGCTTACTTCATATTTTTGTGACCCAAACGTCACATTATGTGCTGAACGAGGTCACCCAACAGAAAGAAGCAAATATATTTCTGGACTTGTTCTCAGGGGTGGTTTGTTTTGCTTCAGAGATGTGCTGGTTACATAAAGTGTTACCTTCTTTTAGGTCTTGCATTGACTCTATGTGCTGGACAACGGGGAAACAATATCTTTTTTAAAAAATGTGTGAACCCAAATGGGGCTTCCTAGATGCTTCCCCTGGAGACTACACCATTCATGGTTCTCCCTGTGCAGTACAAGGGATGCCAATTGATAAAGCAGCACACAAATGCCCTGGGCAGGGGGAGCACAAACTCAGATCAAACCTTACCTTTCAGAGAAACCAGATATTTGCACTTAGATTTTTGCAAAGTTGCAATGCAGCAATTTTAATGAGATCAGAGAAAAGAGAAATTTGCAAATAATCAAGGGACACAAATCCTAATCATATTTGCTTGGAATTTATCTTATTGAGTTCAACAGGAATTACTACCCAGAAATGTGCATTGCATCAAAGACTGTAAATATCCTCAGTCTGACTGGCAATCAATGATCAGCTAATTTGCATGCTTATGGATCAACCAGGCGGACAAGGGTATGAAGGCTAAACAGTCCAATCATTCTGTTGATAAGATGGTGTTTCTGCATGCTTCATTGGAATAAAAAGGACACTCTTGTGTCCTTTTTTCTTTTCTTGATTTAGAGAGGCCTGGCATTACCAAATTGGAGAACCCCTGCCTTAGTTGCTTTTTTTTTTAATATGGCCTTTTATTTCTAGGTAATTAGTTCAAATCTTGCCCAAGACATTATCATCACTGCATGAAGCTACCCAAAGTGATCATCTCCATTCAGCTTTTGTGCAGCCAGCTGTTTATCATTATCACAGTGGGCATCAATTGGCAGTTGGAACATAGAAAACAAAGATTAAATGGACATGACTGCACCAGTTCCTCAGGCAAAGAGATACATCTCAGAAACAGAAATGGAACTCATTGGTGGCTTTTGCCCCATGGCATCTATTCAGCAGTGAACTTAAGCACATAGCTCAGGCCCCTTGCTTTCATTAAAGTCAAAGGACAGATTTAAATGTGCATTGAATTAAAGGTTCACATGAACAAGTCTGAATAGCAGCCGTTCTAGATTTCTATGCTTCTATTCTAGCATCATTTAAAGAAGCAAAATGGGGAGTATATTTGAGCAGAAAACCAGTAGATGTGTATTTTGAACAGCAATGTGGGTTGGTTTTTTTAATTCAAGAAACCCACATTGCTGTTCAAAATATACATTTGTTTCTGTTTCTGTAGTACATAATGCTTTCACTTTATGCTTGCTTTTAAAGCTTTAAATGTGATGTACCATGCAGTTGGCAAGGGTTTAATTCTTCAACACGAAGATCAATTTTGTGCAAAGCCATCATTGAATTTTCTGAATTAAATGAAACAAGTGTTTTCCCATCCGGCACAGTCCAGAAGGCATCGAAGGCATCGATAAGGAAAGAGATCATTAGTTATACTGCTAAAAAGCATAAGGACTATGATCGGTTCCCTAATTACTCACAAAGAAATAAACACCACTTGAGTTTGTTGACACCATAGCAACTCCATAATTAAAGCAGAATTGAGATGGCAGTGAAAGCCAGACCTAAACTCCTTCGGGTTGTAGAAAGAAATGTGGCATGTACTGGAATAGATAACAGTCTGCGTATCGAAAACTAAACCAAAGCCCTTCAGTTGGCATCTGCCTGGGTTTCTCACACTAGGAATGGATGGACCGGTCTATTTCCAAGCCATGTCAGTTTTATACATGTGTGTTCCATGCCATTTCTGCATTAATGAAAAATCTTTGCAGAAATCTGTATGTCTATACATACTTTGTCATACATTTCTATGGTACATTTTTTGAGATGAGAACTGTATTGCACAATTCCTTGAATTAAAACACACACACCACCAAACTGTATCTAGTAGGGAAATACAAAGCAATCACAGCAGCAGTACGTATGCTTAGCATTCATGTAGGTACTTAAAACGTTTGAAATGCATTATGTCAGCTAGGCAGTGCTGTGAGTGCAGCACAGGTGGGCAACTCAGAGCAAGTGGGCCACATGTGGCCAGCTGTAATTTTCCACAGTTGCCCCTGCAGCTGAATTCACCCCATACAGCAGCGGCAACTGCATCCTGTTCAGTCTTCCAAAGGGCTGTGTGGCAGGATGCAAGGAGAGCAATTTACATGGGGAAGGAGGAGCGACTAGGCGGCTCTCATGTACCTTTCTCATCATTACAACTGCACTCCCCTCAGCTGTTTGACTGAATGGCGTGACTGTCAGTGCCAATAAGCTGGGAGGAAGCACATGAGATTCCCAGCTGTTTGGTGCTAGAAAGAGCCAAACACCGCATTGATCAGGGCACTCCTCAGATTTTTGCAACAACCATCAGCCAGGGTGGGTGCAGGCACATGAAGGGTTTGCTGTGATCTCATCACTAGCTCCCCACATTCCAACTGTGTTGCATTCAGAAGAGCTGGGTTGTGCACCCACCACAATTATTCCCAGCTGGACAGCGGGGAGAGGAGATGCATGATGGGATCTCAGTGTGCTGAGAGAGGGGGATAAACTTTCCTATCCTTGCATGCTGAGATGGAGTGAAAGTTCAGTGGGAGAGAACGATGCATTTGGATGTGCAAAGATGAGGTGTCTATTTCTCTCTGTGGCTAAAAGAGGGGAAGGTGCAATGGGAGCCCACCACCCACCATCTCAGACAGCTTTTGGGTCAAGAAGATTGCTCAACCCCGTTGCTGTGGTAAAAATGTAAGTCCCACTTTATTGAATCCAGTACTAAAGTCCCACACAGCTTTTCCTTACCTGTTGGGGGGGGGCAGGAACACTGAGCCTGTCAAATATGTTGGAAAACACCTAGAGAAATTAAACAGGTACCTTGAAATGTCATAGCTACATTTGCTTGGACCTATCAGTACTGAGGAGTCTGTGAATACTCCAAGGACAGAAAATTGACTAAGCTTTTAAAACTTTAGGTGATTGTTTATGCTATTAAAGTATCCTGGGCAACTTTGGGAATTAGAAGGGGCAAACACTGAGCCCTTTCTGGGAGTTAATTTGGTCTATTCAGTTTCTCATTTTTATTTTTATTCTGAATTTGTTATGTTAGAATTCAAAATACACATGGAAGTTATACAGTATGTAGAACTTGGGGGAGCTGGAGGACAGGAAGCTGGCCTCTAAACAAATTGGCAATTTGCAAGCTCTCCTGTTTACAAAGGTTGGTATTTAGATGCTTTCGGAACTTTCCTCAAGTGGCATTTGCCTTGGATTATGCAGTATTCCCATGGATAGTTATATTCTTTTCTCCTCTTTTAAAAGCATGCACGCACACAAACACAATATTTTGTTCTGTAAGAGAGCCTGCACCAAGAACAGATTTTCGATAAGCAGACTGCATATTTATTCACTGTGTCCCAAGAAGCCCATATCTGTTTTCCCCAGCTTCCGCTTAGTGGCTAGATCTTTTATTAGCAATCGTGTGATTGTACATGTACTGCAATATGCAACTATGTTTGGTCCTGTGTTCTTTGTCTTTCTAAATATTGCATTATTTTGTTTTACTCACGAGGAGAGAAACACAACCACAACTTCCCTTGCTAAATTGCCAACTTTCAGCCTGTGCTGCCAATACTCTCTGGTAACACTAGAGGAGAAGAGAGCCCATTCTTCCTAGGCTTATGTAAAGCCTACTAACTGATGGTAAATGGTGCTTCCTTAATAGTCACTAATATAATAGCCCAATAAAGATCCCCACGCTTTTCAGTGTACATTTTCAAAAGGCATGCGAAGGATGTGAGGAAGGGCTCGTGTGGCATGAATCATCCTATGAAGTCAAAGAAAATTGGGGTCAACTTCATCTCAGGCAATAGAACTCTGAAAATGCTTGTAAACAGGATTATTAACTTGGATCTAAAAACTAATGGTGCATACAGAATGCCCTGCTGGAATGGGTGTGGTGTGAGTGTTCACTGATCCTGCTTGTTATAGAAGCAACTTTCTCTGTACCAGCACTTCCTTCCATAGGAACGGCTCCTTTTAGATTATCTCCACCTGAAAATAGGTTGGTTGCAGTTTCACAAGTGTGAGTATTCTTCCACTTGCTCCAAGGTACTGTTTGTCCCTCTGCTTCCTTCTCTGCTTTCCTGCCAACAGGGACACCTCTGGATGTACCTCCACTTCCATTCTCTTATTCCATTCCTTGTTCCATCAGTTCCTCTACTTCACAAGTGCTATTTCCAAAGGTTCATTCTTGGTATTTGTTTTTTGCCAGAAATGCCCTTTCATCAGAATAGGTGTTTACTTCGATATTTAGAATGCTTTGAATGCATTTTATGCAAGAAGTGTAACAAAAACGGATAGAAGTAAATAATAAATGGAAGAACGGTATAAAGAGGTGTGGGATATAGCTATTAATGATAAATTAACAGGTGCCTATGAGTTTAGAACTACTTTTTCCATTTTCAAAATGGGATCATGACTGTGAATGACTGACAGACACACACACAGCATTGCCTGCCTCTGCATTTATTTAAAACAAACTGAAGTCCTAATCCGGTTCTTAGCCATCAGGAACTATTTCCCCTAAAACTTACAGACCAAGACATCTCATCATTTGCAATTCCAAAACATATGCCACTGTTTTCACTAGAATCAGCAGTGCCAAGTCACTCTCTGCAGCCCGTGCAGGTGGGTGTTCAAGTGGAGAAAAAACTCGGTCCAATTATGCAATGTATCCCCACTGAGGAGAGAAAGGTAAAACACGTTGAAAATAGTTAGCAGGTGAAAAAGAGGTAGAGGCAACAAAGGAGGAACCAGCTGTTTTCTGTCAACTGCTGCTTCATTTGGATCAGGAGCTGCTTCTCGCTGCCAAGTTTAAAGAGAACGCCTAGCATGCGGGGGAGGGAGAATGGGAAGGGAGGAAGGAAGAGGAGGCGGCGTTGTATAGGAGATCCTTAGTCCTGGGTCTTGCAGAATTTCAGGCAGGAGGGCTGAAGAAAGACTTGTATCAAACGACTGCTTCCTGTAAGTGGGGGGCACTCACACACCACAAAGAAAGAGGGCAAAAGAGGACTTGGCTTTGCATAATATTTGCATAACTAATTTATATGTAAAGATGCACATTTAAAAATGATTACTGCAACTTGGAGTGGAATACCATGTGTCTCAGCATAGTCAGGAAGACTGCGACTTGTGCACATGTTGTCCAGCTAGTAATTGTTGCAACATCAAGACCCTTCCTCTAGACTTGGACTGGATAGGCCTTCAAACGGAAGGATGCAAGTCCTCTGTAAAGTAGGACATATGGGTATCCTAGGTTACTACCCAGACCAGTCATTAGGCAATAAATGCAAGTGAAGTTATGCTCCCCAGAGGGGAAGAGGTATGCTGGATTGGAATGCTTTTATGGCCTGCTTTGAACTTTGCGTGGTTTCATCTCTTCCATGAAGAGCAGTGTCTGGGTGGTTGAGTCTGCTGACTCCTGTTGAGTCACAATAGGTTTTAGGTTTGGTCCATGGAAAGGAGGAGGACATACAACAATCTGGGGGCATTTTTCTTAGTGCAGTAGAAGGTGAAACCATAGGTTGAAGGGTAGGCTCCATGGTTGGATGAGGGACAGTTTTGGCCCAACTGCCGGAAATTTTATATCACTGAGTTTTTCCCCAGAGTTCATAGCCCCCACCTAAACATTACACATGGCTTGCACATCTTTCCTACAGTTGTTGCAGTTGGCCCATCCACCACCCTCCATATGGGGCTTCTACTTTTAATGGATTCTGCAGCCCCCAAAATACCAGCTTCAGAAGGATTTTTCAGCCAAGGAATGAAGAGCTAAATTCCCCTTTCAGTACCTGTTTCTGGGCCTACTAATTATCCAGAAATACCCCCCAACTAATGCAATTTGCATTTTTAAAAATTTGCATGTTACATGCAAAGGCACATTTAATTTGGTCCATATATTGTCTCTGGAAGTTGCTCAGATTTGGGGAAACTCATGTGGTGCATAAGGAGATAAAAATTATTTACATTTTGCTTAAAAAGAAAGAAAGACTGTAATACCAGTAGTAGCCTACAGACAACCCTGATGTTCGACTTCAGGCAGCATGGCCAACGTGGCCAACGTTCAACGATGATGGGAACTGTAGTCCATCATCTGAAGGGCACAACATTGCCATCATTTACTCTAAAGTATTCCTGTTGAAATACTAAACTTGAGCTGACAGAGCAAGTGGTTTCAGCATACAATATTCTATTTGTGTTGAATATTTCACTTTAAACCACAACGAGTAACTCATGTGGCAAAAAATTCCATGTTAGTGGACAGGAATCCTATAGTTCTAGCATTTTGTAGAAATCTTGAGATAATGTATATATTTCACCACCATTAAACCACTATGGTATCATAACTATTTTTAATGTTATTACATGATATACAGTATAAATCTCCTGGGTTTTTGCTCCAGCAGAGAACCACAAAAGAGCTCTGAGAAATCAACAGCTAGAATAAAGCAACATATCTTTAGAAGTGTTCCCATCTCCCTCCCGAGTGCCAGCCACAGAATTAGTCTTTAAATAATCATTAAAATGTAATTAAGGAGGCAAAATTTTCCTTTGCACTCTACAAGATTGTCTGGGATTTTACCCTGAAGAACAGTCTAGCTTTATTCTCCATCAGAAGGACCATCTGCTTAAACATAGCAGGCAGGGCAGTGGGGAGCCACCACTTCCCTTAATGCTTTAAAACTGGATTTTGGCTTATCCTCATTGACATTAGCAGATCTTCTAAAATAAAAGGAAGCATCAGACTCCGCAAGACATCAATGACATCTAAAGATTATAGGAACAGAAAAGGCAATGATGTATAGCTGGATATTCTAAATTGTTGCAGATTTAGACAATTCCTACACTGTGGCGATATGTATATATATATCTACATATATATATATATATATATATATATATATATATATATATATTCCTTTTCAGAGCAGCAAGGAATCACTTAACTTCTACCAGTAGCAAATCAAAAATCACTTGCTTGTAGTTCTATCACCTGCCAGTGCTACATATCTGACAGGCAGCTGGGCAAGTAATTCTCTGTGTGTATCATTATTACAGCTCAGACCAGACTTGGCTCCCCAGGTGACAGCCCGGAAATTCTTGTAAGCTGCAGGCACACCTTTGCTAGTGTTTTACCTGTAACATCCACAGAATCTGCATGGCTTAATGGAATTTGTTAACTACAATAGCCTGACAAAAAGTACGCAGGACATCAACGTAGACAGGATTTCAATAGGTCTGTTATTCTGCGTCTGGGCTTTGGTGCTGTTTGCAAAAACATCCAGGACTGTATGTAGACAGGCCATTAAAATACAGTCTGATATAGGAATATTCAAACACGTCAGCCTACTGTTGAAGGGAAAAGATGAGTGTGCCTTGCCACTGTTTCATTTCTCCTTTGTAAAAGATCTATGAAAATACAGAGCGTATGATGGTTTAAGAAATATGTAGAATACTCCGGGTTTGAAACAGTGCATTGCAGTACTGGGAGGCCATATAAGTAGCTAATATTCTTTTTATGGTTGCTGTAATGATTTATACCAAATCAAAAATAAATAAATGATCAAAATCTTCATTCTGCAATAAGGTCAGTTTTGTGCAAAACAGCAACAATTCTAAAAATGTACCGTAAATGTAACTACGGGAGCAACCAGTGTCATTTCCTTTGCTTCCTGATGGAAACAAAATGACTAGGTTGGTCTCAGGCAAGAAGCAAATGGAACTGGGTGTGTGTGTGCTGTTAGACAGTACCTAGCAAAATGTCACCATGACCAAACAGGTTAGAAAGAAAAACCCCAGAAAACCACCCACACAATACGCTTCACAGCTGGGTAACATGCAATTTTATATTGGATTCCTGCCCTCCTTATTGGATTAGCCACAGATCAGGGAAATCCAAATTTGTTAAGGGGTGGCTGTCACTTGGCTGAGGTTGACATCATGGGGGACAAAAATACCGGTACCTTGACATTCAAGCCGCTTCAAAACCACATTAAACACATTAAGCATCACCAGTTTGTCTTCTGTGAAATGGCTTGTTGTTATTGTCGTGCCCAAGACAATGCCTTAGATTTCCAAATGTGCTCCAATGCCCTTGCTTTAGGAACTTGAGATGAAAACTGTTCTAATTTCCTGAGCCTTGAATTGGATACTTTTTTCATCAAAATACCTTCGAGTCGTAATAACTGCGCCCCCTTTCTCCTGCATACCTTTCCCCAGTTCATTTTATCCCTCTTTTCCTTTTCTCTCCACCCCGTCACCAACTGTGATTCTCTTCCTTCTTTCCTCCTTTTCAAAAGATGAGCTCTGTGTAGGCATCACATCTCCCCAAGCAAGCCACCTGAAATATTATTTGGCCGTTGTCACAGAGAATTTTGCAGTGACCGGTAATCATACCTTCCAACAAGAGCCGTTAAAATAATGACAGGCTTGCTTGGTGCATTCTGATGAACGTGGCTCCACGTTTGCTGTGGAGTCTGCCAGAGACCCCTGCAGTCAGAAGAGCAAGCTCAGTTTCTCTTCTGCTAGACATGGAGTGCTTTTTGCAGCTATAATTAATAGTCCAGTGGGATGGCGGGTCATTTTCTCCTCCTTCCCTTGAAGGGGTGTGCAGCACATATATATTTAAAAACTTCACCACTAGAGTTAGTAAAATATAAAGTCTGGAAGGGCAAGTCTTTCAACCACAAATTGCTAAATCCAGGGAAAGCAGAAACATCAATGCGTTGTTGTTTTTAACAGAGAACAGAGCATAGAAATGTCTTAGCATCATAAACTACTGTTGATCGCTTCTTTCATGAGCAAGCAATAACTAGACACAGGACAGAAGGAGCCAGGGAAAGCCACTTAGAGCTCTCTTGCCCTGAAATTGCAACCACTAACAGCTTCCCTTTTCAATATTTCCCTAATTCCTCACCACTCTTTAACAGCTGCTGTTTATTTGACCCAAATTATTTTCTGAGCCTTATTCTTTCCTTTGAATCTCTGCCACTTTCTCCTTGACTAGTTCATACAGCCACAAAAGAAACTCTTAAATGTGCTCTCTGGTTCATACAAGAATTACAGACTCTTCAGCAAAGTCCTTCTGTTAATTGCTTCTTTCTATGCGACAGAGAGCATAAATTTAACTCACCCACAGGCCTTGAGTGGGGAAAAATCTGCTGGCGTGAAAAAGCACCACTTGTTGTGCCAATTTCTCTACATGCAAAAAAATCTAACACCCCTTCTGGGGCCAGGAAGGTAGCTGTTGCTTACTCTGTTTCTTGCTTCCTCCTTTGCTGAATAAGACAAGTGGAAAGCAAAGTTAATTAAGTCTTTCTCAGCACATTGTCTAGCCTCCATCTTCTGCAACTGCTCTCATGGACCTTTCTTCTTTCCTCATGAGAACTTTTGAATAATTGTTCAATGAACTTTGTACAGTGTGCCTGCAGAAGAGAGTTGCCACCATTCCCCATCCTCTGTGTCCTTTTAACTGTCTCTAGCTGAAGGCAGTTTCACTGTTCTTCAGCTGAAGGGGATGCATATGATACAGAAGATCAGTGGGCAAATTTACAGGCCTTGGGTGTAGGAAGGAATTCAAGTGTGAAAGGGTGTCTGTCTTTATGGGTCCATGCAGTTTTTATATTTTGCCTCTGCAAGTTGTTTGGGTTTTTTAAAAAAATACTTTACAAAGTTGTTATTGTACTTCACCAGCTCTTAACCTATTACAGTATTTGTAAGAATGAATTCCAAATATCAATGAATTTGTCCATGGCAAGTCTGCCTTTATATGCAAGCTGTTCATAAGCTGACGGTACGTATAAGTCTTCAATCCAATCATAAAAGGGAGCCACATATTTATTTTTTCCAATTCATCAGTATCAGTCTATTTGCTGTGGTCAGGGCATGGAAAGTCCACTCATGTTGTCCTTTTGTAAGGTTCCATGTGCTGGATATATAATTCAAAAGGATATTTTGTTCTGTAAATGTAAGGTTGTTCCATACAGTTCTGTTGATAGTTTCAGTTACCTTCTGCCAAAAATCTTTCAATATAGGACAATGAAAAAACATGTTTTAGAGAAGCATTATTCCTATTGCATCTCCAACAGTTAGATACCTTAGATAGCTCTTTTTTAAACAAACGTAATGGGGTCCAGTATATTCTAGATATTATTTATTGTTGTATGAGCCTCAATTTAAGGTCCAGAGACACCCTTGTTATAGACACCCTTGTTTCCCATTGTGTGGTCTGCAAGTTGTTTGTGAGGCAGGAGTGGGAATGTTGTGGCCCTCCAAATGCTGTAGGACTACAACTCCCATCATCCCCATCCACAGGCTATGCTAGCTGGAGGTGATGTTACTTGGAGCCCTTTAAACATCTTAAAGGCCCATGCTCCCTATGTGGATACCAACAGAAAAGAATGGGTTGTTCTCTGCACCTAGAAATATGGGTCAAAGATGTTCAGGTCCCTAGCTGGTAGTTTTGCATCATTCCCATATCCTTTTAGCCTGCCTTGCTTGTGATAATTTGCTTATAAAATATTTAGAGCCTAGATAAATCTTAAGCCTTCTCACAAAGTACAGAACAAACCCACAAATCACCAAGGGCTTTTTTAAAAAGCACGGCTTTATCTCATTTCCTTTTTCTTTGCACCACATGACTCTTATTTGCTTTTCGTTAACATCTTTATTTTGTTCAATTAAAAGCCCTTCAGAGTTCATTACAGCTATTCGGCTGCCTGATGCAGAGTTTAAAAGTACAAGGAGTTATTTTTAAGTGACTTTTTTTTTCCTTTGCAAAGAAAATTAAAATGCTATTTCTGTAACTTGCAACAGAGGCTTTATCTCACTGGAATATCAAATGCATGGTGAAGGGTTATTGCCTTGATCTTGTAAGGATGAAACTGTGGGATGGTTTCAGCAGCGTAGTTTAGGATAGTGGGTCTTATGCCCTTCTTATTTTATTGTTCTTTAGAAGTTGCAGGCATATTCCTGGAGAAAGGGGGAATTAATCACAAAGATTTATGATGGCCTTTCACTTTTATTTCTTAGTCAGATATGCCCTCCGATACAGGGCCTGAAAAAATGAGAAAAAAATTCTACCTAGTAAACAATATAAAATTGTAACAGAGGCCTAGTTCTCACTGAGGTGATATGCTGGTACCTGGGTTGTACAATTTCAGACTGCGCAAACAAATTTCCACACACAGAAAACTACATATTTGGGGAAACTGTTGCAGCCAAGCCTTGCTTGGGGACATACCCTACAACATTTCTCTGGTGAAAATAGGGACATCCTATTCAAATAAAATTATTAATTAATTGATGATGATGATGTTCTGCCTGGGTTGTCCCACACAATCTGGGTGGCTTCCGACATATATAAAAACACAATAAAATAGTAAACATTCCTTCCCTACACAAGGCTGTCTTCAGGGGTCTTCTAAAGATGAATTATCTGCTTGGCTCGTGGGTCGCATAACTCCATGCGCTCCAACATGAAAATAGGGATCAAATCAGAAACCAGGATGGCTTCTGTAAATTTGGGACAGCCCCTGGAAAATAGGGGTACTTGGCGGGTCTGTGGGGAGAAAGATTGTATAGAAAAACATGGGAGGGCCCCATCTGAAGGCTGTAATGTTTCAACCTAGACTGAGACTGGAATACTATAAATACTTATCTGGGAGTAAGTACCGTAGTTACATGTTAATGGGACATTATGAGTTGTCTTGCGTGGGATGGGAATTTACCACCTTGGACAAGGATGGGGAACTTCTGGCCCTTGGTCTCTGCTTTATGCCAGCTCTCTGACAATTCTAGAGACTCTTCATCACTGAGATGGCAGATAAAGTGATGGTTCAGGGCCAAGACCAGCATAAAAGGGAAAGCTCCTCTTAAGGGGAAGTGAAATGTTACCTGGCTGAGGAAGGCAGCTCTGCACCAGGCCTGGCACACCAACAAGGACAGCAAAATGGGGAAAGGATAGATGCAAAGGGGGACAAGAGTGTGAAACTGCAGGTCTTGTGGTGGTGAAAGAACCGGACCCAGTCTGCAAAACCAGCAGAGGTAGCTGCAGGTAGTGGCACAAGCTTCCCATTCCCTCCCACATGGTGCCACCAATGATGAATGCCACTGGCCTCAAGCACTGATGCTCCACCTCCTGTGATATCCAGGCTATGACAGCTTATTTGAGATTATGCATAATGGCCAGAGAATGTACAAAATTCAGTCCATCTATGCACATTGCTCTGTGGGACCAGGAAATGTTCAGAATTCCTTCTTTGTGGAAATATTATGTGCACATTCTCCATGAGGATTGGTGAATATGCAGAATGGCTGGTTGTTATGCACATTACCTACTGAACTCACATTCCTCTTAACATATATTTGCCTAAAACACCATAATCTTCAATGAGCCTCATTTTAAGCAAACAGAATCTGAGGTCTGTGCTGGCACCCCTTAAGCCTCTCACTGCTTGGAAAGCGAGATGTGCATAATAATACAATTAATTAATTAATTAATTGTGTGATTTCCCCCCCTCTATTGGTCAATGGCCCTAGATGGAGAAAAGGTTCCCCACTCCTGAACTATGCCAAAGATACCAAAGGTGTACAACTATACCCATGAATTTATGTGTAAAGAAAGTCAGGTATTTATGGACTATTTTAGAATCTCTTCTGTACTTATTTATGGACTATTTTAGAATCTCTTCTGTACTAGACATGGAGTTGGGAATTATTGCTGTGTCTTTTAGATCTTAAGAAATAATCCCTTTTTGGAGCATGAAAAAAACATTGTTTGCAAGATTCATTAATTAAGAAAAACCAAACTAATCTAGGATATGATTAAAAGCCAGAATTTCTCCAATAAGCTCTAACTCTAGCAATTACTCAAAGGTACCGGTAATTCTGTTTTACTTTAGTTTTATCCAGAAGCCGTGGGTAGATCATTGTACACATCTCCCATTGTCTGTCTACACCAGTGTGCAGAGAAGAGGTGTGTATGTCTTCATATAGCTGATATTTTCAAATCTGGTTGAACTAGTTTGGGGAAAACACATCAAAATGCAGTTTTTCTCAAGAAACTGCAGGGCAAATGTGCATTGTGATCAATGTCCTGCGTACGCAGCTTCACAAACCACCAGCGGGAATGCACTGGATGAAGTGTAAATGGGAGTATGTACAGATCCCAAGTGTCTTAGGGGACATGCCTTGTATTCATGGTGGAGAGCATCAAACATAACCACCCCCTTCCCATGCAGATTTTGGTGCATCATGTGTACATAAACCTCCCCCACTGTTTTCTTTGTTTTTCTCACAAATATGGATTATGTCAGTTAAGGAACTGTCTAGCAGAGGAATAACGTAATGAACTTATATGCATTACTAGAGCCTCTGAGAGATTGTTACATCAATCTGTGATATGAGGACCAGAAAACCAATAATTGATATAAGGAATGCATGCTGCTCTGGCACAACAGACAAATAGCACAAGGTATATAAATGGCCCCTCATGCTCAACAGCTTTGCCAGAATTGAGGATTATGCCAATAGGAGTTATTGTGTGGGGGGATGTTCCCCCCACCATCCCTAAGATTAAATAGTTTTCTTTGTCTTCAGCCATCAGCCATTGTCATACTTGAATAGGAATCGGGATGGAAATGCCATGGCTCACTTCATGCGTTGCCTGATTGACATGGTGCGTTGAAAGCCACATGGTATGGGACACCCTTGGGGAGCAGGAGGGCCCATCTGGGTCTACGAATAGCTCATCCAATTTGGGTGCCTATTGCACTATATTGGGTGAACTGAGAATTTGTTGTTTGGCTGTTTCTACCTTTTGTCCTATGTAATTGGTTGAGCACCCCCCACAAATAAAAGATTCATATGAAGCTGCCATTGGCCCACCTAGCCCAGTGCTGCTGTTTTCACACACCCAGCCTTGCTATTTGAGACAGTTCTATCTCGAGAAGTTACAAGGTCCCATAGTTATTGTAACTAAGACATCAGGAATAGCACGTGCTCTACCAGTGAGCTATATCCCCTTCTCAACTTTAAATCTTTGTTTAAACCTGCCCTGCTGCCCGTAACACATAGACTGAACAGTCGTTATTCCTCATTTCCTGATATCCGTCTAAATAGTTGAACATTTCAGAAGGAAGAGAAGGGTAATTGATTCAGTCTGAATTGCCTGGCAGTGAGCAAATGCCCTTTTGAACACATGGAACGGAATTCTTTCTGTTGTTTCTTCCATATTAAGGGCCAGTGCGACAGAGCGGCTAGAGTGTTGAACTGGGAGACCCAGGTTCAAATCTCCACCCAGCCATGAAGCTGGGCATCTTTGGGCTATTGAGCCTAGCACACATCACAGGGCTGCAATGAGAATGAGATGGGAGGGAAGAGCAATGGACACGTCCTTGGGCCCCTTGGAGGAGGGTGGGTTATAAATGTAGTAAATGAACTTTTCTCCATCCATTTTTGTGCAACAACACAATATAGCAGAACACATTTTTGCAGAATAAATTACCAGTGCTGTTGCACCAGTCTATCCAGTTAAGCGGCCCAAATAGCCCTTGTTAGCTCATGCAGGGTTGATAGCAAAGCTCCTGGTCACAATCATGTTTCTATGATACTACGCTGGTGTAGCTGTCATTGGATTCTGTTCCTGATGCTGGCACAGGGATCCACTGGTCTTGGACCTTGAATCCCCATAAAACGTAAGTGATCCATTTTTGTAGGCTTGAGAGTACTAACTGTAGAGCACACAAATTAGGTGTAGGGTGGGTGGAGGAAATTAGACGATGTAATGATTGTTTCATAGTACTGTAGTGATAGCAAACAAACTGCTCATTCAGCAAGAATGTGAAAAGTTTGGCTGTGGTTAAAAAAAAACTATATTGTGCAGAGATCTGATAAGCATTTGTCTAAAGCTGTTAGCTCTTTCTAATTGGTTGCCATCCTTCTGTTATATGATGAGCGAAATGATAGGATGTGTTGGATGTAAAGATGCCACAAAAAAACCCATTGTCCATCTGTCCCTATGATTGTGGAGCAGGATGCCTTGATTTGCAGCAAGGACACAATACAAAATGTCAAAAAGTGGTGGAACAGTTCCTGCTCATAGCTAGCTACCACAAGTCTGCTACACTTCAAGGCATATGGTAGTCAATACGGGTTAGTTAAATAATGTCAACTCTGCTTTCTGCTTGATAATCCCATGAGCAATTTTTACAGAACCTTGGGCTGCAATTACCGCAAGGAGATTTGAAAATCAAGCTAGCCTTGTTCAATTAAATATCTCTAAGTTAAATCTCAATAGCCTTGCCATATTTAAGAGCCCCAAGGTGAGTTTAATAACTAATGAAAGGCCTGCCACTATGACAGATAGGGAGTGGGCGAGGAGGCAAGGCTTGGATGCTCTAGGGAGCCCTTAGCAGCAGTGATGGAAGCAGGTGACAAGGTTTGGCTTGGTTTTGCCCTGAACTCTGTCCTATTTACCTTCTTTCACAGAACTGAATGGGAGACTCTAATAATCTAGCATGCTGCAGCTTTGTGGGTTCTATTTCTTGGTCATGCTAGACTGTGACAAACAGACAAAACACTGGTGTGTAGGTATTTAGTATTTATACAGTTGCTTATTCTAAATGTCCAAAGCACTTCCCAAACATCTCAATGGTTCTTATAATAACCCTATAAAGCAGGCCACCTTTTTAATCCCCATATTACATATGTGCTTAGAATGAAGTCTGAGGGCCAAACAACTGAGTCCTAAATGTGTTAGTGTACTCCATGCTTCCATTTGCAGTTCATAGCTCATACTCTGACCTCATCAACAAAAATGTATTTATGTGCATCCCACTTTTCCTTCAAGATAATCAAGGTAACATTTTAGCAACACAGCACTCCATGAAGTATAATCAACCAAGGGTTTTGTGGCACCTTGAAGACTAACCAATTTTATTATGACAAAGTTTTGTGGAATAGAGTCCAACCCATTAGAAGCATCTGCCCTGTGGTAGGTTAGACTGAGGCACACCAAGTGGTTCAAATCCAGAATTCTAGCTTTGGCTTCACATTGGTAGGTAATTAAGATAACTTACGCAAAACAAGGTTCTTGGTTCCAAATGTTTGATCATAATGCGATTAATGAGTCTAAGGACTTTATTTCCTAGCAGTCATTGTCTCTTGACTGTGACTTGGGGGGAAGGGGAGAGTTGCCCTTCCCCAGGGCAAGGAAGGGAGAAAAGTGGCTGTGAAAAGCAGTGGCAGCAGCCCCTGTCCAGGCATTCTCTACTTATTGAGCCTCTGCTTGGAGAAGGGGGCTGTGGGACTTGGCATCTTGGATATCTGATCACTGGCACAGCTATAAAGGAGATGAGGCCAACATCATGCCAGATGACCAGGGCGAGGTCAGCTTTGTGATACGACTCAACCTTTCTCTGGTCGTGGGCTTGGTGCCTGGAGATCACCAGAACAGGGCTTTCGAGAAAAGACTGCAAGTGTTGGTGAAATGCTCCGAGAGATGGAGTTGATTATGTCTGCAGACTGAAACCAAAGATCGCTCTAGGGTCATTACATAAGCTGACTGTTCTGGGAAAGCCCTGAAACCAGTAATTCTCCCCTTAGTAGCTGCCAAAAATGTCCCCCGTAGCCACAACTAGGATTAAGAGAAGCTTTCCCTTGGCTATGGTAAAAGAGTCCTTTCAAGCCTGATTGCAGCAGGTGAGTTGTATTTTAGGGAGGTCACAAATGGGGCAACCATCTAGGTATACCAATTTGCATGGCTTGTATCTTGACCGTATTCCTGCCTCAGCGCATAATGCATAGGTTCGAAAACATTTACGCATTGAAATCTGAAATGAGGATTAGCCTGGGTAGCTTCCAATTGTCAGGAAAGCTGGCAATACAGTGCAAGTCACAGAGGTGGCTTTCTAAGGCAGCCGCGCTGACATACGCTGTATCAGTGCCCTTTGGGATCACCGTTCAGTTCCCCTAAAAGCTTTGCATTGTCAATTCGCTTCTGTAATAGGGCCCCGCGTACACCCCTGGCAGCTGGCCAGGTGACCTCAAACACAAAGCACTTTGTGATTCTCATTGAGAAACTAGGCAGAGGAGGGAGGGAGGCATTTCAATGCTGAACAGAAATGGAAAAACAAGTCCCCATCCATACCTACACTTCCCCTCTGGATTGATATTGCTGGGGGTCAAGGCAGGTCCTTTGCCTTTGTTGCTGCACCAGTATTGCTGTTCTGACTTCAATATTATCTGATAAGGTTTTACGGTGGGCTGCCGCCTAAGTTATAATATATTGTAATTTTGAAAAATAAGTTTAAAGGTAAATTAAAGCTGTTCAAATTTCAGTTACATCGGTGCTTAACAGGCGTGGATATCCTTGTCTACGCACACATAATTTTGCCTCTAACAGCAAGGATTTATGTCTGTTTTTCTTATTCCGTGTCCAATCCATCCCTGTTTATAACACTCGACAGATAGGCAGGTAATTGTACTATTGCACTGTAAAACAAGGCGCTGAATGTGAAACAGGGCACAGAAATTGAAACCTTGTCAGCTGGAGTGCTAGTGAATCATCATATGAAACAAATTGTTCACTTTTTCCCTTCTTCAGTCCATTAGCTCCACAGCTAGAAAGAATTGCTCTCCCAACACTTAGCATCTCCCAATATTCATTTAGCATTTCCCTTCCTGCAAACACAGGGACATTTACATTACAGACTTAATGCACTCCTTTTGGACCAGGTTTTCATTTTTAACGGGAAGTGGGTGGGGAGGGAGAGACTGAAGTTGCTTTGTGAAATGGAGCATTATGAGTACAACAGCCTTTTCATAATATTGTGAATACCAATTTCCACCCTCACCCCCACCCCCGCCAGTCTCATGTGCTACCACCTCCCTTTTTTGGTATCTGAGGAAAGGCAAGGGGAAAGACATAGCCTAGTATGATATTTCATATACTAGAATGGCTACAAATGTCACCCATTCAGATTCTCCTGGGCTTTAAAGGAATGACATGTGAAAAATGAAAACACACTGACCTTAGCACATAAATGGATTAAAATGTCAGCCAATAGTTTAAAAGCCATCCAGTCTGCCAGCCATGATGAGACTGTTTGTTATACACTTTGTGTTTATGAGGGCTGTTGGTTTTTTTAGTGCTTTCAATTGTAAGTCTGCTGAATAAACCCATTTTGTAATGCTATATTTAATTTTAAGTGAGTATTATAAAATTACTTGCTTGGCAAATATGCTAGAGAATGCCCTGGATATGGAAGCAGATTTTTCAAAGAGGCCTACCGGGCATGTCATAAAAATGCAAGGCTGTATTGTTTTCTACCAGTTTATCAACTAACTGTCACATACTTATTTGTTCACATCCTAACAACAGAGGATGAATATCCCTTTGCCATCATGCCCCACTTCTCTATAGGGACATAGGAAGCAACTTATACCAAGTCAGCTGCTATGTGGACAGACAGTGACTCTCTAAGATTTCAGACAGGGGATTTCCCATCCTCAGCTGAAGATGCCAGGAAGTGAAAATGGGATTTTCTGCATGCCAAGTGTGTGTCTGCCACAGAGCTATAGTCTTTGAGCTAATTCACTCCTGCATGTGCATTTCTTAATACTAGTTGCATTTACTTTTAAAATGAGTGAAAAATGAAATGCACTTGGCCCATTTATTTCAGTTAGACAAACTAAAAGGAATTCCAATATATGATTTTCTCTTTATAATAATTAATTTTTCATCGTTCCCCCATGAGATAAAGATGAAAAGAAAAAAACAGTTTGGAATGTCACATAAAGGTTGCACAGAGGAGAGTGAGGTAGATTAGGCTGGGAGACAGTGATTGGCCCAAGGTCTCCCAGTGAGCTTCATGGCTGAGTGGGGACTGGAATTCCTCATTATGTATTCAGTGGTCTGTGTTTGCCTGAGCTTGAGTCTGGACTAAGGATTCTGAGCCCCTGTGTTCTGATTCGATACATGATATCCAATCACAGAACATTTCAGGATTTGGGCCTCTGCCATTGGCCCTTAAACTCTGAGTTATGATTCGCAGATTGGAAGTTCAGACAGCCAATCACGTTGGGAGTAGGAGTGACCCAGGCTTTCAGAAATGTATATAAGCAGTTGCTTTGCCTCAGTTCTCTTAGTTCAATAAAGGTTTTTGCTGTTATCACTGTGTCTTGCCTCATGGGAACCCACCTACACTTCACTCCCAGTGCTTAGTCCAAAGCTCTAACCATGACACCACACTGGCTCTCGACAGAACATACTACTGATTAGACATGGATAGGGTGGTTCTATCATTGGATAGAACCACTGGTACTTCCAGGAGGCTAGGGAAGGATCTTGTGACCATGGTAGTCCCCAACATTTGCCTTTTGCTGCTGTCAGCCTCCTCTGGAGCAAGGATATGGTAGCCAGCTGCAGGTCACTGACTACCCGCCACGTCTGAACTGTATTTAAGCCACGATCCCTGGAGTGCGGCAAGACCAGTACCAGAAACGTTATTGTTGGTTAACTTTTGTTTTTGCTTTGTATTTATGTACTTAAGCCTAGATTGTATGGACTCTTTTTGCAAGATTGTTCTGTGTTTGCTCAATGGTTGATTTTTGTTGTTTTGAATTATTTACTGATATTTACTGATATCTTTGGGGACCTAACAACTCTGGCCAGAGCCTGCAGGAAAAACATACTGTGTGGCTCTTTAGAATCCATTTCCTCCATCCTTGATTCTTTAGAGGAAGAACATTTTTTTTTATTTTAATGTCCCAGGAGATTGGAATAAGTTTGGTTTGGCAGATAAATTACGGCTCAGATTAAAATCCATCTCTCGAACCAAAACCAGAATGCAATGGCCGAATCTAAAAGAGCTTTTTCAAGCAAATTTTAATTTAATTGATCAGCCTTCAAAATAAAATGCATTACGGAATATGTGCTGCCCTTGCAAGGCTGAGATTTCCATCCTAAGCACATGTCTGATTTTGAGAAGCTTGTGCTCTCATAGTTCCATAGATAATGATCAATCAGATATAATTATCAGAAGGGAATTCATCCAAATTGATTCTCAGGAGTGCTTTCTGCTGTGCCGGCATATCCAATGTGTTCTTAGACTTAGACACATTTACCAATAATTGGCCTCATTAGCTATTCATTGGAATCAGGGAACATATACAAAAAGCTTTCATTAGTTTGCAAATTCTAAGGATGGATAATGCCACTGACTCAGCAGGGTTCCGGGTCTCTGCTAATTAGCAGGAGTTAATAGAATAAAGTGACCACAAGCGTGCCTTCAGGGAAATGAGGGACAAGCATTTCCACACCTGCAGGAGAAGCATAAATGTCCCCAGGCAATGTAGTGATAAGAAATGCACCCACACACAAATAAATAAATTCCACTTTTATAAAAAAGAAAGAGCTAATTAATCTGAACCATGCTATGTAATTTGTCCAGACAAGACTGTTCAATGATAACATGGACCCTAACTAAGAAACTGTGCATGTGGCAAAAATGGACAGGACAAGTTCAAATATCTGCTGGAAATGTAAAGGAAAAAAAAGTACCTTTTGTCATATGTGGTGGACTTGTAAGGTGGTAAAAGCTTTCTGGGAGATGATATATAATGAAATGGGGGGGTGTTTAAAATAACTCTTGTTTAAAATCCAGAAGCTTTTTTATGAGGAATTACCAATACCGACGCGGGTGCTGCTGTGGGTTAAACCACAGAGCCTAGGACTTGCCGATCAGAAGGTCGACGGTTCGAATCCCTGCAATGGGGTGAGCTCCCATTGCTCGGTCCCTGCTCCTGCCAACCTAGCAATTCAAAAGCATGTCAAAGTGCAAGTAGATGGGGACTTCCGGAGGCGGCGCCAACGGCAATGGCGGTCTCCTTCTGAGTAGGAGGAGAAGCTCTGTAGAAAGTGGGTCTGTTCCGCTACGGCGAAGCGGGGACCCGATCAGAAATTGCAGGCAGAAAGAGCCTGCGAGCGTGGGACCCAGCAGGCACCTTCTGCGCCCCCCGCTTTAGCAAGGGAGCCCCGTAAGGGGTTCCGGTGTGCAGCGGGAGCGGCGCGGTGCTACGGGTTGATTGCTGCGTCTATGGAGCGAAGCCGCGTAGCTGTTGCCGGAGAGCGCCGACCTTTTTCCTGTGAAATTCGGCTCTAAAGAGAACATCCGTGAGTAGGGGAATTTAAGAATTTCGGACTTGAAAAGAAAAAATAAGAGAATTTGGGCTCCGAAGCGGAAAGGTGCAAACAGGAAGTCCGCCTTTCCGTTTTGTAAAAGATCAAAGCAAAGACCTTTCTACGCTAATACTTTAAAGTGGGTTGCAAAACTTGAACTCCAAGCATTAAAAGAAGGAACTCCCCCATTAGAGGAGAGGGGGGAAGTTAAGAAAGTGACTGTATTTCTTCTGGGGATCTTCTGGGAACTTAATGGTTTTTTCTTTCGGACTCCCTGGGAACGGACTGTCAGATTAACAAGGACTGTTACATTTGAGCTCGCATTGACTTGACTTGGATACTGTAAATATCGCTCAAACTCTGCAAGGTGATACATTCAAAGTCTCCCTTTAATTGGATACTTAGTTTTAACTAAAGAGGGGACACGGAAAGTTACAAAAAGACTTTGTTATTTGGTTGCTGTGAATACAAAGGTGGCTACTGTGTCCCCCTAGAGGACTATTGATGTCAGTATCTGACTGGGGGAATTTTCCACTACTAACTTTGGGGACTTTCCACTGCAAGGCTTGACCCTGGGAACTGACCTTGACGGAAGATAAGGGGGAATGACTGAACAAAGAGCAACAAGAGCTAAGGTTAAAGGGCAACAGTCTACCTTAGCTTCCCAGCAACGCAGAGCATCTGTGCCTGGCCCCCCTGTGACTCAGGAGGAAGACGCAGGGCAATCTGAGTTAAAAGGAATGGCCTCAGAAGGGGAATTTACATCTGTGTTGAACAAAATCTATGAAAAATTGGAAGGCCTAAGTAAGCAGGTCTCAGATCAGTCAGCTGAAATTAAAGGGAACACAGCTAGCATCAATTCAAACACTAAAGCTATAGAAAAACTGCTGGAGGAATCTGCGACTACCAGGAAAATAGCCGAGGAGGCAAAAGAAAAAGCTGAGGAAGCAAAAGAAAAAGCTGTGGCTGTAGAGGGAGAAATTAAACCAATACGTAAACAGATTGGGGATCACCAGGCCTTATTGTCTATGGTTGAATTGAGAGAGAGGCAGACAAACTTGAGGATCAGAGCGGTGCCTGAACTTGAGAAAGATAATTTGAACGACTATCTTTCACAGGAATTTGAGAAATTTTGGAACTTGGAGTTGGATAAAGATTTTAAGATAGTGAGCGCCTTTAGACTTGGAAGAGGAGGGAGGAAAAACAGGGTGAGAGACTGTTTGGTGACCCTCCGGTCGAAAGAGGAACGGGACAAAATATTGGGCGCTCACTTCCAGAAGACTTTAGAGATTAATGAGTCCAGAGTGGAGATTTTTAAAGATATTCCGAAACATCTGCTGGATTTGAGAGTCAATTACGGAGACTTGGTGGCTTTGCTGAGAAGGAACTCTATTGCCTTCAGATGGGAGTTCCCCCAGGGACTGTCTTTTACATTTAAAGGGAAAAAGTTCAGAATCAGATCAGTGGAAGATAAGGAAAAAATTTTGAGAGACTTTGAAGAAGATCTACAAAAGGAAGCGACAGATGTGCTAAAAGCCTTGAGACCAGGAGTAGACACAGCACTACCACCTTTGGAATTTGACAAATCGAAAAGGAAGATACCACCGCAAGAACTTGATAAGCTCTTGGGAGCGACTGGAGGAAACTAAAACAACCACACCATGTCTCTGCAAGCATTAAGTTGGAACATTCACGGCCTTAACTCTCCGGAGAAAAGGAGAAAAGTCTTTCACATATTGAAAAAGGAACAATTAGACCTAATTTGTTTACAGGAAACCCATGTGGTAAGGCTCCACAGAAAAGTTCTTATTAATAAAAGATTGGGTCAAGAATTTATCTCATCGGACAAAGTTAAAAAGAGAGGAGTTGTTATCTATGCAAAAGAGAGCCTATCACCGAAATTTGTTTTTAAAGATGAGCAAGGAAGATTTGTCGCAATTGAGATCCAACTACAAGGTGAAAAATATTTGATTGTTGGAGTATATGCACCAAATGAGGGGAAATCTGAATTTTTTAAGAAACTGCATGAGACATTGTTGGACTATATGGACTATAACATCATTTTGATGGGAGATATGAATGGAGTGGTATCTACTAACATGGATAAGTCGCAAAGACAGGTGGTAACTAAAGATGGCAGACTACCAAAAACCTTTTTTGAACTAGTTGACAATATGGACCTTACTGACATTTGGAGAACTAAGAACCCCCTTGGAAGAGAGGGAACATTCTTCTCTGAAGCCAACATGACTTGGACAAGAATTGATCAAATATGGATAACTAGAGGACTGGCACCTAAGACACGAAAAGTGGAAATTTGCCCAAAAACTTGCTCCGACCACAATGCAGTGAAGATGGAGATGAAACTAATGCCAACCGGTTCTTTTAGATGGAGAATGAATGACACCCTGTTTAGAGATCAGGCGGTGATTAAGAAGGCCCAAAAAACTTTGAGAGACTATTTCGAGATAAATTTGAACACTACGGTGGAAAAAAGAACAATCTGGGACGCAGGTAAAGCGGTCATGAGAGGGTTTCTGATTCAACAGAATGCAATAAAGAAGAGAACCCAAAATGAGAAAAAAGATAAAATTCTGGAAAAAATAAAAGAAGGAGAGAAGAGACTAAGAGCGAAACCAAAATCTCAAGAGATTCTGAGAGAAATTAAGCTATATCAAGTACAATATATGAAAATGATAAACCAGGAAGTGGAATGGAAAATTAAGCAGATGAGACAAAAGTCCTTTGAATCAGCAAACAAATGTGGGAAACTGCTAGCATGGCAGATGAAGAAAAGACAGAAATTAAACACTATTACAAATTTGGAGGTAAATGGAAAGATCATACAGAATCCATTGGAAATTAGAAACTGCTTCCAGAGATACTTTAAACAACTCTATACACAAGGACCACAGAAAGAGGCCGAGTTAGATCAATTCCTGAGGAAAAATGGATTACAAAAAATTTCTCAAGAAAAAAAGACATTGCTGAGTGACAAAATTACAGAACAGGAAGTGATGGGTGCCATTCAAAATATGCAGTTGGGTAAATCTCCAGGACCAGACGGCTTAACCTCCAAATACTATAGAGTCTTGAAAGATTGGTTAATTCGGCCACTAATGGAGGTGTGCAATGAGATATTAGAGGGGGAAAAGGCGCCGGAGTCGTGGCAGGAAGCCTACATTACACTTATACCGAAAACTGAGTCTGAAAAGACGCAACTTAAGAACTACCGCCCCATATCCCTTCTTAATGTGGATTACAAAATATTTGCAGACATTTTGGCTAATAGGTTAAAAAAAGTATTATTGGAAGAGATTCATAAGGATCAAGCTGGCTTTCTCCCGGGTAGACACTTGTCGGACAATACAAGGAACATAATTAATATTCTGGAGAAGCTGCAAGTGAATATAAATACTAAAGCAGTTCTAATTTTCATAGATGCGGAGAAAGCCTTTGACAATATTTCTTGGAGTTTTATGAAGAAAAATCTTCAGGGGATGGGGGTGGGTCAAGGGTTTGAAAATGGTATAAGTGCAATATATTCAGAACAAAAGGCTAAGTTAATTGTTAATAATGTGGTGACAGAGGGATTTAAGATAGAGAAAGGTACACGACAAGGCTGCCCAATTTCCCCATTGTTGTTTATATCAGTCCTGGAGGTACTACTGAACATGATTAGAAGGGACCGTCTGATTAAAGGCATTCAGGTCGGAGCTAAGCAATATAAGTTGAAAGCATTTGCAGATGACTTAGTATTAACATTACAGGAGCCAGAATCTAGTTCGAAAAGAGTTTTGGAAGTGATCCAAGAATTTGGGCAGATGGCTGGCTTTAAGTTGAACAAGTCAAAAACTAAAGTTCTTGAGAAAAATTTAACACCGATCGAGAAAGAAAGGTTTCAGAAGGAGACAGGCCTAACAATAGTAAAGAAGGTTAAATATTTGGGGGTTAACATGACTGCTAAGAATCTAAATTTATTTAAAGATAACTATGAGAAATGTTGGTCAGAAGTGAAGAAAGATTTAGAGATATGGTCAAACCTGAAGCTTTCCTTGCTGGGCAGAATTGCGGCTATAAAAATGAATGTATTGCCAAAGATGTTATTTTTGTTTCAATCCTTGCAAATTTTAGACAAAATGGATTGTTTCAAGAAGTGGCAGAGAGATATATCTAGATTTGTCTGGCAGGGCAAGAAGCCCAGAATAAAATTTAAAATACTAACTGATGCTAAAGAAAGAGGTGGATTTGCCCTGCCAGACCTGAAACTTTATTATGAATCGGCCGCATTTTGTTGGCTGAAAGAATGGCTGCTTCTTGAAAACACAGACATTTTGGATTTAGAAGGTTTCAATAATGTTTTTGGGTGGCATGCATATCTGTGGTATGACAAGGTTAAAGCTCATAAAGCATTTAAAAACCATATTGTCAGGAAAGCATTGTTTAATGTCTGGTTAAGATACAAAGACTTATTGGAGAATAAAACCCCAAGGTGGTTGTCACCAATGGAGGCAAAGGCACTCAAAAAGTCCAATATGGAGGCCAAATGGCCGAAATATTGGGAAATACTGGAACAAGAAGGAGATAAATTGAAATTGCAGAGTTTTGAGAAATTAAAAGATAAGGTGCGAGATTGGCTGCACTATTTTCAAATAAGAGAAGCTTATAACATGGATAAAAAAATAGGTTTCCAGGTGGAAAAATCAAAATTGGAAACTGAATTGTTAGAACCCAAAACTAAAACACTTTCAAGAATGTATAACTTGCTGCTAAAATGGAATACGCAGGATGAAACAGTTAAATCTGCTATGATAAAATGGGCACAAGATGTTGGTCATAATATCATGTTTGCTGACTGGGAACAGTTATGGACCACAGGTATGAAATTTACGGCATGTAATGCCCTAAGAGAGAATATTATGAAAATGATATACAGGTGGTACATGACACCAGTCAAGCTTGCAAAAATCTATCATTTGCCCGACAATAAATGTTGGAAGTGTAAAGAAAATGAAGGAACATTCTTTCACCTTTGGTGGACATGCCCAAAGATTAAGGCTTTCTGGGAGATGATTTATAACGAAATGAAAAAAATATTTAAATATACATTTCTCAAGAAGCCAGAGGCCTTTCTCTTAGGCATGGTCGGCCAATTGGTGCCAAAGAAGGACAGAACTTTCTTTATGTATGCAACTACAGCAGCAAGAATTCTTATCGCAAAGTATTGGAAGACACAAGAGTTACCCACTCTGGAAGAGTGGCAGATGAAGCTGATGGACTATATGGAATTAGCGGAAATGACTGGCAGAATCCGAGACCTGGGAGAAGAGTTGGTGGAAGAGGACTGGAAGAAATTTAAAGACTATCTTCAGAAATACTACAAAATTAATGAATGTTAAAAATGCCTGGATTGGTAATAAGTGGTAATTAGTGACAAAAGTTAGTAAGATTATGTAAAAAAGGTATTGATAAATGGTTAAAAATATTGATGTATAATATGTTATGGTATAAAGTTAAAATACTTGAAAAAGGGTAAGAATTTGCTGAATTAAATATTTATATGGGAATACAAAAGTGGGGAGGCGTGAGGAGGTCAAGAACATAAGTATATGAATTTGAGATTATTGGGAATAATGGATTTGTTTTTATTTTTGTGTTTTTTGTTTAATTTAACTTTTTTTTAATTAATTGTGATTCTTTTTTTGTATCTCTCTGTGTTTTGTTTTTTCTGTAATGTATGGCTTTTTATTTTGAGAATTTCTATCCTTCCTTTTTGTAAAACCTTAATAAAAATTTATTTAAAAAAACAAAAACAAAGTGCAAGTAGATAAATAGGTACCACTCTGGCGAGAAGGTAAACAGCATTTCCATGTGCTGCTCTGGTTTGCCAGAAGCGGCTTAGTAATGCTAGCCACATGACCCGGAAGCTGTATGCCGGCTCCCTCGGTCAATAAAGCGAAATGAGTGCCGCAACCCCAGAGTCGGCCACGACTGGACCTAATGGTCAGGGGTCCCTTTACCTTTACCTTACCGATATCCCAGAGGAGCAGAAAAGACTTTTTATCTATGGAACAACAGCCGCTCGGATGCTACTAGCCCAGAGATGGAAAGAAGATGAAGTCCCTACCAAAGAAGAATGGCAAACCAAACTGATGGACTATGCCGAAATGGCAAAGTTGACTGGAAAATTCGGGAACCAAGACGACAAAAGAATGGGAAACATTTATAAATTATTTAAAGGACTACTGTAAGCAGATGGAAACATGGGCGGGATTTTGATTTTACTTGTAGTGTAACAATTGCCATGGAAAACATGGATTGATATAATAGTTAAGAGTATGGAAGAAGATGCAGTTTTAATGTTTAAAATGGGACTCCGGAAGGTGGGGAGTCCTTAGAATCAGAGGAATCTCCGTATATATGGATATGCATTTGAATTTTTTAAATATAATTTTGTATTGTAAAATCAAATAAAAATGATTTCAAATAAAAGGAAAAGAAACTGTGCATGGAATGGCTCTTCCCATTCACATGTGAGATGGAGATCCAGCAGAGAATTCCGTTGGCAGAAAGGGAGGGGAGGGAGGAGGCAAAATCTATTAACTCCTCCTTCCCCTGCAGCTCCCTGTACACACATACATACACACACCATGCTGCTGGTCTGCCACAACCTCTGAGGGGCACAAAGGATTGTGGGGAGGAGGAGGAGTTGTTGAATGTGTCCCATGAATGCAGTGCTGCTCAGGGGAGGTTTCTGCTAGCAGAAACCTAGTTAGGACCCAAGCCATTAAATCCTTCAACAGAGAGTGACTCCATATTATGTGCTCTGTTTGTTTACTGATTTTTTTTAGTTAGTTTTTCTTTTCTTTACTGATTTTTTTGCAGGCCAACACAGCAATGATAACACCTTTTAAAAACACATTACAATAAAACAGTTTATAATACAATATCGCCCACTGATCTCCAAGTTGGCCAGAAAAGGCATTTTAACACCATTTTTTTTTAAAAAATGGTTTTAAAAACATGCTGTCTTTACAAGCGATGCTATTTTAGCACCATTACATTTGAAGATGTTTTAATTGGTGCTGAAACACTTTTTAGCCTACCCTTGAAAAATTAAATTAAATTCAAAACAACGCCTCAGTTAAAAATGACATGAGCAGATTAAATAATTGATGGGGGAAATGATGGGGGGTGGGGAGGGAGGTTGATTGAAAAAATGGCAAGCTCACAATTGTCCCTTCCCCACCTGGACAATATGCCATGCCCACTATACTGTGGAAAGAACATAGCAAAATGACAGACTGATAAATGGTGAGGACTAAAACAGATGGAGAGAGGTAAATATAAAGGAGAGTAGGGAAGGCAGGGTAGAAAGGGGCACTTAATCCACAAATTTATTACATATACATTTCATTTGCACAGGACCTCTTAAGCTTGGGGTTCAGTACTCCAGTACTAAAGCATTAACACAGAAAGTAGCCACAGAAAAAAGGTGACTGATTGGCACTGCAATCCTAAACAGAAGTAAATCCTATAAAAGTCAGTGGGGCTTACTCCCAAATAAGTGAGATTCAGAAATGCAGCCCAATGTTATCGATGGCTACTAGCATGGTGGCTACTAGCATTGAGTGCTGGAGGCAGAATGCCTCTGAAATGCAATTCCTGGGAATCACAAATGGAGACAGGGCTGTAGTGCTCATGTCTTGCTCGTGGGCTTCTGTTGGGCATCTGGTTGGCCAATGTGAGGACATAACACTGGACTAAATGGTCCGATTCAGTGTGGCTCTTTTGCGTCCTTTTGACTTTTCATAAGTAATAAGTGTGAGGATGTCCTCACACTTGGTAATGTGTGTAATGCCTCTTAGGCATGCTTAGTATGGATGAGGAGATGGTGGGCTTCCTGTCTGCAGTTCATCCCTAGGTTGTGCTCTCCAGAAAACACACAAGAGTCCAAAGTACAATCGCAGGGGTTTATTTATGACTGCCATATACAAGAGGGATGCGGGTGGCACTGTGGGTTAAACCACAGAACCTAGGACTTGCCAATTAGAAGGTCGGTGGTTTGAATCCCCACGACGGGGTGAGCTCCCATTGCTCGGTTCCTGCTCCTGCCAACCTGGCAGTTCGAAAGCACATCAAAGTGCAAGTAGATAAATAGGTACCGCTCCGGCGGGAAGGTAAACGGCGTTTCCATGTGCTGCTCTGGTTCGCCAGAAGCGGCTTAGTCGTGCTGGCCACATGACCCGGAAGCTGTACGCGGCTCCCTCAGCCAATAAAGCGAGATGAGCACTGCAACCCCAGAGTCGGCCACGACTGGACCTAATGGTCAGGGGTCCCTTTACCTTTTTACCATATACAAATCTCTACCAAGCTGTAGACACACTCATAGCACACCGACTAAGCAGGATGCCAGACTTTTCATATGCCTTGCCTTGATATGATAAACTCAAGGTCCTCCGATGAAACAAATTAGTAGGAGATTCAGGATGGACAAAAGGATTTGTACCTTCTTCTCACAGCCCTTAATTAATTGCTGGGATTTGTTTCCACAATATGTGGGCGATTGGCAATGGATCGCTTAGATGGCTTTCAATTCATGGAGGATGTGTCTATCAGTGACTACCAATCATGATGAGTAGATGCAACCTCCAGATTCAGAAGCTGTTTGTCTGCTGAGGAGCAACAACTGGAGAGGCTCTTGTCTTCGTGACCTGCTTGTGGGCTGCTCAGAGGCATTTGGTTGACCCCTGTGCAGAACAGGATGCTGAACAAAGCAGAACAGGCTTTTAGTCTGATCCTCCTGCAGGGTTTTCCTTGATGCAGTGTTCTTGATGCTGAGCAGCTCAGTGTTTTAGATCTTCCTTCTCCTAGAAAAATGGACACTTGACTCCTCCATATAACAAGTGACTGGCTGCCATGTTTTGGTCCGTAAGAAATCTGAGAGTCTTTTATTGGGGAATGTGGGATTTGAACAAAGAAATCTAATTGACCTGAGGCTAGAACCTAGCTACCGGGCTTCAACTTCAGAGTTTTCTCTGGCACTGAAGGAAATAGATTTGTGCTCCTGAAATCAGCAGACATGATTGGAATTACCAAATCTTCCAGAAGATCCTTTCAAAGCCACCCTGTGAAAGGAAGAAGGGTTTTTTGTTCACTTGCTTGTTTTGCTGGTATCCATGTAGCTTTTCTTTTGCTATTTCATTTCATAACAAAGTAGATAGAGACATAAAAATGGAGTGACATTGGCAATTAATGGAAATTTTACTCCTACTGACTTTATTCGGCATTTGATCTGGCTCCAAATAAAGAGAGCATGAATTACAGGAGACGAGAAAGGATCCAGCGCAGCCCTTTAGTTTTTTGTGATGGCCCCTTTAGGTACTGTTGTTTGAAATTCCTGGGAAATGTTATTTGGATAAAATTGAGAAGAACTCGGGATACGGGGCTAGGGGAGCCAGAGGTTCTGCTTCACAGACAACATGCCTTTTCTGGAGGGGTGTCCTGTCCAGGTCCATGTTATAGACTAAAAAACATAAGAAGAGAGAGCAGGGGCCTTGAAGTTGTCCATCAGCTGTTAGTTCCTGGACAGCAGACTGAGCAGGTACACATGTCATCTGCTCATAGTCTTCTCCACTGTGGTGAGCTGTATCTTCCTTAGTGATTATTTCTAAATACACACCTATACAGTGGTACCTCGGGTTACATACGCTTCAGGTTACAGATTCCACTCACCCAGAAATAGTGCTTCAGGTTAAGAACTTTGCTTCAGGATAAGAACAGAAATCGGGCTCCGGTGGTGCTGCGGCAACAGGAGGCCCCATTAGCTAAAGTGGTACTTCAGGTTAAGAACAGTTTCAGGTTATGAACAGAACTCTGGAACGAATTAAGTACTTAACCCAAGGTACCACTGTACATATAAAGTTAGCATTTGTAAATCTGTATCCTCTCTGGTCCTCTTTTCTCCTGATACATTTCCACCTTGGCAATGTGTGAGTAGCCATCCTAAATGGATCTTGTGGATTTCATTAAGGTCTCCCGACCATTTCCCCCATAGTTCATTTCACAGGCACTCAGACGGAGAGGAGCTAAGGAGCATTGCCTGCTAATGACTTTTTCCAACAAAAGAAACAAAAATGTGGCACACCATCTCTTTGTTTGCAAATGCAATTTGGTGTGCATCCCTTTGATAATACGCTGGTGTTCATTTTAGACATTGTACGGCTGTAAACGTTGCAATCCTTTACATTCATTAAGCCCAGGACCATTTGCTATGTGCGAGCAAAGCAAGTGCCTGCCTATATCTCATACCCGTAAAGCATCCATTCTGAGTTACGCAGTAAATAAATGAGTCTGAGCCAGAAACCCAATTTCCAGAGTCCAGATCACTAAAGCTAAGTGAAACACCTTAGATAAATGTAACCTATTTCCAAAGGAATGAGAGTGCAATTTGATAACTGTCGATAATTCCCTCATTATGCCAAATGAGTTTGTCAACCAAGACGACTACTGGATGGTTGATCTTAATTTGTTAATAAAAAGTCTGAGAAGATATTGCAACTAAGACAAAACTATCTGAGTCATAAAGGCACAGCACACTTTTTAAAAAAGCATACTTGCCACCTTTAGAATGGTTAGTTTTTCTCTAAGAGCACATGGATATGACTTAACATTTTGAGACAGCATGCAGGTGGAAGGGTACACTTCACTGGAGTTCAGAGATCAGATCAGAGAGTCCTGGCCCAGACTGCAATCTCATTTACTATAATGGGGGCTGGAGGGAGACGAGACAATTGTAGACTATGTTCCAGAAAGTTTGTGTTATCTATGTTCCTGTTGTTCCAGATATTATGAGATTTGTTGGAGTCAATGGAGAACAAGCAATATTCTGAACAGTGAGCTGGTGGCCCAGGCATTTTCTAGAACAGAGTGTGCTTGAATAGTAAAACTAGGACTTGTACTATGAAAGACAGATAAATTTCTGCTTCTCTATTTGACATGGTAGCTCAATTGCTATCAGAGTTATTTGTGCCTAGTCAGGAAGGATAGACAGCTAATGGGAGGGACAAAGTGCCATAATATTCAGGGACCTTGATCCCTGGGGCAGTGGGAGTCACAGATCCTGTATACAAGCCCCAATTATATGCGATTAATGTATAGCATTTGCTTGTTTGCTTATTTGTGGCCTATCTTTTACCAGGACCAACCAGAGTAGAGTACAACATAGTTCACATGCACACATGAGCACAAACTCCTGCTATGCCTGCCTAGAAATACAAATACCGGTAACAGAACCCTCTATATGTCTACAAATGTCCTACAGATCATTTTGAGAATTTTCCTTGTGAAATGTTCCATATTTGCGGGGGGGGGGGGGTCTTCCAAGTCTACATCTGGATAAGAGTATGAACTGCTCCATTTAGTTTATTAAATGAGATTTACACAAACACACAAAAGCAACTGAAACTAGCCTTCATTGCCCTACTGATTTTTAACACACTGCCCGTGACTACGGCAGAAGCTGAAAGACATTTCCATAAGCTTGCACACATCAGAAACTATACACATTTGACTGTATGGTGAAAAAATGGCTTACGGTACAATCAGAACCATGTCTACTCAGAAGTAAGTCCTAGTGAATTCAGTGGGGCTTACTCCCAGGTAGATGGGGTTAGAATTGCATCCTTAGGCAATTTTGTCTATCAAATATGAATTTGTCTTTGGTGGAGATAATTCCTGATGTCACAATGAAATAGGCCAGAAAAATGATGCTTGGGGAAGAATTGGTCTGTTTGTGCAGTTGCAGTGGTTCAATAGAATGAAAATTTTAAAAAAATCAAAACTTCAGTGGAATCTTTCCTTAATTAGGATCAACCAAAATGTTGCAAAATAACTAGCAAGCTTCATATGACTCTTTCTCAGGGTAGGTGCATCACAATCAGAGCAAAAAGAGGAGGGTGTTTGGCACAAAAGTCCCCAAGGGAGCCAGCATGGTGTCCTTTCAGAAATGTAGAAAACATAAATTCAGAATTAAAATAGAAACTTTTCTTTCTGCTCACAACTCACAAGGCTGTACATTAAAGATGGCAGTGTGGTAGGCCTGTGGCTTAAACTACAAATTTGAAATTTGGACCGTGGTGAGATGCCCTATTTCAGTCTTCTTGATCCTTACCCTCTCTTTTGGGTGGGGTGGAATGACTTTTGCTGCTCTCCCTCCAATCCACAAGATGGAGACGTAAAGAGGGTAACAGCAGCACATACATTATGAAAGGAACCCATGACATGACTAATGCTTGGTTGGTAGCATTTGCATGGATGAATCCGCAGGGTTAACCCCGCACTTGCCTGCCATTTTTCTGTGCAATACCACTCCACAAAGCAGGGTCGTTGTTTATCCCCTGCTGAACTCCCATTGGAGTGATCACAGCAAAGAGATAAATGACCACAATTGCAGGGGGCGGGGAGATAGAAGACATGGGAGGAGTTAAGCACCACTTCTGCCCCCATTTTTCTCCTGCATCATAGAGTCATAGAATTGTACAATTGGAAGGGATCCTGAGGATCATCGATTTCTCCCTCCCATCTCTCTCTCTCTCTCTCTCTCTCCTGTTATATCATTAAACATAGATTGGCACCATACATTTGCCAAGACAACATCTAGTTTGGCCAAAAAAAGATGGCAGTCTTCCATCTGGACGCATCCTACACATATCATCCCTAAGCATTTGAATATGGAAAAGAGTAAGCAATCATCTCACAGCATCCCATAACATTTCATTAATTGTTATTGCATTCTAATTAAATCAAACCAATGCATTAAGCATGCTTTTTTAGGAGCAGGAATCCTTTATGCTTCCACAATGGTCCATTTTCAGTGACAACACTACATCCTCACAGAAGACAGCTTTGTTGACTTCATCTGTCCTAAACTGTCTGTGGGATTTCAGTTGCTGGTCTCTAATCCATACTAAGATTTACTTCTTAACTATTTGCAATTAAGATGTGCCACTTCTTTAGAGAAAAGCAAAAGGCTGTGGACACTTTCAGAATAGCTTAGAACGAATCCTGGTGATATAATTATTAGTCCAGGCTTTTCTTTGCATAATGCCAATGTCACAGTCCCAGGGTCTCAGAACTGAGAGCAGCAGTTCAAGGACAGGCTGCCCTCCCCTCAGTCACCAGTGAGTGTGTGGAGTAGATATTCCAGCCTTCCACACCCCATCAGCTCCTTTATCATCCCTCAAGCAGCAGCTTCTGGATTCCTCCGGATAACCTGTTTCTTGTGCATCCATTCCGATTTGCTTGCACACAGCATACACAGAGGTTATATTATGTCCTGTCTTCATTGAGATATTTTTTTTCTGATTTGCTTGTGAGAGGATTATATGACAATGAACATTTACCCTGAATTCACCCTAATCCGCTTGTGTGGTAGTCATACATCTTCCCATTAATCATTCATTCATCCCACACTTCTCCATGCATCTTCCCATTAGTTTCCTAACTGCAAAACCCTCCAGGGGGGTGTTGATTTTTGTAAGCGGATTTGTTGCACCACCACAACAGAGCACTTTCATTTATCTTTAATGGCGCAGACCTGGGCAATTGAATCCCTGCTGCAAAATACTGAGGGTGGAATTCAACACTGTGTTAAGAGGATATAGTTGCATCAGTGCAAGCATTTCCACTTGTCAGATGGAACAGTTTTCCTCTCTCTGCATGCTGTCCCACCCAAGCATATTTGGGGCAGAGATGAGCAACAGTGCTCTTGTGTTAGCATTCAACCCTGGCTCTCTGGAAGCAACCTTCCTTCCTTTTAGGACTCCCTCTGAGGCTTACAGTGGTACCTCGGGTTAAGTACTTAATTCATTCTGGAGGTCCGTTCTTAACCTGAAACTGTTCTTAACCTGAAGCACCACTTTAGCTAATGGGGCCTCCTGCTGCTGCTGCGCCGCCAGAGCCCGATTTCTCTTCTCATCCTGAAGCAAAGTTCTTAACCTGAGGTACTATTTCTGGGTTAGCGGAGTCTGTAACCTGAAGTGTATGTAACCCGAGGTATTAATTACTAATTTATTTACGGCTATTAGCCCATAAAATATGTACAAGCATAAAAACACAGAGACATAAAAACAGATATATCCGACAACAGAAGGTGAACCCCACGATGCAAGGGTGGGTCATTGAGCAGAGCCAAGTGACAGCTTGGGGCCAGGAGAGCTCCAAGGGACGGATCACAGAAAAGGAAAACTGAAGACGAACTCCGACATGCACTCTCATCATAACAGTCCGATTAGTTTTGATGTTGTTGTTGTTTTTTGGTGGTTTTTGAGTGTGAGATAACCGCATTCAGAAATCTCGCCACCTGCCGAGTTACAGAAGGATCTGTATCCTGCAAAAGCAGTGCGGCGTGTGACTCAACAGGCCTGCCAACCAAGCGCAGTAAAGCAGGACCCAGGAATTTAGCCCTGGCTATGCTATGTAGGGGACAGTTGAACATTATATGTGAAAGAGATTCAACAGTTTCCCCGTCACACACGCATAGCGGAGACACCAAACCCTTGGAAAATCTGTGGTTCAGCAGGTTCGATGGAAAGACATTGAACCTTGCACGAATAAATGCAAGTCGGTGTGGTACTGATGAAAGAGATGACATGTATGATGGAAGGCCAAGTGGTGGGGTTATTCCGTGATACCTGGGGGAGCAGACACCCCCACCCCTGGCGAGGTTGTGTTGATTTTCAATGTCCGCTAATCTTTGCTCAATAAGGCTTTTGTAACCCGAGGTACCACTGTATAACCTTTCAGGGAGGAGTCTGAAGGCTTATAGCCTCTCATCAACCTCTACCCTACTTCACCAGAGCCCATCTATGATAATTAGTGCTGAGGCTACTCATGAGCAAGCAGCCAGCCTGCCAGCTTCTTCCTCACAACTACTTTTTAAAAGAGGAGAAAGCATCAAGGACAGCTTGACCCTAGTTGTTTTCAGAGTGGAGGTAGGTTGCTTTACGGTCATTATTCTTTTGTGTTTGATTACCTGATGAAGTCAAGTAAATCCTATTATTTCTGTCATAGAGGTTTTGAGAGCCACTGAAGTAAATCTCGATAACCTGCAATTTCCTGGTGAAGAGCTACAAGAGAGTTGTTAGGTGCTCTTTAAGCGTGGCACACAACAAAATCTGCAAAACCTCTGGCCAAGGCTAGCTTGCTCCTTTTCAGTGGCTGCTCCTGGTGTGAGGACTAAAACAGTGCTGCCTGCCACCCCAGTCTCCAAACGATATGAGATTCCAGGGGATCCAGGCCATGTTTCCTTTTGGAATGAGGCACAGCAGAGACAGTGGTGTCTTTATGATATATGGCTTACTTATACATATATAAAACCTGAGCCTACAGTGGAGGGGTTCCCAACATCAACACTCCCAAAGCATTTTATTTTTCCCATAGTCACAGCCTTGGATTCAAACAGACATCATTATTCTGTCTCTCTGCATTCTTCCAGCTTGTTGGTTCACATCTGGCCTACATCACTGCAACTCTCTACTCCAAATTCTAGCTTTGTTTGTCCACCCATTCACCACCTCACACCAAGCCCCTTAATTCCCCATCACCTTACCAAGAAGCTAGTTTGGCTATTCCAGCCTTAGACTGAGTCAGGCAACTGTTCCATCTAGCTCAGTATTGCCTATGTCAGCCATGCTGGCCTCCAGATGCTTTTGAGTACAACTCCCATCATCCCTGAATGTCTTGAACCCCTGACCTACCTGGCAGCAAGTCAGTATATCAAGTCCGAAGTTCAAACTCTGAGGATCAATCCACACAAGCAAAGTCCAAGGTCCAAAGGTCAGGAAACACAGTACAGGGTCAATCCAAGTAGGCCAAATATGAAGTACAGCAGTCAGGATACAGTCCAGAGTCAAACCCAAAGCACAGTCCCATAGAGGTCCAGGAGCATCCAAGCCAAGGTCCACCAACATGCACAGTTGAGCAGTCACAGCACCTCAGCTCTGCTTCCCTTTTGCTTTTTGCATGCTGATTGCAGCATCTGTGCTTGATGAGCCATGTGAGCCTCACCTGTCCTCAGTCTACTTCAGCTGAGGAATCACACACCTCCTCCCAGAGCTAGCAATCTCCACCTGGCCAGCTAGGGAGCTGGGCTGTGGGCCCTTGCCTGCCTCAGCCTCCTAGAGTGTCCCTCTCGCTCCTCCCTCTGCCTCAGAGCCCACGGTGTTTGTGGAGACAGAGGCCCCTCTGGCTCTGGGTCCTGCTGCTCTGGTTCCTGTGCACTGACACCCATCTCCTTGCCATCCTTCATCACCCTGCGAGTACTTCCTTCCCCATTCCTCTGCTTGCCCTAGTTGCCCCAGTCCTGGCTATACCTGGTGATGGGATTCTCCTCCTCCTCTCCCACCTCCCCTATATCCTGCCAGTTCATGACACTGAATGACTGTAGCCCAGAACATTTGGAGGGCACCAGTATGGCCTACACTGATTGGCCACAGGTTTCTGAGGTTTTGGACTAGAGTATTTCCAACCCCACCTGCAGATGCCAGGGATGGACTTTTCTGAGGTTTTGGACTAGAGTATTTCCAACCCCACCTGCAGATGCCAGGGGTGGACTTTAAGATGTATCATGAGTTTGTGGGTGCCAGTTTCCTATAATCCCTGAATCTAGCACGTGTTAGAATTTAATCAAGGCTTGGGGTGTTAAACTAGGTGCCAGACCTCTCTAATCCGTGGATCCAGCAAGTGTTAAAATCTAATTAAGCCAGTCTAGTTTCCTGTGAGCACCTGGGTGAACGGCCATTAAGAGAACAAAGGGATCAAGAAGGCTCAGCAGGCGATGGCAAATGGGTGAGGGGGCCCTCCCTCAACAGGTAAAGCCAGAGTTTAGAGAGGTGAGAATTAGCAATAATGTGACCTAGAAGTAAAGCAGCAAGCTAGAAAGCCAGAGAGACAGAGCATAATGTTTGTTCATTAGGGTCTTGTCAGTCTTCCCAAAAGTTAGCTGTATGGTACTAATATTACTTTTGATGTTTGTTTTAGTGCATGAGCACTTATTCTAATCTGAACAAGCAATTTCAAAAATATCATTGATCCATCCCTGAAGTGCTACTGTTCCTACTAACCTAGGCTGCCCAGACTGCTTTCATTTCAGAAATTAGACCACAATTGTTACAAAAAGATGACTTCCATGCTCATCCGTTTACTTGTAAGGAATCAGAATTTCCTCAGCTTTAACAGTCCTCTTTTGTGCATGTGAAAGTGATCCACTAAATAAACACCACTTACACACATCTAGAAAAATCCATTGGAATATTCTGGATAATGCAGCAAGGAGTATACGATGGCCCCAGATAATTTGCAAGCAAGAGAAAATCATGTCAGGATTTCCACAGCTAATTTAGAATCTACAATTTCTCTAGAGCCAAGTGCATTTTGTGATTAATTTGTCACATTCAATTACAAATTAAGATTTCCTTATTTTTTTTAAAAAAAAACTGTTTGTAGTCATAGCTGCCCCCTGTGAAAGACAGTGCTTTCTTTATAGCTAATCATACACATGGACACACAGAGTTATCATAAATTATATCTCTTGATTTAGGCTATGATTTAAGAAGAATTTTCAAACTAGCAACTAGATATCTCCTATTTAGTTGAGAAAAATTGTGCCTGATTAAACATCCTACTAAGGCGTTACTACTATCGATTGATGCATTGTAATAATTCTTTTCATATAACAATTAGTTAAGAATTACAGAGATAACTACATATTTACTCTGAAGCAAGCTTGCTGAGTTCAAAAGATTGCAGTCTTTAATTTCTTATGTGCCATCTTTCAAGAAAAATATATGAAGAATGATGTTGTGCATCTTTTTACTATTTGGTGGGATCTATAAATTAGGGATTTCTGTATGATATGCAAGTGGAACAGGGCTACACACACAAAATGAAAAGGTGCTTCAATGTTTGGAAATAACTGTCCATTATGTATATTATACCCCAAAGGCCATTTAACAGAGCCATATTATGTTCTTCACCATGTCACATAAACCACAGTTGAATCTAAAGGCGCAGGGACAGAAACAGTCATCACCAGCCAAGCAAGAAATATGTCTCCACTGAACATGGAAAACAAAAAAGATTGCAGTTCTTTGCTGCTCAAGTTCTGGTGGGAACCCAGTGGTTGTGAAAATGTGAGGGAAGAGGGGAATGTGCTTTGCTAACAAAAAAGAGGAGCCATTTGTTACATTTTCCTTTAAAACAAAAAACAATCACCACGTCATAAAGAAAACAAAATCAATTCCAAGTCAGGTTTTTCAATACCACATTTATGCATGGTGTTAAGGGTGGCCTCGCATATCTCTGTACATCACTTTATTACTCAACACTCAATGACCCACGGCTGAAAGTGAGGGCTGCACTGTAAAGCATTGTGGTTGAGCTCATGATGAGGTGTTCATTTGGGTCAGACATGCAAATCAACACTCAAAGCTGAAGTAGCAAAGTGATGAATGAGCGAACGTGTGTAAACCAGCTCATAAACACGTCTGAACTTCTGGCTATATCAGGGCTTTGCAGGCTTATATCAAGGAAGTATATTCTTAGACAGTCTCCTGGACCTTATTGTGCTCCCAGAGACCCAAGTTCCTTTCAGCAGCTTCATCTGTGCAACCAGTTCTAGAGGAGAGTGACGTGGCCATGGATTCCTTGATAACCTCAAAACTGGAACTGTTGTAATGTACTGTGCATGGCGCTACCTTTAAGAACTTTCCAGAAACATCAACTGGTTCAGAAGGTGGCAGAGCGCTGGGTGCTGTAGTGCATCTCCCAATGTCCCCCACCGTGCTTCTCCTTGTCAAGGTTTTGGATCGCTAGGTGGCACATTATGCCTATGTGGAAAGAATCACACTAACTCCCAGTTTGTTTCAGGACACAATTTAAAGTGTTGGACTAAACTTTTAGATCTTTAAATAGGTTGATTCCCAGGTACTCTCTGCATGAACTTCCCCATTCTGGCCCTGCTTTAAGTACAGGGCCGGCCCACCCATGAGGCTAGGGGAGGTGATCATCTCAGGCGGCAGATCCACAAAGGCAGCAGATCCCAGTGTCAATCTTTCTCTCCTTTGCCCCCTGTTCCTGATCTTCACTCGTCCCTTCCTCGCTGGTGGGAAGCGGAGTGCCATTTTGAGGCATGCTTGGGCCAGCATTGCCTGAGATCAAGGTGGCTGGTACAAGCGACAGTGCCTTTTTTGCTGTGGTGTCACATTTATGGTACAATCCCCTCAACTGAAGTCATCAGATCTGTCTGCTAGGCTAGTGAGAACCATTTAGTATCAGAGAACATAAACTTTTTTTAAAATAAAAAAAAAAATTTCTTTCCAGTAGCACCTTAAAGACCAACTAAGTTAGTTCTTGGTATGAGCTTTCGTGTGCATGCACACTTCGTCAGATACACTGACGATATACTGTGTATCTGACGAAGTGTGCATGCACACGAAAGCTCATACCAAGAACTAACTTAGTTGGTCTTTAAGGTGCTACTGGAAAGAAAAAATTTTTTTTTGTTTTGACTATGGCAGACCAACACGGCTACCTTTTTTTAAAATGCAGTTCTTATTGTAATTTTGTTTACAGCTGCTATTGCTTGATGATGATGATGATGGATGCTTTTTTTGTCTTTAATATGTGCATTTTTATTGACGTATTTGCTTTTTATTGAAGTGTATTCATTTTATGTGCTTGTAAGCTGCCCTGGGAGCTTTTTAAAAGCTGCGTGGCAAGCTAAACATTTAAACAAATAAGCAAAGGATACATGTTCCACTTCCTTGCGGATCTGCGTGTTAGCACTGGCGTATCTGAAGCTACAGTCGGATAATATCACACACTAAGGAAGTGTAACAGTCATGCAACAGAGAAGGAACAGACATCGCATCGTATAATGGTGTTAAGGTAGCTACACTCCAAATCCCACAACACTGGATAACTCATATCCCCAAGTATCTGTTCATTTTGCTTAAAGCGTCACACACTGTGTTCAGGTCACTCCGAAGATCCTGGACAACGTTTTCAATACTTCTGGTGTCTTTCAGAATTTCAATGCTTTGGGTGTATGGGTTGAAATATACTGAAAAGGGACGGTTGATTGATTTTGCAAAGTCCCTGAAAGTTTTTAAAAAAGAAAAGAAAGAAAATTAACTCCTATTTCTGTGCCTTCAGATAAGAGAAAATTAGATTTGGGGGTTGTTTTTAAGGGTCAAGTGAGAGAACTTGCCTCATTTTTTCTTTGGCTTCTTCAAAACTTTCAGAGACAAAGTAAGCTTCCTGGAAAGTCGTGATAAGGCATTCTTGCAAGCAGGTTGTCTTTGGATCAAATGTTTTCACATTGGCTTTATCAGACAGAGCGTGCTGCAAAACACACGACATCATCTGTTAAATTATATTACAGAATGCTCAAGTGTTTCTGTACACCCAGCTTTTATAGCATAGTATGCTCTCAAACACAGTTGCTAGTCTCACCCATTTTATGTAGAGTGGTCTTTAATCATCAATAGGATGAATCAATTTTTATTCAAAAAATTGTTAGTTGCTGTAAGAGCCTTTCCCCCAAATGATGACATAATCGAAAACAACTAAGAGCTATCTCTGCCCCATATGCATAAGCGGCTTAAATCATCAACCTTGAAGAGACAGTTATCAATAAATATTCCAAGCAGAATTACTGGGGTAGCGCAAATTACCAGCTTCTCCAGGCAATAAACGTTTGCCCATTTTACAAGTAAAATTTAATCTTACGATGTTATTCACACAACTTATGCCATTTGTGTGACAGTCAATATCGTATCTTGAAAATGCATTTTGGTCTACAAGTGAAATAGATATATGGTGAACAGTTGATAATTTTTTTAAAATTGTATGTTGATAGAAGACATCATTACCCTTTCACACAAATACTGCTAGGGAAGGACTAGGCAAACAGATAGATAGATTATAGTGATAAGAGGAAGCAAAGGAAGACATGCATGTATTTCCAAAAGAGCAATTGAACAGCATCCTTATGATAAGAAAGAGAAATGAATTTGCTGTGTTTGGACACCATATTAAACTATAGTTTAGCAGAGCATGAACAGGCCCAGCCTCTTTCAGGGTCTCCACAGTCTGATCCCAGATGCTCCTCTGTGTGGCTTCACCACAGTGAGCAGGGCCAGAATAGTGTCTGACATTTAACTATGATGACTTTAAAGAGGCCAGATTTGGAAACTATGGTTTGAAATTGGCTTGTTTGAAACAAAGCACAATAACTTTCATTGGTTCAGACAATACGATAAACTGTAAGCTAGCCAAAAGCGGGGCATAACGGGCTTATACATTCTCTGCCATCATGCGAAATGATCTGGAACACAACCCCTATGCAGATCAGGGGTTGCATGTATATATATGTTTTTAAGTGTTCAATATCAAAGGCAGGCACACTTTAAATCAGACATTCCCACACTTGTTCCTCTCCAGACGTGTTGTTCAAAACATGTGGAGATGCAGATGGGATAGAAATTCAACTCAGTTCTAATTTAAAGGTGAATCTATTAAATTCACACTTTCTAAAACAATATGCAAACAACACAGCTATCCATTTACAATTCACACATACCCAGTTTTTGCAATGCAGTTCTCCAACCGATAATGTTTATTAAAATGCTTATATTAGCAGAAAGTGTGCGTTGAAATGAATATATTGGTAAAAATAGCAGCAGCACTGGCAGGAGGAAGAGAGACGTTCCAGGATCAAATCCGAAACTGGAACGATTTTTGTAATTCCGGGACTGTCCCTGAAAAATCGGGACACTTAGAGGGTATTCCCAATACCCCTCACAGAGCTACAACTCTCAGAGTTACATGTGAAGAGAGATTGATTGTTAAACCACGCTGCAAGTTGCTAGCCTCACTACACTGTGGGTTTCTTAATTGTGGGGTTTTTTTTAATTCTGCTTGAGAAAATAAACCTTCTGGAAAAAACACACTTAAATATTGGAAGGTTGCCTATGGCAACAGGCATTTTTGGATGGCGTGTTTTCAGATTGCCAGAAATGTTTTACAACACCAATAGAATTATTTTGAAATAAAATTTAGACCGATGTAATGTTATAGATTGTTTACACAAATGGAAGGAGTTTTTAAAGATCAAGAGCCCCCAAAATAGATCCCCGGCCTCAAGTTTATGTCTTTTACCAGTATCATTTCAATGTGCTTTTGGCAAAAGCCCACATGTTGGCAGAACCCTGCTTCTGGTAGAGCCTGGAAGAGAGGTATTTCTGCCTCATTCCAACACTCTCCAATGGCTTTGCTTGGAGGTTAGGACTTCACTGCCCCATCTGCATTTTGCCACTCTGTTTCTTTCAAATCCATGCACTTGTGGAAAAGGAATGCATGCTTTATTTGGAATTGGGCACCTTTTTGAAATGCATTTTTCAAGCACTCCAAAACACATGTACTAACGGTTACCAGGGCCGTTTAGAAATAGGTAAATACAATCAGCCTCGAATTATACAAGAAATGTGTATCTTTATGCAGCAGAGAGCTGGTTACTAGCCATAAATAATGCAGGCTTATGTATATTTATTGTTTACATTCCTACCTTGAGTTCTCCAATGGAAGATAGAAGCCCTGCTCCGTAAGCCCGGAGTTGCCCGTCTTGCTTACAAAGACCAAATTCAATAGTGAAAAAATAGCACTGTAAGAAAGAGAAACAGATGCCCCTGAGTCCGGATGTGTGCACAAGTTCAAAGAAAGCATGTCATCAGGGCTTTCGCTTGCGTACACCACTACTTCAGAATTTCATGTTTTTTAAATAAGTTCAATCAAGGACATACACATTTCAGTACTTTAAATGTAATTTTCCCACAAAGGGCAAAATCAGGGACGCTCTGATTTATTTCCTCCGGCTCAGTCCTAAATCTGTTTAAGAAGTGTTGCCATTAGAATCAGCATGATTCATGGAAGGAAGCACCTATGGTTGAGGCAGCACACGTGCACCTTTGTAGCAGCCAGTAAGTATGAAGTGTTTGCTTGAATATGTTAAATTATTCCAAACCATCTTCGCCCACATACACACAAAATCAACAAAAAAGGCACAGGTTATATATACATATACATGCACTTATATACAGTTTTGAAATGCAGGCATATCATGAAATGATACCAAGAAAGAATCCAAAATGTAGGCAGCTGTATTGATGTATTGATGTAGGCAGCTGTATTGATATATATATATATAGTATTAATGCACACACACATCCAAATAATATTAATGCATACAGCAGCAGTGCATGGTGTAATACACAGTTATTAGAATCAACTGACAGTCATAGACTAGGAAGCTGCAAATGGTCGAGTAGTGGCTGGCTACAATGCTGAAGTTTAGCTGAGGAGTCCCAGGTTCACATCCCTGATCAGCCAAGTGGCATGGCTGCAATCCTATACAAAGTTGCCTGGGAGTAAGCTCCACTGAACTCAGTTGTGCTACCTTCTTACTGCATAGCCATTACAATCCAATACAATGTAAAATCCATTACAATCCTAAGGGACTGTTACCTTGCTTCCTGGCCGCAGCTCCCTATCCTCCTTGGCTTATGCAAATAACTAATAAGATCAAACAAATTGGCCTAAACCCTGAAAATCTTTTTATTGAAACTCCGAACAAGGCAAAAGCAATTATCACTCATAGACTTTACGATGTCGAATTACAACAAGAAGACGCCCTACTTCCGGAGACGTATAGATGCTTAAAAGCTTGGCCTAATTTTGCAGCTGCCCCTTACTTAACTAACATCACTAACGAAGCTTATAGATGGGCTTTCTCTAGAGCCCGCTTTGAGACAATGCCCTCAGCAGTGCTGTACGGCAAATTCATGTGGGTACCAATGCATGCGCGTCTCTGCCCCTGTATGTCTAATAAGGTAGAATCTGTCACACACATCCTTCTATTTTGCGAATTTTACAGTGAAGAACGAGTTCAACTTATTTTGCCGCTTTTATCAAAATTTATACCCCTACAACATTATTTGGAATCCTCCCCCGAAATTCTACGAAAATACCTTCTGGAAGATTCCTCAAGCTCAATATCATATGAGGTGGCCAAATTTTGCACTTTAGTAATCAGGAAGCGTAAATCTCCTCTGTTGAATGGCACACTGCGAAGTTCCCTTGTGTATTTTTTTTTTCTTTTCTGATGTTGCTGTTGATTTCTTTTTGTTTGATCTTGTGGTGTTTAGTGTCACTGGCTTTTGCCGCAATAAAACTTGAACTTGAACTGCATAGCCACCTTATGGAGCATATTTAAAGGAAAAGGTAAAGGGACCCCTGACAGTTAAGTCCAGTCGCGAACAACTGTGGGGTTGTGGAGCTCATCTCGCTTTACAGGCCGAGGGAGCTGGCGTTTGTCTGCTCCACAGACAGTTTTTCCAGATCATGTGGCCAGCATGACTAAGCCGCTTCTGGTGAAACCAGAGCAGCGCATGGAAACGCAGTTTTACCTTCCCGCCGGAGCAGTACCTATTAATCTACTTGCACTTTTTTGGCGTGCTTTCAAACTGCTAGGTTGGCAGGAGCTGGGACAGAGCAACGGGAGCTCACCCCGTGGCGGGGATTCGAACCACCGACCTTCTGATCGGCAAGCCCTAGGCTCTGTGGTTTAATCCACAGTGCCACCTGTGTCCCTATGGAGCACATTTAGCTTTATTAACATATCTGCAACCTTTAGCTTTTAATTCAACAATGCAAACAATTCTGCAAAGTTAAGCTTTTACTGAAAGCAGGAAATAGGTAAAGGTAAAGGTACCCCTGCCCGTACGGGCCAGTCTTGCCAGACTCTAGGGTTGTGCGCTCATCTCACTCTATAGGCCGGGAGCCAGCGCTGTCCGCAGACACTTCCGGGTCACGTGGCCAGCGTGACAAGCTGCATCTGGCAAGCCAGCGCAGCACACGGAATGCCGTTTACCTTCCCGCTGGTAAGCGGTCCCTATTTATCTACTTGCACCCAGAGGTGCTTTCGAACTGCTGGGTTGGCAGGTGCTGGGACCGAACGACGGGAGCACACCCTGCCGCGGGGATTCGAACCGCCGACCATGCGATCGGCAAGTCCTAGGCGCTGAGGTTTTACCCACAGCACTACCACAGCGCCAGGAAATAGGAACCCACTAAATGGAAAGGAGTGTCGAGCCTCTGCTTGATTCTTTTCCTCCTTCTCAGTGTTCTTCTATGGAGTGACAAACAATAAACAATAGAAACACCTGAAGGCCTCAAGATCACCTCAGTCACTTGCCCATGCCAGGAGGGGCCATCGCTTAGCCTGGTGCATCCTGCTCTGAAAATGCTTCCATTCCTTCCCACCCACCCTTTCCTACTCCATTAGTTGTTGGTGGCATTACTGCAACCATCCAGGGATGGTTGAGCTTTTTGGGGAGGAGCACCCAAAAAAACACCATGATGCCTGCCACCTCTGTCATGCTGCCCCAAGCGCCATGCAGGGAAACGTCACAGCAACACTACAGAGGTGACAGAATGCAGCAAAGAGGTGCCAGGACTCAGTTCTGGTGAGTTCCGCCTGAAATAAGCCCTGCAGCCGTGGAAATAATCAAGTATTGAAAGACCTACATTTGCTCCCAGTACGTTTCCAAGCACAATTCAAAGTGTTGGTGCTGACCTTTAAAGCCCTAAACGGCCTCAGTCCTGTATACCTGAAGGAGCGTCTCCACCCCCATCGTTCAGCCAGACACTGAGGTCCAGCACCGAGGGCCTTCTGGCTGTTCCCTCACTGCGAGAAGTGAGGTTACAGGGAACCAGACAGAGGGCCTTCTCGGTAGTGGCACCTGCCCTGTGGAATGCCCTCCCATCAGATGTCAAGGAAATAAACAACTATCTGACTTTTAGAAGGCATCTGAAGGCAGACCTGTTTAGGGAAGTTTTTAATGACTGATGTTTTAATGTACTTTTAATCTTTTGTTGGAAGATGCCCAGAGTGGCTGGGGAAACCTAGGCACATGGGCGGGGTATAAATAATGAGTTGTTGTTGTTGTTTACCTGTGTGAAAAATGAGATGCAAAAAGACCTTCTGTAGGAGAGTTGTGAAAGAACCTGCAGGTTTGAATTTGTAATCTTAGTCAAGATGAATGTGTAGGTATTCCTGACAACCCGAAAGCCTGAATTAGCACCAGTTTATTTAATAAATGCTAGAATGGTCGAGCTGCACATAATCCGAAAGCTAGCCTGATAGTATAGTATGATTACCACCACGTACGGGGCTTGCACTAGCCAAGTGGAATAATGGACTTTTCATGGAACAGCTGACTTCCATTGCTTATCAGAAAGTGCTTTTTAGAATGCTTCTATCAGTTTGCCACGAGGCATCGGGAGCTGCTGTTTGAGGAAAACAAATCTAAAAAGTCCCTCAGGCCCACAGAGCTAGTTCCACATTCTCCATAGATCATGGCCTTTATCTCCTGTGGTTTTCAAGATATATGAATTACTCATATTACTCTGAATACAGTTGACTCACAATTTACACTCCTTTAACTGGTGCAAATTCAGCTTGTATGTGCTTGGCCAAAAATAAATTTAAAAATGAAAGGGAATGGTTGCCATTGGGGACAATGGCCATTGCACTCATCTTAGCATCTGGAGGTACAGGGAGCGTGTGTTTTGACTCTGTGTGATTAAGTCATCTATAAACACAGGGAGACAAACAAATTAGCACAGGCTAATGAATAATGGCATATTTCTGGAGAGGGATACATGGTTGTATAGTCATGGTGTTAATTCCTGTTCTATCTGATGTCACTATTTCTGTTGCAGAGAGAATGCAATCTAAGCCAGGAATAGCCAGTGTTGAGCCCTCTAGATGTTGTACAATGACAATACACAACAGCAAAACCAATGGCCAAGAATAATGGGAACTGCGGTTCAAGAACATCTGGAATGCAAAATGTTGACTACTCCTGATCTAAGCCATCTCAGGTTTAATGCCAGCAGCCAAGGTAACTAAGGTAGGTGACAGCATTTTCTCCTCCTTTCATTTTGACTAGCCCCCTCCCTCATTTTATAGATTATAAAGGATCTAGAAATAACGTTGGCATGGGTCCTACCTAGGCTTCATCTAGCATTAGTATGCTTCCAGCAATGGAAGCAACTTCCATCAATTTCCCCTTTCACCTCTTCTGCCCTTTGAAAATCTTCTCTGGAGAGTTAGGGGACCCTCTGGAACAACACAAGAGGCCGTGCAGGAGCCAGGAGAAAAGAGAATTGGCAAATACCTCCCCCAGTTCTGTTAGCAGGATCCTAGTGATCCCAGTTCTCTTTGTGAACAGTAGAAGCCCTTCTCTTTGTGGATGCCTAGTTAAGATCCAAGCCATTGTGTGGAATAGTTTGCAATCTTCTTGTCACATCTATTCATTTGTAGAAATGGGGTATTATTTACCTGTCTGCCAAAGATGCTCTAGAATTTAATTCACTTATGCTTATGCGTAAGGTTGCCGATAACAGAGAACTAGTGGAATTAGTGTTTTAAAAGGGATGTATTCCATCACCGTATATACATGCCAAAATAACTCATTTTCATTTTATAAGGGATAACAGTCTTTGAAAAGCCTGAGTTTTGAGAATATATATATAGATAAACTAAAGATAAAATGTCCAGATGGTAAAATGTAATTTGTATTTGCCAAATTCTAATTTTTATCAATACCGTATATTTAGAACAACCCTTCATATGAATAATAAGAAAAAGCTACTGCAAATGTAATTTATTTCCTGCATGCAGCATCTATGGTAGATTCTGATTCACAAAGCTTTTGTTAGGATAGAGAATGAAGTATCTCGCCCAATGCTGCCATCTTCAGATCATTAGTCCTTAATACAATTATTTTAACCTTTGCAGAATATTCTGTTGATTTCACTGCTTTGGAGAACTATTCTGGCAATAAATCCATTCTAATTAAGAAAAGATAAACTAAAAATAGAGGATTCACATTTTAAATAAGAGTAGGCTCCCATCAGGCTTCACTCTGTTTTCTTTAATTTCTTTAACATAAACTGAGTTATTCTCTGCTAAGCCTTTTAAAGTTTTTTTTTTAAGTATTCTTAAATTAAAAGGGGGTAATTAAAAGCATTCCTCAAACCAATTCAATTATCTGAGATTCTCCTTTCTTTGGTTATATTTATTGCTTCCTTCCACAGCTACTAAAACAATGTAGTAGAGAAATAAATAGTGATTCTCAATTTAGATGCCTTTCAACATACAAAGGTATTCTGAAATACTGGCTCCCTGTCCATCAAAAGTGCACAAACACATCAGGTGTGCAGCTTGTACAGTTCCTATTAAACTTAATAGTTTCAGTAACTGAGATAACAGCAGCTGCACCTATCATATCTCATCAGAAAAAAATGCTTTTACAAATGCTCATTTCTGATCCTTTAACTGAAGTCAAGGGCCTTTGCCCAAATTCACCTAAACAGGAGCATAAGTGATGCTTCCTCATGCATGAAGGCATCTTTACACCTTCAAATGTCTCTTGAATATGGGCCAGTGGAAATTGCCCCATTAATGTCAGTAGGAACCAGAGGAAGCCCTAGAAATGCACAATCGGCAGGGAGTTTATTCTGTCGAGCCATTAAATTGGGGCCTCCTGTGGAAATGATCAATGCAACACGCTGGGCCAGGAGAAGCTCACCTGATAAAAGGAAGCAAAGTTTCTTACTCTACTATGCATTTATTTGATAGAGGCTGGAAGGCATTTACTTGAAGCAGCATTTTGGGGCTACAGATCATTATTAAAAATATATATACCGCCGTACCTTGGATCCCAAATGCCTTGCTAGTCAAATGTTTTGGCTCCCGAATGCCGCAAACCCAAAAGTGAGTGTTCCGGTTTGCAAATGTTCTTTGGAACCCGAACGTCTGACGCAGCTTCCAGTTGGCTGCAGGAGCTCCCTGCAGCCAATTAGAAGCCACACCTTGGTTTCTGAACATTTTGGAAGTCAAACAGACTTCCGGAACAGATTCCATTTGACTTCTGAGGTACTGTATATATGAAGGTGATTATTTCAAAGATGAGTGTGTACGACAGAAATCCACAAACCTTCATAACAGCATAGGAGCTTCTCAGATCATTCATTGATTTACTATCTATGCTAAGCATATATTCTAGAAATTGACCCACTGATATCAATGGTGTAACTTTGGGTGGAAGAGGACAAGAACTGGACACAATGTACCACTCATCTAAAGATACAAAATACCCGTAATTTTAAAGCACTAAGAAACAGTAGCAATTCAATTGCTGGCATTGCCAGATCCCTAGCTCTAGCAGAATTGTGTTCCCTCCCATCCAAAACAGAAGAGGGAAGCTTACCTTGACCTTTCATGTATCCTTGGCCTCCACTTCTATATCTCCACAGCATCACCCTCTCTTCTCATAGGGAGTCTTGTCTGTGTCACTTCTGAACTAGAAGCACACAGCACAAGAGAGGGCTAGAAACACTATTCGTGCTACATTCATTGCTGAAGTAAGGGAAATGGGTTGGCACCAGTACAGCAGGGGTTTTTTTTGGGGGGGGGGTCAAAGTTGTAGCTGAAGCTAAAATTAACTGGTACTACTGAGAGAAAAGAAGTTTCACTGTCTTGACCATAGGTCATAAGAAAAAGCATGTAAAATACATGTGTAAGCAAATAAAAATTTGTGGCACAATAAAAAAAAATTCGAAAGTATGCAGTAAAGCAAATAGAAACATATACGTTCAGATGTAGTTAAGATTTGGGGGGTTATCCAATTGGTGTCCCACCCTCTGATGGAAAGCTCTTTGATCCAGCAGAGTCTTCTGTTAGTGAAAGGAGGAGTGAGGGAACCTTTAGCAACTCCTTCTCCCATCACCTCCAGAACAGGTGGGCGTAGTGTAGGAGGCAGGCTCACTCACTAAAGGTCTTCTTGAACCCTGTTCCACTGATGGATCGCTCCATTGGATCAAAGAGTCTCCCATCAGCAACTGGATACTGTGGGAACTGCAACAGGAAGGATCATTCAGTTTGTAACTCATGAGTTAATTCTGTTATAATTGAGTGGAGGTGTTGCTTAAGCCAGTCCCAATGCGACTGCAGCTTAATAGCCAAACGGATACGCTGTTCCTTGCAAGCAACATTCCCTTCAAATGAGTAGAAACTTTGTTTATCTCTTCCATACAATATATTCTACATCAGTTCCAAATTACAATAAATATAACGTTGATACCTATGGTATTAATAGTGCCAAAATATGGTCCAAAGATCTGTTGGCTGCAATAACTAATTAACTGCTTACAAAATATTATAATACGCACATCTCTATGGCTGGAATTACCATCTTAACATAAAGAAAATCTTTCCCCAAATGAATATAGTAGCAAAACAGATATAAATTGTCCAGAATCTCATGACATTTTACAGAGCCATGGATGAAATAGTTCATGAAGCACACACTGTTTGAGCTTAAGTGGCAGTCTACATTGACAAACTAAAGCTGAAAATGTGTAGGAGTGCTAAAAAACTCTCTTGAGTAGTATGCTACTGCTACTTTTTTAAAATCAGCCACAGTAGTTTTCTAATGTTTACTTTCTTCCAATACATTTACCAGTGCCTTTAAATATTACTTACAAAAGATTATTCTCAAGTGTCTCATATTCCTAAACGTCTGTGGCAATGTCATGCTTGAACAATAATGCACACTTCTTTTGGAGAGGACACACAAGACCTCCAGAGTTACTCTGCAATCTACTCTACTATTATCTACAATCTATTCTATTATCAGTCAGACATTACATTGTCATAAATATGACTGCCTCTCCCAAGAGTACAACTATGTATTTTCAACATAACATTAGAGACAGTCTTCAATTTTACCTAACATGGCTAGCAGGAATGCATGTGGCAGTGGTTTAATCATTGCTTTTCACATTAGAATCTTAAATGCCTGTAGTATTTGCATATTGAAAGGCATGTGGATTGCAGTAAAAATCTGGAAGTGTTAAATTAATTATGGGTATTTTGGTGGTTTGCATAATCATGAAGAGAAAATTTCCATAATATCATATTGTGGAGGAAACTAATCAATATGCCATAGGTTGTGAAATATTTAAATCTGAAAAATGTGCCCAGTTTCTCTCTCTCTTTGTCTGTCTGTCTCTTACTCACTCACTCACTCTGTATCTCATATACATCCAGGAGTAATCCTGAATAATAGTCATTCATTAACAGAGTGAACTACAGTGGTACCTTGGTTTAAGAACAGCTTAGTTTATGAACAACTTGGATTAAGAACGCTGCAAACCCAGAAGTAGGTGTTTTGGTTTGAGAACTTTGCCTGGGAATTAGAACATGTTTCGCTTCCTGTTGAGTTTGTAAATTGTAAATTTGTAAATTTGTAAATTGAGTCCCCCACTGCTATGGGAAAGCACGCCTTGGTTTAAGAATGCTTTGGTTTAAGAACGGACTTCCGGAACGGATTAAGTTCATAAACCAAGGTACCACTGTAATCAGAACTTGACAAAATTCACTTGTAAATAAAATCACTTAAAACACAAACTTGGTTTCTAAATAAAACAAATGAAATAGAGCATGTTTTCATAACATTCTTTCGTTCAACCATTTTCTGCAAATTACTACCGTAAAAGGTGTTTAGGTTTCTTTTGTGATTCCCCAAACACAACTCTTTTTGTAATAGCACTACATTTCTCTCCATTCTCCCTCAACTTTGCACAGGGCTTTTGCTAACACACACTTTGGAAGAGTTCATTTGTTTTGGTTTTTTTAAAAAAAAAACAGCAACCAAAAAACAGAACACCAAGCAAGTGTGGCGTTGCTTTCTTGTATTTTATAATACAGGCGTTCAGTTGGCTACTGTGAGAACAGGATGCTGGACTAAATAGGCCACAGGCCTGCTCCAGCACTTCTTCTCAAACCCTCCAAGTGTCCCTATTTTCTAGGGATGTCCCTGATAAGCCATCCTGGTTTCTGATTTGATCCCGGAATGTCCCACTTTTCTTTAGGGTGCCCCTATTTTCATTGGAGAAATGTTGGAGGGTATGGAGTTATCTGACCCCCGGGCCATCCAAAGGCAAACCTGTATAGGGAAGTTTTTTAATGTTTAATTATGATTTTATGTATGTTGGAAGCTGGCTGAGGTTACACAGTAAGATGTGTGAGGTATAAATAGTAAAATTATCATTATGGAATGGGACGTCCCTATTTTCATCAGAGAAATGTCGGGAGGTATGTCTTCTTACATTCTTATATAAGCAAAGCCAGAATGATTACTTTTCACACTGACATTGAAGCATGTGGATTTTTCTATGTGCATACCTTTTTTTTAAATCTATAATCTATTTTAGAGTCAAGTGTAACTCTCAGCAGAACTTTCCAAACTCTCATTATGCAAAAGTAATTAAAATTCTTGAAAGGAAATTATAAAGGAAGAAAAAAATAAAAGATAAACACACTGGAAACTGTAACATGAGCAGAATAAAAATTGTCCATAAAATTCTGTTGACGCAACTAGGACATACGATCAACTCACAGGCCACATTCTCATGGAGTGTTTGGCAGTGGTATTGCGTGTTCTCATGCTGCCTTGGGCACTTGTGCACCGGGGAGGCAGGGCACGGGCTGTGGAGGGCAAATGGAGTCTGCCATGTGCCAGCCCAGCCCTCACCACCAATGCCACCAGGGCAACACCAATCTTGAGCCGCTTTGCAAGGCTGGACTGAGCCCAGCCTTGGAAGGCAGCTCAGTGAGGAAAGCATAAGAAAGAGGCCATGCATCCTTTGATCCCAGCCTCACCCTCAAGCATCGCTGTTGGATCCCAACCTCCATTAATTAAAAGTTTCCTGTGGAACCCCTGCTTTAATTGTGCTTCCAACTCACTTCAGAAAAGCAGTGTCACAGAAGAGCGAAGGGACTCTGGTATGAAATGAATGGGAATGTTTAAATAATTATTTAGGGGACAAGGGCTCAACAAGAAAGACCTGGCTATGTTTAGAATGATACCGCACAGAGAAATGCTCCCTGATACCAAGATGAGGGATCCCTTTGGAATGCAGATAGAGAGAATTGATAAGAATAATGATCTGTTGTGAGCTTGACGGAAGTTTACAATAGATGAGCTTTCCTGCTTTGGCTCATCTTCCTTTTTCTTTTTCTTTTTTTCTGTTTTTATTTTTTCTTTTCTTTTATCTTTCCCATAGTTGCTTATGTTCTGTGTCATGTACTTCAATATTTTTTGTAGTTTATTAAAAGTTTTTTTTTCATTACTATTAAGGAATTTTCCTTTGTAATTTTGGTTGTCTACATTTATATGTACTTGTTTAAAGCAAAATAAAAGTTTTTAAAAAAAGAAAAAAGAAATGAACCATATTCAGAAATGAATAACTGGGATAGACAGACACTGTCAATGGACTTTGTAATTGGTAGAAATGGAGTGAGTTGTTTTTGTTTTGTTTTTTGTATTGTGGCAGACGTGGGAGAGGGTAATCATTCAAACTTATTTTGATCTTTTTTTAAAAGTTATTTTTATAGCAAGACTTGGTAAAATAATAGGAAAGGGAAAAGACTATAGAGTTTCCATTATGCTTCTTCAGCAGAATTTCCTCCAGGTAGCTAAAACTTATATATTGGCATTAGCTATTGCTGCCCAAGTATTTGTAGTGCCTCAGCTAAAGTGCAGTCCAATGCCTCACATCACTTCTCAGGCAATCTTCCAGTGCAACTTCTGTTAGGAATGACCGGTGCCTGTTTGGGATAGCTTCTGCAGCTTCTAAACAATCAAAATATATATTATATAATTTGGAGGCTGATTCCCAAGTGCGTAGTATCACATGGCTTTGAGAAAGGGTACTCACCATGTGAAGAAACCTTGCAATGAGGCTGCCCTAATGCTAGGAAGCTGGAGAAGTTCAGCAGCATTTCTTTATGGACAACGGAACAGCATAGCAGTTAGGACTTGCTACATAGGTAAGGCTAAAGTTTCAATGAATTCCCGCTCAGCTACAGAGGGAGCAACAGCCAGAGAGGAGAGAGGAGTTTCTATTACATACTAGAGACATGTCTCTTAAAGAAACAAACCACAAACTCTACTTAAAATTAAACAACAGGGTGCCTCTGAGCACATTATGAATTTGTTTCCGGTACCAGAACTGAACTGAGTGCGCAGTTCCTTCACACAGAAGTCCACACTTCGCTAGCTTTCTTCCTTTCAGCAACTTAATTTAGGTGGGGAAAGCCATTTTGTTGTTTTCATTCTTATACAATTCAGTGTCAGAAACCCTCATTGATGTACTGCAAACCTGCCAGAGATCTTCCAGTAAAGCCCAGATCAATCTTCTGCCTGCCCCTTGGTACAACCTGCTTTTAACTAACAAACAAACCCTGTGTAATGTCAATAATGTTCCTTATTACAAGATCAAGATCACTCAGCCTATGAAAGGATGCAAAATCGCAATGCAGTGGATACAACTCTCCATTCAACATGGCCAAACAGTCATTTACCTCAACCTCAGTGACTTTGAGCATGCTGTTTAAACCAGCCCGGTGACTTGGTTTTTTTTAACAAAAAGGGAAGGGCTGTAGCTCAGTGGTAGAGCATCTGTTTTGTATGCCAAAGTCCCCAGGTTAAACCCCGACATCTCCAGGTGAGAATGTCCCTTATCTGAAACCCAGGAGCTAGCTGGACCTGCTCTCTGACTCAGTATAATGCCGTTCTCACCATTTTGTAGGGACAAAATTGTTGGGAAACTGTGTACGTGCAGCTACTCACACAGAGTCAATTAAAGTTACAGATAGGTAGCCGTGTTGGTCTGCCATAGTCAAAACAAAAAAAAATTTTTCCTTCCAGTAGCACCTTAGAGACCAACTAAGTTAGTTCTTGGTATGAGCTTTCGTGTGCATGCACACTTCTTCAGATACACTGGTGTATCTGAAGAAGTGTGCATGCACACGAAAGCTCATACCAAGAACTAACTTAGTTGGTCTTTAGAGTCAATTAAAGTTTGGCAGACAGCCAGAAGGCAATCTGAAGGAGTAAGTCTGCCTGGTGATAACAGAGACATGGAGACCGCTCCCTGACTGGTCAAGCTTTCTCAAGGGAGTGATAATTAATGGCCTACTAACTGCAATGTGTTAGTTCGGAGTTCAGTGGTTCAGTGTGTCAATGTAGGAGTAGTGAGTCGTGTCAGAGAGAGCTAGCAAAAGATCCGTGTTCTGTTCCTGTAAATAGTCCACTGCATATAATAAACACCTAACTACAAGTTCCTGGTTCCTGCTTCGTCTATCCTGTCTGCAGCCAAGTTGCCAATTGCTTCCGTGGATTCTGCGTGTACTCTGCTAGGTCTGGCTAAGGTTCTGCAACTAGTCAGAAAGTTGTGAAACACCAAATAGGTTTTGCCAATAAAAATTGCCACATCCCTCCTCCCCTCCTCCCCAATGGGGAGAAGTGGTGACAGGCTATTTAAGCTTCCTCTACCCCACACTCTTTAAATCTGTACAGTCGTACCTCTGGTTGCAAACAGGATCCGTTCCGGAGGCCTGTTCGCAACATGAAAAGAGCACAACCCACAGCAGCGCATCTGCACACAAGAGGGTTGCAATTCACTGCTTCTGCGCATGCACATGGTGTCATTTTGCACTTCTGCGCATGTGTGAATGGTGAAACCTGGAAGTAACCCTTTCCGGTACTACCAGGTCGCCACGGGACATAACCTGAAAGAACATAACATGAAGCAAATGTAACATGAGATATGACTGTATAATGTCTGAAGCACAAGTATACTTTTCTCAGTATAATCTAGTAATAGCCACTTCTGAGGGCCGGCACATTACATCTAGCAACTGCTGTGTGATATTTTTATTTTTATTATTTCTCCAATGCTTTGCTTTTTTAAGGCAAAACAACTATAAGTAGTTTGGGGTTTAGCGGAAAACCTGTAGTGGGAGTGACTGCTGAGAAGAAAGGGGGGGCGTGTTTAACCATTTCCATGTCAGCTCAAAAGTGCCCCACCACTGGTGCAGGAGAAAACATTAAAAAAAAACAACCTAGAAAGAATAGCAGGTGGCAGGTGCTTTTGAGTAGATAATGCCTGGCAAGAGAATGAGTTACACACACATTTCCTCCTCACTCAACAATGCAGCTTCGCATTTGATGGGTGGTAGGAGGGGAATCCAGTAGCAAAACGATGTATCTGGCTTTCCTGGGCCAGACCACCCCAGTGCAGATATTTGAAAGCTTTTGTAAGTCCTGTTTTCATTCCCTAACCATTTGTTTCTTTATCTCCGTCAGGTTCAAAGATTTGGAATTTAATGTCATTAATTTATCCTGGCATTCCAAAGCAAGAACAATATGCTGTGAAAACAACTCCCCTTCCAATTGACATTAAAAAGTGTGTCACATTCATTTATATTCAAAGTTCTCTTGAGTAGCTTAAGTCGTTGCTTCTTCAAGCTGTTGCTCTAGTTTTGGCTGTCGAAAATAGTTCACACTTATCTCAAGGGAAGCAGAATCAGCCTTTTGACATTCTTTCCAGGGCTCCTAAAGAAGGGATCCTCTGAATGCCAAGCTACAAAATAAAAGCAGGGTAAACATGCATCTTCCTTGTCCTCCCACACCCATCACTGGGGGATTCTGCTTTCCATAAAATTATTGCAACATCACTTCCCTTTTGCAGGGCAGGGGTAAGAATCATTCAGCTGACTTTGGAGGACTTTGTTGTGCTCTCTCGGTTGTGAAAAATACAAGCTGCCATCTGAGGACAGCAACAATACCCCACACAAAGTAAACTGAAATGAATGCATGAATACATTAGGAGCCAGAATTGTGCCTCGTGAATGCCCCCCCCCCCCGTTCTTCAATTTGCATTACATATATAAACCACAGAGCCTAAGGCTTGCCAATCAGAAGGTCAGCGGTTCAAATCCCCACGACGGGGTGAGCTCCCGTTGCTCGGTTCGAAAGCACGTCAAAGTGCAAGTAGATAAATAGGTACCACTCTGGCGGGAAGGTAAACAGTGCTTTTGTGTGCTGCTCTGGTTCGCCAGAAGCGGCTTAATCATGCTGGCCACATGACCTGGAAGCTGTCTGCAGACAAACGCCAGCTCCCTCGGCCAGTAAAGCAAGATGAGCGCCACAACCCCAGAGTCTTCCACAACTGGACCTAACAGTCAGGGGTACCTTTACCTTTACCTATTACTCACTCTAGCTGGCATCAATATGGAAATATAACATTTAAGATGTCACCATGGGACACTGTCAGGGAACTGCCATCGGAGCTAGAGGTGGAGGGAAGGCTCCAGAGGGATGCCGGAGAGGGTCCCAGTAGGGAGAGAGGCAGCCCATCTGCTGGGGAAGGAAATCAGCGTAACACCAGTGGAGAAGGGGGGCAGATGGTGGGAATCGGAGAGGAGGCTCCAGGACTCTTCACCGGAGACCAGCGGAGAGAGCATGGGTGCTCCGCTGCCCACGCCCTCCCTGCGCAGAAGACTTCCGCGCAGGGAGAGTAGGAGGAGACTTGGCGTCAAATAACTTCTTTGCTGGAAGAGGTTCAAGAAACGCCCACTGACGGATTCTGCCAGCGACTGAGACAGTCACGAAGTGAAGGGCTGTCCAGACAGAAAGGGTTCAACCAGGTAACCTAGCCAGGAGTGGCGGCAACTTACGCACGAGCAACCCCTAGAACCATTACAGACACATTGTCATCAAGTATTATATGTATCCCTGCCCTACTCAGCAACTACTATTGACAAGGACCAAAGTGTGAGAATATTTGGGGGGGTGGGTCACTTTTTTGTCTCTTGCTACAAGGGCAAACCTAGATGCTGCAGCCCTTCTCATGCAACATGTGAGCATTATCAAGATGCAATTCCATGTTAGGATCAAGCTTTTTAAATTTGTCAATACGGCAACTCCATTAGCATTAACTATATTTTGTTAATCCCTTCTGGACTAATACAGGTATCAATATGCTCCCATGCAATGGGCATGTGGGCAGGTTATAAAATGAAGAAAGGCACATACAAGAAATAAAAAAGGTAAAATTTCATGGGCATTCAGATTCTACAATAAAGTTGGCACCACCTAGAAGTTTAGGTTTCACATTTAGGAAGCAGATGTGCTCAGACATAACTAGAGCTTTGCATATAAAACCCAAAAGAAAAACAAGGCGTTAATGTGTGGAATCTTGCCTTCACAGCCATTGTGATAGTATACACAAAACATAATAGCCATGTTCATGTTGCTGCTTAGGAAGTTACGCCCAGGGGAACAATGTCAAGAGGATTTCAGAATCTGCTGAATGGGTCACCTGACACCCGGTCATGAATAGTGAGTTCATTTGGGTGATCTCATGAGACCTAATTTAGCTGCTAACAAGGAAAAACCACCTTGTCAGTTGTTTGAGCTGCATCTTATGGCCCTGTTTCTACAAATACACGCGCATATAAAAAAAAAATGATGCATCTGACAAAAACAATATAGCAATTGCTCATTTTAATTAAATTGGTAAGGTATACATTTTAATGATAAGTTCTAGGACATTGTCCAACAAAGTTGCAAGTATCAGGGTGTGTGTTTATAATGGTAACATTCATATAACCCTGTTTTAATTAATTGCAGGTTAATTAAAATGGTTCCACTTTGTTTAAACAATTACGTTTCTAATATATATGGTATCATGGTCGAGACATTATTCTTCTAGAACGATTTTTTTTTCATCATTCAAACAAAATTTCATGGACTAAGTAAGGCACCTGACAATTCAAGGAGGGAGGTGAGCCCTGAGTGGACGAAGGGTAAGTGCTGGCAACAGCTTTGTGGATAGATGCAGCGGAATGGATGGATAAATGGAAGATATGTTATCTGGATTGGAAGCACTGCAAGTGAATTCTACTGCATTGTAAATCATCTGGAAGTACGCTGTTCCTGTTATATGCATGCTCCTACTATATGTTTTATGCAGCCTGGGGAGGGCTTTGCTCTGAAAGATGGTAAACCACATACCATACTTTTCCATGTATAAGACTATGTTTTTTTGCTCTAAAATTATGTTCAAAAACGTGCCTCGTCATATACAAGGATAGTGAACGGGGTGGACGGGTGACTGGCTGCAGCTGCAAGCAGGAGCTTATCAGTGACAATTGTTGGCTGCTAGAAGGGCTGCTTTGGATTGGCTGCTGCTTCTCTGATTGGGTTGGTGATTGGCTTCTGCAGAAAACACTGCTGTTGATTGGCTGTCACTGCCATGATTGGTGGCTGCTGTTTTGGGGCTTGCGCGATTGCCAGTGGACAGCTTTTCTCAGTCGGGTAAGAAATTATTTGCTGGGGAAGGGTCTGTTTGTGATTGGCTGTAAAAACTGGGAGGCTTCTGGATCAAGATATAAGTTTCCTCATTTGAACCTGAACAATACATCAACAGAGTAACTCGTGGGTTGTGAGGAGAAGAGAGGATGTATCTTTTTAAATGCACCTTCTAATTACGCTATTAAGAAAATCCGCCAAACTGACACCTCTAATACAAAACATTTTTTTCAAAGAGAATTTAAAATTTGCTGGGATGTTTTTCAGCAGCAAATGTATGCCTGAAATAATGTGCCATAAATTCAGATTTGAGTGGTGACTCACCATTGAGTTACCTGTCAGAATCTGTAAACATATTATAAAGGAGTTGAACAAACAAAATAAAAAGCAAAAGCAAAGATAAGATTTTCATGACAAAGTTTGCACCTGGTCTATCATCAGTGGTCATCTCAATTATAAAACACAGACAGTCAGAAATGTTTTTTGAGGTTAAGAGGAGATCATTAATTTGACCAGTATTTTCATTAGTGACAATGCAAAGTCCAACATTTGAGTGTCAAGAAGTCCTGTTGAGGCAACGTTGAAAGTAGGATGAGGATTGTTTGTATGTACCACGCTGGGCAAGTTAATGGAGTACTGTAAACTATCAGAAACAAACAAGTAAATCTTGTGTACAAAAGGATCTATTCAGTATCTTGGTAGAATCAATATCATGGAGAAACAGAGGGGTACATTTATTTAGAAAACAAATCATTCATTGGTCAGAAACTACAATTGAGTTTCATACATTACATTTAGTCATCATGGCCCTGGGGGTCCCTTGCCCTGGCCACTCCCCAACCACCAGCACTCACCACTGAGGCTGATCTTCCATCTACTCCCATGCCAACTGGTTGCTTTGCTCTTGTGTGACCAATTTTTATTTTAAAAAAAGAATCTTGCAGTTCAACCAAAATCAGCCCAAGCTAGATACTGACACCCTGATCTGTTTTGCACTGCTTCCCTTCATCTTCTGCCTCCTCTGTGTCCTCTTCTGGCACTGGCTGGGGTAGGGACAGGCTGAAGAGTCCTATACTTACACATCAAAGTCTAGCTCTATAAGCTCCATCTCCCTAGTTTTGACGAAAACCTTCCAGTGATTCACATTTCAGCCAGCTAGGGATCGTGTGTAAATGCCCTCAGTGTTGTCAATTGATTGCTTTCACTCATGGTGCTGGATGTTCACACATTTGTCTAACATCATTGATTTTATAGAAACACAATGATACACAAATAACCATTCTTGGGTCTGTGTGTTTTGGTTTGCTATGAAAGGCTTGAATCTGGTGAAACTCCAAATGTTTGGGCTCAGAAACAGACAATACACACTGCTTGTTTAATATATCCATGACCAAAACCCTTCCAAGGTTCAGGAGAACAAGTCTTCAATTTGTCAAAGCATGGTTGAATTTAGGAATGGCTGTCATAATTTTTGGAGCTAGATATAAATATTACCCTTCTCTTCTAGCAGAAATATATCCACAGATCTGTTTAACTAAGCCTGCTTAATTAACATAGCATTAGGAAATAAATGCACATTAACATGGAAAAGATAAGACTGAGAGGTGATATGATAGCTATCTTCAAATGTGTGGAGAGCTGTTGCATGAATGGTGGCAAGCTTGTTTTCTGCTGCTCCAGAGGGTAGAACCTGAACCAATGGATTCAAATTACAGGAAAGGAGATTCCAGCTAAACATAAGGAAGAACTTTCTGACAGTAAGAGCTGTTTGACAGTGCAAAGGTCTACATCTCCTTCATTGGAGGTTTTTAAACAGAGGTGGGGGACAATTTGTCAGGGATTCCTTATCTGTGATTCTTATATTGCAGGGGATTGGACTAGATGACTCTTGGGGTTCCTTCCAACTCGAGGATTCTCTAATTCTATGCCATGATTATCCATTAGTTTTCAGTAGTTGTATAGCAGAGCCTTTAAAAAAAAAATACAATCAGGTTTTTCCCACCTAAGCCTAGAATGACATTCTCTCTCAGCTGTCTCTCTTTGCATGTTTATAAGAAGTGAAGGCTGGTCACCGAAGAATTGATGCTTTTGAATTGTGGTTCTGGAGGAGACTCTTGAGAGTCCCATGGACTGCAAAAAGATCAAACCTATGCATTCTGAAGGAAATCAGCCCTGAGTGCTCACTGGAAGGACAGATCCTGAAGCTGAGGCTCCAATACCTTTGCCACCTCATGAGAACAGAAGACTCCCTGGAAAAGACCCGGATGTTGGGAAAGATTGAGGGCACAAGGAGAAGGGGACGACAGAGAACAAGATGGTTGGACAGTGTTCTTGAAGCTACCAGCATGAGTTTGACCAAGGTGCGGGAGGCAGTGAAAGACAGGAGTGCCTGACGTGCTCTGGTCCATGGGGTCACAAAGAGTCAGACAGAACTAAACAACAACAGGAAGAAGTTCAAATTTAAGGCACCTGCTCCAGATCATTTCAGTGCTGCAAATACCAAACATTATAGCTTTAGTTAGGTATTCTTTGCTATAAATAAGGATGTTGTGGTGCTGAGTAAGATGATAAAGCAGCTTTCTTTCAGCTCTAAAAATATATACATGAAGTTCTGAGAATAGAACAATAAAGAATGCAGGGTTGTGTTCTGCATTCATTTATATATGTATAGTTTACTATTATGCAGCTACTAAATGTAAATGAAGATAATATTTGCTCCAAAGGGAACTCAAGACAATGGCAAAATTCCTCTTTGGTTCTAGGCAGGGACAGCTGGGTTTATAAAAATTTCATTAAGCCGTTCTTACAAAGAGATCATATCACACCTCCATTAAAATTTTTGAAGATTATATTCCATTATCCATCCCTGGTGCCCTTTAATGCTAAGATGCCAATCCTTCTAAGCTGCATCATCAAATAATTAATTAAGCCATACCCTAGACAAATAGTTAGCTTTTTTCTGGTTATTATGTCCAATTTTCATTCATTCGTTCAGCTACCCAGAGAAACAAAAGCACCCTACCCAGCATCAAGCAGAGAGAAAGAATCAGGTTGCACAAATTTGATTTGGTTGTTCACAGTGGAAAGTGATTAATACAATTTCCCATAATATACAGCAACACTGAATACTAAGAGGAGTCTATTTTCCACCGAAAAGAAAAATAGCTTTGATTCACATGGCTGAAAAGAACCATAACTGCTTGAATCTTTCTTTGCAGACCCGAATGTTTGAAGCCATACTGCTATCCAGGAATTATGAAATTATTTCTTTGGTCTGACCTCTTGTTTCAATTTTATAAGTTTTCAAACATTCACATTATTAACTCAGATGAGACCGCCCACTGACTAAAAGCAGCCACGCACTCGTCTTAGCAATCTGTCTCTAAGAACAAAGGGGCATAAAATGTTATTTGCTGGATTAGTCCAAAGACAGCATCCTGCCTTTACAGTAGCCAGCCAAATGCCTATGGGGAACCTTCAAGCAGGATCCAAGCACAGCAGGGCTCTCTCTCTCTCTCTCTCTCTCTCTCTCTCTCTCTCTCTCTCCTGGTATTCAGAGGTGTGCTGCCTCTGGTACTGGAGGCATTAAGCACTGATAGCTTCAAATCCTCCAGAAATGTTCAAATCCTTTTTCAAACCACAACAAGCTGGTGACCTTCACCATACATGGGAGAGAATGGTATAGCTTACCTATGTGCTATGTGAAAAAAGCATTTCGTTTTGTCTTTCGTGATCACTAGATGATCATGAGTTCTAGTATTTCGACTAAAGAAGGAAACATCTCTCTCAGGCTCATCCACACTTCTGCTTCTCCTGTGCCTAGAAAGCCCAGGTCCAATATGTTTCCCACTTGTCCTGTGCTTTATAGGAATGGTTCCAGGCAGTTTTTCATGTGTCCCACCACTTTCCCCAGGAAAACCTGTTCTTTGCTGCTGAATGGGAACAAATCTCATTATCTGCAGAAAAACCAATTGGTGCTTGTTCCGATTCAGTGGTCAACAATGAGTTTTCCCAGAGGGAAGCAGCGGGACAAGTGGAAGTGCAGACAAGCTCTCTCATCACTTTCTCCACACAATGCAAACCTCTCTCATATTCCGTCTTACTTGAAAAGCAACAGTCAGTGACCCTGTCAGATTAAGAGGTCTATGGGCAAGGGGACTCTGTTTCCCCACTGTGGGTATCCTTACTTTGCTGTTCATCACCCTGGCTGCTTCATCACTGCCACCTTCTCTCCCCACCCCATTATACTGGGCATCCTAGATGCTCCTTCCTCACTGCCTGGTCCTTCCACTCTTACCCCTCTCCTCCACACCCCCAAGCTGGTAAAGAAAAGCTAGAAGAGGTCCCTTTTAAATAGGTAGGTAGGTAGATAGAGTCAGGTGGGTACCCTGCACCATAAAAACGTCTAGTGCTGAGGCTCCAGGTGTGCATACCATCGTAATTTCTACAGAGTCCTTCAGGATCAGGTTCTGGGCACTGTGGGAAAATTAAGATGGCAAATATGTCTGGAGCCTTAGCAGCAGGTATTGTGCTATGCAAGGCACCTGCCTGGCTTAATTTTAAAGAAAAGGGATAGCGGAGTAACTGGTGTCTGCCCTGATATATCTGTTTCATGACAATCCCCCTCTGGGTCCACTACTGTGGTCTCCTCTGGCATTTATTTTTTGGGTGGTGGGAAGGTTCAGGCAACTGTGTCCTATGCTCTGAAGTCTAGCCCTAACATAGTCACTCAGCAGAGTCAATCTGGAGAATTCCAAAAAGGGGCAGGTTTTTAAATCCTGGAGAACAAACACATGCCAGCCTTCAAAGCAAGAGTGGGCTGCTTCCAGTTACACCTCTTTGCAAAGTTGTTGTTTCCTCTTCCTTTTTAAGTACGGCCATCCATTTTATACCTTTAAAACAGGTAAGAAATGCCGCATATTCATGTACAAATTGCCAGCCCCACTTTGGTTCAAAGAATTTATCCTGGTTTCTTTTTGACTATTTAAGCTAATCTGTTCTGGGGTTTTCTCCAACCTTCCAGAGCCGATTTGGGGACTTGGGGAAGAGGAAAGGAAGAAGAAGTTATGTTGCACAGCCAAAAGTCCTTGTGCTAGCAGAAGTACTTTGTTGGATACCGTCCATGGTAATTATAAACTCAGAATGGCTATGAACCAATACATTTTTGGTAGTTTAATGCAGAACAATAGTTAATCTTTCATCTGGTCTTTTTCTTTTTTAAAGAGCTTGATTGTGTTAATGAGGGTCACTCTTTCACTCACACGTATTTCCTTGCTAGTTTGATATCTACTCCATATGTAACAATAGAAAACAAGCAAATGAAAACAAGGCGAAATGTTCCTACAAGAGCTGAATGCTAGGGGTATGACCTTAGTTACTCAACTAATTACTTCAGTTACTCCTGACGACTGAAGAACTCATCAAGCTCATTTTAAGAGCTTTTCTTTTTCTTTCCTCCCCCTCCTCTCGCAGCCACACTCCGACAGATCACAGATTCACAGCATGAGCGATTGAACTTCAACCGAGGGCTGTGATTGCCGATTCGGCAATTTCTTAATGATGATGATGCTTCCCCCTGAAAACAGCAGACATAATGAGCATACAAATGCTTTGTCAGGCTCACATTATTCTCTTATTAACTCGAATATCAAGATCTATTGCGTTTTTGTGCCTGAAAGTTGACATGCAGGCTAATGCTCATTATAGGGGGCCCTCGGAAAACATCGCCATAAAACATCAAGAAAATGCGTGCTGAATACTGCTAAATTTCTGGGTAGCTTTTGTGTCTTTCCCCCCTGCACATCTCTCCAGTTTCATGACTGGTGAAAGCCACTTTCTATTAGTGCAAGTGTGGTTTTAAACTATAAATAATATCACCCAGAGCTTTTAACAACTAAATGATCAAACCGTTCCTTTTGCATAACTGTAATTCCCAAACCTTGGCTGTGATAAGATGAGGGGAGCTAGATTCCAGCAACATCTGGAGGACCACAGATTCCCCAGCCCTGGTTTCAAAAAAAACTATTATTCAATAGCTGGATATCAGTACTGGCAGACTTACATGGTTGGTGTCAAGGTTAATGAGATGAAGTTATGTGAAGTATTTTAAGCGTACAAAGTGCTATATAAATGCTAAGTAAGTCTACAGAATTCTGATTCACTTGACCTGGCATCTGCAGTCACTTGTGATCTGAGAAATGTTGCAGTGCCCTAGATGTTGCTTTCTGCTCTCATCTACCTGGAACTCTGAAGAATATAAATTGAGACATGCTCATCATAATGAATACATCACGCCTGCCCGGCTCCAAGTTCCAGGACTTCACACAGACTTTCCAAATGATGTCTAGTTTCCATGTGTGTGGTGGACTCCTACCAATTCAAATACCGCAGTCATTACTGAGAGGATAGTATTTTGACATCAAGACTATGGCTACATAGCAGAGGAAATTGCATTGCTACAGAATAGGGAGGTTTGCCAGTCTTGGCTGTTCAACAAATACCAATTATGTTGCCCAAATTGCAACTGGCTTGCAAATAGTGGGTTCTTTAAAAACAGATCCACTGTTGATATCTGTTCAACCTAGCCTTGAATTACCAATCTTTTGCTGGTGAAAGGAAGCAGATGCTCTTGTGCTTTAAAGACGAAAAGAGGGGCACACTATTGTCATGCCAAAGATCACACCCTGATACACATTTCTGAATTACATACTCTGGGCTTACATATGCCAGAAACTTCCACTTCAAAACAGGGAATTGAAAACATTATAGATTTAGGGTTTACATCCACTTCTGAAAAGCCGCAACAGGTACTGCAATATAGACCCATTGCCACACACACACACACCCAAACAAACATGTTAGTGTAACAGAGAACATTTACTGCCACCTGGGGTGAAAGGCCAGGGACAGGTAATTTGCCAGCAGGTAGACTGAGTCAGAAATGGCAGTGAGCAGGATCAGAACTACTTCACACTCTTGATCTCCTAGTCATCTTTTCCCTGGTGGGCAACCCTTTCTCAGCTGCTAAAATCTTCACTCCCCTGCAATTGCCATGATTATTGACTCCATGCTGTTGAGTTTAATAGAAAGGGGGGTCATTTCCATCAGAATTGAGGGAAGGTGTAAAATGTTCCTCTCCCTACAATCCCACTTGACTGGGGAATAGCAGAGAGCACTTCCTGTTTTAAGCACTCTGCAGCAAAAGGCATGTTTTGGGTGGTGTTGTGACTGATTGATTGATTGATTGATTGATCGATATTTCATAAAATTTACATACTACTAGATAGTAGGAAAACCTCAAAGTGGTTTACAAAGAAGAAGAAGATCACTAAAAGATTTGTAACCGTCATTTAAAATGCCATTGCTTGGATGCAGTGGCAGAATGGATGAGGGAAAACAAGCTGAGCTTGAATCCTGGCAAAGATGGAGGCGTTGTGGGTGAGGGGCTCCTGGGCTGGATAATTTGGCCTACCCTGGACAGGGTTGCACTCTCCCTGAAGGAGCAGGCTCACAGTCTGGAAGTGCTTCTGAACTCAGCTCTGTCCCTGGAGAGGGCCCAGATAGCTTCAATAGCTAGAGGAGCCTTTTACTAGCTGCTACTAGCAAAAGCTATGGCCGTTCCTGGGCCGGAAAAGCTTGGCCACAGTAGTCTATGCATTGCTTCATTCAAGGTTGGATTGCTGCAATGGGGCTTCCTGTGTGGGGCTTCCTTTGGGCTTGATCCGGAAGCTGTTGTTAGTTCAGGATGCTGTGGTACGACTGCGGACAGGAGTCTTGTCAGCAAAGACGTGCACTGGTTGCCAATTTGCTACCAGGTGAACTTCAAGGTGTTGTTATTAGTATATGAAGCCCTTAACAACTAGGGACCAAGACTGATTTACACCATAAACTGGCGTGGAACTGGCACTATTACAGGTGCCACATAATACTTGTTCTCCACAGGTCAGAAATTGATCTTTAAGTGTAGCAGCACCTGGACTTTAGAGCTCTCTGCAGGTGTCTTCCCTGTACTCTTTTTGGGTCCCGCTAAGAACATTTTTGCTCAGGCAAGCCTAGCTAGGCATGTGAAATGTTGACAAGTGTTTTAATCTGTTTTTTAGTTTATCGCTGGTTTTAATAATTCTTAAATAATTAAGTTGCTTTTCACTGATGATTCCATTCCTTTTGTAAACCTCCTTTTGAGGTTGGCTATATATAGATATATGACATTCAAAATCATCCATATTAATAAATATGAACTTTGTAAGCATTTTTTAAAAACCCTCAATTTCTCCCAGCTTCAGGAGCAATTTATTTCTCCAGATTTCTGTACACAGTGCAGTGGCAAAAGAGCAAAAGTTGTTTGGTTTTCATTTCTCAGCAGTAGATTAAAATATCACAATAAATGTTACCAAGAAGGAGAAGACTGTAGTTTTTAGCACTTTAAAGACAGAGGTTGAAAAGCTACTTTAAAGATTGGGAGGGGGGCTTGAAAGAGTGTAATGAAACCAATTAGTTCCTGACAGCAATTCCTTAATTGGACAGATATTCAGATAGTTTCGTAACAGAAAAAGCCACAGAAGGCTTGTATACCAAATACTAACATCTTCATTTCCAGAGTAATGGGCACTGATACATTTACCCAAATAGTGTAGACCAACCAAAAAAGGATAAAGATAGAACATACCAATCACTAAACAACCATCTTGTGAACTGTGGCAGTACACAGCAGACACTCATTTCCCCAAAATTATAAATACAGTCGTACCTTGGTTGTCAAACGCCTTGCGACTCAAACATTTCTCTAGAACCTGAACGTCTGACACTGCTTCCACAGCTTCCGATTGAGTGCAGGAAGCTCCTGCAGAGAATCAGAAGCCGTGCCTTGGTTTCTGAATGTTTTCGGAAGACTTCTGGAACGGATTCCGTTTGAGAACCAAAGTATAACTGTACTGGGTGTTTCTGACACCTCATGAATCTGGGGGGCATATCCAGGCACATATATAGATTCTTCATTGCAAGAAAACACCAGTTATTTCTCAGCTCACTGAAGAAAACACTATGAAACATCTGCATGAGTGGAGTTGTGCATGTTCATCCAAGCTGCTAATTTTTGTCATGCTGTAAACAGAAAGTTCACACATCCAAATATCCAGTTTTTTGCTTGGGATAGACACACAGTGCTTGCACATTAGCCACTTGTTTCCTGCATTGTTACACACTTTCAGAAATATTTCTGATTCCTCCTCCCATGGTTTTAAAAACCCTTTTCTAAAACTACCTGGGAAGTAGCACTGGAGTTTTATTTCAATATTTATAGTCTTTCCAAACCCTCCATTTATAAATAACATTTTCTAGCAGCCAGTGCCATAAATTCAGCACTTAAAGGAATACTAGGGCTTTTGTCTTTATGTGAATCTCTGGAAAAAACAACAACAACCCAGTTTTGAAGGAGGGAGCTGCTTCTTTCCTGGTTCAGATGTTCCTTGTATAGAGCTCTGATCAGACATGGAGCTCCACACATGCAAGGCCTTTCCTCATTCCTCATGCATGCAAAGATCACTTACTATTTGATTGTGGCCCAACATGGGCGCAGGCAACCTGGGGGTGCAAATTGTTCCTCTCCTGCGCAGCCACCTGATGTCATTATTGAACTGGATATCTGCACAGGAGGCTGGGAACTGCCTGTGAGATTCAAAACCCTGTCAAACCAATTGTGTGCTGGTTTTGGTGGTGGGAATTGTGGGGTGGTTCTGGTTGGCTGGTGAGCTGGCTGGCTTCAACCAGGTCTGCCGAATCTCTTTTAAATCAGCAGTGTGTGGCTTGGTCAGCACAGTCAGCATAGGGTGTCCCCCCTCCTCTCTATAATTTTGCCTTTACCTGGGGTGGGCAGGCAGGATGTGCTTAAGACCTTGTTATGGGGCTATTTGGGGCAAGAGAGGAGTTCTCTGGCAGACAAAACCGGGCCTGTCTGGAGGTTTTGCTTACCTAGTAGCAACTGTTACAACTTGTTGGCAAAAGGGGGGGGGCATTGGGTTGGATCCTAAGTCCAGAAAAAGGGTGTGTGTAAGAGACCCCTCATCACTCCAGTCAAAGTATCAGGGTACCCCGGTAAAGGAGAAGGTTTCTGTCTGAAGGCCCAGATGAGGGTTAATGGGCCACAAAACTTCCCCAGTGGTGTCCTGGAAGGATTGCCCAGAATCGACTCTCATTGTAGAGTGATTCTTAAATCCAGAATTGACCCTGAAGGATTAATCAACTAGCAAATGGTCATGTTTATTCAGGATTTTTCCGTGGGTTTTCCAGGCCTTTCCTTCTCTGTTCAGGACCCATACCCAATGTCTATGCCAAAGCCTACTGACATCTGTTATAAACAAAGCTGTGGTTGTTTCGATCCCAAGACGCTATCCTGTTCTCATTCCACCCATCATACCCCTGTGCCCTGAAACCTTGCATCACTGTGCCTGAGGCCTTCCTCATTCTGGACAGTGTCAGATGGAACTTCCCTGAGTTCATCTCCTTGACATTCACGGTACTGCCCATGAAATGCAATAAATGAAGAAACCGTGTTTCACAATTAGCTTGCTTTTCACCCATCTCCCCCATGTGGTATTGATGATAATAATAATAATCCTTTACGACGATCTTTTCTAAAGGGGACACGGGTGGTGCTGCGGTTTAAACCACTGTGCCCCTTGGACTTCCCAATTGGAAGGTTGGTGGTTCAAGGCCCCGCGACGGGTTGAGCTCCCGTTGTTCGGTCCCAGCTTCTGCCAACCTAGCAGTTCGAAAGCACGTCAAAGTGCAAATAGATAAATAGGTACCACTCTGGCATTTCTGTGCGCTGCTCTGGTTTTGGGGTTCCATTGTGCCAGAAGCGGCTTAGTCATGCTGGCCACATGACCCGGAAAAACTGTCTGCGGAAGCGGACAAACGCTGGCTCCCTCGGCCTGTAAAGCAAGATGAGCGCCGCAACCCCAGAGTCGTTCATGACTGGACTAAACTGTCAGGGGTCCCTTTACCTTTACCTTTTCTAAAAGCACACTGAGACAAATAACACAGTGTAATGAGTGCAAACCTTGACCCAAATCTTTATATTCTACAGCTACAAACCATTTCTGTATTTCAGAGATGTTAGGCGAAAGAAAGAAAGAGGGGGAAGTGTTAAAATCAATGTTCTCTCATTGCACCACTACCTTCAATCACACAACCACACACAGCTGTCAGGTCTTTCTGGGCCACTGAGGCTAGCATGCATACCTCAGCCACAAACCAGTCAGAGGAGGTGTTGCCAAAGAAAGTGGGTGACTTGTTTTGTCATCACACTGAGAAACACTTCACTTTAGTAAACTTGACAGATTCTGAAGAATCAAGCAAAACTCACACTTTTAAAACTTAGTGACTCACAGTTGCAAGTTTTTGGACATCCTCATCAGAAGATCCCAGGGAGGCCAGTCCAATCTCTTGGGAAAACTGGGCAAATTTAGGGTCAGCGAGAAGAGGCACGTGCCCCAGAAGTTCATGGCATGTATCCCTGCAAGGGAATTAAAATGCAAAGTTAGTAGGAGTATAAAAGCATCACTGGACTCAGAGAACTGATGCATGCAAACCTCTTAGCCAAACCTGAAGCAGTTCAGTGGGCTTAAAAAAAAATTGAATCTTGCTGTCATAAGTATTAAAAGGTTTATTTACAAAAATAAAACTTTGACAGTAACTGGAGAATACTGTGGGGGTTTTTAAACTTCCCATGCAGACTCGCATTAAAGTATTTTTCATCCAAATTTGACACTGTAAAGCAGCGCTAAAAAAAACCCCAATGTGTTTTTATTTTTGTGTTTTGCATGTTGTTAGTTGCTTTGAGCAACATCTTCAGGAGGGAAAAAGCAAGTTTGCATTTTTTTGTACAAATAAAGAGAGCCCACTACCTCTGTTTTCAGGCAAAACAATACTTGGAATATGTATTCCTATTTTTTAATGCTATGCTCTGTTCCCCCATTATATTCCTGATACTGCCCATCAAAAGAGCACAGCACGTGCCTGAGTTATTCATGCCTGAGTTATTCAGGCCAGCCCATCCACTATTGTTCACTGAATCACAGACATGCACACCAGGAATATGCTATGCATGAGCAGGACAATAGGAAGCAAGCAGGAGTTTCCCAGTTTGTCTGTTTTTCGTATTCATATGTCTTGGACAATATGGAAACAGACATCATGGGGATTGTGAATGGAGCCGAAGTCTTAAAGGCTCAGCATTCATTTTCAATTCAGAGCTGTCACCTTGCACTTCCTGTGAAAGGCTCGTCTGTTGGGAATAGGGCCACTTTGTTACCAGGTGAACAATAATCCAAATTCTCCTGCAGGCGACAAGTTCATGTGTCAAGTTTCACATTACAATGCCCCCTTTTCACCCAGTGCCAAGCATTTCTCTAAAGAATATGTGAGAACACTCTTGAGTGGAACATGAGCGCCTCAATTGATTTCGGAACTTGACTTCCTGCCGTAACCTTTCTTTACAGGTGCAGCAGTCTCAATGGCAGAACAATTTATTTATTTATTATTACATTTTTTTCATGGAACGAACATCCAACTAAGTCATAAAGTAGACCTACTGAAATTAATAGATAGAAGCCCATTGACTTCAATAGATCTACTCTGAGTATGACCAACACTGGCTTAGCAATCATGCTTTGCTGCAAGTTCAGTGTCGGGCTTTGCCAGGAAAGGGTTTTCAACCAGCGGGGCTGAAAGAGACCTTTCTAAACGGGACCCTCTAAGATCTGCATGACTTGGGCAGGTCTTTCATTGGCAGAAATACAAATGAGAACCTCTTGGGAAACACCCCCAAAATAACCTAGCAAGTACTGAGCATGCTCAGTAGCCACAAAACACTGAGTGTTTGTTTGGAGCAGGTAAGTGTGGAATGGAGTGCCCTGAAAGGCGTGGCTGGCTGGCTGGCTGGAACACTGAACAGGAACAGTCACACGGAAACATTTTATTACAGGTCCAGGTGCTTTTTTTTCTTTTTTCTTTTTGTAAATGTGAACTCTGAAGGTCATGTCAGTTTGCATTTCTTAGTGCGGAAAGTATTGATCTGATGTTTAGAGATATTTCCTATTCTACTTAATTTAAAATGGTTCTGGAAGCTTCTCTGTGTGGAAGAAACAAGCAGAAGGTTCATGATGTTTGGGTTATTCCTTCAGAGAAGCTGAGTACAGCTGGTTTAAACTGGTTCTGTTATCTCTTTCCAGTGTTGTTGTTTTTTCTGGGGGGGACGACGCAGGGGTACGCATACCCCTAAACATTTTGTGAATCTAAGTTTGGCCTCATTGAGGGGCAGTATTTCAATATGAGTAGGAAAATGAGAGTCCCCCTAAACATTTTTTATATATATAAAAAAGCACTGTCTCTTTCAGTCATGCTGGCTATAATAGGCCAGAAGGCACCTGAGTTCCACTCTCTCTTTCTGTCTCTTTTTCCATCTGATGTGGTGTTCTGTATTTAGTGCTAAGGTTTAGACTTATTATAAGTTATTGTAAGTCTAAGTTAAGTCTGCTGCAACTGGATTTCTTATGGACAGTGCCAGTCCTGAATGTATTGGATTTGTGACCATTATGCTCATTTGCCTATAGTAGCAGTAAAGCTCTGCTGGATGAAATATAATTGCCTCTGATCTATATTGTGGGAATCCTGCAACGTGTTTAAGTTTTTACTCTGCTAACTATACATCAGAGTTCTGCTCTGGATCAATATTGAGTAGTTTCTAGGTTAGCAAAAAACAAAAACAAATGTCAAGCTACCATTTGTTGCTAGCATGAAAATATCCTAGAGCAAAGCAGTATGAGACTTTGAAATAATCCATATCCTAATATACACATGAACAATCCCGGATGCAGGAGATGATGGCCATGGACAGGTGGTTCAGTGCGCTGATTACCTGTGAAGTCCTTGTCCATGGACACTTGGTGGTCTTTGACATCATCTCCATGCTCTGGGATTGCTCATGTGTCTATTAGGATATGGATTGTTTCACAATATCATACTGTTTAGGGCACTTACCGATGGCTGCTCTAAATCCATCATGGCTTTGGGGATCATACCAAACGTGATATCACAGAAATAACACCAATGCCAGTGCTCACTGGTGCAAGTCAAAAGACATTACAATAAAAAAGAAATAAAATAATTCAGTGCCAAAAACAGCAGATATCTCAACAAAGAGCCATCAATATTAATAGAATTCCCTTTGGGCTTATTTTCTCTATTTAAAAAAAAAGATGGGAAAATAGAACGAAAGAATATTGAAACGCCAGCGAGAAAACAATGAACATATAGAGCAGGCATAGGCAAACTCTGGCCCTCCGGATAATTTGGGACTACAATTCCCATCATCCCTGACCACTGGTCCTGTTAGCTAGGGATGATGGGAATTGTAGTCCCAAACATCTGGAGGGTCGGAATTTGCCTATGCCTGATGTAGAGAATAAACAAAAAGCTGTGGGCATAAGCTGAAACAATGATTGCAGAAGGACAGAGGGAGCAGCTCAGTTTCCATCCCAGGTAGATTGTACATGATCATCAGTACTCAGGACTGGCACCAGATGTGGAGGCCTATTTTTCTGGTTTTCTTTTCCAAGTGACACTCATTATTCTGTGACTATTGAGCATGCTCAATCCTCATTGAGCTAAGGGTTTGCTTGCTTGCTTGCTTGCTTGCTTGCTTGCTCGATTCAGGGCTTTTTTAAAAAAAAAAATCTGCTGCTGCAGACTTTAGAGTTCCCTTGAGCATGCTGGTACTGCCGTCTTATTTCTCAGGGTCTCCCGTCTCACTCCATACATGTTGGCTCTCACTATCTGAGTTTGCTAATAAAAGGCACTACAACAGAACCCCTTTGGTCACATCCACACTATATATTTGAAGCGCATTTATACCACGCCCCAAAGAATCCTGGGAACTCTAGTTTGCCCCTCAACAAAATGCAGTTCCCAGGACTGGGTGGGGTGGGGGTGTGAAGCCGTCTGAATGTTCATCACTGCCAGTCTTAAATACCAGGATTTGGTTTCAGGAAAGACTTGGCAGAGATTAATTGATCTAGAAATCCCTCGGAAGAGGTTGAAATTAGAATATTGGCTGCAAATGTGAGACTGGGGTTCATGTAAGTCTCTAGATGCGTTTCTGTTCAGAGAAGGTGCCCTCCAGCAGTGGGGTTAGAATTAACGCACACAGAGTGACGCTCTTGAGGTGCTTGCTGTTACACAGATAAAAGCCAGATGACAACAAGCTCAAGCAACAAGGGATCATCTTGTTTAATAACTGATTGGCCTTCACAGCAGTCCTGAGCATTTGCTACAGAGAAAGAGGAAGCTGAGCGCTTTCAAAAACCCTTTACACTCTGTGAATGTCCTGCATCCCTGGAGCCTGAGCACACCGTTTGCTGCTTTGCACCTTCCCTCCTTTCGGTTAGATGCAGGAAAGACACCATGGTGTAAAGGACAGGGGTCTGCCGAATGAACCTTTTCCTTCCCCAGGACAATGAGGATATTTTCTCTCCCCTCTTATACGAGAGTCCTTGGAATGTCAGGTGAGTTTCATGGAAGTTGCTTCTCTGTCATTACACACACCATTAACAGTGGCGGACGCAGAAGCAGCTGGGCCTTGCCCTGGAGAAAAGAGGCAGGTATTGTGCAAACGTACATGATTTTGGCAGGGTGTGCTTTAGCTGGTCCAGAAGCATGAAACAGTTCAAAGAGGCAGAACCACAGGCTTGAAATTAAATGGGATTTGTGGAACTGTGCAACATCTCTAACTGAAGAAGCCAAGTAGTGTTGTTACATTTTTTTTCATGTCGCCTTTCCTTTCCTCCAAGGGGATCGGGGCTGCTTAAGTGGTTTTCCTCTCCTCCCCATTTTATTCTCATCCCAACCCTGTGAGGCAGGTTAAGCTGAGAGACAGGAACTTGCCCAAAGTCACCCTGTGGTCTTCATGGCCATGAAACTCAGTGGGTAACCTTGGGACAGTCACTTTCTCCCAGCCTAACCTACCTCACAGGGCTGTTATGGGAAGAAAAAGTTGAGGGGAGGTAGAGAAGAGAACCATGCACCTCATCATCACCTGCTTGGAGGAAACATGGAAAAAATAAATGTAATAAATGCTAAGTTATGAGAAATTATACTCACGGTTCTGGAGTGTAGAGAGGATCAGAGCCATGGCGTATGTACTGAGTACAGTGGAAAACTCGATAGGCAAGGCCAGCTAAGAAATCACGAGGCGACAAATATCCAGCAACTGGTCTGACTGTGAATCCAGACCTTTCTGAAGTGGTAGAAAAACCAAAATTATCTGAGTATATGTGTTAATCAACAGAAAACACAAACTATTCCATATTTTTCCTACAGAATCAAACGTCGTTTGTACCAGCTCGACATTCCTTAAGAAAATAAAATGTATGAATGATGCAGATCATTTAGCTGAGGGGAAAACACCAAGGTTACAATGTGCCAATATCACTAATCACCTTCCTGTTTTATCTACAGCAGCAGATTAAAAGGGGGGTGGGATTCAGGGCCACTTTATACATTATACAGGTTTGAACAAAGCATTTTATCTTTAGTATCCTCATAAAATTGTCAACATTAAGGGGGAGCAAATACATGCTGCCAGCTGTGTGTATCATGCAGGTAGTATATACAAAAATTATCTGAACGGCAAGCAATTTCGTGCTGGGTGGATACTTGGTGCAAACATTGATTTACCTCTATGTGTAATAGCCTCAGATCTTTCATGAAATCTGATGGCACATTATTCATTTGGATATCATCGGCAAACATTTCTGTAACAGCAAAGAACCCTGTGGCATCTTAAAGGCTGACGATGTTATTATGGCATAAGCTTTTATGGACCAAAGGCACAAAGTGTTATCCTGAGTGATGATGTGGGGTTGACTGTAAACACTGAGGTCAAAAAGAAAGGAAATGCCGAAAAGGTCAGATGGGGGAAGTTACCTTATTATCTGTCTATCATTTCATTCCATTTATGAAGTGCTTCCTATAAAATTATCTCAAAACAATTTAACCATCAAAACAAATTTCATACAACTAACAACCCCAGATCCAATACAGATTGGGATTAAAAAATCTCCACTCAAAAGGCTTGTTGAAAAAAAGGAATGTCTTCAGCTGACACCACTCCAAAACTTATGTTCACTTATGAACAGGCTGGTTCTTTCTCAAGCTCTTTCTCATCTCATTAGTTACTGTTTAGAATTAAATGAGCTAAGCTTAGTCCTCTTCAGAAAAAAATTGTGACTGTTGTCTTTGGCTGAGAGCACACATTTGAACCTTGGAGTGCTTTTCTACCTTCAAGCAAAGGGAAAAAAAGGAACTGTGTTTCAGCGCTCTTCCTCAGGGATCCAGAGAACAATGCAAAATGCACCTTTGAAAGATGCAACCCAGCTTAAAGAGCAGTCAGCCAATTAATGTTAAGTGCTAGTAGCCATAAAGTCAGAATAAAGGAAGCAATGGGAGCTGGGGCAGGTTAGCTTTTCAAGCCATACACAATATTTTATTTTTGATCAGAAAAATCTTTCTCAGGTTCTTAGGACTATATTTTGCTGTGACTTTTCTGCGGTCATAGTGGGAACTTGTTTTGGTGGAGGGTGGGTCTTTCCCTTGCCCCCAATTTAAACATTTAATATTTGTAAGAAATATCAGCACTCCAAATCACCGGAAAAGGCAGCCCTAATAATAACTCCCTGAAACTCAAAAGAGATCTTCCAGGGCCTGGAACAATGAGAAGACGCAAGCAACCAGGTCAAATTGAACCCAGAGATAAGGGGCAAATAAGTCTGACATCTGCCTCATCTTCTTTGATAAAAACTGTGTCAGCATCAGAGACTTCCCACAGCAATTCCTGCAGATTGCAGCACATGCGACCTCAGTGATGTTTGCCCTGGCTAAAACTAACGTGCCCACATTGCATCTCCGGAAGGATAAAGGAAGATTATGGCCTTGGTGGATCATTCAACACAGGCTGTGTCTACACACACACCCCATTTATTCTACACCTGATATGCTCCCACCAGTGGTCTGGGAAGCAGTGTACATGTGATATTAGCCAAAAGCCATGTCTATCCTTTGGTTTCCTATTAAATACTGTGTGTGGTGATGTGTGATTACCCAAGCCAGTTTCAATCCAAACGGAGAGAAAGAACAGCTGCAAATAAATCCCCCTTTGACTTGTTTTAAAATGGCTTTTTACGTAGGGTTCTGGGTGCAGTCTTCCTGAGGGGAAAAAATGGGTCCGTTTAATTAGTTCATCCTGCCACCTGTGTGCCTCATGCAGGGTTGCATCAAGGTCACAATGGCTGTGCAGAAATCCACCGAGAAATCCCACATCTGAGAAGGAGGCTGGGAGCACACCAACTGGTACACCTTCCAGCCAAGTTCAGAGTTGTCGCTGGAAGTGTGCAAACCTCCAGCTCAGTTATGACTTCAGGAAAGTCAGCTGGGAACATCTGGCGACAGGCCCATTTTGGAGGAGAAGCTTGACCCCACCACCTCCAGCTGCTTTACAAACATTCAACCAGGCAAACCTTACTACCCAGGACATATGGAGTCCCCATCTTGAAAATACAAAATGTAGTGAATAAGGAGGCATTTTTCATATTCCATATAAGACTGTTAGTGCACTGGTTTGTTCCAAACACAGAGCTGACTGCTTTGCTTTGTATTCAGATGGGTTTAGGCATGTATAGTCAAAAAGACACATGTCATAATAGAGACGTTCTCAGGGGATTGGGGGTCAGCCAGGACTTTTGTGCAAAACTCCCTCAACACAGTGAAAATTTTCTCAGCTGTAACAATTCCCTAGAGGAGAGACGGTAGAGATTCCTGATGGGGTTTTCTCCCCCTCCCTGCATACAGATTTGTTTCATAACTGCTTATTCAACGTACAGAATTGTCGTGCGAAGAATAAAGGTATAAACAGCTCTCATTACTTGGCCAATTGTGTAACACTTGAAATGCGACACAATTATTTTTACAGCACCCTGTTCTGCTAGAAGCCAGATTTGACCCTTACCTTTAAGAAACATAGAAACATCCTCCAGCTGAGGGACATTATCCTCTCGGTAGCCACAATGCTTGGTCAACAAAGGGAAGTTCTTCAAATACTCTCGACAGGCGTGAGTAGGATACAGCTTGGTCAGTTCCCTGAACACCACTCCCCAAGTTTTTATTTCTTCAGGTGTATAGTCCACTCTAGGGATTGGCTGGCCACTAAGCAAAAAAATACAAAAGACAAAGGTTTTGAAAACAATTGCCTCTCCCACCAACCCATCATAAGCCCCTTCCAAACCCCCCTAACATAGACAGGGACTGGTACCTCAAAAGAAGGAATAACTCTTTTACAGATAGCCCATTGGCAAGTTACATCCAATGCCTGCTATCATCTCCAGCAAAAGCCTGATGTGGCTGTTGTCTCATCCCCCAGGCGTGTCCTAGTGTTAGTGCCAAAACAGATCTTAAAGTCATGCTCTCTTCAGCTAGAGCAGTGGGTCAGATGCAGAAGAAGAATAAGGAACCACAGTGGCAGGGCCGAATGCAGCCCTCCAGATCTCTTTATCTTGCTCTCAAGACTCTCCACAGGCCACACAACTCACTGCCTTGTGTCATAGCCTTCCCAGACGCTTTTACCTGAGTGGAATGTGTCTTCCTTGAATTATGCTAATAATAAGTTTTGCTTGCTTGCTTGCTTGGATGGAGGATAGAGAGGTGTGCATACCTGGAATGCAGCCTGCTGTATGAAAGTCAAGTCTTATATCCATTGCGCCACCTACTTCTGCATCTTCCCTCACCTGCCCCTGGTATGTGGCCCCCGTAACACTGTTCAGGAGGCAATGTGGCCCTTGTGCTGAAAAGGTTCCCCAGCCCTGTTTAAGAAGAATCTTTTCCCTTCCACTCCTAGTTCTTCACATAGTCTTCATGTGACAGGTTCCCCCTTCAAACGCACTTCTTAGAAATAGCTGGATTTTCTGTATAAGCCAGACATCACACAGAGAGAAGGTGGAGATAAAGGCCTGCCCATGACATTTTGCTGCCCGAATCATCTATGCCCTCAGGATCTGAGATCAACTGTGCACAATCCAAAGGGGTTTTTAAAAAGTTACAATATAGAACATTTTCCCCCAAGCTGGTCTCTCTAGTTAATTTGAACTTCCATCAGATGGGGTTGTAGTCCAAAACATATAGAGGGCAAGAGGTTAGGGAAAGCTGATACAGTGGTTTTCCTACATATTTGGAGTATGCCATACATGTTAATTTCAGTAATCTCAATGATATGTACAGTATTATTACAGAGAGAGAAAGAGAAAGACCCAAATAGAAGCAGGAAATAGTTTCAAAATAATATAACACATCTGGAGCAATACATTTTAATAGAATGTCTTCTTTTGCTTGCTCTGAAAGGCTATTCTAATGCTATCCTTGTGCCTGTAAGTGGTTATTCTCTGTTTTAAGCACAAGGGCAGGATCGGAAGAGATAAAAGAAGAATTCTAAAACACTGACTTCTTGATACTTCCAGCTGGAGATGACTGCGCTGTGGATAGATACCATAGCTGTCAACGTTTCCCTTTTTTTAAGGGAAATTCCCTTATTCTGAATAGGATTCCTTGCAAGAAAAAGGGAAAGTTGATAGCTATGATGGATGCTTCCATACAACCCAGATGGAGTAACATAGGAGAATCCTGTAGAAAATTAAAAGGGCAATGAATATTACAAGGACATGAATACTACCAGGTAGCTGGCAAGATTCAGGGAGGGAGGGAGGGAGGGAGAAGTGTTATGATCATAGCTGTCAACTTTTCCCTTTTCTTGTGAGGAATCCTATTCGGAATAAGGGAATTTCCCTTCAAAAAAGGGAAACGTTGACAGCTATGGTTATGATTTGGTTTAGTTGGCTACCAATGTTTTTCTATGCATCTAAACAAACCAATAAAAACTATTGTTTCCTCAAAGAATCATGGGAACTGTTCAGGGTGCTGCGAACTGTAGCTCTGAGGAGAGGGGTAAACTATACAGTTCTCCAGATTCTTTGGGGAAGCCATAACTTCATAAGCATGGTTTTAGATGCATCGTGTGGTTGTGACCTTAGTCTCCTACCTAGAATATGACATTTCTCAGAAGGCTATTGTGAATGTGATAACAATCATAAAGCACTTTGAATACTGAAAGGCCCGTTGCTGCCTAGACGAACCCTCTACTCTCCCCTCCTTTCAAGACCTTTGCTCAACTCCAGTAAAGCAGGATTTATTCAGTATGTTTCTTAGATGCAGGAACTGATACCAATCCTCACTATAGAAGCTGCTCCAATAATAAGTATCCTCTGTGGAGAAAGAATCGTCTGGAATTAATGTGCTTTGAGGCTGCCTATTCAGCCTGGAAATTCTCATTAAGCACAATCGTCTTCCTTTCTTTTCTTCCCACCTTCACTTCTTTCTTTCACTAACAAACAATTACAACAAGGGTTTTGCTTAGCTGTTGGGGGGCGGATGTTGTTAGCAAGCCGTGGTGGAACTGAATGGATAGTAGGCTGAAATGAATCATAGAGTTGGGGGTCACAGAGCTTAAACTTCTTGCTCAATGCTCTTGTAATCACAGCATCTTTGGAAGATGGCTGCTCAGCAGCTGCTGCAATGCCTCCAGCAAAGGGTTGGTTAGAATCTGCTCCCTGATAATCTCCCACCCATAGATTATAGTATCTTCTGGAAGAGCAACAGAGACCAAGCCTTCTTCAGTATGGCTGTCCTTCAGAGGTTTGAAGGCATGTCTCATGTCTCTCCCCCACACCTTTATCTTCTCTTCTCTGGGCTAAATATACCTGGGCCTTTCCATCATACCTCCTAGGAGCTGACTACTTCCATGCTGTCACTATTTCTGGGTGGGATTCAATTACATACCATAAAATTCAGGTCACTCAATTGAAGCTGATTGCGAAGCTACAAGCAACAAGCCCATTTCCCCCAAACACTGGGCTTTTTGCAATAAAGAAACTGAGAGGAAAAATGCACTGGAAAGTGTGAGATAACGTGGTGATGCAAACATTGCCCAGCCTTCCCACCAACAAATCAGGGTATGGTCTGAAGCCACATGAAGCTACCACCTTGCTGAACCTAACCAGGTCTTTTTATGGCCAGTCCCTGGATGAGAGCCCTCTGCATGCTACCTTGGGTCTCATGTTGAAAGAAAGATGGGGTACAAATCAAAGATGATAAATACATTCAACGCACAGGTTCTTGCTATCAGTATAAATTCATCCAAGAAACCATTAAGGACAGTCAAAGAAGGCATACTGTACTCTAGAAATGACCAGTCACTGATGCTGATTGCATCTTATGGAGCAAGCAGAATTTCACAGCCAAAGCAACCTCAGAAATACAGTCTGGGTAAATAACAATAGCTGCCAACGGTAGGCGTCCCCTACTCAGAAGCAGGGGGAGTCATGGCTCATTTGCATGCATTAATTAAGCTGAACTGCATACACATTTAAACATTTCCCCATTTTCTTACACCAGCACAGCAGGGCAGAAGTAGGGGGGGAGGGGAATGGTTCGGGCTGGTTTGAAACTAGTCAAGTACAGCTGAAGCTGAGCAGAGATATGCAAAAGGTACTTGCAAAAAGGAACATTTAGGAGATCCATATCCATATAAAATGCTAATAGAACAGCAGTGATCTATCCAGAGAGAAAAACCCTCCCTCTCCTTACCCTGAAGTGTGTGTGTGTGTGTGTGTGTGTGTGTGTGTGTGTGTCTTTTTATGGGCTTTTAAGCATGCTCTTTTCCTGCCAAGTTTTACTGTTTGCTAAGGGGGAAATAAATGTTTTCATCCCCCCCTCCCTCCTTGTGCGCTTAGAGAACTCAAAGAAGTAGGCAGAAACCACAAACAGGGGAGGGAGGGGGAAATGAGAACTTTAAAAAAAGAAAGCATGAAACAGAAAAGTACATCAAATTAGCATGTGCCTTCTCGGGAATGTGAAGAGTTTGGCCCATTATGAGTAAAATGAGAATGTGATTGGAATTAGCTTGACTTGGAAGCTCGCGTGACAAGAAAATTGCAAAAAGCAGCAGGTATTTGTAGGTAGCGCTGAAAATTTACTAACTCCTGGGGATCGTAATGAATTCAAAATGTAGGCTTGATCTGCAAATACTTTTTTTAAAAAAATAAAATGCAAGTGTAGCGTTTGGAGGTGGTTTTATTCGTTACAGGGTAAGCCACTCATGTAAAGGTGCCATCCTATGGTAAATTTGCTCTAGCTGGAGCTCTTTAGGATTTTGGTTAGGTTCTAGAGCAGATAGGAGCTAAAATGGAAGCCAAGATATAATCCAAAATGTGAAACCAGTGCTCTTTTTCTAGAACAAGAAATGCTGGAACTCACCATGAACACCTCCCTTGTTCTTTTATAATGGCAATGGCAACCACCTGAGAGGTGCTGGAACTCAGTTCTGGTGAGTTCTGGCTGGGAAAAAATCCTTGTGTGGAAACCACACACACACACACACACACACACTTCTGTGAACTGAGTTAGCCTGACTCAAAGAGAAAGTTGGGATGGGAGAGAAGGAGAGAGGAGCAGGCTTGCTCTTGGTAAGGGAAATACATGACCTTTCATGTGGTGGTGGAAGCCATCCAGGGGTCAGCAAACTTTTTCAGCAGGGGGCCGGTCCACTGTCCCTCACACCTTGGGGGGGGCAGGCTATATTTTGAAGGGGGGTGAATGAATTCCTATGCCCCACAAATAACCCAGAGACGCATTTTAAATAAAAGGACACATTCTACTCATGTAAAAACACGCTGATTCCTGGACTGTCCGTGGGCCAGATGTAGAAGGCGATTGGGCCGGATCCGGCCCCCAGGCCTTAGTTTGCCTACCCATGCCATAATCCATTTAATGTGATTGGTGTGCTGAGCTAGCAGCAGAGGTGACAAGGCATGATAGCAGCTCTTCTAAGAGCCCCACAGTGAGGGTGGGGCAAATGATGCCCTCCCAGCTGTGTTTCACCCTCCTAGCCCTCTGAATTTATTTCTTTTGATTGTCCTTTTAATTTGTGACATGGCTGACAATGAGAGTGACCATTTAAAGAATGACATCTTGTTTGAGAACAGGAGCATTTTAGGAATAGAAGCCTCTGAAAATTTCAGCGAATAAGGCCTGCTCACTCAGTACTTTCCCACATTCAGGGTGGGTTTTTCATGACAGCTACCCTTATGTTTGATGCATTTTTTTTACATTAGTTTAATCCTGGGGGGCGGGGGGGGACAAAGGCTGTCCTGTTCTAAAGTATGATTTCCAGGTGTTGTGCATTTGCTCTCTCTTTGAAAAGTTGCCCTGTGAACCCACCGTTCAGAAAGCTTTCTTGTGTATTTATCAAGCAATTTCGTACATTTCCAAAAGAAAGTCAACTATGCAGTAAATATTTTATCCAGTTAAGGACTTACTCTCATTGGCTCCAACAAGAAGCTTATGCATATTGTTCCCATCATCACTCTCTCCAAATCACTCTCTCCAAATGCTCATCTACAGTTGCATTGCAAGGTGCTCTTGCGCTGTTTCTACACCTGCGTTTTTTAATTGGTGCTGTCAGGTTACAAGATTTAAATTGATTTTTTGAGAAAGCAAGCTGCATACTAGTTTTTAACTTCTTAGTCATACCATAAAGTATTTTGCTTGTTTTACAACTTTTGGTATCCCCTTGTTTACACTAGGATCCGTAACATCTTCTTATCTTATGAAACAAACAAACAAACAAACAAACTGCCAGTCATTTAATTCCCGGTGTTAACTTTCTGTTAACTTGACCTTTACATAGCCCATTATGTGAGTTGACACACACACTGCATGAAGGGGGAGTGAGCAGGGAGGTCACTGTTCATCCCCTTCCCCTGGCCCTCACAAACCTCTCTCAACCAGGCAAGCAAGAAGCATTATGAGAGTTCAAGGACACATGCCAGTTAGGCGAAAATTCTCAAGGAAGTTTCAAAGCAGGAGTGTGGCTTAGGAGGAGTATAGCAAGTAGAGAGAGCCAGACAGAGAGGTTCTCCATTTCTGAGATGAACAAATCAATAAATAAAGTGATGACCAGAAGTGTCAAGGAGAAGGCTGTGGTTCAGTGGTAGAGCTCAGCCTTTGCATTCAAGTGGACAATGGCTTGATTTGGTAAAAGTCAGCTTCCTACGTTCCACAGCTCAACTCCAAATAAGCCCAGTTTAGATGCTCACCCTACCAATTCAGTTGTGTAAATGGGCCACTCCTCATGGCTGCTGCTTGTTTATCACCCAAGCAGATGGTGTCCTTTTTTTTCTGAATCAGTAGCAATTCCACAACAACAAACAAAGTTCTGTACTCACTATTTATAATTCATGGCAACGTCGACAAAATATTTCCTTCTCTGCCGATACACATTGTCCTTAAATCCCTAAAGCAGATAAAAGAAAATGAATGCGTACCAAAGTGAATTAACAACAGAAGAAAAAAATCAATAATCAAAGTGGTTTCTAAAATAATGCTTATTAATATTGTAATTCATGCCATCTGTGGAACAGTTAGCAAACATAATGATATTGTTACATGCCACTCCAATCTCTAAGTGGCAAGAGATTCCAGGGGTTCACGTTTCCTTTGGAAATGAGGCACAGCAGAGACTGTGGTGTCTTTATGATATATGGTTTATGTACACATATATAAAACTTGCTTTGTTAATCACCTTTCTTTTGCTCTCCATGATGGCTCTTCATCCAGGTGATTTCCTGAGCATGGAAAAAACTGGTTTGGCCTGTATTTTGACGCTACTAAATTCAGTGTCTGGCAGCCCATCTTGATACTCCAAGCCCTGATTAACTTCTAACACTTAGTAAATGCAGGAATTATTGGTGTCTTGCATCCACAAACTCATAACAAGATGTACAAGAACAGCCCTTTACTACAACAAAACTTGACTAAGACTATGCACACATCACCAGCTTAAAATGCAATTATATTGTTCTTTTTCTTATTTCAGATCAAAGCTGGTTTGGAGCGGGGAACACATCAAAATGCAGCACTATACTGTATTTCCTAGTCAACAGCAGGATAGGTATGGATTATGTGTCTGCCTTTATTAGTACTTTGCTCTGTGTGTGTGTGAGAGAGAGAGAGAGAGCACGCAAGACAGAGAGCCTTATGAGTGTATTGTTCATAGTCAGTGCACAAGCAGCACACATACAATGTAACATTCCATATACCCATGTAGCACAGTATTTAATTGCTTTTTTAAAAAGCAAGTTTTAGAGGTGGCTACCATGAAAACCTGTGGCTCTTTGGTAATCCCCTCTTAAGGGGCTAACATGTGTCCAAATTTCATGCACCTTTGTAAAAATACAAAAGGAGAAGCAGCAGCAGCAGCAGCAGCAGCAGCAGCTATAGCTTCCCAATGCAAGTCAGTGGGATTTCTGCAGATTTGCTTTTACCGGATCACAATCCAGATCCAGGGCTCGGGTCAGTTCAATATTGTCTCGGATCTAAATTGGTGTATCAGGGCCCAAACTGGCTTGGTGGAACAGCAGGGATTTCCTGCTCAGGGCCAGCCCAAGGCAAGTTGAAGCTTGAGGTGAAGGACAATGTAGTCCCCACCCCTCCACATACAAAATAGGATGGTCACAGGCAAAAGGTGAAAGGGGGTCCTTAGCTATAATCTGTTAAGATACCTCTTGTACCAAAGGTGCAGGACCCCATTTCCAGGCCCGTGCAGAGCTTGTCTGAGGTTGGGAGTCTTGTTAGAATAAAGTTATAAACTAGAAGACAATGACAAAGAAGATGAAGAAGATGAAGAAGATGAAGAAGAAGAAGAAGAAGAAGGGAGCGGTCAGTACATGGTGGGGGGCCTCTGGCTGGCTTAGCCCTCCGAGGCCCGAGCAAGTGTAGCTGGCTGCCCTCCCTCTCTGCACGGGCCTCCCCAATCCTCATTTACACCTGAGCACTCTAGGACAGAATCTGACTGTACAGTTGTACCTTGGTTCTTGAACAGAATGCATTTCGGAAGGCTGTTCGACTCCCGGAACCATTTGAAAACCAAAGTGTGGCTTCCAATAGGCTGCAGGAAGCTCCAGTTGGAAGCCACGGAAGCCGTGCCAGACGTTCAGCTTCCAAAAATTGTTTGAAAACCAGAACACTCACTTCCAGGTTTCGATCGTTCAGGAGCCGATTTGTTTGGGAGCCAAGGCGTTTAGCTAGCAATGTACAACTGTACTAGTAGTTAAATATTACTTCAACATTATCATCATTGGCACAGTACCCCTCTGTACTTGAAGGCAGGAAGCTAGCTTTAAAGGGCAGGGCTGGCCATACGCCCCACCTAGCTCCAATCTTCCAGCACCTCGCCACCACACAGGAGTAACTGAACTCCTAGTGCAGGGATGGAGAGCCCCCCAGATGCTGTTGGACTCTAACTCCCACCATCCCTAACTATTGGCAGTGCTGGCTGTGGCTGATGGGAGTCGTAGTACAACAGCTTCTGGAGGGCTAGAAAAAAATCAAAGTGGAAGGAGTTTGCACTAGGCTTGTAAAAAGCAAGTCCATTTCTGAGTACCCCAAGCTTCCATTAGGCCTGTTGCAGATTGTGGTAATGATGCTCTAAATCATGAAGAGTTGGGATACCTTTGCCAGTCGCAGAACAAAATCTATGGCATTTTCTTTCTTTCTTTTAATTCAGTAGCCATTGAATTGCCAGAACGGCTTCAGTCTTCCCAGGTTGCGTGTCGAGACCCCGTAACCACCCCCTCGAAGATGAATAAAACACCAGGACACAGAATATTTGGTTAGTGTTATTGGGCAAATATTGGCCACAACTTTATTGGTTACAGAATGTGAGTGGTATTGGCTTAGGCATTGAATAGACCTGACTATATCTGACTCCTGCCCATTGCGCAGGGAGTCCGGTAAGGGTAAATCACCGGAAGGGGGAGCCCCATTGATGCAAACCAACTCGAGCTCCCCCAGGGTTCCCACAGGGGTCGTGGCGTGGCCCTAGCCCCGCCCCTGGCTTCGGACAAGATCCACACCGGCTTCGGACAAGATTCCTTTAACAGAATACCCTTAAGCTTGGGGGGACAGGTGATGTCCACACCTCCCCTCCCCATCATAAGGTCACCCAATGCCTAACCGCCACAAGAGCCCAAAGGCTCACCGCCAAATACCCTCAAACCTGCAACCAATCCTTCATGCCCTCTGCAATATCAGCCAACCAGATATCATTTCCCCAATCGGAAAGGTGAACACCATCATCTCAAAATAGGGCCATCTTGCTGTAAACAATGGTGGGGTGCACAATCACCCGGCTACCCAGCATGTGCACCTTCTGTGCCACTTCTGTGCACCCTATGATGTGATGATTGAAGTCCGGCAGATAGCCTTGCCAGCTGAGAGCAGAAAGGGCGCCCCGGCTTGTGTCTCCGCTTAAATGGGTCCCGGCCACACATCCCCAGCCAGCGGATTGGCTGGCTGGTTGATGACAAGGCCAGGATCCTCCGAGCAAAGTGGGACTTTGTCCCCCGCCCCCAGAGGAGAGTGGGTGGCCACGTGGCCCACCGCAACTCCTCCCCACAGTTAAGTGGAGCAGACTTCCCTTCCTGAAGAGAGAGAGAAAAAAGGCAAGGCAAGAGGTTAATTTCCCCCAGCTTTGGAGTCGTGGCTTTTGGCAGTACGTGGGCCTTGCAGTGTGTGTGAAATATGAGCTGGAACAGTGCTGCCGTATTAAAAACAGGGATGAAACACAAGGAACCTGCATGGAGGCTGCATTCCTGCTGAGCCTAAAGGATGCTATGATTTCTACCTCATAATTATCTCCCAGAGTGTGAGCAGCTTTTCAATTGCCTTCTTCTTTCCCCTCCCACACCGCTAGGAATGCTCATTTAATATCTATATTCTTTAAGTGAAATAGCAGTGGGCATGACTTTAAGTACTCGGGTGATTTTGGAGAGCAACACTTATATGCACCATTTAAAAAGGGGGGAAAGTAATCTAAAAGGTAAAAAAAGGGGGGAAGCAATGGGATAGTTTGTCATTTTTATTTATTTATTTTGCGATACCTTGTGTAGCTCTGTCATACTGAAAATACAGTATAATAGCTGGCAGGGGTGGGGAGCAGGCAGAAGAGATCTATCCCAAGTCTTCTAAAGCATCTCTTTTAAGCAGAAGTTGTAGACCATGAAAACGACCTGAGTGGATTTGCACCTTAATCTGAAATGCATTAGCTGAATATTTTTGGGATCAGTCTGTCATAGTGAAGCGCGTCAGGTGGCAGGACAAATCAGAGTGGTGAATCAGTCCTCAGAAAGCAGAAAAGGGCAATGGCTTGTTTCCAGCTAGATCTAAGGAACTTGAGGTAGAGGATGGTGGATTTCAGCTGAACATTAGAAGCAACTTTGTACGAATATGAACAGGGAAAGAACGGTAGAGCAAATGCCCAGGGTCAATTTCTGGCATCTCCAGGTAGGTTTGGGAATGACTCCGGTCTAAATCCCTCTCTAGAAAGCCACTGTCAGTTGGCATAGACCATAGATGAGGAACATGTAGTTCTCCAGATGTTGCTGGAATGCAGCTCCCATTATCCCTGGCTATTGGCCATGCTGATGGGAGGCTGATTGGAGTTTCAGTCCAACAGCATCTGGAAGGTGATAGCTTCTCCATCCCTGCAGTAAAAGATCATTCCCTATGTTCCTTCTAAAAGCAGTTCAACAACAGTACCATTTTTCTAGGATGCTGGTAGACTTCTTATTGCTGGAGAACTCCAAGCAGAAGCTTGACAGCTCTGGATTTCCAGTATCAAGCAGAGAATTGAATTAGATAGCCTACAACAAATTCTACAACATTGGCCCATGCAACAAACTGTCATTGCAAAGGGGCAGGTTCAAGGAAACTCCTGAAATATCTTCCGTATCATACGTTGTCACAAAAGATCCCTGGATTTCTAAAGAAACCCACCGCCCTTTTGCATTCAGTGAATGTTACTGGAATTAGCATCATGGTTATGAAATGAGCTGAAGGGATCAAGCATACTTAATAAAAAAATGCACCCAGTTCTAGGAAAATACCACTGCCTATTATATTGTACATCTCATGGCTTGGCTTTGCCAACAAGACATTGTATCTCATCCTAAGCAATTTATCATTTCTACAACAGGAGTAAGTAAAAAACAACATGGGCTGCATAATGCACTGTATAACAACTCTGTAATGTTTTGTTCCATTGTTATTTTGTATTTTCTTCCAATGATAGTTATGGAACTGCCTTGGGTGCCATTTGGTGGAAAGAGAGGATATAAATTAAGCTACTTAAGTTCTTTTGAATAATAATATTTAATAATAATATTTAATAATATTTAATAATAATTTGTTAATTATAGCAATAGTTCTAATTACTTGAAGAAGAAGAAAGTTCAGTTCTTTATCATCAAATTGTCACAAATGTTTACTTGACCAACCTTGGCTGCATTTACTGAACACTTACAGGGTGATCTGCATCCAGTTCAGAGCCGTACATTAGAACTCTTTGGGAACATTTGTCTAATTCAGCAATCTTCCTGGGGAACCAAGGAACACAGTCAAGCTCTGGAGGAAATACAGAGTGATTGGAGGCATCAGATTCTCACTGCTTCTTCACAAAGCTTTGCTAATTTCAAGATAAATTTTGAAAGAGAAAACAATAGCCTTGCCTTCCTCATCGGTCCAGATGTTTTCCGGTGGATTCAGAGTTACAATGTTCGTTTCATACTTTAACAACTGAATGAGCTCATTGAATTCTTTCTTGCTACAGTCACAGTCCACAAAAATTTCTACCTCTGAACTCCTTCTCTTGGATTTTCTTGATTCAATATGAACCATACTCACATGCTTCTCCTGTAGACAGAACGAAAGATTGGTTCATTGACTCACTGAATTCATTTAGAAGAGAAGTGGTTTAATGGGTGTTCTGAACAGGATGTAGTTTAATGTGCATATAAAGGCATTTGAGTTAAGAAAATCCTTCATCTGTATTAAATTACTTATTTGTTATTTTTAGTTCAATAAGTGTGCTGTAAAATTATGCTTGTATTAATTGCTCCATTTTATTAGATATCCGAAAACTGTAACTATTGTAGGATAATTAAAGGTGATTTACCATGGCCATTTCTTATAAAACAGGTGTTCACTGTAAAAAAAAATTATACTATTCAATGCGCAATTTATAGACAAGTTAAATTAATGGGCAAGAAATGAAATAGTGTGAAGATACAAGAAAAGTATTTATTGCAATCTACTTTAGTCTAACTGAACAATGTTACCCCACTTTGTTATCAGCAATAATCAAGATAACATTCCAAATAGCATTCATAAACATATTACAAAGAAACAGCCACATCAAGAGCATGGAAACAATATTCTGTTCTGCAACAAAGTAGTTGCTTTTTCACATATTCACTTAAAGTGCCATGTGAAAAAGTTACTAATGGTTGTCATGAACTGGCAGGGCAATGGGGAGGAGGAAGAGGATCCCGTCATGGGGTGTAGTCAGGACTGGGACACACCACGGCAAGCAGGGGGTGGCAAAGGAAGTTCTCACAGGCTGATGGAGGATGGTGAAGGAATGCAGTTCAGTGCACAGGAACCAGAGCAGCAGGACCCATCACCAGAGGCAGAGGACTCCATACCCCACAAACAAGGTGGGTTCTGAGGCATAGGGAGTAGCAAGAGGGGTGCTATTGAAGGCTGAGCCAGGCAAGAGCCCACAGCCCAGCTCCCTAGCTGGCCAGGTGGAGCTTGCTAGCTCTGGGAGTAGGTGTGTGGTTCCTCAGCTGGAGCAGACTTGGAACAGGTGAGGGAAACATGTCTCATCAAGCACAGGTGCTGCAATCAGCATGCAAAGTATGAAAGGGCAGCAAAGCTAAGGTGCTGTGTCTGCTCTACTGCCCATGTTGATGGACTTTGGCTTGGGACTGTGTCTGGGTTTGAGTCTGGACTGTATCCTGACTGCTGGACTTCAGACTTGGCTGCTTGGATTGACCCTGGACTGTGTTTCCTGACCTTTGGACTTTGCTCATGTGGCTTGACCCCCCATCTTTGGACTTGACATACTGACCTGCTGCCAGATAGGCTGGGGGTTCAGGGCAGTGATGGAGCTAGGTGTATTGACACCAGGAGGATATTGACACCTGAGATAATCTACAGAGCCTGCCCACCCTTGTACCTGCTGACCAAATATCAGAGGGAAAGAGCTAGGCCTCAAATGTCAACCTCACAATCCAGTAGATTCCTGTGGAAGGGAGCAGTTCTTAAAGTATTCTGTTCTTAGACTGTTTAGAGTATTGGTAGGCAAACTAAGGCCCAAGGGCCAGATCTGGCCCAATCACCTTCTAAATCCGACCCACGGACGGTCTGGGAATCAGCGTGTTTTTATATGAGTAGAATGTGTCCTTTTATTTAAAATGCTCTGGGTTATTTGTGGGACAGAGGAATTTGTTCATTCCCCCCCCCCCAAAAAATATAGTCTGGCCCCCCACAAGGTCTGAGGGACAGTGGACCAGTCCCCTGCTGAAAAAGTTTGCTGACCCCTGGCTTTAGAGCTTTCAGACCAGCAACAAATTGGTAACCAGTGGAGGGAGGGGTGTGATCCAATCAATAGGCCCTATAAAATTCCAGCAGCTGCATTTTGTACCAATTGGAGACAGTCTGGAAACTCCAGAGGTATCTTTGCATATAGTAGTCTAATTGGGATATAACTACGGCATGAAAGGGCTGGAACCAGGTCTGTGTTTCTCTAAGAAAGGCTGCAGCCAGTGCACTAGGTGAAGTCAGCAAACGACATATTTAGCTACTGGCCCCAGGATAGCACTGGGTCCAGGAAGACCCTCAAGCTGAGACTATGATCTTTCAGTTTCTTCCTCTTGTCTGGCTCAAGCTTCAAATTAACAGCTATCAATACACAAAGTGTCTTGGGATTTAAATAAACCAGGGCCAGTCCAATATATTTTGGCATGTTAGGCAAGCCACAAAATAGCAGGGGGCACCAGGGAAGAAGGGGGGAGTGAAGCTCTATATCGGGAACTAGGGGATGGGGAAGACACCAACAGCGCCAATAGGTGAATAGAGGTGGCATGAGGGGGCTTGCCATGGAGGCAGCACACTCGGCCTCCAAGGAGTGTGCCACAGCCATCGATGCCACCACAGCGGCAGCACAAACAATGCATTCCTTGGAGGCTGGGTCTGCTACCACTGTGGATCCTGCCACCCGAGACAGTCGCCTCACCTTGCCTCAGGGGAAGGCCGGGCCTGAGGTAAACACATAATAGATCCACACAATAGATTTTTCCAATCACCTGTTTTAAAAAGATGGTTTTGTTTTTTTACCTGGAAAAGTCTGAGAGCTTTCACCAAGCCACCAACTTCATTTTTCAAAGAAAACACCACAGCTGTCTTTCCTCCTTCTGATGTTGATTCATTCTTGCTTGCACCTTTATTGTCCTTTTTATCATCGTTTTTACCAGAACTGGTTCTGTTTAGCTGAAAGAAAATACATTGCAAAATAGAAGGGTTTCTGTGCACTCCTCAGAAAATGTTAAGCTTTCCTTTCAAGCAGACTGTTCTTGCTTGATTTTAGTATTTAGATATCTCCTACAAGAGAGGTTCTTTTCCCTTTTGAAAGGTGTGCTCAGGAGAAGAATTGCAGGTTACAAGCAGACATGAATGATTACTCTTTCAGAAAAGATCAATGAAATAGCATCATGGAGCATGTTATCCTACTGCTACAACTTTGGTTATTATAATTCTTTAATAAAACTCCGGCTTGGATCTTCTGCCAATGAGAAATCAAACTTCACAAGCTTTGCAGAACAACTATGGTTCTTGAGTTCTGCATTATAAACTCAAATGTGAGTCACACATAGAACATCACAAAATTTCATGATTACACCTTTGCTTGATTACCTATTATTGGATGGAAATGAAAATTGCACTTTTATATCTTGTTCTCCCATTGAAGCATTTCCACATCTGGGGGGGGTTGGGGGGGGCTTTGGGTGAAGGTTAGAGGTTACTTTACAGCCCTTTTTGTCAAAAAGGAAAGTGGCACCATTTTGGATAAGCCAAATGAAAGACTAGCTATGATTTTTTAAATATAAAAAATAGTTGTGCTTTAGTAATGGCTTTGGAGTTTGGAAAGATCTTCCTCTTTAGAACATGGAAAATTGGTAAATGGTCTAACGAGATTTGTGAGGCAAGGTGGCCTTTTGCAGTGGATGGTGAACCCTGAGAGACGCCTGCTATCTGCGTTTTGCCTTCATCTTAGAAGTATCCCTCTGGAACAATCCTGCCTTGCATATTTATGATAGTTTTGTTTTTATTTAAATACTAATGATCCTAAGTGAAGAGGAGATGGCAGGTGAAAAGGGTTAAACAATACCAAATTATTCCATAGATACTCAATATATCTTTTGCTGTCCTTGCAGAGATTCAGTAGAAATGTAGCCTTATGGAGACTAAGGCTATAATGTCCTACCACAATGTCCTGCCTCCACTGTGTGTCTCTGAATACAAGTTGCTGGAATCAAATACAAATATAAGAAGAGCTTGCTGGATCAGACCAGTGGCCCATTTAGTCCAGCATTCTGTTTTCATGATGGCCAACCAGAAGCCTTTGGGAAGCCCTGCAAGCAGGACTGGACCTGAGCTGAACAACATTCTCCCCTCCCAGCAACCGGCATTCAGAAGCATACTGCCTCGGTGTCAGGAGTCCAGGTTCCCAGCTTGATAACACAGTAAGTGTAGATAATTAAAAAGGAGAATTTATTGCAAAAACAAACAGATAGCTCCAGACGGCTCTAACAAAGCCTCCAGCACCATTACTCAAGATGACCCTTCTGAAGATTCCTTCCTGTATCTACAGAATATATTGAACCAACGCCCCTTGTGTCTTTTGTTTTGTTTCCTGTCTAAAAGCCCTTCTATTCGCCGACTCCTCGGAGAGATTGGATTAGTACCAACCTCTTCCTTTTCCAGCGAACTGTCTCCTTGTGTATTCACGCCCATTTGAGCTTCCAGCGAGCTTTGGCTGTGTTCTAGCCTGCTCTCCGCTACTGTCTTATCAGTTCGCCCATCAAGGTCAGGAAGAGCCAAATTCTGCAGCTGCCGGCACTCCCTTGTCTGACTAACATCAAAGCCTCCCTATTCCTGGCTGCTTTCTGTATTTGGCTGAAAACCTTCGCTTGGAGCTGGCTCATTCCTGACACCCAGATAGTATAGACAGAACATAACATAATCATCAGAGTTAGTAGCCATTGACAACCCTATCCTCACAAATGGGGAGAGTGCTATTGTGCTCAGGTCCTGTTTTCAGGTTTCTCATAGACATTTGGTTGGCCACTGCGAGGACAAGATACTGGACTAGTTGGGCCATTTGCCTAATCTTGCAGACTCTTTCTTAATGTTCTTGTGCCTACTTCTGTCGGGTGCTTCTCTTTGCCAACTGTTTAATAATCTTTGTGTGGGTTTTGAAGCATCCCTTTCTCTGTTCAGGACCTAACCCAGCAAAAGAACCTGAACCCATTCAAAGATTTCCCTTGTTTGATTGGGACATGTTTCCATAAAAGTAGCACTTGGAAGATATATGAAGAACAATTTTGCTTGAAAATGAGATTCCACATAGAATCATATAGCTGTTTGAGGGGGGGAATCGTTTCCTCAGTGATGTCAAAATAATGCAGAATTGTTGACAGTCAAGTCCTCAGCACTGAGTACTCTTCCTGAGGGACCTGCTTTGATTAAAACACAATTAACACTAAACGTTTAATGAAGTGATTGTTTAATCATATGGATGACTTGCTAAATGTGTTTTCAGAGTTAGCAGCCTATAGCTGGAAGCTAGAAGGAACTCTTCAGGTTAAATATGGAAGCAATGGCGGGGCAGCTCAGGACCTTGCTTAATTAGTCAGAGAGACACAATAAAGACTGAAATGGTGAAATTCATGGTGATACAATTATTCAAAGCCTGCCTAACAGAGCTTCATGGCATGGCTACATGGCTGAAATATTCTGCCCAGTCAAAGATTTGTTGGAAGGAAATTCTAGAAATGAGGGGAACACTACTTAGCAGATCAAGAGAATTCAGCCTCACCTTTGATGGAATTGCCACTCACAACAAGAGCTTGTGGCTCTTTTTAACGCATAACATAGCTGTTAGTCACTAAACTATAAACTAAAGGTAAAAAGGGGGGAGGACCCCTGGACAGTTAAGTCCAGTCAAAGGCGGCTATGGGATTGCAGCACTCATCTCGCTTTCAGGCCGAGGGAGCCAGCGTTTGTCCACAGACAGCTTTCTGGGTCATGTGGCCAGCATGACTAAACCACTTCTGGCGCAACAGGACACCGTGACAAAAACCAGAGCACACAGAAACGCCGTTTACCTTCCCGCCACAGCAGCACCTATTTATCTATTGGCACAGGCATGCTTTTGAACTGCTAGGTTGGCAGGAGAGGGGACAGATCAACAGGAGCTCACTCTGTCACAGGGATTCAAACTGCCAACCCTCTGATTGGCAAGCCCAAGAGGCTCAGTGGTTTAGACCACAGCACCACCCGCGTTCCTACAAATTAAAAGCACAGCCACTGCCCACCAGATTGCAAGATTATGATGCTAGATTCATTCAAGGAGCCAAGAGGCACATATGGGAGATGTTATAATAATAAATAATAATAATTTATTATTTATACCCCACCCATCTGGCTGGGTTTCCCCAGCCACTCTGGGCAGCTTTCAACAGAATATTAAAATACAATAGTCTATTAAACATTAAAAGGTTCCCTAGACAGGGCTGCCTTCAGGTGTCTTCTAAAAGTTCCCTCACACATAGCCCAGGTCTAAACTATATGAGATTTTTTTTTAAGCTCTTAAATACTAGGCTTTAATCTAGGTGCTCTTACAACAATAGTGTAACATGCTCCACTACTCTGGTTACTGCATTCTGGACAAACTGTAGTTTCTGGTCTGCTTTTAAGGACAATCCCACCTATTGCATTACACTACTAGTTAAGAGGTTATAAGGGCCTGTATAACTGTGGTTTTTGCAGGAGGCATCACTTCTGACATATCAGGTAAAGTTGATACAAAGCACTGATCATGGCTTCCAAAGAGCGGATGCAGATACAGGCTGCAACCCTGTTATTTTGTGGGCAGTGTGACTTCACCTAGAACAGTCACACATACCATGATCAACTCCATGTTTTTGATAAATCCCCTTCTGATCTCCTCCTGCCCTGTCCTATGGCAAATTTCATCCAATTCTGTCCAATATGGAAAAGTTAAAGGGCTTTAAAAATATATATATCAAATTTTAAAGTTGACCAACACAAATACCCCTGGATCTATTTGTCTATCTCAGCAGGCTTTAGTCCCTCTGAAATGGGCCACATGCCTGCAGATTTCAGCTAATTCTGCCAAAATGGGAAAAGTTACAACTTTTTAAATATCTTTTCCCATAATAATAAGTGGGATGGGAATAAAGCTTCATTTTCCTGAAACAGATACAGCTTTTGACCCTGAGACAAATCAGGTAGTCTCCAAAGTGCTTTGGACAGGGGCATTTTCCAAAGCACCAAATCTGTGTTCCAGCTGAATATTGTGCTTAGCACACACCCCTACTTTGTGCCTATTTATTTTCCACTGTGTATTTATTCTCACATTGTGAAGAGAGGATATGTTGAATTAGCACCCTTTAGTGCAAGATGATAGGGATACTCAGCATCATTTAACTTGAGGGCACTCAGTGTGTTGTTTCTATTAAAGTCAATGAATGCACATTAATGTATGAGACAACTAATATGTGAAGTAGATAAAAAGCCTTAAGACACTGAAAGCCACTCTTTACAATTGCTAATTGTTAGAAAATTGCAAGTATAATCAAAGAACGAAAGCAAACAAGATAAAACACTTAATCAAAGGGTTCTCAGGCCCACATCAACCATGACAAATTTCCTAAACAGGTTGAGATTTATTGTAAGATACTGTGTGGGGAAATGCTTTTACATATGACAGTGTAACAATGCTAGAGTTCCCAAACCCTCAGACTGAAACAAGTCCCTAGAATCTGAGAACATGGATCTAAGCAGAAACAGCCATATCAGAGGGACTCTGGGGGTGGAAATTTTCTGTCTATATATAGTTAGATATTCTACATGCTGTGAAGTTGGTCAATGCCCACTCTCTTGGAACTGCACCACAGGAAACACCTTGGGAATTAGGGAACTTGCCACAACTTAGATGATTTAGCTACTACACAAACAATGACTATGTGTGGCGTGACATATAGAAAATGAAAGAGGTGTGATGAAGGTCATGTTTGGTGTTTGGGGCAACCAGGATGCCTAAACCTACCAGGACACCTTGCTCAAAGCCACATGTGAAAGCTGCTGCTAGGAGAAATTGCTGTTGACATTTGTATATATTGGACTGTAAATGATGTTTAGCCTAAAAGAACCAGCCAGGACTGAAATCAGGTGAGAGAATCAGGGAGGTATAAAAACAGAAACCTTCATTAAAGGGGGGAGTATGAACACCGGGCATTTATTTCCCTGCTCTCCACCATTGCAAAACCAAACAGCAGAAACAATGTTGGGTGTCTTTGAACAGATCTAGCTTCATTTTCTGGTGCTGTGGTAAAAAGACTTGTCCCCTGTCTAACCCAGAGGGATGACACATTATCTACATAAAATATAGATCATTTTATTATCTGTTTTCTGCTCCATGTGTTATGGTAATGTTCTAAAATAGAACGATCCGTTCATAAACTCTTAACCGGGCATTGCGTAATTTCATCTCCATTCAAGTGGAATCTGAAAGAACCTGTGGCTACTGTAATTGGCTTAAGGACAACAATACAGTTTCACTAGTAAGAGATTTTCCTATTTTGCTACATGTGCACATAATGTAGGCATGTTGAGATGCTGTGTCAAATTGTGGCTCCTCAGGGGGACCAGCAGCATATGCAGCTAAACCAGAATGATTTTCATTATTTCATGCACACAAGTGTTCTGTGTGGAAGATAGAAATTCATCACATTTGAAGAATCCCTGACAGAATGAAATGGTGGAATTTGACCTACTGTACGTCTCTCTCTTTAAGTGTACCCAGTGATATTGCCACCAAATAAAACTGACAAAGGAATAAATTATTCCTGCTTTGGTAGGAAACATATCTAAGCATTTACTTAGGAAGTTTCCAGAAACTGGTTATCGCTGCTGCAGAAGCTACAAATGTAAGGTCAAACTAGATTATATGTTTGCAGGTTCATTTACAAAAGATATACATCTACTAACAAATCACTAAAACAATAAAAAAGTTATGCCTTTCCAAGATCTGAATCACAAAATGTGAGTATCTCCTAAAACAAACAAACAAAAAACACCTGATAACAGAAAGGACTGACTTTCTTATATTCAATTGCTTTCTAATAACAGGTATGTATGTGCAGAATTCACTTACATTAATACATTTAACACCTTGTTCTTCTTTTTGTGTATTTTAGCTACATTTATTGGCATGTTCATTGTTGCAGGAGACTGCTTTGCTGTCGCCATCAAATATTCACCAGTCTTTTAAAAAAAAGAAATCCCAAAGAAAGGTTCATTGCAGGGAAAGATTGATTACCCTTCGAATGCACAGCTATGGCAGAGACACTGGGTTGTTCCTAATGGTCTTGCTTGGCTAGAGGAGCCCCAACCCTGTCAAGCCGATTAAGGCTGTGCAGAGACTGCCATGAAGAGGGGAAATAGCTGAAAATAGTTTCCCTTCTCATTCCTTTGTCAGAAGCCTTACTGTCAGCTAAGGGACATTTATTAATTTCATCAGATCCTTTTATTAAATAAAAGAATTAAAGCTATGTCCACATAGCCCTAAATCATTCAGAAATTTACTTTGGTTTTAAATGACATCACCAGTGATGGCCAACAGTTATCATGCATGACATATCAATGCATCTGAACCAGGACAGCTCTCTCTCACACCCCTTTGAATTTCTGTAGGTATTACTGGTTTCAGAAATAAATCTAACACCTTAGTTCCATCAGCTTTACTTGGAGGAAACTCATTAATTCAAATGTGATTTCTTCTGAACACATGTGCTTAGGATCATAGCCTTAGGCTGTCATAAGAGAAAAAAATTAGACTTCACAAGTAAAAATTATTTTAAAATATCACCAAGCAGATATTGCAAATCCCAAGGTGAGGCAAGTGAGCTTTCAGTACAAAAGCGGATTAAATTCTGTACGTAGGCACAGAACTGAAATCACTCAAAGGATGTATTTGAGAGACATCTCCTCCCTGCAAAGGCTTGTTTCCCATAAAATCTTTTCTTGATTACTTGTGTGTAAATAGGTTGAGCTAGCTATGGGATTGGCGGACAGGGGGGAGAAAACTGCCTGCCAACCCAGCATAGCCGTAGCCTGAGCAAGCAAATCTGTTTAAAGAAGAATCCTGCATGTGTTCCAAAAAGTTGCTGGGAAATCCCAAAGCTGTCTTAAACATCAGATTTATTCATCCTAGATTGACGCAGCCCATGATACTTACAGTTACGTTGCCATGTAGTGGGTGTTCCAGGGGCACAGCGGAATCCAGAGACAGGCCCCTTCTTGCCCAGTATTTACTGGAGAACATCATCATTGCTGGTTGCATAGTGGCCTGTGCAATTTTCTCTCTCCACAGCAGGGGGAAACTGGCTTCAGGTTTGCCTGCAGAGAGCTGTCCCCAGTTCCTGGTGCTGAACAAGGAGCAATCTCAGATTTCCCCCTTGGTGAAGGTTTTTATACGCCTAGGCAAGGACTGATGGAAGGCTGATTAGGAGAGCCTCGCTAGAGCTGGCACCTTTAAAGCCCCACAGCGGCAGGGAAATATTCTTTTCTACACACTGACCGTGCTCTCTTCCAAACGCAGGATATTAACTAGCAATCCCAGGCTGCTGGCTGCTTCTTCCAGATGCTCCTTTTGTCAGGAGTTGATAAGCTTTGAACATTAGTTGCAATGTTTTCAATAACTCATTGCAGAGTTGGCAATGTGTTTCTTTACCGAAGGAAGACAGTGCAACAAACTTGGCTAAAACGTTGGTACTGGAGTTTGATATTTAAAGCAAGCTGGGGCTCCTATATTTGATGCTGCCACAAACAGGCAACATATCACCCAGATCACTCCATCCCAGAGTAAAGATTGCTGATATTTTACAAAAGGAATGAAAGGGGAAATCAATTTGCATTATGTTTGTCTGCTGCTTTTCACAGTGGCACTCTCGATAGCTATATTCCGCTCTTCCAAATGCTCTTAGGAACCAATTGATCTGGTCAATTCAATTAATCTGTGAAGATTAATGATGAAGTTGTACAAACAAGGCTGCTTCTCCACCACCTCTCCAGCTTGATTTGCCATGATCTGGCTACAAATGATAGTTTCAGTATGTCAATGAGAAAATTGACATTTTTTAAAAAGGGAGGGGGATATAGAGGTTTGCCATCAGTCATTATTAGACCAATGGCAGACTTTTACTACTTTAGGATTAGGCTACCTGAAATGTAAATTGTTATCAGTTATAATGCAAGCATGCCCGTGCAAAATTACCTTCCATTATTGACATAAGTGTAACACAGTCTGGAAGGGATTGGGGGTGAGGAAAGGTTATTTTTACTCATTCCCCACCCCTCTGGCAGCTCTCTAAAAGGCTGCTCTGGAGGCCTTGGGGATCCCAGAAAAACGTGAGAGGTGTGGAAGGTTACAGGAGGGAGAAATTGTCAAAACTGCCTCTCACATTACTGGCAACAGATGTCTTACCTTTTATGACTGTTAAGTTTAACTTGTTGAATATGATCTTTTTTAATGAGGAAAACCATCCTGCACACTGTTTTAATAGGATAGACTATAAATTTCAATAAATAATAATATAAAATAAAAATAAACTCTACTGTGCGCATAAAAATGCTTGCTGATGCCTTTAGAAGCTCCCAAACCTGCTGTCACACTTAGTGTCTAGCACATTTCTGTGAAAGTAACTTACACCAGTTCTACTGAAACTTAAAAAAAAACTTTTTTAAAAAAAATCACAACTAAGATCTAAAGATGTATACATACATGCATACACATGGAAGCCACACCATGTAATGCTCTCCTCATTTCCAGCAGTAACACATGTAGATATTCATTAAATTGTGTGAAGTTCTCAGTATCATAAAATGGTATTTTATTCTATGCTCTGTGTACAACATAATGCAAATGCCAAAGCTCTATGAGGGAACAAGGGCAAGTGGTTCAAAAATTATTTCCTGTAAGCAGGAAATGAAAGCCTACAGCTGCTGGGCCTTGAATTGTTGGCATTTGCAGAATGGGCTCTTTAGTTATTAACTGATAAAAGATAAGCACGCCGGTGATATTAAAGCCAAGGACTGAAGAGATTTCACCTTCTGATTTATGTGCTCATAACTGAAAGTTGCGCCAGTTCTTTCATGTTCATGCAGCAACAACTCACCACTCTCTTCTAAAGTGACCAAGTCCATATATACAACATTTGCTTTTAACTCATTTTGGATTTTGGTTTTCACCCCAGAAAGAGACATCTGAGAAAAACAATCCATCACAAACACTAGGAAGCAATTTCTGGCAATTCCCCACAGAAACATGAACACCCCTAAATCTGTTCCAGGGCCCCCACATCCTCTGAACCTAATTTTGAAGAGTTGTGGGGTGCTGTAGATGAGAGGAAAGAATTGCAAAAAAATAAGAATAAAAAAATCACATCCCTCCCCCACATGCTGATGAATTCACCTCTTGGAGAACACTGTCACCCCTTAACATAATAATTTCCTTCCGCCCCTCCTGCAGCTACCCTGATTAGCCCAATTCACAGGCCAGACGAAGCCAAAACATGACTTGGCAAACACAGGGGAATTCCTAGAGTCCAGTCATGGTTTGGCTTGGATGTTGTCTGCACCAGGGCTGTGATCTCTCCAGGAACGCTCAAGTTAATACTCAGATTAGGCAGTTGTCTTATAAAGATGACTTTCAGCAGGAACCCACATTGCCAAACATGATGCAATTCTATTGAAATCACTGAAACGGAAGTGCTTTGGTTGCATACACAGTTCCAATGATTTCAAGGGGACAAGAGGATTCAACTCTCTCCTCATTTTTGCCACTGGTCAACTGCAAAGCACTCTGCCAGAGGAAAGTTAGATAGCTCTTCACTGTATACTTGAAATCTGTGCGCAAATCACTGAAATCCAGGAAGGCTTTTTCCCACACAAGATTCTCTTAATTGTTTTAAATGAAAAACATTAAGTAATTTTTGCATTTTATTTCATAATATGTACAATGGTTCTCAGGAACAAATACAACTGAATCTATGTCAGATCCCACATTACTATAAAAATGGAAAGAATGGTTTCATATAAGCATAGAGTTTTCTCATATGTAAGTCATTTATTAAGGACAATGGGCACAATCCGCCATAAGACTCTTCCGTTCTATCTGTGCCCTCCATGGGAGCTTATGCAGAACTACATGAGGGAAACACACCCAACATAATTAGTATTTTGCATTTATTTTTAACTGCTTTTATTTAATCAAGTAGTCTAGCATAAAGGCAGTTGAAGCCGATTTTTTTTAATCAGTTACTATACTATTCAGCAAAGAAACGTTATTCGTTAAGTAAGCGAGAAAGCCATTGTAAAAGTAATTCAGAACCTGAATATAGCCTTAAGAAAAAAAGATTTTTCAAAAATAGGCAGGTTTACAGTTATGTATTAAAATTTGGTCAAAATTGCCTGAATGAAAAGCCAAGTTTACTTAGTCAAAAATAGATTTATCCTTTAATACTCACAAGTTTGAATATGTAACTAATTTATACATATGTATAAGTGTAGAGGTGTTAAAATGTAAAAATGTACTGTTCAGCCAACCCCCTGGATTACAAAATTCAAGATCAGGGAACTGCACAAATGTAAATCTCCATTGCAAATCTACATTCAACAACCACAAATACTTAACAAGTGTTTTTGTAAACATTTGAGAAAGGACATAATCCTTTCATTTACAAAGCACTGTTTATGAAGTTAGCATCTTTTCACATAGGAAATAGTATAGAAGACTTTTGAATCTTATGATATCCAAGAACCATCCATGCTCAAGACTTCTCAAAGCAAAAGTGATACAGAAGCATTTATTTCCATGCCATTCACATTCATCTGATTTACATTTTACCAAAAAGGAAAAAAATGCACTTGGCTACAAAAGTATTAAGGAATGTTATCTGGGGGAAGGGGGGAAGGCTACTTTGGTAGAAGAAACTACAAAAATAATTAGGTCATGTTGTAAAGCTTTGATGTAAGAGTATTACAGTACATGATCTGTTTTCCAAATCTTTAAAGCTTAATCAAAACAAAAACTTAAATATCCACCTCAAGTGCTTGAAAGAAACAAAACAGGTATACTAAAGTGTCTCTTCAAAAATGCAGACAAATCATTGTGCAAGATTCAATCTGTCAGCACAGTGGGGGTCACTTGCTCAATACTTTCACTTGTTCCATTGGCAGCAGCAACAGGCTTGGAGATATTTGGATAGGCTGGTGCAGAGTGACTTATTCCACCAGCAGTTTCATCTTCCCCAGTGTCTGAATCTGGTGTTGTTGCAGCACTGTTCTCTAATCCCAAGATCTCACAGACTGCTTGAGGCAATTCCTATGAAGAAGAAAAAATGTGGCACAGGTTGCTCTTTTAAGTTATTGCTGCTGTTCTTTAAAGTTAACATGCTAAGTACACAAGAAGCATATCCTTAAATGCATGTAAGTTTGAGCTAAAATATGCCTTTTCTTAATTCTAGAACGAAAAGATGTTCAATAAGCAGTTCTAGGATGACTAGAAAATCCGTATCTTTTAAAATTGGTATAGGTAGATTTCACTTTATCTCTGGGCACAGTACCATTCTGAGTATTGCAGCAGTTTATGACATCATTATTTACTTCTTAAATTTGCATACCGCCCTTCATTCGAAGGCATCATAGGTGACACACACCATGAAGGGTTTGTTTCAATAATTATCAACCTGGTTAAATCTCATTTGTTTATGCAAAGCTCATGAAATATGCTTGACTTTTACCTTGCAATTTATCATCTGCATAGAAACGGCTTCTGCTTTGCAAAGTACGTCTTCAACATCCATTTTCATAGACAGTTCATTGATATGCTAAAACGGAACAAAAAGAATGACGAAGTGCAACCAAGGATGGGGGCGAGTGTCACGCTAAATGCACAGCTTTCTGAGCCATGGAACTTTGGCTCCTAGTGTTAGCATAACCTTAAGTAAAGAAATGCTAACTTGATTAATACACGCGCATAATTAGCATCTGGTTAAGATTGCAATATGTAAAGCATCTGGTTAAGATTGCAATATGTAAATTATGTCTGCTACTTGGATTTGTAGTTCCTCAGCACTGCACCTCCCCAGGCTCAGGGGCAACCACCCAACAAAACCACCATCTCTATGCAGCGATGCTGAGAAGAGTAGAAAAAGTCTGGAAGGGACTGCCATCTTCCTGCACAATCCTCAGTAGTCTAGGATAGTTTTGTCTTGAATTGTGGGTTGTTTTGTGTTTCTGTGTGGCCTCTCCTCACACCATCACCTGAAGCCAAATCACTAGGTCCAACTGGAGCTTTCTATTTCTACTGGAATCCTCTAACCTAGGGTAGCTCACCAGTTAAGCACTTAAAACAGCCTTAGTATAAACAGTAAGTCCTCTTAGCTCTGAAAATCAAACAACCAGTCTATATGCTGTATGAAAACTCTGCTTCATATTACTTTCTCTCAACTTGATGAGTTAATAAATTACTAAGATCTACTAACTAAGCATCTTTCATCACAGTAGAAATGTGGCCGAGAATTAACATTTGTTCCATCTCCCATAAGATTGCATAATGAAATGCTAATAGTATTCAAATACAGGAAACAAAGGATAGAACATAATTTGGATCTAGAGTAACATGCAACAGATACCTTCAGTATTTCATTGAAGCCATAATGCTTCTCCATAATTTGCTTCTTTTCGGATTCAAGGATAGCGCAACAGATGAGAAGGTGGAAGTTCTGACAAGGCAAGTCTGTCCACATTACCTAGCAGAATATTGAAGTTGCTGATGAATCAATAACTTGAACATGATGCCACAAGTGTAAGGTACTAAAAGGTTTTAACAGTCTCCCCAAACACTTATTTTTCTGGCAACTTACAATTACATCAGAGGAAGGGGGGGAATAGTTTTCTAACTTATTATATATTTCAGTAGAGGTTGCCAGCTAATTAAACTATTATCTAGACAGAAAAACATAATAGCTTGCTTAATAACTATCTATAATTAATTTCATGCTACATTCTGAAGATCTTGACAAGGGCAAACGGTAGAGCTATGCCCTGATAGCATCTGTCAGCCTCAATGAATTTCAGATATTTTGGGTGGATCCTTCAGATCTTCATGCCTCACTGAAAATCAGGATCAGAAAACCAGTACAGTCATACCTTGGAAATCGAATGGAATCAGTTCCAGAAGTTCATTCGACTTCCAAAACGTTCGGAAACTAAATCACAGCTTCTGATTGGCTGCAGGAAGCTCTTGCAGCCAATCAGAAGCCACAGAAGCCCCATCGGACGTTTGGGTTCCAAAAGAATGTTCGCAAACCAGAACAATCACTTCCAGGTTTGCGACGTTCGGGAGCCAAAACATCCACGTTCCAGGACTTTCAGGATCCAAGGTAGGACTGTAGTATTAAAAGTGCAGTGGAATAAATGGGTTGATTGACTTAACAGAATTATTCAGGAATAAGTAAGTTTTCAGGACTCTTAAAACTGGAATATGGAAATACACTCTATACTTCAGAAAAAAGGAAATACAAACTCTGCCTACAGTGACTAGGTTGTATTTGCCAGGAAACTGGGTCCGATGCTACCAGTTGATATTCTGGGCAAGTCACCTTCTTAGTGGCAGCAAAAGTGACAGACCCATGCAGTAGCAGATCAGGGAGTATTGGAGCAATTAAGTGGGTCCTAAGATTGTTATTCAGAGATATAAGCCAGGTGTGGCTAGTCTTCTTTGGGCTAAGGGCTGCACTGATTCATAACCAACCCACAAGAGTGGCAGCAATAAATATCTTTTAGAAATTTAATGGACAAATTTGGGGAACAGCCAAAAACATTTTGGCATAACAGTATCATAGCAGGGACCTATAATTTTAAACATTACTTGTAATTTATTTATTTGAGGGGGCTGTGGGGGGACCTACAGAAAGCCTTTTGGCACCATTGTGTGGAACCCATCGGAGTGGTCAATTAAAACACCGTAACACATTATTATATCTTAAAGATAACAAATGGTGGAGGGGATTCTTGAGATGCCATGGGGAGCGCACATATGGCCCATGGATTAGTCACCCTGTTGTAAGCAGAAACATTTCCTTTCACCCTGGTATGCTTTGTGCATTTTTACAAGTTTACATGGTGCTGATAGTAATGAGAACTTGTGAACTATTATTCAATAGCACCTTATAAGACAGTGTGCATGCAGGAGAAAATCCTGAATAGGAATAAAAACAACAGTTGTGAGGAATAAAGTGCTAACTTCAAACTGCTCTCCCTCTCTGGAGGTCCTCAAGCAGAGATAGGGCAACCATTTGTCGGATGGCTCTTTAATTTTTAAATTAAACTTTAATCTAAATTAAACTTTGGAGTTTTTGCACCAAGCAGGGGATTATACTAGTTCATCTACAAATGCTCCTTCAGTAAAGGTAAAGGGGACCCCTGACCATTAGGTCCAGTCGTGACCGACTCTGGGGTTGCGGCGCTCATCTCGGTTTATTGGCCGAGGGAGCTGGCGTACAGCTTCCGGGTCATGTGGCCAGCATGACTAAGCCGCTTCTGGTGAACCAGAGCAGCACACGGAAACGCCGTTTACCTTCCCGCCGGAGCTATTTATCTACTTGCACTTTGACGGGCTTTCGAACTGCTAGGTTGGCAGGAGCAGGGACCAAGCAACAGGAGCTCACCCCATTGCGGGGCTTCGAACCACGACCTTCTGATTGGCAAGCCCTAGGCTCTGTGGTTTAACCCACAGTGCCACCCGCATCCCTTAAGAGCAAACCAGAGACGATAAGTCTCCCCTCTTGGTCAACTATGAACTTCCTCAGGCACACAGCCAGGTGGCAGACTCAAGGTCCAATGGCCACAGTCTTACCACCTCTAGATGCCACTGTTTATACATTGCTTTAACATGATTCAGTTTAGCTAAATTGTATGTATTTTCCTCCAGAACCATCTTTTCAGCATTTTAGGCAGTAGGTGCTAAAATAAAAAGCTATTTCTTACCTCCCATAAGCGAAGAATATCTTGAAAACTAAATTCTCTTTTAAATCTGATTAGAAGCCACCGGAAACAAAAATAAAGGTATCCTGAATCTTGAGATTCTAAAACAGTTTTTAAAAAAGAACATGAATAAATAAATCTTTGACAGAAATGCTGGTTGTGAATCGCTGAAAGTATGTTTAATATATGAATACATCTAACAGCTTTGCTGGCTACAATTGCTTACAAAAAGTTAGTCTGTTCTAGAGTTTATTGGGGTGGAAAACTGAGGAAAATATGGACCGTAATTTCATTTGTTTGCTTCATTTATATCCCACCTTCTTCTCCAAAGAGCTCAAAGTGGCACACATGGTTCTCTCCCTTCTCACTGAATCCCTACAACAACGCTGTGAGGTAGGTTAGGCTGAAAGATTGTGGCCCTAGTCAAGTCTCTCTTTGAACATCAATTGTTAGTGGGAGTCTAATCATTGCTACCTAAAGGGCTCTGAAAGTAAGGGTTAAAAACTGAGGACAGGCAAGACTGAAACAGTATCTAAACAGCATAGAACTCTCTTTAAAACAATAGAGAAAGTAATTGGTGTAGGAAACATATTTTAAGCAACTGGCTGTGTTTGAATGTCCCAAGTCAGACTTTCTGGCTTACTGTGTTTACCAGGAATCGAAAGCTCTGGTTTACTGGAAATGCACACTGCCTGCTTGCTCCCATTCCTCTTCTGGCTTAAGTGTGATGAACAAACCAGGAAGCCAATACATCTGAACCATGATCATGAGCCAATCTGAAGAAATTGCTTGTTGTTGGCATGCTGATCATGGATCCCTGGTTCAGATGTACAGTGGTAAACTCGGGTTAAGAACTTAATTCATTCTGGAGGTCCGTTCTTAACCTGAAACTGTTCTTAACCTGAGGTACCACTTTAGCTAATGGGGCCTCCTGCTGCCGCCACGCAATTTCTGTTCTCATCCTGAAGCAAAGTTCTTAACCCGAGGTACTATTTCTGGGTTAGCGGAGTCTGTAACCTCAAGCGTCTATAACCTGAGGTGCCACTGTAATGTGAAACCAATGCTTCCTGGTTTGTTTATTCTGGTCATGTCAGAGGCGTTAAGTGGGAGCAACTGGGCAGCATGCACTTGCTGCTCATTCTCAGTAAACCACAACAAGCCAGAAAGTCTGACTTAACAGGGCGTGCCAACACAGCCACTGTCTAGATTCTAGATAAGAACAGTGATAAGTTTTCCCCTGGTGAAAGGTGGTTGTGGGGGAGACCCTCAGGTGCTGCGGGAGCTCTTTAGGAAATCCAGTTCAGCTCTGGAGTTTTTGAGAAAACGCGGAGCCCACACTTTCCCCCCACTTCCATGACAGCCTGATTTCCCTCGGAAGGAGAGCAATGAGCTACAGCTTTCCCTTTGCGTGGCAAAACCAGAAGCCAGTGTGACAACTAAAATAAGAACTCAATATTATAAACAGACGAGAAGTGAGTGGGGGTACTTGGAGGAAAATTTATAGAAATATGACTTAAAATATAAATTCCAGGTAACTTTGTGACCAACAGCTGACAAGATTAAAGATATGAAAGCGTGGAAAATAAGGTGAAAAAAATAATGTATATGCAGCCAAACAAGATGTAAAAAGAACGGTCATGGAATGCTGGGTGGGAAGTCAAATAGAATAGAATATCATTTATTACGGCCATAGGCCCATACAGGTAAAAACAACACATAAATAACAGCTTGTGCCGTAAGGAGAAAAAAAGCAATCGCTTTTGGGAAGTCAAAAAGAACTACTGTATAAGAATGGGGAAAGGTGTAAATGAAAAACATAATCATCATCATCAGTGGTAAGTTGTTCTGAGCTGTCATACATACCCAAGTAACTGCAAAATCCACTATCTAGCAAGCGAAGTAAAGTACTCAGATGAATTAGCTGTGTCTTCATACCCTGCATTTGCTCTTCAAAATTCTGGTGCTTAATGGGAAACAAATTGAAACAACATCTAGAATATTTTTATTCTACATGAGGGCCAAGGTGAGTATTAAATCAAAACAAATATATAATAACAAAACTAAACATTAATGTGATTTTGGTCCTGTTGGGATGCTAACAGCATTCCATGCAGCTCGCTTTCAAGATCAGATATGATTTGATAATTTTAATTTATTGAATTAAGCAAATTAGAATAATTTGGAGTCCAATGAGACTGGACACCTTCATCTGCCCCACCTGCAATAAAATAGGTCTCTCTCATATTGGTCTCTACAGTCACAGCAGGCACTGTAATTCTTCAACAGTTTGACTTTACCCCTGAAGGCACACCCTTCCATTGTCTCTCGAGACAGATAGATGCTAAGAATAATTATTATTTACCTACCCTTCACCCTAAGGTCCCAGGGCAGGTTACAACATTGAAACATAGCATTATCTTTATAATTATGGAACATACATCTCTTGCTTATATATCTGCTGCTACACTGCAAGAGAAATGCTACATAAATTGCTAACAAAAGTTTAATGATAAACAGAAGTTACAGAAATAAGTTACACTGAAACAGTAACTGAAGTTAACAACAGGAATGAAGATGAAAAGACTTACCATTTGATCCATGTACAATGCAAAGCACCAAAAGGCATCAACTTCATTCTCCATCACATATAAAATCGGAGAAAGCAGGTCACTCATTCCCTGAACATAGCCTTGTATTAGAGAGAGAGAGAGAGAGAGAGAGAGAGAGAGAGAGAGAGAGAGAGAAGACTGTTGATATGTGGCAAACTGTACCCAAAAGATTGAAAAGTAACTGCTGTATTTAGTTTCTCCCATCCTCTTCCTAAATTACCATATTTTTCCGTGTATAAGACGAGGTGTTTTGTTTGTTTTTTAAGCAAAAATAGGTTTAAAATTGGGGCTCGTCATATACACAGGTAGTGCTGAGGGGTGTTTTCTTAATTTGGAGTCCCCCAAAATAGGGGGTGTCTTATACATGAGGGGCATCTTATACATGGAAAACTATGATATTTGTTCAAATAAGCATACGAGCAATGGAAACTTTTTGATACATTTATTTGATCTCCAAAATCAGGAGTACACAAGTACCGAAACTAAACAAGTTTGTTGCAGGTCCCACTTGTTGCAACCAAGGATAAAACACATAATTAATTTGGGCATCTAAGACAGAATGTACATCAAGTCTTCTCTGAAGGGTAATTACAATAAGTTACACTAGATCAGATACAGTAGTACACATACATACGTAGAATCCTACTTACCCAAATCAAAGTCATACATACAATAGGTCATCAAAATGTCATGAAGCAATATCAACCCAGGGTTATCTTGACCTTCATAAAACTTGTTTGTTCGGTCTGTTCTGTTTACATCTTTTTCTGAAAAACAGCACACAGATTTAATACATTTTCAAAACAGCTTCTGCTAAGCCTATATCTAAAAAATGCAGGATGCTCTTCAAATTTCCAATTTCTCAAACACTGTGCTGAGCTTTGAAGTGCCTAGTAAAGACAACTAAATTCAGAGGGTGTCATTTAAAATGCATTAAAGCAGCTTTTAAGAGTATTTAAGACAAATTCTTCCTGTCTCAAATAAGATGATTTCTTATAAGCAGATTTCCAAACACTTAGAAAATGGTATACTTTTTATAGAAACCTCCTGATTAAAATGTAAAACATTTTCATTGAATTAACACACGGCAGAGTCTATTTGAGATATGTTAAATGTAAAACGTCACTCAAATGTACTAGATATGTGGTGTTACATTAAATTTAATGGTGAGGAGTTGATATGTAATCAAGCCTTTAAGGTTTAATTGCTTGGTTTAGCATGAGAATGTTTTATTAGAACACTCCATTCCCCTATGTTTCTTTAATTGCTACTGGAGTTAGTTTATCTCAGGGGTCGGCAAATTTTTTGTGGCTTGGGCCGGTTCACGGTCCTGCAGACGCCACGGTGGGCCGGAGTGTGTGCGCGCACACACATGCGCAAACACTATTTCCGGCACTCCTTCTGGCACGGAGGAGGCATGTGCAGCTTTCGATTGGCTGCAGGAGCTTCCTGCAGCCAATGGGAAGCTGGCCAGCATTGTGGAAAGCGGTCCCCTCTGCTCCGTGCCTGTTTAGCACAGCTCACAGAAGCTGAGCAAGCGAGCGGTGGGGGTCCCCAAGCGGGCGGCGGGGGTCGTTGGGCTGGTTAAACGACCCCCATGGGCCGCTTGAGGCCCATGGGCCTTGGGTTGCCAACCCCTGGTTTATCTGCTTAGTCTCTGAGCATATACTGTATAGTTTTATGCTACTGTAACATTCCACACACTATTAGAATCTGGTTAAAACGCATTGACTAAGCTTCTTGTGTGAATAAAACCTAGCTATGCTTTACCAAACCGCAGAAGCAAGTGAAGACACAGAGCCATTTTGAAGCCATTTTGCTCCTCTCTTGCCTTTTGTACTACTGCACTGTGCTGAGCTAAACCAGGACTTTAGAGTTTGTGGTTAAGTGAGTGTGTTCAACCATGAGTCCTGCCTTAGACTACATGCTAAGCCTAACCCTGGTTTAGCTCAGCACCGGAGCAAAAAGGACTGGGCAGGAGCAAAGTACCCTACTGTGCAAACTATAAGATCATTAGAGTAAAGCTACGGGAGAATAAAGCTTCTTGTCTACATTCAACTCTGACACTTCTAATACGTTTTGTGTTGTATTAAAAGGCAAAAAATAAAAAAGCCTTCAAATGCCAAAAGCAAGAACATTAACTATTTCTCCCCTCAAAAGTATATCTCCAAGCTCAATTTTAGTATTCTGAATGTGTGTCTGCTTTCAGTAGCAAAATACATGATGGTCAGTAGGAGCTAAAGGAAAGAAATTTGGAAAAGCAGCAAGAAGGAAAAAGGTTAGATGCTCCTCCCTTTTTGCTGCTTTTAAACTAAAAATATTACTCTGCTTCTTACACTGGTGTGACTGCATGCCTGCTGTGATGCACATTAAACATACAACTTAGCTTTCTGGTTTCAAACTTTCCCTCTTGCCTTTAAGAGTTATTGCTAATGTTATAAAGCATTTAAAATGTTTGCCGTTGCTAGTTAGAGCAGAGAATAATAAAGTTTGATGTTAGTTTTAGTTTATAACAGGCTACTAAAGCATATGGTCAGCAACCTATAGAAACTTATTTAAAGTGAAATCAAGTTCAGCACACATTCAGCTTTCATTTATTTCAGTCAGCAGCAAAATAAAATTGCATCAACTACAAGGATCAGAAAAGAAATGGCTGCACAGCATGCATGCTGACTTCAAGAGGAAATTAAAAACATTCCTGTTTATCCAGGCATTTGGTGACTAAAATACACTGTTTCATGGCAGCCCTGAGATCACTTGTTGAAAGAATGGTGAGTTTGTTTGTTTGGCTCATTTTTATTCATTATTAATCCTTTTATTATATTTGTCTTCTGTTCACAGTGGAGGACATGGAAGAGAAAGAAGCCACGAATCCTAACACACTGAACCTAACAGGTCATAATTTTGTTGCAGAAACAATGTCTAACAAACATGGTGGATAACTGAGGTCAACTCAATTTTTTAAAAAAGGAGTAAAAGTTTATCACTAACATATCTCTTTGCCTTCTATGTTTCTTAAAATTACCTATAAGACTTCTGTAGTCCCTCAATCTATAGTTTCTTTTTTCTTGTTCTTCACTGACAGATTTCCACTGAAGCTTCATCCTGAAATACTCATCTCTGAAGAAAAAATGATAGTAGTAATGATATTCGTAAGCAGTTGTCTTGCAAGTATGCAAAGTTTACTCCACATTATGACACTGTTTTAAGGGAGCCGTACTCACATTTTCCTTTTCTGTATATTTGTTCTTTCTTCCCTAGTACTGTGCCAAGGGTAATAACCCAAAAGAAACTTCCAGACTTCCTTTCTCAAAGCATGACAAAGGCCCTAAGCAGAACATAATAAAATAGCAATGGCAACATCAGGTGCTTTATAAGAACAACTCTATTCAAATCCTGTAGCTGTGCAGGAGCTAACATTACCTAATTTTATTGCTACTGTTTCCTACGTTTGATTTCCTCTGGTCATTATATTTTTTTGGGGGGTGGGGTTCTTTCCCCTGCTGTGAAATCACCTAGTTTCTTCAACTTCTTTTTAGGATGCTCATTAAGACCTAACCTTTTATGTTTGTTTCCCCACCTTAATCTTTTTCTGCATTATGTTTATAAACGTAGCACTGAAAAAACTGAAGTTATCAACCTGGAGGTTAATTAAATTACATGTTTTTCCGCATCATCCCCCTTTCTAAGCTCCCTGCCTCCTTCCCTCTCATGTCACATCTTATTAAAATGCAGATTCATAGGTCTTTAGACAGAAACTTACATTTTCTAACTTTATCTGAAAGCTTTAAGTGTAAATACTGAAACCATTTGTCTTTTAAAGCCATTACTCCAAAATATCTATAACAGGTTAAATTGAAGTCACTGTGGGAAGGCAAATCTTAAAACATTACAAATAATTTCCAACAAGTTCTAAAGGTAGTTCTATTTGGCTTTACCTAGAGCCATCTAGAAAAGATTTAGGCAAGTGGCACTGTGCACAAGGATGTGATGTCTAGGTGTTGCTGGACTCCAACTCCCATCAGCCCCAGGCAGCATGGTCAAGAAAGAGGAGAGCTGTACTCCTACAGCACCCTGAGGGTCATGAGTTCCCCATCTCAGCCTTATGGCAAACTCCTTCAAGACACCCATGTTCTATCAACGGCTATGGAGTAAAAAGCTAAGGCCATAGTGGACTTCATTTAAACCTTAAACTAAGGCTAGAACATCCTCCTTTCTGTCCTAAAAGATTTGCATTCTTTATTTGCTAAATTCTTATTTATGTATTGTTCACTCCAACGTATTTTCACATAACTCTGCCTTATTCAGTATCGGCCACTCAAGGACCAGTCCTGCAATTGGCAGTATTGACACACATGAAAAGTACTGAGCTTCTCCAAACATGGCATTAGAAATCCACGGCGTGAAATCACTGCTTTCAAAACAGAACTTAAAGGGTTTATATAACAAGCATGGCTAGCTGTGTGGTTAGACTAAAACTACTATCATCCATGGTTATGGGCCATGCTGGCTGGGGTGGGTGAGGGTCGGGATCCAACAACTTCTGGAGGAATACAGGTTAGCTACCCCTGATTTGATGGTCAGCTGCTTCGGAGTATTGCTATTTGCATGAGTCAGAATTTCAGTTAACCTTTTCTGGAGGGATAACCAAATACATGTACCTGCTAGCTATAAGGAATCAAATACCGCATTGGCCAGAATATAAGCCACACTTTTTTTTTTTTTTGCAAATTCCGACTGTGAAAAGTTAAAGTGCGGCTTAAATTCGTAACCTTACAAAAATTGGCTTATATGATATCGCTGCTGAAACAGACATACGGTATAATGGAACAGGTGTGAGTGCCTGTGGAATTTTAAGAGAGTGGCTTATATTTGGGTATTGTCTTTTTTTCCTTTTCCCTCTTGAATTTTAAAGGTGCGGCTTATATTTGGGTACGGCTTACATTTGGGCGAATAAGGTACAATTTTTAAAGAGATATTCTAAGATATTACCCCTCTGAATATCATTTGTTTCATGGAGTCAGCATTTAAGATTCTCCCTTCAGAATCCATATTCTTAGTCCATTCTTCAACCGACACTGGTTGTCTTCTGTTCACTTCGGGTCGCTTTCCTAAATCAATCTAAAATATGCACCAGAAAAGCTGTTAAATTATTACCAATGCACTAATTTTTATCTAATTTAATTTTTATCTTAAAACCATCCTCGCTATCAAGAACGCTTACTCGTGTAATGACTTCAAATCCTGGTTCTTCCTGCTGATTTATTTTCAAGCCTGGTATAGCATCGCTAAAGAAGTCTGCCATTTCTGATGGAGGCCGCTGCTGAGTTGCGGGGTCACTTCCTCGTAAACTATCAAATATATAGTTGGTCACTTTTGAAAATCTTCCCATTGTTGCTGTGTAAGGATCAGTCTTCAGTTTCTGAGAATGGCATAGGGGTAAACAAATACTGAAATGGCTCACACAAATTTGTTTTTTAAAAAATTCTGATAGTACGACATTCATTCTCAAAAGCAAGCTGCCCAAAGAGTAATAACTGATACAAGCTGTGTCCAAAGGGCTACAGGAAGCTGGAAAAAATGCATCTCCAAAACAACACATTACAGCCTCTTTCACCAGTTCAGTGTTCCCACTGGGAAGAAGGGCAGGATACTAATAAGGACATTTTAAAAAGAAATCAAATACATACTTCATTTTGTACAGAACACATAGCAAAGAAAAATAAGGATCTGCCAGCATGAAAATTCCCAGGGTTGAAATTTGGTTTCCTTCAAGAATTGGGCATTTAAAAATCTTGAATATTAAACTGAATATTAAACAAATAGGAAATCACACAAACCTCTAATAAACCATATGCTGGTTCATCAAGGAGATTTTCAAAGGACTGTGAAATACTCTGGCAGTTCACAAGAATTCTCTTGTCTTGTGGAGATCTGTGAACAAAAAGAAACTATTTTCCCTTCTAGAATCAGAGTCAGTCTTTTGGGAAATTCAACAATATAGCCATCACATTTGAGAAAAGTGAATTCATTGTGCAATATTTTAAGAGGATTATATGTGTGCATGTGCACACAGAAATATACGGAAAGAAGACATCACTATTAAAAAAGTTGAAAGTATTTGATTGCCACCTCAGGCTTATTCAGGAAATTAGCTGGTTGGATTCACTATTACTAGCTTCTGAAACAAAACACCATTACATTTATTCATTGTTACCTGGAACACCTACCACCTATTCTGTTATTAAAGATAAGACTTTTAATAAATGCTATCGCTTCCCAGTGCTGGCATGGAAGGATGCAGCATTTGTGCCAGAGGATATGAAATTCAACAACAGATTGCATCTTAAAGTCAGAAGAGGCGATATAATCAGTCTTGATGACACGGCTGTTAATAAACCAGAACTGAGGTTTGCTAATACAGCCCAAAAAGCAAGGGTTGTGATGCGTCATACTTAGCTAACCCATCAGAATAAGAAAACCTCTTAAAGATACTTCCATTTTAATTAAACTCATCCTGAGTAATATTCACAATAAATTAGCATCACTTTATTTGCTATGAGCAGTTATTTACGATATTGTACCAAGGAAGTATTTTTCAAGTAATATTAAACTGAATTCAGAGTCATTAAAAAGAAACTTTGAAATCCTACTTACTCTCTTGTATACTTCAATTCTCTAATTAGGCATTACTTGCTTGAAACTAAAAAAAGCTTCTGTCAGATTTGAGTGCCAACTAGAAAATGCCTACTCGTTTAGAGTATATTTTTAAGAGAAGTTAGAAGATATCCAGTCATGGTCTGGGACTAAATACAAGATGTAGGAAACAATCTCAGTCAGTCAGATATTTATTGTTAGTAGCCAATGGCCTAGGTTTGTATTTGTTCAGGGCATCACAGAAATTCCCTCTTCCCCTCAAACCACTCACTAGTTGGTACTGTAATCTTAGGTTTATATACTACTGGAGAGCTTATCGTAGGTGAATTGTTTATTACCAGTCTCCAAAAGAAATTGTTTATTCCCTATTACCTGGATCACTCATTTTGATCCAGCAGAGCCAACAGAGAAATATCATTGAAGAGATTAGTCCTGAAAGCAGGAAGGGTCAGATCTAGGAGATGCAAGTGGTAAGAGAGGGAAGACTTTAGGGGCCTGGTCAATTGCAAATTCAAGCCTAGCGCAGCTACAGGGCTGCAGTGACTTCTCTATAGGATATTTTTACAATAAGGATGTTTTGTTTACAGAAGCCTGGCCACCAGCATCTGGAGAAGTGAACTAAGCTGCCATACTTGGAAAACTAAGAAGCGCTGCATTTGGATTTCCTTGCAGCTTTTCTGCTAGCTACAGCCACTCGGCAGAGGGAGAAAGAATGCTGGGGTGTTCTATTTTGCATCCCACCTTCTCCCTACTGTAGACAGCCAGCAGAAGGAGAATTTAGTATTTCAGGAGATTCTGTACCTGCCACTCCTTTCTTCCATATGTAGTGTTACCTGCTTGCTAGAGCTTGGGCTGTCATCTTAAAATCATCTATGTATGAGTTTCTGTACAAAATGTCAACTAAAAATGCACCTTTCACCCTAGCTTTTGATACTTGAGGTGTATATTTTTAATACTGTAACCTGCCCAGGGATGTTAGGGTGAAGGGCAGATAATAAATAAATAAATAAATGCATCCTGTAAGTAACATCACAGGTTCTTCGCAGAGTTGTGCTTGATAATTACAATTTAGTATTTCTTTTTAAAATCACAACTTGAGCCTATTGATGGGTTTAAAAACTATGACTAGAAGCATTATTTATTCACTGGCTGGCTTAAAAAAAAAGTTGATCAATTCATTATGATGGCTATGCAAACAGTAAAGCTAGAATAACTGACCAAATAGACTCCTCACAATGAATACTTACTCACAGAGCACCACATATTTTCTAAGGGAATGAATCAATAAGGCGCTGTCTCCATGATGGAAGTGAAGAGCTGGGAGGACAACATCATCCTTTAAGCAGAATACCAAATAGGACCATCCCATTCCTTCTTTGTTTTGCTTAATGGACTTTAGATCTGCTAAACTGAACAGGAAGGACCACTTGTTCTCTCCATTTGTGTGAACAGCAGCATCTAATGGGGGAAAGAGTATGTTATTTTCATACATATATTTGCAATATGCAATGCATAGCACTGGAATATATTAAAACTACTTCCAAGAATAAGTGCACTTAACATCATGGTAGCACACATTTCATCCAATCCTTCAGTGTGGCTAGCTCCACCACTATTAGTGGTGGTATGCCTTCAGAAAGCACCAGGCTTATTCTCTGGTAAAAAGAATTTGAAGTGGGAAGGCTGAGAAAATCCCCTGCCCAAGATCTTGGGGAATCATGTCCATTACTCTCTATCTCAATGGACAGGGATGGAGCAATGGTCTGACAGTAAAACACAGTTGATATATTCCTATGCAACTTGACTAGGATCTGCAAATTCTGAAGTATTTATTCATTCAACGCTTCTCGCCGAACCAATAGCATATACCCTATCAAAGACATACAGTAAGATCTGTCATTAGAAAAGCACCGGCACTAATTTAGTTTGTATTATAACATTAACACCCAAAAGACAAAAAAGAAGAAGTATGCTACATGCACAGCTGGCTCTGGAGCCAACGGAGAATTCCCAGGTAAGTTCCACCCTCTATTGTGTGGGCAGGGCGGTCCTCCCCTTACCTGGCCAAATCTCCTGGCAACGCCTCCCCAGCCGGGATAGGATAACTGGCAGAGACCTCCAGGTGTCCAGCTGGGGGGGGAGGTGAAGCCAGGCTGTATTGCCAGGTGCCGCATAGGTCCAGGGGGGCTGCGCACGACCACACAAAAGGTGCCCCCCATTTGATGTGGGGAGCGGTCATTACCTGCTACAGATGGAATATTTTCAGAGTGCATTATTTTACACAAATTCACCCCGCTTCAGAGCATTAAAGCCCACCTTTCCACCACAGACAGGTGATCAGCACTATCAGATGAGAGGAGCTCCACAAGCACAGCAAAAGGTTTGCAGCTTTCAGCTGCGCAAGGAAAGGGGCCCAACCCAGTGGTCTCTTCCACATGTAGAAACCTCAGTGTCTGGGATCATCCACTGGAATAGCTTATATATATATTATACACAGTATTCTTCATTTACCTCCATTTGACTGTGGTTTCTTTTTAAAAGAGACTGTGTTGACCATATCCCATTCTGCCTCATAACTGTTCGGATGTTCTGTTCCTCGTGGAGTCTTCTCTTTAGGAGTCTGTGCCCACTCAACAACAGAACTGGAATCCTAAATAAGATATCGAAACAATCATAAATAGTTTCACTTGCAGCTAGTGATTAATAAAAAAAGACACCCCCCAATATTCCTGTTGTTGTTGTTTTTATAAAAAAATTTATAAAGATCAGTATAGGTACCTGTGCTTTAAAATTTGTTCATAAATGTTCTAGTATTAAGGGTGAGTAGTGCATTAGCCAAGCTTGCCGATGATAGCAACTTGTTCAGGGTGGTTAAAAAGGAATTATGAAGAGCTCCAAAATGATCTCTCCAAACTGGGTGAATGGTGGGGGAAAAGGCAAATGCAATTCTATGTAAGCATGTGTAAAGTAATGCACATTGGGGCAGACAATCTATGTTTCACATATATGCTCATAGGGTCTTAACTGGTAGCAACTAACCAGGAATGAGACCTTGTGGTCATGGGGGATAGCTCAATGAAGATGATAAGCCACAGTCCAGCAGATGTAAGAAAGGCAAATTACATGCTAGGGATCATTAGGTAAAACTGTCAATATTGTTATACACATCTATAGTATAACAACCACACCTGGAATACTGTGTACAGTTTTTATCTCCTCACCTCAAAAAGGATGATAGAGTTGGGAAAAAATTCCAAAAGGGGGAATCTAAGTGACTGAGAGAACGGAGCAACTACCCTTCTGGGAAAGATTGGGATTTTTTAGTTTAGAGGTAAGATCAGCAAGAGAAAACATGATAAATGTCATGTATACAGATTCTTAAGTTAGAAGGGGGAAGTCATAGCATAATATAATTAAAGAACTTAAAAACGGCATACTCCTTGCCTTGACAGTTCTATTAAATTAAATTTAAAAATAAGAACCACCATCATATTTATCCTTATTAGGAGGGGAAGATTGGGACAAAATAACAGTATTTCTGGTGGAGTCAAGGAACATGAGTTTGTAATTTAAAGCAACAGATTTGGATTGATTATCTTTCACTGATCACTATCTAGAGAACATACAACATATTACTCAAATAGTTTTATACTAGAAAATGCATAAAAGTACTGTACAGGTCATAACCTACCTTCCATTCTTACTGATGGTCCCCATTAAGGCCATTTGAGCCAAATAAATGTCTCGTCCCCATTTCTTAGTTATGTATATTTTCCATTTGCAATAGATGGATCTCAACCAATACACTCAGTTTTATGTACCAATATTAATAATAGCATTTTTAAAAAAGCATCCATCACATAAACAGATCAAAGATCTATGGATCCTGTACCCCACAATCAGAAAGTACAATTAGGCCTTTATGTTACTTTACCATGTAACAGCTATGGTTTCTGAGAATCAAAGGAAGATTTTGTTTTACTTTTTTAAAAATCAATTTTCCAAACCTTTCAAAAAAGATTGCTGCAAGTAATCAACATACCTTTCTAGCATATAGTATATTAGACGAATCTAATGAATCATCCAGTGATCTCCAATCTACTATCACCTCAGTATCCTACAACACAAATTATGCAATTATTCAAGTGACTCAATGCCATTAAGGTTTTACTTTTTTCTATTTACAAAAATAGCCTCCATTTACTTTGCACTCTATGTATTTTGGTCAGTAAGACAATATCTTTGCAGGATGGAAAGGCATAAGGTAAAGTCACAAGAAACATAACACATAAAATATTGATTTAATACCTTTTCTATGACTCTCAGTATCCCAGATAACAAACAATCCTGATCATCACTGTTTCCACTGGAGGAGTGAATGAAAACTCCTTCCTGTTCATATACAACCTAAAAAAAAAAAGTTAAGCAAAGTTGTTTCTTAAAAGCATTTTCTGACAATTTGATATCCTGAACTGGTTCTGGGGGCAGGTCCAACCCAACCTGAGGACTTCCAATAGGGCAGAGGTGGGGAACCTGTGGTCCTCTATATGTTGTTGGACTCCTACTACAGCTACAGCCAGTACTGACGATAGTCGGGGTGATGGAAGTTTTGGTCCAACAGCATCTAAAGTGCCACAGGTTCCCCACTTCTGAATTAGGGTGACAAGACCTGTTCTTCTCAATATGTGACACAATCATGCAAGAAACTGGGTAAGATTTCTGTTACAAGAGGCTATGGTCATGCCTCCTCATATGCTGATCCAGACAGGAAATTAAATAGAATTACATGTTTGCAATGAATACTGCATTAGAAATCAGAAACAGAGAAATAAATATCAAAATATTAATGCATCAATAACTACATCAGCTTCAATTACCTTCATTCACAAAGGGAGAAACCAATACTGGATAAATGGCAGGCAAAGTGTGGGTGAATTGGTTGCTTTTCAGACAAACTATAGATTTAGTGTTATAGATTTAGTGTTATATGTAGAAGCAGCAACAAGCCTTGGACTCAAACTCCTCTTTCAAATTCCTCTCTTCCTCTAGCTCAGTCAATCAATGACATCAGAAGCATCCACTTCTACTTCAATCATCATTTTTCATTATGTTCAAACTGCAGGGAACTCCAATTAGGTATAAGCTATCATTTGTTCAAACAACCCAGGATCAAACCACATTTTATTGTCCTGGCTTGTTAAAACACCCGTAATGTAAACCTGGGGCTATGAGAAAATATGCAACTCTCAAACTAACTTCATGCAGACTGCAAAGATGGGGTGGCAGAGAAACTGTACAATCTTCCAAATTCCACTCACTTTTGTCTCTGGCTCTACCCAGTATTGGCTATAGTCCTCCTGGTCAACTGGTCTTCATACAAAAATGTTCCTCAAGCTCTGAATAGATTAAAATAATAAGCAGGTGTTCTGATCTCCTCAAGCCCACAGGAGGAGACAGCGTAGGGAAGTGTTTGAGTCGAAGGGTCACTATTGCTTGTGCATACAACACTGGACCGTTGCTTATATCTGAACCAGGAAACCAACAACTAAAGATGATGTGGTGGGGGGATAATGAAGGAAGGCAGGTGAGTGACTACTGAGTGTGTGAGTGACTAAGACATAAAAGAAATAATTTTGCTGAAGCAAACTGAACAGAAGCCTGTAACAAAAATTAATGCAACTCTTCCTAAATAAACAAATGCAAAAAAATCAAGAATACAATATACAGTGGTACTTAATTCGTTCTGGAGGTCCGTTCTTAACCTGAAACTGTTCTTAACCTGAAGCACCACTTTAGCTAATAATGGGGCCTCCTGCTGCCGCCGCCCCACCACTGTGCGATTTCTGTTCTCATCCTGAAGCAAAGTTCTTAACCTGAGGTACTATTTCTGGGTTAATGGAGTCTGTAACCTGAAGCATATGTAACACGAAGCGTATATAACCCGAGGTACCACTGTTATTTAGATTATTAAATTTGTATCCCACTCTTTTTCTTCCTAAGGAGCTACCTCTATCCTATGTAGAAAAGCATCCCAAAGAGAGCCTGTTGGGCCATTGCAAAAAGCCCCAGCTTTCTGCCTACTACAAACACACACACACACACACAAAATTTTCAGCCTAGAAGAAATCTGCATAACTCAGAAACTTGCTTATTGCCTGCATGTGACTTGGCAGCTGGTCCTATAAAGTTATTAACATACATACTGTTAACTTTGAATGTACAGGAAGGCTCAAATGCATGCTCAACTATGAAGGTCACTTTGACCAATCACTGTCTCTGAGCCCAACTCATTCAAGGCAAGAATAAAATACATTTGGGAGTGAAAGACCACATATGCCACTCCAAGCTCCTTTCAGGAAAAGGATAAAAATGTAGCAAATAAAAAAATAACAAATAGAGCAAATTAACAACACAAATTCTACAAATTTTGAAGCAGGCAGCCTCGGCTTTCACTGTTACCACAACTGTATTATTTGTCACAACTATTTTCAAAAGTATCTTTATTTTCCTTCGAAAGCATTACACTGATACTTTGTGTAACAAAACAGAACAAAATGAATCACTGCAACAATCCAGAATGGCAGTTTCAATGTAACAGTGATAGAAGGAAAAGCCAGCTTCTGCTGCCTTCTCAAAATAGACCAATTATTAATTTAGTGTTCTTATTAAATTCACTTGCACCTCTGCTCAGGTAGGTACACTACCAAAGCACTTGTAGGTGGGTGCATATGAACAAATATATTAGCTAATTAAACTATTCATGCAGTAAACAGGAATTAAGTTTCGCTTAAACTTGTCGTTATTAGGATAGTGGGACGAACAAAGAAAATGTAGGAGACTACTTTTTAATTTCATTCTCTAGCACAAGGCACTAATCAGCTAATATACACAATATTTCAGGCAGAGATTACAAGATAATTGAGAGTGGAAGCATGCATGCCTCAAGGAATTTAGAAGGAAAAAAGGTGTACGTACAATGAGCTAGGAAAGGTAATGTAAAATTAAAGTCCAATACAAAATTGGCCTTGGGGCAGCAAACTAAATTATACATATACCTGTACCTTCCCCATGTTTTTCAGTCTTGCTGCCCTGAGGAAAATGAACTTTTCTGTTATAATTTCCCTCATGCTAAATTAGGTATGGCAATGGTCCAATATAACATCCTGGATAAAGGGTTTTCACTAGGAAACATGTACAATCCTCTCTATCCGTGTGTCTTAAAGAGTTAGGTCACTCATGGCTGGTTCATTAAGGCAACAGGGGCACTGCTCCACCAAACTCAGTCTGTTCTTAGCCAGCCCTACCTGCCTACCTTGTTACATGCGACTGGTCCAGCTTATTCATTGGCATTGGTTATCAGCTTCATTCTCCTTAGCCTCAGTGTTGCCCTTAGAGCAGTGGTTCCCAATTAGGGGTCCGCGGCACCATCCCCTGCCAGGGACTCACTTATCTTGTTAACTGCACAGTGAAAGCCACAATGGTGATCCATGGATCACCCAGCCTCTGCTAGCAACCAGTGCCTGCTTGCTGGCAGGGGAAAACTTGTGAAAGAGTTGCTGGATGGCAAGTGAGCTGGGATTGGGCAAAAACCTCTGACATAGTTTCTTTGGGCTCTTGCAATTAGAGGGGGAAGAGAGAGAGAAAGAGCGCAAATGGCTTGCTCTACAGGGCAGGTTCACATGCTTATCATTTTAAAAATGTAAGGGATCCCTTCCCCTTGCTCTCTACTTTTTAACGGAAAAGAACTTCTAACTGCAAATTTTATGGTCTTTTTTTAACCTAAAATTCTTTGCTTATTAGGGGCCATCCCACATTTTCTTCAAAAAAATTGCATTGCACAGGTAACTACCATAGAGTTATCAAAATTTTCAAAAGTAGCGGGTCTGTGGCTTAGCTTTTGAAAAATAGGGAATCCTCAGTAATTAGCTAATTGGGAACCACTGCTTTAGAGAATTCAGCAGGAAGGATAGAGCAAACTAGAATTTGCTCTGCTGGCCATTGGCTCTGGCTCCACCTACTGTCAATCTCCCTGCTTTCCACCCCACCAATACCATGGGCACCAGCCACCCCTGGGTTAAGTACAGAAATACACAGCTCTATCAATCTACAGCTACAAAAATCCTAACTTCACATCAACAGAGAGGGTCTGAATTTTGAGTGACTGATCAAGAAAGAATTCCAGGGTTAGTGGTGGATAGCTCAACAAAAATGACAACTCATTGTGCAGCAGCAGTATTTTTTTTTTAATGGTGAAGTTATGCTACAGATAAGAAAGGAAGTGAAAATAAGACAGCCATATCTCAATACCTTATATAGACCTACAGCACAGTCACATTTAGAATACTGCATCCTTTTTTGAGACCACAATTGCACACAATAATAATTGAAAAAGTGAAGAACATGGCAGCCAAAATATTCAAGAGCCTGAAGCAGTTTCCTATCAAAAAGGCTAAAGAATTTGGGGCTTTTTAAGTTTTGGGAGAAATGTGAATAATGGGGGACATTATATAAGTTTATAAAATAATGCAGGGTATGGAGGAAGTGGAGCTATATTTATCTCACTTTTATAATACCAGAACTTACAAGTCATACAATGAAGTGAATTAGAGTAGATTTATGATAAATAAAAGAAAGTACCTCTCCATATAACATGTAATTAACGTATGGAAGCCAGTGTGCTGAAGTCTCAATGCTGTCTTGGAAATGCAACATCAAATGTGTCTAAGTCACTTCTCCAAATCACACTGTTAAAGCAATCATTGAGAAAAGTACACCACTGTAGTGAAAGATTACCTTCTATAAAAATGCCCCTGCTCCTTCAGTGTTTCACATCCTGACATTAAAATCACCACCAGGTCATCAACCTGCCATATTTCTCAGCTGCACTCTTGACTGCCCTGCCTCTTAAGAGCATTTCACTTTACAAGACAGCCAGTTAACCTCATGAATCATCTTACCAGAAAATAATAATGACACTCTGACAGTAAATGTCAACCACAGTAAATTTTAACAACGCAACAGCTGGTTCCTGATAACAGTAGTTCAAGAGCTTTTAGTGACACAAGACCGATTTAGTTTGGCTTCCTAATAGGCTTTAAAAAACAAAAACAAAAAACTCCTCTTTTGGACACAGAGTACAAGAAGTGAGAAAGCAGCAAAAGGTTTGGACAGGTTCCCTCTCCGGGAATGCTGGTGTAAACCGGCTATCTTGTAAAACAGGATTAATAATTTAAAAGTGTAAAAGGAGGAATGGCAGCGAAGGCTGTGTAAATTATTCAGCCTTAAGAGATGTTTTCTTCCGAGGAAACCCGCGTTGCCTGCCACCTCCAGCCTGGAGGGCTTCACGCAGCCTCAGCGCAGTAGCACAACCCCCTGGCCTTACCAATTCCACGTGTAAGAATCTTACCTCTCTCAGCCAATCAGGTTAAGAAACAGCCCGCCTCCCGCCAAAGAAACGCCCCCCCTTCCTAACGGCCCACCGCCAGCCAAGCCAAAGGCCTTTCCCCGCACCGCCAGGCAGGAGCACTGAGTCATTTCCATCTTCTCTCCCCACCGCCCCCATCAACTGTGCAGTATCTGGGGGTCAGCGAAGGGAGAAGCAGCCTCTCCCACCCCCGGAGCCCCTCAGGGAACCCTCCCAGCCGCCACTGCCTCCCCACAGCGGGTCAAAAACTCCCTTCATCCTCCCTTCCTCTTACCTTTCCGCTCCCAGGAGCCGCCATGTTGGCTACGAGTGTTTATGATGACGTTGCTCTCTTCACGTGCTCCCTAGCAGCTCCACAACAACTCCCCGCCCGGCCCCGCCTCCGAGGGACGCATGCGCACCGCGGCGGGAAGGAAAGGAGAAAAGGGTTCTGCGCAGTAGGTACCGGCGGAAACTGACGGAAGTTGCCGAACGGGAGAAAACCGTGAATCCGGGCGGCGGAGGGAGTCTTCGATTGGATGACGTGAAGTGTGGGCGTTCCCTCTTAAGGCGGATCTAAACTGTAGCTCGTGTTAAGGCGGCGATCTTATCACGCGCGCTTTGGAAGTAATTCCGTGCTTTCTATGAGACATCGAGCCACACACATTCTCCAGTATCATTGAGGTGATCCCTATTACTGGGATTTTATTATGATTACTCGGGTTGCCTCTTTGTTTCCAGGCTCCATTTAAAAGTAATGGTTTTCCTCTTTAAATTGATTAATGGCCTGATTAATGGCCTGGATCCATGCTGCCTTCAAAGGCCACCTGCATCATCCATATGAACCTGAAGATAAGTTTTGGAGGTGTTTGCTTCCTGGCCTCCACATCGCCACTGCAACTACAGTTGGCAGGTGCCAGGGACAGGTGGCTATGTAGCAAAGATGGAAAGGGAGAGAGAAAAGAGGGCAAGAAAACCTACAAACTATGCATCTAGGGCGCCCAGAACAACAAATATTTTCAGCTCACTTTCTCTCTGCCTTGCGCTAAATATTAGCAGCATAAGCTGTTAACTAGTGCTCTGCCTAAGAATTCACCTTAGGCACCTTGTCTCCTAAAGATTTGCTCAGTGTGGTGACTGTACCAGGCAAGAGTCTGAGCCAGTATGACACCGCAAACCACGTCGCATTCTACTATCCTTTGCAGTGTGAGACCCTCGTTATCTCTTAATCTCTTCTTTTATGGCTTACTCTGCACTTTCTTCCTGCTGCACACAGCTACCACAACCACACACCCCTCAGTTTGGCCATTCAGTAGTCCTGGTGAAACCCAAAAGCACTGTACCTACCAGTAAATCAATGAACACATACAGTGGTACCTCGGGTTACATACGCTTCAGGTTACATATGATTCAGGTTACAGACTCCGCTAACCCAGAAATAGTGCTTCAGGTTAAGTACTTTGCTTCAGGATGAGAACAGAAATCATGCCCCAGCAGCGCAGCAGGAGGAGGCGGCCCCATTAGCTAAAGCAGTGCTTCAGGTTAAGAACAGTTTCAGGTTAAGTACGGACCTCCGGAACGAATTAAGTACTTAACCAGAGGTACCACTGTATTAACATCACTAATGATCAGCATCTAAAGATTGTAACTGCACACCGAAGTTGCACATCAGGGGGGAAATCCATACCACCTTCTTGGAAAATGTACATCTAAACAACCCCTTTATTAATCACAAGTGCTAGAAGTGCAGGGGTCTTGCAGAATCTTGCATGGAGTATTAGTGAATCTGACACTGCTAAACTGTGTTATTTTTCAACTAGAAAATAATTACAGCTCTTAGCTGCTAATAACTTGAAATAATTATCCTGTCATTTATAGCAGCCATTCGGGTAAACTCTTTTTTTTTTATTTACACTATAGTATGAATGTCCAGAGTTCAATCAGCCAAGCACTCTGGCTGATGAGGTCAATGACTGTGGCCATGGCATTTATCTCTATTTCCTAAAGGGGAGAGATCTCTTCTAGAATATGGTTTCAACTTTCATGGGTCCATATTAGCATGTCTGATGGACTTATCGTTCATGCACTTTCACACTAGAGTGTGCAGTGAGGAAGTGACTCAAATTCATTTCAGAACAGACAGCAATTGAGAAAATCAAGTGGGAACATAACCACTTCTATTAGGACCTGCCCTAATTTACAAGGCAGTGCTTAATCATTCGTTTCAGAATGATTCTGTAACAGTGTATTGAGGTGGGAAAAACAGGTGACTCATTTCACTTCAGCCCCACCACTAGGACTCTAATAGTACTATCCTCTACTCAGTTACCCCTCTGTATGTCTTTACTTCACACAAGCATGCATGACAGACCTCTTTGTGCCTTCTATTTTTCATTCCAACTGTAATATGTTAAGAATCTGCACAAGTGAACTATTTTTGCAGTGACAAATGCCACTACAACCCCCTAAATTCTATGCACAAATACAAGAGAATAAAACAAAAAATACAAAATGAAAAATTAACATGGAGTAAACATTTGAACTGGCAGTAACTAAATTAATCTGAACTAGTGTTGGTTACCTTTGCACAGCCCCCATTTGGTATATACTGACATTTTAAAAAAACAAATAAAAGTTCTGGGAAAAATAATTATTAATCCAAGGGACAACCAACCTGAACCCTATATCTGTCATCTGAGGCCCCTTTCTGTGCAGAGGTTGGTGACACAAGTATGTGCCTTCTCAGTGGTGGCTCCCCATTTATGGAATGCTTTCCCCAAAGAGGCACTCTTGGCACCATCATTATGTTTTTGACACCAGGCAAAAAAAGCTTTTTTTAATCACCTTTGCCAACACGAAAACAGACTTTCTCAGTGGTGGTAATGAAGCGGGGGGGGGGGGGGGTCAGATGGGAAGCATAATAATAATTTTTTAAAATTATTATTATTATTGAAATAAAGTGTTACTGCGCATTCCTACATGGAAGCCCTAAAAGTATGTAAAATGAAAAAATCTAATCAATCTAACCATTAAATGAACCCACAACTTTGTCTTACCCAATGTTCATCATCTGTGTTTGAGTTTGGAAGGTCTGGCCCTTGTCAAAACATAAAGGGAACAGTGGTTTCTAAACTCATGCAACACTCCTGTGGACAAGTGTGACAAATGCTTCTGAATGAAACTCGCACCACCAACCAGCTGAAGGAGAGCAAGAATGGAGTAACTAGGATCAAGGTGCATTTATGTTAGGTGGCTCAGAATTGTACCTAAAATAGATTTCTGAAGGTGGGTTCTGCTTCTGTTAAGGATCTAACTACCTTCAGGATTACAAAGACTTCCCAAACCCCAGTCAAAATTAAGTGACTGGTGAAGCAGGAAGGTGCTGCTTGAATCATCTGGAATTATTCTTCCACCATAGGATTTTCAGACTGATACACTAATTTCTTGTCCTACTTTGCAGTTTGATTTGAGATAGTTACAAGGGCCAAAGACTAACTTTTAGAGTCATTAACTTTAATGCAAATAAAGAACTGGCGGAAAGAAGCCTTACCTTCTCAAAAAACTTCAGATCGCTCTCTGTTTGAGCCTATGTCCATTTTGTTACTACCATGCTAAACAGTATCCACTAGAGAAAAGTAGTTGTAGGTAAAAGGTACTAAATATGAATATTTAATGAAGATAGAGTAGCTTACAGCAGCACATGGTTTAAGTCACAGTAACCAAACTAAACAGATGCACTTTAACAGATCATCTAACTTACAATTAAGGTCAAGGGTACAGAGTACAATGTACATATTAAATAAGATTATAGCCATGTGTGGCAGCTAGTTTCTTCTCATAAGCCTCACCTGATTTTCATACAACTTGTGAAAGATAATAAATCCATGCAATGTTTTAGAAGACTAATACCCTTAAAGCTTATGTGCCAGGTTTTGGAGAGTGAAGTTAATAAGGTTGGTATCAAGTTCTCAGTGCACCTTTATTTTTAGGTTTGAATGTGAATATCGATCACTGCACTACTGAAAATTCAAAGCACCACGTGACATTAGTATGAGGATCACACAAGCCAGTTTTCTAAGGCTAAACCATGTACTCCATTTCCACACCAACATATACCCATTTACCAAATAATACCTTCAGTGAAATTTTCTTTAGCATTCTATTTTAGCTTTACTCTTCTAGTTCCAATACAAGAACAGTTCCAGGTTATTTTCCAAATCGCTGTCCCTTCAGAAGATACTTTCTATATTCTTATTTGTAATCCCTCCTATTCAAAAACCAAGTGGATTTCAACAAAGCTGATACAAAACACATTGCGTTCTTTCCAATTTGAATGGCCTATTTAAAAAACCCCAAAGAAAACTGTTGCAGCCAAGTTATTTTTCACTTATTTTCATTTCTTTAACTGGAAGAAAAGCTTGACAAGAAGCAAGGATAAAAGAACAGAAGTTTCGTGATCAGGTCTTGCTTAGTGATTATCAGATGGAAGCAGCCAAGTTTGTAAGATTCAATTCTTGTGTGACAAAAGCAGCTATAAAGCAGTTCAATATTTTAGGCATGTCAAACTTCTATTAGAAGAAACAAGTGTAGAAGCAAATCACAACATTCCAACTAGATGTTTAGACCTTATGTGTTTAGAGACCTATACTTGCCAGAAAGTTTCTCCCAAAATATGTGAACTTCAGAGCAAGCAAAAAGAATGGACATAATCTAGCAAGAATAAAAGTGAGCAGTCAATAATGAAATTTGTTTCTTTTTCACCAGCTGTTACTCACTTCACAATCACCGACAAGACTAATGTACATATTTCTGCACCTGCACTTGTAAAAGCAGATAAAATATTTAATATGTAATTTACAATTTATTTTTACCAGCATGGAGTACAGAATGAATATATCAAAGTAGTCAGACAGTTATAGGTTGACACCAACCCTGCAAAAATAGTATTCAGTATCTGCTAATTAAAAAGAAATCAATTTGCAATTTTGAAGTGATAACAGTTCAATCTACCACAAAATACAAAGGGCTGCAAAAAATGTCTCATTCCAATAGTGTATATAAGTTATTAAATAATGATCTCATTTAAAATATAAATGAAGCCATAAGTCTTTCCCACATGCAATATTATTCATTATTGAAGAACTATGTAAAAAGGCCATTGGTTTGCTTTGTTAACCATTGTAGAAAATGCCAATTCTCTGGTCACATACTCCACTAGTTTAGCACTTAATGGTACTGAATTGTTAGAAATGATTTTGAATACTGTTAATTCCGATTCTCCACTGATAAAGAATGAGACTTTGAATACGGCAGTCTTCACTAAGGGGCAAGATACACAGTCTTATACAATTATCCTGATGAGCAGCAGCCTCCACTGGTCTGAGCTGCTGGTTCATCATCAATTATCTGTACTCCCCGCCTTGCAGTTCCTGACTGACTGGAACCATTGCCTCGTGCTCTCTCATCGACTTGCGCTGTTTCTATCATTCCTAGAATTGAAGGATATTGCATTAGGTTAGATTAGTCACTCATAAAAGCAATTTAAGTCACACTGGTTCAGTTTAGCATATTCATAATGTTTTACAGAAGAAGCAGCAGCGAGAGACTTCTGACAGATTTGCAAGCTAGCCATCCTAATATTTATAAATGGAAGGCTAATGTTAAATGCCCAGTACGTTCTTAGGCCAAGATAAAGGGTTGGATTCAGATTAACTCATGCTTAGAGAAGGTCCACTGAAAAGAATGGGACAACTTAATCATGACTATCTACTACAAAAGCGTAACAAATTCTAAATCCATAAGGTTCAGCAGCTAGGCTGCTGGAGGTTGTACAAGTTCAGATGCAGTAATAGCTCACAAGTCTACCTACAAATTTATTTAATTAAAAATGCATTTTGTTACCCTGAGATAGTTAATGGGACTGGTAGATTACTATTTTACTGGAGATCACTAGCCATAGATAATTCAACACCAGCAGTCCCACCTGTCAGTGAGTATAGCAACAACTTTTCAGTATTGTTGGTTGTACAAAAAATCCTCCGGCTTTGACTTGGGTGTCCATTGGGCATTACTTACAATACAATACCAGAGGAAAATTTCACCATCCAACTGGGACACAGTAACTCAAATATGAATGTTCTATGATGTAGAATGTAGTGTTGTAGCCCAGGGCAATTTTACCCAAGAAGTTGCCAACCTCCACTTTTGAAAAACTTGACTATCCAGCACAATTTAAAAAAAAAATCCTGGGCCAAGGGGTGACAACACAACTTAAGTCTCAATATTTTAACATAGATGTAGTTTTCATTGAAATACAAGAATCCAGCTAAGTAGGGGTCCTTTACCTTTAAGGAACTCAGATGTATAGATTAAGCAGTACAACCATATCAGCAGGTATTATTTAAGAGAAATATGGCCAATTCAATGTAGTAAGAGTTTAACATGCAATAAAATCCTACAATGCGCAGAAGTATTCAAAACTGCATAGTGACTAACATTCATGTAGCGAAAGGGTAGGGAATCTTTTCTGGCCAGATCCTTATTTCCACATTCCTGGAGACCAAATTGGACAAGGGTGCAAGGTCGTCCACCTATTAAACACCCAGTGTCACTGTGGCATCAGATGCTGCTGCACTTGGAAGCCCTGACTATCAGGACTTTATTGTGCAACATGGGATTCTTTGAAAGCCCTTTTCCAAAAAGCCCCATGGTACTCTATAGATTTCCAAAAGTGAGAGATTTAAACAGCCATGTATGGCTGTTTGCAAAAGGGCTTTTAAATAGCCTTGCACTGCACTCTGCAGTCCCAACAGTCAGGACTTCAAAACGGAACATCTGACATCAGCAGAAGAACAAGCACACCCAGAGAAAATGAGCAGGATTTAATCTCCACTTGTCAGTTGATGAGCAGAGATTAAATCCTACTATTTTTGCTGTGTACACCAGTTCCCAGTAGGAGAGCCAACATGCACAGTCAATGCAAAATCAAACCCTGCCCTGCTCTGCCCATCAGCCTACCCCTCCTCCCCTCAGAGTGATAGCTTATTGGCAGATAGGCAGGTTTGACCCAGTGGTGGGCCAAGCTTAGCCTGTGTGCTAGAGGCTCCTCACCCCTGATGTAGAGCAAAAACATCCATCTGGACAGAAATGCTGTTCCAGCTGCATCCAAATAGATTAAATGTTTATGAAACACAAGTTATACCAGGTAGCCCTTTTTAATACTGGTTGCACTTGGGCTGCAATTAAAATTTCCCTATTTCACAGCAGTAACATAACTAGCAACTCAACACAAAATAACCTACTTTTACACAGGTCAAGAAAGAGTTCTTCTATGCCTTTGTTCTGTTTGGCTGATGTGTGATAGTGTTTTGCTCCCACCGATTCTGCATACCTGGAAATAAGGAAAGCCTTTAGCTTCCAACTGAAAAACAGTAGCAATCTTCAAACATCATTCTACATTTTAAGGGAATGTTGTAGTTAAGTATAAAACTTAGATTTCCTTCAGCATCCAGCATAGAGGAAATAGATGAAATATATGCACATTAGTAGCCTTGCAGGACACATTCAGGAGAAGAAAAGACGAAAGAGTAAACCCTACACAAATCCGACAGGGAGTCCCTTAAGACGGTTGGACGGCATCTTGTATGCCTCATTCCAGTAACTCCTGCAGCCAAGCTGGTGCCAAATATATTGCTTGGCTTTCCTTTGGACCACATCAGCAAGAGGGGGGCAGAGTGTCTTGTCATCTGGGCACCCTAGGACCTCCATACATACTGCCCAGGCTTGCGCTCCAGAGGTGTCCCTTCAGAGCTGCTATTGCAGCAAAAACAACATGGGAGGCATCAGTTACAAGTTACTGGTCTCTGCAACCACAGTGGGTGCTGTGATTCTCCGGCAGCTTGACCTCACCCCCAGAGACGCAGTCCATTGTCTCTCGAGACAGAAAATGCCAACATGGTAGTAAGTTGGGAGCCAATGTGATGTAATGCTCAGACTGATGGACTAACAGCTGGAAGGTTGAAGTTCTAACCCCCCTCAGCCATAAAACTCACTGGGTGGACTTTGGGTCAGTCACTGTCCCGCAGCCTAACCTACCTCAATAGGATGCTGTTGAGGATAAAATGAGGAGGGGGAGAAGTACACCACCTTGGAAGAATGGTGGGATACAAATGCAGTAAGTAAGTAGGTGCTATGTTTGAAGTTGCAGTTAATTAATATGGAGGCTATTTGTTAAACTGTTTTTCCACCAGATGGTTCTCAAAGTGACTTAATAGTAAGCTACAAAGGCTGGAACCCAACCAGCCCATGCAAAGGGACTTCCCTTTCAAACCTCCTCCCTGATCAGTTTTGGACCCACCCCCAATCATATAAAGCAGATTTTGGAAGGTATGCAGGACACTGCAGGCAGAATAAAGAAAGGGGAAGTCCCCACTGCATGAGCCAAAGCCCCATTCCATTGTGTAGTCACCACTAGCGTCAACCTAAAGAAAAATACATATAGCAAAATGCAAAAATCAGGTAAAAACACATCAATAAAACCGATCAAGAACTACGTAAAAGCAGATGAACAAATCATAGCATGTGGCTACACAAGTCAGCTTATGGAGGCCCATGACCACTCTAAACAATGGTTTTTGCCTTTTGGCAGAAAGTCAGAAAAGGGGCTAGGTGGACCTCTGTTGGCAAGGAAATCCAGAACCTGGAGCAGCCACACATGGGCAAGGGCTGAACTTCCAGAAGCTTAGCAAAGAAAAGGAGTGCAAGGAGCAATGAGAAAGATACAGGGGACCCTTATGTATTATGAAGGGAGAGAGTAGTCTCAAGAACTAGGAATCCTTATGGTCAGTATCATTTGCTGAGAAATTAACATGTCAGGTCAGAGAGGCAAAGGGCAAAACAATTCCTGTTTGTTTTTATAACATAAGGCAAATGTTTACTGAATACATAAATTGTCCATACTACAGCAAGAATCCACCCAACACTCACGGGAAAATGTGGTGGGATCTTTTAAAGTAATCCATGCTTTGTCGTGCTTTATTACATAGCATGACAAAGTCTGTAATTTTATTGGGACAAGTTGCTGGTTGTTTGCTATTGTACCTATTGTTACTCAAAATGTATCTTCTGTACCATGAAAAGTAAATAAGAACCTTGTTAAAAAATTAAAAAGAATTAGAGCACTTCATCCCATGTTGCGCTACTGTTAAACAATCACCAAAGCCAAGCCCAAAATAATTTATAGGGCAATCCTAACCATTTCTACTAACCGTTTCTACTGAGATCAGCTCTATTGGTCCTGATGAGTATTAACCACTTTCAATTTTAACCTGAGGATTGTCATTTGTCTGGTTTTAACTTTAAAATGCATCCCAAAATTAATTCAAATAAATTAATCGATTGTTTGTTTGTTTTTATGCATATTGTATTATTTATATGACGTTAGCTGCTCTGAGCCCAACTCTGGCTGGCGTACAAATAATTTTTATTTTTATTTATCTATTTATTTATTTATTTATTTATTATTATTATTATTATTATTATTATTATTATTATTATTATTATTATTAAATTCAATGGGGTTCATTCTCAGGTACTTGCAGTTTGGATTGCAGCACTCTGTTGAAAAAATTGATGATGCACCACAACCAGCAACGTAATTTTAAAAATATATCATGGAATCCAGAAATTTAAATCTGAGAAAAACAGGAGTCACACTACCATGAAGAATACACTGTGCAAAGTTCAGGCAGAACTATTGTTAACCAAATGTAGTGCAGCTGGGAAAAGAATGATAATATCTTCAAAGTGCTATTAAAACTGAGACTTCAACTTACGTTTCTGCTTCTTGAATAGAGACATGTCTTTCCTTGTCCAAATCTATTTTGTTACCTGTCAGGAATTCAAAGTTTCTTAGTGTCCAAAAAATGAGAAAGCACATCTGCTCAATATTTTCAATATTTCTAGCCTCTTTTTTCCATTTCCAAGCCCATGAGACATTAGCGTCTTTGCTGCTACATCCACCTATTTGTTAGCCAGTTAACAACCTTTAGCTCAACAACCTCACACCATCCAAGATTGTTTATGAGATTGCTATGCAGTGGGAGTGGACAGAAAGATTTCAAGACCTTTCTGCAGCCCTTTACACTGCCGCTAAAAAAAGCAAAAAGCACATTCCTCCACTCTGTAGAGGCAAGAACTTTTCAAGATGCGCTCACTTTTGCAATTCCACAGGAAACTGTGGTTAATGCAACAGTGGTTGGCAGTTTTAAGGAGATACTGAAGTTTTTTTACATGAAATGTCAGTATCACCTGTAGTATAATCCAACTTTTGGAAATCCTTCACCAATCTAAACATTTGCAATACTAAGTAAATTGTATCATGTTCCCAAAGAGGTTTTGCATTGTTTTCTTGGACACGGGTATCTAGGAAACAATTCCCTATCAGGATTACAAAATGTTTAGAAATGTGTCATCTTTTGCTCAAGGAAGCTTTTCGCATTATTGCTACCACCATTTAACCTTCTGCTTTACTATCACTTCACTTTTAAGGTGCACAAATATAGTTTCTTTTTACTGTGCAATAGTAAACACAACTGTGTACCCTTATGAAGCTGTAGAGAAGCCGTTTGATAAGTGTTGCCCAATAATTTAAAAGACAATTAGCACTTAAACTGAACAAGATCCCCTAGTCATAAAGTAAGGTGTGGAAAACCAAAAGCTTACCAACTATGCATAGACAAATTTCATTTCCCAACATTTTTCTTAATTCTTTGACCCAGTTTTTTACCTGCAAGAATGAAAAGAAATTTCTATTATTTCACTTCAGGATTATAGTAAGCACTAGGACAGAAAAGAATCTAGCATAAATCTATCTAACATTAAAATACAAGCAGGTAGAAATTCCCATCTTGCCTGGTTTCCTTCATTGAAAGCAATCCTATCCCTGTCTACTCAGCAGGTATGTAAGTGTATAGGACTGCAGCTCAAAGAGATTTTAGGTAAGTTGCACAACCATTACATGAAACCAAGTTGGTACCAAAGTTCTTCAAGTCCTACACTGTACTCATTTCCATAGCAAAATAAAAATAAAAATGATTACAGTATTAGTTTCAAGAAGATCTGGTCAACATGGAAGCTTTTGAGTTTACTTCTTCAATGGAAAGGGTATAGTTACCTTCTGGAAAGAGTCTTCATCTGTTATATCATACACTAAAATAGCTCCATTAGAGTCTCTGTAGTAAATAGGACCCAGTGCATGAAATCTTTCTTGCCCTGCTGTATCCTGCATGAAGCAAATACATTTATGTTAGTTCTTTTTTAAGCTAGTAAAATTAAAGTCAGTGCTATTTTGATACGCCTTGATATTTTGGTATGATAAACAGAGTTCTATCTTTAGACACACAAGAAATGTAATCAATAAACACATACCCATATTGCAAGGTTTACTCTTTTTCCTCCAATATTTAGCTTCTTTGTTAGAAAAGATGCCTACAATAAAGAACATATGAACATTAAATACCTTATGCCAAAGTAAAACTGATTCATGATGTGTTGAAGAAATTCAGCAGAATTACAGTCATAAAAGTGCACTCAATGCATTATCTACAATGAGATAAAGATATCTATCTACTGCAAAAATCGAATATAGTGAACAAGAGGCATATGTTTAAGGCAAGGCAAACAATACCAGTTTTTGGTGTTGCTAAAAACTTTTTCTTCCAGGCCTTTGCTTATATTTAATACCAGCATGCCAAGTTTGTCCTAACCTGGTCGCTACTCTGTTTGTTTATTATTTATTTTTTATGTTTCATTGTTAACAACCATAATATACTTTTATGGAAGTCAATATAAGTATTTACAGAAGTAAACAGTTTTCTTACAAATAGTCAATTATGAAACTGTCATACCATGAAGACAGGTAACAGTAACAGCACAGAAAATCAGCTCAAATGGTAAAACTTCTTTTAACATTTTGTATCAGAGTATAGCTATCCAAGAAGAAAATGCAATCAGGAGCATCAATTTTAAGAGCTATACATGCATTTAAAAGCTTGGTTTCTCCACAATATACTTAGAAGCAACTCCAAAGACCGAACAAAATGTACTTGATAGATGCCCACAGTTCACAATTGACTCCATGGGCCTTTGCTAACTTGGGGCCTCAAGACATGTATGTGTTAGTTTCTGTTTGCCACTGAGGTATGCTGCTGGAGCTGTGATGGAAAAAAATGTTTCCCCATCTCATTCTCTACCTCCTCCCCATCTCCAAAAAACTATTTTCTTCCATTTTTCCATAAAGAAATTGTTGAGTGATATAATCATTTTTATACAGCTTGCAGCAGTTTGTATTTTTTTAAAAAAAGTTAATTACAGTTCCTCTCTATTGTAGACTGGTGGTACTTTTGCTTTATATATTTATATCCTGTTTTTCTGGGTGGTCTTATATTTATTCAGACTATACCCTGGGCCTTAACCGTATAAAAGTTATTGTTTGGTGTGTAAAGTGCTGCGGAAGGTATTACTGTGGATCATGCTGCTTCTAGAGATAATATTACTTAAGGCCAAATATAAGTTTCCTTTTGTTGACCACACCATCACTCCTTTTCTTCAAATGGAAAAACCCAACAGCAGTATGTTGAGGCAGGTCTGTGCAGAACTTATCTGAGGCTGGGGCAGGAGTTCCCGGTCGACTGGGAGACACAGAGTGTTCTTGGCATGACAGCATAAGTTTGGCAGGGCCCTCTGGCCAGCTTAGCCCTTCAAGGCCCAGGGCAATTGTACCCTGTTCCCCCACCCCTCTGCCCAGGCCAGGCCTGCCTTGAAATAACTTGCCATTTCATCCTTGGTACAGTTGTACCTTGGTTCTTGAACAGAATGCATTCCAGGAGTCTGTTCGACTCCCGGAACTGTTCAAAAACCAAGGTGCAGCTTCCAATTGCCTGCAAGAACGTCCTGCAGCCAATCGGAAGCCACACTGGACATTAGGCTTCCGAAAATCGTTCGAAAACCGGAATACTCACTTCCGGGTTTCAATCATTCGGGAGCTGATTTGTTCAGGAGCCAAGGTGTTTGAGATCCAAGGTACGACTGTATTGTATTTTTAAACTGAAGGTTATCAGGGCAGTGTACAAACATTCCAATAAAAATACAACCTATCAATCAACACTAAATCATTACTCAAAATTACAACAGAACATAGTTCCTGCAGTAGGCAAACCTGCCCTAAGCTCATTTATCCTGAAATGTCAGAAGCAACAGGTATGTTTTTACAGGCATCAGAAGGAGGTCAACAAAAGATTGTTGTGCCTTTAGTAAAAGAAAGTTGCAACAGAAGACAATTCCACAACTTAGGTACCATAAGTGCATCACCACAGAACAGACCACAGCCACTTATGGTAAAACCAACAGCAGGGTCTTTCTTGCTCAGCTTACAACATGGGCCAACAGATGATTAAACACTCCAACACCGGGCATATTTACAGTTAATGTTTCGCTAAAACCATGACATTTACATTTAGTAACTATAGCACACAGTGCAGCTTTATATGCCAAATTATACATAAACCATTTTAGGTTCTTAAATTGATGAAGTAAAAACAGTAGGAAAATAAGCAGCGTGTCTCTTTCAGTTTTCTATGTTCTCTCTACCTAGGTCTTGACTAGCAAACACAGCTGTTGAACTACAATAATTAATGTATGATTCCAAATTAAATCATATTAGGTCAAAGGAGAGTGCAAAAGACGTACAGTATTTCCCTAACCAGAGAAACCAAGCTATCCTGGGCACTCATCTCTCCCCTGCTCCTAGTATTAATCACAGAGTAATATGAGACTACGTGGTCGCATAATACTGGATTGATGGATGTTCCCTTGCTTGGGAAATAGCACTGAATCATGACACAGCTGCCTGTCCCTCTTCCCTCCCTCCCAGTCTTAACAACAGGAAACGCAGAAGGTACATACCTGCAGGACTGTGTTGGAAGGAGCATTTAAGCAAATATAGTTTTGTTTCCCTGCTACTCACCGCAAGCAGCACACTACAAAGTTACAGTACTACCTTCAGATGTTGCTTTTAAAAGGAGGAGGCCACAAGTTAGTTCTAAGAAGTGAACTTCAAAAACCACCACTGTCAGTATGGTGGATCTTGTGATAACTCATGACTTCACAGTAATTTAAGTGACAGGTTTGATCTTGCATTAATTGTACTGTAACTAAGTTACCACAAACTAATGAGTCAATGTACAAGACGCAAAATGTTTAAATTCAAAGGAACACAGAAATCTGGTGAACACTACACTTGGGACTATGATTCAGCAAGTTTCCCTGCCCCTTAAAACGAGTGATTTTTTAAAGAATCAATAAACTTCTAATCAGATTTAAACCTTCTGAAACGGATGTGTTCATTTCAGAACAACAATTGCATTGACCTTCCTTTTAACTATTTCATTTTCTGCTCTCATTTGCCCCAAATACTTGTAACAAGATAGTATACAGGAACAGTTACTAAATCTTTGGGTTGTTGTTGGGTGGTGGTTGTTGTTGTTTTTTTGGGGGGGGTTTCCACAAAAGTTACTTTTGTTCAAAGAAACTGGAACAGCACATTATGAACCATGGAAAACACATTTCACATGTTTGGTGCACTTATGATTTACAGACGCTGTTCATGTGACATGTGAAATCATTTCTATAAGTGATTCTGGAAGTGCATGGGGTACTCAGCCACCAAGTAAGCAGCCTTGTTCAGTGTCCCTTGGCTACATATATTCTTTAAAAATCCACTGTAACCTATATGAAGACTAGATTTAAATAGGTTCAACTATGCATACAATGCTCCTAGATTTCACAACACACTGCTCTATATATAGTTAGTATATATAGAGCATGCAATGTGTTCATATTCCTTGCCAGTTGTTTGCACCACAGAAACACATGCTCTTGTGGGGCACCTTAAAGACTAAGGGACGTATTGTGGCATAAGCTTTTGTGAAGCAGAATCCACTTATCAAATATACTTCTGGTACCTGAAAAGAAAGCGGATTCCACAAGTGCCCATAAATCTGTCAAGCACCAAAGATCCACACACACAAGAAAAAAAACTTTTATGCTTCCATGTGTTCTCACTCAAATTTCAGCATCACAAGAGATAACGCAAAATACCCTTCAGAGGAGAGAGGGCCACCCTGTGAATCAACATCACCATAAATTGTTTACTAGCTATTTGGCACTATTTGGCTTTGAGCTAGATGTGGTAGGAAAAGGCTCGCGGCTTGTTCTGCGACACATTCACGCCCTAAAAGCACCACTCCTCACTTCGGAAGAGAAGAGATTGAAGTCCCGTATAACCGAGAAGTGACAGCCCCGCCGAGGCGTGCACACCCTTAGGACTCATCAAACGCAACCTCGACCCGGCAGCCTGCGAGAACTCTGCCTGGAAAAGTGGAGCAGCAGCGTCACCGCATTCAGACGAGCGTGTCGGGGTCAAGCCCCCAAGCAGCCTCTCGCCGCCGCCGCCCCTCCTCCTGCTGCTGCTGCCGGGCTACCTACCTGTAGGGTGGTGATGTGCTTGTCATTGAACTTGTTCTCGCAGTAGCGGAGGACCAGCGAGGTTTTCCCCACGCAGCCTTCGCCCAGCAGGACCACCTTGAAGGAAAAGCTTCTCCCGCCGCCGGCAGCGCCGCCTCCCGCGCCAGAGGTCGCCGCCGCCGCCGCCATCCGCAGCGAAGTGGCCGCCGACGCTGCGGCCTCACATCCGCAGCCCCGCTCCTCTCCTAGCAGGGGGTGGGGAGGCGGCGAAGAGAAGGCAGGCCCCGCGCAGAAGGAGACGGGGACACCGGAGGAAAGAGACACCCACTTCCCTGTTACCGGAGGAGGGGGGGGGGCCGCCTCAGCCTGACTCCCTCTAATGGCGTCGCCTTCTTCCTCCTACGTCACGCGACGTGCGGTCACGCGACGCTCGCCGTTGATGCCGCGGCCCTAAGAAGCCCCGCCCATTGTGGGTGGGGCGAAGCAGCCAGGGGCGGGGCCGGAGAAGAGCTTCCAGGGGTTCTGGCAGGATCCGCGGACGGGGAATTCCATGGGGTGGGCGGTACATTGCCCCATCGTCCGGGCAGAGCTGCTCTTCAATCACCTTGATTTATAATAATAATAGGAATCTATAAATGCAATAATAATAATAATAATGATGATGATGTGCCACCGGCAGCAGCAGCTGATGGGAAAGAGGAAGAAACTGATGTTTCGCTATGCGCTGTGCAGATCGTCAAGCCTCTGAAGTGCATTGTAAACGTCGCTGGGCGTCTGGCCTGGGGAAAATGGCGGGGAAGCGGGGGGTGCGCGCGTGTATTGCATTTCTGAAACCTGGTCCGTGCTACACGCTTGCTCCGTGTAAGTCCAGCTGATTGTAAGGAGGCGCAGTTGTAAGTACGGGTGTGCAGGATTGAGGCAGTTGAAGATTTATTTAATTTTTTAAAAAAATTGCACCGCTTGACAGTAAAGAGAACCTCCAAGTGGTTTACGGAAGGAACAACAATAAAATAGAAATTAACAAAAACTTTCAAAAACTTAACAGATTAAAACGCGCATCAACTATTGAGAAAAGGTGCCCTGATAATAAATGAAGTTAGTAGATGAAGCAAGGAGTCCCGTCCCGATGCGGACGTTGATTCCAGAATTAATTTGAAGTCGGCGACAAGGAGATTGGAGGGAAAGCTCTCGCGATTCATCGTCATAGCTTCAGAAGCGGCTTTTGGGATTTCGATCCTGAGGACACCCCCGCTACTTCAAACGGAGATGCTGCTGCTGGAACCTGATTACTAAGTGTGGGCAGTGAGATTTGCCTAGGACTTGGTTTCGAAGGCGCAAGCAAAATCCTTCGCCTGTACTGCTCCCATCTGCTATTTCCTACACTCCCCAAGATCTCTGCCCTTGGCAAGGGGAGGACTTGAAGCCGAATTTGATCCAGAATCCACCTGTTGCCACCCACCTTTGTGATAAATGGCGCAATCCTATGATAAGTTTTGTAGAAGCCCTCTTGCATAGGAGCCAACTCTTAGAAGGGGCTTCGTCCCACCAATAAAATATTTGAGAGGGCCAGGCCTCCCCAAAGATGATGGGCATTGCCATTCAAATAGTGTGCATACACCACGTCATGGGATCAATTATGTGGGGTTGGATTTACCCCCCCCCCATATTTTATTCAAGTTGGCACCCCTGCCCTGTAGAAACACGTGATGTAAAACTGCCTTAATATTATATGCTGGGGAGTGGATTGGGGTGGGGATGGAGTGCAACTCTTATTAATTCTCCTGGACCTCTCGGCAGCACTGCCCTCCTGGGTCATGTAGCTGGATTGAGTTTACCGTACTTTTCTGTGTATAAGACTAGGGTTTTTTTTACTGAAAAATAATGTTTAAAAAGGGGGGGTAGTCTTATACACAGGGGCAATCTCCCCGTTTTCTTAATTTTGAGTCCGCCAAAATAGGGGGCGTGTTTTACACGGGGTGTGTGTGTTATACATAGAAAAATACGGTAAGTAGCATGGTATTGCAGTGGCTCTTGTCTTTAAAAGTATGGTCCTAGAAGAGGAGACTTTTGCTTTGCTCCATGGTTTTTGGGCTGCTGTAGGGCTCTGGTTGGGACCCAGTGCTATTTAATGTCTGCCTGAAACTGCTGGGGAAAACAGTACTAATGACATGCATCTTGATCTCTTATTTGCATCTAAAAGTCCCAGGGAGGCAGTGATCTGGATCAAAGGATACAACATATATTGGATGGCATTATACTCCTCCTGAAGGAGGACCATGCATGCACACAACTTGAGGCAGGAGACTGGGACCTGCCCTGCCCTAAGTAGTTTAGGGACAGCTTTTTCAAGGAGTGCCTTCACCCATGTTAACCTGGCTGTGTCTTAAGGGGGAGGTTGGAGGCAATGCTTGCTTGCTCACCTTTAAGATCAGTTAAGTTGGTAGATATGAAAGGCAGCATAGGAGATTTGAATCTGGCTAGTACAAAGCTGCTTTTATTGGGAGAAGAGGCGGGACTGAATTTGCTTGTAGAACTAGAATTGCCTGCCTCTCCGCTTGCCTCACTAGTATATTTCTTCCAACCATTTTTAGACTACTTTGTACCTTCTGCTATAAATTCCTGTAAGAGTCTTTTCTGAGCTTAGTACGTAATCCAAGACTTGGCCCTTGGATTACGTACTAATGTTCAGGTTTATCAGACCCAAACTTTGCACAGCTTTAACACCCAGCTTTTAAGCAGTTGCATCTGCTTGCTCACAGCAACTCATCTTTCTAGAGCAATATATCTATACTCACGCTTATAGAAACAAAGGAAACAGTTATATCAGACCCATCTATTTTAAATGAAAGTCATTCATCACAGAACCATTTTCAAAGCTTAAGGACCAGAAACAGATTGCGAAGAATCCATTTTTAGGAATGACCTTTAAATAATATGGTTAGATAGAACAGCCAGGTGCTCTGTCAGCTGGAGAAGCAAATTGATTTATATTGTTGCCTTTGCGCTGCATTGTTGCTAATGCGTTTTGAGAAGCAATCTAAAATGTTCCCTTTGCTACATATGGACAAATTGCTACTGAAAGAGACACTGCATTTTATAATTAAATCTCTAATTTAAAAAATGCATTAACAAACAAGGAAAGTGCTCAAATGCCTTTGTAGATCTTTAAAAAGCCACTTATTTTATTTAAAGCATTTTTATCTGCTCTTTAGTCAAACACAGGCGACCAGAGCAGTTTGCAACTATGTGTAGTAAGATAGTCCCTGCTCTCAGATACATAATCTAAAAGACGGGACACAAAAGGAAAAGGGGTTGATAAGGAGGAGGAAATAAACAAACTCAGATGACAATATCTGGAGGGCCACAGGTTCCCCACTACTGCTCTACATCTCTTGTGGGGTGGAGGTGGGGTACTGGGTATATAAAGACTAAATGGCTATGAAGTGGGGAAATGTGTCCTCAGCACACCCAGACCAAGGACAAATGGGTGTTAGTTTAATTCTTAAACACACACTTAACAGTAGCTCCTAAGATGCACAGAACATAACACACACACTTCTGATGCCTAAGTAGCTGGCATCCGAGCTGGATTGTTGAAGCAACAGTAGAACCATGCCTCCACCTAAACTTAAGTACCCTTGTCTGACAGGGCAAGCATAAGCAACCTGCAATATCTACAGGGAAGTTGCCGCTGTGCCTGTCACTTCAAGCTTCCCCTCCCAGTCCCTGACAGAGGGGGGAATCATATACAAGGAGAACATCCTAGGGTTGTTCAGCTTAGGGGGTGCAGTGTTCACAGTTTCTTAGGTCTGCAATTTGAAAGGCAGGTTCTGTTCCAGGTACATGAAATGGTACCTGGTACTGTTCCAGATGAAATGGCTGCACAGCTGGAATTTGAGCCTTGAATGCTGTCTTTTTGGCCTGGGCATCAGAAAATATAGTAGCTGGTTTTCTAGGAACCCTCTTTGCCAGAATCTTTAACATGCGCTCCAGCTCATCCTGTGTATCAGGGATAGCAAAACAATGCTGTGTGCCCTTGTGGCAGTCTGGTGGATCATCAGAGATCACTATATGGCAGGTTGCCCTACCTCAGATGCTCCCTGCCTCTCCCATCCACATGTAGGCCAGATTCTATAAATCTTCTATGTGTATGTAAGCTCCCTATGCATTTGTGACTATCCACAAATATGTCGGAATCACACCATATATCAGTTTGCCATCCTGAAGCAGAGAACAAAGTGTGGTACACTACTAGATTCTGACAAATACAGCTTTAAAATAAATCTCATCACATTTTGCTCTGCCTAGATGGGTCAAATAACTTTTATTTATTGGTTGAGAACCTGAGATGTATCAATTTCTGCTTATGAATATTTGGGGGGTGGATTTCAATTCAATCTGCATTTAAAGGTGAGCCGACCTAATTTGTACTTTCCAAAACAGTATGAAAACTGAAACGTAGCCATCCTTGCAAATAAACGGTTTGTCGAATTTTGCAATGCATTTCTCCAGCCATGTGTACAAAAGTGTGCATATAGTGGAGTAAAGTGCATGTATTAGTGAAAATAACGTACAAAAACACATTAGTATAGGGGAAATTGCTTGGTGAAAATGTGCATATTAGGCAAATTTGCATACAAACATATATTAGGAGAAATTAGTATTTAAATACTGATTAATCTTCGTGATAACTTTTGTTTTAAATTGCAAACTGATGTAGGGAACTGAATTTAAGATTGGGGGGAACGAGAAGATGAGAGAAACTCAAACTGACAGATCTGTAAAGGTAAAGGGACCCCTGACCATTAGGTCCAGTCATGACCGACTCTGGGGTTGTGGCGCTCATCTCGCTTTATTGGCCGAGGGAGCCGGTGTACAGTTTCCAGGTCATGTGGCCAGCATGACTAAGCCACTTCTGGCGAGCCAGAACAGCGCACGGAAACGCCGTTTACCTTCCCGCTGGAGCGGTATCTATTTATCTACTTGCACTGAGGTGCTTTCGAACTGCTAGGTGGGCAGGAGCAGGGACTGAGCAACGGGAGCTTACCCCGTCACGGGGATTTGAACCGCCGACCAGATCGGCAAGTCCTAGGCTCTGTGGTTTAGCCCACAGCGCCACCTGCATCTCTAGTAATGAGAAGCAGAAACATACCTGCTTTTATTCTCCTGCCAGTCAGCTTTATCCAATAACCCAACAAAGGACCAAAGATCTGCAAATAAGGAAGTTTCCCTGAGCAGACGAGAAACACAGCTATCAGAAATAGGCTAGCAATGACACAGAATGCCATAAATTGCTTTAGAATCCTAGGGGTTTCAGTTTAAGATATCTATGGAGAACTTTACTTAGCTAGTTGCATATCTATCTCCTCAGCACTATTGCTCATCTTTATGGGAATGGGAGTCTCTGCAGATAGGGGGAAAATGTTCTGAAGGTGAAAATAGTTGGTAATTTCAGATAAACTGTATCACGGTTGCTATCTACAAATACAACACAGAGCAGAACAAGAAGCAACTCCCAGTAAGAGCACATTTGGGGGGGGGGGAATAAACCATTAATTTTAAAAACTCCAACTCTAATCAAAAGCAATTTCCAAATTCTATCCAAAAATAACTGCTTCCCAGCTCACCATCTTAAGTATAGATCCAAAGTCGCTAAGGTGAAAAGGAAAAACTCCCCATCAGAAACAAGATGTGCTCAAGAATGTCTAATCTCCACAGTTTTTGACTGAGAAATTAATCTACAAAACCCAGAAAATATGACTGTACCTCTCTCTCCGAGTGGCTAATTATGTTATTTTGAAGATTTTCACTTAAGTGCTGTTAATAATGCAGTCCTACATATGCACCTATATAAGCACCATTGTTTTTCAATGGGCTTACTCCCAGGCAAATGCACGCAGGGCTTCAGCATACAATTCTTTTTTAAAAGTATATGCTTCTGACATAAAAGTGATGTGTAGTTGGGCCGGGCCGGCTCCTGGTGGCGCGAGGAATCCGGTTCAGCTCCCATGGCAGCCCTGGCGCTTCTTCCCTCGTCCCTTCTCCTGCTGGGCCAGGTGGTGTCTGGATTTCCAGAGCCCGCCGTGACCCAGGCAGCCCTGGTGCTTCCTCAGCATCTCGGAGGAAGGACAGTCCAAGCTGTAAGGTGAAGTTCATGACGGCATGCACTGCTCACCGAAAAGCTGTTTCTCAGAAGGTTGCCTTACCATGAGTGCTGTATCCCAGAGCATGCTGCAGTTGGGCAAATGTGCTCCCTTGAGCCCCAAAGAAAGAGACATGCTCACTGGGGAAATGGCGAGGTTCGTTCCATGGTGGACGTCTGCCCAGTGTTGGTAGAGAGCAATGGCAAACTCCATGCTCAGGTTCTGTATACCTGAAGGAGCATCTTCACCCCCATCATTCAGCTGAGATCCAGCACTGAGGGCCTTCTGGCGGTTCCCTCATTGCGAGAAGTGAGGTTACAGGGAACAAGACAGAGGGCCTTCTCGGTAGTGGTGCCCACCCTGTGGAACGCCCTCCCTTCAGATGTCAAGGAAATAAGCAGCTGTCCTATTTTTAAAAGACATCTGAAGGCAGCCCTGTTTAGGGAAGTTTTTAATCTTTAATGCTGTATTGTTTTTAACACTCGATTGGGAGCTGCCCAGAGTGGCTGGGGAAACTCAGCCAGATGGGCAGGGTATTATTAATAATAATAATTCTTATTATTATTATGTGGTTCATGGTGTCAGTATAAAAGCTGTCATGCCCCTGCTCTCCCTCCAGGTCTTCAATTATGTCATCTAAATGGAAAAGAAGAGAAGGCTAGCAATTATAACTGTTTTAGGGACTTTCTTATATACCCTGAACATATCCTTGGAAATAGACATTACCTTCATGTTTTCTTTGTTCTTTCTTCCTCCTGCCATCTTTCTCCAGATCAGGATGGCAGGAGGTCTGCAGAGCCTACAGGAAAACAAAAAGCCACATGGGATATGTTTATTTTCTGAACCTTGAAATAGGCCTCAGACAGTTACAAAGAGACCTTTCCTAAGAAACCTCAGGGACTAAAATTACTTTGGAAGCAATATCTATATGCTGAAGGGTCTTATCTTTTGTGTCCTCTCAAAGAGGGATCCACAAGCGGGGGGGGGACTGTGGGCGAGGGGAAGGTCTAGGGAGAGGGGAAATTTTATTTTTTCTTCCAAGATGGGAAGACTTTTCTCAGCCTTAAAAGCCTAAAAAAGGAAATGGGGCTCACAGTTAGTACTCTCTAATGCCTTTAAGCTCAAGAGGAATTCAATATCATCACAGAATGCAGATGCTGAGAGAAATCCTACTTACATGTCTATCTACTTCCTGTAACAAACGCAAAATGATGCAACCATAGCTCACCAGGCCTTTTAGCACTCTGGTGACCATTGAGCCAGCAGAGGGAGGTGTCACAATGGCCTCTGTAAATCTGGGGCTGGTCACTAGAAAATAGGGACACTTGGCAGGTCTCCTGAGGTACCCAGATGGGAGACCACCAGGGAACCCATGATATGGTGCTTAGAATTATACAGACAAAAAGTACTATGTAAATATATATATATATATATACACAAATGTAAAAAGCCCCACACTACCAGCATGCTATCTACTCTCATGCTGATCTCCTGAACAGCCTCGTGTCTTTACTTTTTTCTTTTTAAATTTATTTTTATTAAAGATTTTCTTGGTTTACAAAAGTATACTCCTTGTCTCTTTTTTCAGGTTGTAGTCTTTCTTACAAATCAGTTACATTTGTTGTGAGACATAATGTTAAGTACAGTATAAGATTTCTTTGATCAAATTAGATTTCACACCTCGGTTTTCCAGCTCCAGCCCTGCCAGAAAATACATGAGAAAACCAGTAGGTGGCACTCCCCACTCTGAATCATTATAGAATTAATGTCTCTTCACAGTTTTTAAACAAAAGCATTCAATTCAACACTTCAAAAAAGGGCTTAAATCAGGCCAGGGCATACAGGAAAATCAGCAATTATCAATATTGCTGATTTTAACACTGTTTTTATACCAGCAAATAAAATAATGGAAGTGGTATCGGTTTCCTTGGATCCTGTTTTCATTGAAGGAATGTGGTCTCTAGAACAAGTGAAATAATAAGGAAGAGGGTGGTGCTCCAGAATAAGAGAACAGCTGGCGTTCTTCCTTGGAATCATTTGCCTCCAAAATATTGCCTCTCCTCTCCTCCTTATGCATATTTTCTCTGTTGTTCTTTCATCTCTGTCTGGTTTGTGTGGGTGTTGTTTTCCCTTAGGTAGAACATGCAGCAGGTGTGCAGTGAGCGCAGAGCAATCACGAGACATGTCGAGACAGGCATGCACAACCTAGGCACAAACTAGGCACAGACCACTAGCCAAGGCTTCTGGCTTGCCACATATAAGCTATTTCCCATAGTTAAAGTGAAAAATGTGCAGTCTTCCAAAATACTGGGAATGGGAGGAGACAGAAGAGAAGCAACTCTGCATTGTGGATACTAACTGGTTCCCACAATGGGTGCAAGAAAATGCTTGTGTCTATTGCAGCAATCCCATTCCTGCTGCTGGAAGGCATTTTCAACTTGCCCTCCTGATATTTGCTGAAGTGCAACAAAAACCTGTAAAGCCAGTTTAACAAGAGAATGTTACTGAGGGGGAAAGTGTGATCTCCATAGGCAATGTATCTAAAGTGCAAGTTTAAAGGATTTCAAAAGCTATTATCCATCCACAAGCCAACAACATCCTAGTTTCTCTTGGGCAGGGAGTCTTTAACATAGGGTAAAAGATCAATTGGTCAGCATGCATACCCCTGAACCACATTCTCTCATTCATCATATATATACAGTGGTACCTCGGGTTACATAGGCTTCAGGTTACAGGCTCTGTTAACCCAGAAATATTACCTCAGGTTAAGAACTTTGTTTCAGGATGAGAACAGAAATCGTGCTCCAGCGGAGCGGCGGCAGCAGGAGGCCCCATTAGCTAAAGTGGTGCTTCAGGTTAAGAACAGTTTCAGGTTAGGAACAGACCTCCGAAACAAATTAAGTACTTAATCAGAGGTACCACTGTATATGGTTATATTGAAGCAGGTTTTCAAAACTCAATGGATTCCACATAGGGTATAGGCCTATAAAAGCACAAAAAACCCAAATCCGTATCATAAGCTGACCTCATACAGTGACCTCTCTTAAATGGCATGCTGGAAACATTTCACCACTATTTAGCATTCACACGAGAGTTCATGTGAGTTCACATGAGAAGTGGCAAGGGGAAGTGACCTCTGCAGATTCCACTTGCTCCCAAGTCTGGATTTAACCTAACGTTACACGTAAGTTAATATTACAAAGAGCATGTTCACAAAATGAACACAAGGGTGAAGTAAACCTTCAGTGCAAGATGATCCCAGGTTCTTCCTGACTCAGCACTTTTTCAAATAATAATAATAATAATAATAATAATAATAATAATAATTTTTTATTTATACCCCGCCCTCCCCAGCCAAGGCCGGGCTCAGAGCGGATTACAAGCAATAATAAAAACAAGATGAATGATTACAACTTAAAAACAAAAATAAAATACAACATTAAAATAATGGAACATTAAAATATTAAAATATAGCCTCATCGCAGGAGGAGAAGGAAAAGAAAAAAGAAAGAGAGGGAAGGAGGGAATCAAATGACAGGTGCATGTATTAAGAGTCAAAATCTGATTCATTTGCGAAGCATGTTCCCCCTGCCTGGCTTCTGAAAGGCTGCCTGTTTATTTTTAAAAAACCCAGATGCCCATTTATCAATTCTTTAACTTACTGGCTTCTTGGTGACCTCACAAGCTACTTGCCAATCAGTACTGGGGGCAGCCATCTTCTGCAGCAAACTAACAGAACTGTTGTGTCCTCTGCATGTCTTTACCCAGACTGAGGTGCATTCCAGTGTAACGTCGTGGTATTCTTTCCATGAAGACATGCATACAGAAAATGTTATAATACTGAATTCAAAATGCACGTGACAGAACAGCTTAAAGCTCACTGTACATGACATGTACAACCCTGGACTGATTTTTGTATAGATATTTTCCACTACTTATTTTGACTGTACACAGATGCAGAGTGCAAGAGAAAAATATTTTACAGATTTTAAAATGTGTATCACACTTATCCATCCTTCAGAAGATAGATTTGCTTTGCTTTCCAATAATAATTTCAGGATAATGAAGAGCTGCCTTTAAAAAAAACACCTGGTGCTAGCTAAGGCAGAAACATTTATTAGTATAAAAGTAACTGATGTTGTCATATAATAATGTCTGAGTGTTCTCAAAGCAATTTGTCTTCAGTTTGGTTTTAATTATTTTTCTAAAGTTGTTGTAATGGCTAAACAATAAAAACAAAAAACGGATTTCATTTTTAAGTCAGATTTATTCAAATGGGTATAATTTAATAAAGCAAGCTCTCATCTGGAAAAGAAATTACCGGTATATGCACTTTCAATACAAATAGCCCTATAGATCTCAAAGGAAGAGCCCTGAGGCAAAGAATATTAAAATGTATGTTCCCTCTTACGTAAAAAAAAGAAAAAAAGAAAATCATTTAAATCTCAGCCCACTTATCCTCTCTCTCTCCACACCCCTTTCCTTTACAACTTGCTCACACTTTCCTGTGTTCTCACTCTTCTGACAATAGCTAGAATTAGTTCATCATCAGAGAGAGCTTTTCTCTGCTAGCTCTTTTTCCAGTTCCATCAATTTCTTCTTGCCTTATTCCAAGTTCCAACTTTTAAACCCCCCTTTTTTATATTTTTGCCATCTTTCCACAAACTTTAGACATCAATTATGTTGTAGTATTAGAACTATCTCGTGGCAATTATAACAAAAACAGCACAGATATTTTCTAAAGTGGACTTTTGTTGATGCATTCTACTATAAAATACAATAAATGTTTTTATCTAAGGTACCACTTTTTGCCTCTCTTTGCTGTCTCCTCTTTTTATACCTTTTCCATGTTCTCATAAAGCACAAACTTTTCACAATGGTTCTGTAACATTAGTGCAATTTACATGCTGCTTTGAGTTGTTATATTCACTTTATTGTGCCCAGTGTAATCCTATCTACACTATAAAAATCTTTCTACAATGAATGTTCACAAAGTTAAATGTCTGATTACTGTGTGAATGAGTGAAGTTCAAGGCATCCAGTGTTTTGCTGTCCAACTTTTGAAATATTCTTGTGATCTGCCTTGTAAGGCAATGACCCCTATTTTACCTTACAAGATCATGATCCCATTGACAAGTTAAATTTGTAACTACCAACTTGAAAATATTGACAACTCTGAATGGATACAGTCTTAAAAGTAGTTTGTGGGTCATAACAATAACATCCTACAGATTTTCTTAAGTATTATACGCCAGATTGAAAGTGTTAGCATCTCTGACCAATATAAAACTGCTGTAAAACAACAAATATAAGAGTACAGAAAACACATCTGTTTGCAAACAAACTAGATAAATCAAAAGTATATTAGAGCCTATTTTACAATCATACTACCTGAAAGGTTTTCATTAGCACAAGAGAAATTTCACATCCTGAGAAGAGTTGCATTTAGTTATACAGAAGTACAACTTTTACCACAGTTCGTTTACTCTTTCTGTGTAAAGATGAGGTTTCCGAAAGCTCAGAAATCCAGTTCCGGATTGTGCACCTTGCATGGTCAAGAAAAGAAACCTGCATTTATTGATGACTAAAGTGAATCTGCAGGCTGCCACCTCCTTCAGGTTTAAAAAGCAAAACATGCAACATTAAACAGAAGTAAATGAAATGAATGTAAAGAATGCTGTTTGTTCAATATGCTCAGGTAAAACCATAGCTAATAAGAATAGCTAAAGATATGGGCCAAATCAAGTATTCTGCCAATTTTTAAACTTTAGACACCAATAGTTTAGTGTTATTAGAACAATCACATTTTAGTTCTAAGAGAAACAACACAGATTCTTTCAAAGGCTGGTTTTTGTTGTTCTTTCTAAAAGAAAGAAAGAAAAAGATTTTGATCTTATGAAGTCATTCTAGCATTTATGTCCTAACTGCCTCAACACCTTTTGATGGTGCACAGAGAAAACCACCTCAAAAGTGTTTTCCACATCCTACAACATAATAAGAAGTTAGGAGATGTATAATGTTTAAGTCCATTGCTTTGATTGTGAACACAGCTGTACTCAAGTGACAGGTTAACACTTCCCATTTCCTTCAATAAATTACTAGATGGTAGAGAATGAATTGAGATCAAGCATACAACCTTGTAAGCAGCAGGTGAAGAAACTTCAGGCAGAACTGTATTCCATTACCAAAGCGATGTCAAATCAATACTGCCTCTTTCCAGTCTACTTTTCCTACAGTAACAGCAGCTGCTACAGAAGTGTAGCTTCAATAGCCTGATGATTCTTCGTGGCCTGTGTAGCAGATGTAGGAAAACCGATTCCAGTCCAGAGTGCATTGTATAGACTCCTTTAGGTCATAGCTTGTTTTAATAAAATATATGGGAGTCAATGCTTTCACTTCAGCCTCTTGGCCAAAATCCCCATGCTGCTCCCGGCAACAACAAAGCAATGACTACAGAGGAGAAGAGATTAACCGCATTGTTATCTAGGATAGGTTTTCCAGATATGTGTCTTGCATCTTTTGTCTGATGGTTGACAACCATTCCAGTACTTGTGTCTAAACCTGAAGAATGAAATACAATATAGAAAACAATTGGATGGAGAAGTCCTTTTTACCCAATAACTAGAATGGGTGTCATCAAATGAACATCTACCAACGCCCATAGATTAGAACTATTTGTGAACATTTATACACAACTTAAGACTTCAACCCTACATACAATTTCTTGTCCCTATTTATCTCAATGGCACAAATTGGTTCTTAGGTCATTCTGCTTCAAACAAACAAGATGTTACTCTTTTTAGGATTCAAGCATCATTGTCTTGGAGTGAGTGGAACATGTTCCTTCTGGCTATGCAGTTTGGTTGTTTACATTTACATTCCTCTCTGCCAAGTCAACAAAGGTTTACAGAATACAATTCCCCACAATATTTAATATTTCCACTGCTTATTTGTGGAATAGCAATTTTTCCAGTACTATCGTTAAATGATCTAAATTCAATCCGAAGCTGCAGAGATGAGACAAAATAAATGCACATAGAACAAGATTCTCAAAGTATGCCAAGTAATCAGAAATAGTTGAAGTCAATGCAAATGATGACATGCTTTGAAGTAAGCCTATACTATCATTACCAAGAGCCATACCCACCCAATAGGGAGATTACATCACTTTCATACAAATCTCAAAACAATTTATTTGGGGGGGGGAACCTTACCGCTGTATTGCATTGTTGCTCCTAAATAAGAATCAGTAATGGATCCCAGTAAACCAGCCATTCCACCAAACACAATAATGGGCCATTGTGGAGCAGATATATCCAGGTCATTCACAAACATCAACTGGGAAATGAAGTAAGCTACACCTACTGATGTGCCACCAAGCAAACTTGAGATTAGGCCCACTAAAGTAATGCCACCATTGGTACCTAAAAACAAAATTAAAAATCCAATGTAACTGGTATTCTAAACTTGTTAAACATACATTTAATGAAGACTACAAAAACTAATGGTAGATTTGTTACACACTTTTGGACTATGAGAAGAAATCTCCCCTTTTGCTTAAAATAAATAAATAAAACTGAATTAGATATAATTTATCTTATACTCTTTTTGCAGCAATGTTCCCAGTGTTAAAAGAAACAAGGGGAACTACAATGTTCTACAATCTGTTTAAATTACACTTCTTAAAGTCATCAGCAAGCAAACTGCATTAAGTGCAGATACAACCATTGGGGGTTTTTTTAGTTGAGAGCATTAAAAGATTGGGAACTGGTCACAGGCTTGGAAGATCTCTCCCCATAAATTCTTCTCTGCTTTTCTTTGTTAGCATTAACTTGAATGCGGCATTACATCACCACCAATGTTGACACTAACCATGATCAGTGTCAGCTTCTAACTCTGGTTAAAAACCATCCCTGGTCACCACTGCAAAAGGAAGGTTGGAATTCACATGACGGGAGGAGGAAGCATGCAAACCAGCAAACCTGCTCCTGATCTCTTGCTATCATTATGAAACCTAGAATGCCATGTTTGTCCCAGCATTTATTCTGATGACACGTTAAGTATTGTTACCTTAAAGAATCCAAACATGGACAATTTGTCTGAAGAAATAAGGGTAACTAAAATATAACTACCAAAATTCAGGGCAGATCTATTACAATTTTGAACACAAAGGAAGGTATCAGGCTAGATGGAGAAGACAACAGGGCTCTCTCCAAACAAAGCATGGCCCTTTTTGAATGAAAAAGTTAAGCAACTTTCATTAGAGAGGAAGAAATCAATACTGATGTCAACATTACTGTCTGTGCGACTGAACTACTGGACCAGCACCTCCCTCAGCTGTAATCTCAACTAACTGGCTAACTGGCTACTGTAATTTTCAAAAGCAGAATTTTTCAAAGCAACCCACTCTAGAATATATAATATATGCATACACAGTAAGTTCCAGTCAAGCTTAAGGAAGGACATTATTCACTTTTGGAATATGAGCATAAGCTTCAGATACTGTGCTTCTCTATCAAAAATTCAAAATATTTCCCTGTCCAAGAAGACAGATGAATTTTGAATACAGTAGTATTTCTAGTAAGGTTCTGATAAAAGATTAATGGGTTTTTCTGCAACAGGTTGCATAAAATCATGCCCAAATGGGACAGAATGACTCACAAGATGCCATAACTCTTATCATTTTTGGACAGTTTGACCAGTTACACTCAGTTGTCACTGAATCAAATGTAGAAGAATATGATAAGAAAGGGTCAAGCTACAAATGAGCTAGCACAAAGCAGCCTTTTCAGGCCTAATTTAAGGCTACGTAAGCTATATTAAAAGTACACCTCCAAGGTTTCCCAGGCCACAAAAATGAATTTAGCAGGCTGCCCACAAACCATTCATCATTAAACTATGGTACTATTAAAAAAAAAAAAACAAAAGCAGAAATTTCCTTACCTACTGGAACTTTTTCCCAGGTTGTTATCAATCGGGGTTCACTACTCATGACAGTGCCAATCTCTGAAGCCCACGTGTCTCCAGCACAGCAGGCTAAAGCACCCAGTAGTGACAGGCACATCCAGGATGCTGTATATTGTTTGGAAAAGTCTATAGGAATTTCGCCTGGACCACTTTCAATCATGTATAGCAGAGCCAATTCTGCAGGTACACCACCATTGCAGAATACTTGTACCCAAGTTCTCTGCCCACCTATGTACAGAAAGGGAAGACACAAGTTCTTAAGAGGAATTTTAATATGCAATATCCTTGGAAGCACACAGAAAAAGAATAAAAGCTAGACTGTAAAGTGTTTTACATTTCAATCATTGTGGTTTTCCTTCGTAACTAGAAGTAAAGATCATTACTAGTGCAAAGTACTTCGTTCAGGTACTTGCAAGTCACCCACCAGAAAGAAAAGGGAGGCGAAAAATAAATTACATAGTGCATAGTCCGTTTATCGCCTTAATTAAAAGTCAAAATGCATTTTTTGTAATCAATTGGCTTTAAAATTGATGTTTAATTCTCACCTTCTTTGTATTCAGAATCTATTTGCTTCTTTATTTCTCCTTTCCACTTGGTGAGTTTGGAGGAAGTAATAAAAAACATGAACATGGCAGCGAAAAAGCTGTAATTTGCCACAGTGAGGATAAATCCAACTACTAAACCTAAAAGAGGGAAGAGATGGTGTCACAAGTTATGTACTCTGGGAAAATTAGTTCAAAACCAGCCTAGACTAAGATGAAAATGTAAAGATAATATTGTTCTGTCTAAAGATTAAAGCAGCAGAAAAATCCCAACGATATTGCATCTTTTGTTTACCTATGCAAATGGTGAGATAAGAAAATGTGCTATAAAATAAAATTCCTAACATACAAGTGAAGATTGCAACAAACTGTTGCAATGTAGCCCGTGCATTTCCAGTATTCTAGCCAGTCATGATAGATTACTCCATTCCATTTCCCCTCCTGCTGCCACTGAACTTGCTTTAGGAGTGGGGTGAGGAATTTATGCAACTCCCTGAAGTATCTTCCTCTTGTTTTTCAATAGCTTTGTTTTGGTTACACAGATAATAAACCTGAGCTCACTTTTAGCACATGAGTCCATAACTACTTCATCATCTTTGGGCAACAGGAGGAGTTTCCCCAAATATAGCACTTTTTGCATTTTTTAAAATAGTAAAGTTCTGTTCATGTCCTTTCTTCCAACTGTTCATTTCCATTCTTTATTCTCATTTCCCTTCCCTTTCTGGCACTGAACATACTGGTCACATGAGTCTCCCTCTGCCAAACCAACACCTGCATTAAATTTCCTTTCAGTTTTGATCTTCACAAGTCTTCATGCATGTCCCATCTATCAAATGTTTTTTTTTCTTGCCTCAGTATTGCAATTTTCATTTTTCCACTTGCATAATAAATGCTGAATTGGCACAGCAGGTCAATAAATTAGATCCCATTCATACCTACTCCCTTCAGAAATCTTGGAGGATAAAAAAATAGACTGTTTTAGCTTCTGCTAGATGAAATTATTATAAATAAGCACAGGACTACAGGTGCTGATTCCCTATTGGGAGTGAATCAATGAACATAAGCCTCTCCCCATCACCATCTTTTCCAGCTAATATAATCGGCAAGTATTCTCCTTGGCAACCACACCTCATCAATGTTATACACCACACCTAGTCCATTGTGGGCAATAAATATACCATTTACATTAGCAAGGTTATGGTTGCTTTAAGTCAATTGGATGACATTTATATTGTTTTGTGAATGAATCTTCCCTGCAATAGAAATAACTTCAGAATGTGGTAGAGACACTACATTATTTGCAAAATAGCTCCTACAAAAAAAGTAAGATGAAGTAGCACAAGAATATTAAAGCCAAAATTATGAATGGCAATACTGATCATTCCACTGAAGGGGGTGGGGGGAGAATCAGGAAATGTCTAAAACTATATGTAAGCACAACCAAACTTAAGACAGAAGAACATACCTCCTATTGCTCCACTATGATCAAGACTTTTTTTCTTAAATCCTCGTGAAGCTATTATCAGGGGAATTAAGATTGAAACAAGCCAACGCCATGGAGAAATAGGCCTCAAAGTACCTATAGAGTAGTTTAAAAACAGCAATATGTCAGAATAGCAATATGTCTTTCTACATTCTTTAACATTCTTTTACTACATGTGTTATTATCATCTCGTTTCCTTATGTACACGACTGGACTGAGTTTTCTACAGGCTTTTCTTTCTGCACAAATATGGGTTAGGCTGAATAAGTAGCTGTGAGTTTTTATGCTCCTCTCCCACAGAATTCCTGGCCAACATTGGGGAGCCCTTCAGAGCAACACCCTGTAAAGCATCAATTGGAAGGAACTTTTACACTCTTAATTTTACATGTAAATATGCATTTCTTATCTAACAGTCACATGAAGTTATTTTTAATTATGTAAATATTTACATATTTACAATTGAATTTGCTTGTATTCTTTGAAAATGAAATATTAAGAAAATATTAGGATTAGCAGCCAAGTTTAATAAAAGACTGTGTATGAGTGTTGTAAACTAAAATGTATCATCCATTAGTAGCAATCTAGACTTTACCATAATACGTGCTTGCAGTCATAGACACAATCCAAAAAGATAAAGAAATGCAAATAAGTACACTCAGTATGATAATATTTGTCATCATTTTGAAATAATCTTTGTTGGAGTCGTCCCAAGAAAACAATATCATGGAAAGTCCAAGGCTGATCACCTGTGTATAGAAGAAACAAGAACAAGCTTTCAGTAATTGTTTTTTAAAAAGTGTGCAAATTAAACAATGTGGGAAAAGGTAGCTTGCACATTCAATAAAGGCAGAAGAAGCTATAGTTAAATCAGCCAGCTTCATAAGCCAGTTTGAAGCTGGCTTCTTTGTCAAGTACCCATTGTTGGTTATATACCTGGGTTCCCATTTCAAATTCAATGGTAAGCCAAAATTCTTTGAAACGCAAAGTAATCGTGGCAGGCATCCTCTTCCCAGTTACGCAGGGGAAGAACAAAGGAAAGAGAATGCATGCCTAACATTTTGTTTGAGCTCATGGAGGCTCATCCAATACATACAAATAAATCCAATAAATAACAAATAAATCTGCATGTGAAGGCCTGCTGCACAGAATCCTACAGACCTGACTAATGAACAATTCAAATGTCCTTAGTTAACAAGGCAACTTCTGCTGCAAGCAGCAGAATTTTGAAAAAGAGTCATTGTATGGAGCCAGAGGGAGATATAATATTTTTTCCATAGCATAGGCTCTAACAGCTGCTCAATAATCGTATGGAGAGAGAGTTGCGGCATGATCAGGCAGCAGTATGCCCAACAACTTAAACTCAGTTTTCCTCTTCTGTGCAAAGCTACTAGAAATGGAATCAAATGCTAATAACATGCTATTTTGTACCCAGATAATGGATTAGGAGATGAGGTAGAGCTTTAAAATAGAGGAAAGGCAATGACCTGCTTCTCTTCTTTTAAAAAAACAACACAGTGCTTCTTCACTGAATGCACAACAGTGTTACACAGTAGATGAAAAGGTATTAATGAAAAGTTTGCAAGATTGACATGGTAGGCATGAGAACAACACTATTTGGCAAATACACTCACATAAAATATCCAAACAGGTGACTGGAGCTTGTACACACCAGTCAACACGGGAATCACAATGCCTGCACTTTCCTTATTTGGAGGATGTTCCATTCTTGGAAAATGCAAAGCATATGACACCCATTGTTGGAAAAATACAGTATCATTGGTACAGAGCATACTTGCAAGAGAAGTTGTATAGCGTGAACACACTCATGCTCTGGCACTAAAAAAGGATAAAGTGGGGCATATAAGTTAATTCACTCTTCAGCCTTCATACAGAGTTTAGCCCTTTCTGCTGCATTCTTCTTAGGTTGGTAGTCTAGCAACCAATCCTCTCATGCTCTAGTAGCACATCCCAAACATCCAAATATTTTGGAATCAGAGTATCGCTACATTTGATTGTCTTATTTGCTCTGTTCCTCTTTGCACACTACAGACATCCAAGCAACAGTACAGTGGTACCTCGGGATAAGAACTTAATTCGTTCTGGAGGTCCGTTCTTTACCTGAAACTGTTCTTAACCTGAGGTACCACTTTAGCTAAGGGGGCCTCCCGCTGCCGCTGCGCCGCCACCACACAATTTCTGTTCTCATCCTGAAGCAAAGTTCTTAACCCGAGGTACTATTTCTGGGTTAGCAGAGTCTGGAACCTGAAGCATCTGTAACCCGAGGTATCACTGTACAAGGGAATGGAGGGCTAGAGCACTTATTCAAGGAGGGGTGCTGGACCGCCTTTTCAAAGAACAAGCTGAAGGAGACACTGTTCCGTATATAACGTCCACAGACATTAAAAGGAACAGGATCAGAAGGTTAGTACCTTTATAACATACTACAGACCCATGTAACTAGGACTGGAATGCCTAATCAATTAATTGCTTAGAATGTGCCCCTGAATTGTGTTCATGCCTTTTTCTTATCTGGATGGACTATTCTCTATCACATGGCTGGAATGTACATGAGGCCCAAGGCCCATCTAGTCCACCATCATGTTCTCATGGTAGTAAACCAAGTGTCCTTGGGAATGAAGGCCACAAGCACTCTCTCCACTTATGATTCCCAGCATCTGGTATTCAGAGGCATATTGCCTCTAGTAGCAAAGATAGAACATAGCCTTATTCCCATAATCCAGAGCAGAAGAACCTTTTCAGAATGTAAGGCTAGAACCTTAATTTCCCTACTGCCAGCCAACCACCTGTCCATCACCTGGTGTCACCATGACATCAGGTGACGTTTCCCCTTTGCAGCTCACCTTGACTGCAAAACACATTGCAAAGGAAAAGCCCAGCTGATGCTAGCATGGCTTGAAGTCACTACCAATCAGTTGATCAATGCTGACTTCGAGCTCTACTTTCAGCAGGGATTGGCTCCCCGCAGGAACTACAACTGGCAGCTGGGGGACCAATCCCAGTGGGGCTTACATTTGAAAGGCATTAAATACAAGCCCCGCCTGCCAAGGAATAATCAGGAGCATATTTTAAAGCTCCTGATTGTTCCTCAGCAATCGCGTCTTTATTTGCTTCATGCCCTAATATCTTGTGTGATGGTAGGTGTTGCATGGCTTAGGGAAACAACATTATGGGGCAGATTAGAACCCCTGTTGGGCCAACGGTGCCCCATCACTGCCACTGTCCTTTTGTATGCTGAGAACCGTAACAGCTAGCAGTTTCAAACCACAAATCTAGTGTCACTTTAATCAGATTATTGTGGGATAAACATGGAGTATACTCCACACTTTGTGTTGATTGATTGCATTGATTTGCATCCCACCTTTTGGGGTACAAATCCTTCCAAGGGATCTCACAAGTAAATGCATTATATAAAATCACAATAAGGAAGTATCCAACACATAACAATTCAGAAATACTGCCCCCCGTGGGACAGTATGTGGTTTCTAGCCCTATACAGGCGTGGGGGTGGAGGAGAATCTGCCTGGAGGAGCCTGAAATGACCTTCTTTACCTGTCTCTCTTGTCCTCCTTTTCTGGCTCTGGAGCCAATGTGGTGTAGTGAGAGGCAGTGTGGTCTAGTGGTTAGAGTGCAAGAATAAGTCCTGGGAGTCTACAGCTCAAATCTCCAAATCAGCTGTGAATCTCACAGGGTGACACTGGGCCAGTCACTCATACTCAACCCAACCTGGCCTACAGGATTGTTGTGAGGACAAGCAGGGCTTTTTTCTGGCTCTGGAGCCAATGTGGTGTAGTGAGAGGCAGTGTGGTCTAGTGGTTAGAGTGCAAGAATAAGTCCTGGGAGTCTACAGCTCAAATCTCCAAATCAGCTGTGAATCTCACAGGGTGACACTGGGCCAGTCACTCATACTCAACCCAACCTGCCCTACAGGATTGTTGTGAGGACAAGCAGGGCTTTTTTCCAGCTGGAGCTCAACTCCAGCACCTCTCAGGTGGGCACCATTGCCATTCTAAGAGAACAAGGGAGAAATTCACGGTGAACTCTGGCACTCTTTTTCTAGAAAAATAGAGCTGAGGGAAAGTATGTAGGCCACCTTGAGCTCCTTGGAGAAAAAGGCGGGAATCACAGAATTGTAGAGTTGGAGGAGACCCCCAAAGGCAATCTAGTCCAACCCTTGGAGGAAAAGTTGGAATAGAAAGGTAGCGAAACAAACAATCGCCCACCTACTCATGTGTGACAACTAAAAAGGTGACGTGGCTATGTATTTAATGCTTTTATACCCTGCCTTTCTCCATCCTGGAACCCAAGGCTGCTTGCATGGGAAGCTACCTGGTTGTCTCCCCTCCAAGCAGTTGTCACGTGTCGTGTTTTCAGACCACCGGTCAGGACTCGGCAAACCCCTAAGACTTTGAGGCCGTGCAGGGCAAGCGCTCTCAGCCCGTCTACACGCGTTACAAATGAGGAAGAGGCGAGGACCTCAACCTCGGCAGGCGAAGCATCCCGCTCTCCCTTGCGCGAAAACCGGACATGAAATGGCGAGCCGGGCACGTCGGAGAGGAGCCGCGGGAGCTTCTAAGCCTTGTGCCCGGACAGGGGTGCTCCTCCGGGGCTTTCTACGCACCTCAGCACCGACGCCGGGGCCTCGCCTGCTTTCTGCTGACCGCGTGGGGGTGTGGGAACCGCCGCATCTTCCTCACCCGCGCGCTGCCAAGACGCAGAACAGCAGCAGCGGCAGCCGCGGCGCTTGGAAGTCCCATGGCCGCCTCGGAACAGCCCCCCCCCCCCCCGCCCCGCGCAAAGGACGCTTTGGAGCTTGAAACCCGTGACCGTAGACTGACAACTTATAGACTCATACACGTTTTCAAGGTTCCGGGTTGGCACTGGACTGGCATTCTCTACCCGCCGCTCGCAGAAAGCAGTGGGCAAATCCAGGCGCGAGCTTAGCTTTGTGCTTAGCTGTATCCTTACAGAAACCAATCCTGCACCCACTTACTTTGGAATAAGTCCCCTTTAAGTCAGTGGGACTTCCTTCCGAGTGGATCCGCCTAGGATTAATGCATTGTTGGAAGGGAGGGGGGAGGAATGGGACGTGCTAGCGGAAGCTCGAGGCCTCTGCATACAAATAAAACTGCGATTTGAGCTGGGAAGGATTAAGCGGACATGTCTTTGTTGTGTCCGCATTTGGAAATTCAAACTAGCCTCGGTCCTGCTTTTAACCAGTAATATTGCAGGTGGATTAAATTCCAGGCTGGTCGTAAGGCACTAACCCTCTTCACTTTGCCGCATCAGCATAGTTAACATACGAACGGCAGTTTTGCCCCAGGAGGAGGAAAGCGGGGGGGGGGGGTCGAAATGAACCAGGAAGTTCTATCTCTAGGCAAAAAAACCCTATTGTCACTCTACACTTTTTGTATCTCTTTGTCCTCGAGCTCGCCACTTCTTCTTATCTCTGTATCCTTTAGCTCGCTCGTCTCTATCTCTGAGGCCTCTAGCGCGATTAGTTGTCTTCTAGCGCGCATGTGCAACTGCTTGAGGGTTGAAGGCGAACCTCTCTTTTGCCGCCCCGTGACTAGGGGCGTGGAGGCAACCGCGAGAAGCTTCTGCGTGGGCGGCTGAGCTTTGCTTTTTCCTGCCCTTGCTACAGGCACGAGTAATTACATCCGCCAACGACCCCCCTCCCCGTGCTTTGAACTCCTGCAGTGCTAACAGCTGCTTCTTGCCCACATCAGCCATGTGGACAATTCACCAATGGACGTTTGCAGAAACGCTTATTTGAGCGTTCAACCCGATTTCTTCACAGGGAGAGCGTAGACAACGTTGGCTGTTGGAAAGTAAAACCCCAAGGTGGTTGTCACCTATGGAAGCTAAGGCTCAGAAAAAGCTCAATATGGAGGCTAAATGGCCAAAATATTGGGAAATTTTGGAACAAGAAGGTGACAGATTGAAACTGCAGAGTTTTGAAAAATTAAAAGACAAAGTGCGAGATTGGCTTCATTATTACCAAATAAGAGAGGCCTATAATTTGGATAGAAAAATTGGCTTCCAGGTGGATAAATCGAAACTGGAAACAGAATTGTTAGAACCAAAAACTAAGATTTTGTCAAAGATGTATAACTTGCTGTTGAAATGGAATACGCAGGATGAAACGGTCAAATCAGCAATGATCAAATGGGCGCAGGATCTAGGTCATAATATTATGTTTGCTGATTGGGAACAGTTGTGGACCACCGGTATGAAATTTACGGCATGTATTGCCTTAAAGGAGAACATTATGAAAATGATTTACAGGTGGTACATGACCCCAGTCAAGCTTGCTAAAATTTATCACCTGCCTGACAATAAATGTTGGAAATGTAAAGAAGCTGAGGGAACATTCTTTCACCTCTGGTGGACTTGCCCAAGAGTTAAGGCTTACTGGGAAATGATATATAATGAACTTAAGAAAGTATTTAAAAGTACCTTCCCCAAGAAACCAGAGGCCTTTCTCTTGGGCATAGTTGGCCAATGGGTGCCAAAGAAAGATAGAACACTCTTTATGTATGCAACAACAGCAGCAAGAATACTTTTAGCTAAATATTGGAAGACACAGGATCTACCCACCGTGGAGGAATGGCAGACGCAAGTGATAGACTACATGGAGATGGCTGAAATGACTGGCAGAATCCGTGACCAGGGAGAAGAATCGATGGAACAGGACTGGAAAAAGTTTAAGGACTATCTACAAAAATACTGTAAAATCTTTGAGTGTCAATAAGATGTGGGAAGTAAAAGTAACAGGGTTTGTGTGACTTTGGTCAAAGATGTGTGAAAAGAAGAATCTAAGAAAAAAAGGATAAGGGGTTTTGAACAGAACAATATTATGTCATATTTTATAAGATGAGGTACGGACTAAAAAAAAAATGGAAAATGGGGACATAATAATTAGAATATAACATTAAGTACGGCTGAAACAAGGTTTTGAATTTGCTGAATTTGTTTGGAGTTAAGTGGAACACAAAAAAGGGGGATGTGAGGAGGTCAAGACAGAGGGGTATGGAACTTTATAAATTTAAGAAAGAGTGTTTTTCCTTTTTCTGTTTTTCTATTTTTCTTTTTTTCTTTTTTTCTGTCATATATTTTTGTTTTTCTTGAGCTTTATGTATGGAAATGATGCATTTTGAAATGATGAAATTCTTTGTTTTGTAAAATCTTAATAAATATGTATTTAAAAAAAAAAAAAAGACAACGTTGGCTGTTGGAGCTTTTCGTGAAGAGGCTAGAGGACGTGCTGTCAACACAAGCATTGTCCTGCATTTTCTCATCACTTTCCTTATCCAAAAAAGGACAGTTTTTTGGGGGAAGCATGGTTGCTGCGCAAGAGCTCAAAGTTGGCTTTAATTGTGCATGCTGAATTTGCCAGACTATGATTGATTCACACCTCAAAATGCCAATACAGTCGTACCTTGGTTTTTGAACAGGAAGTCCGTTCAACTTCCAAACCGTTTGGAAACCAAGGTGCAGCTTCCGAATGTGCAGGCGCACCAGAAACAATAGCAGAAGCCACATCGGACGTTCGGCTTCCAAAAAAAGTTCAAACACTGGAAAACTCACTTCCCAGTTTCGATCGTTCGGGAGTCAAAACGTATGGGTACCAAGGTGTTCGACAACCAAGGTGCGACTGTAGTCTGGACGCGTCCGGAGACATGTTGCAGAACACAGCGGCAGAAAAGGCCCTGAGACATCAGTTTTATTAGTTGTTCTGTGATGCTTCCCCAGTACCACTAAATTGTTGCTATCTTGAGGGCCACTCTTGCACTACAACACAACAGTAGCAGGACAAAAAAACAAACTGGAACATTTGTAGTATAAAAAGTTGCAAGATTTCTTGCAGGAGGTTAGGGGACTTACACTGATTGAGAACAAAGCAGTATGTCCGCCCCAAAATCTTTGCAGGTGCTACAAGTAATTGAAAGCAGGATTGCATATAACTGCCCCATAACATCATGAGCACAAATAATCATGAAAGCACACTGAAAAAAGACATGGAAGGACCTGCAGATGACACCTGGAATTAGTCCCCCTGGGAGGGGATTTTTCCTTGAGCCCCTCTGGTGGAAGAAAATAAGAAAAGGAGAAGGGTCAAGGTGTGAATGAGGGATAAATGGTATGGTACTGCAGATGAGAGGCAAGGCCTTCACTTGTACTATGATTTTTCCCTCTTGGTACAGAATATAAGACTTCCAGTTATAATAGCGGAGGATAAGAGGAAGGCATTTTGAATGTGAATTTATTCCTTTTATGAATTGCTGCTTAAAGCTAAGTTTATACAGCTGTCAAAGTTATCTCCCCTGGACTCCCCATGATTTGGAGTGTTGAATATTTATTTGTACTGCACTCTGCTATTGTGCACTCTATATTTTATTGTGCTCTGTGGAAATTATTGTAGAAGCAATGTTTTATTTATTTAACAACATTTGCATATTGCTTACTTGATAAGAAAACCTATAAGGTTTTTATTTATTTTTGCCACGATAGTTGTTATTGAATTGAATTATATTGCAGTTATGAAACGAATGGCTTTGAAACGTTGCAGTTATATTATGCACTATTTGTATTGGTAGTATTACTAATTATTGAGTTAGCATTTATATTTGAATTATTGTATTGATGGATGTTGAGTGGTTGCTATGAAATAGTTACTGGATTTGTTTGAAATACTACTTTAGAGCAATATTTCAACTATTTATATAGTGCCTGATACCATAGTCTCTAAGCAATATGCAACGAGGCTACAAACCCACCCCACATCCCTCCATTACAATTACCATGAAGTCATAAAGCTTACTTAAAATGTTGGCTGAAATGTTTAAAGCCTTCACCAAGCACCAGAAGTTCAGTAGGGAAGGTCCCTGTCTGATCTTAGTCAGGAGGAAGTTTCACAGAATTGGGCCCACAATACTGAATGCACAGCTCCTGGTGGATTCAAGCCATGTGACTGAGCCCTGGGGAACCACTAACATAAACTCCCCATAATACCTCAATGATGGGACAGGGATAGAAGCATAAGGTGGTCCTTAAGGGATCTTGGGCCAAAATCAGTAGTACATAAATTAATACACGAACCTTGAAGTTGCATATTGGTAGCTGGTACAAGTTTTTAAGTATGGGAGTTATGTGCTCGGGTTGTTTGTCCTCCTCAGCACTCTAGTCAAGGTATTTTTAACAAACTGGTCTTCCAGGCAAGTCCTAAGTATAGCGTCACATGTGTGCCACCGCTTTAGATAGGATGCAGTTTTTACTTTAGCTATGATGTGCTTTCATTTGTTGTAAAATGCAGCAACACTGAGTGCGACTATATTGCAAAAAAGCAGGAAATAAATAAACTGACTGACGTGACAAATGCTAGAAATAAACCCCACTCATCATTTAATTTATGCTGAGCCTCAGAAAAAGCTGTATTATATGTAGGAAGGAATCATAGCTTCAGCAGAAAACTGAAAATAAAGAAAACAACGAGTATGGGACTGATATCTCCAAATATTCTTTCTGGGAATGGAGAACATGGTTTAGCACCAAAAGCAGAGGCTCCATATGATGGCAGATCATGCCAGTTTGTCAACCTCAGCAAGAATATGACAAAATAGTATATCACAGTGTCAGCAAAACAGCCAATAAAAAGTGTATTTCAGAGAGGTATACATGAATTGCAGACAAGAAAATTACTAGGGAGTGTATTTTAATCATCGGGATGAGGTGTGGTTTAAAGGCTTCAAGATGGGGTAGGAGACGAGGTTCTGCTTTTCCAAAGCATTTTTATAATTTCCAGGTAACCCTGCATCCTTGACACACCGCTTACAAAATATGCAGGTAAGCTTAGCTCTCAAGACTGCAGCTTAAGTCTTCAGAACCATTTTTTATTAATACAGTGCTATTGTTTTTTGCTTTTGCTGTTTTTATTTGTCTGTCCTTTTAAATAGCAATTAATCTACTGGCTTATTTTGTGTGTCATTTATCAGTTCTTAAGCTGTTTACTTGAACCGTTTTAAAGTTAATAGTTTAGACAGGAGAATTTGCAAGCCAACCTGAAAGTCATTGTGGTGGAAATGTGGAATTAAAACCTTAAGCAAAAGAAAGTATTAAATAGTAAGCATGTCATCTCATGTGTTCTGAACATCTTCTAACTTTTTAAGGCATTCAGAAATTATTATCTATAAATATTACTCTCCTATTTTTCAACATATATCCTGGAACTCCCATTGATTTTGAATGAGCTTTCAGAAGATGTGGTTAAGATCCATAACCTTGATGAAATCCTCAGAAATCACAGCAAACTAAATTAAATGCAAATAATAAGTGATAATCAACCAAGGCACTTTACATTTCAAGTAGCATCATGCTACTTTAAACAGACATTGCTTCCTCCAAAGAATCCTGGGGGCTGTAGTTTGTTAAGCGTGCTGAGAGTTGTCAAGAGACTGCTGTGCCCATCACAGAGCTACACTTTTCAGAATGGCTTAACTACCAATCCTTCTTCCGAGGGAACTCTGAGACTTGAGGGGAATAGTACACTAAATACATAGTACTAACGGGGCTAAGTCACATACCCAAAATAGACCCACTGAAATCAGTGGAATTAAGCATGTATAACATGGGATATAACTCAAACTGGCTGTGAGTTAGTGGTGCGGTATCTACTCTCATGAAATGCCTTTACATTGCTTTGAACACAGGTGTAGGAGTGCGTTCCTATGCACATTTGCCAGGCCGGAAGCCCCACTGAAGTCTGCAAGACTTCTATCTAAATAAATAGCAATGCTCAATGGAGCTTCAGCCTTTCAAAAGGCATGCACTAGAGCAGATTAAGCACTATGATCAGAACCCTTAATAAAGCACACTTCTAGTTATAATACTCTCCCATTCTGTTCCCCACTCCTTGCTCACTTTCCCAATTGGATAACAAGGGAGAACGCACTCTGCTTCTCATGCTAGTCCTTACACTCAACTGAAGATCATTGCACCATGTTTAATAAAAACCTGCAAAGCCCCATCAGCTCTTACCTCTCAGTGCCTTCAGTACAGGGAGATCATGTAGGGATATTTTAGAAATGTCCACTATTTATTTATTACATTTTTACCTTGCCCTTCTTTCCGGGAGTTCAGGGCGTGGGGTATGCATGGTCCTCCGCACTCCCATGATTCAACCTCCCAGGACTGTTGTGAAGATTAGTTAAACTGAGAGAAAGTTTAGATGGGAGGGAGGAATTTGAACTTTAGTTCTCTTGGTCTTTGTATGACATCCTTACCACAGTTTTTCCTATTCTAATGTAGGAAAAAGAAACAAGTGTTTCCAAGTATAGGAAAATAGAGAGGCTTCATTATCAGGCTATTGAAAATTGGTTTTTTTATTATACTGTACTTTCAGCCTGCATTTCACCCCATGATCCCAGGATAGGTTACAAAAATGTCACAATTAAAACAAGTGTAATTTACATTAAAAAGATAAAATAGCGAAACCAGTGACAAAATAACAGGGCAGCAGTGCATATGAACACAGGAGAAGGGAATACTTCAATTCAGCAAAAGGCCTGGATAAGGAAACACATATTGACCAATCATTGAAAAGCATATAAGATGCATCTCAGAGGGGAGTTAATTCCACAACCTGATTGTTTGCATTACATGCTAGGATTTACTGCTTTATCACATTTGTGATCTTAAGCACATTCCCTCAAAAATAAGGGGGGGGGGGATCCTCAAATCAGTGAGACTTACAAGAAACACATTCAGAATGGAAAGTGTAGTATTTTAAAATATTTTCTTGGTGAGTCCCTTAAAAAGATAGATGTTCAGAACACATGTGATTATAGGCCCTTCCCAAAGATTGGAATGTTAACCTGAAATATCCTGAGTTAACACAACTCCATAAAACAGAGAGCAAGCTTCAAAGAACCTGTGCTCTGTTAAAATATGCTGATGCAAGGAAGCCAGTTAAAGCTTACTAAGAAGTATCCTATGTACCTATGCGTTTTACTCACAATTAATATTTTCCCACATTATTTTTTGTCTGCCATGCAAAAGACATTTACAGTCCGATTCTATGCACATACTCTGAAAAAAGGCACATGGAATTCAGTGGAACTTGCTCCTAACTGTATATGAGATTACAACCGCTTCCAGTTTCATTTAAAAAAACAGGTGCAAATAGGAAAAAAGGAGTCTAGCTACTTTAAATTACTTCAGGGATACAGTGGTACCTCGGTTTAAGAACAGCCCTGTTTACGACCTATTCAGTTTATGAATTCCACAAAACTGGAAGTAGTGTCCCGGTTTGCGAATTTTACCTCGGTGTAAGAACAAAAGCCGAAAGGTGGAAGGGCATCGGCGGTGGGAAGCCTCATTAGGGAAAGTGCACCTCGGTTTAAGAACCGTTTCGGTTTAAGAACGGACTTCCGGAATGGATTATAAACCAAGGCACCACTGTACTGGGTTAAAATGCTGTAACTGGGACTTCCGGAGGCGGCGCGACCGGTAATGGCTGCCTTCTCCGAGTAAGGAGAAGGGAGCTCCGCTGTAAACGGGTCGTCCGCTACGGCGAAGCGGAGACCCACTCAGGAAAACCACAGGTGGCAGAAGCCTGTGGTCTCGGGACCCGGCGGGCGCCAGAAGCAGCCCCCAAAACGTTGAAGGGACCCCGTAAGGGGCTCCGGATCGCGGAGGGGGTAGCGGCGCTGTGGGTCGTTGCGCAAACAGCGAAGTGAAGCCGCATTGCTGTTGCCGGTCAGCGCTGTCCTTTCTTCCTGCAACTTTTCTGAACTTTGGAAACTACAACCCGTGAGTAAATTTGGACATTGAAAACTTTCTGAAACTTTTGTCAACTTTCTGAAACTTTTTGAGAACTTTATGAAACTTTTAAAACTTTTTTAAAAAAGTTGAAATTTGGCTGAAAACGGAGTGAGGATAAGCAGGAAGCCCATCTCCCGCTATACTGAACTTTAAGCAAAGAGCAGGAGGAGTGGAGACAAAAAGTTATGCGTTAACTAAATGCTGGCACCCTGTTAAAGCAGTTTTCTGAGTGAAAGACTTTGAGCTATTGACTTTTGCTGGTTATATTCGGGGTGCACTGATATTCTTCTTCTGTGGCACCAGTGGATTATAAAATAAATAAGAATCTCTGATGCTGGAGCTGCCTGGATGAGCACCAGTTTGCAACTTTGGATACATTGAATTCAGATTTTGAAACATTCTGAGTTGGAACTGGATACTTTGAAACTGTTGCAGTCAAGGCACTGTAAGAAACACTGTTTTGCTTTAAGTTTTACTCTGCTAAAAATAATACATGTGGAGGCGATAGACATGGATTTAAATTTATAAGTTTAACTTGGATTTGATCTTTTCCCTGAAGACGTATTAAGCTCCCTCTAGAGGATTTTGGACTTACAGCAGTGACTTTGTTTTACTTTCCCTTTCCCGGCCTCTGATTGACTATTGTATCTGGGACTCTGCTTTCTCATGGGAACAACTTGGATTGACCTTGGATTACAGATAACTTTGGAATGAGTGGCGCAAGGAGAAGAGGAAGGACTAAACAAACAACTCTAACTTTATCTGCAGCCTCACAGCGTAGATCTTCTGTGCCGGCCTTGCCTTCCACTTTGCCTCCAGACATAGAGGCGGCCTCCCTAATACAGGCAGGGGAGGGTGAGACAGAGGAGCTGCACCTGGGAGATATGGCTTCAGGGACAAGTAGCTCTGTCTTGGAGAAAATATTGGAGAAACTGGAGGCTCTGGACAAGAAGGCTGATTTGCATACAGCTAAAATTGAACAGAACACAGAAAGCTTGAATAAGCTGACTGGACAAGTTGCACAGAATGCCCAGTCTATTGGAGAATTAAAGGAGGCTGTAGGTGAAAATCGTAAACTGGCTGAAGATACTAGTCAAAGATTGGAAGAACTTGAGAAAGAAGTAAGACCACTCAGCAAACAAGTTGGAGAACATCAGATTTACTTTTTGATGACAGAACTGCGAAACAGGGAGACCAACTTGAGGATACGGTCAATACCAGAGGTGGAAGAAGATAATTTTATTGAATTTCTAACTAAGGAATTTGCCAAGTTTTGGAAGTTAGAGGAAAAAGACTTTAAAATTGTATCTGCTTTCAGGCTTGGCAGAGTCAGAAGGACAGAGAAGCCCAGAGATTGTTTGATAACACTGAGATCAAAGGAGGAAAGGGACAAGATTTTGGGCCTGCACTACGAAAAGTCACTAGACATTTTGGGCAAGAGAATTGAAATCTACAAGGACATTCCTAAGCAGTTGCTGGACCTTAGATCTAACTACACGGAATTGGCAAGACTGTTGAGAAGCAACGCAATTATCTTCAGGTGGGAGTTTCCACAAGGATTATCTTTTACCTACAGAGGGAGAAAGATCAAAATCAAAACAGTGGAAGATAGAGACAAGTTTTTGGGAGCACACGGAGAAGACCTCCACAAAGGACTTGGATTGCCAACGCCAGAACTTCCAGGGGAGCCCGCCCCCTCGGATCCTCAAGGACCGGAGAACAAGGTACCACCCCAGAAAGAATAACCAGATCTATCCAGGATGTCTCTGCAGCTTCTGAGTTGGAACATAAATGGCTGTAACAGTCCCGAAAAAAGGTCTAAAATTTTTCATATTCTAAAAAAGGAACAATTGGACATTATATGCTTACAAGAAACACATGTGATTAGGCTCCATAGAAAGGTGTTAATAAATAAAAGGCTTGGTCAAGAATTTATATCATCGGATACAGTTAAAAAGAGAGGTGTAGTGATCTATGCAAAAGAGAGCCTTTCACCAAAATTTCTCTTTAAAGATGAAAGTGGAAGAATCCTCGCAATAGAAGTACAGTATCAAGGAGAAAAAATTTTGATATTAGGAATTTATGCTCCAAATGAAGGAAAATCGGATTTTTATAAGAAGTTGCATGAGATCATGCTGGATTATCTGGATTACAACAACGTCATCATGATGGGGGACATGAACGGGGTCGTATCAACAAATATGGATAAGTCACAGAACCAGAACATTACTAAAGAGGGAAGACTACCTAAGACCTTTTTTGAAATGACTGACAATATGGACTGGGTTGACATCTGGAGAGTTAGAAACCCCCTGGGAAGAGAAGGAACATTCTTTTCTGAAGCTCAACTGACTTGGACACGAATCGACCAAATATGGATAACTAGAAGTCTGGCACCTAAGGTGAGGAAGGTGGAAATCTGCCCCAAAACATGCTCCGACCATAACGCCTTGAGAATGGATATGACATTGATCCCAATCGGCTCCTTTAGATGGAAGATGAATGATGGCCTGTTTAGAGATCAAAGAATTGTAAAGAAGGCCCAAAAAACCTTAAAGGACTATTTTGAGATTAATTTGAACACTACGGTGGAAAAAAGAACTATCTGGGATGCAAGTAAAGCTGTGATGAGAGGGTTCTTGATTCAACAGAATTCCTTAAAGAAAAGACTGCAAAATGAAAAGAAAGATAAAATTCTGGAAAGTATCAAAGAGTTGGAGAAGAAGTTAAGATCTAACCCGAAGTCCCAACCGATTCTGAGAGAAATTAAACTTTATCAGGCGCAATATTCCAAGCTGATAAATCAGGAAATAGAATGGAAGATTAAAATAATGAAACAAAAAACTTTTGAATCGGCAAATAAATGTGGGAAACTGCTAGCTTGGCAGTTGAAAAGGAGACAAAGATTAAACACAGTAACAAACTTAGAGGTTGAAGGAAGGAACATTCAGAACCCGGGAGAGATTAGAAAGTGCTTCCAGAGGTATTTTAAAAAGTTATATACTCAAGGGCCACAAGATGAAATAGAGATTACACAATTTTTGGAGAGAAATGGATTAGCAAAGCTGTCAGAAGAAAATAGAACAATTTTAAATGGCAAAATAACACGACAAGAGATTGAACAGGCCATCCTGAGTCTGAAACAGGGCAAATCACCAGGGCCAGATGGACTGACCTCTAACTACTACAAGACATTGAAGGATTATTTGATACAACCCTTGTTGGAGGTCAGTAATGAAATAATGGAGGGGAAGAAGGCGCCTGAATCGTGGAAAGAAGCATTTATCACATTGATTCCAAAGTCAGAAACTGAAAAGACACAACTCAAGAATTACCGTCCCATCTCCCTTTTAAATGTGGATTACAAAATATTTGCAGATGTTTTGGCACGAAGATTTAAGAAAGTTTTAAGTGAGATAATCCATAAAGACCAGGCAGGCTTTCTCCCGGGCAGACATATGTTTACTAACACAAGGAACATCATAGACATATTGGAACTTTTACAAACAAACATAAACACTAAAGCAGTTTTAATTTTTATAGACGCGGAGAAAGCCTTTGACAACATTTCTTGGAAATTTATGAAGGGGAATTTAAAAGAAATGGGAGTGGGACGGGGGTTTGAGAACGGGATTGAGGCAATATACTCAGAACAAAAGGCTAAACTGATAGTTAACAATGTGGTTACAGAAGAGTTTAAAATTGAAAAAGGTACACGACAAGGCTGCCCGATTTCCCCATTACTGTTTATTTCGGTTCTGGAAGTGCTCCTGAATATGATTAGGGGGGACCGGTTGGTGGAAGGGATTCAGGTCGGAGCGAAACAATATAAACTTAAAGCTTTTGCAGATGACCTAGTTCTGACATTACAGGAGCCGGAGTCTAGTTTGAAAAGAGTACTACAACTGATTCAAAACTTTGGTCGAGTGGCAGGATTTAAGTTAAATAAGCAAAAAACTAAAGTTTTGGGGAAAAACGTGACAGATATTGAGTTGGAACAGCTTCAGAAAGAGACAGAACTAAATGTGGTTAAAAAAGTTAAATACCTAGGGGTAAATATAACAGCAAAAAATCTGAGTTTATTTAAAGATAATTATGAAAAATGTTGGTCAGAGATTAAGAGAGACTTGGATAGTTGGTCAAGACTAAAACTTTCTTTGTTAGGCCGAATAGCTGCCATCAAGATGAATGTATTGCCAAAAATGTTATTTTTGTTTCAGACACTGCAGATTGTAGACAAGACAGAGTGCTTCCGGAAGTGGCAGAAAGATATTTCTAAATTTGTCTGGCAGGGCAAAAAGCCCAGAATCAAATTTAAAATATTAACAGATGCGAAAGAAAGAGGGGGCTTTGCCCTGCCAGATTTAAAGTTGTATTATGAAGCTGCAGCTTTCTGCTGGTTAAAAGATTGGTTACTTCTTGAAGATACGGATGTTTTGGATTTGGAAGGTTTTAATAATGCGTTTGGATGGCATGCATATTTATGGTATGATAAAGCTAAGATAAATAAGGCCTTCAAGAACCATATTGTCAGAAAATCAGTCTTTAATGTCTGGACAAAATATAAAGACTTACTGGAGAATAAAACTCCGAGGTGGCTGTCACCCCTGGAGGCTAAGGCTCGGAAAAGAGCCAATATGGAGGCCAACTGGCCAAAATATTGGGAGATAATAGAAAAGGATGGTGACAACTGGAAATTGCAGAGTTTAGAAAAGATGAGAGACAAAGTGCGAGACTGGTTACACTATGCTCAGATTAAAGAAGTGTTTAAAAATGACAAAAAGCTAGGATTCCAAGTGGAAAAGTCAAAGTTAGAAACTGAACTGTTAGAACCTAAGACTAAGGTACTTTCAAGAATGTATAACTTGCTGCTGAAATGGAACACACATGACGAAATGGTAAAATCAACAATGATAAAATGGGCGCAGGATATTGGGTATAATATTATGTTTGAAGATTGGGAAAGGTTGTGGACCTCTGGGCTGAACTTCACTGCATGTAATGCGTTGAAGGAAAATGTGATGAAAATGATGTATAGATGGTACATGACCCCTGTTAAACTGGCTAAAATATACCATTCGTCTGATAGCAAATGTTGGAAATGTAAGGAAAATGAAGGAACATTTTTTCACCTCTGGTGGACCTGCCCGAGAGTGAAGGCCTTTTGGGAGAAGATATATAATGAATTAAAAAAGGTGTTTAAATACACCTTCACTAAGAAATCAGAGGCCTTTCTCCTGGGTATTGTCGGCCAGAGTGTGTTAAAAGAGGACAGAACATTCTTTTTGTACGCAACAACAGCAGCAAGAATATTAATTGCCAAGAATTGGAAAACTCAGGAGCTACCCACTGTGGAAGAATGGCAGATGCAACTGATGGACTATATGCAATTAGCCGAGATGACCGGCAGAATTCGAGACCAGGGAGAAGAAAGGATGGAAGAAGACTGGAGGAAATTTAAGATTTATTTACAAAAATATTGTAATTTGGCTGAGTGCTGAATTGGATGCCAGTGCAGACAATTGTCTACCATTAAATTAGATTTAAGGTTGAATTATATGTCAAACCAAATTAAGATTACTAATTAAGATGAATTAAATGATAATTTGTTTGAAACTAATTTAATAATGATGTAAGTGTATGCGGGAGGTGTGGGGGAGTCCCATGTAACAATTGAGAGATGTTAAATGGACAATGATAAGTGCTTATCTAATATATGCTCTATTTGAAAACTTTAATAAATATATTATAAAAAAAAAAAATAAAATGCTGTAACTGGCTACAAAATATCTTACTTCGGCCAGGAAGCTTTTTTATTTTCAAAACAATTTGGCTTCCATGCCTACCTTTCATATGTTTCTTGATGTTAGAATGTTATGGTTCAATCCCCGCGCCCCCCGGCAGAATTACTTCTATACTTGTAGAATTACCATTTCTGAAATAACATCTTCGGATTTTATTACTTCATTGTCTTTTCAAGACTGGGAAGTCAGTGACTGTCAGTATCTTAACCACCGGCCTATTTCTGAGTGTCTTTAATATAAATCAGTCACTATGTTTGTTTAAGCAGTAGAGCGAGAAATATTATATGGAAGAATGGGTTTAAGAACAGAGCTACAAAGCTGACAAGGATTGCTCCAAATTAACCTGAGTGAGATAAGGGAAATCTGGATTGCTTTGTAGGCATCCTCTGTTAAAGGGATTTATTGTGCATATAAACTTCTATTTAATAAAAGAGCTCACTTATTCATAAAACTGTCCTGCTCTTGTAAAGCTGATTAATCCTTACAGCACATCATGCGTGTACTGAACCATTAAAATTAATTGGGGGAGGGTGCATTTATATCAGTTGGGTATTGTATGAATTCCATAGACTAGTAATATTGATGGCAGTTCTAATATTGAAGGGAACAATGCCTTTAAAATTTATGTACTTGGTCAAACTAAATGAGACCCGTCCCATCCAGTTGTTATTTACTCCACAAAGGGAAAGGATGGGATCCTCAAGCTCCCTCCCACCCATGGCTGTTATTGATTCCCGTATTTTTCGCTCTATAACACGCACCCGACCATAACACGCACATAGTTTTTAGAGGAGGAAAACAAGAAAAAAAATATTCTAAACAAAACAGTGGATGTATGATTTTTGTGGTTCATGCTGTGGCCACAGACATGTGATCTGACAGTGAGTTTGGGGTAGCCCAATGCAAAAATCCTGAGGATCCATGTGGATCCATGCTTTGTAACCACGTTTTTGCACCACTGCGGCCCCAGGCAACAGTGGGTGCGTGATTTTTTTGGTGCAAGCTGTAGCCATGGACATGCTATGTGATCTGATGGTGAATTTGGGGTGACCCAGGGCAAAAATCCTGAGGATCCATGTGGATCTGTGCTTTGTAACCAGGCTCTCTGTCCCTCTCTTCTCCCCACTCAGCGGCTCTTCTCCCGCTTTGCTGTTTCAAAGTGAGCAAAGCGAGCCACGGAGGAGGGAAGGAAGGGGAACCATGGATCCTCTGCTCGCGACTGCAGCAGATCCCCCCGCCATCCGTAGGCATTTGCTCCATAACACGCACAGACATTTCCCCTTACTTTCTAGGAGGAAAAAAGTGAGTGTTATGGTGCAAAAAATACGGTAATAAAAAGGGAAAGATCCTGATCATCATCTAACATAATGTGTTTTCCTTATTACATTTTGAAGTCTTTTAGTGAGCTCCCACAGACTATCTGCTTCTGATCATGCTTCCATATTGTTATCTGATTCTAACCAGGTTTACTTAGAAGTAGGCCCTAAAATATTTAACTCAGACTTACTTTCACGAAAGAGCAAACGCTGGGTAGATGTGATTCTACTCATGTACCATTCATTCTCTATAAAAGTGTGGGCCTAGAGCTTAGATATTTAATAGCAGCCATTTTTTTGCACTTTATGCACTTTTAAAATATTTAATATAAACTACATCGAACTATTTGCCACATTACAGGGCAGAGATATGCCATGCATACTACTGAACAACTAAGTACAAATGGTGACTCACTGCTTTCCACCCAAAGTCAGCAAGATAGAAACACATGACTGACCATCAAGTGACTAAGATTTGAATGGATGGGGGAGAGCGAAGGTCCATTTAAAAATATATTAAGAAGAGATGCATTGCTGGTTTAGAATGTAATTCCATACTGTGATGGACTGGGTGGATGCAGAGGAGTGGTGGGAGGCAGCAGCCGGGAAACACCCTAGGGAACACCAAGGCGAGGAAGGCTCAGAGGCTGGGGATTGGTGGAAGGAGGTGTCAGCTGCAGGAGAGGTGACAGGGTTTAGTGAACATGAAGAAGCTGTGGCAGAGTGCAGTTCAGACTTTGAGGCTGAAGCAGAGGCTGGGGGGGGGGGTCAAGAGGCTGCTGAAGAATCCAGGGAGTCTCCGTCCCCTGGGTTCCAAGAATGCACAGAGAAATGAAAAGAACAGAAAACAGTTGTGAGCACAGTTTGACAATGTGTGGAGAAAACTCTGGAGGGGAGGAGCCTTACAGAGCGGTGGGAAGGCGGGGACCTTCAGACCTCACAACAGCTTCACTGGGGCCAGACCAAGGAAAATTAACTTCACTGGCCTCGGGTGCTTTGTTTATGCTGCTGATCTACACCTGACTCAAGTCCTGACGTGTACACATTTGCATTGGAGTAAGTTTAATTGAATTCAGTTTGGACTTGTTTCCAAGTAGACATGCTTAAGATTACACTGTTAAGATTGCTCTAGTTTTTTGAACATATAGTGGCTGCTTCTTCTTGTGGTTTAACATCATACATCACTGTGGGCGGCTAGGCGGTCACTAATTACTCTGATACTGCTTCTTGCTTTCCTGGATGGAGGATAGGGAAGTCGTGTCAGGCTGTGAACAGCGGTAGAGCATGTTCCCATGGTGCCTGGGACAGGTGAAGGAGGGCGAAGGAGCCTGACTAGCCAGAGAGCTCAGGGAAGGGCAGAATGAGAAATGTGCAACAGCTATGCATCCTTCAATCCCAGTATCGAAAGGTGCATGGTACGGAGGGCAAATGGAGCTGCGGCTCGCTTCAGTGGTGAGAGCTGGCCTGGTGCAGTGGGCTCCATTTGCCCTCTGTGCCCCACCATGTTTTTTTTATATATACATTTTTATTGATTTTCCAACATGAATTAAAACACATTACAACTAACAATACATAGACAAACAAACATATAAACACATATAATTTCATAACCTCTTTTTCTTAAGCCTTATTTCAACGACTTCCCCATACCTCCCTTTTCTGCATCCCTGTTTTGAACTTTTTCAGCAACCCCTAATTTCAATTACTTATGATTCACTTTCTTTAATCCTTTTTGTCTTACCCAGTCATTTGTGCCCCACCATGTAAACACTCCTCGCGAAGCCACCTGGGGAGGACGAGTGAGAAGAACACAACAGACACACACCCTTCGATCCCAGCCTTGGCAAGGCTGGGGTCCTTCTCTTGCCGCCCTCCCCAAGCAGCTTTGCGAGACTGGGATCTGATCAGATCCACCCTCACAAACACACACAGGGCTGGCTTGGGGAAGGTGGCATGAGAAGCCTGCCCCCCGCCCAAAATGCATCCGAGGCAATCGCCCCAGCTGCACCCACCTAGCTACACCCCTGGCTGTCTACACACCATACCTTTAAAGCATATTCAAAGCATACCCCCACCAAGACTCCTGGGAACTGTAGTTTGTTAAGGGTGCTGGGAATTGTGGCTCTGAGGGCAACCATAATTCTCAATATTATTCGGCATGCATTTAAAGGCATGGTGTGTACACAGCCTCAGTGGGAAGAAACCTAATGTATCAAGGTAAAATTTTCAGTTGTTGGTCTGCACTTTGGGGCCTCTGGTTGCGCCTATGACTGGCATTGGAAAGTTGTCTCTCAGAAGGTGCTGCTTGAGCTGAACATGGTGCCCTGCCCCTGCTCTGCAGGTTTTGCTTTGGACAAAGCCTTTGTTACTGGTGCTTGCAAGTGGTGTTATAAGCATACAGGACAAAGTGGGGATTGTATTGGTACACTGTCCATCTGGCTGCAGCTTCCCATGGCAGCTTTGGCTCAGGGCTTCATGGCCTTCCTAAGTGCCACGTGGCTGTCCCAGCGAGTTTTAAGCACCTCAAATGTGGCAAGGTACACACTTTGACTGGAATGTTTTCTTTATTTGCCCTCAGGCAAGTTGATGGTGATCTGAGAGTGGAGTATATGTCAATGGTTCATTTGCCAAACGTCATCGTGTTTGTGTGTAAGTTGTACTTTTGAAATGAAAGTGTCTAGCCACATTCTCAGCAGTCTTATTTTGCAATATTTGAAATAATAGCTCTTTTAAGGCACTGGAGGGGGTGAGAGACCTGTGGGCATTCAGATATTCCTGGGACATAACTCCCATAATTCCTGACCACTTCTGGCTGATGATGATGGGAGCTGGAGTCTGGTAATATCACAGGCTCCCTACAGCACAGAAAGCAAGCATGCTGCATGTATAACTTCATCTGCAACAACATGGAAAAATTTTGTGCGGGAGTGGTAGAGAACAGTTGTTGGGATCTACTTCCCATCAGTTCCAACCACCATAACCAGTGGTCAGCAATCATGGGAGTTGTAATTCAATGCAATCTGGAGTGTCATAGGTTAGCCACTCTGGTATATGGTGAGACATGTGAAAAACACTTAACCGGTTCTACCATATGAAAGGCTGTACGCAGTTTTTCTTTCATCTGCTTAACTAAGGTATGTTTGAAGGTGCTGTCTGGCAGAAAATCTGTGGGCAGTGCAAGTGTTCTAAGCAGAAGATGAATCAGGCTTATTGTATAATCATTAAAACAAATTGGTGCAAGAATACCTCCATATAGCCGGAGGGCTGCGCCTTTTGGGCAATATTTGTTGCCAGGTAAAATGAGATGCCAGGCTTTAGGAGGGAGGCATGAGGGCGCTGGCAGGGTCCTAGAGTCCTTCTGCCTCCTTCCCAAAGCCTAGTTAGCATTTCCCCAGCTTTGGGAAGGAGGTGGGAGGGCTCTTGGACCTGCCAGAGTCTCATGTCTCCTTCTCAAAGCCTGGTGCAGTAGGCTTTGCAAGGGCTGGTGTGTGTGTCAAATTTTAGCCTTGCCCCCCCTGCCCTGTGATACAAAGCAGTGTGCAGCCCATGGGTTCCATGTCAAAGTACTATTGCAGCCCACTTGGTATGAAAAGTGGGCCATCCTGACCTATACATTCATGATCATTTAAATAAATGAAGTTAATATCCTCCCATGTAGGTAAATCAAATGGAAAATTTCCATTGACTGAATTTAAGTCACTAGAAGCATATTATATTTGAAATTGAGTATCTCTTCCAATAAGCATTCCACAGCAAAAGGCATCCTAGCATTGCTTTTGAAACCCTTACCAGGGATAAGCTTCTAGTAGATTAGCTCTGATCTTCCTTTGAAGCAGATTTGAGCATGCTAATTGTGATGCATAATGCAACACTCTTTTAAATTGGCTCTGAATACGATCCAATGGCATTATTATCCAGAGAGACATCTCCCTAAATTGCACAAGGAAATGATTTGCTGTCCTGAGCACATAAGTGCACATTTTATTGATAACAACTGCTTTATGTAAGCAGCTTTAAGTAGGGGTGCCAACCTGAATTAAAAAATGGGGGGGCAGGTAAATCCTGCCCCGCATAATTAATCAGAATACTTGGTGGATGCACACACCACTTGAATGGCAATGCCTATCAGCTTTTATGGGGGAGGTAAAGGGTGTTCCTAGGAGTTGGCTCCCAATCTGCCTCCTTTCCCTTTTGCCTAAGGTTTAGAGCAGGCATCCCCAAACTCGGCCCTCCAGATGTTTTGTGACTACAACTCTCATCGTCCCTAGCTAACAGGACCAGTGGTCAGGGATGATGGAAGTTGTAGTCCCAAAACATCTGGAGGTCCGAGTTTGGGGGTGCCTGGTTTAGAGTTAGGGTTAGCGTCTAACCATAGTGAATTATTTTTGCATGTCACTCCAATTCCAGTGATTTGGGGGAGGGATTAAAAACCATGTGTGCCTTTCACAAGGATCTATTTCGTTATGGATGTCAATGGAGAAACTTCTCTCGTAGGGAAAAGCTGTTTCCCCAAAAATCGATAGTGGGGAATATAAGTCCATACCCATCTACAGCTCTTGAGGTGACAGGGTACTTGTTGGGGGTGATCTTTCTCCCACCTCAGCCTTTCGTGGGAATCCATGTTCTTTTCTTCTCCACTGCCCCACATGCCTATTGTACCAACCACAAAATGGTAAAATCTACCTTCGTAGGAGAACCCAGCTGCTACCATTCTGAAATGTGGTAGGCTTCATCCTTTTCTGAAGTAATCCCTTTCTGAATTGATTGTGCTACAGGCAAAGATGGATGGCTCTGCCAATTTTGGTTCTCTCCTTTTTCCAACCTTAAAATTCAGTTGTCCACATTTCTGCAACAATTTCTCATGAAATTCACATGAAAATTCATCAACATGTTAACGTGAATTTCTCTCGATACATTTTTAATGCAATTTTGCCTAATAAACATATTTTTGCAAAGCATTCTCCCTAATATGAGAGAATGCATTTTGCACGTTATTTTCATGGAAATATGCCTTTTTATGTACCCTCACAGAAATATATTCATTTTTGTAACACATTACATGGCTGGACAACTGCATTACAAAGGATGGCTGTGGTTTGGTTTATATATTGTTCTGGAAAGTGCAAATTTGATATGCACACCTTGAAATATGAAGTGAACTGAACTTCTCCCACACCCCTAGCTGGAGGGGGTGAGAGACCTGTGGGCATTCAGATATTCCTGGGACATAACTCCCATAATTCCTGACCACTTCTGGCTGATGATGATGGGAGCTGGAGTCTATGAGCCCACACATGTCAAAAGCCTTCCAGTTTGTTTTCAACTTACTTTTCCTAACCCATACAATCAGCAATTTTTTAAAAAAGGAATAAATTAACTTTGATCAAACACAATACAGCGCATTCCAGTTCTTCTGAAACTATACAAAAAGAGGAGAGGAAAAAACACTTTCAAAACCAAGAAAAAACAAGGAGGAAACAAACAGTAACTGATCCAATGATGAAATAATGGGGCACCTTTGAAAAGCATTAGAGGGTGCATAAAATGAGGTTAGGGGCCACATGCAGCTCCTCAGCTGGTTGTTCACTAATGCTTTATAGCAGTTGTGGGGAACCTTTTGTGCACTAGATGTTGCTGAACTACAACTCTCATCAACCGGCCAGCATGGCCAATGGCCAGGGATGATGGGAGTTGTAGTTTGGCAACATGTAGAGGTTCAAAGTTTCCTAAAATCTACATTATAGGATAGGATACTCTAGGAACCAATGCCAGTCCTGCTGACTAGCAAGGTGAAGTGATCTGGTTTAGATGGGGCGCACAGAGAAAAGTAGAAACTGGTGTTTAAAAAATTCAGCAACACATTTAAATGGATTAGCCCTAGGGAAAATGCTGGTGGAGACATCTGAGCTCTGCTTTAGGCAGCAAAATACCTTGGGACAGTGCAGAACTATCAGGGACTTCAATGGACAGTCAAACCTGGACCAAAACTCTATGCAAGAATGTTTCCAACATTCTAAGGCTGATTAACCAGGCAGACCAGCCTTTGCCTACCAGATGCCCTCCAGAAGCTCTGGACTACAGCTTCCATCATCCTGGACCATACTGACTGGTGCTGATGAGAGCTGCAGTCCAAAATTTCTGGAGGGCACTAGATTAGCAAAGGCTGAGGTAATCCAAGTGGCTTCCCAACAGCAACAACAAAAGCAAGTCTGACAAGCAGTGCTAGCCTAGAGACTTTCTCCCAAAATACATGAACATCTGATCCCAAACCTACCAGTGTTCTAGGAAGCTTCCTAAATAGTCTGGGCAACCTACCAGGCTACAGTTGGTGTGCAAGCAACAGGCACAGATGAGGATTAAAAGAACATCAAGGGAGTTACTCTGGTAATTGCTTCCCCCAGAAGGCTAGCAGCAACATTGTCTTTCATTACTACTGTTGGACTTTGCAAAGGTTTCTGGGCACTGTAGTTTACAAAGGGCTGCTGGGAATTGTAACTCTATGAGGGGAACTACAGTGCCCAGAATTCACTGAGGGAAAGAATGTGAATGTACTGTATAGTGTGTACATAGCTTGTGTTAGAAGGAATATTTTCAAAGGATTCCAAAGAATGCATTAAAATATTATACTTAAAAACAAAATATATAGCAAGAAATTAATAAGCCACTACACTGAAAGCGTGGGAATTAATCAGTATTCCTTACCTGTTCCAGAGAATGAATTCAGGGAGTAGAAGATGAAGGTAAAATAAGTAACTCAAAACCACAGGCTGAAATCCTGAGAAAATATCAAAAGTAGCATATTAACTAAGCAGCCACCAGCAGCATCTTGCTGGAGTAGTGGGATAGGTTTTCCTGCTCATTCTTTTCACCCACAGAAAATTAGTTCCACTCGCCTTGTTTCAGCTACTATGTGCTGCAGAACTTAAATTTTCTCACGACTCATTTTGTTGAGGGACGGAACAGCACTGAGAAATGCAAGAAGTCAGGGTGTGCTTAAGCCTCAGGCTTCACAGCAAAGCCCTGCCTGTGCAGGCATTCTCCTCCTTCAACCTCAGACATCCACCCACCCAGTGTCTTTTATCAGCAATGACATACAGGAAGGTGCCAGCCAATACCACAGTTTGCTTAATATTTATAAGGCAGATTCTACACATGCTTATTCAGAAGTAAGCACCACTGTGTTTAATGCAGGGCCAACCCATCATGAGGCTAGATGAGGCAGTCACCACCTCAGGCAACAGGCTGGGGTCAGCTGGGAAGTGCAGCAGATCCAGGCCTTGAGGAGCATGCCGTTCACTGCCTCCTGTGCTTGTCACCCACCACAGCCTCCTCTTCCTCCATTCACCCCTCCGCCACGGCCTGCTCCTCTCCAGCTTCCTTTTTTCTCCTCTGCCTCCTTCAGCATGCTGGAGCTTCCCTGGGTTGCCTTGTTGCAGACCCTCCAAGGGTCCCTATTTTCCAGGGACAGTCCCAGATTTACAGAAGCCGTCCTGGTTCCTGATTTGATCCCAGAATGTCCCACTTTTCCTTAGGATGTCCCTATTTTCATCGGAGAAACGTTGGAGGGTATGGATCTATGCGACCCCTGAGCCAAGGAAATAAGTAACTATGCAACCTTTAGAAGATATCTGAAGACAGCCCTCTATAGGGAATTAAAAAAATAAAAAATATATATGTTGGAAGCTGCCCAGGGAGGCTGGGGCAACCCAGTCAGATGGGTGGGGTATACATAAAAAAATTATTATTATTATTATTATTATTGAATAGGATGTCCCTATTTTCACTGGAGAAATGTTGGAGGGTATACATTTGCCATAGGTTTCTGTTTTGCCTCAAACAGCAAATCAGCCTGGTTTAATGCGACTTAGCTCTCTTCTAAGTACAGTCATGCAGCATTAAACTAAGAAGGGTTTTCCAGATGTAAGGCCCAGTGAGTTCAGTGGAATGTACTAAGCAGGTTAGAACTACATACTGTACTGTATGTGATTTTCTGAAATTTAAAATGGTCCTTGCCACTTTATCTAAACACATCCGATTCAGGAAGCACACAGTAGCTTGCTACTTAATTGTCACTATACTTCAAATATTTCCTCTGAGCAAACACTTTCCTTTTCTCTATTAGATAATGATGTAAAGCAGAAACTGATACTAACTGATAACAAAGGAAAAGAGAGCTAACATAAGATTTGGGTACATTTTAGACATCTCTGCTGCAGAGTGTCCAGTATGTGGTATGACATTCTTTCAGACATAGGATTGCTCTAGTTGAAAAGTTCTTCTTTGTCTCATAAGCATTCTCCTTAAACAAGGAGAAACTTGTTCCTCGCATTTTGCAAAATAAAGTAAATCGTTAATCAGGTTCCCACAGTCCAATCAGTATCTAGAATGATATACCAAAAGGATACCAATTGTACATTTTAGGAGAACAGTAAAAATATTCCGCTGCAGGTTTCAGTTCTAAGAATTATTTTTTTATATGCATATCCCAGGATTAAAAGGACAATTCTTAGAAAATGAAATTAAATTACAAGCTCATAGGATGCATGTTTACTCAAAAGTAAGTCAAACTGTGTTCAGTGGAATGTACTGTTTCTGGAGCATGAATAGCATTGCAGTGTTTCCAAAACATTACCCTAGCTATCCAGTCACTTAAGACTGATGCTCACTGTCAACTTCAGGTTTCAGAGGGCACTTTAGCAAGACATTCTCCATGGGCCCCTTCCCTTGGTGAGTCTACCACTTTGTTGTAGCAGATCCAGGGGGCTCTTGTTAAAGGGCCCCTTGCTGGGCTGTGAATCCTCAGCAGGTGCCTGACCTTGCTGACCCTTGATGCCAGCCCTGTTGCCGCTGTACCTTTAAGTTGTCCAGTGAAGCATGAGACACTCAACCAGCCTCATCTTCCATCTCCTGTTCTTTAGTACACTCAACTTAAACTCGACTGCTTCAAGTCCAGACTGCGTGCTCAGAAATATTTTTTCTGTATTTTGTAACACAATAATTTTCTAACTGTGTTCTTGCTGCTGCATGGAATAACACATGAATCTGATCTTTGTTGTTAAGTAAAGTATTTAAACTTATTAGCAGTGTGTTCTGTTCATTGAGAGAGGGGTAGAGAGGGGAAGCAAAAGGTCTAAAAGCCTATATTCCTCATGCTTCACTGCACTGTGTGATTTTGTGGTTTTAAACTCTGCTGGGGGCTCTCTCCTGCTTAGCCTACACTTTGGATCTAGCGATCCAGCCTGCTTATAATCTATCAAGGCAATGTGGGTAGGTAGTGATCCCCCTCCTGTTTCTACCAAAGTGAATGGAAGAAATTTTCCTTAGACCAGCATTATGGGCTGTGTAAATTCTGCCATTGTTGAGGGCACATTCAAGACGTTCAAGGTCTGCTCCTCCCTGACCTGCCAATGTCTCCACACTGTTTGGCTGCTACACTGGAGTCGTGTCAACATAGTGGCGTTGCATTGGTGTATCTGCACAGTTGTGTCAGCCTACCTCGTATAGCAGTAGCATCAAAGGGCTTCTGCCATGTAAGCCACTTAGCCAAGTGACTGAAGCATAGGATCCTTCCCCATACAATATTTGCTAAAGTGCCACAAAACTCGTGTGTGTATTTGGAAACGACAAAAGTAGTATGAGCTACACTGAGGTCTTGTAGCTTGACAGCTGACGCTTTTTAATTATTCCAGATGACCTTATACGCCTCTTGCAAATAACTTCAGAACTTTTTCAGATGGGTGAGGTATAAATAACAATGTATTATTATTATCACCACCATCATTGGTAGCCGCCTCACTGGAGAACGACAACCATTTCTCTAGATTGCTTTATTCTAAACACCAAAAAAATCTACTGGATGACACCAAAGCCTTTGTAGCCTGGAATCCCATTTCCCACAGTGGAGAGCCAGATGTTTATGGGATGCCCCACCATGAAGCGATGAGGGCAACAACAGCTGTCTCCTAGTGTTTTTTCTGTTATTTAATTATTATGATTAAGTTAGATTACCTGGCCTTCAGCAGCAGTTCCCAGGGCAGGCTGCAACCATTTAATTTTTTTCAAAAAAAAAAAAAAAAAAAAAAAGTTAAGTAACAGTAGGGTGGATCCAGAAAAAAAACGGTGTCAAAGGTCAGGGAAAGGAGGCGCGTCTTCAGTATTCTCCGAAAGCGGGTCAACGGAAAGGGGCCTCTGATCTTGGAGGCAGCCTAGAGTCATCTTTGCCTCGTTCCCTATCGATAACCTCACCCTCCGTGAATCTGATACCACATCTTACAGCAGCGGAGTCGCTTGGGGCCTAGATTCACTCTAAGCGTCACGAGCGGCGTTTGTGACGACCCTGCTGCGCCCCAAAGGAGTCGCCTCACTGTCCACTGAAACGGCCGCTCTGAGGGGATACAATTCTAGAACCAGCCCTTTCTCTTTAAACTTCTACTGTAAAAGCACCGTTATTTCTCATTCTGCTGTGTAGAACTTGCTGCTGAACAGGCAGGCGACCCCCACCGCTGCCCATTGCCGACACATAGCGGAGGACTACAACTCCCATCATGCCGTTCGACGTCCCCTTTGTGATGTTTTCGCTGCCCCTTCTCGGAGGAAAGAGAAGCGCGGTGGTGGGGAGGGGGAGCGGGAGAGCGCGAGCGAGAGAAGTCGGAGCTGAGCTCTCGCGAGAGCAGGCGCCAGCAAACGGGGAAAGGGTGGTGTCTCGCGTACAAGTTTGGGGTCTGACTGGGCCGCGGCGGCACTCGGCCAAGGAACCGAAAGTGAACGGTGCGCTCGCTCGCGTGCACGTCAGTTCGAAGCCGCTCCCTGCCGCGTCGGTGAGCGGCTGAGTAAACCCCCTTATGGCGGCTCCTGCGCCTGAGGGGAAGGCGGCGGCGGCGGCCTCGAGCGACCTCTCTCCGCGAGAGGAAGGGGAGCTGGAGGACGGGGAAATCAGCGACGACGACAACAACGACAGCGGGCCTCCGGAGCCCAGCAGTAGAGATGGCGGCGGAGGCACCACCACCAAGGGCCCCTACGCCAGGCGTAGGCCGCCTCCCGACCTGCGGAACAGCCTCCTCCTCTCCTCGTCTCGCCGCTTCTCCCACTTGCGCCACCAGCCTCCCCCTGAGCTCGGGCACCTCCATGGCCGAGGAGGAGGAGGAGGAGGCGGCTACCGACTCAAGGAACCTTTCCGGCCGCACCCGCAGCAGCCGCCGCCTCCGTCGTCTTCGTGCTCGCGGCTGCCGCCCGGCTCGCACCAGGACTCCGGCCCCAGGCTCTCCTTCTGGGAGCGCAGCCACAACGCCCTGGACCGCTTCCGCTTCCGAGGAAGGCCTTTTCGGGGCGGGGGCCGATGGGGCAGGAGCCGAGGAGGAAACCCCCCGGGAAGACCCCCCGGGGGAGGTGGGGGAGGGGGCGGCGGCGGGTACGGCGGGAACCAGGGCTGGAGGGAACCCTCTCCTCGGAAATGTATCCTTGCCATTAAGAAAAGGCGACTTGGCCTTTCTCTGCTGCGTCTCACAGGAAATGGGGTGGGGTGAGGTTGCCTGTCCTGGTCTCTTACAACACGGGGTAGTTTGGCCCCAGGGTGGTCCGGGAGTTGGACCGGCGGCCTGTTTTGTTTTCTCTGGTCTGGGTGGAGGCCGTAGTGACGACAGCAGAAAGGGCAAAGCGGAAATGAATGCAGAGGTAGGGTGTGTGTGTGTGTGTGAGAGAGAGAGAGAGAGAGAGAGAGATTTAAGGAGGTTCTGCCGAAGTGAAGTGTGTGGTCCGAGACAGAAGATGTCATCTGGTATCTTGGGAGGAGCCTCCCCCTTTCTTTTGAGGGTGAGGAACGGAAACATGCAATTCTTGCATCAGTTAGTATACAGTACTGTGTACTAAAATGGTACCTTTAAAAAGTACTATTGAAATAAGTTATCATTTTCATCCAGTTTTTAAAGCATGTTTACTTATGAATAATGCCCCAAAGATTACATTCATTCTGGTGGCCATCCTAGGAGTATGTCCCTTTGAACTCCTAAGGCTTATGTTCGAAAAGATTATGTTGTTCGTTGTGTAGCAGGGTGCCCGTGCTGTAGCTGTTTGAGAAGATAAGTGAAAACGTTGGCCACAGAGGAAAGCCAGGTGAAAGGACAGAAAATGAAGGATATTTAAATAAGGCTGCCCAATAACATTCTCAAGCTGTCCGGCAATTTAAATACTGTCTAAAATTTCTGGTGGAGACAAGCTTAAAGCCAGATGACAAAAAATAAAATAAAACCCACAAAAATAATTAGTACAATCACATTTTGTTTGTAAAGGCACAGGGAAAATAGAAGTTTATTTACCTGGTGCCAGAACGGCAATAAAGAATATGCTAGGCCCGCATGAGTCTCTCTTGATAGAGTGTTCTACAGTTCATGGTTGCTGCCTGTCTAAATGGAGGCACCTTGAGCAGGACCTGTGAGAGGGATCTTTTGGTTAGCCATGTTAACTGAGGCTGCTGGGAAATGGAAGCCACCAACATCTGGAGGGCCACAAGTTTCCCATGTCTGGTCTAATATTTAAAAACAGCACTTTGATCCCAGAAACTGACTGGGAGACAGTACAGCTGATAAAACAATAACATAATTAACACGCTAACATATCCCAGTTAAAAGCCTTGCTGTCCTATTTTGGACCAGCTGCAGTTTCCAGACCCTTTTCAATTGCAGTAATGTAAATCAGAGGTTACTAGAGCATGTGTAACTATTCCCAGGCAGTTTCCATCTAGGTATGGCTGCAGGTAACATAACAGCATAAGTTGATAAAAGCTTTTAGTATCTCCAGACAAGACCGAATGGAGGCAAGCGGAACTTACAAGCAATGAATGTACTGTATGCTCGTGTCAGAGCTGCAGTTAGATAGCAGAAATTGGAGATTGCTTATGTTTGTTATTAAATTTAAATGTATATTCAAGGACTCTATTGCTTGAGTAGCTGATCATTGTCAGAAATTCCATCAGTGATTAATATCTTTCACATTTATTATTTGAACAAGTAACTTTTAAAAACTGAATTTAAGTTCACTACTAGAGTCATATTCTTTAGTTACACATTGTCTAGGGCGTGGTTCTCATCCAGTTTACTAGTTTCAGTTTTGCCCATGCACTGAAAGAATAAAAAAGGCATATTGTGGGGGCATACAGAGAACTGTTTAGTTTGTTCTGTGTGAGCTGCATGTAGTAATTTCCTCATATGTATCTCTGTGTCTTTATGGAATTATGTAAATAGAGAATAGGATAAAAGCTGAGGCTTCTCAATTGGTGCTACTGTATATTTTTACTCATCTCCCAGTTTTATTCTTCTAAAGATGACACAAGGAGTTGCTTTTGTTTCTCTTGGGTTGCATTCTATTTAGAAGCAGATAACTTGCTTCAATGGCCAAATTAAGCTTGTGGTATGGTAAATAGAGTGGTGGACTTGGAATGTTGACACTGCTTAGTCCAGATCATCCTGGATGGTGAGTTGCTGTCTTTTCAGCTTTGCCTTATCCTGCTAAGTGGTTGTGAGAATAAAACAGGACAACCCAATGTATTCCTTCTTGTGATCACTGGGGGAAAGAAACTTAGGAGAAAGAAAATGGATTTTGCCTTCCAGTCTCTGCATGTAACTGTCACTACAAGCTGAGTTCAACATGTTGCAATGCAAGCCTATGACTGGCTCAGTGGAACAGACTGGTGGAAGTCTGTTTTGGCTAGCTTTTACCCCTTGACGGCTATTGGTTTTCTGTTAGATCAGAATTGCCCAACCTGGGGCTCTTGTTTTGGACTAACTCCTATTAGCTCCTCAATGCATAGCTGGCGTAACACATGAGTAAGCTTCTGTTTTTGAAACACCATTGGATTCTGTTCCAATGTATTTTAGGATGCTTTCCAATCAGAGGCAGTTGTTCAAAAGAACCACTGTAATGAAGTACTGTGTAGGCAGCTAATTAAAACCCTGAAGCCCTAGTTCTAGGGGAATGAAGAAAGCACATAAAATCATACTGGCCACAGAATTTAGCTTCCTGAGTATATCTAGTTTAATTTAACAGAAACAACTTTCTGGTCTCTTATCGTTGTGAAGACATATTTGAAAGTGCAGGCAATGTCTAGTGAAATCAGGCCTGTGATAGCTTAATACTGCTAGTAGTTAGAGGTGAGCAGCTGTGCCTGCACTACTGGTTGCCCATATTTAGGGAAAACCAGAACATTTGCAGATAAAGCAGTAGTAGAATAAAGTATAAAAAGAAGAGGTCTATATATACAAATCCAAATAATTTTACATATACAACAAATGGACTCAATTATTTTAAGCACAGAGTGCACACAGCCTTAAGGTATATCTGTGTCATAAATGAGGGCAGTTTCAGTGGTGTCCAGATCTTTTTCAAAGAGGGCCAGATTTGATGAAGTGAAGGGCCGTGGGGGCCAACCACAGTTGTTGACCTTTTTTTAGGATTGAAGTTGTTGACCTTTTTTTAGGATTGAAGTTTACCCCAGGAAATAAACAGCCACATGGGTGGGATTAAACCAACCAGCGGGCCGGATTAGGCCCCCGAAACAGACTTTGGACATTCCTGCTTCAGACTCTGTACTAGAGGCTGTTATGGGTTACAAGCAGAGGTAGAGAAAGCTCTGTTGCACATCCGGAAGTCCTTGTGCTAGCAGAATTGTTTAGTTGGATACTGCCTAAAGTATCAAAATTCACCAAACTAAGTTTTTTTGACCCCTTATACTTAAGTAGATCTGCCACCAGCTTATTTAAATATGAAAGAGGCCAGCCAGAAGTAGTTGTGTATTGCTAACATTTAAGATTGTGATCAGAAATACTTTAGGGGAGGAAATCATCTGGGATGTGTATAATGAGAGTTGGCGTGTCCCAGGAGGGAAAGAAACCAAACTGGTTGTGGCGGTGGAATTGAGGTCAGGAAACCTCTTCAAAGGGGTGGTTGCAATGCCTGGCGTCCGATGTTTGGGAAGAGGACAAGAGAATGCCGCTTCACTTACTGCAGAATCTTGTAAGGAAGCACTGTGTGAGTAAACATGGAAGTTGTATGTATTATCTCCTGCATATTGAAACATGATTGAATTGCTGTTTGGAATGAAAGGTTTCAGTGGCTATATGCTTTTGATCACTTCCTTTCAATGGTGCAAGTGACAAATGTTCTCTAGACCTTTTTCTTAATAAATAAATTAGCCAGAAGCTTTGGAAAATCTCCATCTAGAAAGCAGAACTATTCATCTAAGAATGATAACTCTGTTGAAGAGAGTTTTGAGGATCTGTTGTTGAAATATAAGCAGATTCAACTAGAACTTGAATATATTAATAAAGATGAGAAACTGGCTCTGAATAACAAAGAGGAAACTGCTCAGCAAGGCAACGATGAAATGGCCAGTCCTGAGGACCAAGTATCTACAGAAAATATCAGTATTACAAAGGATGCTGTAAATGAAGTGTCTCCTGAGGAGAAGAATAAAGTGTTAACCTTTCAGGCATTTGAACTGAAGCCTCTCAGGCAAAAACTGCCAACCCTAGCTGAGAGGAGCAAGTTGAAAAAAGTGAAAGATGGAGTAAAAGTGTCACAGAAAACTGAATTACTGGATGCCAGTCAAGGTAATTGTTCTTTATGTGTAATAAACTCATGTTTTTATCCTTTCTGTAATTTTTAAAACTGCTTTTGTTGTGACAGAGTAGATTGCATTTTTAGAGACATTGTAATGTTGGCACAGATTACAGTTTGTTGTTTTTATTTAACTTTTATAACTGGTAAACAGAGAAGTGCTTTGAAAATGCGACATTTCCTAAGAATGTTTATATCTTGTTTTACTAACAGAATATAACTCAAGTAAATGCAGCCAAAAATAAAAAGAGAATCAAATAACAATCTAACATCTATTAAAAATACATTGTAAAAATAACGTGTAGGGGGAATTCCATCCCCTCATTTGTTTGATAACTGGCATGCACTTCTGTTTTATCTTTCCATTCCTTGACCATTGTTTGCCTGGGAACTTGGAACAGATTGAATCTAGAGTGCTGTTTAGTACTGGAGGAGAGATGTTTATCTATTTTTCTACCTTTTTGCTGTTGGAAATGCTGCATGTTTCATTCGAGGGCGTAGCAAGCATTCTTTACAATAGTAGTGTGGACAAAACAAGCCTGGACCTGACTGTAAGAGTAGATAGTTTGGAATCTGCAGTGTTGCTCTATGAGTTGAGGTCTTGAGCTGATCTTGATAATGAGTTTGGGGGTGCCTGGGACCCTCTGCTTGAGTTTCTCACACTGTGATGCTGATTCTTCTAGGCCTTCAGACTGGGTCACAGAATTAGTGGAAGTATTAAGGTGACCAGGGAGCATGAGTTTCCCCCAGTATGAAGTACACCTCTTGTGTAATGTAATAATAAAATAAGAGACGAAGTCAGGAACTTAGGGGAATGTGTGCTTGCTTTTGCACACTGGGCAAGTATAAATTGGGACCATGGCAAGATTAAAAGAACCAGGCATATAGATTTTGCAGCATATTCTGCTTAATATACATGTTAGAAATTTATGTATAATATGACAGTTCCTTTGCATGCTTAAATTCATTTATTTTGTCATTGTGCTTGATAAAATATATCATTTATATTTTTAAGCAGTAGATGAAAAAGAGCAAGGAGAACAAAATCTTAGCCCATCAGATGCTTCAGTAGAGAAGGTAAGTGGAGCCACTTGTTTTTCCAGCTGCAACATCAGTCACTTAAAATTTAGCTCTAGCCTAATGTATACTTACAGTGCAAGCCTATGTATGTTGTTTCAAAGCAAGTCCTACAGTGTTAAATGTGGCTAACGCCTGAGTAAAATGTGTTTTAGGATTCTGTCTGTAAAGTTTGAAAACCATCCTTGTATGGGTACTGTAGCTAGTGTTTTGCATAGAGTGATTTTTTTTTGGTCAAAACCTTTTAAAAATATCAGTTTAATGATGAATAAAGAACTGAAGTGTGTGTGTGTGTGCTTTTCATTTCACAAAAGAAATTGCTTGATGAAGAGGAGGAAGTGTCAGAGTTGCAGCTAAGACTACTAGCTTTGCAGTCTGCCAGTAAAAAGTGGCAACAGAAAGAGCAACAAGTGATGAAAGAAAGCAAGGAAAAACTTACAAAGGCAAAAAATGTACCACAAAAGATCAAAACCAGCACAAAATCGCATTCGGCCAAAAAAACCAGCACTGCAGGTAAATGGTTAAAGTGGTAAGCAGTGGCTTTCCAAGTTGAGATCTGTAATGTTCAATATTTGACAGCTTACTTTCTCCATAGATTTGTTGTGTGTCTTTGGAAAAATTAAGTGTAATTAATCAATACTCTTATTTAAAGCTAAGCAAGCACTGAGGAAACAGCAAACAAAAGTGTGGAAAAAACTGCAACAACAGAAGGAACAAGAAAGGCGTCAGAAGGAAGAGGAACAACGGAAACAAGAAGAGGAGGAGGAGAGAAGGAAAAGGGAAGAGGAAATAAGAAAAATCCGTGATCTTTCAAATCAAGAAGAACAGTATAATAGGTTTATGAAGCTGGTTGGAAGCAAGGCAAGATCAAGAAGCAAGGTAAATTGACAGGCATGGAGTATGGCTTTAACATGGAAGTACTTGTGTAATTAATGTTGCTGTTGGGGGTGGGGTGGGGTTTGCTCATCTTGGTGACCCATGATCTGATAGGATTAGATTAGGACTTGAGGATCTTAGCTCTCTTTGGATATAGACATATTGGTCCTGGACAACTTGCTGTCTTTCAGCCTGTTTTCTATCAGAAATACTGACCATCTTCTCTAGTTTGCTGGGCTTTATGAAATAAGGGTTGTAAAACCTTTGGTAGTGCTATGTAAGCAAAAAATGCTGAGCAATCTGGAAAACGAGAACTTTTAAATTCAAGTATATTATACACATTAAAAACTGAAAGTCGTTAACAATGGGTTTTTTTCCTCAACCTAATGGTTTTCAAAGGAATTGCAAATGGAAATTGATACAGATGAGTAGGAAGACCAAATTAGGCATAAAATTCTCACTAGTAAGTAGTGAGGCCTTATAAATTAGTGGCAACTGTGCTGAGGCACTGTAAATTTTACACTCATTTTGTTAGTCATGTTTTTAAGTTGATTAGGAATGGTGGTGTAAATATCTATGATTTGAGAATTTTCTCTTGTGATCAGAGCCACAAGCACTTGTGTAAAATTGCATCCTGAAAGCACAAGGGATTGTTTCCGCTTGTGTTTTCATTGGGGAATAAAAGCAGCGACTGGATGTGCAAGGTGTTGTAACAGTGAGAAATTGCAGAAATTCCTGAATCCCTCCAACTATATTTCTAACTGTAGCACATTCTTCCCCAGAATCTGAAGTAGTTTTAAGTTCATTTGGGGTCCATAATACGAATTCATGGCTGACAGTGGAGTTCAAGTCCTACAACTAGGTTTTCGCAGAGTCAGCTCCAGGATGGAGAGGGCTTTCTGCCAAATGCCCTCTGCAGACCCACCCTCCTTGGCAACACTAGATTGAGGATGAAGAACTGTCACCAGCAGAAAAGGAATGCCTCCTCTGGGGCCTGTTCCTTTTAATTTTCTTTATTTCCTGGTGCTCCATTGAGTGTTGGAAAAGAGAATTTAATTTTGAGGGATTGGGGACCCTAGAGGAACACAGATAGCAATGCTTCCTCTGTCACTACTGGCTGACCACCTTGACAACTTCTCTCCCTACCCAGAATACCATAGTTAGTCACCTGGATTGGGGGGGGGCAGCAGTGGCCAGCCAGCAACAGAGGAGAAGCACTGCACTCTGTACTACTTGGGGCTTCCGGGCCTATTTCCACTGATGGGCACCTGCCTAGGATTGTCAAGGCATTTCTCTGTCCGTGGCTCACTCTCTTTCTTGCAATACTTCCAGTTGGGCCTCACACCTGATGTACACCCCAGGGAAGGAAAGGAGCCCGGGGTCATTGGAGACAAGGATAATTACAGTAGCTGCAGCTGTAGCTGCTTCAATCAGCGCTCAGTGATTTTTAAAAAAGAGGCTGACATTAGCCTTGTGATCGGCCATGCCATATGCTGATGCCAACTGTACCATTCTGTTGTCATGACCCAGGGGATCATAATTATTCATTTTTTGCAGGTTGGAAATGGTTGGAAGATTTGCCTTCCCACACACTTAAAAATAATTACAGTGTGACTTGGTAGCTTTGAAAAATGCAGTGTTTTGTAAAAACAAACTATTCTGCTGCTTGCTGTCCCTTACTGAAACCACAGTTGTTACGAGAGAAGATCCAGCAAATAGGAGTCAGTAGTTTGCCACTGCTATCTTTCATATAGCTTTTCTTCCTGCAAGTGGGCAGCTATTTGAGGCAAAACTGGCAGCATTGCATGTGTTTAAGAAAGGAAATAAAATATATCTGAGGCTAACAAAACTTTTTTGTGTAGTCTTCAGATAAAGACTTGAGACGGTCAATAGATAAGCAATCTACTGAGAGTGCAGGAGGAATCTATCAATATGATAATTACGATGAAGTTGCCATGGACACAGAAAGTGAAACTAACTCTCCTGGTAAGTGTTAATTTACCTAATGTGTGGATTACAACATTTTATTTTTGCTAATTTCCTAATGAAGCCATAATTAAAGCTTGTGTTCTACTGTTTTATTTACTCATTTACCTAATGTTATGGCTGCTACATGAAGAATAAAAAAATCAATAGCTGACCCAGCATAAGAGCAGGAGCAGTATGTGATGAGAGAAATTACTGCTTATTCTATTGTTTGGATCTTGATGGTGTTCATGAATTGAAGTACAGTTGTACCTTGGTTTTCTAACAGCTTAGTTCTCGAAAGTTTTGGCTCATGAACGCCGCAAACCCAGAAGTGACTGTTCTGGTTTGCAAACTATTTTTCGAAGCCAAACATCTAATGGGGCTTCCGTGGCTTCTGATTGGCTGCAGGAGCTATCTGCAGCCAATCAGAAGCCACACTTTGGTTTTGACAGTCGAATGGACTTCCGGAACAGATTCTGTTCGACTTCCAAGGTACGACTGTATATAAAGGTTATATAAATAAAATCTTGCCTAGTGTAACCTTTTATTTTTTGCTTTCCATGATCCTTTTGTAGCATCATCTCCAGTGCAGCCACCGTATTTTGAATGCCCTGCTGGATACTTTTCTCCTACCATTCCACAAATAACACTGCCTCTTGCAGCACAGATTTCAGTAAGTGCTTTTCAAAATGGTCGTTTTGAAGTAGAAACATTTGAAACCAGAAATATTGTTAGACCAGCCTATCTTTAAATTATGATGTGCTTCTCTTTTGTGTGCATCCCTTCAGGCTGTCTTGGAAGTTATTTCTTCTGGTATATATTGAAATGGGACTTGACCTGGATCAAAATTATTTCTAGTCCCACTCTTATTACTGATTAATGCTAGTACTAATACTCACTGAGCTACTATATCCTGTGCTACCTATCTCTTCTACTGGAAATATAAATAAAAAAATCCCCAGTCAGTATATAGCTACTTACTACTAAACTTTTGTGCGTTTTTAGAGTTGTGTTGCTTAAATGTTGTTTAAGGAACTAAAATGAATAATTAAAATCACTTACCTGGGAGTAAGTTCAACTGCTTAGTGCAGTCTAGTACTGGCAACTAATGGTTCTGAATAAGCAAGGCATTTTCTGTTATTTTCTGTTTTGGAAAATCTTGATTTTCAACTGCAGTATCTTGGCTTTTGGAGTTGCTGATGTTTTGTATTGAAGCGTAGCATGAGCCAGATGTGCTTGGCACACTATTTGTGAAGGTCAAGTAGTAATTAAGCTATTTCTCTTTTCCTTTCCAACGTTTTAAGGCTTTGCCACCAGGTAGCCAGTTGTACGTGGAAGGTATTTCAAGTGCTTCTCTTGAGCCACTACCACCCCTTCCTCCACTTCCACCTGAGGAACCTGAACAGCCACCCAAACCACCATTTGCAGATGAGGAGGAGGAGGAAGAAATGTTGCTACGAGAAGAGCTACTTAAATCTCTAGCAAACAAACGAGCTTTCAAACCGGAGGTATTCATCACTTCTAAATATAGCCACTAGATGTCAGCCCTGGTGCATTATGATCTGCATTACACCAGAAAAGTTTTTTGTGTTAGTTTGGAAAAACAAAAGTGTGACTGGACAACTTGATGGTGGCATGCAGTTCTTTAACCATCATAATCTGTTCTTTAACCTTAAAAGGAGTTTAAAGTTCTGTTGGTTAGGGTTAAATTTGCTGTAAACTGAACAAGTTGCCTCCCACTTGTTTGGTATTGTCCCAGCTATTTCAGCTGGATAATTAGTAGGATTATGACATTTCACATGGTTGAAATCTGAGCAACGATTACTTTACTTACAGCTGATGGTGGCCATTTCCATGCTCAATGGCTTCTGTTGTCGTTAAAAATCTATGCCTTCTAAAATGGCAGCTTCTAACAGGCTGAGCAGGCTATGTTTGTGTTACGTTTTTGCAGCATTTGTGTATTTAAATATTTGAAAGCCTTTCACAGTGGCTTTTCTGATTATTTATAGGAGAACTCAAGTAATAGTGGTCCTCCTTCACCGCCTTTCCCCAATAACTCCCATGCCGTGCCAAGAAGCAATCTTTCAGCCGTCAGTATTAACACTGTTTCTCAACCTCGTGTAAAGAACACAAAGATTATTAGAGTACCAAGACTCCCACGAACAGTGATTACGGTAATGAAATATTTTTTACTTGGCTTCATATAGGAAGGTGCATCATGTTTGAGGTTAACATTGCCAAAGTAGGGCAAGAAACTAACATGCAAAATCCTAGGTAGTTGGTTTGTGCTGATTTGGCAGCTGGGAACAGTAGCATTTTGGAGGTGGGTTAGGTTGGTTCCTGTGTACTGTTTCTTTCAAAGAAGAACAACGCCACTATTCTTAAGAGTATTGCTCACTCAAAATTATTTAACCTTTTAATTCTTTAGCTTCCAAAGCACAAGTCAGTCGTGGTTACACTGAATGATTCAGATGACAGTGAATCAGATGCAGAACAACCCATCTCTGCTGCTAGTGTGTTTGGTGGCCTAGAATCTATGATCAAAGAAGCTCGAAGGACTGTAGAGGTAAATAAAATGGATGTGGAAATGACATTCTTTGAAAAGAGCACATGAAACGTAGTTTTTTAAAATCTTAACCTGCATTTGCTGTGTATTGCAATGGCCAGCTGTGTAAAACAGACTTCCTTGTCTATAGGTAGGAGAACAAGAAGGACAGACCCTCCAAGTGTCCCTATTTTCTAGGGACGTCCCTGTTTTCATTGGAGAAATGTTGGAGGGTATGGCGTTATCTGACCCCTGAGCCGTCTGAAGGCAATCCTGTATAGGGAGGGTTTTTTAAAAAAATGTTTTATTATGTTTTAATATATGTTGGAAGCAGCCCAGAGTGGCTGGGGCAACCCAGTAAGATGTGTGGGATATAAATAGTAAAATTATCGTTATGGAATGGGACATCCCTATTTTTACTGGAGAAATGTTGGAAGGTATGGGTAGACTTAATTGGTTCAGAAGTTAGGAGAAACAAATTATTCCTTTCAGAGAAAAGTTCATCCCAGTCCTTGAGCCCGCCTTCTGACAAGGAGTGAAAGTCATTGCCAGCCTTTTATCTTTAAGTACATTTTGTCTTATTTTCCTCCCTGCACCTGAAGTGAAAGCAGGAGCTTAGTACTTGTTCGCACTGATCCCTTTGGGTAGCTATACAATAAGCAGATCACCTGTCAGAGCTCCGGGTCTCCTTTCTCATGTTCTCATTCAGTGAAGGAGGTCCTGTTTCACACTCTTGCTGGTGAAGACTGCTAGTTGAGCACAGGAGTCGGCAGCACTGCACTGCTTTCTTGTCCTGGCCCTCATTTTTAATTGGGGATATGAGATAGTCAATGCGTATTTACTTTGGGCTCCAGCAGTGTGCCTCTTTCAGTAGGTGTGTGCCACGGCAGGTTTTCCAGAGAATTGCCCATAATAGTCTGTTTACTCTGGAACCCACTGCGGAATGTGGTTCTGCTTCAGAGTATCCTTGTTCTGCCTGGTCTTCTACCATTAAATGAAAAAGAGAAGTTGGACATAACTTTACAGAAGGAATCTTCATAGCTAGGTAGGAGAGCATGTAAGATCTTGCCAGCACTAGAGAAGGATTTGACTTCTGGGTGGCTTTGGGGGCAAGTTGTATCCTGTTAAAATAAGCTATAACTTGGACTCATAATATCCTTTTGAAAGTGTCTTTTTGCTACTTACTTTTCCCTTATATTTCCCTGGCTATTCCGGTTCCCTTGTGGATGGCTCATTTTTTCCTCAAGTCTTACACTTAGTTCGTTCTTTTTCCTTTCCAAAACTGGAGAGGACCTCTCCTTTTAAAAGAGGCAAAGTTGGTTGACCCTGCTTTCTGAATCAGTAGAGTTAATCCTGTCTTCTAGATAGAAAGAAACTTTGTGGTAAATCCAACTTCCCTTTCTTCAACAATTTCAATTTTTTATTTCGGTTCCTATATATAACAGTGTTGGATTCTTCTGTTACAGGCATCAAAACCCAAAGCACCTTTAAAATCTGAAAAAGAAAACAACCCTGTAAGAACCCCAGAGGCCTTACCAGAAGATAAAAAGATTGAATACAGACTCCTAAAAGAAGAGATTGCCAGGTATTTGGGCTTTGCACAGTGAAAATCAAGAAAAGCACTTGAGTTGTTAGCCAAAAACTGACTGATTTAAAAATCAGTGGCCTGATGTAGTCATCCATATTTTTTAATTATTCTATTTTGTTTATTTAAAGCCTTGCTTTTATTTATAAATTATCTTGTGAGCTGTTCTAATTCAAAGTGGTAGTGATAACAAATCTGATTTTACTTTCTTGGAAAATAAGTTTCAGATTTTTGTCTGAAAACTAAAGTTTTAAAAATAATGTGTCTTGAATATTTTAGCAGGGAGAAACAGCGCCTGATAATATCTGAACCCTTGAAGACAAGTTCATCACCAGCAAACTCTGACGTTGAAGTTGATGGGGTTGGTAGGATAGCAATAGTAACAAAACAAGTTACAGATGCAGAGGCAAAACTCAAAAAACACAAGTAAGTCTCCTCATCTTAATGGTAACCCTCCGTAGCAATGGTTAGTATGTGTTGTTTGTGTGTTTGGGACACTTCACTTTAACTACACGCAGGTCCCACTATCTGTCCACTCATTATGTAAAAATTCCCTTATCTGAACATGAGAAATTTGTACCCGTACTATGCTACACATACAAGCTGATTTAGATATTGAAACAGCTGGACCTGCCTATGAACAAAACACTATGAGAGAATGACTTTCCTTAATCTCAGTAAGGGAAAAAACAACAGCTTTAAAGAAGCTCATTTAGTCCTCTTCTTACTTGTTTGCCTTTTGCTGGTTGGGGGCAGCCTGTTTGGGTGCTGTGCTCACTGATCCTGGCTCCTTAGTTTTCGTTCCCGATGCCTCTCCCCAACAGCCATCCTCGCTCTACCCTTGTCTCCGATCCTCCCCTTAACTTGTGTGCAGAGAAGTTGCTCATGAAGGAGCAGGACCATGCATGATTGGAACTTCCTGCTAAGCAGAAGGATTGGATCATGAATGGTGCTTCTCCTTCACAAGCAGCTTTCCTTGTCTGCTGGGAAACTGCAGTGGTGATCTCCCCACCAGCTCTCTGCTTCTCTGTGTTTTTCTGCCTGTGCCTTCCCACCCCAGCGTAATGCTCGCTGCAGCTTCACAGCATTAAAAATCCCCCAACAATAACCTTAATATAAACTGTATTCTTAAATAATACCTAGATACTTTGAACAGTTTAGATGGTGCCTCTAATTTCATACAGCTTTTGTATATAGAAATGAATATAGGTGAAATTTGAACTCCATTTTCTTTTCTTTAGACTTCTCTTGATGAAGGATGAGTCTGTGTTGAAACATCTATTGCAGCAAGAGGCAAAGAAAAAAGAGTCTGTTCGTCTTGCTGAAAGCAAGATTGCAAAACTGAATGAGCAGCTGCAAGCAGCAGAGAAGATACTAAATGCTAATAAAGTGTTCTTGAAGAAGCTTCAGGAACAAGTAAGTTGTCTTTTTCTATAGCACTATAAAACATGCTTGTTTAACCGTAGTGTTGTATGTAGGACAGTCCTTTTTTACTAGACATATTTCAGACTAATTTGTTAGCTTATTTGGTTTATATCCATGCTTGGGTTCAAATGTGACATCTGAAGAATGCATAAATATTTCAGATCCACAGAGTACAGCAACGAGTAACAGCAAAAAAAGCGCTAGCATTAAAATATGGAGAAGAGCTTGCTCGAGCAAAAGCACTGGCTAGCAAAGAACTTGGAAAACGAAAACTTGAATATGATCATTTTGGAGTAAGTATAGCCTTGAAAACTATAGACCAGAAAACAAGAATATTAACCGAGAGCTGAAATGAACCTCCAAACACACCTGTGCTTTATAATACCAGTTTTCAGTTCTTGGAGAAAGCATAAGGGATTGTTGCATTATGAACACTGGCCATAATACAAGTAGCATTCTACTTTTTCTGCTTGCTAAGGAGGGTTTGGAGTTCTTTCTCAAAGGGCACCCATCCTTGCCACATGGAATTTGAAAGTGAGATTTTCAAATTCAATTTATTATCCTTACTGTTAAAAAGTAAAAAATCCCGTGAAATGCGCCTCAACTATTGGGTCCATTCTGGGAAATAATAGCTTTCAGAGATCATGTTCAACAGATTTGAATATTAAAACTTACGCTACTGTACCTAAAAGCTTGTTAACACTTCACTTTATGCTGAGCCTCTGAAATACAGCATGATGTCAGAGACAATCCCCCTTTGCCCATTTCAGACCTAAGGTTGGAACTGGGGAAGGCAGTGTGAGGGATTCTGAACAATGTGAAAACATGCCCCTGCTCTCTAGGTAGTACTGAGCTCATCAGGATAAAGGCTTGCCTAGTAAGTGCAAAGAAAATGCTGTCATTATGTATTCAAGGCCACACACTTCTTTCTGCCAGCTCAGATGGACAATAGGAGGCAGAGCTGGAGGCTTGGCTTAGAGTTTGTCAGGTGCTCGGAATATCCCATTAAAACAGAGACAAACTCCATCTGCTCCCACCAGCTGCATGAAGGATGCAGAGACTGGTTCCCTTGCTGGGAACTTGAAGTGGCCAGGAAGCAAACAGATCAGTTTGGAGGTTATATCTGTATTTGTAGGCCAAGTGCACATGTTCCAAGCACCTGACATGTGTAGAGTCAAAACAAATCCCAGGCTGGGCTTTGTATTATCCATCCCCTCTCCCCGCTAGGCTGTTGCGGTTTGTCACCTTTGCTAAGGACTGAATGAGCTCTTCCCACGGAGAGCAAAATTGTGGGTTCTTAGAAATATACTTGAAATGACATAGATTAATTGAAACCCTAATAGTTATACCACTGGTAAATTATGTTCTGTTTTTCCCATTTGTACGTGTGAATTGTCTGGTAAGAATTTAAACTACAAAGCTAGTCAGAAGTGTTTTTATTTATTTATCTTGTCTGTAAATGTGAAGTACTAAGAATTTTGAGTGTGTTTCTTGGCAGCCAAACAAAATATTGAAATTGGAGAAATCTCCTTCGTCGAGCCCCAAGAAACATTCAGCAGAACTGATTGCACTGGAGAAAAAAAGATTACAGCAACTACAGTATGAATATGCTCTAAAAATTCAGCAGCTGAAGGAGGCCCATGCACATCAAACTAAGGACCGATCAAATATTCTTCCCGTTACAGAAGAGGAACCTGAATTTGCACTACCTCAACCTTCCCTTCATGATCTGACACAAGACAAACTGACATTAGATACAGAAGAGAATTATTGTGATGATGAAATTTTGTCCAATTCCACCAGAGAACGAAGGAGGTCTTTCAGAGAATCAAATTCTTCTACTAAACCTAACCTTAAGCACGTTGACACCCCCAAGCAAGAAACTTCAAGCAAACTTTCGAAAAAGGCACTAGAACAACCCGAACTCTTTTTGGGTCTGAATATTGATGAACTCAAAAAACTTTATGGGAAAGCTGATGGCTTAAAAGATCTCTTGAGAGAAAATACCATGCTTACGGTTTCTAATGAAGAAAACTTACATGGGCAGGTAATTCAGTGTACTATTTAATACTAAAAGATCAAGTTTTTTTAATGAATTACTGTGGCTTGAGTCTCTGTATGGTTATATATTGTATCTTTCCCCTAGGAAATAAAAGTGGACATAGACCCTTTCACAGCTCCAAGTAAACAAACAGAAGGGAAGCCATATCCGTTTGGACCTTATCATAGCCCACTTCTTGTTTTTAAATCCTACAGGTATGAATACTGAGTTGATTAAGGATGCTATGTTGCATAGCGGCTTTGAGTATGGTTGGGGATTTCTGTTGTAAAATCCTTTATATGAAAGGATGGTGAGCTTTGGAGTAGCAATGGAGAACAGAGCTGTAGAACTATAGCTACATTTATGATCCTTGAAGAGGAAGAGCTCTGCAGATGTGAGAAATTAGAGTTTGGTAGCAAATGTTGCTAAATCGCTCTTGCATTTGTAATTATTGGACTTTCATTTAGAACAGCAAACACCAAACTGTAGACAATTTAAATGCATTACATGAAGAGGACACATACACATGTAAAAAACAAACAAAAAAAAGCTCCAACATACATATAGAATACAGAGTTATTTCTTAAAAGTGGGTGGTAAGAATTAAGAACTACCAGCTGACTTGGTCTTAAATACTTTTGTGGATGAAAGAAAAACAAGCTTCTATTCCCTTTTGGGATGAACAGCAGGTGGTGCTACATATCTGCTTATGGTTATGATTATCTTTGAAAAGTGAAGTGATATAGGATTCAATTTTAGTACCGTTAGTACATGTTTGTGTGTTAACCATGAGCTAATTTTACTGACCTGGAAATATTAACGTCTCATGTTGTTACTTTGCTTAGGTTTAGCCCCTATTTTCGAACAAAAGAAAAGCTTTACCTCAGTTCAGTATCCTACAGCAATATGATTGAGCCTAAACAGTGTTTCTGCCGTTTTGATCTAACGGGTACATGCAATGATGATGATTGTCGATGGTGAGTGATTCTCCCCTTCACCTCATACTTCTCTAATTGAATGATCTCTACTGCAGAGGCTATTGCCTTGGGATTCCAAGCAAATTTGTCATTTGATTAAGAAAGATTTTTGTCTGCTGCAAACCTAATTGCTTATGTTAAGATAAAAGGAGAGTTCATTGAATAATCTGTTTCACTTTTGTATCCTGGAAAGGATGGGAATGAGGGGAAAGGTACACAGATGGCTTTTATGGCCATGGCAGTGGAGGGAATCCCTGCTCTTTGTTCTACAAACAGATGCAGGAAGAGGGAGTTCCAAAGTGCCTTTTGCAGAGTTTTGAAGGCCTCTTGATACAAGCTATTGGGGGGGGGGATTCTGCCACCATTTTCTTGAGCATCCCTTGAATATACTGTTCCAAGAAAAATATGTTATTTTCTGCCCAGAGCAGAAGGGATTTAGCTTCTATATGAAGGCATCAGAACCTGCCTGTTCAGGTGTGGTTGTGTCTGTGTGTAAAAATAAATGAACCTGGAGTACATTTAAAGAAATTAGTACAGTGGTACCTCTGGTTATGAACACTTCTGGTTACGAGCTCCGCTAACCCGGAAGTAGCTGCTTCTGGTTGTGCCCTTTGCTCCAGGATGTGAACGGAAATCGTGCGCCAGAGGTGTGTGCACAGCGGGAGGCCCCATTAGCGAAAGCATGCCTCAGGATAAGAATGGTTTCAACTTAAGAACAGACCTCCGGAACGAATTAAGTTCGTAACCAGAGGTACCACTGTAATGGTAAGAACTTATATACCCAGGAGCAATAGCCAGTATTCTGAACTGCCAGCAGCCAAAGCCCCAAAGCACCTTCTCATTCACCGAGAAATAGTAAGCATTGGTTAAATTCCCAGCAATCCTTTCTCCCATAGATAGGGTTTTGAAGCAAGGCTCTTGGAGAAGCCTTAATCGATGGAGTGGGGTGGGGACACCTACAGGAAAAGAAAGTCATTGCTATTTATGTGTGTTTTATAGAGCACTCCTAATTTGCAGTCCTTTAGAAGTGTTAGAATAACCCATTTAGTCTCATCAATTACTGGATTGAATTGGGAATTACAAATTGGTTGCCTGAATGGCTGGACACTTGTATTCAGCTGCTAGTATCATATTGACATATCTGTGTGACCTTATTTAAACATCTCAGATGACAGCTAACATTTGAACGTGAGGTACATTATGTCGGAGATGCTCTTCAAAGTTCACTTTGCTTTTGAGTAATAAAAAGTTTGAGATGTGTTCTGTAAAACACCGGGATTACTGAAGTCAGTCCTTATGAGTAGTAGTGGCACCTGAGTATTAGGTAGAGTGCATATGTACACTATCTTGTCTTGTATACACTTGGCTTGCAGCTGCACACTTCTTAGAGTTTCTGGAAATGTTTTAAATGCTGTTTGAAAATAACATTCACTTACTTTAGGTATGATGTTCACAGAGTCTTTGGCTGATTTTTAAACGGGATTATTTTTTATTTCAGGCAACACATGAAAGATTGCACTCTCAGCCGAAGACAGCTGTTTGAGGATGTTCTTTCGTACAATTTAGCTCTGATAGGCTGTTCAGAAAAAAGCACTGATGAAGAGATAAGCACTGCAACAGGTATGTTGCTTGTTGGTCTTGCCAGCAAGGCAATTTAGTTCTGCAATTACCGTATTTTTCGCTCCATAACACGCAGATTTTTCCTCCTAGAAAGTAGGGGGAAATGTCTGTGCGTGTTATGGAGCGAATGCCTACAGATGGCGGGGGAATCTGCTGCAGTTGTGAGCAGTCCGTGGCTCGCTTTGAAACAGTAAGCGGCTCCTGTCAGCTAGCGGAGCCGGGGAGGAGGGAGAGAAGCAGAGCGGGGTTGGCTGCTTTAAAACAACCCTGTCCTCTATGTTCCTCTCTCCTCCCCACTGAGCTGCTAAGTAGCAGCAAAGCTTTTCAGCCAGCCTAGCCGGGAGGAGGGAGAGAAGCAGAGCGGGGTTGGCTGCTTTAAAACAACCCCATGCTCTATGTTCCTCTCTCCTCCCCACTGAGCTGCTAAGTAGCAGCAAAGCTTTTCAGCCAGCCTAGCCGGGAGGAGGGAGAGAAGCCGAGCGGGGTTGGCTGCTTTAAAACAACCCCATGCTCTCTGTCCCTGCCTGCAGTTTTTTGCTGTCCGATTTTGGATTAGCCACTGTAGGGGCTGTGTGTGTGTGTGCTTGAGCTATCGTTCTCCTCCTCCTGCTTCCTGTTCACTCTCCCTGCGCCCCTGCGCTCTCCCTCCAACTTTAGGATTGACACTCTGTGTGTCTGTGTGTGTGAGAGAGGGCTCCTTCTCCTTCTCTTGCTTCCGTTCACTCTCCCTGCGCCCCTGCGACTTTAGAATTGACACTGTGTGTGAGAGAGGGCTCCTTCTCCTTCTCTTGCTTCCCGTTCACTCTCCCTGCGCCCCTGCGCTCTCCCTCCGTCTTTAGAATTGACACTCTGTGTGTGAGAGAGAGGGCTCCTTCTCCTTCTCTTGCTTCCCGTTCACTCTCCCTGCGCCCCTGCGCTCTCCCTGCGCCCCTGCGACTTTAGAATTGACACTCTGTGTGTCTGTGTCTGTGTGAGGGCTCCTTCTCCTTCTCTTGCTTCCGTTCACTCTCCCTGCGCCCCTGCGACTTTAGAATCGACACTCTGTGTGTCTCTGTGTGTGTGAGGGCTCCTTCTCCTTTTCTTGCTTCCCGTTCACTCCCCCAGCACCCCTGTGACTTTAGGGCCAGTTCTCTCTCTGCGTGTGTGTGTGTTTTGACCTCACTGCGCTTGTTGGGGGAGAGTGTTGGTCGCAATTTTTCTTGATTTGTCTCAGAGTGGTTACTATCATGGTTTCCTTGCCGGGGAGGAGGGAGAGACGCAGAGCCTGCTTGTTCTAAAGGAGCAAAGCCAGAGAGGAGCCTCTCCTGCATTATTAGCAGCATCCTTCTCCACACACCCCACGCATGCTCCTTGTCCCTTGAGTTCTTTTCCTTCCCTCCCCACTTAAAACGTGGTTACAAAGCACGGATCCACATGGATCCTCAGGATTTTTGCACTAGGTCACCCCAAATTCACCATCAGATCACATAGCATATCCATGGCTACAGCCTGCACCAAAAAACACACGCACCCACTGTTTCATGGGGCTGCAATGGCGCAAAAACGTGGTTACAAAGCATGGATCCACATGGATCCTCAGGATTTTTGCATTGGGCTACCCCAAACTCACCGTCAGATCACATGTCTGGCCACAGCATGAACCACAAAAATCATACATCCACTGTTTCGTTTAGAATATTTTTTTCTTGTTTTCCTCCTCTAAAAACTACGTGCGTGTTATGGTCAGGTGCGTGTTATAGAGCGAAAAATACGGTAGGTATTCTAGCTTCATAGCCAAAGTTAAGGAAGCAAGCTGCTTCCTAATGCATGCTTTCACTCTGCACTGTATTCATATTAAACAAAGTGTGATTCAGCCTTCTGCTGTCATGTGTAAACCTGTAGTTGCTTTTTACTTTTCACCTGTGTAAGCTTTCAGCAAAAGATCATAAAAGTGAAAAGTATTTGGAGTTGTATTGATGGACATTGATGCCACCATTTTGAAACAATTTGTAGTGTTAAAAGTTTCATCAGAGTTCTGTGGATTTCGTCATGGATATACAGTATGAGTGCATATAGTTGTAAATTACTGATAATGATATGTGTCTTAGATATTGCTACAATCTTATTTCAGAAAAATATGTCGAAAAACTGTTTGGTGTAAACAAAGATCGCATGGCAATGGATCAAATGGCTGTTCTTCTTGCTAGTAATGTCAATGAAAGCAAAGGTCACAGTAAGTAACTTTTTTAATATCTCAGGATCCAGTCTACAGCAGTATTCAGTGGAGTTTTTTAAAAAAATTGTTTTAGCTGGATAAGCAGGATTTGTTTTGATGATAAAACACGATGTAAAGAATTTAATGTATACTTCAATTTTATCTCTCTTGCAAATAGCCCCTCCGTTTACAACTTGGAAAGACAAAAGGAAATGGAGACCTAAGCACTGGGAAAAAACTCATTTGGACAGTGATATCAGCAGTGAAGAGGAACAGTCTTCTGGACCTATTAAATATGGTAGCATTAATTATTATGCAACTAAATCTGGAATGTTAAGAGTAATTCTTAAAAAGGGCAAAAAAGTGTACTTGAACACATTTACTTGTCTCCCCTCTTTATTTGCCCTGTAATGATAAAACTGATATAGAGCTGGTGTCACAGGTAGGTGGCACCATTTCCACACAGACCCAGTGAAAAATCATTCTATTGCCTACAATGGAAGACTTATTTGATGCCTAATTTCAGCAGGGGGCGGGTTATTATAGGATCCTGCTGGAGCTAGGAAAGGCTGCAAGTATACGTGTGCCTGGAGGCACTGTGTTGGCTTAGTGGTCGAGAGTCCTGTGCCTGAGTCAGTTAGTCATGTTAATTGGAAGAAAGTGTCCTGAATGTCTTGCACTGCTGTCACTCATGATTCAGCACTGACTCACGTAACAATAAGAAAAAAATCAAAATGTTTAAATAAAATTCTAATAGCGTATTAGACAAAAGTAACTCAATTTATCTTGCCATAACAATTACTGTGTGTGTGTGTACATACATACTGCTGTTTATCCGTGTGTTTAGCTTTCAGTAGCTTGCTTTTTATTCACACTGAAGTAATAACTTGCTGCAAGTTGGGTTTCAAATCATGAAAGTTGTGACAATCCTTAAAAAAAGAGAATTGTTTTTATTTGCAGCTCCCGCAGTACAGAACAGAATAAATCTTCCCGCTCTGGATGCTGTTGTGACGCCTGATGATGTTAGGTATTTTACTAATGAAACCGACGACATTTCAAACCTGGAAGCAAGTGTACTTGAGAACCCATATAACGTTCAGCTTTGGATCAAATTGGCCTACAAATATCTGAATCAAAATGAAGGGTGGGTAATTCTTTCTTTGCAAACAAATCAGTTGCACTTTTTGTCTCAAACTTCTCACCTGTGCTGTTGGAAGCAAGCTTTGTCGCTAGCATCAAATGGACCCTTTGTTTCTTTGGCCAATGTACAACAAATAGGTTATTGTTTTAAAGCAATTGGTGGGGAATTGATTTGCTCTTTTATTGTGCACAGTCCACAGTAAGCATAATAAATTATTATGCTTTAAAGTGCTTCATTTCAGCATGGAAATAGTAAAAAGAGGTTTCATTTTAATGAAGGATACAAGTGATTGGATTTCTAAAGGTTAGTTTTCTTAATTCATGATGACAAAATGGAAAACTCCTTAAGCAAGATGGTAGAAGTCATTTTCAGATGTTTTACATTTACATCAGGAACCAGCAGGTGTCTGAGAGTATTGGCAACAAACTGCAGTTGTACTTTACCATCCACAAGTGCCTTAGAGTTACCGTACAAGTTCCCTGTTCTTCCTCTCACTGCTGCATTTCAAATCCCTCAAACTGTTTTAAACACAGAAGAGAAAAAGGTCATGTGTGAAGTGCAGAGAGCTTCTGAAGGGGAAATGCATGTGCATGCCTTGGCATTGTACCATGAAACAGAGAATGTGAAAATGAATGTATTGCTTTCCTTTCTTATTGAAGATCATCCTCCGAACGCTTGGATTCTGCTTTAAATGTCCTGGCTCGAGCACTAGAAAATAACAAAGAAAATTCTGAAGTCTGGTGTCATTACCTCAAGCTATTTTCAAAAAGAGGAATTAAGGAAGAGGTGCAAGAAATGTGTGAGACTGCAGTGGAATATGCTCCTACTTACAAGATTTGGTGGACAGTAAGTTTGATCACTGGAAAAACTATATGTAGTAATTAAGAAGTTAGCACACACTGGCACACTACATCTCACTTCCATATATGTTTAATTTGAAGGCTTCCACTAAATAGCTTTTAAAGCTCAAAAAGAACTTTTACAAAAACTTTTTAAACTTAGGATTTCCTTTTTCCTGCCACAGGGACTATAGAATCCCATAAATTGTACCAGACAAATGGGATACCTGTTTGGAGTTCCGTTCACATTACCTTGCATCCAAACTTTCCCCACAACATCATGCCTCCAGGATAATATGTGATACAGTGCAATTGGCTGTAGTTGAAAGCAAACCAAAGGTGACCCAGAAACTACAACTAATCCAGAATGCGGCAGCTAGACTGGTGACTGGGAGTGGCCGCTGAGACCACATAACACCGGTCTTGAAAGACCTATACTGGCTCCCAGTATGTTTCCGAGCACAATTCAAAGTGTTGGTGCTGACCTTTAAAACCCTAAATGGCCTCGGTCCAGTATACCTGAAGGAACGTCTCCACCCCCATTGTTCTGCCCGGACACTGAGGTCCAGCGCCTTTTGGCAGTTCCTTCACTGCGAAAAGCCAAGTTACAGGGAACCAGGCAGAGGGCCTTCTCGGTAGTGGCGCCCGCCCTGTGGAATGCCCTCCCACCAGATGTCAAAGAGAAAAACAACTATCAGACTTTTAGAAGGCAGCCCTGTTTAGGGAAGCTTTTAATGTTTAATAGACTATTGTATTTTAATATTCTGTTGCAAGCCACCCAGAGTGGCGGCTGCTGCTGCTGCTGCTGCTTATCTCTGAAATGTCTCTGTGCATACACAGAAGCGCTTTAGACACTTGCACACAGCTCTTTAGATCCCAAAACAAAATGAGATGAATCCTCAAACGTTTTATCTTTCTTAACTGCCATTCAGTTTCTAAATCTGGAAAACTCATTTGATGGAAAGGATTATGTGTGTGGGAGAATGCTACAGTTCCTGATGGAGAGTCCAAAATGTGAAGAGAATCTGGATCTTCGGTCCTTTCACTTGCTGGAGATGTTGCTGTATAGAGTTCATCTAAGCCTTTTTACTGGGAAATATCAAAATGCTGTTGCGTTATTCCAGGTACTTGCTTATGTATGTCATGTTATGGTGGTTATATTTTCATCAAAGTGATTTTTGGCTTTGGCATCCATTGCTGTTTTGTCCTATATATCTAGTTTGAAGGTAATGTCCCTGCTGCACTATTCAGTAGCAAATGAGAGCAGTTTCACACGGACCAAAGTGTGCTTCCCTACAGTTATGAAAATATGCTTGTAAATATATAAGATTACAAAATCTCCACCATTTTTACTGAGTGTTCTAGGGAGCAGGGATTTCAGTAGTCTTTACTACTGTCTGTGATTAAATGTTCCTCTGTCACATGGCCTACCAGTGTAATATATGGCTGTTGCATATAGTTTTCAAAATTTGTGTCTTCTGCCATCTCAGTTCTTGTAGAAATAGTTTTAACTGCAAATTTATTTATTTCACAACATTTATATGCTGCTTAATTGTAATAGAACCTTAAAGCGTTTTTTAAGAAAATGTGAGTCTTGGATACAGAACAAATGCTCCTACTTATAGGCAGGATTTCTTATAGGCAAATTTCTAAAACCTGGAATTCCCCAATTGTGACCATGGGATCTGTTTAGTGAAACAAAACATTCAAGCTTGATTGCTAGAATATATTTCTATGACTAGGCATAATATTGCAAGGCTGCCCATTATTTAAGCTGTCAGATTTAATCATCCTATAACTGTCTTCTCCGCAGAATGCACTGAAGTCAGAAAGTGAACCGGTTTTGGTGCAACACCTCACCATAAGTGACCGCTGCTTAGCTTGGTTATCCTATATACATCTGATTGAGTTTGGCGATCTCCCCATCAAGTTCTATGATCCTGCCAATAGCAACCCTTCAAAAATAATGAAGAAGGAGCCTTTTTTAATACCTTGGAAAACAATTGAAGATGTGAAAGCTGATCCTGATACTTTGTTAGCTGTGTTTGAAGGTGAGGTTACCCATTTAAATTCAGCTGTGGTTTATTTCTTGAATTAATATTGATAGAATATCTAAAATAATTGTGCTACGGTTACGTATGCAGTGGACTTTTGCTTTTCAATGTGTAGTCTCTTGTGGTCTTCATTGATTTAGAGGCAGTTTGCTTATGTTTAGCATATATAAGAGAAGCCATGACTTCTGTCCTTACAAGTCATCTGGGACCAATCCCATGGAGCTTGCTTCTGAGTAGAATCCATGTATTTTGCAGCAAGACAGTTTATTGTAGTGGATTGTGCAGACTGGCTTCCCATAGGTTTAAAAAACGTAACGTTTGCAGCATTGATAGTCATACAAACTGCAGTGTGAAGAACGGCAGGCTGGTTGGGGTGAGCTGTTAAATGGATGCTGGGAGGCCCTTCATCTTGAAGTTTAGCATGCTGTTGGGGGAAGTTCATTCTCCCCCTCCCCCTCCCTTAAATGCACCGGCAGATAGGTTTAAAGCAGCGTTTCCCAACCATGGGTCTCCAGCTGTTTTCAGACTAGAATTCCCATCATCCCTGACCACTGGTCTTGCTAGCTAGGGCTGATGGGAGTTGTAGTCCAAAAACAGCTGGAGACCCAAGGTTGGGAAACAGTGGTTTAAAGGGCCCTTTACTTGTTTTTTATCAAGCTGCTGGGTGAAGGGCCTCCCCCTCCTTCCAAATTGGGGGGGGGGGCTTGGGTGAGCTGTGGAAGGATAGGCGGGTGTGTGTGGATGAAGGGATAAAGGAAGGGGGTTTGGTCAAGAATGTGGGAAGGGCAAAAGGGGCTTGTGAGCGCAGCAAGCAGGGAAGGCAGTAGTAAATAATAGTAAGAGGAATCTGTTTACAATAAGTAACTGAACTGAGAGACAGCTTCTTAATGTGATCCTGCATGTTCAATAATGCACATGTATGTACACAAAGGAAATTCTTCAAATGTTCATTAAAAAAAATTGCTTTGGGAATAATCAGTGATAATTGGAAGACTGGCTTTGTTGCTTTCTTAACAGTTTGAAAGAACCCAGATCTTATTTTATCTCTTCCGGTTTTTAAAATTATTTATTTTTATTATTAGTTGGTATTTTTGTAATGGGATCTGAAAACTTAATTTTGTCAGCTTGGATAATTTACATCTTCACCTCTTAAAAGAAACTCTGAAATTATTTCATACCTAAGTAAAGCACAATGACTGAAATGAAATTCATGACTACATTGTCTCCCTACCCCCCACCCCACCAAAATAAAGGTATATTTATACATTAATTTAAGCTTTTTCTGCAGTAAAGCTTTGTATTTGTGAATGTGTAATCTTACTTGATGTTTGCTTGTTTTCAGATGCCATCCAGTCATGCACCAGTGAGGATTCTGCAGCTGATGAAAGAGTAGTTCTCTGTCTTCCGCTATATAGAAACATGGTCATTTTGCAGCAGCTGTTAGAAAGGTAAGTCACTTGCAAAATTGCTATTTTTTATATGCTGTGTTAAGCATTATGGGTTATATTCAACTAGGTTTTACTCAGAGTAGAACCACTATAATTAATTGCTGCAAGTTAGCCAAGGCAATTAATTTAAATGGGTCTCCTCTGAGTAAAATTTAGTTGAATACAATCCTTTGTACAAAAATGCATGGTGAGTGACAATTTCCCATTTTTCTGGTATTAACACAGATGAATATAGCAGCACTAAGAAAGGAGGTTCATGCCTAATGTTATGATTAAAAAAGAATAGGTAATAGGAAAGAGTGTAATAGTTCACAAGATTGTCTTGGAAGTTCTTCTAGGTCACTGTCTTTTTTTAAATAAGATAAGTAATTGCTGTTTTTCACTGTTTTCATTCAAGATGGGAAGCTGCTATTGAGCTTTGTAAATCACTCTTGAAACTAAACCCCATTGACTGTCGTCTGCTAGAAGCACTAGTTGGTTTGTACTTGCGGACTGGCCAGATGGAAAAAGCATGTGACGTGTGGCTTACAGCATTTGAGAAAAACCCTCAAAATGCCCAGGTTTTCTACTTTATGTGCAAATTCTTCATTCTGCAGGTAAAACACCAATGACTTTATTCAGCTTTTTATAACAGGTTGGAGAGAGAACCAAGTTTATTTAATACAAAATGGTGACATTCAGAGTACATTACAGTGAAAGGATTTGACCAGGAGTTTGATTTTCAGACTTTAAGCAGCTGAGTTTTTGTTTTGCCTAAAGTAGTTGTTGCCCACAAATGCTTAAAAAAAAAAAAAGCTGGAATGTGAATCTGAACGGAGTGGTTTATTGGACGATGTAGAACAGCCTTCTTTAGATGATTGGGACTCAACTGTTATCGGCTCCAGCTTGGGTTGGTGAGAGCTGTAGAGGAAAACATCCGGTTGGGGCATGCTGGCTTTAGAATGTGACACAGATGTTGCAACAGTCGTGTGAGACTCTTTATCCTTCTTTTGTAACGTGCAAAAGGGTGAGCTGATGCATCTAACCTATGGAGAGATCAAAAAGTTCATCCTTGAATGTTAATCATTTGAAGCACTGCAGAAAATTTAGGTAGCATTCTGCTTTTGGGTAATGTCTGCCCACCATCTGCATTAATGGTTTTGAAAGAGCCATTAAAATGTATTATGCAGAAGTTTGATTTGTTCTTCACATTTTGTAACTTTAGTCCAATGTCACTTACTCTCTCATAACAGAATAGATCAGATAGTATTCCTCCACTGTTGCAAGCCTTCGTTGCAGCATTCTTTGAGTGTGTGACTCGAGACAACAGTCCTGTGGATCTGTTACGGTAAGTCTGGCAAGCAAACTAATCATTCCATGCTGCTATGAGCTCGGTTTATGTGATGCGTTGCTTGGTTCCGTTTATAAAATTTCTGTATGGTTACTTGTAAAAACGCTTATGTTACACACTGCCATTTTGCACAAACCTTAGTTTCTTGCAGAACTTTATGGCGATGCTGTTCTTAGATTTCTCATTACAGTGAAAAGCAATTCACATGTTACTTTATTATTTGTCAGTTTGTGTGTTGAGTGTAAGGCAACTAGTGCTTGTGATATAAAAGTAGACAAATACTTTTAGAAAAGTGGTGCACAGCTATGTCGAGAGAAGCTATTATTTCTTGAGATATTCTTCCAGAATCTTTTAGCACCCTGTAATTATTGGCACAAACCCCATTTACATATGAGGTAGCCAGGTTAAGTAGCTGAAACTGATGCTGCAAACAGGAAGATAGATTTCTGCAACACCTCAGGCTTTTGAAATAAGCCTTGCAGCACCCTAAGTTGGGGTTGTTATGGGAGCCTATGTTACCTTATGAGTTTCTGTAACTTAATGAAAACACTCCATTTGAGGTAAAAAGTTGATTAGTGGGTTGCACATAGTGCAAGGCTTATTTATTTGCCATGTTTATATAGGTATGTATATGTCCATACACTTAAAATACAAGTTTTGAAAGGAAAACAAGCAAATAAGCATATACCGTAATAATTGCACAATTTTCAAAAAAATACACCAGATTATGACTAAATTTTAAATAAATGTTAATATTTTAATTCAGAATATTATGAATAAACAAATAAGGAAAACACAGAGGGGAACCCCAACATACTTAATATATTTAATATAGTCAATAAGGAGAAGATATTTATATATTGATAATATTTTGCTTAAGAGACATTATTTTATTATTATTATTAAAATTGGTATACCGCCGTATACCTGCAGGTGTCAGGGCGGATCACACATATTTATATGTTCTCATAAGATTGTGAAAGGATCATAACAAAGCCTTCAGACATCTCTTTAAAAGCATATTAAGCATAGCTTAAATACATTTCTTTGGTATCTCCTTCACTGTTTTGTTTTCACTTGGAATCAAACTAGATACCACAGTAATCCTTGGCGCAAGGGAATGCAGAAAATCATGATTTTGAAACGCAGCTATGCTCTACGCTACAGATGGGAAAACTAGACAAGCAGCTACCGTTTTCAGTGGCTGCCATACGCTTCTTCCAAATTCTAGTCTGGCTCTTATTCGCTTGGAGATACACATAGGTGGTGTGTCCACTCTTTGCTCAGATTGCTTCAGGTTAGGATTGTTTCGGTGTAGTGAACATTTGTCACACTGAATAAGGACTCTTTGTTCTAGATATTTTTTGAATTTCCCAATGCCAATTGAATTCACACCGCCTATGTATAAGGGAAGCTTTACAGAAGAGCTTTTAAACCAGCAAATTCCTTACTTGTGGCAAATATACTGGTGAGTGTTTCCAAAGTCTGATAATTTTTTTAATATTGCAACACTTTTTAAGTAGGGAACTACAGATTGTTGAGGAGGCAGCTAATCTCGTGTTATATATAATAAGAGCAAATATAAGGAGTGCCATTGTTGTCCTAGTTTCTGCCAGTATCCTTTAGGATTTTGGTATTTCTGTCATGAACATACACCATGCACTGCTTTGCTTGCCCTTTCTTATGCTATTTAGTTTGCAGTTTGGTGTTAGAAACATCTGTTGTGATTTTTTTACTTAAAACACCATGAAGTTGGCTGTGTCTAAGTTTAAAATCAGAAGACAGATGTGCTGCTTGAGCCCTGTGTCCCACACTTTAGTTTTGAATTATATATAAATGGAAGAGAGAACTTCTTAGAAGTACTTAGGCAGCTGCCAAAATCCCTTTCTTCAAGTGCTTAGATTCATAAAGTGTAAGGAATTTCTACTAAAATACTCCCATCATCTGCATTGTTGGCCACAGTATTTTTCTTGCAGACATTTAGTCAAAAAGAGATGAAGAGCTGTTTTGCTGACTTACATTAACTACATTAATTTCAATATTAATTATTGCCTGTTAACCACTGTGAAGAGTTAGTGTTGAAACACTTTTAAAACTAGGAAACATTTTGTACCTCTGATCATTTTTTTGGCTTATACTTGCGTATAATGTCAAGCTTCTCCATTGCCCTTTTCTTTCACAAAAGGCATGTAACAGTTCCAGAAAAGCTAACGCTGTTTTCTTTCAATGAAAAATAGCTTATACCAGTCTCTTCATGGAAGTTCTGGAGATGCAGTGGATGCTTATGAGGCAGCTCTGGGAGCAGTTATGCAAGAGGAAATAGTTCAGCAGATTTGGATAGAGTAAGTTTAAATGACGAGACATTATAACTGTAAAAGTAATGCATTTGGAAGTGTTAACACCTGGGTTTCACTCCTCTTTTTCAGTTACCTTGTTTTCATCAATGGCAAGGTTGTCAGATCTAACAATCAAGTTCAAGAATTCAAGCTTTTTACAGATCTTGTGAACAGATGTCTTGTTACAGTCCCCACCCGTTACCCTATTCCATTTAGCACCGCTGATTACTGGACCAACTATGAATTCCACAACAAGGTATAAGTGTTTTGGTAATTCAGATACAGGACTCTGTATATAAAACACGTTATGCTAAAATACATGTAGGGTTTCCTTAGTATTTTGTTCAACATAGTGCGCTAAAATACCAGTTCTGTAAGGGAAATGAGAACTGTACACATATACAAAAGCTCCTTGCTGCAGAGTGTGTGTGCACAGCTGCGCAGTGGCTAAATTTGTAGAGTATCAACTTCTCTAAAATGTTTTGTAGGCTGGGGATTGGCGAACTGTAGAAGCCTAGTGTTGCTGTATAGGGGAGGGTTGTCTGTCACACTTTCCTTTCGGAGCTTGACCTCCTTCAGGTTCCTTAGGCTGCTTGGAGATCTGAAATGCTGTGTCAAGCTGGTGTTGTCTCTTCCACCAGCCCTCCCTACTTTTTGAAGGACTCCAGCATTTGCTCTAGCATTTGCTGGAAAAGTGCAAATTCCCCTGTGGTGTTCTTGCTGTGGTTCATCTTTGGGGCCACTGGTACCTGGAGGAGCTGTTTGTAGATGCTGCTACTAACTCAGTGCCACTGTCTTCGTCATCAAATTCAAGAGAGAGAGAGAGAGAGAGAGAGTGCACATCAGTGTTGGATTTGTGAACAAAGCAGGCAGCTTGAATGACCTAACTTCTTGAAAATTAACCTTTACAGGTTATTTTCTTTTATCTGAGTTGTATTCCGAAGTCTCAGCATTCCAAAGCATTGGAAAGATTTTGCTCTACCATGCCTGCTAATCCTGGACTTGCATTCAGGTAAGAAAATATTGGCGGAAGCATTTAGAATCAAGTACCTGTTTTCCCTGATGCCCTTTAAAAAAGTTACTTGCCATCTTCTAAGCTGGATGGCTGAGTGGGGCTTTCTTTGAAGAAAAAAAAAATCTTCACAAAGATTAGATCTGGAAATAAATAGTCTAGAGCAGGGCTTGGGTCTCCAGCTGCTTTTGGACTACAATTCCCCTCATCCCTGACCACTCGTCCTGCTAACTGAATGATGGGAGTTATAATCCAAAAACAGCTTGGAGACCCAGGTTTGGGAAACCCTGGTATAGAGCAAGGAGAACTAATACATAATATGATTTCTAAGCCTTCCTACAAACTGAAATAATACTTGTTAACAAAAAAAAAATGAGGAGAGGAATTTAGTGTTGCTCTTAAGGCAGAGCTTTCCAAACTTTCTCAACACTCCTCCCGGGACTGGAAAAGAGTTAGTTTGCTAGTAAAACTCAATTACTGTGTCACAAAATGATGTGTGTCTAAAAAGTGTGTCACCAACATGGAAAATTTGGAAAGCCTTGCTCTAAGGTGATCATTACGTTAGGGCAAGCATTTTGGTTTGCCAGATAGAACAGTCTCCCCTTCCCCCCCTGGCATTACATCTGGGTTTGTGGGACTCATTCTTAGACCAAGTATTCTACAGTAGGTTTATAAGAACACTGGACAGAGAGGCTTCACCTGTTATTCCAAAGTAGTATTATTACAGCTACTATTATTGTGAAAGTCATACAGAAAACGATTATTTCAAGTTATTGATGCTAAAGGTGGTTCTTCAAGCTATTGAGTGATAAGGTGTACTTAGGTTTTTTACACATGGCTTCTCCATTTGGGCTTTATTTTTGTAAATAAACCATTATACAATATGATGTCCTGATGTGTACAACCACAACAGAGGGTGTACTTTCTTTTTCCCCTAACTGTACTCTCACTTGCACCTCTTCTCCCACCTCCCCCCACCCCTGTCAAGCTTTTAAAAGAGCTTAGTATTACTGCTTTACGTTCTTATTCAGCACTGCATGTTTCCCTTTGCTCCTTTGTCACTGCAGGCTGCTTCAACAACACTGGGAAGAGAGCAATGTCCAGATTCTGAAACTACAAGCCAAGATGTTTACATATAATATCCCAACATGCCTGGCCATCTGGAAAATGTAATTCAACAGTCATACACCTGTTAACATAGATATTTTTTTTAAAAAAATAAGGTTTGCTTCATAAAGCTACATTTGAAGTAGGTCTTCAAATTTGGTTTTATGCTAGAAAGGTTTTTCATTATTGCAGTCTTTCCACAAACTTTGGTTTAGACAGATTCCTGGCACTAATGTCGTAAAATGAGGACTGTTACTTCCCATACAAAAAATATTTCAGAAGTAAGTATGCCTTGTGTGTCTAAGTAAGGAAAATGTGTTGATGAATTTTATTGTTGCTGCTTTGGAATGTTTACCATTAAATTATTGACTTCTGTTTCCCTCCTCCTTTCTACCCTCCCCTTTATATATCATAATAGCAATATCCAGTGGTGATGAACTGATCATTGTCTGCAGTGTTTGTACATAATGGGAACAACTGAAATGTCTTGCTCATGTAAGATTGTTTATGAAATGGATCTTTTTTGTCTCTTCACTATAGATTATCATCATTGGGAGTTAGTCTGTTACTTTCCAGGACTTTTATAGTTCCATCCCATACTCAGTGTTCTTCCCATAAAGATATTCTGTATTCTGCAAAAAAATAAGTCATTTTTATTTCTTCCCTTCAGAGCCATTGCTGCTGAGTGCTTTCTAAAGGGACAGAGAGAGGTATGTAAGAAAAGCTTATTGAAATAGCCAGTTGCAAAGATACTTAACTAGCCTCACCCCTGAGTTTAATGAACTAGTCTACACCTTAAAAAAAAGAAGCTTGAGAACAGTGTTCTTGCTAAGCGACCTTTGAATAAGAGGTCTGCTCCTCAGAAATTGTGTCCGTTATCAAATGAAGGCAAGGAGGAAGAAAGGTTCTGGCTAAGTTTTTTTTCCTTTTAGGTTAATTCTGTCAGGGGCTCGATGTGCTAGAGCCAGACTTGGTTGAATCAGGGAGGGACGCGGGTGGCGCTGTGGGTAAAACCTCAGTGCCTAGGACTTGCCGATCGCATGGTCGGCGGTTCGAATCCCCGCGGCGGAGTGCGCTCCCGTCGTCCGGTCCCAGCGCCTGCCAACCTAGCAGTTCGAAAGCACCCCCGGGTGCAAGTAGATAAATAGGTACCGCTTTATAGTGGGAGGTAAACAGCGTTTCCGTGTGCTGCGCTGGTGCCGGTTCGCCAGAGCAGCTTCGTCACGTTGGCCACGTGACCCGGAAGTGTCTGCGGACAGCGCTGGCTCCCGGCCTATAGAGTGAGATGAGCACACAACCCTAGAGTCTGGCAAGACTGGCCCGTATGGGCAGGGGTACCTTTACCTTTCAAACACAGTAGTGTGCCAACGCAAGGACACTTGGGATGTTAATTTAACATACTTAATTCTTCCCACTTGTTCACATAATGCTCATTTACTATGCAATCCTGTACATGGCAGAAGCAAAACCTGATTATTTGAATGAGGCTTAGGTCCCAAATAGCTGTCTCCTTCCCTACAAACTAGATAAGTGTCCAAGGAGTGGCAATTTATTTGGCAGTCCCTGAGCTACAGATGTGTGTCTGACATCTTCATTCTGTAATTTTTCACATGATGATGAAGGCACACCTCTTTACTCTGTCCTTTGATGCCTAAGATATGTATTTGGGACCTATCTTGTTCCCTCCAGTATAATTGTTTTTTTAGCGGATGTCAATACTGTATTTTTAAATAGTTACACCATGAGTCCTCACTGTGAAGGGTGGATAAGAAATCAGAACAATTAATTCCTCAGTAAGTGGGTGTAGGATTGCAGAACCTTTAAATAACAAAAGCAGCTTAAATCCAACAAAGAAGTCTTCAGTGATCAGTACAAACTTTTGAATATATGGCACACAGTAAACCAATTCAGTCAATTTGAAATGGGGACAGATAGGACTAACTTGCTTCTAAGCATTTACAATGTTGTCATCAGGCTTCCATGTCTTCTCTACGGCCTTAAAACTAAGCACTTTTTGAAAAATGTAAAGCTTTTAAATCTAGCAGTAGCCCTCAAGCATTTCCCTGCCATAGCTTCACCATTCCTAACCTGTGTTACAGGCACATAAGACAGAAAAAGTGCATGTTGCGCAACAAACATAAGTTTTGTTGGGATAACATTAGCTTGATTCTTGTCTCTTCTTTACAGGTCCATCACTTATATCAGAGAGCCTTTCAGAAGCTACCTCTTTGCGCAACCCTGTGGAAAGATGTAATGTTTTCTCCTTATGTTTCCGTTTAAGGTTTCATTTCAATTTTCTGCATATCCCATGTCCATTGATGTGGTGATATTCCAGCTCTGGCTAAATCTTATGTCTGCTTCACCATCTCTTACAGCAGCTCCTGTTTGAAGCATCAGGAGGAGGTAAAACTGATAACCTGAGAAAACTAGTTTCCAAGTGCCAAGAGGTTGGAGTCAGCCTAGATGAGCTTTTAAATTTAAACACTTACAGAACAGAAAGCACGAATCGCTGAACACTGGGTGCAGTCAGTGCTAAGTCCTATTAAATGCCAAAATCATTTGAATGATTCTCCAGGCTGATCTCTGGCTTTAGGCCTCTGAAAAGCAGATGCACAAAGCTGAGCATATCAAGTCTCTCTCTGGCCTGCTTTCCTTGAACCTGGAAACAATTGACATGATCGCCTCCTTGGATAAATGAATGTCCTCTATGGCCTGCTTCTGGGCCCTGCCAGACTCTCATAACATCATGTACGTAAGTATAGTTCATCCCAATGACAGACTTTAAATGTGTTAATTTTTATATTTTATTTTCGATTTTTCATTTTCTTTTGTGCGGTTCCTGATTTCACTTGACGCTCGCACTGATGCCTGAGAGATCTGTGTTTGGGGCTAAAAATATGGGCTGAGTTTACAGCAAAAACAATCGGTCCACTTTGTTTTCCTCCCAACCCCACCCCACCCTCTTTCCCAATCCCCTTTTGTTTCGTTTTGGAGATTCGTTTTCATTGCAGGATATAAAAACAAAAGCAGCCGCTCTTAAGGAAAGTAACTGCCATGGCCACAAGTATGCTTTTTGCACTTGAAGGCTCAATGAGGGTGGTTTCCTGCCCTTTCTGCATTCTGGACTTGTGGCAGAGACTTAAACTTGAAGATTAAAGATACAGTTGCAATTGCCAGTGCATCAGAACCTAAGAGTGGTCAATTTATTATGTGCAATTTTTTGTAAAGAAATTTTAATTTATAATAAAAGTTTAACAGTTAATAATATTGAACTGATTTGTATTAAAATACTACTCTGTAGTATTGCCATTGTTTATACAAAGATATTTTGAATATAAGTTTTAAAAAAATCTCCTGTTTCCATTGTCTTTAATTAAGCTGGTGCAAATGTGGGGGTAGGTTGGTTTTGCTTGTCAATACATGCGCAATAACTGTAGGCCACTGGACACATTTCCCATGAATTTCCCCCCATTGATTGGAGCATTGATGGTTAAAATTGAAAACAAATACACTGGAGAACCGGAGCTAACTCTTATCTACTGCACACCCTGGAGCCACAAAGTGAAACAACTTACCGTATTTTTCGCTCTATAACACGCACCAGACCATAACACACACGTAGTTTTTAGAGGAGGAAAACAAGAAAAAAAAATTCTAAACGAAATAGTGGATATATGATTTTTGTGGTTCATGCTGTGGCCACAGACATGTGATCTGACAGTGAGTTTGGAGTAGCCCAATGCAAAAATCCTGAGGATCCATGTGGATCCATGCTTTGTAACCACAGAGGAGGGAAGGAAGGGGAACCATGGATCCTCTGCTCATGACTGCAGCAGATCCCCCCTGCCACCCGCAGGCATTTGCTCCATAACACGCACAGACATTTCCCCTTTCTAGGAGGAAAAAAGTGAGTGTTATGGTTCAAAAAATACGGTACATGGGCTAATCCTCAGCCACAGTCACAGATTGGGAAGGGGCAGAACATTTTGTTAATAACGAGAGCATGCTGCATCAAGCCACTGGCCCATCTAGTCCAGCACCTTGTTCTCACAGTGGCCAACCAGATGCCTATGGGAAGCGCCAAAGCAGGACCCAGTCACAAGAACACACACTCCACCTGCCCTTTCCGGCAGCAGGTATTCAAAAGCCTACAGCCTACAACCTCGGAGGCAGAGCATAGCCATGAATAGCTAGTTGCCATCGATAGCGTTTACCTTCCACATATTTCTCTTTTAAAGCTGGTGGCCATCCCTGCTTCCTGTGGCAGCAAGTTCCACAGTTTAATTTTTTGTTGTTGTCTGTCCTGGGTCTTTCAACATGCAGCTTCATTGGATGCCCATGATGCCTATGAATTCTCGTGTTACGAGAGACGGAGGAATAACCTTTTATCTACTTCATGGCATGCAAGATTTTATACACTGGGGTCATGTTGCCCCTAAACCCTTTCTCCAGGGCAAGAGTTCCACATGTTGCCGCCCTTTTCCCATAGGAGGTGGGGTCATGTTATTAATCTGTACTCCCACTCCCCAGTTGGACTGTGCATGTAGTTCGCTGGTTTTCCTGTCGCATCACTTTCAAAGAGAAATTGAACTACCCTTTGGTCCAAATACTGTTCTTTGTTAGCAGCACCAAGCAACACCATGATTTATTTTATTTAAGCCCCGCCCATCTGGCCGGGTTTCCCCAGCCACTCTGGGCGGCTCCCAACAGAATATTAAAAACGTGATAAAACATCAAACATTAAAAACTTCCCTAAACAGAAGGAACTATTGTGATGTAGTGGTTAGAATGCTAGACATGGGAGACCAGGGTTTGGACCTCCACTCAGCCGTGAAACTTACTGGGTGAACCTGGACCAGTCACTGCCTCTCTGCCCGACCTACCTCACAGGGTTGTTGTGGGAGTTAAATAAGAAGAGGGAAGAACCACACAAGCCACTCTGAGCTCCTTGGAGAAAAAAGGCTGGGTTATAAACTCAGGGGTGGGCGTGGGGGTGGGAGAAGACCATGCCTGCCCTGCCTATTTAGGCCATGATTCTATTAAACTAGAGAAGCTGGCGCTAAGGGGAAATGGTGTGTCCTGAGGTCAAACGCTGGGTCTCTGGCAGCAAACCTCTCTTCGAGGGATAGCACATGAAGTGAGGACAAAGCAAGTGGATGCCAGAGAATCTTCATTTCATGCCTAAATAGAAAGAAAACAATCTGCCACCAGCAATTGAGGAGAACCAGCTATGGACAAAAACCATGCAGTGTTCATCTGGCTGCTACAAACTTGTTACTCACTCAGTCTTGCACAATTCTCTGCTGCGATTCTTTGTAAGTGGGAATAAACCCTTTCATCCTATTTGGTGTTTCAGGGCAAACACCAATAATACCAATCACTTTTCCCATGCTACTCAAGCTGTATGTGGAGTGAAGACAACTGCAATAGTAGGGCATTTTATTTTTATAAACGCAAGCATAGCTTAGTTCTTTTATAGACTTTCTGTGGGGTAAGTATCATTGAATCCACTGACAAGAAGTAGAGTGTGTTTGCTTTCTTAAATAAGAGGTGCCTTTTTAGTCCTGAGGTGGGGTAAATATATTAAGCAAAGTTCTATATTTTACTGAGTACATAGCAGACACAGGCATGGCATATTCTCAATCCAAAAAAAAAGGAATTTTTCTTCCATTTTGCAGGTAGCTCCCTGACTGGAAAAAGTTATGCAGATGCAACCTTTTCACATCAGGAGCATTCCTGTGACACTGATTCAGCTGCAAACTATTACTGGGAGTTTTTATTCCTCCTCTACATATTTCTGGGCACCCCTTCCTCTGTGGAGAGATTGGAGAGGTGTGAATTTGTGGTTCTTTATTCTTTTTTCTTAGTCTCTTGCACCTAAAAGGTTGCAGAGCGACTTGCGTTCAAAAAACATACATGTAAATGCATTGTTAACTATAAGGAAAAAAGTCATATGAAATATTAACATTTCATACAACATGTAAAAATGAAAACAGCCCTTCACACCCGGTAACAGTGATGGACAAGGTTTAGCACCACACTAAAAGCAGACAATACAGTCTTTCAAAGGCCTGGAGAAAAAGTTCAGTTTCTACCTGGTACTGAAAAGGTGTGCAGAGATCGACCGGGCAGACCTCACTGGGGAGAGCATTCTGCATGATTGTATTTCAGTGGTGGAATACATGCTTTGCATGTGAAAAGTTTATGAGCTTCCCCCTACTTTCAGGCATTTGGTTCCTTTTAATTTGGTGCTGGAGAAAGCCCTTTAAAAATAGATACTAGTATTTATACTGGAATACACACAGTTCAAAAACACGACGATGCTAAATTGTCACAACCAGATTTCCTGTGTCAGAAAAAGTCATCTCTTCCAGACTTAAAAGTTGAAAGCGAAGATGGTATTTCGCTTAATTGGTTTAACTCATGAAGGCATTTCAGCTAAAGCAACAGTGATGCTAAGAAAGGAAGTTGTGACTGCAGATGAGGCTGTTCAATTGCCTTGATAGCCTCTTTCCTCTATGTTTATATGTTTGCAGTAGAACTTCTGCCAGAAGCAATCTTAACGGTCCTGCCTGGCTGTTGGGCACAATAAAGTCTTACTGCAACTGAAATCAAAGCTTGTGAAATTGCTGGCATGGAATGCTGAGATTTATTTGCTTTTCCGTTAAAGAGGAGTGTACTCCTGGATCATAAAAGTTTTTTTCACACTTGCACCTGTCGGTTCAGAACAGTCCCAGGCGAGAAGAAAGGGCAGCTTAAGACCTTTCCTGTATAGGTAGAAAGAGGTCAAAGGAAGGCAAGCAGGATTATTATATTTTTAGCTGCCTTCCTAAGAAGTGTGTGCATTTGAGCCTTCCATGCTGTTCACAGGTGACTGCTTCCAGTATTTTTATATTAACAATTTGTGTGCTTTGAGTGCTGTATTTCCATCTGAAGATGAAGTAGATGAGCTGGTGACTCACTCCTCTGAAGCCCCACACCCCCTCCCCTGTGTTGTATCCATGACATGGGTGTAGTCAGGATTTTTTTTGGGGGGGGGTAGCCAAAGTTGTTGAGCTTTTCTTAGGAAATCAAAGTTGGGAAATCACGGGGGGAAATACCCCAGGAAGAAGACATTATAGGGGGCAGGCTTCTGCTGCGGGGAGAACCTCAAATAATAGAGTCGTTTCAATGCTTTCCAAAAATATTTGGATCCATGGGGCTGGCTTTCTCCTCATCTCTGGACCAAGGTCACCCAGTGAGCTTCAAGGCTGAATGGGGATTCAAATCCTGCTCTCCCAGGTCCTAATCCAAAACCCTAACCATTACGCCACAGTGGCAACTTCAGAGCTGACGTTGGTCTCTTTTTGGGGCTTTCTGCTGGAAGGAGATAATTGCTATGATCTGAATGGAAAATTGGAGCCTTAGAACGTATCGATTGTAAAAATGAAAAATCCCCGTGTCAAGATTTGTGGACTCATACTGCAGAAAACGGAATATCCCTTGGACACGTTCCAAGATATAAACAACAACTTAATTCATAGAGCCTACACGAGTCAGTTGAGGACTATAAAATCCAAACTGGCACATGAAACTCATGTTTATATCCCTTGTTCAGGGACATCATCAAGGAGCCTCACAGTTAGTAGCTTTTTGTTGGGGTTTATCAGGTCAATTTAGATCAAAGTGTAGGTCGCCTCTACAGAAATCCAGCTGCTGACTAACTTCATCTAAGGATTGTCCTGATTTTTCCACAAAATTGTGTTGAATCTTTCTGAGCTCTTACCTATTTGAAAAATGATGTTTACTAATATTTCTGCCACTTATTTTAACCTTGCAACTAGCAGTGTGATTGAAAGTTCCAGCATCCAATCAAGGTCACAATCCTGCCTGCCATTAAAGAAACCCAAAGATTATTCCTGCCTTAGTTAAATGAGCTCACATATTATTGTACTTAATGGAAGCTGGACTGACATGAGGTGGTTAACAAAACCTGATCCCTATGCATATGCATTTAAGGAACCGGATAATTGTATAAATGACCCACACCCCAAGAGGCTTTGCAACCTTCCCACAATGTGATGGCAACTCCGTAGTATTCAACAGTATATTTCTGATGTATGCACACACATTCTGTCCTTGAAAAGTACACACATTTACTGATCAATGTGTGTAATACATCTTCCAGTTTGACTTCATTTGCTCAGTATAGGTAGGTTCCTTGTATTCTCCAAAAAAGTGCATTTTCTCCATAATCCCCAGTGGTTGTTTCATTCACATTCAAGTCAATATAGTGTTGCATTTGATTCAGATGCTGTGGAAGTGCCAGGGGCACCTCTTGCCTGAGCTTGGCTTCCTTTGGAAACAGCCGTCAACAAAGACTTAAGGATTTGATGCCAATTTTGAGTTCATTTTCTAAAATGCAGGTTTTGCAGCTAAACTCCTACAAATAAGCAGCCCCCAAAAGACGTTTTCCAGAGCTGCAAGCCTGCATTTCTTCCTCTGCTTCAAAACTGCTGCTTCCCGCGCTCTCTGGCCCCACCTACCACTTGCAATGCGGCCCCTGGAAGGTAAATCACAAGGGACAAAGTCTCCCATCCTTGTTTGTTAGGGCTTTTTATTGTTTCCAAATGGTGCCTTTAATGACTAAGAAGTGTTCCCTGAATGATTAGGGATATGCTTAGGTTCATTCATACAAGTCTGCTTTGAGCATAGGACAGAGATAATGAACGGAAGAGAAAATTTTCTAGGAAGGAGATTGGCCATGAACCCCACGCACCTCTTTTTGGTTAGGCCCACAGTTAAATTTACATCCACTGTACTTCCAAGAAATATTGAGTAGGAATTACACTCTAATTGCAAGAGTTCTATCATCTGTCATACACATTCTGTTTCCAGTCATGTTACACTTACCCAAGTTCCCTAGGGACAAATATGCCCTTTGTGCATTTAATAACTGAAAGAGGATGTGATTAAAAAAATAAATAAATATGTAACATACTTCTTGAAAAGCCTTAGACCCAGGCATAACAATATATTGATTTTGGGGGGTAGTGGTGGTATGATGATGAAGATCTAATTGTTAGAAACCATTCTCTGAGATTCTTTCGCTAGCCAGTTAAGGTCACCCTTGGCTGGCGAACAGTTTAAAATCATAAATGTTAAATGTTTCTAAATGTCTTCCGTATGCCAGAGGAATTTTGGATGGAAAACTGGAAGCAGAGGGTTGCCAGGGAATTTAACTGGGCAATCTAGAACTGGATAATAATTTCCTAATTACTCTAATGACTTTCATTATCAAGAATTCTCGGTGTGTCCCCCAGGAAAATAAAAATGATGGAGTGTTTAATTTCTAAAATGTGAGGTGCCAGAGATCAATTGTGTTTGTGCCATGTATTTTTCTCAGTGGGCCATGGCTTCTGAGCAGCAAGTCTCCGGTCTGCCTATCTAGCTTTGATCATCTTTCACCAACGCAAGGTGAGCAGTTTACAGGAGACTCAATAACTCACATCAGCTGCCTGTTAGGGTCAACTCAGCTGGCAGAATTATTTGGCTGCCCTCAGCCTGATCTTGGAGATGGTGGCCATCTGGATTGGTTTGGGATAAAAGAACAAAGCTATGTCAAAATTACCATTTACTCTGGCTCCAGTGCACTCCCAACACCTGCCTCAGGTAAAAGACATCCCCACCCCTACATAGCCCAAGTTAGGAACACTGTGGGAGGCTGTCCTCCAAACAGCTAAAATTGCTGAATTTTTTAATTACGTTGTTGGACTCAAGGGCACCCACAGTAGTTTTTCCAGGGCAGGGGGCCAAAGTAAGGGGGAATTGGGTGGAGCAGGCTCGTGGGAAGACAATGATGTCCCCATTTTGTCTCATTTCTATGTTTCGCCTCTCTCACATGTTCTATTCTCTCTCTCTCTCTTTCAATGAAAGCTGGGAATCTGGTGGCTATGTTTAGTTGGGGGAAGGAAATTGCCCCCCTTGCACTCATCACATGGACCACCACAGTTGGACAACAGTCCAAACTCTTGTGCTATTTCACTGCTCCTTCTGTTTGCACACAACACAAAGTCTGAATGGAAACTTTTCAGTCTGGTTCCTGCTGATCTCCAGACAACTGAGGCAAGGGAGGGGAGTCTTTTTACAGGGAACCAGGCAGAGGGCCTTCTCGGTAGTGGCTCCTGTCCTGTGGAATGCCCTCCCATTGATGTCAAGGAAATAAACAACTACAGTATCTGACTTTTCGAAGACACCTGAAGGCAGCCCTGTATAGGGAAGTTTTTAATGTTTCATGTTTTATTGTGTTTTTAATATTCTGTTGGGAGATGCCCAAAGTGGCTGGGGAAGCACAGCCAGATGGTCAGGGTATAAATAATAATAATAATAATAATAATAATAATAATAATAATAATAAAAAAGAAGAAGAAGATCCACCTCCTGCAACCTGAATGTTCTCCTTCAGGAATCCACAAACCATCATTTATTTGTTTGAAAACCTTACACCTCACAAAGAAATTCAAAGCAGCTTAAAGCAATGAAATATACATGCAATAAAAAACCAACAAAGCAAAATGCTATACAGGCTCATGCAGATCAGTCCTTTCTTCTCCATTATAAACAGACACTATCAACATTCCCGTGGCTCAACTACTCCAAGCCATAGGCTTCACTTGTAAATTCACACAATCTGACTGACCTCTGATTCCTCTGACTGTCCTCTCCTCCCCTGACAGATACGAGACATATTGAAAACAATAGAGAAACCTAGGATCTTAGCATAGCTGTGATTGGGCGTCAGGATGACACCAACTAAACAGGGAAGCAGCAGAGACTGGAGGTTTCGGCTTTGACTTCACACAATGGGATGAGTTACTTTAGTATTTCTTATCTCCCTTACTCATTCTGGAAGCTCTCAGGGTGGTGTTTGTGTGTGTGTCAAAGTAGTTTACAGTAAAGCAAATTAACAAATAATAGTACAAAACACACAACATAAAATGGAAGGCAGCAAAACACAACCCATCCAGCAGCAATAATAAAGCAATAGTCAAACAAATGGGTAGCCCAAAGCAAAACCAACAGGTAAGTCAGCAGAACCAACCATCAGCAGAACTATCAGCCTCATTCAAAGTCTTGCCTGAGTAGCCAAACTTTCATTAGGCATCAAAATGATAGTATAGGGCTGTGTGGGTTTTCTCCAGAGGGCATACCTTACAATCCATCCCATAACTAAAACCATCTCCCTGGTCTTTGTACCCACCTACCTGGATTAGGCGCTTGGTTGTTGATTGAAGCATGGTGTGGTATGTACAGAGAAGACAGTACGTTACGTACCTGCATTCCAAAATGTTTTAGGCTTTTGCTAGCACAAGGATAGAGAAAGCTGTGGCCTCTCAAGTATTGTGGGACTCCAACTCTGTCAGCCCCAGCCAGTGTAGCTAATGATCAGGAATGAGAGGATATATAGTCTAGCAACACCTGGAGGTCTACAGATTCCCACCTGATCTCGTTGTGGGATAATCAGCTTATGTAGCCAACATGCTGAAGTCTAATTAATCCACGAAGGGGTTAATACCATAGAGTAAGCAATCCTACCTAACTTAGCTATGTCCACTTCCCCCTCACCTTGAGAGGAACAAGGTAGTCAAGCCTTTGGTCTCCTTCAGTCTGCCTGAGCAGCTCAGCGTGTAAAAAGGTTTGAGCTAGTTGCTACAACTCAGACTGCATGGTTTTCACAAGCCACTCTTGAGTTCCTATACCAATAATTTAGGAGCATTCACCACTCTGTAACTAAGTTTTACTGCCTGTGTAAGTTTTTCTGAATGCTGTAGTGCAGGCATGTCCAACCAGTAGATCGTGATCTATTGGTAGATCCCTGGCTGATCCTGGTAGATTGTGGGACCCTTATCGATCATAGGATTAAATAAAGTCTACCGAAAGTTAATAATAAATAAAAGTTGAAGAACTCTGGGCAATCCTACCCCCCAAAAGCTCAACAACTCTGGGTAATCCACTTGCCCCCACACACTCCTCCTCCCTCCAATGACAATGGGTAGATCACTGCCAGTTTTTTTATACTGGGAGTAAATCACAGTCTCTTGGGAGCTGGACGTGCCTTCTGTATTGAAAAGCACATGACTCTGACCATTGGTGAGTTTGTAAGTAAAGCATTTTAAACTTACTTTTGAACTTAAAGGGCATATTTTAAAAGTCTAACAGCCTATATTTCCACACTTTACTTTGCTGCATGTTTTGTAACATTAAATATCTGTTGGGGTTGTCTCACCAAAGAGTACTTGCCCCAAACTTGGATATTGGCGTTCAATAATTCTCCTTTATATATAATTTTTCCTCAAATGAACACTAGGAACTTAAATTGTGTCTAGAAATGAGCATGCAATCACAGGCTCATACAGCATCTCAGAAATAAACTCTAGCCAACCTCAGACAAAAAAATTGTTGTGATATTTTGCACTAATTTGATTTTCTGGATGCTTTTCAAGTGCAGTTCCACATACAACATGATAATCTTGGTGATGGAAAAATATTAATGGCATTGTTTATTCCTTCTTGTTTCCATGCATGAGTATACCAAAATGGGAAGAAATATATTTAATACTTTTTTCATAAATTGGCATTTTCTCTTAAAGCGGGGTAGCATGAAAAGCAGCACAAAATCTCTCATAATTTGAAGTCAGATTTGTTCAAACATAATGCAGAGCCAGCTTTTATTTAGAGACTGGAGGTTTTAAAAAACTTTTTACATGCTAGATCAGTCTGTATCTCAAAAGGAAGTTGCATTATTGTTGGCTAAATTGCTGGTCTACATCCATCAATGGATGTTTATTGCCCAAGGTCAAATACCCAATAATAGGCTACTACAAACAAATGTAAGTATTGGTGAGTGTGGAAAAGTTTTCTTAAGCTTTCTCTGATTACATTCCTCCTCACTACCTCTAATCTTTACCTCTTGGGGAGCCTTTGTGTTGGTAACTGTAATTCACCATTACTGGCTTATTCTAAAATTATAGCCTTTCATGCAATTCTTCATGAGAATTTTGTTAGGGTGACACAAACTTCCAACATGAAAAGCTATAGGTATGTGACATGAAAATCCCTGGACTATAATGCCAATACCTCTTGTATGTGAGAAACATTAGATTAGGTAAATTGTAAACGTTATGAGAGAAAGTATTTTAGGTTTATGTTTTTGTCCTATGTGAAAGAGAGTTACTTGCAAGTTCTATTATCATGAGGTGGTAAAAATGTTCTGGAAATATTTGGAACTGCTGCCTATCTTCTGCGAGTGTAAGATACCGAGGCACTCTTTCTGCTTAGCTGCAGGTTTTATTACAAATTCCATATATTTGAAACACCAGTAGAAAAGAAAGCACATCCTCTATTTACAATCACTACACATTTACATATATTATGTACAGATAGTGAATTTAGTCAAATATATGAGAAGAAAATAGAAATCTAGGAAATATATCAGTACAAAACTGTACATGGCTTATTCTCATTTTTAGTATGATTTTACTGTAATAATAAATACAGTTCTATATTTACAAATCTTTTTTTTAAAAAAGCTTCTCAAATGAATTTTATTATTTCCCCATTAAAATATCTCAATTATAGCTTTCAAACTTGCTTATGAAAATATTATGCATAGTGGCCTGTTTTTGTTCTGAAGTTCAATTTTTAATATAAAAGAATCTTTATTGAGCCAGTCTTCAGACTTATTCTTTTACTTCTTGTATACAAAAGAATATATATTCATGTGAGGAACAATTTCACTGACATTAAGCAGCACTCCATAACCGAACCGCAGTAAAAGTAAAGCTAAATAAACATTGTAGTATGTATTGTGCCATGGTCAGATGATCTCTTGTTTAATCCAAAGTAGTTTTAAGAACAGAGCTCCAGTTGCACGCTGCATTGCTTCAAAATCCAAGGAGACAAAGGAATATGATAACCGTGCAGCCGGCGTTCGGGTGCATACTTTCCGCATTTGTTCATTTTCTTTCCCAAGGATGCATGTGTCAGCTCAGTAAAGTGATGCTGGATAAATCTGACAACAATTCAGGTCTCCCAACCTATAGTATTCAATGTGGTTCTTCCAAAGCAGGTCTGCTATTGCTAATGGGACTTCTTAATGTAAAGTTCTAACTCAAATGCCTATAAGCTGTGCTATGTTCAACCTCTTTAACAAGTTAAGAGCGGCTCTTCACTTTCACGCTTAGTTAAACAAGAACACTGAGGCCAGTTCATGTGTAAATATGTATTGTGCAACTAGGAGTGGTACATTTTCCATAAATACTTCCAAGATAATCTCATTTTCTTAATATTTGAAGTCCCATTAAAAAAACAACAACAGCTTAGTGGAAGTTTCATTGTGACCATTAAAAGATTCATGAACGGACAGTGAGAAATGTTGATCTATTTTGAATCACCAGAGCCAGTGCTGTAAACATCAATGGCTTTTGGATTTTTTATTGAGTCTGAACCTCAGCTGATTCAAGAGTGGTTGTCTCTAAACCAGACTGAGATGGTATCTGTTAGGCTTTAGGATGCCAATTTTCATTGTCACCAAGCCTTTGGCACCCAATAGTAGTAGACAATTATTTTCTTCTTACTGCACCCATTTAATAAATGTGTGATTGATAATTTTTAAACACAGGTGACTCTGAGATGAAGCTAATGACATGGAACAAATGTTACTGAAGACAGGTTACAGCTTTCACTCATTCGATACGATGATGGCACTAGTGAATTGTTGGCGGGAATATCATATGATATTCTGGTGCTTGCAAAGGTTACGAGAGCCTGAGTTGAATCACATGACTGTTTTTCTGCATCCTCTGAATTAACAGAGACCAGGCTGGCATGCTTGGATGCTTTCCATGAAAAAGTCTGCTTTCGAAGACTTCCCAGGTCTTCCTTGAAGTGTGGGTTGAAAAGTATGTAGAGAAGTGGGTTTAGACATGCAGGTAGGGGGACAATTACTAAAAGTATTGGTTTAATTACTTCTGGGCTAATAAACGTAAGGTTTAACAAGGAAGAAAATGATAAGATGGCCACAGGACAATAAAGAATGCAGTTAGTAAAAAGTAGCAAAGCAATATGCTTGACCATGGAACAGTCCCAAACATTATCCAATTCTCTCTTATCCAAACTACAGTAGAGTTTTGTATAGGCTATTGTCATTATAAGAAAACAGAGAGAGTTCAGCAAGACCAGTGCCACCATGTAACCCACAGCAGTTGGCTTCCCAAAAGGCAAAGGTATGCACAGAGGGGAAACCCCATACTCACTTCCCCCAAGTACTGGAATCACTGCAACGATTAAGGCCAAGACAAAGCAAAACAAGATGGCTACCCTCATGCTAGCAAGAGTGGCACTGGTCTCAAACTTTGTGGTGTGTTTCACGGAAAAGCTGCGCTCAAGAGCTGCTAGCGTGAGCAAGAAAACGGAAGCCTCTGAAGCAAAGATGGAGAGAAGTCCAACGAAGTGGCAACCAAGTCCACCTTCCCACCAAGCTCCATACTGAGCAAAGACTCCAAAAGTTAATGCATCCATGCTGGCAAGCACACTGCTGGACACACCCATGAGTGTGTTCACAATGGCTATTAGTCCAATCAAGAGTTTTATGGAGGAAATAAAGAGCGGGAATCTGAAGATCGTCGCAACCACCAATGCATTGCAAACAAAGGCCAAAACCACGATGGTCCAGACGCCAATTCGGATTAGCCAGCTCCCGAAGACGTAGTCACAAGGCTTGAAGGGTCCTGCAAAGGCGAGACAGAAAAGATGAGTGCTTTTAGCTGCCGTGGCAACAACACAAGCCTTCTCTTGGCCACTTTGCCCAGAGTGCCTGAGCCCTAAGAAGACATCCTTTCCTCTGCCAGCCCTTTCGCAGAGCCCAGGAGAGGTGGTGAAGAAACTGCCAGTTGCTGCTGCTATTGAAACAGTATTATTATTATTTTTTAAGGGAAGAAGGAAAAGGGATTGTGGTGGTACTGGTGCCACTAAAAGAAGAATGCAGCACAGGAGTTTCTAGCAGCAGGGCATTGGCAGAGGCTCCATAAAGCACAGCTCTGGGCTACATGCATTTTGTCTGCTGTTTCAGAGAGGTGGCAGTTTGAGCATTGCCTTTTTTTGTTCTGTGTAATGGTTTTTTTGTGGTGCTCACAATAGCTGTTTAGATTTACAAATGTGCCCCCAGGCCCCTAAAGGTTGGGAAGTGGCTCTCCAGGCTTCAGGCAAGAGTCTTGCATAGCCCTACCTAGAAAAGCCAGGAATTGTATCTGGGATCTTTTGCGTACAAAGCACGCACTGAGTTGCAGTCATGCACACCATGGAGCACTGCGCTTTTTCATAGCTCCTTTTTCTAGAATATAGTGCAGAGTCTGCCAAGGGAGGAAGCGAAGGAGTTTTGAAACCAACCAACCAACAGATTGGATGTAGCTAGATCAATACCTGGAGAGGGAGAGCACTGCACCGAATGATGAGCTTTCAAATCTTCATCAAAGTCAAGAAGAAAATCCTCAAAGTCGCGGTCATCTGTAAAAAGATGAGAGGAAGGTGGGTGTCAGTCTTGTCTCACTTGGAAAGCAGTTCCATAGCCTGGGGGCAGCCACTTAGAAGGCCCTCTCCCTCGTCCCCACTAAAGATGCCTCTAAGGGTGGCGCTACCAAGATGCATTTTCCCTGAAGATCTCAGAGCAAGTATATGGTCCTTCAAATAGCCTGGGCCTAAGTCATATATCATTAATCTCTTAAGCATTCAGAGAAAGGGTGACAGCTTATCCATTAATTCAGTATTTCCAGAAGATGCCTTACAGTAACTGAGCCTGTAACTAACTCTAAGGACACCTAACTCAAATAAAGAACAAATTCTATCCCAGTTTACACCTACTTCCCTCCCTTTCGTCTGGGTTGAATTTTAGATAATACACTTATTGGGCAGACATTTGTCCTCTTGTAGTCTGTAAAGAACAGAGGCAATGCTAGATTTTAAAAAAATCAGTAAGGCATTTTGTGTTAAATTCAGGAAATTGATTTTAACAACAGTAGCAACCCTTAGACTCTAAGGCAGAGCTGGAGCTACAAATTTTGTCACAGAAGGCAAAAGACTGCATTGCTGCCCTCGCTCTCTTGCAGATGTGTCCCCCCCATTCCACACCCCTGCCCCTTGGAATGGAGAAGCCTTGCTGGAGTTGGGAGTGGGAATCAAGAGGAATTTTAGATCCCCAACTCACCAAGCCCTGGATCCCAATCTTTCACCACAAAAAACCTTGAATCCTACAGCTCCTTGCCACCAATGTCTGCCCACACAAAGCTGGGGAGAAAGAACCCAAGAGGAAGTAAAATTCGAAAACATTACTTTACAAGGGTAAAATAGGCATCTTATTGGAGACTCATTTGTACTGGCATTTTATTTTAAAGGCTGAAATCAGAAAGGCATACATTCATTTGATTATTGGTAGCCAGATTCCAGTCACAGTAAGTGGCCTCTTTTAAAACTGATTCTTATTATTTACCATGTGTATGGAAAACGCCAACATCTTTCCTTTGAAATTCCTCAGCACTGCTGTTCTCATCCTTGTTCCACTGGTTTTGGATTTTGTAGTGGCCATCGCAAGCTCCAAATGCACAGCACTGATAAGCATAAGGCATTTCAATCACCCTTTAGAATTAACAGACAAGATTATGAACATCAAAACATCAGTGTACTCTGAACATCAGTGAACATCAGTGTACTCAACCTACATCCTTTGCAAAGTCAACGCAAATGGCATTAGCATCAAACTGAAGCAATAGAGAGGCAGGGCTCTGACTCATTAAACAAATATTAAAAAATTAAGGGAAAGCATATTCTTCCCACATCCCTGTACATTTCAGAACATTGCACACATGCCATAATTCCTTCTGTTTTCAATGTTCAGGCTGTGAGCACTGTTGCTTATGTAGCTACACAACACTGCTGATGAACAAGAAGGAATTATCAGCAGATATGTGTGTGTAAATCCCAAGGTTTGCAGAATTACATTTAAAAAACCAGAAAAACTCTAAATGGAAAGGAAACTGAAAAATATCCACATGAGGACTATTCAATAACTATGGAATAATGTCTGCAGGGGGTGAGAATCAGAAAACCAGTGGGGAGTCAGATTGGAGTGGAGTGGCTATGAACATAATAATGATTTATATGACCTGAACAGGAAACATAACTTGGATATTTCAAATGTGATGCCAAACTATAGGTTGTTTTTTTTAAAAAAAAACCTCGCATAACCCTTAGCTCAATTACATTGCTTATTTGAACCTCACACTTTTGATCTTGTAGACTTATGTAGATACAGAAGCTCAGAATGGCTTATGCTGACATATTGACCTTTTGTGCTGCCTCCAGGCTGGACCAGGGTACTGGTGCATTGCATCAAATTGTGATGCTGTTCCTGTTTGGCATTGGTTGAGCCTGACTGGTATCTTTTTACATGCCAGCTCCACCTCTCAAAAGAACAGACCATCAATAGCTCTTCCTCAGATGTTCTGGTTACAGTATTTTTGCATTAAGTCAATATGGCAAAGTATTTTACTGCCACCCTCAAACCACCTACTTGATTCAATTCTTTTCTTTTTGTTTGCAGCTATATATTCCCTACATTTTTCAAAATGGGGGTAGTTTATAAAGCAATGGTCAAGTGCTCGCTTTGGCAGCACAAATGCTAAAATAAAGCAACGGTCAAATGAAGGGAGCTAGCCACTATAAAACACAAATTAGACAAATTTTAACAGGGGCTGTTTATTTAGGGGGGGATATTGCTGAGAAGCAGATGTGTTTCAAAGTGAGCAGCTACCAGGGTGTCCAAAATCAATCATATTTTCTTGAGATAAAAAGGATGTAGTAAGTCTATAATTTTACCATGTATATCTTTGTTTCAGTGCTGTGGTTCAAAGCCTCTGAATAGGAAGTAACTCACATTATACAGTGACACCCCTCTCACTGCACATGAGCACAAGTGTGCCTTATTAGTTTTAATGAGGTACTCACTTGAGTTCTGGAAAGTTTTCAGATGATATCAAACTTTGTAGTGCATGATTTCCTGTTAATTTTAGATGAGTTAAACCATATAGGCCAGTTACAGGAAAAGAGGACAAAAGGTTGGATGACAGATCCCTGCAAAATTAAAGGGGGAAAAACCAGTTTACTATTCCAGAAGGGTGGGATTTTTAATTTTTTATTTTGCCTGAGGGTATTTGTTATTGTCGCAGAGTATTAAATTTTGCAAACAATAAAACATAAAGACGATTCAGTTGACAAAGGATGCACCTTGGTTCCTGGTAAATTTGCTGATTCACCTCAGAGCCCAATCCACTTGGAAGGTCTCTTGTACAAGCCACATGGAAAGGAATAGGACTGTAATAACATGTTATTGGATTCTTCCCTCCATTTTTATTGTTAGCAACTCTTTGATGCATAAAGGGCCTTTACTGAAGTTATGTGTACAGTGGTACTTCAGGTTACATACGCTTCAGGTTACATACGCTTCATGTTACAGACTCCGCTAATCCAGAAATAGTACCTCGGGTTAAGAACATTGCTTCAGGATGAGAACAGAAATCGGGCTCCGGCGGCGCGGCAGCAGCAGGAGGCCCCATTAGATAAAGTGGTGCTTCAGGTTAAGAACAGTTTCAGGTTAAGTACGGACCTCCGGAACGAATTAAGTACTTAACCTGAGGTACCACTGTACTTGGATGTCAGTGTGCTTGCACCCTAACCAGATTGTCTTGCTTGGATTCTGCAAAATTGGTCAGCATCTGGGATATTAGCAACAGCAACCACAGAATTAAAAAACCAGCCATTGCTACTTATACTGATGCCTTCTAGGACAGGGTTGTGTCCAACTTTAGTCCACTAATGTTGATCTACAGCAGTCCTAGAGCAGATCTATTGGAATTAAGGGACTCAACTAACTTAGGGCCATTAATTTTACTCTGAGTAAAACATAGTTGGATACAGCCCACAGTTTTTAAAGAGCAGGCAAACTTTTCCATTGGTATGTTATTTGTATGTAATCATCGTTGACCTGGTTCACCTGCCACACTAAGCCAAACTATGGCTTACCAGGAGAATGTGAATGTGCAGGTTCCTGGAGACAAGCTCACAGAACCTTTGCTTCTCCCTGGTCTTTCTTTAAATTATTTTTTTACTCCTGTGCTGTGTTGAACCTTGGGCTCATCAAAACTGACTCTCGTGGCTAAACTCTCTCCTCACTAACCGAAAGTTGTAGCCAAGGTTTGCTCTTAGCTTTGGCTTATTGTGTTGTGCAAACCAGCCACTGTTGTGTCAAAACCAGAGCATAAAGGGAGAGAGAAAAACTTGCATCCTGCGAGTCATGCTGCTTACTCTACATAGTAGAGCCCACCCTACTCCTGGTATCTATGGATGCTGCCAAGAACATGCACAGTGGCACCTACTGATGGGATGCTATGGTTCCAAGCACCTGTGCAGTGCCTATAGTCACTTGAAGGCCTCATGCCACAGGCCATGTAAGTCCTCCTTGCCACTTTAGTAAACTAGGGGAAATGTGGGACAACATGGAGGGCTCTAGTTAAATACTGTGGTAGGCAGGAGCTGAATGAATCTAATTAGATTTAGAGCCAGGCTCCGGAGTGATCTGGGTCTGATCCAAATTTAATCATGTGGTGCATCTGCTGCCCAAGCTCTCCTGTTCTGCATTCTCTCCATCACTAATTGATACCATGAAACAATGCAGAAATGCAAGACCACTATGGCTGGCCAAATAAAGGCCAAAGCTACTTTGTTTTGCATTTTGTTGTTCATTAAATTGTCATTCTATTTTACCCTGCACTGAATAGAGCTTTTTTGTCACTGGGTATTTGAATGATCATAATAGGACAGTATCAGATATAAAAAAAAGCAGAATACTTACAGTTTAGTCAGAGACAATAAAGAGGAGAATGCATTGGCATGAATGACTGATATTTTGTTCCAAGCTAAATCCCTGCAGAAAGGAAGAAAATTATATATGCTTAAAAATGCATGGAGATTTACTTTGAATCTTTTAAATTAAACAACAATTAACTGCATGAAATCACTTCCAGTAGGCTAATTTTAGACCAGTGTTTGGACATTATGATAAGCCACAAGTCATGGCTTACTGTGAATGAGGAGCATGCTACTGCACACAGCCAGATTGCTTCTCCCTTTGTTGACCTGGGTCCAACAAACCACTAGTCTAGGCTTAGTGTGCTGTATGAACCAGTGCTCACAGTTTGGTTGCCTCCAAGGTTTGTTCTTGGCTTACCTACTATGGTTTGTTTGGAAGAAACAAACCATAAGCACTGGTTCACACATCACACTAACAAGGCTCATAGTTTTTTGCTCTTGGCTCAAGAAAGGGAGCACAGCAGGAGCACATTTTACGGCTTACTGAAATGTACAAATATTCTGGGTTGCAAATGCACACATCTCTTCCCCTTGATCCAGGATCTAGCTAACTAATAAGCAAATTATGGGATGATCTCTGGTCTGGTTCAGATAAACTACTGCTGTTTGAACAAACCATGGTTTATTGGAGGGGGAGTGTTGGGTTCTCCGCTCGCTCCCTTCACTCCTCAGTTACATTCAGATTGAGACCCAACTACTAAATCACCATGACAGCTGAACCAGGAAATGTAGGCAGTTTTAAGTTTACAATCAGCATCAAACCCTGATTTGTAATCCTGGTTCACAGGCTATATTTAAACCATAGCTATCTAGTTCAGATGTTATAGGAAACTGATTTTATAAGCGTCTCCTCAAACTAGGCATGTGAAAGGATGGCAGAAAGGGAGGGAGACTGCTCTAACAAACCATGGTTTATGGACGTGTTAAACCTGAACAGAACCTTTCTCTATTATCTACTAGCTTCTCAATAGACCTTCTTCCTCTTTCACATCTGCTACTTCTCTCGTATGCCAATTTCTCTGTCTTTCCAATCTTTCTCCCACATTTCCCCTTTCATATCTCCTTCTGGATGCATGTTGTTTTTTGCACCAATGCTTCATCATAATAAGAACATATATAAGAAGAGTCTGCTGCCTGTGGAAAACCCAACATAGGATAATACAACACTGAACAGAATATTATAGAAATGGATCAATTATTACTCCCATTACATGGAGTGTGGCCATCAATTTTTGTACATTTACACACTCTGCTCCTTGCTCTTTCCTATTGCCATCTGTATACAATTCACTCAGCTTTTCCATTCAGCAGTGGGTTTTGAAGTGTACCCATAAGAGGCTCCTATATGAGTTAAATCAAACTTCCTATTTCTTCAGAGAAGTCTGCAAGCGGAAGCTATTTCAGGGTTGGGGTTTTTTGTTGTTGTTCACGGCTGTGTGAATTCATTGCTGGAAATTTTCAACGTCAGAATGTTTGTTTTGCTTTGGCAAATCTAACCTGGCAAGCTGAATGATCAAAGGGGGGAAAATGGAAAGCAGAATATGTAGGAGCAGGCAGAGGAAAGGAATGTGAGCTTCCATGTTTCTCAGTACCAAGGTAAATAGCTCTTTTATGGCTATACTCACAGCGAACGTAGGGCAACCAGCTGCTGAAATGTGCCGGCTTTGATTTCATATATTTCATTGTGGTGTAAATCACTGTAATGGCAAAAAAATGGCTTTAGAGAAAACAACTTCTAGAGAACTTCAAATGCTGCCCAGGATCCCAGAACTACTTCAGATCTCTCAAGAGTTTGAGCATATCTAGTGGGACTTCGACTGCCTCCTCCTGCCCCTGAACCACATCACAAACTGATCTCTCAGATGCAAAAGTTGCTTGGCTTACGGTACTTGGGGCTTGTTATCAGGAAGCATAGGTACAAAGCCCCCTTTGGTTGAGTGTGCAGAACTCGTTGTATGTTTATTTGAATATTGGCCATTGTTTAGATTTCTTTTAGAGCTATATGTTACACGAAAAACAGAATTTCCAGTCTTCTCATGCATAAGAAACAACTTGCACTCCTGAAATATGTATCCTATTCATCCTGTCTCTTTATCCAAAAGGAAGAGAGCTGCGAAGGCGTCGTAAGAAGCAAGCTAGATGGGAAGAGCATCATATCCTGGATCAAAGTTTAGAGCTTATCCACTCCACTGAAAACTCCACGGACAGAGTCATCTAAAAAATTGAATCTTCAATCCTCCCCACCATCAAAAGCCCCTTATAGTTATATTTTTTATTTTTCTTCCACATTAAACATGCAAAAGAATGTGTGATATGATGGAATACATGATGCACTAGACCTCACCAAATGCTTCTCTCCCTAACCCAAAACTATGAATTTAAAATACAAACCAAGGTTCTGACTCATATATACAGGTCTACTCCTTGCATTGGAGGAAATGGTAAAACCTTCCTCATGTGCACATACATTATTTTTTATTTTTATTTTTTGTAACCTTACACTTTCTGAAGATTTTCACAAGCAGTAAAATGAGGCAAATCACCCAGCTGGTTATATGAGAGGTCTCTGAAATACAAAAACAGAAAAATATAAGGTGGCTAATTCTGTTAAATAGTAAAAATATATTTAGGGTTATGGCTTCTTTCTGGATTCAGTTTTCCTTCAAAACACAACTCTTCTTTTAATTGCTTAAAATAATCTACTAGATACTTAGTTTTAAACCATTTTTCTAGGTGGATCTGATCTTTCGAACTACAATCACAGTGAAATTTAATTAGCTTCCCAGACTACACTTTAAATTAAATAATCTTGCCTCTGACCTTTAGAACTGCCATATCTTTAACTGAGGAAAGTGGTTTGAGGAACTAGAACTAACTTTGAAATCAATCACTATGGGGTGGGGGTGGGGGGAAGAGAAAGCCCTTCAAATGATTTGAGCCAAAACTCAACAAATTGCAGAATAACTGAAACATCTGGACTCATTTATAGTATAATATAGCTAATCAAAAACAAGCCATGGTAATTTGCAGAAATTGTAAAAAGAAGAAAGAAAAAAGGGAAATAGATTTGCATCCTGTACTCCTTTGTGCAGGGGAAACTCCCATCAGGCTTAATATGACTTTTGCCTCTGTAAAGAAAGAAATAAGAGTGGACACAGGGACATGTCCCTTGGTTCTGTTTTTTAACCTTAGATGGTAAGGTTTTGTCCCTGGGCTAATATTCTTTAAAATTAACTTATGAAGTTAATTTTAAAGTTCTCCTTGTATGGGTGCGATGAGGAAGCTCCCCGCCTAAAGAGCATTTACTTCTCGTACGATCCATCTCCACTCAATGGGAGAAGGGTATCAATGCCAAAGTTAAAGGGCATGCTCATTTAGCAGGAAGTAAAATACAAGAGCTGCACTTGTAACCTCATCAGGTATAAGTTGCAGAGGCACAAAAATGGTAAAGTTATAGTAGGTCATTTTGGCTACCTGTGTGTGTGTGTGTGTGTGTGTGTGTGTGTGTGTTTGTGTGTGTGTTTGAGTGGAAATTCTATCCCAAGATAGAATCCCAAGGGTAACGTAAAGTAACTGTAGAAATGGTCAATACAACAAAACCACAAAAAGCAGAAACATTGGAGGAAAGAACTGTCAGGCCACCCTGTGGATTAGGAATGGTAATCTTTGCACATCAGGTTCCCTGGTCTTAAGGACTGGTTGCTTCAGATATTGAGAAAAGATTCCCATGGAAGCATATGGCCCAGGGCACACACTGCACATTTTAAACCTGTAGACAATGATCCTCCCTACTCAGATATGGTTCTACACTACAAGGAGAGCCTGCAAGGAAACTCTGACTTAGAGGCTTTCTCTCCCCCCAGCCCCCCAAAAAACCAACAACAACAGGTGGGCAGTGGAAGCAGGAGTGGAAGGGACACAATGCCAGGGCTGGCACCAGCAGGCAGGCAGCTATTCTTTCCGCTTGCGTGATGGTTAATTGCATGAGAGGAATGCCGAAATAGAAACAAATGAGAAACTTGCAATCTGGACAAAGAAAAATATTCCGTAAATTAAGCCAACATTTCTGAATGATTTTGTTTATACGTAGGCCTTTTCTGCATTTAAAATAAAATTGTCAATGCTTCCCCCCCTTTTTTAAAAAAACCAACAAATGTGAATTTAAATCAGATAATTCTATACATATACAGTTGATCTGTGATGGTAACAGTGCTGTCAACTGAAACACCTTTACTGAGTTTGGTCCTATTCTATGCTTTGCAGGAAAAGATACTTCATTTTGCTCCCAAAGTCAGAGAAGCAAAGGTAGCTCATAAGCAGCAATATTTAATGTTGCTGTGATAGAATTAGTACCCAACTTTCTAAGAAGTGCCCACAAGAGCCACTTTGGCACTATGACTGTATGTTTTTAGCTAGTGTTATTAGAACGTTGGCTAAGCAAACTAATGCCAGATACATTCATCATGATGTAATCATTAAAGGAAAGTGCAGTTGGCCCATTCACAAAGAAGTAGACAGAATGATTACTTTTGATAGTGATTAAACTAACACTGCAGCATTCTTGTAAGCTACAATAATGTATTGGTTAATCATTATAAGGAAACAGGTCTCCCATACATCTTGGGAATAGTGTTCAAAAATCCAATTGAATAAATATGCCTTGGAGAGAAAATAAAGGTATGGAACATTAAGGTATAAGTGAGGATGGAGTCTGTCCCCATTTCGGTGATTATCAGAAAAAGAAAAACCTTTAACAGAATGGAAACTGGGCTTCCCTGGCCCCTTATGTATGCTTCCTGGACATGGGTGACTTTTAAAAATTATCTGAAAAGTAGGAGGAAGCTTGCTTAAATCCATACATTCTATAAATCCTATACATTCTCAATTTTCTCCCTCTTATGGTCACTGCAATCAGTTAACTGAGCATACTCTGACTCGTGATATTGCTTGCTCATCTCATTTTGCTAGGCCGTCCCACCATGTGTTTTACTTTTCTTGCATTATAATACATTGTCTCTCCACCACAATCCTGTGTATCAAGTACAGACTGTAGGCACTGCAACTAGGGGCCATGCAGCATTTACGTTCTGTACTCTGCTTAATGGGACACGGGTGGCACTGTGGGTTAAACCACAGAGGCTAGGACTTTCCGATCAGAAGGTCGGCGGTTTGAATCCCCGCGACAGGGTGAGCTCCCGTTACTCGGTCCCTGCTCCTAGCAGTTCGAAAGCACGACAAAGTGCAAGTAGATGAATAGGTACCACTCCAGCGGGAAGGTAAACGGCGTTTCCATGCGCTGCTCTGGTTCGCCAGAAGCGGTTTAGTCATGCTGGCCACATGACCCAGAAGCTGTATGCTGGCTCCCTCGGCCAATAAAGCAAGATGAGCGCCGCAACCCCAGAGTTGGCCACGACTGGACTTTATGGTCAGGGGTCCCTTTACCATTTACCTTTACTCCGCTTAATACACCATTAGCTCTGGATCAGTGCTGGATACATTTTATTTTATCTTTCCCTTTCTGCAAGGAACTTAACATGGCATACAGTTCTTATCCCACCTGCCCAAGAGCCTTGAGAGATGGGTTAGACTAAGAGACAGCAACAGGTCCTGGGTCACCTAATGAGCTTTGTGGCTCAGTGGGGACTTAAGCTCAGTCTCACCAGCCCTGGACCAACACACTAAGCACTCGCCATACTCAATCTAGTGCTAGTACTAAGTCTTTACATGACGCTGGAATATTGTTGCTAGGCTCTTTGTTATGCATCTGTTTATGCTCTTGAATTACGAGAGCTAAATATGTGAATTTCCATGGTGATGATATAACACATTTCTGAGAACGCTGTATCTTGAAAGTTCCTAGGATTTAATGTAAATATGTCTTTTATACTTACAGTACTTGGAGGTTGGGTAGCTGATCACAGATTGTTTCAGGAAGGTATGTGATCCGAGCTCCTGTAAGGGTCCTGTTAAGAAACGCACATCACCTTAGAGTGAGTCATGACAATGCCCACCAGGCAGGAGGGACTGAGAGAAGATCCTGTGAACTGGGCTTATGTGAGAATGGGCTTCTGAAAGGAGTATGGAGCATGGGGAGGGGTGTTCAGTTGTTTCTCCATCAGGCAAGGAGTAAGAGCATGAATCAGAGCATGAAACTAGCTCAAATCCACGAAATCTGAATCGATCACGGTTGCAGACTGGGTTGAACATGATTGGTTGAAGGACAGCTTCTTTAAAGCAAGTCAGCATTGGCAATAATTAATGCCATCTGCTTTCAGCAGTAACATGAACTATCTGTCTGATACTTACAGGCTTTCCAGACTTGTTGTCCCAGTCAGATCGGGAAACTCTGTTATCTGTGAAGCACCATTTAGTGTCCTAAAGTTACAAACACAATGTAATTAGTGGGATTTTATTTTTTTAGAAAGAGCAAAGGAGTTCTTTTAGTGGTGAAGATATTTTAAACTTATGGATACATACAAGGTTCTGAGTTCAGGTAAGTGCTGAAAAGCAGACTTTTCCACAATCTGAATAGGGTTGTCATAAAAATGGCTGTGAGGAAGAAGAGGAGGACACAATTAACACTCAAGATTTATATCTTTAAATACTTTTGCAATAAACTGGTGGGGGGCGGGGCAGGAGAAGTAACTCCTCTGGAGTTACTTCTTTTAATGTGCCACACCTTTCTCCCTTGCTTTTTGAATTTGCTCCCCAGATTACAATTATATGCTTATTTTGATTTAGACCAACTGTGTGATTATACCTTAGTGTGCATTACTATGTGTGGCCTATGTGTGGCCTAGGGACATCAGAGTGAAGGGCAGGAAATAAATTAATAAACAAACAAACAAACAAATAAAGGCAGGGATGGAATTGAACACACCTTACACATTCAGAGTAAGAAATGAACAGGAAGATAGTGTTCATACTAGCCTAGCAAAACTCTCCCATCTTGTTTCCGCACTAACATATCTCAGTTTATTAAGCAGAGATACGCACAAGCCTTGTGCCAGCATGCTCTGTTTTCCAAATGTGGAAACTAGGGTTATCAGGTTACGGAAAAAACAGGATCTGAAACCAGCTTCAACCTGGTAAACAGTTTCCTGGTTTGGATATAAAGAGAAACTATGTAAGGCCTTTTAAACAAGTAAGTAACTCTTTATAAAATGGCATTTTATTTGCTTTTTCACTTTCCAAATGCCATTGTATCATGTATGTGTCTGTTGGGAGCTGGAGCTCAAAATTTGGATTTCACAACCTTGATTTTAATGTGTACAGGGAGGGGGGGGCGAGATTTCATAAAGTTTGAGAAGCAATGGCCTGCTCACAGAAAGCAGAGAAGCAAGATACATAACAGAATTTAGTAATTAATTTCACATTTTCTATTAAAAGTGAACTGATGCTACTTACATTGCTATAAGGGATGGATTGCCCACAAATGCCTGTCCAGGTATTGACTTGATATTATTACTATGAAACCCCCTGGAAAGGAAACAGAAAGCAGGATACTCATACTCACAATATGTGAAAGAAATATGTGAAAGGCACAGTCTCTTGGGATAAAAAAATTCAGATCTGTAGAATGCTAGCAGGTGTAATAATGGAGGTCTTCTGTTTTCTAGACATTACCTCAGTAAATGGGGATGGATGGATGGACAATCAGGCGGGGAGGGGGAAATTTTGCAACAACACCAGCAATTTTCTCAAGTCTTTCTTTTTATTCCTAAAAGCTGCAGGGAGTGAACCTGCCCATTCCCTCTAGTAGCAACATGAAGAAATGTTTCTGTGATACACTGGTAAAGTAGTGTTTATGAACAGTTTATGCTGAGCGACATTTTTTGTTAATGAGATTTGCAACCAGAGCTCGCATACATGTTTATTTTGGAGGTAGGTCCCACTGAACCTGTCCTCATGCAAGCATGCCACTCTTCTAAATATCTTACTGGACAAAGTTAACTAAAATAAACAGGACCAGCTCCCAAGAAAATGTGTTTCAGATCAGGGTGCTAATGAATGCGAACATACATAAGATCCCAGGGCATCCTGTATGTACATTTTAGGCTTTCACGGTTTCTTTATGAAAAGTATTTTAGATGAACAAGCAAAAAAGGACGAGCTAAACAATGTAATTGCTGCCATTTAAGAAGGAAGCAAATTGTCTCCAAATTAATTACAGCATTTTATTCACATGAGTAATAATCTATTGTCAGAAACAAAGGCAGCAATGAAGTGTTCAGCAGGAACAGTAATGATTTGTGTGGGAAATGTTCATTTGTTCAGTCAGGTATGAACAAAGCTTCCCAGATTTAAACTGAAGCATGGCTTGGGCAAGACCATCAGCTGCTGCTATTAGTAGGTTGGCTCAGAATACTGGCTGCACAAGAAAATTATCTCTAGAGCAGAACCCTGAACAATTAAAGTTGAGGCAGAGCACAACACTAATTATTATTATTTTTTAAAAAAAGATTTCTAAGCTACATATAAAAACCCAGACATTTCCACAGTGCTTTATCATCTGCAACATCATATCGTTGTGGGGGGAATGTAAAGGCGAGTTTTTCAAGATGCAGGCAGTGAGCATGCCTATTGTAGAAGTTAGCTATTTGTTCATTAATGTTGTTTCAACATACAGTAACAACCTTACACTAACTTTCTGCCTACCATGACAATTTTGAATGTGCAGTTGCATGGCCAAGTGAAAAAAGAACAGGCGTCCTCTTGCATATTTAAGTTGCGTAGAAGAGGCCCTTTTTAGCAGATGGAACTTTTTTCTGATTTCCCTATGTGCAGGATGGAATGGTACAGACCAGATGTAGAAGCACCAAGTCAGCCTCCTGATTGCGTATTTCAACCTTAAGCAGGTGGGGGGAATAGCTTAAGAAAAGGGTTGCAGCTATTCCATGCTGTAACAGAGTAAAAGCACATACCCCTTACTCCCTTATAAATCGCTTGGTGAGGAAAGTTATTGTTGTCCATGATCCCCAAAGGAAGTCAACTCATAGCACAGTGCTTTTCCCAGCGCAGTGGCTGAGTATCTCATCTTGTGAGCATACTAAATCTGAGAAAGTCAGATTCTTATTTGGTTAGATGCTGGCTTCCTCTATGTCAGCCTCCCCATCTCTTGGGGACAGAACATAAAAACGTATCATTTTGGACATGGTGTTTTGCCTTGATCACATGAAAATTACTGAATCTATCCTAGAGGCGCCAGCCATTTAGAATCAGTATTACTGTTATCTTTTATTTTCAGTGCAACCTCCATTTCATGTATTCATGGCTTTCAACCATAATCCTGGCATTGACTGACTGGCATTAGGACCTGCCTTACCCACAAGTTTAATTTATGCTATAGATTAACTAAAGAGGGGAATGTGGGAATATCCAAAGTGAGTCCGGCTGGCAGTGACCAACAGGTCTGAGAAGCATTGATACGCTATTCTTAAAAAAAACTCTGTAGATCTCAACAACCTCCTGGCTTATGAGCAGTGGTACAAAATGGGAGGTGGTGGTGGCAACTAATACAGAGGTTCCGCTCCCCTGAGAGTGCATGCACACAAACACACCAGATATAGGAGTGGCAAAAGGTTATGATGATTTCAAATCCAGTTCCCTAATGTGTATGGTACACAAAAGCATGCTACTAAAAACAGATATTATGGTCCCCTTGCACACAGCTTGAACAGTTGGGAGTTCTTAGTCAAAGGGGAAAGATGAAAGGAGAACTTTAAAAAGTCAAAGATGGAAGTTTTTAAATCTTAGGCAGCGCATCACAGAGTTCAGTATATGGACTTAAGAGGAGAAATGAAACAAAAGGTATCCTAAGAGCAAAAATGAGTTTGGCTGGGGAGATGTCATGGAGGGAAAGGATGAGAAGAAAAGGCTTTGCTGGCATCATTTTGTACAATTTGTGTTATAGATTTATATTTAATCTGTAGAGGAAACTCGAGCCCTTTGTTTAAGCTAGGTGTGGCTAACGTGTGGTCCTCCAGATGTTGTTAGCTTCCAACTCCCATCAGCTCCAGTCAACATGGTCAGTGCCCAGGTCTTGCAGAATTTGGACTTCAGCAACATCTGGAGGGTTACTAGTGACCCAGCCCTGGTTTAAGCATTAGCCTGGTACCCAGAGGCTACAAGGAATAGGCAAGTGAGTGGACTGACAGAAGATGGGCAGAGAGCAGAAATATAGTTGGGTGCTGTGGGAAGGCCAGAACTCTCCCAACCAGGTGAGTATTTTTTATTTATTTTTGTGGATTAGTAACCTTCCGGAATGTATTTAAAATACTGTGATAGTTCAAATGGTGTCTGCAAAGCTTTGGCGACATTTTCAATTGCTAGCAATTGTCATACTAGAGACATGCCACTCTTGAAAGAACCTGCTCTCTTTTTTCTTTGGCTATTACTTATGAATCACCATGTAAATAAATGAAGTCATTGCTGAGGATTTTTGGATTATAGCTGTGTGTGTGTTGCTTGGATTTTGGGATCTGAGAGCTGCTTGCTGAACAGGGGGAAATGTTGTGTGTGTGAAGCGGCCCTAACCTCACTGGAAGCCCTTCCAGATGATATCACAATTTATGTTCAAAGGCCTCGGGATTGATAAGGTCTGTTACAAGTGCAAATATCATTCATCTTGATTATAATGATTTCTTTTTGATGTCTACAAGATGCACTTTTGGCCATTCTGGTAGCATCTGGAAATACATACTTCTTGTGGCAGTAATGGGCAAAATTCAGATGAATTTTGGTCCAAATAATTTTTAATATGGAAAATGTTCCCATATGCTAAATGACACCCATAATGTTCATGGAGGTACATATTATGGGGGTGGGGGAATCAGTACTGGAAATCTGCATGTGGGATGTGCCTTTGTGGAGTCAAGGCAGCAGTCAGTCAAACAACCAGGGAAAGAACTGCAGGAAAGCTTTGATGCCAATGGCTGCCTTCTGACTCTGGAATGCTTTGATATGGCTTTCAACCAAATGCAGGAACATACAGTGCAATCCTAATTATGTCTACTTAGAAATAAGTCCTATTGAATTCAGCAGAGCTTACGAGGTAAGTGGGGTTAGAATCGTTGCCTCAGGCAGCAATGCGAAACATACATGCTAAGGAGTAAGGAGTAAACTCTGTTAAATAAGGGGAAATTACTTCTGAGTAAATGCATAAGATTGTGCTGCGATGGTATGGCAAAACACCATGTATACAACTGGTCAAAAGTTAGCCTAGACTACTTCCCATTGAAATCAACGGAACTAAAAATAGTTGTGACCATTCAATTCTGTTTCTTTCAATAGTGCTAAATTCTTAAGCGGGGAGAAGCCAGCTTACTTCATACCTGTACTTGCTCAAAACAAGGTATTATAGCCTAATTCCTATGCTTTTAATTTTGATGCCCATGATGGTATTTTGAAACCCTGTTCAATTCAGACACGGGGTTGCCTGGAGGGGTAAATTGCAATAAATAAATCCTCTCCTACCCGTTAAAACCCACCCCACAAGTTCAAAAGGTTAGACATGATGACTTGGAAAATACCCCTATAGCCATTTAATTGTTCTGTGTATTTTGACACAAAGAAACGAGGTGAATCAGTCTCATTCCAGGCCCCCTTTTCACCTTACATTATGAATTCCCAGAATTTAGGATGTTACAGTGCTGTTTTCACTGAAGTTCTTTCAATGGCATTATAAACAAGGGAATCAAGAATCCTCGTTAAACCACAAAAATGGTCAATTCTTTTTTTAAAATAGCCAGTGAAAATAGCAAAATATTTTCATTATCAATATAGGCCTTGTGATATGGTTCCAATTGACCTCCAGATCTGGAAGAAATTCTGTGGGTAATTTATAAGTCTGATGGATGATGTTTCAAGGCTAAAACTGCAGACACCTCACCGGAATAATGCAATTTATTTAATATAGTGGCTTGGCTGAATAAGGCTGAAACACTTGACAACCTTTTAAATAAAATAAACTGCTGTGCAAGAGCTGAAGATCAGTCCCCGCCCCCCACCCCATACCAAAATAAACTTGATCGCCACAGAAATCTACTCAGGTTGTAGCTATTTTTGCAGCAGGTGCAAGAAAGACCACCACCACTCCCAGGGTTTCCCTACCTGAATTCCTAAAGCATCTGGACCACAGGTCTTGGAACATAGGTCTTGTCCTCTCTTAATAGGTTGGCACCATTTATTATTGGTTGTACCAGCAAGCCACATTTATCTTTCCTATACTCCAAGTTGATATTAAGAAGGCGAATAAACCAGACATGGTCAATAAAGCCAACATATCAAGAAATGATTCTTCTTGGATTTGCTTGAGTACATTTCACACAAACTTTGGGGAAGTGTATTGGCACCTCCAGAAACCACAACACAATACAGAGTGCCTTGAAAGCATATCTTGCCTATTGTATCTGCGTTTTGATGGGACCAATAGTAGTGCCATGCCATCACAATGTAAAGAATCATATTTCCCACTCATCTACCCAAATACAACAGAAACAAAATCTGCATGTTAGTTCCAGAAAATTCTCATAACTATGAGGATCAAAAAAATAATAATGTCAGGAACTACCTTAGAAGTATACTAGAAAGTAGAATGTCTCCACTGGGTATGAATAATGTGTATTCATTATTTACATATTGCCTATATTCTATATACAATCAATTCAGTCTTGCCCCAAGCTCTACTCAACAGTAGACCAATTAATGGTCATTCATTCATTTCAGTGAGTCTACTTTGAGTGGAGTTAATGTTGGACACAACTCAATCAATATACCAAAGTTCAGGTCTGTTTGGCTGCTATGACTCTTGGAATGGCCATTTTGCAATCTCCCAGAGTAGACTAGTTAGTTCATATTGACCCTTGGGCTACATAGCTGCCCTAGTTTCATCTTCAGAAGTATGCAGAGGAGGATCCAGTAATAATGCAGAAGTGTTTAGGATTCCATCTTTCACCTTTCTTTCACTGGTGGTCAAGTCAAGCCAAGTGAGGCTCCGAGTCCTGGCCATGAGGAGAAGAAGCTTCTGTAGAGCTTCTGTAATACTACCAGCTCAGACAAAAGGTGCACTTGAAGCTGGAAAGCCAGAATGATTTCCTCCCCTCCTAGGTATGAAGGATGTGTTGCTAGTCCTGGCACTTCTAGCAAACATGGATATACAGTTATGCTAACAAAGCAATTAGCATTTGAAACAAAGCAATCTACAGGAGGAAAAGGGGATTCTAAGAAACTTTGCATTCAGTACTTACAGTTCTTTCAAGTTTCTGAGTGCCCTGACAGAGACGGGGAATTCATCCAGATTATTGTAATTTAAATCCCTGGATGTTAAAAAAAATCAAATCACAATAGCTGTATTAGATATATGAATGAATTATACTGAATTTGCAAGGAAATATTTTATCTGCATTGTATTTATAGGTCTATAACTTCATAGAACTTCAAGAATAGGAGATGAGTAGGAAATGTTTATGAGCATTTGTAAACACTCCACCCACAGTATTTATTATTATGTTGTGCTTAGTTAATCTATTCCCAAGAAATAATCTTAGGTCCACTTCACCAGCTGAGCATCCCAGAGTGCAGCTGAGCTTTATAAAACATGTCAGCTTCCTAACTTACGCTTACTGGAACACACACACACACACACACACACACACACACACACACACATTTTAAAAAATGCAAAACCAAACCAAGAACACTGTTGTAGGCATTGCCAGTTGTTGCAAATTAGAATTGTGTGTATTTAAATCTGCAATAGCAAATATGAACCAAGTGAAAAGTTTAATCTGGGCAAAAATCTGCCAAAATAGACAATTTAAGAATATTCAAAGATCGATAAGTAAGTTCCAATGTCACTGTTATGTTCTATTGCCTACTAATCGGAAAAAAACATTTAAAAATTTAGACACCAAAATTTACTTTTATAGTGTCATCACAAATGTTCATCCTGAACCTGTAGTAATCCCAAAATAATGTTTGCCTTTTGTTTTTTATTTTTGCATAATGTAAGTGAAAGCACTGAAAACAAAGCACAACAAATAAAAGGTCAACTCACAAAGTCTCTAGGTTGTGGAGACCATCAAAGCATTTCTTTCCCAGGGAGTAGATTCTATTGTTATGGAGATGCCTGTATTAGAACATTAAGAACACAAGTCAGAAAAACAAGCTATATGAAGTAGACATAAAAGAAAACATTTTGATGCTTAAAAATCTAAAAGAAGTGTTGTTGTTTTTTAAAAAGGCTGGCATGATTTATATGGTAGGAAGTGAGAGGGAATGCTTTCTACCTCTTACCTTTCCACTAGCTTTCACTTGGCCTTTGGCTTTAAAAGCTGATTTAAAAATTACGGAGTCAGTTGGTATAGTTGCAATAGTTGCAAAACCAATATTTAAGTGTCTGTTTATGTATACCGCAACTACGCAGGTTATGTTTGTAATTTAAAACAAACTTCTAGCACACGTATCTAAAATAATGTTTAGGTTGGGAGAAAAGGAATAAAGAAAATTTAAAAAATTAAGCATATATGACAAGGAATGTGCATGGATAAATTAACCAGCTATTTGTTTGTACACAGTGCAGTTTAGCACAGTTTAATTTATGCCAAGTTAGGTTCCACGGTATACAATGTCTTTGTATCTGGGAGGTTTCTCTGCTTGCTGTTGAACTGGAACTGCAACTACACACTCAAGCTATCTTGAGCCAAGCCAGCCATACCCAAGTTTTGTTTGTCCCCGCCCCCTTCTTCTAGCTGAAAGTTGGGTGGCGGCAGAAGTTTTGCTTTTCAAGATCTTCTCTGTTATCATTCCCATTTTAGCATATGTGCTGCTGAAGTGAGCACATTTTGCTTTTCTATAACTATAATAGGCGATTGTGTTTTTTTGTTACTATAAATTCCATGGGAAGATGTACCGCACAGTTATACAAAATTTGCAGAAAAATGTAAACCCAAGTAAAACTACTGAAACCTAACAAACCACACCCACCACAACCTTGATGGAAAATAGGCCTGCCTCCCATATTAAACATATTCTTTTCCCAAAACAGCATTGCCAAAAGCTACTATTACATTTACATTTTTATTGACAGTAGGCCCAGTTTTTCTCCCATTGAAGATGGTATCAGATTTCACACTGACCTGAAGTTTTACATAACTTGCTGAATTACGCAGGCTTAAACTGCAAAGTAACAGGGCAAGGGGGGAATTCAGCAATAGCTCTTTCAGACAGGTGGGGGGGATTATATGTGAATTATACATACAAAAGGATAGTGTCAAAAACATGCATAGTATTTGGGTATATGACACAAAAAGAACAATATATTCATTTTTTTAAAAATTAACTATTAACATAATCACAGCCCATGAATTTTGCATGTTGGCCATGCCCATTCTGTATTTTGGAGAGAGAAAGGGGGGGTAACTAGTACTTTGCAGAGCCTCACGCCCCTCCCCTCCATTGCAGGAGGGGCAGAGGGTGTTTTGCCTCAGATGCCCAAATGCCTTGGGCTTGAACCTATGAAGAACGAGAGCATCAGAATCATGCTTTCCCATCACCCCCTGGTGTGCTTGCTTTTCTCCCCAAGACTGCATCTTGAATTAGCACATTTATATGGCAGCCTATGTGCATGGAGTCCAACACATGTAGGCTGAGGCTAGATGTTTTGCTGTACTATAACGCTGTAGTATCAAGATTGCACATCTGGGCCTACACATGATGGACTGTCACAATTCCTTAGAGGCCTGCATGCAGTTACTGGGCAATGGGACAGGGAAGACCAGACTCGGAAAGCTCAGTCCGGATCTTTTCACCAGATCCAGACTCAAATATCTACATATGGATAATAATTTGTATCATTCCATTTTGTGCTTCTATAGGTGATGGGAGAGATCTTTTTGTAACCCATATTAAATTGTTTTTAAAGTGATCCAGTCAAGTGGCAGAGACTGGATCCCAAGTGTCTATCTACTCTACTGAAACAGCAAGTGCAATCAAAGCTTATTCGCCAGCAATTTGTTTCAGTACTGCAAATGGCAATGAATTCGAATTTTGTATCTTTTTACATGGGCAAAAGAAGCCATATTATTCAGATGGGTGTATGTGTGTGTTAGGGAATATGTGTGAATAAAGGGAAGAATGAAGTGGTATTTACAATCTCAACCTCTATTTCATTCAACTAGCCACATTAACCAATTGTTAACCAATTTTTGGCTCTATCAATCATGTCACATTTTTGCTGCTCGCATCTACTGAAAGCACATTCTTTCTTATTCATATTATATTAAACCAACTACTTCAAGATGCAAATGACAAGGTTCAAATGTTACACTTTGAAATGCAATGAAAACTTACAGAACCACTAAACTGGACAGGTTTCCAAAAGCGTAATCTGGAATGTGGTATATTTTGTTCAGAGCCAGTGTCATTGCCTGAAGTGCTGGCAAACTTCTGAAAGCTTGTACCGGAATTTCTGTCAGAGAGTTGTCATCTAACCACAGGTGTCTCAGTGAAACCAAGCCACTGAAGCAGTTGGGGGGCACAAGGCTGATATGGTTAGCATCAAGGCGTCTAAAAAAAAATGCAGAAACATTATTATTATTATTTTGCAGGAGAAAATCTGCTAATAAATGAATCTACCAGGGAACAAGTAGGAAGTTTCTGCTTTTAAGAATAATAATATCCCAGTTTTTCTTACTTTCTTTTATCTTCCCGTTTGTATGCTGCAAACAACTGTAAGCATTTTACCACACTTTGATTAAGGTCTGCTGTGGGCCAGATATGGAAGAGAATTACTTCATGGACCAGATTCAGCTTTTGGGCTTCCAATTGGCCATTTCTAGCTTGAAAGCACATGGGTTAAGAATCATAAACCATTTTGTAAGCTAGAAAGGACTACAAAAAAGGGGAAAAAATGTGACTTGCCATTCTTAGCACTATTATAAATTGCCTCACTGAATTGATGTTTTAAATATAAAGGTGATGGCTCATTCTCCATGTGTGGTACTGGGCAGCTCTACCAGGGGGTAATAGAAACTTAAATGTGTGACAGAATGGTTCTGGAGGGGTACTGAATCATCCTTCCTCATATGTTTTCCAAATCCAAGCTGCAAATAAAGGTCTCTTTTCAGTTAGCAAATGACCTTAACTCAATGTTCTTCCTGAGGTAAATCTAAAGGCACGAAAGAACTCCTAATTGCTCTGGTTGTTGCAGAGCCAGCAATAGGAGACCACCAGGGTACCCTGAACAAGGAAACCACCACCCTCCCTCCTCTCGCCTTCTGTTTTGCACATTCTCTCAAGTGCACTACATCATAGTTTGGTGCCCCCTCAGCTTGCTGCCCTGTGTGGGGGAACCACCTGCACCCCCCGCTGAATCCAGTGCTGAGACCACTTAACTAATATAAATGTAGAATCCTGGAGAAAAGCAACAGGGTTTATTCCACAATGCCACAGTGCAGGTGTCACCAGTTTCCTTCAACAAACAATGCAGGGTTATAGCAAAACCACAAAAGTCCTCAATGCACACAGTCTATTTGTTACTGCATAAGGCAGTCAGCACAGCAGATGTAATTTCTCAGCACTGTTTAGCAGCTAAGATAGATTCTTTGGTGGTTTTGAAACAAAGGTTCCAGCACAGTGTGATCAGCAGATCCTGTTACCTCACTTGCTCCTAGTTCCATTGCTTTTGCATCCGAACCTTTAACAGTCTTTCATTTTCCTGCACTTGCAGGGATGGAAAAAGAAGAAAAGGGACACAAATCCAGGGCTAATCTCTTTAAACCTGGCATAGGGAACCTGTGGCACTCTAGTTGGTGGTGGTCTATAGCCCCATCAGCCATGCTGTCTGGGCCTGATGGGACTTGGGAGTCCAATAGCATATGGAGGATCAGAGGTCATATCCCTCTTTAAAGGAATACAGAACTTTCTAAAAAAATCCATAGCCTATCCTGTATCCGCATCAATATTAATGGTCCTGGATTTCATAGATGGATTGGATTAGATTGCATGGAGAGAGAAAAAGGCGTTATAGCACAACCCAAGGACCCCAAACCAAAATGCATCAGGAAGAATATTTGATGCAACATTACAGCTGGAGGTAGTAGTAGTTTTATTTCATAGAGTCATGGAATTGTAGCTTTAGAAGGGACCCCACAGCCATCCCTGGGTGGGCTCGAACCACCAACCTTCCGATTAACAGCCAGACACACTGACCTATTGCACCATTGGGGGCTTTGTTCTTTAGATTAGCATTCTTGGAAATGAACCACAAGAAATGGATAAGCCCAATGGGAATGAAATACCTTCAATGTATCAACTAAAAGAGTCACAGAACAGTGATGTAACCAACTTCATAGAATTGAAGCCTTCCTGGGTAAGGATGAAGGAACCCAGAGCTGATTATTTTTTTACTTGGCACTTGGTTGCGTAGGAATTATTACTGAATTTTTTGTGGTTTTGAGATTGGATTTAATTTGGGGATTATAATTGAAATATTGTTTCAGTACTTTTACATGCTAGCAACTTTGAGTTCCTCAGAAAGTAAAGGAATAATAAACAAACTAGACAGCAAAAGAGGGAAAAGCAGCACTAGGAGGTGGGGTATTTCTGGGAGCAGCTGCAAGTTTTGCTTCCATTTTTGATCAACAGCATTTTAGTGTTACATTCCAACTTTACACTGTGGTTCAAGCGCATGGCCTGAAGTTGCCTTTTGTCAAACAAGGCTTAGTCAAGATTAATCACACATCACCTGCTTCAGGAAAAAATGGCAAGCTGCAGTTAATAAAGTAATGAAAGCAAAAGCTTTTGGTCTTCTTCTTGCAGCCATACTGGTCAGAGGTAGGTTGTTGATGCACAAGCCCAAGGCTATTCTGAGTCATTCCCATCTCAACCATGGTTTACAGTGATGTCCAAACCAGCTCCCTTGTTTAGGAAATACTTTGCGGGCTAAATAGGTTGTGTCCAGATAAATTATACAAAAAAAGAAAAGATGAAGTAAAAATATGCTTAAATGTTTTCCTTTTTCACTGAACAAAACGAAAATGCAAGCAGACCAAGTAATCTTGTACAAGGCAAAGCTAGCTCATTTGGAAGAAACTGGGCTTTATGGCAGGCCTGTTAATCTCTTTATTTAAAGCTGCTTCTTCGTTTTCGCTCATGTAAAATGTCAGGTCCTTTCTATCTACTTGTTCACAGTATTTCTACCTACTGCACGAGAACAAATAACAATTTCTGTGGCTTTATGCCAGGCTGGCAAATAACTGAGACAAGGTCAGTTGGAACAAATTTATAAAAGTTCAGTGTCAAAGCCCTTTTACAATTAAATTTTCAATATGAAAACTGACATGGCAGGCTGTAGGGACACAGCTTCCAAAACAGCTCACAAGGTCTGTCAACAAATGGGTAAAGCTGGAAATGTTTAGAAATACCCACTCTGCAAGGGCAACAAGAATATTTTGTGCTACGTTTCCAAGTGAGATATACTTTGAATGGAAATACAAAGTTTCTTTGCATTTAGTCAGAAAGGCATTTCTCGTCTGTGTGACGTTTCAGTCTAAGCCAAGGACTTTAGAGTTCACCAGCTTGACAGTTACACTGATTAAAGCTTCTTTTTAAAAACCTTCTCTTTAATCAATTCGCACGTGTGTGTTTTTCTCCAGCAGGGCTAACATCCTGCCTTATATATGACCTAGATCTTATAGCTCTTTCTTCTAGCACTGCTGCTTATATTAGTTGGGATTGTAGGACTTTAGGCATAAGCCTGCATACTCTGTACCAAGGCACCAATAAAATCAAGATTTAACCCTCTTAAATTAAACAATAAATGATGGACTGCCTGCATTTTAATTTACTTCAGGGCCAGCTTCAGCGTCATCTGCAGTGTCATCAAGTGTCATCTTGCTGAATGGAATGGTACTTGATGTGCACAGGAGTGATGGGTGAGAGGAGGCACCACCGCACACCTGACCTCCTGGCAGCGACGTCTCTGCCACTTGCTAGGAGAAGGTGAGGTGGTCAGTGCTGTGTGAGTGCATCCATGTGCCTACACAACATCCATCACAGCACCCCTTTCTCTCCTGGTAAGCATCAGAGCCTGCTGCTGGGAGGCCAGGTGTGTGATGCAGTCCCTCCTCACTGACTGCTCCTAAATGTGCACAGACCTGTGCACAATTTCCACTGAAATATTCAAAGTAATGACTTACAGAGCAATCCAAGCCCTTCTTACACCAGACTTGTTGGGGGCGGGCGGGTGTTGGATTGAGTGGCGGCACCTTTTGGCTAAGATCTACCAGCTGAGCCAGCTTCCTGTTAGCCTCTGACAGGAAGTGACCCAAGCTCTGACAGGAAGTGACCCAAGCGACACTCCATGGGTGCTGACCTCCTCCGTCCACATGCTGGAGTATCAGCACCAGCAGAGTCCATCGTAAATGGAACATTCTGAGGGAGGGGCAGAGGTGGGGCTGAGCTATTCAGAGATTCACTGGACCCTGAGCTGGTCAAGGAGGTCATAAAACATGATGGGGTACATTTGAATTTGCAATTAGGTATAACAGGGACAATACAGATATAGCAACAGTTAAAATATATAAATTAAAACTTAGTCACTAACATATAACCTTAAATTATCATTTAAGGCCTTAATCATTATGATAGCACAGCTTGTTCCCTAAGTTTTATGGCAATCGCACAGAATTTGGCTACCCTTAGCATGATCTCAGGATCCTTGTCCTCTACAAGGGATTTTAGAGATTGAAGTTCGGATTCATTTGGAGATTTTTGCATAGCAGGGGCGTATATCCCCGTAGAAACGGCAGCATAACAAGGCATGAGAGGCAGTTTCTACCTCCATCAAGCTGCAGTGGCAGACTCGTTCTGCGTATGGTTTACCCTCGAATCTGCCCTACAATAAGGCAGATGGCAGCATGTTGAATCTAGTGAGGGTAAATGCCTGAGCTGGTCTCTCTGCCATTGGAGATGCCATTGGGCCAATCTTGATCCAACAGCTGTGCTTGCCTAGAGCTGTTGCAGGGGCTGGGCCCAATTGCCCTCTCCCTACTTTCTGCTGTCATGAACAGTAGGGCTACAGATGTGGCAGCGGCTCTGCTGCCCCAAAGGGTCTTGGCAGCAGCGACTTCGGATTGTGCCCTAAATTGTTCAATTGGTGGTGGAGGTATCGTTGGTAAGAGCACCAGTGGTCAGCACAGCAACTGGTTGTAAGCAGCTACAAGCCATTTTACATTTACACTTCCCACAGTGAATAACAGAATCCGTAGAGTTGAAAGGGACCCCCTGAGGAACATCTAGTCCAACCCTCTGCAATGCAGGAATATGCAGCTGTCCCATATGGCGCTCGAACCTGCAACCTTGGCATTATTGGCTCCCCACACTAACCAACTGTGTTATCCAGACTGTGCATCAACATAGCATTGCAGGAATCACTTCTACCATAAAGTTTCAAGGTGATTTATATATTGGAACAGAAAACGTAATAAAAATAAAAGTAGGTAGGATCAAAAAGAAACTCCGACTAAAAGTGATCCTATATAAATTCAAGACAAACAAAACATCCAACGGCCACTGCAAACATTAGTATAAGCACTATTAAACAGCCACTAACAAAGCCATCAAACCTCACAAAATAAAAATTAACAGCTAAACGCCTGGGTGTGGAAGTACATTTTGACCTGGTACTGAAAATATATCAATGTTGACAACAGGCAGGTCTCCCTAGAGAGAGAGTCCCACTGTTTTTTTGGAGGGTGGGCACTCTGCCTGCCCTTTGGAGTCATACATCTTTTTAAAAAAAGTTTAGTTCTGTGCATTAACTTTTAACCTTTAAATGTTACAGGATATATACCTAAGCTTATGGCAAGCATGCACTACACATCTATACAGGAGTAACTAGACTAATTTCCCATTCAAATCCAGCAAAGTTAATTTTTAACATGCCACGCTAAGAAGCTACTGTAGCATGTACCACTACAGAAAATGCAAACCAGTTAAAGAGTTCACAAAGCAGTCTTAAAACCTACCGCCACAAATGTTCCTTTGTTATCTAATCTTTTCTTTTATTCCTAAGTACCATTTTTCTAGTTACAGATAATAAAACTTTTCATTAGTGATTGTGCTTCCTGTCATAATGTAAATAATGCATGCTGATCTATAAAACATGCAATGAAAACCTTAACGTTTTCATTCAGTTGTTTTAGTTGTGCTGATCAAAGTTTTGGCACTTTCAAAGCTAAATCCATTAGCTCATAAACTGTACCTTATTTATAATTTAAAATATATGGCTAACATGTGGAAAGTTTAAAAGCAGCTATTGTGCTCAAAAGAGGGCCAATTTAGGGATACTTTTTTATTATTTCCTACTATAGATAGCATATAAGGAAGAATATAACATGAAATTGATCATGAACTCACTTAAAATGTCCAAATCTTTCAAGGAGAATTCACGAAGCATAAGGAATGCAACCTAGTGTCGCTTTTAATAACAAATTGTGCGTGCTCTGGCCATATGCTCTGCAGCTTATGTAGAAAATATTATACTTTAAGAGTTATGACAATCAGTCTTTCTCATTTATTCTCGTTATAGCTAGGAATAAAATACTGATTCCTTATGCTACTACAGTGCACTTTCTGGGCCACAGCCATGAAGTACATTCACCTCAGAGAAAATACAAATGCAGGATCTGAGAAGCCATAAAGGGCATTGAAGGAGGAAGTAATGAATGAGAACTAAAGATGCTCAGAGGCTATTCTTAGCTTTCATCTACGGCCTAGATGTCAGTTTGGGGTATTCCAAAGAGATGTATAGGCAGGATTTCCTCATGATCACCTTCATAGGTGGTTTTTAAAAAACCTTTCATATTATTTGTGAATTTTTAAAGAGATGCTATACAAAATCTGCACATGTGCATGTGACACTAGAAAAAAAATCCACCATGAATCACAAGGAAAATACTCCAGGAAATAGCCTTATTAGTCTGTTGCAGTTTGAGGATAAATCAAATGCTCTATAGTGTTGAACTTTCATATGCAACAGTCTGCTCAGTGAAGTCGAATATAGTTTTGTTTAGGCACGCACTAAGAACCAGAGGAGTAGATAAAGTGGCAGAACTAAAAGCAGTGTTTTCCATGATACAGTGGTACCTTGGTTCTCGAACGGCTTGACTCCCAAACAAATCAGCTCTTGAATGCTGCAAACCTGGAAGTAGTGTTCTGGTTTGCCAACATTTTTTTGGAAGCTGAAAGTCCAACGCAGCTTCTGCTTGAATGCAGGAAGGTCCTGCAGCCAATCGGAAGCCACACCTTGGTTTTTGAACCATTTTGGGAGTTGAATGGACTCCCATAACAGATTAAGCTCGGGAACCAAAGTACCACTGTACACATAATTCTGGATGTCTCTCACATTCCTGATTGAATAACACTGTTGTTACCTGTGAGGAAGAGTTCCATGTGGACAGCTAAATACATAGGCATATGTTCCATCAGAATTCACAAATATTGAACTCATTTCAAAATCATTGTTGAGCTCGCAGGAAGAGTCTTTTTGTAAATTACCCCACAGTCCAAAGAGCATGAACACCAGTCTGCCTCCAAACACACAGGTGGAATCTAGACATATATAAAAAATGTTCTGAAAATGCTTCTTGAAAAATATATTGAATTTGCCATAGCTCACCATTACCATCTAGTGTCACATTTGTATAATGCACTTTACAACACACTTAAAACATTTTATTTGCAGCTGTGTAGCTGAGACCACAGACTGCTTAGAAGTTTCCTCAGAATTCTTCCTCTTGAGTAAATCAAACAGCCCAGTTCCTGAGCCTTGGGATTTTTTTTACACAGTTCACAGTCGATTTCGATTAATTCACAGGTTTAGTCTTTCTGGGGCTCTCATATTTCTTCTGGGTCTATCCCCTGGTTGTGGGTCAGAAAACCGCATCTGCAGCTGCTTCCAGACACAGTTTCAGGATCCCAGCTGTTTCCTCTCTGGCACATGGGGCATCAAGCATCCCTAATGCACAGTGCTCCTTTTTAGCAGGATGCAACTTCAAGCAGCTCATGAACTAAGAGGCCAGCCGTATTATCTGCTGCTGCTGCAGCAGCTGGTCAATAGATTCTCTCTTTTTTGCCATATCATTTTTATTAATTTTACAATAATGCTTTCCATTACAATCTCTCCTCTTATATTATACATTTTGGATTTTTAGAGCCATGACTTCCTTCAAACCTTCCTTGTGATTTTCTATCTTTCATTTCAAATTTCTGCATTTTCACTACTTAACCATTGCTTTAAAATCAAAAACATCAAAGCATCATATTTTCTTATTCTTCTCTACAGTGATTTTTATACCTTTCCTTACAAAGCTTCTTGCAATCCTACCAACGTGTTTGATTGACTACAATTGTCTTTCAAATAATTTACAAATTTAGTCCAGTCCTTGATGAACTTCTGGTCCCGCTGTTCTCGGATTCTTCCCGTCATTTTGGCCAGTTCCGCATACTCCATTAACTTCAGTTGCCATTCTTCCTTTGTCGGTAATTCCTCTTGTTTCCACTTCTGTGCTAATAAAATTCTTGCTGCAGTTGTTGCATATAGGAAAAACTTAGTATCTTGTCTGTTAATGTTACCTACAATTCCCAGCAGAAAAGCTTCCGTTTTTTTAGTATATGTATATTTCAACATTTTCTTAATTTCATTATATATCATATCCCAGAAGCATTTCACTTTCTTACAATCCCACCACATATGATAAAAGGTACCTTCTTTTTCCTTACATTTTCAGCATTTATTATCTACCTTATAGAGTTTGGCTAGCTTCACCGGTGTAATATACCATCTATACAGGTCAATAGATTCTCATGGCTGCTACAAGCAAAGTCAGGATGGGCAATGAAGAGATGGGCTTGCACCCATGGGAAGCTAGTGTCACATTTGGGAACCCAGTGTTGCTAAATGTTGTGGGGCAGGCAGTCCCAGCATTTCAGCACTTGCAGAGGAAGATATATACAAATCAGAATAAGGATGCAGTTAGTAGAGGGCTTTCAAGTGAAGGAGGAACAGAACTTGACAACTCGACCCACCTTGCCTCGTTTAGAATCTCATTGCAGCCCGTGGCTGGAGCAGAGGCTACAGACTGAATTTGTATGCAAAATGAAATGTAATGTTAAACATTAAAATGGTTTGTTTAAGATCTATGTTCATTATGGGGAAGGTCCATAGAGCAGACCATCTGCTTTGCATTCAGAGGTCCTCAGGTTCAGTTCCACGCCTGCCCAGGGAGGGCTGCAAGGGAAACCAGCATGAAGCCCTGGGGAGATGCTGCCAGACAGACACTACTAAGTTAGATGGACCAATGGTCAAACGTGGTGTAAGGTAGCTTCCCATGTTCCCAAGAGATATTTAAAAAATCAGTACCTTCATGCAAATTCTGTTTTATAGGCTTTATCCACCTGTCAAAGTGGCCCACTGGGGGCAGGGAACACAGGATGAGACCCGCCAGCCAGGAAACGTTCCCTACCCCTGATCTAAATAAGCACTGCCCATTAATATCTAGGTCATAAATGCCTGGTGGTTTAAAAGAATAGGCTACTTATGCTACTCATCTTAGTCCAAAATGCCATCATCCTCTCAGACACTGGTAAAAGGATTTGTGGGGATGGGAAGAAAACCTGTTTGCCCCATGGTGATCTAGTAAATTAATTCTGCATTTGGGAATAGAATGTGTCTTTTCAGGGCGGGGATGGCTCTATTTGTGCTAGATGGAAGAATAGGCATAGCTGTACAATTCTGGGTAACCTGTAGACAAGCAATAAGATGGGCACATGAGCAAAATGGGACAAAGCCCTCAGAATTCAAATAAAACACCTTCGAATGAACTAACTTCTAAACCATGTCATACCTTAAAAGAAAGCTCCCATTTTGTAGAAGCTCCTAGTTGGCTTTTAAAGCTTTCAACTCCTTTTTTTATAAAAAAAAGAGGTTTCCCGGTTTTGAATAGTTTCAAAAGAATCCTCATTGTAAATCGGAAACCAAGACGCAAATCACCTTATGGATAGAAAATTACTAGGTTGTATGAAACGAGAAACTAAATCTATGCACACCTTTATCAGACGGGCACTAACTCATTTGGAAGAAACAAAATAATCCTGGTTTTCTTTTCCTCAAAGAGGTCACATTTGCCAACGATCCTCTTTCAACTGATAGCAGCCTGCTCTGTACATGTACGGTACTTATCATTCCTATCTGCTGTCTGCTCCACAGCTGTTTAAAGTTCCTACTGACCACTCTCATTCTCTTTTTATTTTAATTTTGTCACCAAACACCCTTACACAGTCAACACAACCTCTCAATTTTCTCTCCTTCTTTCTCCTTCGCCTCCTCTTTTCTATCTTCTAGAAAGGCATTTGCAACAAAGAACGAGAGATAGCGAGATACTTTATTTAGAAACTCTGTTGAAAATTCAACTCTCTTTCAACACCACAAAGAACCCTTTGTTTATATGGCTTATCATATATATAAACACTTACTATTTAGGTTGTTGGAGGAAGCAACACTGATGCACAGAATTAAAAATCACTAAAATTGAAATGAAAGTTTCTTTTTGAAATGCATTTATGCTGTAGTCTCGTTTGTGAGATTTATTTCAGCAATCATGTGGACTGTAGGCTTACTTTCATTTAAAGTAAAATATTGGATCAGACAGAATTCTAAGTTGACACACAGGTGCAATACATTGCTCAACCCTTGTTCTGCAGGCTTTGAAACACAAGAGGAAGAGAGATTATGCCTTTGTGGCATAAAATACTAATTGTATATTTATTATTTTAATATATATTAAAGGGGACACTCTCATTGGAGGGCATTAGTACATCTGAATCTGTTCTATCTGAAAGAGAGACCAGAACGCTCAAGGAAGCAATTCCTTATTCAACTATTTTTTTGTTTAAGCAGTAAGAATTATACTTTGAAAAAAGTTGTGATCTTGTGCTTCATTTGTACACTCTTATTTCTGCCATCTAGTGTCACTTTGTACTTCAGATTATGCTATTTTTTATAATTAATGGAAGCAGAGGTTATACAATGACGTACTTTGGCATAATCACCATTAACAACCATGTAGTGTATTATAGGGTATATGCATATACTTACAGAGACTGGAGAGAGTGCAGGTTCTGGAGTGCTTCAGCAGGAACTTGCTTTAGCAAATTATTCTGAAGCATTCTGTGTTTGGAGAGAGAGAGAGAGACAGAGAGAGTGAGTTAAACAATTTTAGCCTACAAACCAAAGCCAGTGTTTAGTATCTTACACTGGTATAACCCCCCCCCCCCCGAAGGAAAATGGTTAGTAACATGGGTGTGAGATCTGGTCTCCAAAACAGAGTGTACCACCTGCTAGTTACCAATATTTTGAAACCAAGGTTTAGAGATAAAACCAAAACTTTGTATAATTTGAGAGCCAGAGTAGCATAGTGGGGATAGCTGGAAGACTCTCTCTTAGCCTAAACTATCTCACAGGGTTGTTGTTAGGATAAAATGGGTAGGAGAGAGAAATACATGGAGGAAGGTAGGATATTAATGAGATAAATTAATAAAATGTAAGTGTGTGCCTCTTCTCGTCATTTAAAGAGCTGTCCATATTGTGGATGAGTGGTTCCAGTCCCACTTGGATGGTTGTTTTCAGAAGGTGATACTTGAGGAGCGCTCTTCTGCCCTGTGGAGTCTTCAATGTGGGGTTCTTCACAGTTCTGCTTTATTCCCTATGCTACATGAAACCACTGAGCGGGGTCACCTGGAATTTTGGAGTAGATTGTCAGCAATATGCTGATGACACCCAGCTCTACTTCTCCTTTACATCCGCAGGTGAGGCACTTGTCTTGTCTCTGCAATGGACTGGATGAGAGCCAACAAACTGAAGCTTATCCGGATAAGACTGAGGCTCTTGATGGGCTTACCTTCCCTCTGAGGGAGCAGGTATGCAGCTTGGGGGTTACTTTTAGATCCTTTGCTGTCACTTGAGGCCTTGGTGGTGCAGAGTACCTTCCATCAGCTTTGGCTAGTGGCCCAGCAGCACCCCTACCTGGACAGGAATAGCCTGACTTTTGTTGTCTATGCTCTGATAATCTCTAGGTTAAATCACTGCAATGCATTATACATGGTGCTGCCCTTGAAGACAGTGCACAATTCAGTGGCCACTTTCATCACCAGAGCAAGATGGTTTGAGCACTTAATGCCAATCCTGGCTTGAACACACTGGCTGCCAATTAGTTTCTGGACCCAATTCAAAGAGCTGGTCTTGACCTATAAAGCCTTAAATGGCTGAGGACCACAATACCTTAAGGACCATCTCCCCCCATATTAACTTACCTGAACCCTGTGATCATCATCTGAAGCCCTGTGCCATCTACATTACATATATTTAGGCACCAGGTGAAAACACTCCCAGGCCTTTGGCTAACTAAACAATATATGGCCTTTGAACTGTGTTATGTGTGTAGGGTTATTGTTTTTGTTTGTTACTATAGCATGTATTTTTGTGTTTTTATATTGTAAACTGCCCTGTGATCCTCGGATGAAGGGCGGTATAGAAATCTAATAAATATTAAATACTTAACAAAAACATAACAACACAGAGAATAAAATGCAGCTTAGAAAAAAACAATCCAGAAAAATAAGAACGAAAACTGGAACTACACATCTGCAGAGGCCTTGCTAAATAAGTATGTTTCAAGGAGGTGTAAGAATATAGTCAAAGGCAGTGCTGCTTAACTTCAGAAGGAAGATGATTCCACACAATGGGTGCAATCATGGATAAGGTACTCCACTTCTCAAAAGGAATGTGTTTCAGCAAAAAGCTGAAATCTGCTTGGTTTCATAAAGACCTGCTTGGAATGTACTTCACAGTTTAACAAAGTTAAGTTTGTTAACAGTTAGGTTTATCCTTAACTGACGACATCTACCATGAAATAACATAAGATATGGGCGTAACGTTTATTAAATACTATGATGTTTGAAGTAATTAATCTACTCATTTTGTCCATCTTCCCACCCATATAAACAGAAATAAAAGTGACCTCTTTTTTTCCATCCTTATTAGAAATGTCTCTGAACTTTGAGAACTAAAACCTGCCCTTCTGCAGGAAGTTAAATTACAAAATTAGATCTTTATTTGATATTATACAGAGACATTAACTTTATGAGTGAACTCATTCTGGGACATCACTCATCTTTCAAAGTTTCAAGGTTTAATACAATGAAGCAAATGCCTTATTTTTCTAAAAGCATCAACCATCTTTTCCTGGTCATACTCTGATCAAAATGAACAATTCACTTAAAGTGTTGCTTTAGTATTAGGCCCTGAGATCTTTTAAACAAACCACAAAGAAATGTTGGTTTACTTACAGTACTTTAAGGCTGAAAAGCCCAGAAAATGCTCCTTTGGGGATGTGTGTCAGCCCATTTCCTGCCAGACGTCTGCAGGGTTAGAACAAAAAAAGATAAATAGATTTTATTTATATGGAATTAATTTGGATGTTAAAATACACAAGACAGTTATATTGGAAGCACCAGGGCTAGAAGGAGTTGTTGAAGATCCTAATTTTGTCATCATTAACATTCCGTGTGAAACATTTCGTAAATACACAGTCCATTTACCGTCAGCTGTACAAATGCATTTGCTTCAATAAACCTGGCTTACAGTGCACGCCTAATTGTCCAACCTGTTCTGCTTCAGTAGCAAACAATGCAAAATTACAGAATGCAGATTGGCTACTATTTTCATAACTTTACATTTGCCCCAGTAGACATGAATTTTCCCCAGCAGACATAGAAAGCACACAGATAAATTGCCAAGCTTCATTAGCTACAAGAGAGCACATGGTTACAAAAATGGTGCACGTTCCTTCAGTGTTGTGCTTTAAAAAGCCGACCGGTCGTGAATGGATAGAAATTACATGTGGAAATGAGCTGCTGATGATTTGCCTTTCTGTGTTACATATGTGCTTCTTAAAATAATGTTAACTGCTGATGTCAACCTGAGCAGAGTATCAGAGGAATTTGAAAATGTTATGTCAACTTTCATTTCAAATACAGTGGTACCTCGAGTTAAGAACTTAATTCGTTCCGGAGGTCCGTTCTTAACCTGAAACTGTTCTTAACCTGAAGCACCACTTTAGCTAATGGGGCCTCCTGCTGCCACTGCGCTGCTGCTGCACGATTTCTGTTCTCATCCTGAAGCAAAGTTCTTAACCCGAGGTAATATTTCTGGGTTAGCGGAGTCTGTAACCGGAAGTGTATGTAACCTGAAGCGTATGTAACCCGAGGTACCACTGTACATCACTGACGGTAGCGGGATAGCAAGGAAGAGGCACTTCTCACCTGCTCTCTTAAAGGAGAAGCATGGGCTGTTTCAAACAGTGGTTTTGAAAAGCACCTTAAGCACCTGAAGACAGCCTCCAGCACTAAGCAGGATCACCCCCACCCCCCACTAGCTGATGCAATGTGGTGCAGTGGCGTAGCATGGGTTGTCAGCACCCGGGGCAAGGCAAGCAATTTGCGCCCCCTAACCCGTGGATTTGCGCCCCCTAACCCGTGGATTTGCGCCCCCTAACCCTAACCCCCAGATGTTGCGCCCGGTGCGGCCGGCCCCCCCTGCACCCCCCACGCTACGCCACTGATGTGGTGCACCCACATTATGACCATTTTTTCTACCAGGTAAAGACCTTTTAATTCAGCCAGCCCTTTTAATTTGAATTATTTGCTTTGGTGCATTTAAATGTGCATCCAAATTGCTTTCCCTTAAAAACAAACAAACAAACAAATAGCAAAGGCTGATCTGGTTTGGGGGAGGGGTGTAAGATACTTTGTATTCCAGATTCTGTGTTTTTATGAGATCTGTATTTATAACTATCGAACTACATCTGTGTGTTTTATTGATTTTTGTGAATGTTCAGAGAATTTTGGTCTACGGTAGTCCAGAAAAGTTAACACCAATGTTATTCCACGCATTATTCACTTTAGTATAATTTGTGTCAGTGGGACAAAAAAAAGTTTCAACCATGGGTTGGCCTGGTTTTATGTGGTCATTATTTTATTTTAAATTGCTGCTACCCATCTGGTATAGCGAAAAAATGAATGAAAGACTGCCATTGAACTTGTTCATGGTTTGGGCTGTAGTTGAGGTTCTCCTTGGAACAGCCAGGATTGCCTGTACTTCTCACTGCCTTAGGTTTCAAATCTCATGATTTAATCGACTTTCAATAAAATCAAAGCATATTTACTCAGAAGCAAGTTCCCACTGCTATGAGAATTACAAGGTCTAAGATATAAAATAAATGTTCATAAATGTACCAAGCAAACACATACATACATATATAAACCATGTATCTGAAACAGTACAGGAAAACAGTCCTAAAGCCATTTTGACTCTTCAGTGACCTCAAATATTCCTCTGCAGTCTGGATGGAAATGGGAAAAGCCTCCCCATTGTCTCTGTGCTCACAAATCCTGCATTATGGGCACAATTGGGTATGAATAGGGTGAGCCTGTGACCTGGACTCAGGAATTAAGTATTTATCATCACAAAAGAATGGCCAGGCTGTCCAGGTAAACCCATTAACAGGTTTCCTGCCAGACAGGATTCTGCTGTAGACCGCCCCTTCTGTGATGTATGTATGATGTATTGTGGGGTGGCCTTTTCGCTATAGGTTGGCAATTTCGAAAATCTATACAGTGGTACCTCGGGCTACATACGCTTGAGGTTACATATGCTTCAGGTTACAGACTCCGCTAACCCAGAAATAGTACCTCGGGTTAAGAACTTTGCTTCAGGATGAGAACAGAAATCGTGCTCCGGTGGCACGGCGGCAGCAGGAGGCCCCATTAGCTAAAGTGGTGCTTCAGGTTAAGAACAGACCTCCGGAACGAATTAAGTACTTAACCCGAGGTACCACTGTATAAAGGCTTGCACACCATTGTTCTGGGTTCCTCCTCCCTCCTGCATGGTGGGGTGGGGTGAGCACCCTGTTGCAACAGTTTAGTAAATATCAGACTTACTAGCTGCTTTGCCTCTCAATATTTTCTGGTTGGCTTCTGTTATTTTCTCCTACCGATAGAGAACCTACATAAGGATTTTATATGGGCTCTTGGGTACCCCATAAAGGAAAAGGAGCAGTTTTTTCTTATAACACACTGATATCAGTGTGAATTACTCTATAAGTAGACAAACCCATTTCTAACGTACCTTTCAGGGTACAGGGCTGTTTGCAGATTTATTTAAAAAAACCCAACCCAAACACATACAACCATCATAAATGTATGCTGCAGAACAACTGGTGGAAGTGAGCCCTTGCAAGCATATAACACCTGTGCTCAGAGATCTGCACAGATTTGCTACCGGGCCAAGCTCAAGGTATTTACTATTGGCATATAAAGCCCTTAACAACTTGGGACCAGTTTACCTACGAGGTTGCTTTACCCCACATGCGCTCACTTGACTGCATCAATCAGTGTAATTGGCACCACTATAGGTGCCACATAATACCAGTTCCACATTTGTAAGAACTCAATTGTTTAGTGTGACAGCACCTGAACTTTGGAACTCCCTGCCCATTGAGATCAAGCAGGTGCCTTCACTGTATTCTTTTCTGCACATGCTAAAAAGATTCTTGTTTTCAACAAGCCTACCCATATGCTTAGGAAGTTGAGGGAATTTTAATATGTTTTAGTATTTTAACTTATGTGTGCTTAACAGTAGGGTTGTATTTTTAATTTTTTAATTGTTTTACCTTTTTGTAAACCACACTAATTTTTTTAATCAAGCGGTGTATAAATTTTATGAAACAAACAATAAACGCAATTTCAAAACCATGCAAATTTCCAAGTTGCCTCAATTTTTGTATAATCAAGATAGCCACTCTGACTAACACAACTTCTACAAGTTGAAAATATAATAAATTCTATTGATTTTTAATGGTTGGGTAGTGGCAACAGTGTTCCCCAAAGTGCTATAGTAGCAGCAGCGGAAAACTATTGCTATGAATGCTTCAGCGTATGTCCAAACTGAAGCAATGCTTCCATTTTTAAATAAGCAACACGACAGAAATCTAAACCATAACCTGCATTTTATTTGCTTGGCTGCATCTCGTCTGAGACAACAGAGGAGCAAATGGACTGTAAACAGGAACCTTGGTTAAATTAACTAAAGGACAGGCCACTGAAGAGGCTGAGTCAGACGTTACAGCTGTCTGAACAGCCGTATGCATGAGAATTCAAATGCATTTGGATAACCAGTTTATTATTGCTTTGAAAATAGTTAGCTTTTATAATAGTTATTGTTGCTAGAATAATCCTCTGTCAGAAAAAGCACATGCACGAAACTAAGAAAAGTAATACTTTTTGGCTATTAACCCATATAGTTATATGAGAAAATACATTGATTTTAAAATGCTGTGTTCTGCTGAGCAGGGCTTTTCTATTTTAACTAATATTGTGGAGTTCTTACTTCATACCAATCCTGTCTTGTGACGGTGGAATTTATTATGTGTCACTGGCTGTTTGCCAACCTGGAGGCATGCATGTCTGATCATACAAGCTACTATACTGTACTTTGAATACAACTAATCTTTACTTTGCATGTCCCTTTCTATACAGGATTATAATATGAACTGGCCAACTTCCAGTGGTATCTGCACACCAGCAGAATGACTTCAGCTGGTGAGACAGGACTTCCCCTTCTTTCCCCTCCTCCCTGAAACCCTCTACACATACCCCAATTCTGCTCTGGAGGGTGTGGTCAGATAAGTCAATTTTTCTGATGTTGCCTGTTTTCCAAAGTTTATTTACATCACTGCACTACACAGTTACTCAGGCATGGCAATCCTTCTCCATGGAACAATGGCAAGGCTACATTTTTTATCTGCTCTACAACAGCCATTTTCATATGCCTCACCTCATTCAGATATGACTTGTGAGAGATTATGCTCCTCTAGTATTGCTAGGTTTTGCGACCATATAGAAGAAGAGTTTGGATTTGATATCCCGCTTTATCACTACCCGAAGGAGTCTCAAAGCAGCTAACTTTCTCCTTTCCCTTCCTCCGCCACAACAAACACTCTGTGAGGTGAGTGGGGCTGAGAGACTTCAGAGAAGTGTGACTGGCCCAAGGTCACCCAGCAGCTGCATGTGGAGGAGCGGAGACGCGAACCCGGTTCACCAGATTACGAGACTACTGCTCTTAACCACTACACCACACTGGCTCCTCCAGTGTATAGGTATACACTGATACAGAGTACTGGCACATTTTTTATTTTTTGCTGTCCATAGCAATTTATATTGCTTACCCACCACACTTGTATAAAAAAACCCTATAAAAATAGTGCCAACTGCACGTAACAAACTGAGTGAGCCAATTCTGCCAGGGGTAATAGGTAGCATTTAATCTATTCTGTTCCTTAAGTCCCGCCTTCCAGGTGAATATAGAGGAAGTACTGCTTCACCCCCTCTCAGAGCACCACAACTGCGAGCGAGTTTTACAGGTTGGCTTCAAAGGACATCTTTACCCTGCCAGCAGGTCCAACGGTTCTGAAAGGTATTGCGTCTACTCCCTTCACCTTTAAAGGTACCCAAGAGTGGTCACTGAACCTTAACTGCTTATTAACTTCCTGAACCTACCTGCTAATGTTGCCAATTAACCTATTTAAAAGCAACCATCCGATAAGGACATCTGCCGGAAAACCAGTACAGAACAGGTGAAATAAACCAGCCAGCAAAGCCAACCAGCTGGCATGCAAAAGATTTCTACTCGCCCCCCTGAAAAACAACCAGCTAATGTCCATACTGGATAAAAGGTGGAAGGGAACTGCAAAACTGTGTGCATGGGCACACAAGAGGCTGAATGCCCTCCCTAAGTGGCTGCAAATGCCATCTGATGCTACTGCTTCAGGCACAGTATAACTGTTCGATCTCTACTGTTAAAAAGCTAGCATTTTTGTTCTGAAAATTGTAATTGCATTCTTTTACACTTGTGCTGTGCCTTTGTACTTCATTATGGAATTACTGAATAGTCCTGGAAAGATTGTTCTCACTAATGCCCCCCACCAACAGATTAACAAAACTGAAATCACACATATTTGTCATTAAAAAAAAGCATGAGGCTTAGTTTGTTGGTTTGTACCTGTGACTGAGACAGAGCTAACTTTTAAGGCAGCTTTGTCACTTGGTTGGCAAAATGGTTGTCACCCGAAACTAATTCTCAAATCATTCTGTTGAAAGGGAGAGGGGAAACAAAACAGACAACCCAAGTGAACTTATCTGTGCATTATTCTACTAAGGGCACCTGCTGTAAAGTTGTTGAGCAGTGTACTAAAAACTGCTTGGAGCTTTGCCCACACTGCTTTTGTTTGCAAAGCCCAATTTTTCAGCCTTAGAAAGGAAACTAGATATGTCTTATTCAGTGATGCTGTAACTAGCCCCAGCAGCCTTCTGGCTTTCTCCTTTAGAGATGTAAAAGCAATCAAGTGGCTGCAGGTTCTACATAGTTTGTGTAATTCACTCAGTCATAGGCAGTTGTAGGAGACTGGATGGCGAGACTGTAAAACAGAACAATGCATTGGGCATTCAGAGCCCATCAGGACTTCCTCACACGAAGCAGCATTATGCATCCCAGTGCAAGTCTGGACCCTTGTCTAGACAGAAAGTGTGTTATAATGAGAATAGAGGCCATCCCAGTATCAACTGATCAGGTCTCACATTTGGAGCAAGATCCCTAGATACGATCCCCCTTGCCCCCATGATTATAGACAGTAGCTCATATTGCATGACACTACTAAGTCAGGTAAACTCTGGGTATTCAGGAAGAGGAAGTGATACATTGATTTGCATAAACAAAACTGCAGCTGTCCACAATATGTGGGTTTTTGCGGCTTGCCACTAATTAGATGCCACAAATGAGTATCAGAGGGAAGAAGCAGAGGTGCAAACACTTTGCTTTTAGTGAACCTCGCCAGGATACCTGTGCCCTGAGTTACTGTTGATGTGAAGAATGAAAATCCAAAGCATTTTCAAATTCTTAGTTTTGTGGTCACTTTGTTACATATAAGTCTTATGTGCATAGAGTGGTTTCCTCTTCTGGCTGGCCATCGTCACTGCTAATCAACATTCCACTTGCGATCCTGTGTTTGATTAACTAGTTTTTATAGAATAGTGTTTTTTTCTTAAAAAACCAGAAAACACCAAATAGAACAAATTAAGCTATGCAGGGTTCTGTGTTTCATAGCCAGCCTTGAGGGATGCTAAAAGCTAAAGAGTAAGGAAACAGTAATTAAAAGTGATTACAACAAGACGACTTAGTACCATGAAATGTGAATGCAAGTGTCCTTGACACAGGCAGAACCAGACAGCAGGTTTTGGTTTTGATTATAACTTCACTTACTATTTTAATAAACATGAGCTGGTATTCAAACTTTTAATATCCTGCTGCTTAACTATTTCCAAATAGCAATCCGGCTCTTTTAAACAACCCTTAAAAAAATTAATTTCTACAGCCCTGTCTCTGCTTAGAAAAGTTGTAGCCTCGTGGTAACTCGTTTAGGGTGGGTTTTTTTTTTTTTTTGGTAAGTTTATTTCTAGAATCACAAGCAATTGGTGTGTTTTTTTTTCCAGCTAAGTGTTTCCGCATGTGCCAAACGTGTCAGAGCTCACAGCTTTTTCTGTGCTGTATTATCTGGTTCCCAGAGAGGTGCCTAAGAATGTTCTCTCAACTATGTCAGTCAAGGATACAAAGATACGTACAGCTCTTCCAGGAAGCGGAGATTGTGCAGCGAGTTTGAGGACAGTCTAGTGATGTTGTTCATACTGAGATCGCTGAGGAAGGAAAGAGACAGAGTCTTAATACAGGATACATAACTGCAGTATACAGATGTTCGTACATTTTAAAGTAGCACATTAACAAAACAACAAACAAAAATAGGTCCCTTTCAAAGTCAGATGAACTAACCAGAAGTATTTAAGCCATTTATTCCAGATGATCCCACAAATTTCTGTAGAACGGCTTTGAAGCAAATAGTTTTAAAACAGCAGATGTGGTTTATTAAATACAATTTTTAAAACTACTACCACATACTTTTGGTTGCCTTTTCTTATTATTAAGCTACCGATTTCAATACACCACAGTAAGAAATTAAAATAGTTGGCACAATCAGGTTGCTTCTTGCTTTCTTACAGGAAAATTGATTCCTATGGTAGAAAAACTGCAACATGATAAAACAATATTTAAATGTACTTTAAAACAATGTAGTAACCTGTATTTCACTCTTGTTAGTTGTAGATTGCAAAACAAAGGAATTTGCCCTATATTACTGCCGTAATACTATAATAGCAAATATTTTGACTCACAGAAAACCCAAGCACCCCCTACATTTCTCTTTTTAATGGGCTCCCTTTGCAGATTCTCAAGTTGCATTAAATAAGTGAAATGAACCACAAAACAAGGGTGCAATCTGATCCTGCTTGTAGCACACTTCCTGGTGGGGTTCCACAGTAGTTCCTGGCACAGGAAACCAACAGGTTTTTCTAAGTCACATCAACCTCACTTTTATGCAGTATTCCACTTAATTATACTTTTAAAAAGCCTGTTTCCTCCTCATGCTAGTACAGTGTAATTACCGTGGCTTCACTGGGAAGGCTCCACTAAAATACATGGGTGCTATAGAAGACGTTAAAAAGGTTTGTGCCCACTGTGGGGCTTTCCTGCACAAGCCCCATAGGAATGGGAGCTATCCAAGCAAATGGACCTGTGCACATGTTATTTATTTTTTTAATGAATCATTTCCCATAAAGCATCCTGAAGCAATTTGAAACATCAACAGTAACACACACACACACACACACAGAGAGAGAGAGAGAGAGAGAGAGAGAGAGAGAGAGAGAGAGAGAGAGAGATATCTTTCATGGGTGGGGGGAGAAGTGAAGGGAGACCCCCCCCCCAGCTAGCAGTCCAGTGAAGACTGAGCATCCTCAGTGGCTGTGGAGTGCTGACTGATTGCTTGAAGTGGGGTTCGGGGGCGGGGGGAGAACAGAAAATACTCCATTGAAGGGGAGAATGGAATGGAGTATAGAACAACGCATGGCTGACTGGCTTGAACCCTGAACAGCAGCATTCTACTCAGCACCACGTTTTGCACTTATATACCTCACTTATTTTATTATATTTCTATATCACCTTTCTGCAAACCACCAAGTCTGTGCGCAACAGATCAAAACCAATAAAAAACGGTTAAATGAACAATAAAGAATAAAAACATTGCAATCAGCAACACTATTTTTTTTTTTAAAAAAGACCAAATTAAGAAGTGGAAAATCATTAACTAGTAGCATAAGTATTGCTACAAAGCGTGTTCTCCTTCATGGAGAGCACGTGTTGCGGTGGGGTCTACTGAGCCACCCCTTTGTTGCCAGGCAGGTTCTCCAAGATGGCCAGGGGGCAACGACTGGTTTGCTGGGTTGCTGGGGAAAAAGTTATGTTCCAATATTGGTGGGAGGGGTAAAATGTTTAAATACTCTGCACGCAGCTTGGGACTTTCTCTTTGTTGCGTGCAATGGATCACCCGCCCTAGAGTAAGGGGTTGCTGCGTTGACCTTGCTATGCCTGTCATGGGGTCGTCTGCCTTCGAGCAGGGGCCTGGTAGGAATTTTTCCATCTGGCAAATTGGCCAACTGGGTGGTTTTTGCCTACTGCGTAGCAAATCATCACAACTTGTAGGGTTGCGGTTAGGCATTGGTTATAAATTGGTGGAGGAGGGGTTAGGATAGGCTGGGCCTGCCCCTCCATGGTTGCTGCGGAAAGGGAATTCCGTTAAAGGAATCCTGGGGCTTGCCATCTTTTCGTCCAATCCCTGGAATGGGACTAGGGCCGGCAAGCCTTCGGGGAGCATGCGGATGAGAATTGAGGGCCTGTGACTCAGCTCCAATTCTCCCCCGACTTGTTTTCCCACACTGGCTTTCGGTGGTGCCCGGAAGTCAGTTCTGTCCCCAGGCGGGGGGACAGATAGTCTTAACCAATGCCTAAACAACCACTCACGGTTTGTAATTGA